>NW_022681454.1:70355143-71625143 GCF_009764315.1 Trachypithecus francoisi
GCATTAAATATCTCCATTGAATAAATAAATGAAAAGTGTATGAATAAAACATGAATTCTAATCCCCATCCTGCAATGATCCTAGCTACCTAGGTGATCCTGGAAAGGTATCCTAGAGTCTTCACAACTTAGTTTGCTTTCCAAAAATAGAGATATCATTTTCCATTTCCTCTCCTTAAGATGTTTATGAAAATAAAATAAAATAGTGCAATGGAAATCTTTTGTCATTCATAGATCATTTTCCCCCAAATTTAGAAGATATTTAGATAGAACTTAAGGGAAAAAATGGTCTCTACAAAACCAAACTGTGTTTGAGTCATTTCTTACTGACAACTGGTTTTGAGGAAAAAAAAAAAAAAAAATATATATATATATATATATAATATGCCATTTCTAAGCACCACATATTTGACTCTTTCCCTCAAAGTTTAGCACTTCAATGATCAGTTCTACCAGACTATGTTGAGGGTAGGTATAACAAGAAATGAAAAAAAAAATAATGCAATTTAAGTTATTCTCATTCCGTATTATATTAATTTAAATATGAACATTATGAAATACCACTGACTTTTGATTGGAGATCTAAATAAGCCTTCCAATGTGAAAGTAAAGTGGCAGCATGATAACATTATGTTATTCTTATGAATCCATTTTACTAGAATATTATTTCTAAAATACATCCACTTGGAAAATAATCCTCTAAATTATATTATCTGAGGAAGAGATTTAGTAAGTAGTACAGTCATTGAACTTCCTTTACAAATTAGCTTCAGAAAATAGCGTGAATGTTTACAATAAAATCTAGAACTGAAAACTAAAGGTTAGATTCCTAATGAATCTTCATGAAAATCAGTAGGAATACTATGAATGTAAAAGTTATTCATTGCACCCATTACCAGGATAAATTCAAACAAGACAGTGTAGAAAACATAAACATTATGGAAAAAAACTCCCACAATGATCTGCATGAAAAAATACCAGCTATCCACAGTCCCTTTGGCAACTTGGTAACTCTTAAGAGGTGGAAGAGGGAGACAGGGCTTGGAAAGTTGTCATCCATGCATCTTGTAGCACTCTAATAATTATTGTCATCAAACTTCATTAAAGCCTGGTATACAGTTGCTACATCACAAACATCAACTATATTCATCACTTTTGCTACTTTGCCACAAATTTCAGTCACTTCAGTTACCAATATCCTGCAGCATTAAGGGTCAAGAAGACCCTTTTGATATATGGCATCCTCGTAATTTCAAGGAGACTTTTCCCAAGCCAACACCATTGCTGTCTATCTCGTGCTCACTCCAAGTTCTTTGTAGTCCAGAATTGTTGGTTTATATTATCTGAGCAGCACCAGAGAGATACTATTGCCAAGCTGATGCAATATATTTACCTCCACATCAGACTATATCAAGGGAAGTGGTTACTACAGGGTATATTCGTTTCCTAGGGTGGCTGTAACAAAGTACTACAAACTGAATGGTTTAAAACAACAGAAATTTATTGTCTTATAGTTCTGGAAACTAAAAGTCCAAAATCAAAGTGTTGTCAGTGCCATGGCTCTCTCTCCCTATGGGGAGAATCCTTTCTTGCCTCTTCCTAACATCTGGTGGTTTTCAGTAATCCTTAGGGTTCCTAGGCTTGACCCTGCTCCACTTTAATCTCTCCCTCTGTCCTCACATGATGTTTTCCATTACTTACAAAGACACTAGACATATTGGATTAGACCCCACTCTAATGATGCCATCTTATTACAGCTACAAATGTCCTATTTCTAAATAAAGTCATATTCTCATATTCACAGGCACTTGAGATTAGGACTTGAACACATCTTGTTGGGGGGCACAATTCATCCCAGAGCAAGGAGCTAAGAACATTTTCCTCAGCCATGAGATGCCATGTTTTGTTTTTGTTTTCTTTTTCTTCTTTTTTTTTTTTGTTTTTTTTTTGTTTGTTTGTTTGTTTTTGGACCTTGCAAACCTCAATTCTCATGGGACAGCCAAATCACTGTCTCATGAGAGCCAAATGCTCCTCAATTCTCTTTATTTATTTTGAGATAGAAGGGAGAAGTACAGATTCTTTATCTCCAAGCACTAACAGTACATATCCACAGCCTTTGCTATATAATTTTGCAGTATTATCCCTCTGTCAGTGACATATACTTTTCTGCACCAATGAGCTAAGGTTTGGCCATATGATTTGCTTGGGACAATTAAGTTTAGCAGGTGTACTATAAGCAGTAGACCAAACTGTACTTGCTTCATTTGGCTTGGCTCCTGGACTTCTTCCATAACCCATGAGGATAACATGTCCTGGGTAACTATGGTAAAAAATAATAATAATAATTAGAAATATGTCTTCATTCCGTCTTCAACCTGTTAACAAGCCCAGTGAATCTATAGATTGGAGCTGAATTAGTCCTGCTGACCCACAAAACTCTGAACAAGATAAATAAGTCCTGTTTTTGTAAGTCACTGAATATTGAGATGGTTCATTCCACAGCACTGTTATGGCAATAGGTGACCAATTTGCTGTGCTGACTCAAGATCTATGCCCACTGCATCATTTCCTCATCCCTGCAATTGCCCTGATTATTTTTGCATATTTTTATATTTAAACTTAAGTAAGGTTTAATTTATTACGAAAACTAGTCAATATTAAAAGAAATGTATCTGTTTTCTGTATCATTTATTTCAGAAACCACACTTCTTAACCCATTTGATATTATGATGCCTGACTTTTTATAAATTCTCTTGAAATTAACTTCCCAGATGATGTCAAATACAAGATTCTAGAGCCATGGATATGTGAGAAATAAGTTTACAGACCTCTTATAAGTAAAGTGAGCATATATAATTAATCATGCACTCAGGGAGAACTTGAAGAAAGGGGATTTTGAAAGGGGATTTCTTGAAAGGGGATTTCTTAATTATGCCAGGATCAGGCATAAACCAGATGTCCTGAAAACAATGGCTATGTGATCATTGTTTTTTCAGTAAAATGACATTAAAGCACATAAGTAAGGTTTGTTTTTTGGTCATTGTTCAATTTAGCTACTTAATGCCTCCCCTTATTCATGGGTGTACATTCTAAGACTCTCAGTGGAAGTATGAAACTACAAATAGTACTGAGTCTTATAGATACTATAGTCTTTCCTAATATTTACTGTGAAAGGAAATATTAAGGACCCCAAAATCACTAAGTCAAAGATAAATCAAGCTGGGAACTGCATCAGCACACCTGCCTTCCATTTTATTCCTAAATAAGATAGCTACAAATCTCTCACAATTTGCCCACAAGGAAATTCCTTATGAATAAGGGATAGACAGAACTCAAGTTATCCCTCTGCTTATGTGAGACAAGTGCATATCGGACTGCTTCTTCTGCCCTATTGTCTCATTGAGCCAGACTAAGGCATAAGTGACTATTCCTGTACCTTCCACTCACATGTAAACTGTACATTCAGTGAAAGTTTAATCAGACAGTGAAAAGAATGCAACCTTTTGTCTCTTACTTACCTATGACCTGGAAGCCCCCTGCCAGCTTCAAGTTGTCCTGCCTTTCCAGACCAAACCAATATACATCTTACACATATTGATGAATGTCTCGTGTCTCCCTAAAATGTATAAAACTAAGCCGTGTTCTGACCCCCTTGGGCACATGTCATCAGGAATTCCTGAGGCTATGTCACAGGTGCATTCTTAACCTTAGAAAAATAAAGTTTCTAAATTGATTGAGATCTGTCTCAGATACTTTTGGGTTCACATTACATACCAATGATGAAGTTTAATTTATAATAAGCACAGTAAGAGATTAACAACCACAACTAATAATAGATTAAGTATAAAAATATGCCAGCATCACTACTCTTGCACTTTGAGGCTATTACTAAATAAAATAATGTTTTTTTTTTTTTTTAACATAAGCACTCTAATACCACCACAGTTGATCTGATAGCGAGAGAAGTACTAAGTGCTTAACAGGCAGGGAGCATAGAAGATGGGAATACACTGTAAAAAGAAATGATTCACGACATGGTTTGGTTATGTGTCACCACCCAAATCTCATCTCAAATTGTAATCCCCACATATCAGGCAAGGGAACTGTTGGGAGATTATTGGGCCATGGAGGCAAACATTTTCATAAGTAATGAGGAGCAGAATGTTAATTGCCAATACAACGGGAAAAATGTCTCCAGTGAATTTCAGAGATCTTCACAGCAGCCCCTCCTATCACAGGCCCAGAGGCCTAGGATGGAAAATGGTTTTGTGGGCCAGGCCCAGGGCCCCATTGCTCTGTGCAGCCTCTGGGTGCCCTGCATCCCAGTTGCTTCAGTTCTAGCTGTGGCTTAAAGGTGCCAATGTACAACTCAGGCCATGACTACAGAGGGTGCAAGCATCAAGACTTGGTGACTTCCACATGGTGTTGGGCCTGCAGGTGCATAGAATGTAAGAGCTGAGGTTTGGGAGACTCTGCCTAGATTTCAGAAGATGTATAAAAAGGCCTGGATATCCAGGCAGAACTCTGCTGCAAGGGCAGAGCCCTCATGAAAATGTCTACTAGGGTAGTGCAAAGGGAAAATGTACCATTGGAGCCCCAGACTCACCACTGGGGCATTCCTAGTGGAGCTGTGAGAAAAGGGCCACCATCCTCCAGGCCCCAGAATGGTAGCGCCACCAACAGCTTGCACTGTGCATTTGGAAAAGCCACAGGCACTCAACGCTAGCCTGTGAAAGCAGCTTCAGATACTGTATCCTGAGAAGCCACAGGGGTGGAGCCATGCAAGGCCTTGGGAGCCCACATTGTGCATCAGCATCCCCTGGATGTGAGACCTGGAGTCAAAGGAAATTATTTTGGAGTTTTAAGATTTAATGACTGTTCTGCCAGGTTTCAGATTTGCATGGGGCTTGTGACCCCTTTCTTTTGACCAATTTCTCCCATTTGGAATAGGAGTATTTGCCTGTATCCCCATTGTATCTTGGAAGTGACTAACTTGTTTTTGATTTATACAGGCTCATAGCAGAAAGGACTTGGCCTTGTCTCAGATCAGACTTTGGACATAGACTTTTGAGGTAATGCTGGAATGAGTTAAGACTTTGGGGGACTGTTGGAAAGGCATGGTTTATTTTGAACTGTGAGAAAGGCATGAGATTTGGGAGGAGCTAGGGAAGAATGGTATTTTTTGGCCCTGTGTCCCCACCCAAATCTTATCATGAATTGTTATTTCACCATATCAGGGGAGGGACATGGTGAGAGGTGATTGGATCATGGGGGCCATTTTCCCCATGCTGTTCTCATGATAGCGAGTTCTCGTGGGATCTAATGGTTTTAACGTGTGGCACTTCCCCCCAGCTCTCTCTCTCCTGTAGTAAAATCTCATATATAGACATATGAAAACATATATGTATATGATATAGATATAGATATACAGGATATATGTATATCTCATTAGTTCTGTCCCTCTAAAAGAACTCTAATACAACAGCTAAAATGCTTAAATTACAGCAAAAACGTTTCCATTTAATTGCACGGAAAATTCAAAAAGTTTGTACTCAAGGATTAAGATTTATTAAAATCAATATATTTACTGCTGAATTAAAGACATCCTCAGTTGAAATTTTCATTTTTTTCCCATTGCAAGAGCATGATTTTGAAGAAAGCAATGACTGCTTACACAGTTTTCAGTCACTGCTTTGATTTTTGTTAAGCTTTTTTACCAACAATTTTACCAACCTTTGCTTTTCCATCCTCAATGTATTGTGAACACATTGAAAAAACAAATAATGTCTTAGCATTGTTATTAAAGTAGTTTCATCATTTTTTAATAGTTCCATTATTAAAATAGCTTTATCTTTATTTTTTTTTTCTATGCCCAAAACAACAACAACAACAAAGAAAACACATTGAAGAATCCCTAGGAATCCCAAACTAAAGAGTGAAAATTTGTGGACTAGAGCAGGAAAACAAAAATCAACATCTCAAATCATCTTTTCATTCTGAAAATCTGTGTTGAAGGCTTTAGGAATAGCTAGGGTTATGTGTTTTAGATTTGCTATCCTCTAGTCACCAAAGAAACCAATTCTATCTAGTCCTGGAGGTTGAAAATATCAACAGGCTATATATATATACACACACACTCACACACAATGGTTTATTAAGTATTATCTTACACTATCACAAGGTCCCACAATAGGCTGCTACAAGCAGAGGAGCAAGGAAAGCCAGTCTGAGTCCCAAAACTGAAGAACTTGGAGTTCAAGGGCAGGAAGCATCCAGCATGGGAGAAAGATGTAGACTGGCAGGCTAGTCCTGTCTTGACTCTTCATGTTTTTCTGCCTGCTTTATATTTGCTAGCAGTTGATTAGATTGTGCCCACCCGATTAAAGATGGGCCTGCCTTCCCCACTCCACTGACTCAAATGTTAATCTCCTTTGGCAAAATACTCACAGACATACCCAGGATCAATATTTCATCCTTCAATCCAATCAAGTTGACACTCAGTGTTAACCATCACAGCTATACAGGAAAGTACAAAGGTTGTCTCTCACAGAAATCTTGTATAAAAATTTGAGTACCTGTACGATTGCTTAAGCCATAGCAAGAAATTCTTTTCATAAAAGACTGTTATTACTTGACAGAATGACAGACAAACCATGGTTATGCAGACTTAAGTCTCTAGTGGATATTTTCTCAAAAAAGAACAGAGTGAGCTTGGCATGTGAAGGAAGGCAAGTGACAAGGTAGTTGCCATGATTCCAAGCAAAAAATTGAATCTAGGAGAGTCTGTATTTATTGCATGAGCTTAACAGTTTCTCAATAGATTTAAAATATTCTGATGAGATCAGAGGTGATACTAATGAAGGTGATATTTTGATATTTAATTTATATTATGAAATATACCAACATTTGTAAAACTTTCATTACTCAGTGAACAAGTATTTTCCAAATGACCAATGCATGACATGACAAAATACTGCATTGGTAAATGATAATATCAAGTACAAAAAATAAATAGAAGACTTTCAGGTAACAGTGTACAGAAAGTAGACTGATATTATTTAATATTCTACATAGTAATTGACACAAGAATTACTACTTTTTCATTTTGATGTAGAATCAAAGAAGAATATTCTAAAATATCTGAAAAGATTATTGAAATAATTTACACATTTTTAAATTCATATCTGTGTAGGGCCAGATTTTCTTCATGTTTTTCAGCCAAAATAACATGTTGTAGCAGTTTGAATCCAAAAACAAGTAAGAAAAGCTATGTGTCTTATTAGTTCATTTGAGTTGCTATAATAAAATACTATAAACTTACTGACTTAAAAACAAACAAATAAACATTTACTTTTCATGGTTCTGGAATTTGGGAAGTCCAAGATGAAAGCACTGACAGATTTGGTGTCTGTTGAAAGCTTTTTCCTCATAGACAGCACCTTCTAGCTATGCCCTCATGTTGCAGAAGGGACAAGGAGTCTATCTAGGACTTCCTTTATACAAGCATCAATTTCCTTCATAAGAGCTGTGGTAAAGGTGATTAGGTGATGACTTTATCACTCTCCCAAATGTCCCATCTCATACTACTATTACATTGAGCATTAGTTTTCAATAAATGAATTTTGTGGAGAGCAGAAACATTCAGACCATAGCACCATAGGCTATTATGCCAGATATGAAAAAGATTTGTGATAATATCTCTGTCTCTTTCTTTTGAAGACAGGGTCTTACTCTGTCACCCAGGCTGCAGTGCAGCACAATAACCACCCATTGCAGCCTTGACCTCCTAGGCTCAAGTGATCCTCCCCACTCAGTCTCCCAAATAGCTGGGACTACATGCGCATATGTCCATGCCCAGCATATTTTGTATTTTTTGTAGAGATGAGGCTTAACCATGTTATCTGCCTGGTTTGGAACTCCTGGGCTCGAGTCATCCACCTACCTCAGCCTCCCAAAGTGCTGAGATTATAAGCATGAGCTGCCACACCCAGTCTGCAAAAATATCTTAACATTATTTTTCACTAATTATGTTTCACTTACTTCAAAAATAGTAATTTTGGGCCAGGCACAGTGGTTAACTCCTGTAATCCCAGCACTTTGGGAGGCCAAGGAGGGTGGATCACGAGGTCAAGATCATCCTGGCTAACATAGTGAAACGCCATCTCTACTAAAAAATACAAAAAATTAGCCAGGCGTGGTGGCGGGTGCCTGTAGTCCCAGTTACTCAGGAGGCTGAGGAAGAAGAATGGCCTGAACCCAGGATGCGGAGCTTGCAGTGAGCGGAGATTGCGCCACTGTACTACTACCTAGGAGACAGAGTGAGACTCCGTCTATTTAAAAAAAAAAAAAAGTAATTTTATTTAAAATATATGTTTATGTTAGCACAATCAACATTATTAATTTTAAACAAATGTATACTTAAAAATTTGTTTTAATTTGCAACACAAAATATTAATGGACATAACTCATTTGAATAAAAGCTTTTAAGGTACTCAATAATGTGTTAAGACTATAAAAGAAAACTAAAAGTAATAGTTTTTAACATAACTGCTCTAGTCAAAAGCTTACTGCCTTTTCTGGATTCCTTTTTTTTTTTTTTTCTTTTTAGTTGATGAAGATACAAAGATAAAAATCATCATTTATTTCCTAAAAACACTGCTGTGCATAATCCCAATTTTATCCAACTCCTATTTAATTCTTATTTTAAGATGAACATTAATGAAACCCATACCATAAAGCTATCTTTTTGAGACCCTGAATTGGCAGTAGAAAAATCAATTTGTTGAGGTTTATGTAAAGTACAGGCCAAAGTAAAGGGGTAGTGATATGATTATGATTCTTCTGCTCTGTCTTTTCCTTGAAGTATTATGTTAAATTAGAAGAGTTACACTGTGAATTTCTTCTCTGGATGAGATTATCCACCCATTTCCATCTCCTTATCTGTTGCGAGCTGCTTTCAAATTACTACAGTAATGGGTTGCATAGCTAATGTATTCGCTCCGAAAAAAAGGGAATTGTTTTTGACATACATGAAGAGAAATAGTTCTGAGGTTTTCTTAAAATTAAACTTATTTATTTGTCTTCCCTATTTACTGGTAATGACTTTTACCTATTTGAGTTTTACTTTTTTGTTTCGGTCGTTTTTATTTTGGAGTTTGGGGAGTTGGTGATTTTTAAATTAAATTTTTATTTGTTTTTAATTGACAAATAATCATTGCATATATGTGAACAGTGAGTTTTAAAATAACTCACAGTTTCTTTGTGCTCTGATTTAAAGTTTTCAGATTTTACTGAGGAATTTATCGTGCCCTAATGACTTACTGCAGAGTCATTTTCTGTGAGAAATGAAATAACTTTACTTCCCTAATTTTAGGCATATCCTATTCACTGAAACTTCACAATATGACTCACTGTATAGTAAATGTAAAAGACAAAAATGCCTGTAAAAACATTAGAAAAACTAACAAAGACATAAATTAGTTTAAAAATATGATAGTCAAATATGAAACCCAAGAACAAACTCTTTCATAGATCAACAAGCATATTCTTTGACCATCTGAAAGTTTAAAAGTGGCTGGGAGGCACCCCTTATATTGGAACCTTTAGCTCTGGTGGTCAAGGCAAGAGATCTTTGAGGAATAAAGGGACTGGGTAATTCTAGTAAGAGTAATAATAGTAAAGGATTTTTTTCTCTCTTTATGGCTCAAGCCTCTCAATTATATTACAAATTAATATCTATAAAGATATTAAAGGTAATGATCTTTCCTAATTTTTACTCAGTATCTATTAGACTTCCTTGCACATAGTAGAGCTGAAATAAGTTTGTCGAATAATCATTTGGTTTTAGTTTCATGTTAATAACACTTATTATGCAAAAATAATTCTTCCAATAACCAGACTCCTTACTTTTTTTTTCAAGAAAGCATTGCCAGTCCAACTCTACTAACTCTAACCCCAAAAACATCCCCAATATTTTTTTTCTGTTCCAATTCCAGTTATTTGAGTAAAAAAATCAATGCTTGTGTGATCTGGAAATATAACAGCAACAAATTTTGGCTGCTCTACCCAGATATGGGAGAAGTTAAGTAATAAAATGCTAACAGTGTACCAGAAGGACGAGGGCTCTTTTCTTCCTCTCTAATATAGAATGACAGCGTGTGGTAGGGTACAACTCAGAAGAAAATGTGTGTCAGAAGTTTACAGAATAAAATATCCAAAGCTCCAGATGTAAAATAAAAGCTGCCTAGAGAAAGAGAGTGGGGGATATATTTCCTCTGAACTCTTTGAAAGTCTGCCCTTTAAATCCTTTGTGGGATGTTTGGCTGTCAAAATGGCAAAGGAGACACAACTTAAGGGGAAAAAATGATGGGAGAGTTGTATTTTATACCTGCAACTTGGGGTGTCACAGAACCTGTGGTAAAGAGTGAACTTCACAGCAGTATAGGATAAACATTGCTTGCTGTGAGGTTCTCACATTTCCAAGCTCAGCTGGAGGTGACTATTGGCATAACAGCGCAGTGTTATAGACATGATGTGCAAGATTAGAACAACTCATTCAATATTCCCATTCAGTAACTGTGAAAGTGTAGTTCTAAGTCTTGCAATTTCCTTTAACAAAATAAAGATAATATGATATAGTTGATCTTGCCAGTGTAGTTGGGAATTTTTATCAATTAAATCAGATCACAGTGAAAAAAGATCTACTTTAGATGCTCTGCACATATAATTTGTGATTATATGAATACCCAGTAGAGGGGGATCTGGAAGGAGTTCTTCTTGGACCCTAGTAATAAAAATCAAGAAGTACTGAAATGCAAAATCAAGAATATTCTGAAGATCAAAATAACTTACTCTAAAACTCAAGGCCTAAATTATTTAGATGAAAAATAAATTTTAAAATATAAAATTATTTTGAAAAAACTACTTAATTTTAATTACTTCCATTAATTACAATAGAGAGCACTACTTCATGCTAACAAGTCTAGTTCACTTTAAAATGTCACAATTCTAATTTGGAAATTCTCTTTTCTCAAAGGTTTCTGAAGCTTTTAAGACTGTTTTTGTTTATCAGTGTGTACCAGTGGGAACAGGTTTTATTTCCCTCATATGGCTTTATTTTGTTTAATCTATGTAATCAGAGACAAATTTATTTCAAATTTTATGAGTTCTCAAAGTTTATTTTGTGTTGTTACTAACAGTCTTATAAATAATTATAGTCAAAATTCATTTTATTTTTTACAAATAAGTACTTAAAAGAGAAATTAACTAATGGTGTATTTTCCCGAGGAAAGTACATGTAGTAGTAGACTAAATTTTGCTTAACTAAAAATTTGATTAGTAGGTTAAATTTTATTTAAGTAAAACTGTATTTATCTTGAACTGCCTAGTATATTTAATATACTCGAAAATATCTCTTAATGTATATCAGATAGCACCTTATTTTTTAAATATCTTTTTCCTATAACACACACTATAGTTCCAATATTTATAATTTAGTATGTGATAGTAAATAATAGTGACAATATAGATATTACTAATTATTTCCACAAAAAGGAAAGAAAGCCTGTAAATGGAGGTATAACTTTTACTGGACTGACTTTTGTGTGGATAAGCATTACCGCTGGATAAAGTATAAAAGGCATCATAGACTTACCAAAATCAGACAGTAATTAAAGGAAGTTGACTCTTGAAAGAAAAAAAAAAACTGCATTGAATTAGATCTATGTGTATACATATTTTCCCCCGAGGGCATTTCCAAATCTGAATGGTATAGGGAAGCTACAATTAAAGAAAAATAACCACAGACTTATTAAGTTGAGGTATCACAAGACAAAGTTTGGGGCTGCCAAACTTCCGATAAAACTGAAAAAGAAGAACACACAGTTGGCAACCCTAAAACCTGTATATAAAAGTTCAAGAAACTGTACATGCATGTGGGAGTCTTCAAGGACCCCAACAAAAAGCAATATGCTGCCCCTCAGCACTAGAGAGGCAGAAATTGGTACACATTAGCTATTTGGTAAACATGTTGGATTTTCCACTGATATCCAAGAGTGGCCATTCCTGTTGCGCTGGTCTAAGAAATTTACTGTGGGATTAAGGGCAAAATAAATACAGACCTGCTTTAAGAAACCATCAAACTAAACTTCAGGAGTTAAAGTAGTCAGCCAGTTATTTAACTATTATGTTGAACACAAATGTTTCAGAGGAAAGTGACAGAAACCAGTGTCTAAAATAAATCATCCAGATAGCATAAAAAAGAATAAATATGTGGAGAAAGAATGAATAAACATGAGAATAAACTATTGGAAAATCTAGCCTGTAGCAAAGAAAAGAAGTAGCACAAAGAAATAAACCCTTAGATAACATAGATGTTAGAGTAAAAGCATGAACTTTAAAGGAGCTACTATAAAATGTTCAAGGAATTACAAGAAAATCTGGTCATAATAATCAAACAGATAAATAATTTCTACAGATAAATGGAAATTATAAAAAGAAACAAATGGAAATTCTAGGATAGGAAGTATAATATTTAAATTTAAAAATTCAAAATCTTAAGAGAATATTAAAGTTGAAAGAGAAGGAAAAAGAGAGAGAAGAAATATAAAGAAGTTGAAAAAAAACATGTGATATAGAAAACAGAGAAAAACAAAATTGGGAAAACAGTCAAATGAAGATATGTGTAATATATATTCAGAAGGAGAAGACAGAGAATAGAAATGTAAAATAATGCCATAATATTTGAAAAGATAATAAAATATATAACTTACATGTCTAAGAAGCTCAGAGAACTTCAATCTTTATAATACAAATAAACCCATATCTGGTCACATCATAGCCAAACTTCAGAAAGCTAGACATGATAAAAATTGTGAAATGTGTTAAAGAAAAAAAGACACTTTACAAAAAGGAGAATATTCATAATAATGCTAGCTAAATTCTCATTAAAAACAGAAAGGAAAGAAGTCAGTGATATGATATATTTAATGAACTGAAAGAAAATACACACACACACATATTTTTTAACATATATATAATATACATATATATTCAATACTTTCCAAAACAAAGACTAAGATATGTTTAGGTAAACATGACCAGAGAGAATCTAACCTCATACAGCCTAAAGTATTAAAAAAAAATCTAAATGAAGTTCTTGAAACTGAAATAAAATGACACAAAGTATAATCTCAGATTTACAAGAAAGAAGAAATAGAAAATGTATGAATAAATATAAAAATGTACAAATACCATCTTTATCTTATTTATTATTAAGACAAGTAACAGTTTAAAATTATAACATTGTAATGTAGACTTATATATAAACCCATACTTTATATTATATTATATTAAATGTAAATAAGAGTATCACTAATATTGGATCTACTGCATGAGCCTTGCATTTTTACATTCCTTTTACAATATGAGCTCTGAGTAGACTGATAAATTATAAACATGTATTGTGATACCTAGACCACCACTAAAAATGCAAAAACTGGAATTAAAAGAAAATAGATTAAAATGTACTCAAAATAATAGTAACTAGATAAAAGGCAGCGAAGGAAGAAGAGAAAAGCAGAATCATGACAAATACAAAAATACAGACTAGTAGAACTAAATGCAACTACAAAAATAATTATAATAAATTTCAATGTATCTAAAAAAAGGCAGAGATTATCACACTGAATTGAACAAGGAAGAAACTGTTTCTATAAGATATTTGCTTTAAATAGGACAGAGTTGGCTAAATATAAAATAGAAAAAATATATTATATGCAAATATTAATACAAATAAACCCAGAATGCATACATTTCTATAAGGAAAACTTAAATTAAAAATGAGAAATATTACAAGAGATGAGAGGGACATTAATGTGAATAAAATATCAATTCACCAAAGGGGCATAATCATCCTAAATAAGCATCAATTAAATACAGAATCTTGAGTTACGTGAAAGATACAGACAAATTCACAATTAGAGTGGGGTAATTTAAGACCTTACTTTGACAGTTGATAAAACAACATGATGCAAAGTCAGTAAATGTATATAATACTTAAATAATAATACCAAGCGGCATGACATTTATAGAACAATGCTGACCTACAAATATCTTATTAAATTTAAATGATTAAATTTAAGAAGTATGTTACATGACCACAGGGAATTAAATTTGAAATCAATAACAAGGTATTTTAGAATTTCCCAAACATTTAAAATTAAATAATATACTTCTAAATAATCCATGGGGGAAATCAATCACAAGGGAAGATGAAAAATACTTTAAAATGAATTCTATCTAAAATGCAAAATATCAAAATGTTTGGATTTGATCTAGAATCCTACTAAAAGAAATATTTATATGCTGAGTTTAGAACACAGGAAGTGTTTTAAAAAACTAAATTTCTAACTTGAAACTCTTTAAATAAGAGCAACTAAACATAAAATAAGAAGAAAGTAAAAGATAATGAAGATTTTCAAAATCAAACACAGAAATCAGACATATAAAGGAATATATTAACAAAGCCAAATTTTAGTCATTTGAACCTCTAAGCCCCTAAAAATATATTTTAAAAAAAGAGAGAGAAAACACAAATCTGTAGTAAGTGGAATGAAGAGAAGGCTAATGAGAATACATTTGATCTTCATTATTTGTGGATGTATATTTGTGAATTCACTTCTGTGTTAAAATTTATTTGTAACCCCAAATCAATACTTACAGCCCCCTCATGATAATTTAGACATGGGCAGAACAGTGAAAATTGGTGTTAAGCAACCAGCACATTCCAGCTGAAGTTAAAGAAGACAATATTCTGTCTTTTTATTTTAGCTCTCATACTGCAAACAAGTGTTCTTTTTGTGGGTCAATTTGGTGCCATATATTTTGCTTTTTTGTGCTTTTTGTCAGTGATTTCACTTTTTAAATGGCTTCATGCTTAGTTCTAGTTGTCTGGCATTCCTAAGAACAAAGATGTGACGTACCTTACAGAGAAAATATTTATGTTAGATAAGCTTCATTCAGGTATGAGTTATAACGATGTAAGTAATGAGTTCAACATTAATGAACCAACAGTATATATTAAATAATCTGTCTTTTGACAAAAACAGTTAAAAATATATTTATGTATTAATTAATTGATGAAAATGTGACCAGAGGCTTGTAAGAACCTAACCCTGCATGTACCCTAGGAACAATGGCTCAGTATTTGCTAACAGTGTTTATGGTTAATTTATACAACATAACAACCCTGAATAACAATTAAATTGTGAAAACATTTATAGTAATACATTTTACAACAAAACAAGTACAATAATAAATTAAAAATTGGTATTGCCTTACATCTACTTAACAAATTTAATTCATTTTATAAAAGAAAACATCCCCCAAAGAGAATCACAGAACCAGATTATTTTTAGGGAAATTCTCTTCAACATGTAAAAAGAAAATAAAGGAAGTACTAAAGAATTTCTTCCACAAATAGAGAAGCAGGAAACCCTTTAAGACTTGTTTGTTTCACAAGTTCAGTATAATCACCCACGCTCGACTAATTTTTTGTATTTTTAGTAGAGACGAGGTTTCACTGTGTTAGCCAGGATGGTCTCGATCTCCTGACCTCATGATCCACTCGCCTTGGCCTCCCAAAGTGCTGGGATTACAGGCGTAAGCCACTGAGTCTGGCCAGAAACAAATTTTTTTAACAAAGAATTAAAATAATCAATCTATCACTATATAAATGATAATTTATGATGACTAAGTGAAATTTATCTCAAGATAGTTAAGATATTACAGAAGGCTGGTTTAGCATTGAGACAGAAGGCTGTTTTAGCATTGAGACAGAAGGCTGGTTTAGCATTCAAAAAATCAATAAATATAACTATCACATGAACAGAATCAAGGAGTAAGATTACATGATTTTCTATTTTTAGCAGAAAAATTAGCTTGCAAAATTTAAGACATAAAATTTCTCAGCAATGTAGGCATAAAAAGGAATTTTCTCAATTTGATAAACAGCATTAACACAAAAAAATAAAGTTAACATTATGTTCAGTGGTGAATGAGGGAACACGTTCCTTCTTATAATCAGAACAGGGTAAGAATGCCTGTCTACTCTTAGCTTTTCTATGCAAAATTGTTCTAGAGTTCTACTTCCTGAAATAAATGAAGAAAAAAATAAAAGTTCTACATATTGAGAAGAATAAAATTGTTTCTACTCACAGACAACGTATCTGATTACACAGAAAATCCTAAGGAATCTATAAAAGTAATGACAAAGATAAATGAGTTTATTATAAAGTTTGCAAAGACCAATATACAAAAACAATTGTGTATTTATATACTTGCATCAGACAATTGCAAATGGGAATTTTAAAATAATATTTAAAAACACACTTAGAACGAACTTAGTTAAAAGCTTACAAAACTCTACATTGAAACTGAAAATTACGAACACTGCTGATAGAAATTAAAGGCAAATAAAGAAAATATCTACCACTTAATAAATTAGAAATCTTAATACTGCTACAACATCATTTCTCCCCAAACCGATCTATAGATTCGATGCAATCCTGAGAGTTTTTGTAGAAAATAACCCTATAAAAAGTACATTTTCAAAAGTATACTAACATGCAAAGGACCTGTAATAATTAAAATAATCTTTAAAAGCAGGAACAGTTTGAGTACCCACATTATCTAATTCAAAATTTAGTAAAAAGACACATTTTTTTTTTTTTTTTTTTGAGACGGAGTCTCGCTCTGTCGCCCAGGCTGGAGTGCAGTGGCCGGATCTCAGCTCACTGCAAGCTCCGCCTCCCGGGTTCCCGCCATTCTCCTGCCTCAGCCTCCGGAGTAGCTGGGACTACAGGCGCCCGCCACCACGCCTGGCTAGTTTTTTGTATTTTTTTAGTAGAGACGGGGTTTCACCGTATTAGCCAGGATGGTCTCGATCTCCTGACCTCGTGATCCGCCCGTCTCGGCCTCCCAAAGTGCTGGGATTACAGGCTTGAGCCACCGCGCCCGGCCAAAAGACACATTTTTAAAAACAGCATATCACATGCAATTACAGACAGACAAATCAGTTGAATATAAGAGTCCAGATATAGATCAACAAATTAATTATTTTCAACAAGATACTAAGATAATTCAATTGTGGAAAGTATAGTGTTTACAAAAAGGTATTGTGGAACAGTCAGGTAAACATGTAAAAAAATTAACTTGAGTCCAGTCTCCATACCATGAACAAAAATGAATTTGATATAGCTCATAGGCCTACATGTAAAACTGTAAAGTCTCCAGGAGTAAATGTAGGAGACTTTTTTTGTGATCTTAACATAAGCAAAGATTTCTCAGGACCAAAATTACAATTTAAAATTATTGCTACTTTTGCTCAGCAAAAATACAACAAAGAAAAAAGAGGAAGAAAGAAAGAGGAAAGAGAAAAGAAGGAAAGGAAGGAGAAACAGAGAGGGAAAGAAGGAAATGAAGGAAAGAAGGAAGGAGAAAGGAAGGAAAGAAGGAAGGAAAAGCAGGAGAAATGAAAGGAAGAAAACATCATTAAGAATATGAAAAGGCAAGTCACAAACTAGAAATAACCACTTATAATCCATACTGCTGAAAAATAACTTTTATCCAGAATATATAAATAACTCTTATGAATGAATAATAAAAAGTAAAATTTAACAAATAACATCCAGATATTTCAATAGACACTTCACCAAAGATGATATACAAATGATCAATAAACATAGGAAACATTCTCAGCATCATTGGACATCAGCAAAAATAAAATGAAAGCCATAATATAATAATATTTTACAGTCACGAAAATGACTAAAAGTTTAAAGATTGACAATGACCAATGTTGAGCAAGGATATAGAAAATATATTAGCAATATCTTATAAAAGTCAACAGACTTGTAGACTTTTCCTGATCAATTCCATTACTAGGTATTTACCCAAGAAAAGTGAAAACACTAGCCACTAAATGAATCATAGCAATTGTGTTTATTATATTTCAAAAAAGAAAACTCAATTTCTCAAAAACAGGATAATATATCTAAAATATAAACATGAGTATGCTAATCAAAAATCAAAGGGGCTGAGCTACTTGTATGTGCATTTATATATAATACATAAATATAAATGTACACATGTATTTGGCTTCTCTTGATATACATAAACATACACATATATGTGCATGTGTGTGATCGTATCAAAAGGATTCAAACATAAGAGTACATACTGTTTCATTCCACTTATTGTGTTACTGTGAAATGCCAGAATAGACAAATATAAACTGTAGAGACAGAAATTAAAACAATATTTTCATATAATGCTGAGTAGTGACTAGAAAAGTACATGAGAAAAATTTCTGGAGTAATGAAAATATTCCATATTTAATTTAGGTGTTGGCTATAGTTTTTATGAATTTACTGAAGCTTCCTGATTTGTATACTTAAGATTTATCCATTTCGGCCGGGCGCGGTGGCTCAAGCCTGTAATCTCAGCACTTTGGGAGGCCGAGACGGGCGGATCACGAGGTCAGGAGATCGAGATCATCCTGGCTAACACAGTGAAACCCCGTCTCTACTAAAAATACAAAAAACTAGCCGGGCGCGGTGGCGGGCGCCTGTAGTCCCAGCTACTCCCGAGGCTGAGGCAGGAGAATGGCATAAACCCGGGAGGCGGAGCTTGCAGTGAGCTGAGATCCGGCCACTGCACTCCAGCCTGGGCGACAGAGCGAGACTCCGTCTCAACAACAACAACAACAACAACAAAAAAAGGATTTATCCATTTCACTGCATGTAAATTTTACCACAATGAAAAAAAAAAAAAAACACAGGTACCAAAGTATATCAGAAACAGTTACACATATGAAAAGATTTCACTTATTACTTGTATGTATCTTTTGAGCTAGATAGCATTACTTTTTAATATGAAGAAATGTATTTTAAGAGAGGTAAAATGATTCTTTCAAGGACACAGGATTAGTGACAGAATCACTATTCAAACTTAGTTTGATATTTTTCTTCTATTTCATACTCAAATTAAAAGATCCTATGGAATATAATATTATAATCTCTCTTATAAAATCATATGCCATTAATTTTTTGTTCTGCTTTTTTATTTTTGTCTCCTTCATTAGGGATCAGTGAGTAATGCAGTTGCTGTACACGCAAATGTTTAGGTCTTCAGCATGGCCATTTTCAAAAGATATTTGTTAGAAGTGGAAAAGCAAAGATAGCAGGAATAAGCTTTTCAGTGATCATTAATATGTGGAGCATTTCAAGAATTACAAGTCCTACCTAGAAAAGAATATACAATAGTTTAATTGTATAGACTAACCTTATTGAGTCATAAAGCACTTGAGAATCTTACGATGTGCCAGGGTCAATCAGCATTGTAAATATTTGGATTATCATTGTCTATCATAGACTATTTGAACTTTCAGTTTGTTGAAATTCTACATTTAAAAAGTTTATTATGTTTAGGAAAACCTTACATTTTAATTCAATTGATAATATTCTTGCTTTGAATTTATCAGCAATTTATATATTACTCATATTGTGATACTTTATGTTTTCCGAATTTATTGCATTATTTAACACCCATCCCTGATTTAGTATTTGTTCATTCAGTCACTTATTCATTCACTTTATTCACTTTCAGAAGAGGACATTATTTTTATTTCACTGCAAAAACAAAGCAATCAATCAGAGATCTTCCCATCTTCCCTCTTATGCCAAACACCAGAGCAGCCAATGAACCTATATTAACGTTTATATATTCCAGCTGCACTGCAGATGCAGTAGGCAATCACTCCCAACTGTGATTTGGATCCTAAGAGCAAACTCAATGGCAATTCTCCTACAATTTTGAGCTTTCTACATCATTACAATCTTTGCTTCCACATCTGAATCATGGCTTAAAGATAAATCATGCATTAACATCTCCCATCTTAAACCATAAACTCTCCCCGATCTTACATCCTTCTGCAGATAATAAGCTTTTTTCCCTATCTTCCCTCACAATAAATCTTCAGAATTGTCAATACTTGTTTCTACTTTCTGTCTTTCTGTTCTCTCTTGAACTCTTTCTCTCCAGTCATCACTTGCCACCACCACCCCCCTAATAACACTGTCAAGGTCACCAATAATCACCACTGTATTAAATTCCATGGTTAATCCTCGGCATTTGTTATAAGATCTATTACCATCATTTTGTCAGTTTATCACTCTCCATTTCTTGAAATACGTTCTGCTGGAATGCCAGTTTTTCTTGGTTCTCCTCCTGTGCTTCTCTATGTTGTTCTGAGCTATATCTATAATGCACAAAACGGTTACTGTAATAATGTATACATTCAATAAATATTTTTGGAATAAATGAATAATTGTGTTTGAAAAACCACTGTTGCTCTTCAACTATAGGTAATCTGAGCAGATTCAAATCTGAGCATTAACAAATTAATGCCAATAATTTGTCCCTTCTAACAGTATAACATGAAGAGAAAATGTTAGTATAAATATAAAACACACAGCCTAATGATAATTGTCATGCATTTTTGTATCATGTTAAACACAGATTTTTTTTATAGTTTAATTTTAGTGGATATTGCTGACAAGATGGCCGAATAGGAACGCTTCCGGTCTGCAGCTTCTAGAGAGATCCATACAGAAGGTGAGTGATTTCGGCATTTCCAACTGAGATACCTGGTTCATCTCACTGGGGCTTATTGAACAGTGGGTGCAGCCCACAGAGAGTGAGCTGAAGCAGGGTGGGTCATCACTTCACCTAGGGAGTTCAAGGGGTCGGGGAATTCTCTTCCCTACCCAAGGGAAGCTGTGAAAGACCAAGCCTGAGGAACAGTGCACTCCAATCCAGATACTTCTCTTTTCCCATGGTCTTCACAACCCGCAGACCAGGAGATTCCTTGCAGTGCCTATGCCACCAGGGCCTTGGTTTTCAAGCACAAAAATGAGCAGCCATTCGGGCAGACACCAAACTAGCTGCAGGAGTTTTTTTTTTTTTTTTTTTTTTTTTTTTTTTCTCGTACCCCAGTGGTGGCCCGGAATACCTGTGAGATAGAACCGTTCACTAGCCTGGAAAGGGGGCTGAAGCCAGGGAGCCAAGTGGTCTGTCTGGGCAGGCCCCACCCAGACGGAGCCCAGCAAACTAAAATCCACTGACTTGAAATTCTAGCTGCCAGCACAGCAGCATTCTGAGAGGGGCGCCCGCCGTTGTTGAGGTTTGAGTAGGCAGTTTTACACTCACAGTTGAAGTTTGAAATGGGCGGAGCCCAGGGCAGCTCAGCAAGGCCACTGTGGCCAGACTGCATCTCTACATTGTTCCTCTCTGGGAAGGCCATCTCTGAAAAAAAGGCAGCAGCTCCAGTCACGGACTTATGAATAAAATCCCCATCTCCCTGGAACAGAGCACCTAGGGGAAGGGGCAGCTGTGGGCTCAGCTTCAGCAGATTTAAACATCCCTGCCTGATGGCTCTGAAGAGAGCAGCGGACCTCCCAGCACAGCGTTTGAGCTCTGCTAAGGGTCAGACTGCCTCCTCAAGTGGGTCCCTGACCCCCATGTATCCTGACTGGGAGATATCTCCCAGTAGGGGCCAACAGACACCTCATACAGGAGAGCTCTGGCTGGCATCTGGCAGATGCCCCTCTGGGACGAAGATTCCAGAGGAAAGAACAGGCAGCAAAATGTGTTGTTCTGCAGCCTCCACTGGTGAGATATTATAATCTATCTTACAAAATCATATGCCAGGCAAACAGGGTCTGGAATGGACCTCCAGCAAACTCTAGCCGACCTGCAGGAGAGGGACCTGACTGTTAGAAGGAAAACTAATAAACAGAAAGGAATAGCATGTACACTTGGAGATCCTGTCTGAGGTCACCAATATCAAAGACCAAAGGTAGATAAATCCATGAAGATGGGGAGAAACAAGTGCAAAAATGCTGAAAATTCCAAAAACCAGAATGCCTCTGGTCTTCCAAAGGATCACAACTCCTTGCCAACAGGGGAACAAAACTGGACAGAGAAAAAGTTTGACAAATTGACAGAAGTAGGTTTCAGAAGTGGGTAATAACAAACTCCTCCAAGCTAAAGGAACATGTTTTAACCCAATGCAAGGAAGCTAAGAACCTTGAAAAAAGGTTAGAAGAATTGCTAACAAGAATAACCAGTTTAGAGAAGGACATAATGACCTGATGGAACTGAAAAACACAGCACGAGAACTTTGTGAAACATATGCAAGTATCAATAGCCGAATTGATTAAGCAGAAGAAAGGATATCAGAGAGAGAAGATCAACTTTATGAAATAAAGCAAGAAGACAAGATTAGAGAAAAAAGAATAAAAAGGAATGAACAAAGCCTCCAGGAAACATGGGACTATGTGAAAAAAACGAATCTATGTTTGATTGGTGTACTTGAAAGTGACGGGGAGCAAGGAACCAAGTTGGAAAACACTCTTCAGGACGTTATCCAGGAGAAATTCCCCAACCTAGCAAGACAGGTCAGCATTCAAATTCAGGAAATACAGAGAACACCACAAAGATACTCCTCGAGAAGAGAAACCACAAGACATATAATCGTCAGATTCACCAAAGTTGAAATGAAGGAAAAAATGTTAAGGACAGACAGAGAGAAAGGTCGGGTTACCCACAAAGGAAAGCCCATCAGAGTAACAGCAGATCTCTCTGCAGATACCCTAAAAGCCAGAAGAGAGTGGGGGCCAATATTCAACATTCTTAAAGAAAAAAATTTTCAACCTAGAATTTCATATCCTGCCAAACTAAGTTTCATAAGAGAAGGAGAAATAAAATCCTTTACAGAAAAGCTGTCCTGAGAGGTTTTGTCACCACCTGGCTTGCCTTAAAAGAGCTCCTGAAGGAAGCACCAAACATGGAAAAGAACAACTGGTACCAGACACTGCAAAAAATATACCAAATTGTAAAGGCCATAGACATTATGAAGAAACTGCATCAACTAGGAGGCAAAATAACCAGCTAGCATCATAATAACAGGTTCAAATTCAAACATAACAATATTAACCTTAAATGTAAATGGGCTAAATGCCCCAATTAAAAGACACAGACTGGCAAATTGGATAAAGGATCAAGAACCACTGTTGTGATGTATTCAGGAGACCCATCTCACGTGCAAAGACGCACATAGGCTCAAAATAAAAGGACAAAGAAATATTTGCCAAGCAAATAGAAAGCAAAAAGAAAAAGCAGGAGTTGCAATCTTAATCTCTGACGAAACAGACTTTAAATCAACAAAAATCAAAAGAGACAAAAAAGGGCATTGCATAATGGTAAAGGGATCAATGCAATAAGAAGAGCTAACTATCTTAAGTATATATGCACCCAATACAGGAGCACCCAGATTCATTAAGCAAGTTCTTAAGATACCTACAAAGAGACTTAGACTCTCACACAATAATAGTGGAAGACTTTAACACCCCACTGTCAGTACTAGACAGATCAACGAGACAGAAAATTAACAAGGATATTCAGGACTTGAACTCAGCTTTGCACCAAGCAGACCTAATAGACATCTACAGAACTCTCCACCCCAAATCAACAGAATATACATTCTTCTCAGCACCACATCACACTTATTCTAAAATTAACCACATAATTGATAGTGAAACACTTCTCAGCAAATGCAAAAGAACAGAAATCATAACAGTCTCTCAGACCACAGTGCAGTCAAATTAGAACTCAGGATAAAGAAACTCACTAAAAACGGCACAACTACATGGAAACTGAACACCCTGCTCTTGAATGACTACAGAGTAAATCACAAAATGAGAGCAGAAATAAAGATGTTCTTTGAAACAAATGAGAACAAAGACACAACATATCAGAATCTCTGGGACACATTTAAAGCGGTGTGTAGAGAGAAATTTATAGCACTAAATGCCCGCAAGAGAAAGCAGGAAAGATCTAAAATTGACACCCTAACATCAAAATTAAAAGAACTAGAGAAGCAAGAGTAAACAAATTCAAAAGTTGGCAGAAGACAAGAAATAACTAAGATCAGAGCAGAACTGAAGAGATAGAGACATGAAAAACTCTTCAAAAAGTCAAAGAATACAGGAGCTGTTTTTGTTTTTTTGTTTTTTTGTTTTTTTTTCTGAAAGATCAACCAAATATATAGACCACTAGCCAGACTAATAAAGAAGAAAAGAGAGAAGAATCAAATAGATGCAAGAAAAAATGAAAAAGGGCCTATCACCACTGATCCCACTGAAATACAAACTACCATCAGAGAATACTATAAACACTTCTATGCAAATAAACTATCAAATCTAGAAGATATGAATAATTTCCTGGACACATACACCCTCCCAGGTCTAAACTAGGAAGAGGTCGAATCCCTGAATAGACCAATAACAAGTTCTGAAACTGAGGCAGTAATTAATAGCCTACCAATCAAAAAAAAAGTCCAGGACCAGACGGATTCACAGCTGAATTCCACTAGAGGTACAAAGAGAAACTGGTACCATTCCTTCTGAAACTATTACAAACAATAGAAAAAGATGGAATCCTCCCTAACTCATTTTATGAGGCCAGCATCATCCTGATACCAAAACCTGGCAGAGACACAACAAAAAAAGAAAATTTCAGACCAATATCCCTGATGAACATCGATGCAAAAATCCTCAATAAACTACTGGTAAACTGAATCCAGCAGCACATCAAAAAGCTTATCTACCACGAACAAGTTGACTTCATCCCTGGGATGCAAGGCTGGTTCAACATACACAAATAAATAAATGTAATCCATCACATAAACAGAACCAATGGCAAAAACTAAATAATTATCTGAATAGATGTAGAAAAGGCCTTTGACAAAATTCAACACTAAAAACTCTCAATAAACTAGGTATTGATGAAACGTACCTCAAAATAATAAGAGCTATTTATGACAAACCCACAGCCAATATCATACTGAACGGGCAAAAACTGGAAGCATTCCCTTTGAAAACTGGCACAAGACAATGATGCCCTCTCTCACCACTCCTATTCCACATAGTATTGGAAGTTTTGGCCAAGGCAATCAAGCAAGAGAAGTAAATAAATGATATTCAGCTAGGGAAAGAGGAAGTCAAATTGTCTCTGTTTGTAGATGACATGATTGTATATGTAGAAAACCCCACCGTCGGCCGGGCGCGGTGGCTCAAGCCTGTAATCCCAGCACTTTGGGAGGCCCAGACGGGCGGATCGCGAGGTCAGGAGATCGAGACCATCCTGGCTAACACGGTGAAACCCCGTCTCTACTAAAAATACAAAAACTAGCCGGGCGAGGTGGCGGGCGCCTGTAGTCCCAGCTACTCGGGAGGCTGAGGCAGGAGAATGGCATAAACCCGGGAGGCGGAGCTTGCAGTGAGCTGAGATCCGGCCACTGCACTCCAGCCCGGGCAACAGAGCGAGACTCCGCCTCAAAAAAAAAAAAAAAAAAAAAAAAAAAGAAAACCCCACCGTCTCAGCCCTAAATCTTCTTAAGCTGATAAGCAATTTCAGCAAAGTCTCGGGATACAAAATCAACATGCAAAAAATCACAAGCATTCCTATACACAAATAACAGACCAACAGAGAGCCAAATTATGAGTGAAGTCCCATTCACAATTGCTACTAAGGGCATAAAATACCTAGGAATACAACTTACAAGGGATGTGAAGGACCTCTTCAAAGAGAAATACAAACCACTGCTCAAGAAAATAAGAGAGGACATAAACAAATGGAAAAACATTCCATGCTCATGGATAGAAAGAATCAATATCATGAAAATGGCCATACTGCCCAAAGTAATTTATAAATTTAATCCTATCCCCATCAAGCTACCAATGACTTTCTTCACAGAATTTTACAAAACTACTTTAAACTTCATATGAAACCAAAAAGAGCCCAAAAAGGAGCCTGCATAACCAAGACAATCCTAAACAAAAAGAACAAAGCTGGAGGCATCACGCTACCTGACTTCAAGCTATACTACAAGGCTACAGTAATGAAAACAGCATGATACTGGAACCAAAACAGATATATAAACCAATGGAACAGAACAAGAGGCTTCAGAAATAATACCAAACATCTACAACCATCTGATCTTTGACAAACCTGACAAAAACAAACAATGAAGAAAGGATTCCCTATTTAATAAATGGTGTTGGGATAACTGGCTAACCACATACAGAAAACTGAAACTGTACCCCTTCCTTATATCTTATACAAAAATTAACTCAAAATGGATTACATACTTAAATGTAAGACCTAAAATCATAAAAATCCTAGAAGAAAACCTAGGCAATACCATTCTGGACATAGGCATAGGCAAAGACTTCATGATTAAAACACCAAAAGCAATAGCAACAAAAGCCAAAATTGACAAATGGGATCCAATTAAACTAAAGAGCTTCTGCACAGCAAAAGAAACTCTCATCAGAGTGACCAGGGAACCTACAGAATGAGAGAAAATTTTTGCAATCTATCCATCTGTCAAAGGGTAATATCCAGAATCTACAAAGAACTTAAACAAATTTACAAGTAAAAAACAAACAACCCCCATCAAAAAGTGGGCAAAGGATATGAACAGGCAATTCTCAAAATAAGACATTTATGCTGCCAACAAACATATGAAAAAAAGCTCATCATCACTGGTCATTAGAGAAATGCCAATCAAGACCACAATGAGATACCATCTCACGCCAGTTAGAATGGTGATGATTAAAAATTCAGGAAACAACAGATGTGGGAGAGGATGTGGAGAAACAGGAATGCTTTTCCACTGCTGATGGGAGTATAAATTAGTTCAAAGGTTGTGGAAGACAGTGTGGCGATTCTTCAAGGATCTAGAACTAGAAATACCATTTGACCCAGCAATCCCATTACTGGGTATACACCTAAAGGATTATAAATCATTCTACTATAAAGACACGTGCACATGTATGTTTATTGCAGCACTATTCACAATGCAAAGACTTGGAACCAACCCAAACGTCCATCAATGATAGGCTAGATAAAGAAAATGTGGCATGGAATACTATGCTACATTTATACACCATGGAATATACACCATGAAATACTATGCAGCCATAATAAAGAATGAGTTCATGTCCTTTGCAGGGACATGGATGAAGCTGCAAACCATCATTATCAGCAAACTCACACAAGAACAGAAAACCAAACACCACATGTTCTCACTCGTAAGTGGGAGTTGAACAATGAGAACACACAGACACAGGGAGGGAAATATCACACAATGGGGCCTGTCGGGGTGGAGGACTAGGGGAGGCACAGCATTAGGAGAAACACCTAATGCAGGTGACAGGTTGATGGGTGCAGCAAACCACCATGGCACATGTATACCTACGTAACAAAACTGCACGTTCTGCACATGTATCCCAGAACTTAAAGTATAATAATAATAAATAAATAATTTAGTATTGACTTTTCAATCAGCACATAATTTAGGCTGCCTGTACATAATGTCAATATTAATATATTCATCTATATTGTGGTTCGTGAATTTTACAAATACTCTTCTCCCTCCACATGTAAGGATTTATGTGCAAATCACATCTTTGTCTAAAAAGACTTCTCCAATTAAATAATGAGGACAAATAGCTACATAGAAAAAATTCCCATCTAAGGACCACTAAAAAAACCTTTACATTTCTATTTGTAAAACAGCAAATAAAAATAAAACTGCTCATTGTCCAAGAATTATTAATTTAATATAACCCCTAGAGATACAGCAGAGTCTCTATAAAACCATAAGTGGAGTAGAAAAAAACAGAATACTATATAATTTGGAATGCATATTTATATTTTTTCTTTGGTTAAATAATAGCTTTATTATAACAGAGGAGATTATTCTAGCCAAAGTATTTTAGAGGCATCATCATCTAAGAAGACATAATACTGAAAAGGAGAATTATTTTATTTTTTAAAGACAGACATACTTGAAGTATGCTCAAGTAACATAATTATATCATTTAAGGCTGACACTGTTTTACCTAGCAAACTTAGTCTCTTTTAAAAATTCATCATATAATGATAATCAGACAGATATGATTTAATAAATATTTGAGAATAAAAGCACTGAACAATTTTAATGGATCTGTAATTGTAATTCCCAAGTATCTTTCCTTTCTCAAATAATTGGGTAATGGCACTGCTAGAATTAATTCAAGGTCATCAGCATGCACAAAGTACAGATGGTTTCACCATTTTATGGGTATACAGGGGATTCAACATTACTGTTGCCTGCTGCTTTTCAAACTAATTTTTATTCTTAAAAATTCACATTTTTACTGCAGCTGAACAGTTAAGCCATATGTTGCACTGTGAATACTTTAAAATATCTGGTGCATGTAATTGTTACACTGAAACTACCATGCACTGGTAGTTTTCAATTTTGTTGTAAGGAAAGGACACGTATACTACTGCTGTGTGCCTGTGTGTGTGTTTGTGCGTGTGTGTGTGCGCCTGTGTGTGTGTGTGTGTGTGTCTGTATTTTCCCTCTAAGTACCAAGCTTTAGTTTCAATTCTGGTCCCAGTGAGAATTTCAACCTGAAATACACTGTATTGCTGATCTGCCTCCTGGTGTACAATCTACTGCAATATGCTTCCATACTGCCTAATGCTGTTTGAGATACTTTGCTAATCCATCTCAAAGCTAAAAGGCCTGGCTTTAAAATACCTTTCCACTTTTCCCTTGTGGTAGTCATGACAAGCAGGACTGAGGTATTTCTGTGTTTTTGTCAGAATTCTGATATGGCATTGTCATGTTTGCCAGTCTAGAGCTTTGAGGAGTCTTTTTATATAGTGTGACAGATGAAATGTCCTTATTAAAAAATAGTAACAGTAATGACCATTTTTGTCTGTTAATATTTAGCACTCGCCAAAATGTTTGCATATGAAATATCTTCTTTACACAAAATCAATATCAAAAACCAGAAGCCAGATTTTATCATCATTTTGCACATGAAAAAACTCAAACTCAGAAATCTTCATTGACTTACTTAAGATCACATGGCCAATAAGTGACAAAATGCTGTTGCTTTGGTTTCTCTGGAGCCTATCTTGCCCCAGCAGGTGAGTCCAGTGTCCTGTCTTTTTGTATTTCCCTTACTCCATTTGTAGGATAGTGACAAGTCT
Source organism: Trachypithecus francoisi (assembly GCF_009764315.1). NCBI lineage: Eukaryota > Metazoa > Chordata > Mammalia > Primates > Cercopithecidae > Trachypithecus > Trachypithecus francoisi. The sequence goes on from NW_022681454.1 coordinate 70,384,315, forward strand.
TGCAGGGCTGAATGGAAAGATAAATCTGTGTTAGAGCTCTCCAGAGAAACAGAACCAATAGGAGATCCACTACATATGAAAAAATGATGTGTTTCAAGGAATTGGCTCACACTGTTATGAAGACTGACAAGTCCCAAGATCTTCAAGGTGGGTGGGCAAGGTGGAGACCTAAGTAAGCCAATGGTTTAGTTTCTGTCCAAACGTAGGCAAGCTTGAAACCTATGAAAAGCCAGAGTTTCAGTTCGAGTTTGAAGGCTGTTAGTCAGGAGAAATTCTCTCTTATTTGAGAAAGGGCAGCCTTTTTGCTCTATTCAGGCCTTCAACTGATTGCATGAGGCCCACCCACATTAGGAAGGTCATCTGCTTTACTCACTTGATCTGTTTAAATGTTAGTCCCATCCGAACGCATCCTCACAGGAACATCAAGAATAATGTTTCACAAAACATCTGGGCACTCTGTGGCCCAGTGAAGCTGAGACATAAAATGAGCCATCACAAATCAAACTAGATTTGTGCTATCATTGCATTCTTTCCTATCCACTTTCTTAATACCTATATACTTTGTTAAAATAAATTTTCATAAATCATTTTGTCAGTAGAATAAATCCCTACATCAACAGAAACTATCAATAAGTTAAAAAGTCACCAATATAGTGAAGCAAAAAAACATAAAACTAAAAGTTTATAGCAGACACTGTACAGTATCTGAAAAGTGCCACACAAATATTTGATCCTCTGTGCTCCATCATCATAGGACTTGAGTGTGGAGATAAAGTGTGACCTGAGCTGAACTCTGAAAGATGGGTGGTGATCAGTTAAAATGGATTAAGAAGTCTATTCCAAGCCTAAAAATAATCTGAATTAACCAAACAGATACAAATTTGGCAAGCAAATTTGACGAACCTGTTGAGTACAATCAAATAATCAAATAAAAGAGATGAATTAGTAGGATTTTAGATATTATCAAAGTCCTGAAATAGGCAGGATTTGATCCAGATAATAATGAAATCAACTGATGATTTGGAGCCAAAAGTGATGTAATGAAAGTAGTCGATTTTCTGAAAATTTTCCTTGAGGTAATGAGTGAAATGAATTAAAAATAAAAGCATAGAAGGAAAAAGTAAGACAAATCAGAATTCAGATTTCCTGGCACAAAGTTTTGAATGTATGTAACAGGGTAGTCGCATAAGTGTAAAAAAGAAAGCAAACAAAGGTATTACTAAAAAAAAACTAAAAATAAATGAATATTTGAAAATGTAAAACAGGAAAGTTGGAAGATTCAACAATACATCAAGCTTTTAAGACAAGATAGCTTAGAAAATGATGGAAGGAAAACAAACAGCTTGGGATGAATCAAGGAAGTGGTGACATGTACGTGGGTTAAACACTCAAATGGTAGTTGAACAAATTGGGAGCAAGAGCTAGAGATTTTAGCATCATCATTTAGTGAAAATGGATAAATTCTTCTAAGAGGTAGTTTACAGAAACTGAGAAGCAGGGACTGAGTTTTTGGCCTCACTCTCAATTAAGAGTGTCTGTGAAAAAATGAAAACCAGATAAGAAAGAAAAAAAAGATTATAAGAAAAACAGGACAAAACTGGAAAATTAACCTGGTGATCTAGAGAGGAGAATGTGTCTAAAAAAGAAATGTTTTAGAGAAAAACAAAGCACATAAAAGACAGAGCAGTCTGAAGTTCCAAAAAGAAAGTAATTGGTGGAACTGTTTATAGCCTGTCTACTAATCAATTGCAGAGGAAAACATTGTCACTGAATTCTAATTGCTAACTTTCACTACTTAATCTCTCTGTGGAGATTAGAATTAGTTATGGGGTGTTTATGTAGATGACAGTCATCTTGTTTGCCACAAACTCATTTGCACGGAAAAGCACACATCAGTTAGACTCCTGTCAAAATAATTAGCTAAGCATGAGATAAGACCTTTTAGGTTTTAGAACTGTCTAAGCATGAAATCTTTTTTTTAATATGAGGGCACTCAACATGTTTTACGAAAATAATAAGCATGTGTATAAGTCTACATTTTCCATCATGTTACATTTTTCTTGTTTTTTTATCTATTTAATAAAGTACAAAATTTACTAAAATATAAAATTAGCAACTGGTAATCACTGAGATAAGGGGAAATAGAATTTCTTCTCACTTTTCTCATTTCTCTCATTCTATGTTAGGCATCCATTTCAATTAAAAGAGATCTGTTCTTTTAGTATAGAGCTTGATAAACAGCATTACTGAATTCAGGTCAGTCATAATTTAATCACCATGCATCAAAGACCTAACACAGATTCACAAGAATATATCCTTTTCATTCCTAGATGAAGTGAAAACCCAAAGTTGAAGCGTAGATGTTTGAAAGCTGCTTGTTACTAAGAGCATTCTCTATCTTGCTCTTCCCCATGAGTAAGAAAAAGGGAACCAGAAATCAGTGCTTATATTTCTGGGAGATATTATGTGATACATTGATTTCTGCAATAAGGTTATTTTACAAATAGTTAATCTGATTCTCTCAGTGAATTTACTGTCCTCAATCAAAGTTTGGAAAATATGAAGTTGACAGTAGTTCCTTGCATTATTTGCCTTTTGGATTAATGAATTTCATGAAACCATAGTCATTTTAGTAAATGAAATCCCCTACTTTCCATGTCTTCGGACTATTTTAAAAGTCAAACAAACTTTTCTAGAGCCTACTATTCTCAACACTATGGATGTGAAGATGAGTGAGAAGCAGTCCCTGCCCTCAAATGTGCTCCACAGTGACTAAAGCATTTGTAGTTAATGCTTTGCTAATTAAAATAAAAGAAAATGATTTGAATGTTACTTCACACATAAGTGCTTGCCTTTCTGACTTACACTGTGTAAGTGAAACAGTCCTGAGCACACAGACATTATACACAGACATTACACTCCAATGCAAGGTGTCTCAACTTTGATATTATCGACATTTTGGACCAGAGAATCCTTTGCTGTGGTAGGCTGTTCTGTGCATTGCAGGATATTTAGCAATGCCCCTGGTGTCTACTGACTAGATGCCAATCGTACATCCTGAGGCCTGACAATAAAAAAAAATATGTACAAACATTACCAAATCTCTCCTTTTTGAGAACCACCGCTCTGACTGTAGAAGAGAACACCAGCATGAAAAAGGCGATTAGAGGAATGAGAGCCTTCACAGGAGACTCAAAAAGAAATAGAAAGACCAACAGGAGAAAGTCTGAGAAACCGAGAGGGAAGAATTTTAAGAAGGGATCTGGTTAGTGGTATCACATACCGTGCCCAACAATAAAGATTAGTTCTGAGAACGGAGTTCAAACCAAGCATTTCAGAAGTGATTTTTAGATACTGACCTTTATCAAACAGTATACTTCTCCAGCCTACTAGTTCTTACATGACTGTGCCTAACTGTGTCACCTGGACTTCTCTACTGCCAGAGATTCAGATTCAGTCACTCTGTAGTGTGTCAGCGTATACAAAATTACCTGCATGATCCTGGCATACCTTTCTGTTTAACATCCACTTCTCTAATTTCATTTTCTATTTCCTTTGTATTCCCTATAATTTTCTGCCTGTCTTTAGTAATGTGGGATAGTATAAGAAATATTGAACTGAACTGTTCTGGTCAGAGTTCTAGTTCCTAATTTGACACTAAATTAATGTGTTCACCAGACAAAGTCTCTTAAATTCTTAACCTCAACTTAATCACCTGTAAAATTGGATTGGACAGTCCCTCCAACACTAATTTTCTATAAGCTGATACAAAAAATAACACACACACACACACAATAAACAGACCCCCAGTGTAAATATTAGCTGATCCAGTCTAATAGATACAAATATATGTAAATAAAGAAGTAACAGATTATAAAGTGCATTATACTCTAATAACCATCACATAATAAATATTTAATAATATTTCACGTTATAATATATTCTGGACACAGTTGAGAAAACACATAAAATAGTGTACTACATGTCCAAATATAAACGTTAATTCTCAAGTCAGTGTTTGATTATATAACTCTATATTCTGAGGAATGGAATCTTGCATATTTTCATATTTTATAGAATGTCCCCACACATGAGATAACTTTACACATTTAATGTGTAATTTTGCTTTTCATGTACATTGACTGTGGCTAGTTTATCATTATGGAAGCTGTCACCGCTGAGGTGACCACCAGAAATATTCAAGAAGCAAGAAGCTTCTGCTGCCCCTGTTGCCACAACTGCTTCTCGAACACAGGAGGCTTAAGAATAGGCAACCAGAGCTGCAATTTATTGATTCATCAGTCTGATTAACATGTGCTATAGCCATAGCTTCTTAGTTACATGAAGGTGGAAGAATGGATGTAGAAATGCCGGTACTAGATACCTGCACACTTTCAAACTTTGTTTCAAAGAACCAAGATCTCGGGAAGAAAGATTCTGCCTTATTGTCACCCTCCAGAACTCATAACAGTGCATCTTATTAGTGGACACTAATCTGTGTCCAGACGAGAGGCATCTATCAGCTTTTAAACATCTCCCAAAGGAAGAAGAAAATAATGAGAATTGAGATAATTTAAAGAATTCACCACAGTGTAATTGTGAATTTTCCTCTTCAAATGGGGTGAAAAGAGCAACAGTAATCTCTTTGAGTTAGTAAACTTTATCCTTGTCCATGTTACTCTATCAGCAAATAACTTAGGCTATTTTTTAAAACAGCTTTATTGAGGTATAACTGGTATACAAAGAACTGCATATATTTAATATGTACAATTTGATGAGTTTGGACTTGTGCAAACACCCATGAAACTTGGGCTATTTTAAGGTTTAGTAGATGTCAATGTGATTGATTTGACTTGAAGGATGGCAGAATACGCCCCTCTCCCCCAAAATATGCCACTTTGGCATCAAGATTATTTTGAGTTAAAGGCACTTAAAAAAAAAAAAAAAAATGCAAAGGGCACCCTGATCTTCCTTTTTCTTCCTAAAGCAGGAGATGAAATTCCTAAGGGGGAATGTGTCCTTCCTGTACCAAGAGGAAAGAAATATCCCTATTATCAAAGATGAGCAATCAAGGCTGAGGGAAATCTATACAAACAAATCTTGTTAAACTGACCCTTATCTACCTAGTTGTTTCTCAGTAATTAACTGTCCTGACCCAAGACTCTCTATCTTGTCATGTTTTCAAAATTGTGTACTCTTTGTCCAACTTAGGATACCAGCATTCAGCTCCTACTACTTCTTTGGGTCTTTATTTTTCTAGGGGAGTCCCCAGGTATGTGTGAAAATCTGTATGTTTCTCTCCAGTTGATCTGTCTTATGCCAATTTTGCTAAGAGGATAAAGTTTTGCTTCCTCTACACACTACTTAATAACTAATCAGAAAAAAAAATGGTTTACTTAGTTTAGTTTTTTGTTTTGTTTTGTTTTGTTTTGTTTTTGTTTTCATTCCAAGACAGCAGATTACAGGCAGTGCTAGCTTATCTCTCCTACCTACTTGGAAGAACAAAATAGTGTGTAGCAATTCACATTGGGATCCATAGACCCTTTGAAGGGAGCAGCAGGCTGCTGCCTACACTGTGAGTAAGGCAAGGGACTGTGAGTCCTCAGAGTGTGAGAAGGGGAGAGGCTGCCTCCAGAATACACATACCTACCAGGGACCCTGAAAGCCTTGGCCAAGAGGGGAGGCCTTAACCCTACCCAGCGCAGGAACTGACTTAGATAGGGCCATGGAATATTAAAGCAGGAGCAGTGGTGGGAAGACCCTTGTGTGCACTCCCAACCTCTAGCAGGGACTAAAGGAAGTAATTTCTTATTGCTCCTCACAGGGAATCCTGCAGAGGCCAATCAAATAGTTCAGGCAGCGGTTTCAGGATGAAAGAAGCCCCCAACTGGGTTTCACAATATAACTTCGGGGAGACAAACTTTCTTTGCCAGGGATGGTGGGAGGGTGAATGAAAAGCAGGCTGCAGCCATATCCATAGGCTTTGCCAGTCAATGGGGAGGGGTGTGACCCGAACGCCACAGTTCCTATCTCTGAGAGAAAAGCTTATGACCCGGGGCATTTGTAAGTTCTGAGTGCAGGATGTGTGGAACTTAGCTCACTGCTGCCAGTGGAACACTGAGGGAGTGGATCTGCCTCACCTAGTGTGTGGGAACTGTGTGGGTCTCACCACTGCCTGCTACTCCCCACTCCCTGTGCAACCTCTCCTGTGCAGCAGAGGAAGCAACATTCTTCTCTGGAACACCCATCCAGTGGTGTGAGAACCACCCCTGGCATTCACAGGGCTGCTGCTTGCCCTGCATGCAGAGAGTCAGAGGCATTAACCCACCTGACACAGCCCCCACCTGGCTTTGCCCCGTCACCTGCCCTGGAAGCTTAACCCAGTTATGCTGGAGGTTGCAAATATTTTTTGTGAAAAATCAGACCTTGGGGATGACCTTGAGCTGTAGGATATAAAGAATTCCCACAAGTTTAGCATTCTACTAATGGAAATCTAGGCATAAATGGGTTAACACAAAGGACAGAAACTATAAGGAGCTATATGGCCCCACCCATTGTCTAAGAAACCAGAGTACCTCCAACCACGGCAATGTAAAGCAAGTAAAAATCCCACTGCTACTACCATAGATAGTGTTCTTTTGCAAGCACCCACTTCTGGCTGAAGGGCAATGGACAGAATCCATTAGAGCATCTCCTGGTAGAATAGCACTGCACCTACGAAGGAGAAAACAACTGCAGAACCTCAGCTATCACCACTGCCTGTATCACTCTGGCTAACCAGGAGGTCCTGAGTCTATCGAAGTGGCCAGTTCATTAGTACTATAACTGGCATTCCCAAATACACTAAGACTATCTATAACAAAGGAATCTCACAGAGTCTATGTCATCCCCCTGCCACCCCCATTAGAGCTTTTCCTATTGGGGGTAGGGGAGGCCTCCATGTACTTGTAAAAATCTGTATGCTTAGCAGTTTAGTGCTACTAATCATTGCTGGGAGACTTGAGGACCGGTCACATCACTAGATTCCCTGCAGACATTTCCCAGCACCAGCCTGGAGTATGGCAACTTCACTGAGTGGCTAGACCCAGAAGAGCAACAACACTCATAGTATTCTGGCTTCCAGGAGAAAGAAGAGTGCATAACATCAAGGGAACACCCCATGGGACAAAATAATCCAGACAAAGGGCCTCGAACACTAGATGTTTCCACTGATGGGGAGTTTCTTTCAACAGAGGCACAGTTGGAGGACTGGGCTCTAGGAAAGTTTGCAGCTCTAACCCAACAGTCTGACAGATCATGAAGGCAAAGTCAACAAACAAACAATGGACTTAAATGACATGCTAGAAAAAAATGGACGTAACTGATATCTACAGAATATTCTAGCCAAGAACTACAGAGTATACATTCTTCTCATCACCATGTGGAACATTCTCCAAGATAGAACATATTATAGGCCACAAAACAAGTCTCAATAAATTTTATGAAATCAAAATCATATCAAATATATTCTCAGACAACAGCAGAATAAAACAATAAATCAACTCCAAAGGAACCCTCAAAACTATACAAATACATGGAAATTAATCATTTGCTCCTGAATGGCTTAATGATAAAATCAAAATGGAAATTTTAAAATTATTTGAATTGAATAATAATAATAATGATATGAGTTATCAAAACCTCTGGGACACACCAAAAGCAATGCCAAACGCAAACTTTATATTGCTAAATGCCCACATCAAACAGTCTGAAAGAGGAAAAACTGACAACCCAATGTCTCACCTCGGGAGCTAGAGAAGCAAAAACAAACTAAACCCAAAGCTAGCAGAAGAAAATAAATTATAATAGAACTAAATGAAATTCAACCAAAAAATACAAAAGATAAAGTTGGTTGTTTGAAAAGATAAGACCAGATTAATAGACCATTAACTAGATTATCCAGGAAAAGAGAGAAGATCCAAATAATCTCTGTTCCAAATGAAACTGGAGACAGTACAACAAACACCACAGAAATATAAACAATCATTTGAAACTACTGTGAACATCTTTATGCATACAAACTAGGAAACCTAGAGGAAATGAATAAATTCCTAGAAACATACAACCCTCCTAGATTAAATTGAGAAGGTATAGAAACCCCAAACAGACCAATAACAAGCAGCAAGATTGAATCACTAATTAAAAATTGCCAAAAAAAAAAAAAAACAACAAAATCCCAGGACCAGATGGATTCACAGCTGAATTCTACCAGACATTCAAAGAAGAATTGGTACCTATCCTATTGAAACTACTCCAAAAGATTGAGAAAGAGGGAATCCTCCCTAAATCATTCTATAAAGCCAATATTACCCTGGTTCCAAAACCAGGAAAGGACACAACAAAAAGAAAAGGAAACTACAAACCAATATCCCTGAGGAATATTGATGTAAAAATCCTGAACAAAATACCAGCTAAACAATTTAAACAACACATCAAAAACATATGTCATGATCAAGTGAGTCTCATCACAGGGATGCAGGGATGGTTTAACATATGCCAGTCAATAAATGTGATACATCACATAAACAGAATCAAAAACAAAAACCATATGGTCATCTCTCAGAACTGAGCCCTTGGGAACTATAATAATTAGAGTCTGAATAAACCAGTAGTAAATGAAGAGAAAGAAAGGGTCAGCTGGTGAGTCAGTAGATGTATCAAGGAAGTATGAAATCATGTAAACAAATTAGAAAAATTAGCAGTTAAATAAAAAGTGAATATCTAACTCCATCAAGAATGATTAAGAGATTGAGTAAGGTGAGGCCTGAAAGACATCCATGGGCTTGGGCAAAATGAAGTAGCTAAATCAGCAAAGTAGGTATGTACATTTAAGCAGAGCAAAAAAGTTACTGCCAAGTTGAGAAGCTACATTAAAGAATGTTCGCTTTCTTCACTCCTATTTAACATAGTTCTGGATGTTCTAGCCACAGTAATTAGGCAAGAGAAAGAAATAAAGGGTATCCAGATTGGAAAAGAGGAAATCAAACTGTCATTGTTTGCAGATGATATATGATTTATACCTAGAAAATGCTAGACTCCTCCAAAAGACTCCTAGATTTGACAGACGAAATCAGTAATGTCTCAGGTTATAAAATAAATGTATACAAATTAGTAGCACTGTTACGCATTACCAACAACCAAGCTGAGAATCAAATCAAGAACTCAATCCCTTTTATAAACTGCACAAAAAATAAAATACTGAGGAATATATACTTAACCAAGGAGGTGAAAGATCTCTACAAAGAGAACTACAAAACACTGCTGAAAAACACTGATGACACAAAGAAATGGAAACCCATCCCATGCTCATATATTGGAAGAATCAATATCGTGAAAATGGCCATACTACCCAAAGCAATCTACAGATTAGATGCAATTCCCATCAAAATACCAACATCACTTTTTACAGACTTGGAAAAAACAATCCTAAAATTCATAAGGAACCAAAAATGAGCCAGGGTAGTCAAAGCAATCCTAAGCAAAAAGAACAAATCTGAAGGCATCACATTACTAGAATTTATACTACATAGATATCGATACCAAAACAGCATGGTGCTAGCATAAAAGTATGCACATAGACCAATAAAACAGAATGGAGAACCCATAAATAAAGCTAAATATGTACAGCCAACTGATCTTTGACAAAGCACACAAAAACATAAATTGGGGAATGGACAACTTATTAATAAATGGTTCTGGGAAAACTGGCAAGGCACCTTACACAAACATCAACTCAAGGTGGATCAAAGACTTAAATCTAAGACCTGATCATGAAAATCCTAGAAGACCATGTTGGAAAATAAATAAATAAATAAATAGAACCTAATTAAACTAAAAAGCTTTGCATATCAAAAGAAATAATAATCAGAGTAAACAGACGACCCAAGAATAGGAGAAAATAATTGCAAGCTACGCATATGACAAAGGACTTGTATCCAGAATCTACAGAAAGCTGAAATAAATCAGCAAGAAAAAAATAATCCGATCAAAAAATGGGAAAAAGACATAAATAGGTGATTCTCAAAAGAAGATTTACAAATGGCCAACAAACATATGAAAAAAAAAATGCTCAACATCACTAATCTGGGAAATGGAAATTAAAATCATAAGGAGGTACTACCCTACTCCTGCAAGAATGGTCATTATTAAAAAGTCAAAAAACAATAGATGTTAGTATGCATGTGGGGTAAAGGGAACACTTGTATACTGCTTCTGGTAGTGGAGATTAGTACAACCTCTATGGAAAACAGTATGGAAATTCCTTAAAGAACTAAAAGTACATCTACCATTTGATCCAGCAATTCCACTGCTGGTTATCTACCAAAAGGAAAAGAAACGATTATATGAAAAAGACACTTGCACTTGTATGTTTATGGCAACACAATTCATAATTGCAAAGATGTGGTACCAACTTAAGTGCCCATCAATTAATGAGTGGATAAATGAAATGTGGTATATGTATAACATGGCCTACTACTAAGCCGTGAAAAGAACAAAATAATGTCTTTTGCAGCAACTTGGATGGAGCTGGAGGCCGTTATTCTAAGTGAAGTACCACAGGAGTGGAAAACCAAAAACCATATGTTCTCACTTATAAGTGGGAGCTAAGCTATGAGTATGCTGAGGCATACAGAGAAATATAATGGACTTTAGAGACTCAGAAAGGAGAGGGTGGGAGAGTGGCTAGGGATAAAATACTACATATTATACTACATAATAGGTACAGTGTACACTACTCATGTGACAGGTGCACTAAAATCTCAGAATTCACCATGTTGTAATTCATCCATATAACAAAAAACACACTTGTATTCCAAAAGCTATAGAAATAAAACTTTTAAAAAATAATTTATGTAAGCAGAAGCAGGATAGATTTATTAGTTAAATGTTAAAACTCTGGAGTAAAAATGCTAAATGGAAATATTATCTCTATCATTTTACTAATTATGTGACTGTGAAAAAATTAATTAAACTTCCTGTTTCTTTGTTATTTTCCTATTCATAAAGTGAGAGTAACAGCATTACCTGCCTCATGTTATTGTGAAGATAAAATGAGAAAATCTGTGGACAGCATTTAACCCAGAGATTGACATTTGGTATAAACATTGCTGATGATACTGTTAATTGAGTCAAACATTGTATTTTCAGCCATATCCAGGACACCATGAAGAACTTTTGAAATTACTATAGTATCCACCCATCTGTATACATCCAATTTGTCAATAAGTAATAGTTCAAATGCTGTGTATTCACATATGCATGTGCATATGATTTATTCTCAGGCTAATCTGCTGTATAATGATGGCCATATTTTATAGCTTAAAGTTAACTATATTTTGTTATGCAAGAAAAGTCCATCATCCAAAAAGATAATATAAAAGTATTTTTTATTGATGTTACAGATCTATATCTCTATTGTTATTTATAACTTATTTCCATAGTGTTCCCGAACCAAACTGAGGGTTGGGCTGCTATTTCTCACAGTCCAATAACAAGATGCAGATGAACTGAGGAAGAGGAGAGTTTTTATTTCTGCAACCAGTTACAGCAAGAAGGCCTGGAAATTGTTGCCAGACCAACTCAAAATTCCAATGTTTTCCAGAGCTTATATACTTTTCCAGCTATATGTCTATGTGTAAGTGTGCATTCATCTAAAGACATAAGTGATTAACTTCTTTTCATCTATAACGAAGATCTGAGTCCTGAAGACCTTCCTCTAGAGCCTCAGTAAATTTACTTTAGAATCTAAATGGGTCCAGGTGCTGGAGTGATTACCCTTATATTGTCTCCTGCTAAATCATGGAGGTTTGGGGAGTTCCTTCAGATCCCCAGTAAACTTGTTTGTGGAGGCCTGGGGAGTTTCTTCAGACCCCCAATAAAATTTGTTTAACCCTCAATGGGTCCTGTTAAGAATTCCTTCATTATTTTGTCATGCAGCCCAGGAAAGGCCTAGGCAAAACTCTTGGTGGGCTTTTGTTACATTCCAGCCTTTGTATAAGGGCACTGGCTCTATCACCTTTTAATATCTAAATTAACCACCCAGTCAGTGCTCAAACAATTGTTATGGAGGCCTGCGTTTGTGAGACCTAGCCTGACACAACAGTACTTGATTTGAATTTTAAAATGTAACTTAACCTGATTAACGAATTTCAGACTGCATGAAGAGCATTATTCCCCAGATTACTAGCTCTCTAATATGATTATTAAGTAATGGGAACTTCCTAGGATGGTGCTTAGTATGGAGAAGGTCCTAAATAAATATTAGTTTCCTTTTGTTTCCACAGTTGCGCAAAGGCTTGGACCATGTTTGTCTCTATCTTGGAATTAATAAGAATACTCAGTGAAAATGTGCTATGGTAGAAACAAGCAATATTATATAATAATTTAAAAAAGCATGAGTTAAGTTCTCAAGGTAGATTAGAAAACACTCACAAATTTCTCCCTTGCTCTATATCTGTTTCTTTGTGCCGTCATTTGGCCTCTCTTCCTATTAAAAAGAGCATTTATCTTTCCTTTAAATCTGGGCTTGGCCATATGACACGCTTTACCTTCTGGGACATTAATAAATGTAGTGTAGAGTCATAAAAACTGTTTGCAGACTGAGTTGCTACTATTTCTTGCTGTTAGAAACCCTCCACCAGGTGAACAAGTTGGAGATGACATCTCAAATGATGAAAAACCATACAGAGAGAGCTCAAAACCTTACTAGCTACCCTCTCCCATCTCAGATATGTGAGTGAGGTTGCCTAGATTATTCAGTCTCTTTCCAAACAAACTGGTTCAGACCAGAAGAACTGCCTAGGTAATCCACAGAACTATGAGAAAAAAACAAGGGTGTATTGTTTTAAGCCACTTACTTTGGAGGCCACTTGCTGAACAAAAATATGAAACAAAACAAAAACCTAACTGAAAGGGTTCATATTGTCATTCTACCATTTAACACAGCTGTGTAAACTTGGGTAGCTTACTCAGTGTATGAAAAATTCAATTGGCCAGACACGGTGGCTCATGCCTGCAATCCCAGCCCTTTGGGAGGGAGGCAGGTGAATCCCGAGGTCAGGAGTTTGAGGCCAGCCTGGACAACATGGTGAAACCCTGTCTCTACCAAAAATATAAAAATTAGCAGGGCGTGGTGGCGGGTGCTTTTAATCCCAGGTACTAAGGAGGCTGAGGCAGGAGAATTGCTTGAAACTGGGAGGTGGAGGTTGCAGTGAGCTGAGATCGCACCACTGCACTCCAGCCTGGGCAAAAGAGAGAAACTCTGTCTCAAAAAAAAAATATATATATATATATATATGTGTGTGTGTGTGTGTATACACACAAACACATTATCTTACTTGGAAAATTGAAACAATAACCTGCTCCTATATGGTTGTGATGAGAATTAAAAGAGATAACTTGTTTAAAATCCTTAACACAAGAGTTGGTACATGCCAGGGATTCAGTAGCATTCACTGGCTTTGCTTTCCTTCCCGCTGACAGTTTCTTTCATAAACTGTGTTTAAAGCCCCATTGTATGTTTGTGCAAGAGGTGCCAAGCACAAAGTACCAAGCCTAAAGAAGAACTAGGATCTATAATACAGTCTGTTCTCTGTTCCCTAAGCTGTGCACTCTGGCTTGAGGATTTCTCTGCCCAGAGAAAGGGCTGCCTCTTTCTAATTCATACAGAGAGGTTAGAAGGTCTTATACTTAACAAATTTCTGTTGAATTAAATTGAATTGTGTTAAATTATTCCATAGCGAAAAGGTTGAGTTTTAGAAAATAAAATAACAAAAGTTATCTTGACTGATTTCAAAGTCTAAAAGGGTCATCCAAACAAGTCCTCACCTTTCTTTGATCTCAAGTGAATTTTACATCTATCCCATTTCAATACTTAGAAACAGGGCTACAGAAATGCAGAAATGTTTCAGCTTCAGGAAAGTTAAAATGTAATACACCGTACTTCGATAGTGTCTCTTATCTTTGACCATTCTGTTTCTTTATTGTGCTACATTTGGACTTCACCTCTTGATACCTTCATTTTCTCCAGTCTATCAACAGCTTCTTGCAATATTCACTTTTTTATGAGCGGTATTGTAAATGACCTAAACTGCTTGCTCATAAATACCCTCAATTTCCTTAATTCCCTTGCGCTTTTTTCTTTCACCTCATCTGCATATCAAAAAGCCCTAATGCTGGATGAAGACCATGCCTCTTTTTTTCTTCGTATGCCTTTCTCTAGCTATCCTAAAGGGAGGGGGGAAAAGCACAAGTATATGCAAGTCTTACACATTAATATTTTCCAGCCATAGCTGGACCTTAAACATTGCTTGAAAATCCTCGCCCATTTTTCTCTGCCTTTCCTCTAAGAGTTTCAAATATTCATCACACTTTTCAATTCCCTAATGCAAACCCATTCATCTACTTATTAACCCATTCATTAAAAAATGTGAATGGAGTTTCTACCACGCAATGTATATTTTGATGAGACCTGGAGATAAAACTGTGACCAAAATATGAATGATCTCTGCTATCACACGGTTTATATTCTAGTCATGGAAAGAGAAAATAAACCAATAAACAAAATATTACAGTTTTTGGTAAGTGTTATAGGAAAAACAAAAAGGATCCTCTGAGAAAATTACAAATTTGAATAGAACAAGAAGGATGGTTAGTATTCTTGAATGTTAGAGAAGGATGCCTGAAAGAAAAAAAAATTTAAACTGAGAGACAGTCTGAAGAAGAGTTGTGAAAAAATGCCCAGGCAGATAGTACACCATCAGCAAATGCAAAAAGCAAAGTGAAAGAAAGAAAGAAAGAAAGAAAGAAAGAAAGAAAGAAAGAAAGAAAGAAAGAAAGAAAGAAAGAAGGAAGGAAGGAAGGAAGGAAGGAAGGAAGGAAGGAAGGAAGGAAGGAAGGAAGGAAGGGGAAGGGAAGGGAAGGGAAGGGAAGGGAAGGGAAGGGAAGGGAAGGGAAGGGAAGGGAAGGAAGGAAGGAAGGAAGGAAGGAAGAAAGGAAGAAAGAAAATTAGAATATAGTGTAGCAAATTAAAGTAGCGAAAGGTTTTATTGCAGCTTATTAGATAGCTCATTGACTTTTTGGAAGGGCAGAGGAAACAGGCTTGGAGGTCACACATGATTCTACATCCAAAATACACTGCAGTGTTGTGCCAGTGAAGAACTTCTGTCACTGTTTCTAGGATCAGAAACTTTATCTGGCATCAGTGACCATGGGCACTGGATGCCTGATCTCTCATCACTACCCCTGAAAGTCTCCACTGCCATTCTCAACTAAACATAGATTTCATGTGGCACCTGATTTCTCATGTTTATTACTTCTTAATTGAAGTTCATTGTAAATGAGCCTCATTAGCTTAGCAGATACTAGTTTACCAGTCTGAGCCTTTGTTGTAAAGTAGCATAAAAAGTGAATCCTTGATTGACTTCTACATTGGACTGGAAGAATTCAATTAGTGAGAAATTCCCCAAATATAAGAAGTGTGTTTGACAGCTAGATACCATGATATATTTACACTGAAAAACATACTGAAAGACTTTCCAGAAGCCTGGAAGCTGGTGAGGGATGAATAACTCCTCCTTTCTCAGGCCCAGTCCCAAGGCACAATACCACCTGTGCCAGCAGCGTGCATCAGCAAGATAGCCAGAAGCAGGAAGAGAGCTGGCCGGAAGACATATACCCCCTTAAGACCAAGAGAGAGGCCGTCCAGGTAGCACGTAGCAGTTACATCAGACTGAGACACTTCCTGTTTACAGGAGACTATAAAACCCCTGCCCCTACCTGTGTACCTGGTGGCACACTCTTGGGGTTCAAACCAATACAAAAACCTTGCACATACATCCCCCAAATTTCAGAAACTTACAATGAAAGTTTATTTCTTGCTCATTTTGCATATATATACTGTGGATTCTCTGAGTCTCTGCTTTTTGCTGTTCCTTGACTTTTCTCATTCATACTGAAAGAACCACCTGTATATGAATCACACCTTTCTTGTGATAGAAGCAGAATAAGGAGGCTAAGCTGTTCCATGCAACCACATTTAATGCTTCAGTTTGCTAAATATCATGGCCATCCATATTCTTTTGGCCAAAATTAAGTCTCATGGCAAGTTAAGAAAAAAATGAAATAAAAAAAAATACTTCTCCCATGGGGCAGGTGGTTGAAAGGGTAAGAATGGGTGAATATTAATAAATGATAATCTATTAACACACTATGCCCCTTAGTCACAAATGTTTATTTACTACTGCACAGAAAACACACCTTCAAAAAGATACTATGGCATCAGACTCTAAGTCCATCATTTTCTAATAATCTCTGCTTTAAGTCTAAATGCTGATACTCCTCTGGCTTACACATCCATCATAAAATGGTGGAATAGTCACCAAAAAAGCATTGCTGTTTTAAGAAAGAATAATGGGAGACACAGGGCAATCAATCAGTGGTACATAAAAATCTGAAATTCAACCAGATAATGTAGGGGAGAAAAAGTAATAGTTTTCTTCCTTAACTATTGAAAGGTTAACAGCTGACATCCCTGTAACAAAAAATACTAGTTTGGCAGATACTAGTTTACCAGTCTGAGCCTTTGCTGTAAAGTAGCATAGACTAAAAAAGAAAAGCATAAAACGTTTACTTAACTAAAATTTTATCTGACATGGGAGAGTACAGAAATGAAGACCCAAAGACCCAAGGAAAACTGCATATATGTATGCTTAAATTCAATGAAGAATAGACAGTTGTGTCGAACTATGATGGGACAAAAAGGCATATGATCTAATAGGAAAACTTAGCAAGGCCTAAGTCAGAGTCTTGGCATCTCTATAATTTAATACCTTTCTTCTGGGTATAGTGCTGGACACCTGTTTGATGAGGGTCTTATTTCGGAATCTTGCTAAAAGCTACAAGGTGACCTAACACACAATGCAACACACTTACCTTTTCTGAACTGCCCTCAGGCTTGGAAAGCATGTGGTTCCTGTCCCAAATACTTTGTCATGACATAATAAAGGCTTTATTTATTAGGACAATATTTGCAGGTGCCGATTTTTATGTTAGTTAGCTCTTGAGGGTTTATGTTGTGTAACTAACAAGCCCGAAAGCTCAGTGACTGACAGCAGCACAAGTCTATTTCCTCATTCCCTTTTTGTGGATTCTGTGGGATGTTTGTGCCTCAGATCTAGTCTGTGGGGCATATTTGTGTCTTCTACAATTGTCCTTTTAATTTAGACTAGGGGAAAATGTATACCCTCAATATAGGACATGACTTTTCTCACAGAAGGGGGGAGAAACAAGAGAAGCTAAGCCAAATTATTCTATTGTATTTGTAGCTCTTGCTCAGACATGGCAAGTGGCAGACCTGCTTACATTAAGCTAGAAAAAGTGTCACTTTGCCAATGGGATAAAAAAATTATATTTCTTTAGAAGGCTGAGAGTAAAAAAAGAAAGGGAAAATAAATATTGGAATACAATAACACAACTTACCACAGAGGGTATGTAGGAACAAATCTCAGAGCCAAGCCCACAGGAAGTATAATAATTAGAGTCTAAATAAACAAAAAGTAAACAAAGAGAAAGAAAGGGTCAGCAATTGAGATAGTAGGTGTATCAGGGAAGTATGAAATCATGTAAACAAATTAGAAAAATTAGCAGTTAAATAAAAAGTGAACATCTAACTCCATCAAGAACCATTAAGAAATCGAGAAAGGTGAGGGCTGAAAGATGTCCATGGTTTTGGGCAAAATGAAGTAGCTAAATCAGTAAAGTAGGTATGTAAATTTAAGCAAAGCAAAAAAGCTACTGCCAGGTTAAGAAGCTACATTAAAGAAGGAATAGATTTTGCAGTTACAAAATCTATTCCTTCTTTAATGTAGCTTCTTAACCTGGCAGTAGCTAATTTATCAGTACAACTGATAAATTACACTCTTTTCTTCCCTACCAAATTCAGAATCAAATGATGAATAAGCACAGGAGTAAGATATACTGAGATCAAAACAGCAAATCTATAGCTAGTAAAACTAAACTGCAGCTAGACCTTAAGCTAATATGGACTTCTTAATTTTTTCCCCTTTTATTACATGGCTAGGATACATTCTCAGGGCAAATTGGTTCTACAGAATTTCATTTCTCCAGTCAGGTGCAAGAAAAGAAATGGTTGCCTTAGCCACTTCCATCTCATAGAATAAGTATAGAAAGAATTTGGCTTCTAGGAGTCATTAAAGACAGGTCCTTGGCCTCACTCCAAGTATATTTTCTACAGAGTATGAACAGTAAAAAAGAATGCATCCATGCTCTGCTTAAATGTGACAGATGATTAATTGTCTCCCAATATCACAATTCCTTCCATAACATTAGAAATGTGCCTCCTCCCCATGGAATTTCAGCAGGGAAAATGAATGCCTAGCTAGAGGCCAAGGCTGTCTTGCTTCTTGTACCATCCAGATGCGATGATAAATGAAGTGATATAAACAAATTCCAGGTCACATCCTTAAAAAGAAAATATACTACCATCTATTTTGTCTTTCTTCCTGTCTGGATCCAAAGACATGGTACAAAATAGTACATTAGACAAAGTCACTACTTTCTAAGGATAACAGAGTGACTCCACCAGCCTGGATCTCTGGATAACCTTTTGGTTGAGTCACCAAGACATTCTAAAACCTTCATATTCCTCTAGAATTTTACATGAAAAATAAATTCTTTTTTGTTTGACCGACTGTATTTGGGGGACTAGCAGGTATAGTAACTTATGCTGCATTGTAATTAATAATTGATTTGGAACCGACTAATATAATGCTGCCATAATAAAAATCACAAATTAAGCATCAGCTTTCCAGGTGGGCTGTACACATCCGGACATAAAATTTTCATTTTAAAAATCTGGTAACCTTTATTATGTCATGACAAAGTATTGGGAAAGTGAACCACATGCTTTCCAAGCCTGAAGGCAGTTCTGAAAAGGTAAGCGTGTTGCATTATGTGTGACTTCACCTTGCGGCTTTCGGCAAGATTCTGAAAGATGCAAATGAAGATAGGAAAAAATAGCCAGATTGCAAGCAGAGTTGGAATGGAACATATTTTTGTCAAAAGAAAAGGTTTTTTGTTACCTTTGTCTATTGATGCTGTTATAACAAAATGCCATCAAGTAGGTAGCCTATAAACAATAGAAAATTATTTATTGTAGTTCTGGAGGCTGGGAAGTCCAGGATTAAGATGCCAACAGATTTGGTGTCTGGTAAGGGTCCACTTTCAGGCTTATAGATTGCCTTTTTTTTTCTGTATTCTCACATGGTAGAAGAGGTAAAGGGTCTCTCTCTGGCCCATTTTTATAGGGCCGCTAATCTCATTTGTGGGATATATCCCCATGACCAATCACTTCCCAAAGGAAGAGATTATTCCCCAACTCCTAACCACTCCACATCTAATACCATAACCATGGAGATCAGAATTTCAGCATATCAATTTTTAAACCACAGCACACACAAACTACAAGCCACCTACATTTAGACTGTAGCACTTGTCCTGTGTCTTCAATTGACATTGACTGAGTTTAGTGATGTATTGGAAACAGCAGTGTTGCAGTTTTTTCTACATGCTGCTACCAAAAGTATCCCAATAACTTTTCCCAATGTTTCTTCCTAAGATTTCTCAGCCAGATATAGGAGGAAGCCTAGTAATGGAGACCATATGATGGTTTCTTTCCTAGCCAAGACTGTTTATTCTCTTATATAGCCTCAAGTCACTTCAGCTAATTTAAGGAAAAAGTAGACCTAACAATGTAATAAATAAAAAGCCTGATTGATTAAAAAAACATTATAATATAACGGACATGTAGGAACCTTTCAGAAAGTAAGCCAAAGTCAAGGATGACAATGGATAAATCAGACACGAACTAGAGTCTAACCAAGCAGTTTTTCCACTGATAATTCAAAAAGGCTTTATAATTCCTGCCCAGCAGTAGTTTGTCATTGCCATGCATTAGTGACTGCTACGCATTCTTCAATTCCAAATGGCCAAAATTGGCCTTTGGTTAGCAATACTCTATTTCTGTTTCCCATTTTTCTGTGTATTAGGGGTGTGTGTGTGTTTTGTGAAAATTGGGGAGAAAGAGAAATGATTTATTTATTAATTTATATATCACCAGACTTTGAGGTGTAACATCCAAACTCAACAGAGAGCATTGCATATTACCCAGTGACTCTAGACTGTGTAGAATGCAGTGACTACATGGAAGTTTGTATTACATATTTGGGTATAAGAGTGGGGAAAATGTTATTTATTGATACTTGAGTAGCCAGAGAGGAAGAGATTGTTAATCATTTCTTAGCATCCACTCATCCATTTGTTAACAATCATCCCTCTCCCCTCAATTTTGAGCCACAATACCCCAAATATAAGGTACATTTCTGAGCTTCTCTTGTGACTAAGTGGCCACAAGGGCATATTGCCCTCCATTTCCTTTTTCCCTGCTGGCTGGAAGATGGTGACAACTGGAATAGCCACCCAAAAACAAGAAATGTATGCTAGAAATTGAAGATAACAGATGCTCTCTCAGCCAACAGGCCTAATACTCTTGAAACTACTACCAGCCTCTGGACCAACAAGTAAAAGAGAAATAAACTTCTGTTACATACAATGAATCTTTATGGCTTTAAAACAAACAAGCAAACAAACAAAAACAAACAGAAACTCAACCCATACCATAATTAATTCAATAAGCCATTTGTGTTTGTTCTGCTCTATCTCCCAAAATCAAGAATCACGTAGGTCACTCATCTTAAGTGAAACATCAAGTGAGGTGAACTGGAAGTATAAAAGTTATCCTCCCAACATAGTTTTCTTCTAGTTGGTGTAGCAAGAGTATTGATCTTACTTAATTTAGATGAAGTAGACACTGGTTATGCAATAGCACTCTCAAGAATCAGTGAGAGTAAGGGGAGTAAAGAATTTAGGCAGTTTCAAATAACGGTGAGATATTTTTTAAAAGACTAGAAGATATTTGTAAGCAATGTTATGATAGGGATTCTGATAGCTCCATAGAACTGGAGATGAAAGTTTAAAAATGCAAATATTTGATGGCTCCTTCCTAGATACATTAAGTCAAATTTGTTCAGGAGAACTAAGCAAGTGATGGAAAAGTTTTTTGTTTGCTTTGTTTGGCATAAAATTTTATTTTTTGGGGGGCAGTTTTAGGTTCAAAGCAAAATGAATAGAATGTACAGAGATTTCCCATATACCCTCTGCCCCCATACATATACAGCCTCCTCCAATATCAACATCGCCCACCAGAGTATTACATTGTGTTATAACTGATAAACATATATTGACATATTATTACCTAAAGTCTTCAGTTTACATTAGGGTTCACTCTTGGTGATGTGCATTCCGTGGTTTTGAATAAATGTGTAAAGAAAAGTATGCCCCATTGTAGTGTCATTTCAGGGTATTTTCACTTCCCTAAAATTCCTCTGTGCTTTACCTATTCATCTCTCCCTCCTCCCTATATTCTGGCACCCAATTATCTTTTTAGTATCTTCATAGCTATACCATTTGCAGAATCCTATAGATGGAATTATACACTATGTAGCCTTTTCAAATTGGCTTCTTTCACTTAATATGCATTGTTTCCTCCATGTCTTTTCATGTCTTGATTACTCATTTCTTTTCAGTACTAATAACACTATCTGCATGAACTACAGTTGTTTTATACATTAACCTACTGAAGGACATATTGCTTGCTTCCAAGTTTGAGCAATTACAAATACAGTGCTATAAGCATCTGTGTATAAGTTTTTGTGGGGACGTAAGTTTTCAAATCCTTTGGGTAAATACCAAGAAATGTGATTGTTGGGTCAAATGGTTAAGAGTATGTTTAGATTTGTAAGAAACTGCCAAACTGACTTCTAAATTGACTACCATTTTGCATTCCCACCATCAATGGATGAGAACTCCTGTTGTTCTTCATCTTCACTAGCATTTGGTGTTTGGTTAATGTTCTGAATTTTAGCCATCCTGATAGGTGTGTAGTGACATCTCATTTTAATTTGCATTTCCTTAATGACATATGATATGGAGCATCTTTACAAATGTTTATTTGCAACCTGTATACCTTCTTTGATGAGGTTTCTGGTAAGGTATTTGGCCCATTTTTTAATGTTGTTCATTTTCCTGTTGTGAGTTGTAACAGTTCTTTGTTTATTTTGGAAAATAGTCCTTTGTAAGACATGTCTTTTGCAAATGGTTCCCCCAGTCTGTCATTTGTCTGATCATATTTCTGGTAGTGCCTTTCATAGAGCAAAAATGTTCATTTTAATAAAGTCTAACTTATAAGTTCTTTTTAACATGAATCTTGTCTTTGGTATTGTATTTAAAAGTTCACAACCAAACCCTAGATATCTAAATTTTCTCCTATATTATCTTCCAGGAGTTTTATATTTTGCCTTTTACAATTAGGTCTATAATTCATTTTAAGTTACTTTTTGTGAAGAGTGTAAAGTTTGTGGTTAGATTCTTTTTTTTTTGTACATAGATGTCCAGTTGTTTCAGCATCATTTGTTGTGAAGACTACCGTTGTTTCATTGCATTGCTTTTGCTCCTTTGTCAAAGTTTAGTTGCCTATACTTATATGGGCCTATTTTGGAGCTCTTTATTCTGCTCCACTAAATGATTTATCTGTTTTTTTGTTGCCAGTTCCACACTGTCATGATTGCTGTAACTTTATATTAAGTCTTAAGTCAGGTAGCGTTAGTCTTTGTTCTTCTTCAATATTGTGTTGGCTATTCTGGGTCATTTGCTTCTCTATATAAACTTCAGAATCAGTTTGTTAATATCAACAAAATAATTTGCTGAGATCTTTATTGAGATAACGTTGAATCTATCCATTAAGTGGGAAGAACTGACATCTTCATAATATTGTCTTCCTATTCATGAACATAAAATATCTCTTATTTTAGTTCTTTAATGCCTTTCAACAGTTTTATAGTTTTCCTCATATAGATCATAGTATCTTTCTTCAGAGTTTTGTAGTTTTCCTCATTTATATTGTTCACATATTTTGTTAGATTTACACATTTCAAATGTTTGAGGTGTTAATGTAAATAATAATGTATGTTTAATTTCAAATTACACTTATAAATTGCTAATGTATAGGAAGGTGGTTGACTATTGTATGCTAAACTTATGTCTTGCAACCTTGCTTTAATACTTATTAGTTTCAAGAGTTTTTTTTTTTTTTACCAGTTCTTTCAGATTTTACACATAGAATATAATATCATTATGATCAAAGATACTTTTATCTTTTTCTTCCTAATTTAAATATCATTTATTTTATTTTCTTCTCTTACTGAATTATAGAGTAATTCATCTAAAATGCTGAAAAGGAGTGGTAAGAGAGAACATCCTTATCTTGCTCCTGATCTTAGGGGAAAAGCTTGTAATTTCTTATCATTAAGTATGATGTTAGTTGTAGGTTGTTTATACGTTATCTAGTTGAGGAATTCCCATTTATTCCTAGTTTATTGAGAGTTTTTATCATGAATGGGTGTTGGATTTTGTCAAATGCTTTTCCTGTACCTATTAATATGAGCGTGTGATTTTTCTTCTTTGCTTTTGAATATTGACTTTTGAATATTGAACCAACCTTGCATACATGGGATAAATCTCACTTAGCCATGGTATATTTTTATTTTTATATATTCTTGGATTTTAATTGCTAAAATATTGTTGAGAATATTTGCATCTCTATTCATGAGAGAAATTGATTTGTAGTTTTATTATAATGTCTTCCTTGGGTGTTGGTATTACTGTAATGCTAGCCTCATACAATGAATTAGAAAGCATTTCCTCTACTTTTGACTTCTGCAAGAAATTGTTGAGAATTGGTATAAATTTGTCTTTAAATATTTAGTAGAATTACTGGTACATTTAGGTCCAGTGCTTTACATTTTAGAAGGTTATTAATTATTAACTAAATTTATGTAATAGAATTAGGCCTTTTCATATTGTCTATTTCTTCTTGTGTGAGTTTTATTGTGTCTTTCAAAGAGTTGGTTTATTTTGTGAAGGTTATTAAATTTGTTGGCATACATTTATTCATAGTGTTCCTTTGTTGTTCTTTTAATAGTCATGAGATCTGTTGTGATATCATTCTTTCATTATTGACATTAGTAATTGTGTCTTGTCTTTCTTAGCCTGGCTACAGGCTTATTAGTTTTATTAATTTTTTGAAGAAAACAGCTTTTGATATTTTTTATTTTCTCTACTGATTTCCTGCTTTTAATGTTATTTATTCCTATTCTAATTTTTATTTCTTTTGTTCTGCTTAGTTTTTATGTAATTCATTCTTCTCTTTCTAGTTTCCTAAGTGGAAGCTTGGATTATACATTTTTTTAGTTTTCAAATATTTGGATTCTATGGTATAAATTTTTCTCTAAGCACTGTTTTTCCTACATTCCTATGTTTTTACTTTCATTCAATCTAAAATGCCTTTTAATTACTCTTTAATATTTTGAGATTTTCCAGCTACATAGCTATTATTGGTTTATAGTTTAATTTCACTGTGGTCTGAGAGCACCCATATGATTTCTATTATTTTTAATCTGTTAAGGTGTATTTTATAGTCCAGGATGTGGTCTATCTTAGTGAATAGTTCATGTGAAGTTCAGAAGAATTTGTAATATGCTATTGTTGCTGTTATTTGGAACAAACTATTATCTGTCAGATCAATTAAGAGTAAGTAAATTAAAAAGTAAAAGTTTTCTTTTTTTTAGATGGAGTTTTCGCTCCATCGCCCATGCTAGATTATAGAGGTGGGATCTCAGCTCACTGCCATTTCCACTTCCCAGATTCCAGCAATTCTCCTACCTCAGCCTCCTGAGTAGCCAGGATTATAGGCACCCATCACCATGCTCAGCTAATTTTGTATTTTTACTAAAAATGTGGTTTCACAATGTTGGCCAGGCTAGTTTTGAACTCTTGACCTCAAGTGATCTGCCCGACTTGGCCCCCCGAAGTGCTGGGATTTCAGGCATGAGTCACGGAGCCCAGCTAAAACCTTTAGTTTACTTTCACTTATTTATTCTCTGATGTTTTTCCTTTCTTTATGTAGATCTGCTACAGCATGAAAGTTTGTGTCTCCCCTAAGCTCCTCTATTGAAACTCCGACTCCCGGAGTAAGAGCATTGGAGGTGGGGACATTTGGAAAATGACCAGGTCTGAGGACAGAACCTTCATAAACAGGATTAGTTCCCTTATAAAACAGGCCTAAAGAAGTTCATTAGCTCCTTTCACTATGTGACGACACAGCAAGAAGGTGCCAACTATAAGGATTGGACACTCACTAGACACCAAAACTTCTAGTGACTTGATCTTGATCTTTTCACACTCCAGAACTGTGAGAGGCAAATGCTTGTTTTTTTAAGCCACCAAATTTGTGGTATTTTTTGTTATAGCAGCTCAGGTAGACTAAGACCAGAAGAAACTGTCTGACCTACATAATTTTCTTTCTCTCTGAAGAAAATGAAATCTTTTTTTTTTTTTTTTTTTTTTTGAGATGGAGTTTCACTCTTGTTGCCCAGGCTGGAGTGCAATGGCGTGATCTTGGCTCACCGCAACCTCCACCTCCCGGGTTTAAGCGATTCTCCTGCCTCAGCCTCCCGAGCAGCTGGGATTACAGACATGCGCCACCATGCCTGGCTAATTTTCGTATTTGTTATTAGAGATGGGGTTTCACCATTTTGATAAGGCTGGTCTTGAACTCTTGACCTCAGGTGATCCACCTGCCTTGGCCTCCCAAAGTGCTGGGATTACAGGCATGAGCCACCATGCCTGCCCTATGAAATCTCTTTTGATATTTCATACAAGTCAAGTTCTGGTGGCAACAAATCCCTCAACTTCTGTTTGTGTAAGAAAGCCTATTTCTGCTTTACTTTTGAAGAATCATTTTGCAGGGTACAAAATCCTAGTTAGGTGACTTTTTTCTCTCAACACTTCAAATATTTCACTCCACTCTCTTCGTGTGTGCATGATCTCTAGGAAGGTATTGGATGTAATTCTTACCTTTTCTCCTCTATAGTAAGGTGTTTTACTCACCCTCTGGTTTCTTTCAAGATTTTTTTCTTTATCTTTGATAATCTGATGGTCAAATATGATATGTCTATGTGTAGTTTTGGGGGCATTTATCCAGCTTACTGTTTCAAGTAAGCTGGATCCATGATTTGGTGTCTGAAAATAATTTGAAAAAATTCTGTCCTTTTTTCTTTAAATATTGATTTTATTTATTCCTTTCTTCTATTTCTGGTATTCTCATTACACATCTTAAACTCCTTTCTGTTGTCTCACAATACTTAGATATTTTATTCTATTTTTTTTCTTTTTTCTATTTGCTTTTAAGTTGGATTTCCATTGTCATATTCTCAATCAAGCTCAGAGATTGTTTCCTCTGGAATGCCTAGTCTACAAATGAGCCCATCAAATGCATTTATTATTTCTGTTGTGGTGTTTTTGATCTCTAGGATTTCTTTTAGATTCTTTCTTAGAACGTCTATCTCTCTGCTTATATTGCCCATCTGTTCCTTTACACTGTCTATCCATTACAGCTCTTAACATATTAATTATTGGTGTTTTAAATTCCCAGTCTGATTATTCCAATATTCCCACCACATTCAAAGCTGGTGCTGATGCTTGTTTTGTCTCTTCAAACTGTGCTTTTTTGCCTTTTGCTATGTCTTTGTTTTTTAATAAGCCTGTGCCCCCGGACTGTGAATGTTACACATTCTTCTTGTTATTTTCCTCCTCTTAGGTGGAACAGGGTGGGTAGAATGGGTTGGCATTGGGTATTTCCCTTCCTCCACGTAGCAGACTAGAGTAGGTGGAGTTAGGTATTTCCCTTCCCCCAGGTCAGTTAGGCTATAATTAAACAGTTTTTCCTGAGGCCATCCCTTGTTAAGTAGAATAGAATTTTTTGTTGTATTTCAAAATAACTACCTTTCCCCTTCCCCTGCCGGAAGCAAGAGGGTATTTTTCTTCAATACTTACTCTGAGAAACTTGTCAAGATTCCAGAGGTAGAACTCAATAGTGTGGGGAACCCCCTAATCCCCAAAACTGGGTCCACCTGGAGCTTCTAAGTCTCCAGCAATTTATCAATTACAGTTTAGATTTCCTACCTTGGCACTGGTTCCTGGAGAAGTTTCTACTTATGAGTTTCTATTCCAGGAAGTTGTAGATCTCTGTATTCACCTATCTATCTCTCCAATTTGTGGGGCAGGGTTTTGCCTTGTGACATTGCTTCTCTTACAGATCTAAGATGTGTTCATTTTTCAGTTTGTTCAGCTTTTTTACTTGTCCTTAGGATGAAGTGGTGACTTCCTACCTCCTTACATACAGAAAAGCGATTTTTTTTTAAATAATACAATGGATGATGACTTATTTAAAAAAAAAAAAGGAAGAAAGAAAATGGTTGATTCAGAGATCCTGGGTGTCAGAAATTAAATTTAGGTTTCACTGGCAAAGATATAGGAAGCTGTTGCCAGTAGGTAGGATCTGGAAAGCATCATTGATGTGGCTGGTAAAACTTAAGAAGAGACATAACTCAACTAATGCCAGTTTGAATTTCAGTCAGATTGAAGACAAAACCAGTTATTATGTCAAGGGCAAGAATCAACTGTCCATAATCAGAAAGCAATCTTGTTTTCCTTGGCTGGATAAGTGAAGCACTGTTTAATTAGTAAGTGTAGTTGTAATACTGGTATGAAAGTAAGAGATAATTGAATAAACTGCATGGAATGGATAATGTATGTCAAAATCATGTGTAGACATAATGATAAGCATGAAGTCATTGAAACACATTGTGGTATCACATTTGTTTTTTAAATATATTTTTTGAGATTTTTTGAGAGAATCAAGCATACAAAATCTGTAATTTAACAAATTGAGTAAAAACTTAAATACAAGAAACATTCAGTTTCTTTCTTTTTTTCTTCTTCCAAAACACAGTATGGAAGTGAAAAGGTAGAAAGAGAAAGACATATGTTACAGCAGATAAGTGGAAAATAGAAGATGTACAACTTACAAAGACAAGAAAAAATAGGATCAAGTGCACATGTGGAATAATTGGGCTTAGAAGAAGTGAGGTGCTTTCACCATTTTAGTAAAAGTGGAGAAAGTGAACATGAGTGCAGCTGCAGGTAGATGTATAAATTTAGTAATGGGAAAATGAATGAGTCCCATTTGATGTCTTCAATTTTCTTAGTAAGGTGTGTGGTGACACTATTATTTTGGAAAGAAGAAGAGAGTAAGCAATGTAAGTCAGTTAAAAAGGGCTGGACATGGTGCCTCATGCTTGTAATCCTAGCACTTTGGAGGATTGCTTGAGGTCAGGAGTTTGAGACCAGCCTGGTCAACATAGTGAGAACCTATATCTAAAAAAAAAAAAAAAAAAAAAAAAATTAATGAGCTGAGCATGGTGGTACACATCAGTAGCACAGGAGGCTGAGTCAGGAGGACCACTTGAGCCCAGGAGTTCCAGACTACAGTGAGTTATGATCATGGTACTGCACTCCAGGCTAGGTAACAGAGTGAGACCCTATCTCTAAAAAACAATAAATAAATAAAAGAAAATACAAAGAAAAATTACAATCTTAAAAGATGAGCAAGAAAATTTTCTAGGTAAAAATAATTGGGTTTCTGGTAAGTGTTAAGTTGCAACTTGAATTTATATTCATGATTTTAAAATGAAATCATGCAACCTTGCCCGATGTTATTGTCCGCTAGCATTCGGTAGCATTAATACATCATAAATAAAGAAGATAAGTATGCTGAACTAATGTTGTTTCCTACCAGGCATGTGTAAAAGAAGCATAAGAGACCGAGGGAGTTGAGAACCCTTGACAATAAGTGATTAGAAATATAATGCTACGGGGTAAGAAAGGAAGTGAAGTAAACAGGGGACTGATGAATGGCAAGAAAACAATAGTCAGTGGGTTAGAGATCTTGTTGAGGTTGAAAAATTTCTACTATTTTATGAAATAGTAGACACCAATCTCTTTATTAGCATCCAATATGTATTTCACAATTCTCACTTTCTGGTAATAACTTACTTCTGTTTTATTCATATTTCTCTGGAGGAAAAAGAATAATACAGTCAGAAGAAAAGTTCACAAACTTCTCAATTATCACCACCACATCTACCGGCTGACCTGGCTCAGCACATATATTTTATTAATTCACTCCTGTTACAAGAGATAAACTGCTCAAAATCCTATCCAAGGCCAAACCCTTCACTTTTACACAGGATGCATCCCTGCTTTCGCTGCTTTTCTTCTCTCTCTTGCATTGTTAATTTCCTTTTCTAACCTGGAACATAACCACCAGCCAAAAACATGCACTATCATTTTTATATCACAAAAGAGGTTTTCGTCTTTTTTTTTTTTAATTTGACCTTACAAACCTTCCACCTACCAACACATTTCTCTGCCTTTTATGAAACAATAAAATGCTTTGAAAGCAGCACCTATACCCATCATCTCCAATCTGTCTCCTTTCCTCTCTTGAACCCAATCCAATCACATTTTTATCCTCCCAACTCCATATTAATTATTATCTTCAATGTCGCTATAGAACTTCAGATTGCCAGAACCAATATTTACCTGGGTTTCTCAGTCACTTGGATATGATTTAGATATTTGTCCTCTCCAAATCTGATGCTGAAATGTAAGAGGTGGGGCCTGGTGAGAGGTGTTTGGGTCATGGACATGGATCCCTCATGAATGGCTTGACGCCTTCCCCACAGCAATGAATTCACACCAGATTAGGTTGTTTAAAGGAGTGTTACACCTCTCCCTCTCTGTCTTGCTACCCCCTCACCATATGACGCATCTGCTCGCCTTTTGCCATCCGCCATGGGTAAAAGCTTTCTGAAGCTTCACCACCAGACGATGCTAGTGCTATGCTTATACAGCCTGCAGAACCATCAGCCAGATAAAATTCTTTTCTTATGAGTTAACCAGTCTCAGGCATTGCTTTATAGCAATGCAAAATGAACTAACACACACTCAGACCTGAAATTCTTTCTTTTCTTAGCTTCCAGGATGCATGCCTATTTTGGCTGTTCTTGCTTCGTTGTAGTTAACTTTTTCCCAGGTTCCTTTGCTGGCTTCTCTTAATCTTGTGAGCTTTGGAAATTAGACTACCATGAAGCACCATCCTCAAACTCCATCTCTCCTTTATCTACACTTACTCCTTTGGTTATCTCATCTAATACATGACATTAAAAGACACCCACATGATGAATAGTCCTACATCTGTATCTCCAAACTAGATTTCCCTTAAACTCAGGCTCACCCTTCCTATATGATATCTCCATTCAGATGTCTACTAGAGCAGCAGTCCCTAACCTTTTTTGTACTGGGGACCAGTTTCATGGAAAACAATTTTTCCATGTACTGGGTTAGGGCAGTTAGTGGAAGGGTATGGTTTCGGGATGAAATTGTTCCACTTCATATAATCAGGCATTAGATTCTTACAAGAAGCGTGCAACCTATATCCCTCACATGCACCATTCACAATAGGGTTCACAATCCTATAAGAATCTAATGCTACCGCTGATGTGACAGGAAACAGAGCTCAGGCAGTAATGTTTACTCACCTACCTCTCACCTCCTGCTGTGCAGCTCAGTTCTGAAGAGGCCATGGGGACCAGTACCGGTTGGGGACCCCTGTACTAGAGACTTAAAGCTTTCTATGTCCCAAACTAAATTCCTAAGTTTCAACCCCAAATCCTGTTGTGAATGATTTTTAGTAGTAACTAAGATAAAAAATTTTGGAGTTAACCTGCCTCTATTTCTCCACACCAACATATCTTTTCTCTTACCTTTAAAATATGTATCTAATCCTATCACTTAGATCTCTTGGACTTCTACAACTGTAGTCCAACCTAGCTTAATCTTTCCTGAATTATTGCAAGAGAATTCTGTTTTCACTGCTGATATCCTTAATCTGTTTAGTCTTCTCTCTGCACCACATAAAGTGATTATTAAGTGATTATTTTAAAATATATGCTGTGCAATTCCTATATACCCTTCAATGATTTTCTGTCATAATTCAAAGTAAAGTTCAAAGTCCTTGCAGTGGATTACAAGGTACTGTAAGACTGAGTTTCCTGCCATCTCACTAACCTCACAGCTACCCAACAGTATAGACGTTTTCTTTTGTTTCATTTAAAGGCTTTCATATTTTGACCAGGGTTCTCACTCTTAATACTGGGTACAGTAGGGGTTTTGAGGCTTGACTCCTCTAAGGTACATAAAAGAAGTATTTTTTTCACTCCCAGTAGAAGATCTAATGTACCTCACTGGGAAAAATAACATTATCAAGCATGGTCTACAACAAGCATGATCTGGAACCACAAGCATGATCCTATTGATCCATAAACATTTAACCTGGAACATAAGCATCAACCCAATACCCTGATGTTATTATTATTATTGCTATATCAAATATATTTTGGGGCCTGGCACATTGACTTACACCTGTAATACCAGCACTTTGAGAGGCCAAGGCAGGAAGATCACTTGAGCCCAGGGGTTTGGGACCAGCCTAGGCAACATTGTGAAACCCATCTCTAAAAAAAAAATACAAAAATTAGGTAGGCATGATGGCTGGTGTCATTAGTCCCAGCTACTCAGGAGGCTGAGGTGGGAAAAACGATTGAACTTAGGAGATCAAGGTTACAGTGAGCCATGATTGTGCCACTGCACTCCAACCTGGGAAACAGAATAAGACCCTGTCTCTTAAAATTTTTTTTAATTAAAAAATATATATACACACATACACAGACACATATACATATGTATTTATATATATGAGATATAAATCTGATATATAAGATATAGATCTTATATATAAATGCATATAAATTTATATATTTATATATACATTTTATGTATACTTTTGCATATTTTATAAAATATTTTATATATTTATATAAAGTATCTCTAAATATACATTTCTGTTATTATTGCTTATATCAAAACAGATCTTTTTTAACCTCGACCACTCGTCCTCTTTCAGCTACCAATATACTTATCTGTTTTACCTTATGTACTCTCATTTTTTTTTTTTTCCCAAAATACCTTTATCTCCTTACTTCCACTTTTGGAAGAAGATAACATGCCTTTTCGGATGCCCTATTTCTATTCAAGGACAATTCCTCCACCTTCCTTCTTATCTCTTTAAACTACATTTATCTATCAATTAGCCCTTTTTTATATTTGTGTTTGGTCTCTCTCATTCTGCTTGCTCTTTTTTTCAATTTTTAAATATCAACAAAATGAGTCCATTGTGAAAAAGAAACCAAGCACATTTGACTCTATTTCCCCTACAGCTTTACTTTGTTTTTTTCTTTTCACTACAAAGGTCCTTAAACAAATATTGAGTCTTCTTTTCCTTATATTACATTCACTTATCTATCTATTGTTAGTTGTCTTTACTAACACACTCAACCTAAATCGCTTTAGAAAAAGGTAACCAATGATACTCATTGTTTAATACAACAAAAAAATCTTTCTTTCCTCCCCTTTCTTCCTTCCTTCCTTCCTTCCTCCCCTTCCTTCCTACCTTCCATCCATCCTTCCTTCCTTTCCTTTTTGGCAAGACCTATCACTAGTGCCTGGTAATAGAGTGTTTTGATTTTATGTTGCATCCAATGCAAACCCACAAACTCTGTGAAAGTGTTTTCAGAATTGACAGGTATTCTGTCTAGCCAAAGAGTGGGCATAATATTTGGCAAGAATCAATGGTTCTAAAGTTGAGGATCCTAGTCAATTTTAGATCATTCATCAACACACTTTGCAGCAATTACATCCTATTGGCCACAGACCAAAGTGATTTGTTGTAGTTAGAAAATACATGCCAACACACAGTGGTGCTTCTGAGACCTCCAGGGGGCACTGAGAGGGTTCTTGGAGGGTAAAAAGTTGGTTGTCATGGAAACAAGATAGATCCTCAGGAACAGAGAGAGCTTTTGAAGAAGGCTTCTGTTTTTCCTGTCTCTGTTCAAGAGAGAGAAACCCATATTCCAGATAGCTCAGGAGGATTTTCATAGAAACAAACTCCCAGGCAGAAACCAAGGTTTTTTTTTAAAAAAAGAAAAAGCACAGATAAACATCCTCTATAGAACTTAAATTCCACCAAATGAATTTACAAACAAAACAATGTTAGCAATTATAAATTTTCTCCCAACCGTACCTGGTACCACCTGCTCCATCAGACAGGCATTGTATTAGAGAGAGGCAGCATTAACTGTTCTTTGAGCAGCCACCTGGGGAGTGGGCACACTTTGCCTTCTTGCTCCAGCCTGCCTGTCTCATCTTCTCACCAGCTGTTTGCCATTGGAAATCAGTTGCTGAAGCCAAACTCAGCTATTCACCACGAATCCCTAGCTCTTTGTTGTTCCTGGAAGGCTGCCCACCTCCTGCAGTGCTCTCTCCACCTCCTCTCTGTTTGGGAATATTTTTTCCATTCTTTGAGGATCTAATCAAGTCTTTTAATTTCCTAGAAGACTTCCCCAACTATGACTGTGTTTGCTAACATCTTTAAACCTTTAAAACTATGGTAGCTTCTTGTACTTACTTTTTTTTTTTTTTTTTTTTAACTATACTACTATCCTCCCTCATTAGAGTTAATTTCCTTAAAGGACCAAACTGGCTCACCATTAAGTCCATACCACAGACAGTCCATGCTTATATGAAAGACAGAAGAATAAAACACTAATTATGAATTACTAATAATAAATATGATATAGTACACTCATTCTTTTTGGTGGAAATTTCTGTTTTTATTAGTAATTGTCGGCCGGGCGCGGTGGCTCAAGCCTGTAATCCCAGCACTTTGGGAGGCCCAGACGGGCGGATCACGAGGTCAGGAGATCGAGACCATCCTGGCTAACACGGTGAAACTCCGTCTCTACTAAAAATACAAAAACTAGCCGGGTGAGGTGGCGGGCGCCTGTAGTCCCAGCTACTGGGGAGGCTGAGGCAGGAGAATGGCGTAAACCCGGGAGGCGGAGCTTGCAGTGAGCTGGGATCCGGCCACTGCACTCCAGTCCGGGTGACAGAGGGAGACTCCGCCTCAAAAAAAAAAAAAAAAAAAAGAAGTAATTGTCAAACATGTGCCATGAGTGTTTAAGATTTACTTCTGACTCCTGTGGTCTATTCAAGATTCATATATGCTGTATCTTCACCTTCATGTGTATCAGGCCTCTGAGCCCAAGCTTGCAGGTATTCATCCAGATGGCCTGAAGCAAGTGAAGAATCACAAAAGAAATGAAAATGGCTAGTTCCTGCCTTAACTGATGATGTTACCGTGTGAAATTCCTTCTCCTAGCTCATCCTGGCTCAAAAGCTCTCCAACTGAGCACCTTGTGACCCCCACCCCTGCCAGCCAGAGAACAATCCCCTTTGACTATAACTTTCTACTACCTTCCCAAATCCTATAAAACGACCCCACCCCATCTCCCTTTGCTGACTGACTCTCTTTTAGGACTCAGCCCACCTGCACCCAGGTGAAATAAACAGCTTTATTGCTCACACAAAGCCCATTTGGTGGTCTCTTCACACAGACGCGCGTGAAATTGTGAACATTTTTTTACCTGTGGCCTCATTTTATTTTTTTTAACAATAATCTGAATGTGGTTAACCAAAAACAAAATTTCATAGGTGGAATAGTTGGAGTAGTATAGGTCCCGAAGAATTCAAAACTCTTAAATTACATGTGGAAAGTATTTGGCAACAGATATCTTTCTCCAATTCTATCTCTTTAAGGCGATTCCTTTGAGTAAAATATAATACTTTTTAAAGCAATATGTAATAGCATTGCTTTGATAAATTATAGAGGTGTTCATGTTGAGAATATCACACTTTGTTGGCATGCTATATTTTCTGACCACAGTGGTTCTATTATGGAAACCAAAAATAAAATTTGAAGTCCCCCAACTAACTGAATGGACCCCTCCTCTCAGCTAAGGGCATTCTAAGGTAAACTTGAAACACTAGTTCAGGCCATGATGGGAATGGGTGGTCAAACAGGCTTCATTATACGTTTCTCCCTTTGGAATTCAAGCACAACTGGTCAGCATTAACATTAAAACAGAGAACTTAAGACTGACAAAACAGACTCTTTTTAGCAATAGACAGCAAAGTGACAAGACAGTAGGCCCTGAAAGAAATCGAGGTATTTTACAACAGAAATATATTTCCTTGACGTATTTTGAAATGGCCCTGCAAAGCTGTGTTTTGTGGGGAAAAAAAAATGTACATTCTATAGAGAATTCCTTTCCTTTTCCAGGTCTTTTTCCTGATCCAGGAGAGAATTAACTAAGGGTCTGGCAAGTTTTTAAGTTTTTAAAACTAAAAATGTTAAAACTTTTTAACATTTACAATCTATTCTGTTTGAAGCCTGCTACCTGAAGGCTTCAACTGCATAATAAGAATCTTGGTCTCCACAACACCTTAACTTAATCCAAACACTCCCTTCTATTGATTCCAGGTCTTTAGATAAACTCTGTCAACCAATTGTCAAACAGAAAATCTTTGAATCCACATAGACCCTGAAACCCCTTTCCTCCACATTGAGTTGTCCTACTTCTCCTGACCAAACTAATGTACATCTTACATGTATTGCTTGATGTCTTCTATCTCCCTAAAATGTATAAAACCAAGCTGTAGCCTGACCACCTTGGGCACATGTTCTTACGATCTCCTGGGGCTGTTTCATTGGCCACAGTCACTCACATTTGGGTCAGAATAAATCCCTCCAAATATTTTACAGAGTTTGAATCTTTTCTTCTGCAGTTACAATTTAACTGTGGACCGTTAACACCTCGGCTAGTATACATGCAGCACATATCAGTAGTTTACTTCCTACTTGCTCCTAAATGTGGCCACTAGGATGATATGAAATTTCCAGGAATCTTCCAAATCTCTGAAGTATTTTTCAGCCACACTGAACATGACCTTTCCTTTCTTATTATGTTCAGCTAATGTTTGGAACTACGCCACTGGTATTCATTAAAATAAAGACTTTAGACAAAATAAATTTAATGGAGTTTATTTGAGCAAAGAACAATTTTATGAATCAGGCATCACTCAGAACTCAGAAGAGGTTCAGAGAGTTCTGCGGCAACAGCAAAGTTGGCAAATTTGTACAGGCTGAACTAGAAAGGAAGGCAAAGAAAATAAATTTTATTCGTTGGAGTAGAAAGTTTATAGAGGTAGGTTAGCAGTTTCTGATTGGAGAAGTCTCTAGTTTCATTTTACTGTTTATGTTAGATGTGCATTTTCTTATG
Source organism: Trachypithecus francoisi (assembly GCF_009764315.1). Lineage (NCBI taxonomy): Eukaryota > Metazoa > Chordata > Mammalia > Primates > Cercopithecidae > Trachypithecus > Trachypithecus francoisi. The sequence goes on from NW_022681454.1 coordinate 70,420,686, forward strand.
CAGAAACGTAAAGTACTGGCATTGACTAAAGGTGTCCCAATTTAAATTTTTCTTTACATAGTAAAGTTCAATTTTTTTCTGCCAAAATAATGTTTTAATAATAATTCTGATAGAAACTTGATGGATAGTTCTCTTAGTTCAAAGAGAAAAAGGGATAGTCCAAGTGTTTCTGTCTGCCTAAGAAAAGTTTCAGGCCGGGCGCGGTGGCTCAAGCCTGTAATCCCAGCACTTTGGGAGGCCGAGACGGGCGGATCACGAGGTCAGGAGATCGAGACCATCCTGGCTAACATGGTGAAACCCCGTCTCTACTAAAAATACAAAAAACTAGCCGGGCGAGGTGGCGGGCGCCTGTAGTCCCAGCTACTTGGGAGGCTGAGGCAGGAGAATGGCGTGAACCCGGGAGGCGGAGCTTGCAGTGAGCCGAGATTGCGCCACTGCACTCCAGCCTGGGCGACAGAGCGAGACTCCGCCTCAAAAAAAAAAAAAAAAAAGAAAAGTTTCAAAGATCTTGAGGTGGAAGCTTATATGAAATAGGCAGGGAGAATGACTATGTATAATCAATACAGGGTGATTTTCATTTTTATGAAAACTATACTTATAGCTATGTGCAATAAATCTATTTGGGTAGAGAAGATTCAAACTGAAAAAAAGCTAGCTTTGTACTTTTGTGTATTACTGAACTTTATTATTGCTGATATGAGTGTTTTAGAAACAGCAAAAAGTAGCCAATTTTCACAGCAAATTCAGGTGATTCCAAAAATAGCTGTAACATTATAAGCACACAACAATGGACAGCATCTATTTTCCCCAAAATATCAGGATAGAAAATCCAAAATGTTATTCTGTTATTTAAAAGCCTCTGGCATTAACCAGAGATAAGGGAGGGGAAGCCATTTCTATTGATCTATGGATAAAAACAAAATAGTGTAGTATTGAGTTAGCAATATTGGTGAGAAGATAACTTCTTACATTGGAGAAGAGAAAAATATCGAGTACCGTGGGTAGATAAAAAGTAGATTAGATTAGCAAATTTAGAAGAGTGTTAGCATCAATGTGACCTTTGTATAGGAACAAAGAAAATAGTAAAGGAAACAGAATTCTATCACATTTTACTTTCTTTAGAATGCATAAGGGAGGGAAAACGAACACGGCTCTGGTATAAAAAAGAAGGTTTTCAAACTAACAATACAATCACAGTTCATTGGTGAATTGGTAACAAATTTCTCCCCCATCTTATAGGAATTATAATAAGAAATATTACATGTAAATTAGGTAATTATGACTCAAGCAAAAACTGTGCCTAGCTAGTTCCACCTTAAAAGAAAGGCTATCTGGGGAAAAAAAATGCCTTTGAGATTTCTTTATGTCATGGCACATATAGAAAATGCATGTGTGGTATACATAGAAAATATTTTTGTCATGGTGCTATGGTTTCAATGTGTCCCTCTCCAAAATTCACGTGTTAAAAACTTGATTATTATTGCAGTAGTATTGTGGGGAGGAGCCTTTCAGGAAGTGGTTATGTCATGAGTGCTGCATCCTCATGAATAAATTAATGCCATTGTCTGTGATCCCAGCACTTTGGGAGGCCAAGGTAGGTGGATCTCTTGAGCTCAGGAGTTCCAGACCAGCCTAGGTACTAGGTAACATGGCAAATCTCTGTCTCTACAGAAAATACAAAAATTAACCAGGCATGGTGGTGAGAGACAGGACTAGCTGGACTTCCTAGGTCAACTAAAAATCCCTACGCCTGGCTGGGAAGGTGACCGCATCCACCTTTAAATACGGGGCTTGCAACTTAGCTCACATCCGACCAATCAGAGAGCTCACTAAAAGGCTAATTGAGCAAAAACAGGAGGTAAAGAAATAGCCAATCATCTATTGCCTGAGTGCATAGTGGAAGAGACAATGATCGGAATACAAACCCAGACATTCAAGCCAGCAATGGCTACCCTCTTTGGGTCCCCTCCCATTGTATGTGAGCTCTGTTTTCATTCTATCAAATCGTGCAACTGCACTCTCTTCTGGTCAGTGTTTGTTAGGGTTCGAGCTGAGCTTTCGCTCACTGTCCACTACTGCTGTTTGCTGCAGTCGCAGACCTGTCGCTGACTTCCATCCCTCTGGATCTGGCAGGATGTCCGCTGTGCTCCTGATCCAGGGAGGTGCCCATTGCCACTCCCAATTGGGCTAAAAGTTTGCCATTGTTCCTGCATGGCTAAGTGCCCAGGTTTGTCCTAATCAAGCTGAACACTAGTTGGTGGGTTCTACGGTTCTCTTCTGTGACCCACGGCTTCTAATAGAGCTACCACACTCACCGCATGGCCCAAGATTGCATTCCTTGGAATCCACGAGGCCAAGAACCCCAGGTCAGAGAATTTGAGGCTTGCCGCCATTTTGGAAGCGGCCCACCACAGTCTTGGGAGCTCTGGGAGCAAGGTCCCCCTGTAACAGTGGGATAATCTTACTTAGTTGGGAGGCTAAGGTGGGAGGATGGGTTGAGAGCAGGAGACAGAGGGCACAGTGAGCCAAGATCATGCCACTGCACTCCAGACTGGGCAATAGAGCCCTGTCTCAAAAAATAATAATAATGATGACATTATAAAAAAGTTTACAGGAATGGGTTCAATCACTTCTGCTTTTCTGCCCTGTGAGAACAGAACATTCATCCCCTTTTTGTCCTCCTGATTTCTGCTGTGTGAAAATGTAGCTAGAGGTCTTCATCAGATACCAGTGCCTAGATCTTGGACCTCCCAGCCTCCAGAACTGTGTTAAAAAATTCCTGATTTTTATAAACTCACCAGTCTCAGGGATTCAGTTATAGCAGCACAAATAGGGCAAGAAACATGGCACACTGGTATAAATGGACAGGTTGGGCAATTGGCCCAGGCTCACTGGCTCTCTAGGCCTTGCACAACCTTTTTGTGGCCTGAGGGGACTACATTAATTCATTTTCATGCTGCTGATAAAGACATACTCAAGACTGGGAAGAATAAGAGGTTTAATTGGGCTTAGAGTTTCACATGGCTGGGGAGGCCTCAGAATCATGGTGGAAGGCAAAAGGCACTTCTTACATGGTGGCAGCAAGAGAAAATGAGATGAAAAAGTGGAAACCCCTGATAAAACCGTCAGACCTCATGAGATGTATTCACTACCATGAAGACAGTACCAGGAAACTGCCCCTATGATTTAAATTATCTCCCACCAGGTCCCTCCCACAACACATAGGAATTATGGGAGTACAACTCAAGATGAGATTTGGGTAGGGACACAGAGCCAAACTATATCATATATCACCCTGGCACCTCCAAATCTTATGTCCTCACATTTCAAAACCAATCATGCCTTCCCAGCAGTCTCCCAAAGCCTTAACTCATTTCAGCATTCACCCAAAAGGGCACAGTCCAAAGTCTCATCTGAGACGAGGCAAGTCCCTTCCACCTACGAGACTGTAAGATCAAACGCAAGCTAGTCACTTCCTAGATACAATCAGGGTACAGGTATTGGGTAAATATAGCAGTTCCAAATGGGAGAAATTGGCCAAAACAAAGGAGTTACAGGGCCCATGCAAGTCTGAAATCCAGCAAGGCAGTCAAATTTTAAAGCTCCTAAATGATTTCCTTTGAGTCTAGATCTCACATCTAGGTCATGTTGATGCAAGAGGTAGGTTTCCTTGGTCATGGGCAGCTCCCCCCACTGTGGCTTTTCAGGATACAGCCTCCCTCCTGGCTGTTTTCACGGGCTGGCATTGAGTGTCTGTGGCTTTTCCAGGCACATGGTGAAAGCTGTCAGTGGATCTACTATTCTAGAGTCTGTAGTGTGGTGGTTCTCTTCTCACAGCTCCACTAGCTGGTGCCCCAGTAGGGACTCTGGAGGCTCCCACTCCACATTTCCCTTCTGCACTGCCCTAGTAGAGGTTCTCCATGAGAGCCCCACCCCTGCAGCAAACTTCTGCCTGGACATCCAGGCATTTAGATACATCTTCTGAAACCTAGGCAGAGGTCCTCAAACCTCAGTTCTTGAATTTTGTGCATCCACAGGCTCAACACCCTGTGGAAGATGCCTAGCCTTAGGGCTTGTACCCTCTGAAGCCACAGCCCAAGCTTTAGGTTGGCCCCTTTCAGCCACAGCTGGAGTGGCAAGGCACCAAGTCCCTAGGCTGCACACAGCTTGGGGACCCTGGACCCAGCCCACAAAACCACTTTTTCCTCCTAGACCTCCAGTCCTGTCATGGGAAAGGCTGCCGTGAAGACCTCTCACATGCTCTGGAGACATTTTTCCCTTTGACTTCGGGGCTAACATTTGACTCCTTGTTTCCCATGCAAATTTCTGCAGCCAGTTGTAATTTTGCCTCAGAAAATGGGATTTCATTTTCTATTCCATTGTCAGGCTTCAAATTTTCTGAACTTTTAATGCTCTGTTTCCATTTTGAAATGGAATGCTTTTAACAGCACCCAAGTCACCTTTTGAATGCTTTGCTGCTTAGAAATTTCTTCTTCCAGATACCTTAAAACATCTCTCTCAAGTTCAAAGTTCCACAAATCTCTAGGGCAGGGGCAAAACGCTGCCAGTCTGTTTGCTAAAATATAACAAGAGTCATCTCTGCTCCAATTCCCAACAAGTTCCTCATCTCCATCTGAGACCACCTCAGCCTGTTATTGTTCTAATCACTATCAGCATTTTTGTCAAGCCATTCAACAGGTCTCTAGGAGGTTCCAAACTTTCCCACATTTTCCTGTCTTCTGCTGAGTCCTCCAATCTGTTCCTACCTCTGCCTGTTACCTAGTTCCAAAGTCACTTCCATATTTTTTGTGATCTTTTCAGCAGCACCCCACTCTACTGGCACCAATTTACTGTATTATTCTGTTTCCATGCTACTGATAAATATATACTTGAGACTGGGAATGAAAAGAGGTTTGCTTGGACTGCAGTTCCACATGGTTGGGGTGGCCTCAGAATCAGGGTGGGAGGTGAAAGACGCTTCTTACATAGTGGTGGCAAGAGAAAATGAGAAGATGACAAAGGGGAGACCCCTGATACAACCATCAGATCTCATGAGACTTAATCACTACAATGAGGATAGTATGGGGGAAACCACCCCCACAATTAAAATTGTCTCCCACCAGGTTCCCCCCACAACACATGGGAATTATGGGAAGACAATTCGAGATGAGATTTGGGTGGGGACACAGAGTCAAATCATATCAGGTACCTAGAATGCCTTCACTGCAAATCAGTACACTCCGGCTCATCTTCAGACGATGATTAAAACCAGTAAGGAAAGAACCTGTGTTTTTAGTAAACGGGTCAAATTGGGCCTGTGTGCTCTTGAGTTTCTGGATAACACCTGTGGAATCTCCTACTGTTTTAGTTGCAAACAGCTTGAATAGATCAAATAATTGCACATTAATATTTCCTGACTAGTTCAAACTTGGCATTACCTTTGGAATGGGATTTTGGATTGAAAAACAGAAATCATCTTTCTGTGTATTTTGGCTTGTTCTTGTAGACATTATAGCAACTTGTTTCTTGGATTGATTTCTCTACCCTATGCTATCAGGCAAAAGATTAGAGGTGGCCTAGAGTCTCAGAGGATAAATGTAGCAAAAAATTCAAAATATAATAGCTAAATTTAAGTATTTACTTTCATAACTTCTAATATTTTCTTCCATGTCACACTATCCATCCTTCTGAAAATCAGAAACTTATTAAAGCTTTGAGTTGAATATTGAGTAAAAAGTTAATTATTACATTTGTAAATTGCCTTTGCAATATAATAAAGCATAGGTAAAATGTGCCTTAATTCAAGAATAAAAGATGTTAACATAGCTCATAAAATGGTAATCTGTTGCCAAAGCTAACAGTATACTGCATGAACCACAAACTCCTCTTTTATCGTCATAAATGTCTTGAGATACTTTACCCCAGCCTTAGCTCTCTGGCTGACAGTATCTCAGAATGCTTGTCACAGGATAGCTTTCTCTTTTCTCCTAAGCCTATACCAAAAGATCAGCCAATTGATAAGTAACAAAATCATTTCACCAGAGGTCTTAAATTATAATAAAATAAGTCAAAGGAGGTCCAATTTGTGACCAGCGACCAGGTTAGTCATTGTTTATTAGAGCCAAAATACACTGGTACTTACTAGATGGAGATGTTGCCAGGGTCCTTGTTCTAAGAGTTCCCAAGATGGTGGCAGGCCGCTTCCAAGATGGCAGCAAGCCTCTTGTTCTTTGACCTGGGGTTCTTGGCCTCATGGATTCCAAGGAATGCAATCTTGGGCCATGCAGTGAGTGTTATAGCTCTATTACAAGCCATGGGTCATGGCAGAGAACCGTGGAACCCAGCAACTAGTGTTCTGCTTGATTAGGACGAACCCAGGCACTTAGCCGTGCAGGAACAATGGCGAGCTTTTAGCCCAGGAGGGGCAATGGGCACCTCACTGGATCAGGAGTGCAGTAGACACCCTGCGGGATCTGGAGGAGTAGAAGTCAGCCGCAGGTCTGCGACAGCGGCAAACAGCAGTAGTGGACAACGAGCGAAGGCTCAGCTAATGTGGTAACAAACACGGACCAGAAAAGTGTGCAGTTGCAAGATTTAATAGAGTGAAAACAGAGCTCCCATACAATGGGAGGGTACACAAAGGTGGTTGCCCTTGCTGGCTTGAATGCCTGGGTTTATATCCTGACCACTGGCCCTCCCTCTGTGCTCTCAAGCGGTAGATGATTGGCTATTTCTTTACCTCCTGTTTTTGCCTAATTAGCATTTTAGTGAGCTGTCTTTACTATCTGATTGGTTGGGTGTGAGTTAAGTTGCAAGTTCCTAGTTTAAAGGTGGATGCGGTCACCTTCCCAGCTAGGCTTAGGGATTTTTAGTCGGCCTAGGAAATCCAGCTAGTCCTGCCTCTCAGAGATGTGACAGCTTTTCCCTTTCATATTAAAAACCTAATCTGTAACTCAGACTCAGGATCTAGGACATTTGTAGGTTCACAGTATGAAACTATACAGTTTGAACATGGCAAGGATTGACATGCATGAATTGGGCTTTAGGCAGTTCATTTCCATCTTTGCATTTCTGTCTAATAATATTTTTTGTGCTGCATTTGTTTTTCTCTTTTTTATCTATTTTACATTTTTCACCTTTTTAAATTTATCTTTTCCTTCTTTTTATTTAAGACAGGGATCAGGCCGGGCGCGGTGGCTCAAGCCTGTAATCCCAGCACTTTGGGAGGCCGAGACGGGCGGATCACGAGGTCAGGAGATCGAGACCATCCTGGCTAACACGGTGAAACCCTGTCTCTACTAAAAAAAATACAAAAAACTAGCCGGGCGCGGTGGCGGGCGCCTGTAGTCCCAGCTACTCCGGAGGCTGAGGCAGGAGAATGGCGTGAACCCGGGAGGCGGAGCTTGCAGTGAGCTGAGATCCGGCCACTGCACTCCAGCCTGGGCAACAGAGCGAGACTACGTCTCAAAAAAAAAAAAAAAAAAAAAAAAAAAAAAAAAAAAAAAAAAAAAAAGACAGGGATCAGATTCAGTATATACTGTCCCAAAACACTGACATCTGAGAAAACAGCAGAATCAGGAACATTACTCTCACCTCTCCCACTTTTCCCCTGAAGTAGGTCAAAACATCTTCATTGTGAAGTGCCTTCCTTACACTCACAGAAAGGAAACCTCTTTACCTTTGAAGGAACAGGGACACAGGAAAGAATCCAAGTAAGTCTTATTTTATTTATTGTCATTAGAGCACACCTTTTTATCCAATCATACTTCTCCACGACTATTCACTTTTTCATCAAACTTAGCATAAAAAACACATAGGTTTGCCTGTTTATTTTGGTCTTCATTTCCTTGTGAAGACTCCCATGTCACTTAAAACTAATATTAAATAAATGTGTATGCTTCTCTCTTGTTAAATTGCTTTATGTTATAAGGCCCACAGCCATGGATCTAGCGATGGGTAAAGAAAAGAAATCTTTTCTCCTCTACATAAGCAAATAAGTTAGTACTCACACATATGAAAGAAAACGCTTTTGTACTCTGTAATTTATTTTCCTTGAGGAGTGGAGGCTATTATGAAATTGCTGAGGTTTAGAAAGACCTGGATGAAAAGTTAAGCATTTTCTGCACAAGCAATATGAGAAAGATATTTTCTTTATGATTTTGCCACTAATTCTTAAACACAAATCCAGCCTGGTAATGTTTTCTTCCTCATTAATATTAATTTACTTTGGGGAGCTATACTAGAAATATTGAGAAAATAAGTACACTCAGCCAACCCTATATGTGCTTGCTTCAACTGTAAGCTAACAAACCAAAACCCAAAAATGAGTATCTGCATTGCCTGATGTACCAGCATAGATTGAAAATGGCACATAAGACAACTGAAAGATGTGCTATATATTAACAGAACCTCTCCAACAAGAAAAACAAAATACTCATTTTGTTTTGTGCTTAAAAGTCAGTCACAAGATGTCTATCTAGTGCTATCTGAAAAATCTTTACTACAATGGCAATGCAACTTCTCATAAACTCTCAGTAGTGCTGATAGAACCAGATATGCCGACAGACCATAACAATAGAGCAAATCAGGAAGTGAGCAGAACAATGGCTCTCTGTTGTTGAAAAGGAAAGGGAAGAAAAGCAAAGTATGAGACAGGAAGGGAAAGGATGACAGGTAGTCTTTAATACAATGAATTGGTTACAAAAAGATACTTAAAACTTGATGATAAAATGGATTGTCTGAATTGTGATCAGTATTTTTATTCTGTTAAAACGGATAATAATTTGGTTATCTTGTTACACCTTATAGGTATCATTAATAATCAGAATTATATTAAGTTTTAATCATATCAGAATCATATTAAGTTTATGATGTTTTTCAAAATAAAGTATGCACATATATATGTAGGGGGGCTGTATTGCAATAAAAAAGTCAATACAAAATATTACCATTTTTTTGGTCTGATATAAAAAGTAGTCCTACCCTTACATAATCACTGACTGGCTCAGAATGATTTGCTTCACAAAAGTGATAATTTAAAATTTTTAAAATATTTTATATATAATGTTTTCCAGTTATCTATCTTCATGAAAACTACTCAATATTAGCTCTTCTGCCACCCTTCTTACACTGCAAACTTTAACAAACGCAGTGTTCTAATGTCTTAATACTAGATCTTTCGATATTTTTTAAATAGTTTTATGCTTGGGCAAAATTCAATGAAAACAACATAAAATTTACTCTAAAATTTGTCTTGTCTTTTACAATAAGTACCAATAAGTGTCTGACATTTGAAAATTTTTCTGCTGCACCTGAAATGTCTTTTAAATATGTCTCCTAAATGAGCATCATATTCTTTGCAGGTTTTTAAGAGAGCTCTCTATTCAGAAAGCACAAATATTAAATGTGAATTGAGAAAATTAATGAAATCAGTTACTTTGAGTCTAAGTACTCATATATGTTCAAGTTCACCAAAGTTTTACATTTTCAAAACACAAGAATAAAATTACTTGTCATGGGGAAATCTGTATTTGTTTTGGCTCTGCTCTACTATTTGGGATGTTGTTGATATCTCTAGGTTCTTTACTATTTATTCTTCCAAATGCATACCCCTAATACAATTTATTAATGCTAAAGAAATTTTGTAGCTTAATCATTTAATATTGTTACAAAGAGTCAAGTTCTAGCTATGAGAATAAAAAATGCACCACAAATGGGAGTACCTTGTTGGAACATAATAATGGATATATCCACCAGCAGTAAATGCATTAAATTGGGTAGCAGAGAACTGTCTTATATCACGATCTGAAATATGTATGTCATCAATGCAAAATTCTGTGTTTTGCATCATAGAAAACAGACTTTTGAAAAGTCAAAAGGGATATATCCAAAAGAAGCATTCTTTTATATTCTACTCTCTTGCCATGATATCTTGTAATGGCCAGCTTCATCCATGATTTCACATGTCTGCAACTCTACAACAGTACAAGCTTGCATCATTTCCTTGCAAGGAGTCATTTTCTTTGATGTTAATCCCTCACATGACAGCCTATTAAAATTATTATTTTAACTATTAAGTGTACTTTAAAAAATTACAACCTAATTTTTTCAGAAGATTTACCCATTTATGAGTGCCCTTCTTATACCAAAACATCTTGTCTGGTATCCAACAGTGTCTGTACCACTCATGTTAAAATCAGCCTTATGTTATAAGACATAGGATCTCCAAAATGTCACTCAGTTGATAGAAGGTTCAATTTATTTACTGATTAATATCTAATTTATAATAAAGAGGGACCTAGTGGAATTGGCTACAGGTCAGGTAAGAATTTATTTGAAAAAAAATTATGACAAAATTTTGGGAAAGTTGAGCTGTCCTAGAAGGGCAGAGTGTAGTGTCTAAGACAATAGAATGAAAATATTGAGAGAACAAGGTAAAAGAAGATGTAGGAAAGTGTATTAATGAGGCTGGAAAAGAGAAATGCATTAAGTCTACTGAATAAATAAAAAGTAAGTTAACTTAGTAAATCTAAAAAGGAATGGTCATAGTAACATAACTGTCATATAGAGGCATACAATACAGGAGAGAGACACACAGAAGAGTAGACTGTTTTATAGTCTTTTGAACACTGAAATGAGAGCACTGGTCGGTTCCGCTTTGTCCCCAGTCCCCTCTTGTTCTGCAACCAGTTTATCCAGCTGCCGATTTCACTAACCAAAGTCAGCCCCCAAACTACCACCACATACTTGGCAGCGGCTTCCACAGAGGGTGATGATTTTCACAGATGCCTCCATGACCACCTTCTTCATGATCTCACTTTCATGAGCAGATGATCTTACCTTCTCAGACATTACCACAAGCTGTCACTGTTCACTTACCCACCCATATGAGTAATTTGAGCTAAGATGTTTACTGACTATTTCTCTGTTCCTTCAGCTTCTCACCTCCCCAGTTCCTCCCACATTTGTATCACTTTAATTCCTATATTAAGCCTCTCATTTCCAATGCAACTCACAATAATTCTGTATTCTTAATTGAATACTGACAAAGACATTGATACTTGAGATGGACCAGTTTTTTACTTATGCATGTCTCACTGTATCCACTTCTTTCACAGTACACTCCCACACTTACATTCAACTCATTATGACTTGCTTTGGCCAATGCACAGAAGCAATTTTGATGGAAGCAGAGGCTTGAAAAGATCTTGAATATATCTGCTTTTTCTCATGAAGCCTTGCCACTGCTATGTTAACATGCCGGTTCTCCTGCAGGAGAATAATGTGGAAGAGAATGCATTTATGCAAGCCAAGGTTATCCTAGGCAAGTTAGAGCCCAACAAAGACACCAGCTGACCACAGATGTATAAAGGATGAGATCAGCCAAGCCTCATCTAAATTGTCAGAACAGCCAGGCAACCAGCAGAACCATGAAAAATAACACATGCTTGTTGCTTTAAGTCACTCATTTTGGGAGAAAGTTGGTGCAGAAATAAATAACTGATACAATAAAATAAGTAAAGTTAAAGAGAACACAGCTTTAAGTATAGGCATCTGGAAATGAAGAATGTATATAGAATTAAGGGCACTGGCAAACGCCTCATCTCAGTGGGTTGATTGCCTCATCTTGTTGATTGGGACTTGGGGGAAAGGTCATGGGTAAAGAAGTTTAAGGTAAAAACATATTGATGAACTTATAAAAGTAAGCCTAAAGCACGACTATGAAAGTAAGCATAAAGTTGCATGTTGATATCCATGAGTGAACAATCACCACATTAAAAGCCTAAAAAGAAAAATCGATATAATGACATAGCCAAGTGATCTGAGCCACCATCTGACATCAGTTGATATCAGCCAGCTTCTGATACTAACTACCCCATTGGTGACACACTGGGTTTATGAAGAGACAATCTACGATGATGAAGATATAGCATATGCATGGCACTACAGCATGGACTCCTACTCACCAAGGCTGTTCTAGCTACTGTTACTGCCCAATGTCCAACATGCCATCAATAGAGACTGAATCAGAGCCCCTAATAAAGTCCTGTCTAGAGTGACCAATAATCCCAGTTTGTCTACACCTGAGGATTTTGCCAGGACAGAGGATATTCAGTGCTAAATCCAGTTCATTATCAGGTAAATTATCCCTAAGGAAACCAAACAATCAATTGGTGGCAAGTTAACTACATTGTAATCCTATAACCCTGGAAAGAGCAGTGAGTGCTCTTAACTGGAATGTTCATAAATCTTTGGTTAGGTTTTTCTTTCCTATCCACAGAGCCTCAGTTAACTTGCAGAATATTTAAACAAATGTCACATCATTATGCATAACATCATCTCAAACCAAAAGAGCCATTCTGTAGCAAAGGGAGTGTGATAGTGGGCATGTGGACACAGGATACCCTGGTCCAATCACATATGGCACCACACAGAGGCTGCCAGCTTAAGGTAGCATTGAGACAGCATTTTGATTATACAGCTGAGGTGTTAAATTGCAGATGTGACTCTGCAAGGATGGGACACCAAACTCCAGATGTGGTTTTCACCCTAAATCAAGAGCCATTAAATGGTGCCACGTCCACAACAGATAAAATACATACGTCTAGCACAAAGGATGGAGTTAGGAGTGACTTTGCTCATTGTCAATTCCGTCAACCCACTGAAAGAATCCATGCTTCCTATGCTACAGCATTAGATTCTAGAAATCTTCAGGTATTCTTTTAAGAGATGGCTGATCAACAGTGTCAATAAAGTTTAAGCTACACATGTTTCTCAATGATTTTGGGCTCCTGATGCCAAGGAAAGTAGTCACCAGCCTGGCAGAGAAGATTGATTCTGATCACCAAAAGGAAGTAATGAAGCTGAAAAAAGTATGTTGGGCACCCAGATGATCCAATAGGGCATCTATGAATACATCTTTCCACAATTTTGACGATAACAAGTGCAACAAACCACCCAAAAATATCTAGAATGTGTTGTCCCCTCAACAGAAATTTCCTTCCCTCGCTTAGAAACCTAGTGAACTAACATTCATTTTACATGTTTTCCTTGGCACTCTTAGTAAAGGATCTCTTTCTCCACTACCTCGATAACTTTAAGCATTTATACTAAAAATTAACACTGTCATTTGTTATTTGTATGTGCATTGCTCTTCTGTAACTGTAAGCAATTTAAATTGAGAAAATATGCATTATTCCCTTTTCCATTCAGGATTTAGAATTGTTCTTGATAAATAGGTGATGATCAGCAAACACTTGTTAAAGGAATAAAAAGGAGGAAGGATTGTCACTTTTTCTCTGAAATATTTGCTTTACCCCCACCCTATCCTTTATCAAGTATGCAGAACTCTATTGATTTCTTTGTTATGAAAAGAATCTTCTCTTCTGCTATATTCTAAGCAATTGGCATGCAAGGGATTTTTTGCCTTTCATCTCCTATACTTAGGAGGGTGCATCACTCAGAATAAATGCTCAATACATATTGAATGAAGGAATAAAAATATTAAATTTCCTACTGTTACCGCCTTAAAGCAAAACTAAAAGCATAGCATAGTAGTATCAAAAAGACTTGTTAGAAAACCCATTCAAACTTGACTTTGTAAAAGTATCTGTCAAGATGGTTATTTTAAAAGAATCTGAAAATCTTAGAAATACTAAGGAAAGGATGTATGTTCTAAGCCATTGAGAGTTGTGTTTGAACTTCAGTTTTGATGCTAGTAATGTGGATTCCAGATTTTATTATACACTCTAAGCTTCTATGTCCTCATTTTTAAAACATAGATAAAAATCAACTTCACAAGAATTTTATGAAACTGAAATGAGAAAATGAATTTAAAAACACGTTAATATACAGTAGACACTTGGTAAACAGCTACTATTATTTTTTCATTGTTTTTAATATCATCATCATCATTATTAATATAAACCTACTTGGAGCTCACACTCTACCATAGTTAATATTGCTGTTTTTAAAAGGATTCATCTTAAATTTGGACAAGTGAAAAGTCATATGGATTGTGGTCATGTGTGATTTTTAAACAGACAACTGAGAATTCTTTTCCCTCTTACAATAAACACATTTCCATCTTTCCAGTACTGTCAAGGAAATTTTTTTTTCCTTGAAATCTAAGTCCTTCACTAAATGTCCTATTAAGCTATGTAGTCAGCCAGGCATAGCCTGTAATCCCAGAACTTTGGGAGGCCAATCGCGCCACTGCACTCCAGCCTGGGCGACAGAGCGAGATTCCATCCCCCCCAAAAAATAAAAAAAATAAAAAAGCTATAAAAGCTATCTAGTCAAAAGACTGACCCATTTTGGAAGTATTCTTTCCCTATTTGTCTAGGAAGAAGTAAAGATTCTTCTTTTTTTCTTCTTTTACTATTTTAAAAAACACTGACATATTATTGTCTCACGCGTCTGTGTAAAGAGACCACCAAACAGGCTTTGTGTGAGCAACAAGGCTGTTTATTTCACCTGGGTGCAGGTGGACTGAGTCCAAAAAGAGAGTCAGCAAGGGTGGTGGGATTATCATTAGTTCTTATAGGTTTTAGGATAAGTGGTGGAGTTAGGAGCAATGTTTTGCGGGCAGAGGGTGGACTTCACAAAGTACATTCTCAAAAGTGGGGAGAATTACAAAGAACCTTCTTATGGGTGGGGAAGATTTTAAAGAATCTTCTTAAGGGTGGGGGAGATTACAAAGTACATTGATCAGTTAGGGTGGGGCAGAAACAAATGGCAATGGTGGAATGTCATCAGTTAAGGCTATTTTCACTTCTTTTGTGGATCTTCAGTTACTTCAGGCCATCTGGATGTATGTGTGCAGGTCACAGGGGATATGATGGCTTAGCTTGGGCTCAGAGGCCTGATAATTATCATATATAACATATTTCTGCATTTTATCTTATAGATTTTCTGGGACGGAGTAAGCACCCACTGTCCATTTACTTACTTGTATTTATTTTAATCTAAAGGAATTCAGAACATATCACCCCCAAATATGCCATTTTGGCACATGAGTTATTTTGAGCTTAAAAAATTGAGAACCAGCCAACACAGTAAAAGTTCTTTACCTCCCCCTCAACTGCCTAAAATATAAATTTCCCCTTTGTAAAGGAAATGTACATCTATTTTAAATTTTTCGTTACTAAAAATATCAGTACCAGGAAAAAGATCTATTCTGAGACAACTTTATCACCTGAAAGACTTTTGTTTTCATAACAATGCAATTTTTATTCATCATCTTCCTCCCTTCACCTTCCTGTAACTTGCCTTCATCACATTCCAGAAGCACCAAACCACAGTTATTTTTTGTAGCTCAGGATGTTATATAAGCCTCAATTAACTGGTCTTTTCTCATATGAACTTCTGTGCATATACACATAATATTGTTTTTCTCTTTTTTATCTTATGTCAATTTAATTCCTAGACCAATGAATCATTTTTTTAATGAATCATTTTTTATCTTTTTCAAAAAACAAACAAAAAAATATAACTCGTGAAAATAAATTAAAACCATTCAAATGAGAATACGCAAAGACTGTTTGTTCAGAGCTTGCCATAAAGCAAGGGAGTCAGCCACCATCAATTGCTTTTGGCAAAGATTCAAAGTCCAGCAAGGGAGTGAGAAATCTTCAAAGTGAAATTGTAGGTTGTTGGCCTTGGGTAGCTGGAGGCAGGCTAACTAGAAGTGAAAGTACCTATTTGGCTCTCTCTGGTTAATCCCGAATTGGAACCAGAAGCAAAATTAGGGAAGCTGTTATTTACTGATCAAGTCATGACCATTTTGCACAGTTTCTAATTTGGCTTCCTGAACTGTCGCTACAGAGTTTGTGATTAGCATTTTATTTTTACATATGGTCTGGTCATTGTTGGTGTATTTATCCCTCTTTTTCTCACATAGAAAGACAACACACTCAGAATACTAGCATTTATTTGCATGCTGGTCCCACTTATAAAAATGAGTTTCAAAATATATTTATAAATTTAAATATATTTCTACACTAGAATTAAAGCATACTTTTTTCTTTCTTTCTTTCTTTTTTAGACAGTCTCACTGTGTCACCCAGGCTGGAGTGCAGTGGCACCGTCTCGGCTCACTGCAACCTCCACCTCCCAGGTTCAAGCTATTCTCCTACCTTAGCCTCCTGAGTAGCTGGGATTACAGGCATGCACCACCATACCCAGCTACTTTTTTTTCGTATTTTTAGTAGAGATGAGATTTCACCATGTTGGCCAAGCTGGTCTCAAACTCCTGATCTCAAGGCATCCACTGGCCTCAGCCTCCCAAAGTGCTGGGATTACAGGTATTAGCCACTCTGCCCAGCCTGAGTTAAAGCATACTTTAAAAAAAAAAATTGTGTATAGATTTCTATGTAAAATAGATATTGACTTAAGCTTTATGTTGTTGCTTGTTTTGGGAGAAGTCTCAATAATGCCACATTGAATTGGAGATCTTTTAAGGACAGTTTTGAAAACAAGATGGAAATACTTTAAAGGTTACCATTGACAGAGTAGGAGCATTGCCGTCTTGTACAAGCCCCTCATTCTAAAGTTCACCTTAATCAAAAACCCCCTAAATCCAAAGGACATCAGCTAAGGTCAGCGCAAAAATAAACCACAACTAAAATCTCCAACCAGAAACATTCCAAACTCCTCCTTGGCCAGAGTCATGCTAGCCCAGAAGTAACCTCCCTCTGACAGGGAAGGTTTCAGCCTCAAGATAACCCCCTACAGCCAGAAAGATGTCAGTCCCAAGATAACCCTCCCTCCTCCCAGAGACATTCCAACTCTGCCATAAAGCTTCTCGCTCACACAGAAACATTCCAAGCTTGTGATAAGCCCCCTCACCCTAAAACCAATATACACTGCTAGTCTGTAAGAGAAGGTGCTCCTGACCGAAATTGGCAAGAATCCCCTCTCAGGTTTATTTTCACTAAAATAAATGTGTCTTTAACTGTCTAGCTGCATTTCATGTTTCTTCCCTCTTTCTTTAACTCTTACAACCATAACTAGCAGAAACCTGATAGTTTACTATCAGTGTTCCTTACACATTGATGACAATCCCCAAGAGAAGAGCAATCTTACTGTGAAAGTGTTTTTTTTTTTTTTAAAACTGGAAATAATTAAATCTGATACATAAAATAATTCATGAACCATACAAGGTCTTCAAAAGCAATTTTGTTACATGAATAAATTATTTTTATCTTTAGAAAGGGCTCACAACAAATTCTAAAGTATGCATAAAAATAATTTCAAATAAAGAAATGATTCTGTGTTCTTACACTTGATTCTGGGTAAAACAAAAGTTTTGAATATAGCATCATGTTACCTTTAAGAAGTTGAAAAATAATCAACTTCTGAATAAGAAATTATAAAAGAAAAGTGTATAGTACAAACAATTTCTTGATTTAAAGAAGGATCTGCTTTAAGTACAAATGTTTAATATGTTAAATAAATTGTCTTCTTCAAACCATTTTTTCATTCTTTTCAATAAATATTTATTGAATACGCAACAGAAGAAAAGACTGAGGATGAGAGCTCAAACAATACCATCATACATAATATATTTTGCCTGAACTACATTTTATTTTTTTCTTTCATCATTGAGATTTTATTGGTTGAGGACAAGTACAGACATTTCAATTTGTACACAATTCTTAACATAAGTACCAAAAATCTAAAAGGCCATGTATTGTAATTCTTTTTTAAAGTTATTCCAGTGACTTTCTCCCTTAAAATTTGGAGGCAAATTTTCCTTAAAGGCTATCAAGTACCAGTACCTTCATATGTTGATAAGCTGTTAAATACCTCCCACCAATTCACAACTGAATAGCAGATACCCTATATATTCACATTTTTAATCTTTCACAGCACAGTAACAAAGTTATTAGGACATCAGAACTACCACAACCAAAGATGTTACAGAGTGCACACAGTTCTCACAGGGAGAGCCATGATCAAGGAGTGGATATTTTAAGGAAACAATTCTACTACAAATCATGGGAATAGAAGTAATTTAAAATGTTCAAGACATTAAACGCAGGACATACTCTATATTGCCATTTAATCTGGTTTGTATTATAGAATATAAAAACTAACCTCCCCAGCTATGGTATGTTAAGTTGACACCCAAGGCAGTCAAAGCCTCCCATAATTCAATATCCCACAGTATTTTTTCAACCAGCAAATAATTTCACCTCTTAAAAAAAAGCTTTTACACTTTAAAAATGGGATGAGGTGTGATTCCCTCCTTTTTAAAAATGTTTCTAGAGCTACTAAAAAACTTGCATTTACAAAATAGTTGATAATAAATATTCCTCTGGATTGTACAAGAAGGGAGACAGAGACCGCTGATAAGACATGGTATATGGTATTAATCAGACTTGACTTCTTAATCTCCTGCTTCATCAGAGGCGGGACTCTCCTCAGTTTTTGTTCCCCATTTTCTGCAGGTAAATCTTCAGTTTCTTGGTTGGCCACTTCGGCCTGTTTTCCCTTTGCTCCCCTTTTCCCTTTTGATTGCCCTTTTTTGTCTGAAGATTTGTCTTTCACTGCTGCCCTTTTCAGCTTTGCTTCCACTTTTGCAGGAGCAGGTTTAGCTAACAACCGCTCGAATCTCCTCTTGGGCTCTTTCTTGGCGGCCCCTTCATTGGAGCTGACCTTCCTCTTGGGCATCCTGGCGGCAGGGAGGACACATGCCAGGTTCCTGCGGGCTGGGGCTTGCCTAGAGCCTTTGCGAAGCTGAGCTGTAGCTCCTCTCACCGCCCAAGCTGCTGAGACCCACTGCCTTAACTACATTTCGAAAACTTGAACAAACATTTCAAAATCAGGACATTTCATATACAAGTCTGGATTTCAGTCTTCCCTTGAACAACCAGGGCCTGCATTTGTGTAGATCAGCTCAACAAAGGAGGCAGAGAAGGGTATGTGATGTTCACCACAGCTCTGACCACTCCCCAGTGACACTCTGCCTCTCTCAGTTGTCCTTTATCAGAACCCTGCCACCGTTTTTATAAATACTTTTTATACCTTCCTGTCTATAAAGAATTGAAAAACGAAAGACCAATAAAGTATCACATTTTACAAAAAAGTCCCTTTTACATTTCAACTGCCTTCTTTAATTTAAATTAAATATGCAAAGACTTTCTGTAATGAAGACAAAATCCAGCCCACTTCAACTGCTTTTAAAGGTTTAGTATTAGGTAGTGGTTCATACCTATAATCTCAATGCTTTGGGATGCTGAGACTTTAGAGGATCACTTGAGCACAGGACTTCAAGACCAGCCTGGGCAACAAAGCAAGATCCAATAAATAAATAAATAAATAAATAAATAAAGTTAGCAAAGTAAGACCCAATAAATACATAAATAATAAATAAATAAATCAAAAATGTTAGCCAGGCTTGGTGGCATACACCTGTGGTCCCAGCCACTTCAGGGACTGAGGTGGGAGGATCGCTTGAGCCTGGGAGGTCATGGCTGCAGTGAGCTGTGATCTAGCCTCTGCACTCCAGCCTGGGTAACAGAGTGAGATCTCATCGCCAAAAACAAAAAAAAAAAGAGAGAAAAAAAGGTTGAGTGTTTCTTATCCAAAATGCTTGGTACCACGAGTATTTCAGGGTTTCTTGGATTTTGGAACATTTGTATATATGTAATGAGATATCTTGGGAACAGGACCCGAGTATAAGCACAAAATTCTTTAGTTTAACATACACCTTATAAACACAGCCAGAAGGTAATTGTATACGCTATATTTTGATAATTTTGTGCATGAAACAAAGTTTGTGTACACTGAGCCATAAGAAAGCAAAGGTGTTGCCATCTAAGCGACCCATGTGGACAATCTGTGGTTGTTTGGCATCGCCATCACTCTTATGACATCTCCATAAGACTTTGAACTTATATACTATTAATAAGCAATCATTTTCTTACTCACATGTAGGTGTTTAAGTAAAAAATATGACATATCATTAATACGGTGAATAAACAATGTGTTCAGGTAACTAAACAGCACAGTAGCATCATCAGAATACCTCTATCAGCTGTTAAACAACAGCAACTATAAACACCAGCAGACTGAATAAACTGCATTGTGCACCTATGTTTTCACTGCAACCTATCACATGAGGCCAGCTGTGGAATTTTCTACTTTGTGGCATCATGTTGGCACTCAAAATGCAAAATTGAATCAAATATAAAATGTGGACTTCAGACATTACAATATTCAATCCTTCTTTAACTCTCTTGCTATAACTTTGTTTCCTGCATAGGTTTTGGAGCATACTGGATGTCAGATTTTCAGATTAGGGATGCTCAACTGGTATTATTCTGGCCCCTGCAAAGCTTTCAGTAGGTTCCCTACTATGTCATACCAGGGACTATGCGAGTTCCTGGGAATAGCACTGTAACTCATTCTTGAGTGGGTCCTTGAATTCACTGAGTTTATAATCTAATAGGAAGAAGGCTATGAAGAATTCTAATAACATAAAACAAGCAATCACAACAAACCTTCCTCTTTAACTTATCAAAAATGGAAACTTTGAAGAGCTGCTCTTTAATAAATCACTGGAAGGCACCAGGACCCAGGTGTTTTGACTCAGCCTCATTTCAGACTGAGATCTGAGACCACAATACCTCATGTGCCTATATATGCTAATAATCACCATTTCTTGTACCACTCTGTACATATTCTCATCTACACAATCATCTTCAACTCTTTCTCATGCACTTCAGTCTTACAATTTGTGATCAGCAATCTCCCCTGCAACTTCCACCTTTTCTCTGAATGTTCTTTTCAGTGGCTGAGTTCCATTAATCCTGGCTTCCTTTTGTGTAAATTCTTCTGCTGAATTGCTTTTAACAGAAAGTCCTTTTATTCTTTCTCAGCTTATAAACCTCAGGACATTGAGATGTGATAGGTGTCCTCCTTTCTTCTTACTGCCATATCCAATTAATTAACTCCCCCCTGTACTTTTGAGAAAATTAATGCTAAAGCCTTTGCCATCCATCTATAAGAGTGACACCCTTTCTTATGTCTTAATGCCTTCTGCTAAGCTATTACTCTTTATCATTTGTTGAAGATTTCTCTCAGGGCGAAGAATTCCTCCCTACCTGATTATCATTATCAACTATTTCAACATTAACATAAACAAAGTTGCCACACCCTCATCTCTTTGGTTCTTGAACTCTCGTCTCTACCTTACATACCCATTCCCACACTCAGCTTTGATTTCATTAGAAATTGAATCAAATATAAAATATGGACTTCGGACATTACAATATTCAACCCTTCTTTAACTCTCTTCCTATAACTTTGTGTCATGCACAAAATTATCAAAACCTTCTTTAGCTCTCTTGCTATAACTTTGTTTCATGCGCAAACTTTGTTTCATGCACAAATTTTGTTTCATGCACAAAATTGTCAAAATATAGTGCATGAAATTACCTCCTGACTACGTTTATAAGGTGTATGCTAAACTAAAGAATTTTGTGTTTACACTCGGGTGCTTTTTCCAAGATATCTCATTACATATATACAAATATTCCACAATATTGGCCCTTTCCTGGTTTTATTTCTTTTACTGTCCGGTTTAATTAAAGTATGCCATTATAATCATTCATTTGCAAATACTCAACTCTTTTGCCCTTTTTACCACCTTTGTATACTTTAAGAAAATTCTTATTGAATTCTAACGTATACCCTTTTTTTCCCTGTAATTGAGAACCGGAATATTCTGGGAAAAAGGAAAACATACAACTGGGCATTTTCACATTAAAGTCAAAATGAAAGACTTCAGATGAGCACAAAACAAGTATGTTCAAACTCCTGTGATGTATCCCTAGTGCATTTGGTTTCCAGCATTCTGAGATGATATAACATGCCCTCTCTACTTTTTTTTTTTCTTTTTTTTTGAGACAGAGTTTTGCTCTGTCACCCAGGCTGGAGTGCAGTGGTGAAATCTTGGCTCACTGAAACCTCCGCCTCCGGGTTCAAGCAATTCTCATGCCTCAACCCCCCAAGTAGCTGGAATTACAGGCATGTGCCATCACCGCCGGCTAATTCTTGTATTTTTAGTAGAGATAGGGTTTTGCCATGTTGGCCATGTTGGTCTCGAACTCCCAGCCTCAAGTGATCCACCTGCCTCGGCCTCACAAATTGCTTGGATTATAGGCATGAGCGACTGCACCTGGTCCTCTCTCTATCTTTTCAACTCCATTGTGTTAAGTATTAATGATCTACTTAATGTTTTATGGAGACAATTGAATGCATCCAACATAATCTCTTCAGCAGAGACTGCTAGTAACGATACAATATACATTGAAACCTTATTTTTAATGACAGAATTCTATTCTTTAGATAAGCACATTGCCACCTTGCAAAAGGATTATTTCTCATCCTTCCTTGAACCTAAGTTTAGCTATATGAATCAGTCCTGGCCAAGGAGACGTAAATAGAAACTTTATGTAGTGTCTTCATCATTAGAAACCTCATTAGAAGATATGCAAGTGGTCTTCTTTTTCTACTTTCTCCAACTTTCTGCCTGGATTTTTTTTATTTATTTATTTTTTTTAGTTTCTAGTGTGTTTTATGCTAACAGGCAGAAATCTGCCAAGAAAAACAGAGAAGGATCAGATAAAATTGAATGACACTGCATGTCATGATGAAAAACCATCTGGGGTCCTTGTCCAGTATTGTTTCAATGGAGTGGAAGAATTAGACAATGTTTCCATGTCTAATGTAAGTAAAAAGACAAGAATTAAAGATGAGTAATATATAAAAATCTTTCAAGAAGTTTGATTATGAAAGGTATGATAGAAGAACAACAAGGAAAAATTAAGAACTAGGAATTTTTTTTAATGGGAGGTGCTTGATCATTTTCACTTCATTTTTATTTACTGAAGGGGAATCTGTTGATTTTAACAAGTTAATCAATCTAAAAGAAGAGTTAATGTTCTCTCCACACCTCTCCTTTTCCTTTGGCCCCCTAAACAACCTGTTCTTTATTTTTCTTACCATTTTTTTTTTAAACATGACGTTGTTTTAATTTTCTCTCCTCTAAAGTGGGAATAATAGTAGTACCTACATCAAAGATTGCTAAAGATTACATATGTTTTTGTTCTTTGGCTATTGGACCTGTGATTAATTTGTTTACTCTTGGGTTCATTCCCTGATGCCCATTACTCTGCTTGTCACCACAAATATCTGACTCCTTCATTTCCTAGGACCCTTGTCTATTGACTTCTAATTGGTTTCAGTATCCTGAATGTACCAGCAGAACACTAAGGAGAAAGAAAAGGAGAAATCAGGATATTTATCTTTCTTCCTCTCTCTTTCTGTCTGTTCCATGCTAGATCTCAATAGAATCTCTCCCTTCTTCATGATTTGAGCTCTCCTTGAAGACTTTCAGTCTCTGAACTTGAGAAGCATCATCGTGTCCCATTTGTACTTCCAGCTATAGGGGTGATAATACCTTTCACATGTCGCTAAGCTCAGGGTTGTCTTACTATGACCCATTTGGTTTTTCATCTCGTTTTTCATGTTTACAACTAGGTTCCCATGTTATATTCCTCTACTGAACTACTTGGCATGGGTTCTGTCTTCCTGACTTCGCCCTGACTGATACAACTACTATTAACATCATCGTCATCATCATCAACTGAGTAAGTCAGTAAATAAAAAGTGGTTAAATGTGAAAAAAAAAAGTGCCTCAGAAAATAAGAGATGGAATACAAAGCCCAGGTAAGAGGAAAAGCCTGCAATTGGAAAATGGAAATAACTTCATATTTAAAAAATTAAATAAATAAATAAATAAGCATCTAAAAGCATGTGAATAGCCAGTCAAGATTATTCTGTAATTTATGTTTTGTTATTTTTATTCCATCTGTTTATCTTGGACATGTTTGAGGCAACTAAGACCATAGTCCAGTTGTACCCTGTCTCCCAGTAGCACCTTAACAAGGTAGTGTGTCTCCAGAAAAAGGTGGCAGAAATATGTGTTATACAATTAGAACCTGAGAAGTGTCAGAGAGCTCTTTGTGTCCCAGAGTGCACAGAGGCAGCAGAAGGAAATCCATGCAACACAAAAGAGAGCAAAAATAAAAACAGTTACATAAAATTTCTGAGCAGATTGGAGATGAATAGAGCTCAAAAAGTCCCTAAGCATAATTTGTTGTGGGAGCAACCGAATTTCTCTTTGCCTAAGAGTGGTACTAAAGAAGAAAGAGATTTGTTGAATTTAATGCATCAGATGAGAGCCCAGAATAATTTGGTAGCAATATGTACAGACTGATCACTAAGAAACAAGCAAGACAATATGTGACTCAATAGAAGTCAATGAGGACAGAGTACATTTAGGACTAGATACCCAGTCCCACCCTCCGATGTCTTTAGACTATGTAAGATACATAGACCCTTGACACAGTTCCTGGAAAAGGAGAGGGGAGACTAAGTAATAATGATTGGGATTATGGTTTTGACATTCTGACAGAATAGGGCTAAAAATAGAATATAAATTCAATTTTAGAAAAATAATTTTTGTTTATTACACATCTGAATTAGAAAACTGAGATTTCTACCTATGACAAGTGAATAAAAATAGTTGAAGGTTGTTACAAGATCAGTTTTAAAGTCATGTTGGAAAAACAAGCTCATAAAATATTTAGAAATTTTATGAAGCATAGTACTACATTAAAAATACGAATGGGCTGGGTGCGGTGGCTCACACCTGTAATCCCAGCACTTTGGGAGGTCGAGGTAGGTGGATCACCTGAGGTCGGGAGTTCAAGACCAGCCCAACCAACATGGAGAAACACCGTCTCAAATACAAAATTAGCCGGATGTAGTGGTGCCTGCCTGTAATCCCAGCTACTCGGGAGGCTAAAGCAGAAGAATTGCTTGAATCTGGGAGGTGGTGATTGCAGTAAGCCAAGATCGTGCCATCGCACTCCAGCCTGGGCAACAAGAGCAAAACTCCAACTCAAAAATAAATAAATATATTCATTCATATATATATACAAATAGATATATGTATATATCTATGTAGCCATATGAACATATATATGAATAGATTCACTCATAGATGTGTGTGTATATATATATACATATATATCTGAATTAGAAAATATACATATATACACATGCATATGAATATAAATATGTATGTATATGTGTGTGTATATATATATATATATATACACACACACATATGAATGAATCTATTTTGCTCAAAAAGAGAAAGCCAAGGTGGAAAAAAATTCTTTGTTTCAAAATGCTTAAAAATGTTTTTGAATAATTAGTTGAAACAGTGAAATCACCTAGAGTATAATCTTGAAATTTTAGAAATAGTTAGCCGTTTGGTCATCTTGCAGTTTTGTTTTGTTTCTCCATGTATACAAAATTATTTGTGAGGACAGAATTAATTATGAAATTACTTATAATGAAATTTTTAAATATTTATAGTGGTTTAATTTCAACTGGATAAAATAGAGATATATGCTTATATGCAGCTAAAACCACAACAGGTAAAAATATAAGAGTGGGGTTCACTGCGCCCATTTCATGTCTGGAATCCAGACACAGTAAGTCATCTTTCAGCTTAAATACTTTTTACCCTAGTTTTCTCAGTGTTTTCAAATGAGTGGTAAAATGGTAAATTAAGAAATAATAACTTAAACACTTTTTGGCTATATTTGTGATGGAATTTGAATTGGCATAAACTTTTTTAATACAAGACATAAATCATTACTTGGCATGTGAAATGCCCTGGTCAAAATTTATTTGCCGCTTTTCTTCAAAGAGAAAAATAGTGATGTTCTGGCAGAGTATACATGCGAATAAAGAGAAAGGATTCATTGTTTATCTAGCAAGTTGCTCACAAATTCGAAATACTTAGCAGTTATCTTTCAAGACTGAACACTCACATCAACAACTGTAAGCAAAACTGTTAATTGTTATACTGTATTTGACAATATCCTTATAATGGGAATTAAGTTTAAGAATGGGAAAAAGAAAACTGATCACTGGTAACATAAGCAGTTTTTCACCTTAAATTACATGTGACAAAAATTGTGGTGTTAATAGTTTAAGAAAAAAGGAAAAGAATGAGTTGTCTTTCTTTACTGAGCATGGCCCTGTGTGACATAGCAAAAAAGACTGATGAGTCAGTGACTGTTTCATGACACAATTAACTAAATTTTCCAGTAATAATATGTATTTATTGAAAATTTCAACTTCGTATAGTACCACTTCTTTGGCAAATCACTTTTCTACAGAGATTTTCATAAACTTTTAAGAACGGAGCAGCAGTGGGCACCAAGCAGTCTCTAGACGTCCCTGGTTTATTGTTCTATGGCATTAGAAATATTTTGGCAAAAACTTTGAGAAATGTAGCCTACTCTATAATTTTTTGGTCACTGATTTCACATCTTTTTGATAATTTAAAAATTTTGCCCAACTTTGGCCATTAGATAACAATACCTTCTAGAGAAACCACGAGCCATAACTCTTCATGAAGTTCCTCTTGCTCTAAAAACAGAGGCCCATGTCCTGGACCCAGGTCCAGATAAAAGGGCCAGGCACTATGTTGTCTGTATCAATTGCTAATTCATAAAGGTCTTAGCGGGGGTCTTTGCAAAAACCAGCAGAGAGTACCTCTGTCTCGTTTTCTTTCTTTTTTATTTATTTTTTTGGTTTTCTCAGCAACCTAGCTCTCAGGGAAAGAAAAAGGCTCTTCCAAAGTGTCTGGCTGCAGCATGCCAATAATCGTGTAGAGTCAGTAGCAGTGCAACAAATCACTGATAAGTGATGAAAATATAAACATGGTAATTCTAAAGGGCTTAGATAAAAGGACAACATGATATTTGAGGATGGCTTTTAACTTCCCAATGAGAAAAGAAGACAATTATTTCCTCTCTAGGAATTTTGGATACAGAAATAAGTGGGAATGTGACTTTATCTTGCTTCTTTGAGCTGTCCTTCCATAAAAGGATAATATTCTGATTAACAAGCTGGCTTTTGTAAACTCTAAAACTAAGTATGTTTACAGATTAATTATTCTCTGGTTATGAGAGAAGAAGCAAGCCTTGTCGAGAGTAGCAGTAGCCATCTCCTTTATATCACTGCAGTAGGGGTTGGTATTTTAGGCTTCTTTTGCATTCATCCCCATAGCATTTTGTGAAGCGTGTCATGAAAGACAGCAGTACAAGATTTCCTGCAGATTTCTCTCATTGATTTATTAACTGATCTATACAGTGGTTGTCTTATCACACTGATCACTAATGATGACATAGAGAATAATTGCCATCCTATGACTGATCAGAAGAGTCATTTTTAATATGAAAGTAATAATATTTTATTATTAATAGTCTACATAAGCCAGTTCTCTCCTTTCTAGGATCCATACTAGCAGAAGTTGTAAAGCAGTGTCTTAAATACTCTTTCAGGGTGTTTAATATATTTTAAATCAGTGGGAGATTCAAACATTATCAACCTTGCATTTTCTAGGGTTTTTTCTTAAATTGTCTTTATCAACAGAATTGGCTGAAAGGATATCACCAGATCTTGCAACAATATGACCAAAATATTCATAACTTGATCTTAATAAGTTGCGTATTTTTAAAAAACACATTAAGTCTCAACAGGAAGATATCAAACTACAATTTTACCTAAAAGGTCTTAATAGGTGCTATGTAAATATGACAGTATATTATTAGAGGAAAATATTACCTAAAATAAATTGTGAATCACTTTATGGTTAGATGAACTGAAATTAATATTGATACTTTGTGCTTCACTCTTAACTAGAAGAAAAATAACATTGCTGGAAACATTAATATGATGATGGTGCTTCAGGTAAGCAACTCACAGCGGCTTTTTGCCATTTAAGCAAATAACAGTGGCTTTTTTTTTTTTTTTTCTCCTGAATGTTAAAATTATATTTTGGTGTAGAAAAATGTATGATTTAACAATTATTTTCATTATATATAATTTTCCAGTAGTTCAAAGTCTACATTTGAAACTTATTTATGCTGACTTTTTTTTTTTTTTTCCTGGATCAATAGTATCTCTGGAAATTAGATATCTCCACGGAAACTTTTCTCTTCTTCTTGATTTACCTTCGTCATTTTATAAATATTTTTTCCTTCTGTTTTAGAGATAAGGGCATGAGATAAAATGCATATGTTATGGGGAATATATTTAATATATATTTGTATTTTCCAGTTCAGCATTCTAAAACAGTTATCTGCCAAGCATGTAAAGTTAAGAATGCTTACAATTTCCATATCACCACAAACTGTTACAATCCGCACCTCTCTGTCCTTTCCTTTGAACATGGCCATTGTGATACCATGGACCTTTTAATGACAACACCGTGGCATACAACATGATAGTACACCATGACCAAATAGAGCAGTTTTGTTTTTAATAACATAAGATTTAATAGTTTTCATTTTTGTAATTCATTTTAGTTTGAATTCTTGGTTTGGATGTTTTAGGAATTTGGACACTTGAAAAAAAAGGTTCCCCTCTGTAAGAACACAAGAGTTCTACTTTTGCCAAATTGAGTTAGAACTTGTGTTTTTCTATCTCCTCCTTCTTCACTCCTTCCTTTTCTCCTTCTTTCCTACTTTCCTTCCTTCCTTTCTTCCTTTTGTCCTTTTTTTTTTTTGCAGACTAAATCCTTAGAGAATCCTATTTATATATTCTCAATGAATTTTATTACATTTCTTTAAGTAAACAGCATTTCATGTTATGTGTAAGTAAAATGCGCATGAATTACAAAGACATAATAGTAATAATTCAATTTTACCCACATAGTTCTATTTTATTTGATTCTTTCTTCCTTTGTTAGTATTGGTAAATATATTACCTCACAAAATGTTATTAAAATCTGCACTTCACAATATTTTTTTTCCTCAAACTATGACATGTATTTTATTTGATTCCATTATACATTTTATAATTTTGTATTGGAATGCAATAATCGCATATATTATAGGGGTTCAAAAGTGATGCAAAGCAGATGTGTAAAATAATAAGTTATATAGTTAATATATCAAATAAGTTTATTTTACATCATAAATGTTAGCTATGACTTTCCTTAATGGATGAATTATATTCATTTATTATTTTAATTATCTATGTTTCAAAATGTTCAAATTGCAACATGATGACACTTGTAATGATAATATTAAACATATATTTCCTAATAAAATTGAGATTACAAAGATTAAGCATTAAAAACTTGCAGTTTTTTCTCGCACCAATTAATATTGAAATTCCATCTTCTCCTAAGGAAATTTTTGCAAAAGTGTTACATAATATATTAATTATTCATTTACTGTCATCACAATTCTTATTGTACTTTATCTATTAAGAGAAAAGTATAATTACATAAAAGGAAACTGTGGTCTATTTTTCTATTTTAAGAAATATTACTGTTTACAATAAACTACTTCACTGAATATTTTTTTGGTATGGAGTATAAAAATGTTATTCAGGTAAAACCATAATAATAACGATCATTATTTATTTAGCAATATATAATGTGAGTGATATTTGCAACCATCACTTTGTTTTTAAGACAGTTTTATTTGATTGGTGTATAAACTGTAAATGTTGAATTGTCTGTAATAAGGTTTAATCAGGTATATATCATATATACACATATACGTTTCTTATAATTAGCTGTCTTTTCTATAGAAAATATAAGTAAATAAAAATGTTAAGCTGGAACTAAGATTGCATGACCTTGCTACCAATTGACTTAAGGAATTGTTAAAGGCTTTATCATTTTTCTGTAGCACAGATTTTTATAAATTAAAAGAAAACTTAAACAAGATATGTATCTGTTGTCTTCATTATACTGGATAAGAACTGACAGAACAATTAAACCAGGGCTCTGCTTCTAGTAGGAAGATATAAACAAAACCTGAAATCCAGGTAGTGAGCTACTGCTTTATTTTCAAGATTTTAAGTATTTTGCCAAGGGCAGACTGTTACTTTGGACAGAAAGAAGAGCCAAACATAAAGGAGAAAGGGAGAACTCAGGACATAGAAAGAAAATCTAAAGTATTTGACAGTATTGATACTGCCTAAGATGAACATATTTGACAACATTTACATTCCCAAGGATGAAGCAAGCACTGAGCTTCGCAAAGGATATTGAAGACAGTAGATACAAGAGGCCCTACTGGAAGGAACTATGCAGAAGTTCATCAAGAGTGAGAATAAGAGTCTACTGCAAGCAACTGGCCATATCAGTGGGGCACAGCAGGGAATGCTTGAAAGATATCTAGCAAAAACATATATAATCTTCACTAAATCAGAATTAAAAAATTGTCCTTCATTTATTAAGGACTGTTGGCTGGGTACAGCAGATGGCGCCTCCAGTCCCAACACTGTGGGAGGCCAAGGCAGGATAATTGCTCAAGGCCAGGAGTTCGAGATCAGCCGGTGTAACACAGTGAGACCCCCGTCTGCACAAAAAATAATTTTAAAAACTTTAGCTGGGAATGGTGGCATGCCTGTAGTATTACTAGTTACTTAGGAAATGATGACTTGAACCTAGGAGTCCAAGGTTGCATGAGCTATGATAGCACCATTGCACCCCAGCCTGGACAACAGAACCAGACCCTGTCTCTGAAAACTGAATAAATAAAAATAAAATAAAATAAGAATTGTACACTGACTATCAGAGTAGAATGAATGAATTGTGACTCTACTTACTTTGTGGTTTTATTTTTATAATAATATATATTAATTTTTTGGTATTTCCCTTAACAGAGTATGATCTATTTTCCATAAATCTGTTTGTTATTTACAAGACAACATAATTTTTCAACCCTACAAGTATGTTATATATATGCAATTGGGGAAAATTTATTACAAGTTTGAAAGTCAAGTGAGCCAAAAGAAATAAGTAGCACCACTTACAAAATCCTGTCAATGAAAGAGTCTTTTCTGTTTGGATCCCTTACAGTGCCTATTTAAAGACTATGGTTGATTTTGGCAAAAGAAACACCGTGCAAATAATAAATGAAAGTAGAAATGTGTATAGACACTGATAACAAAAATGTATAATTATACTCAATTCTAATTATTTCATTGGCTGCCCTTCAAAGTAATTGCATTTTTTTTTCTTCTTCCTATGGAGTCTCTACAAATTGATCTTACCAGTGACACCACATTACACACACACACACACACACACAAAGTCTGTGAAAAAATGTTTGAGGAATCTGTCTTCTTTGGTTATGAATTAGCTCTTTTCAAATAACTATTGACAATACCACTAAATACAAACTGACCAAATGAATTGTGTTATGTGATATAAAGCAAATAATTCACTTACAGCCTTACTTCACTGTCTTTTCTTTCTCTCATAAAACCTGATTGCTTGGTAATCAGCATTTCTGACACCTTCCTGAGAAGAAATAGCACTGTATCAAGAAAAACACAAAATGCACACCTATTTTTTAATGGGCTCATTTAATGTTCTGTCCCCAAGTCACCCAAAAGTGTATTTTGTGGTTGTAGAGAAGAAAATCAAGCCTAATACTCTACTCTGGTAATCAACTTCCTATATAAATTCTCACTTCAGTTAAGTTTCCAGTCAGGCAAAGGTAAGTTAAAATCTTTGAAACACTATTCTCCTTTCCTGACAAAAAGACACATAAAAGCTGAGTTCAGCTCTCCTGCAGTTTTTGGAAAGAGAAACATTCTATTTATATATAATTAAAGGGGTTTCTAAAATAGCAAACAATCATAGAAGTTTTCACAGTTACTATTGTACTATTATGGCTACTATTCAATTTTTAATTGAAATTATTCAAAATTAAAAATAATTAGCAGATAAGTTAAGAAAACATGGAAACACAAGTTTTTAAATAGTTTAGGAAGAAATGACGGAAGATAACATGAATTGAACGCATGTTTGAATTTGTTGCCTATAAGGGTAGGGAAAATGGAGATACAAAAATTATAAAGTGAAGAAACTTGCAATGATATTTCAGAAGCACTGGAAGTTCCACAACAAAGGGGACACCAAACTGATATGAAGTACTTTGAAGAAGAATTGATGAGTGCATCCTCCTGAGATAAGATGAACTTTATAAAGAGAAGAGGTAAAAGGGGTGATCAGGAAATAATGACTTATGCATGTAAACATGCCCAATATTGTGCTGGATTTGTAGAGAAAAAATGAAATTTGAGGGGGACATTACAACAAAATTATCACTCATTATCTACTATTTACTATACTAGACCTTATTGATAAAATATGGGCAAAAGAGAAACAGCACGCACCATTTATTGGCCAATAAGAAGAGAAAGCAAACAAATAACACAGAAATAAACTCATGCTTGGAAACTAATGCTGTCTATGAAAGAAAGGAACCCAGTGCTCTGAGCAGAAAGCAACTTATTTCAATTAGAGGACTAAGAAACTGACTTTTAAGCCAAAACCTCATTGATAAGTATGAATTAGCTGGGCAAAAGAATATTGAAAATTAGCCAGGCATGGTGGCAGGTACCTGTAATCCCAGCTAGTCAGGAAGCTAAGGCAGGAGAATTGCTTGAACCTGGGACGCAGAGGTTGCAGTGAGCCAAGATGGCGCCACTGCACTCCAGCCTTGGCAACAGACTAAGACTCTGTATCAAAAAAAAGAAAAAAGAATATTGAGCAAGCAGTAGAGGGAGCTGAGTAATGGAGAGGTGTACTTCAATGAAAGAGAGATAAAAAAGTATAAAGGACTGAAGGAATAAAATTATTTTGGTTGTTATAAGAAGATTGGATTAGTTGGGAGTGAGAGTGAAAGCAATTATTACACAAGATAAGAAATTAGGATGACTAAGAAAGAGTGTTGGGGTGGAAATTGAGATAACTTGTAAAATTTAAGATATTATTTTAAAGACAAAATTGGCCAAATTTGGTGTACAATCATATGTAAGGGTTACTCTGCTTCATTCCTTGAGTAACTATCGGATGGTAGTGTCATTTATTGAAACAGTGAGGGCTAAAAGAGGAGTAGATTTGTTTGCAGAGCTAAGGCAGAATGATTTTGATCATGATAGAATTAAGATGCTTAAGATATATTTAAGCAAAGAAAGAGGAAAGGATAAAGGGCTAAAGGAAATTTTAGATGGGTAGTAGATTGTTGCTTACAGGGCTTGAAACTCAAAGAGAGTATCAGAACTGGTGATACTGGTGATATATTTCTGGGAGATGTAGACATATACAATTTCTAAAGGCATGCAACTGTCTGAGCTAGGTAAAGTAAGTGTATATTACATGAGGGAAAAAACAAAGAACAACAACAACAAAAAGCACTATACAAAGTTCTTAGGTTGTATAAAACAGAAATAGCCAGAAAAGAAGAAAACATATTAAAAATGTAAACTCAAAAGCAAAGAATAAGAAATCATGAACTGAATTAAAGACTTTTTTTTTTTTAACTCAGAGACCAGTCAAATGTATCAAATAAATAAAATACTGATGAGAAATCAAGTAAGACAAAGAAGGAAAAATGTGTATGGATTTGACAACATGGAGGTCACCAGTGACCCTAACCAGAGCAGAGACCAAATAGAGTTGGAGCCAATAAAATCTGCTGTACTTTTCTATGAAGAGAGAAAGCTGTCTGAATAAATCGATGTAGTATGCTTAAATTATAAAAATAAATGAACTATGTATTTATTTACAGGTAAAGTCAATATATTTAATTTCTCACTTAATATAACAATTAAAACTAGAATCCACATGGTTTACTTTTTATAAACGTTGATGCTTATTATCATATTTTTAAAATGCAATCTACTTTTTATTTTACAATGCTGTATTAGTCTTTTCTCACAGTTCCACATGGCTGGGGAGGCCTCACAATCATGGTGGAAGACAAAGGAAGAGCAAAACGATGTCTTCCACGTGGCAGGCAAGAGGGCATGTACAGGGGAGCTCCCCTTTATAAAACCTTCAGATCTCATGAAACTTACTCATTATCACAAGAACAGCACAGAAAAGACCTGACCCCATAATTCAATTACTTCCCTCTGGCCCTGCCCTTGACAGGTAGGGATTATTATAATTCAAAGGAAATTTGGCTGAGGACACAGTCAAACTATATCATTTCTCTCCTGGCCCCTCCCAGATCTCATGTCCTCACACTTCAAAACACAATCATGCCTTCCCAACAGTCCCTCAAATTCTTAATTCATTACAGCATTCACTCAAAGGTTCAAGTCCAAAGTCTCATCTGAGACACAGCAAGTCCCTTCACCTATGGGCCTGTAAAATCAAAAGCAAGTTAGTTACTTTTTAGATACAATGGGGTTACAGGCATTGGATAAAAATACCCATTCCACATGGGATAAATTGACCAAAACAAAGAAACTACAGGCCCTATGCAAGTCCAAAATCCAGTGGGACAGTCAAGTCTCAAAGCTCCAAAATGATCTTCTTTGACTCCATATCTCACATCCAGGTCATGCTGATTATTGATCATGATGTAAGCAGTGGGTTCCCATGGTCTTGGGCAGCTCTTCCCCTGTGGTTTTGCAGGATGCAGCCCCACTCCTGTCTGCTTTCATGAGCTGTCATTGAGTGTCTGCATCTTTTCCAGGCAAACAGTGCAAGCTGTCAGTGGATCTACCATTCTGGGGTCTGAAGGATGGTGAATGTCTTCTCACAACTTCATTAGGCAGTGTCCCAGTGGGGGCTCTGTGTGTGGGGAGTCCTACTCCACATTTACCTTCTGCACTGCCCTAACAGAGGCTTTCTATGAGGGCCTTGCCCCGTAGCAAACTTCTGTCTGATATTTAGGCATTTTCATAAACCCTCTGAAATCTAGGCAGAGGTTTCCAAACCTCAGTTCTTGACTTCTGCGCACCTGCAGGCTCAACACCATGTGGAAACTTTTAAGGCTAGAGGTTTGCACCCACTGAAGCCACAGCCCCAGCTGTACCTTAGCCCCTTTTAGCCATGGCTGGAGCAGCTGGGACACAAAGCGCCAAGTCCTTAAGCTGCCTACAGCACAGGGGCCTTGGACCTGGTCCACGAAACCATTTTTCCTCCTAGGCCTCTGGGCCTGCGATGGGAGGGCTATTGCAAAGGTCTCTGACCTGCCCTGGAGACATTCCCCCATTGTCTTGGTGATTAACATTAAGACTCTTTAACACTTACAAAAACTGTGGCAGGCTTGAATTTCTCCCCAAGAAATGGGTTTTTCTTTTCTATGGCGATGTCAAGCTGCAAATTTTTCAAACTTTTATGCTCTGCTTCCTCTTGTACACTTTGCCACTTAGAAATTTCTCCACCAGATACCCTAAATCATCTCTCTTTAGTTCAAAGTTCCACAGATTTCTAGTTTAGGGGCAAAATGCTGCCAATCTCTTTGCATAGCAAGAGAGCTTTACTCCATTTCCCATCAAGCTCTTCATCTCCATCTGAGACCACCTCAACCTGGACTTTATTGTCTATATCACTATCAGCATTTTGGTCAAAGCCATTCAACAAGTTTCTAGGAAATTCCAAATTTTATCACATCTTCCTGTCTTCTGAGCCCTCCAAGCCTCCAGGAAGTTCCAAACTTTCCCATGTTTTCATGTCTTCTTGTGAGCCCTCCAAACTCTTCCAACCTCTGCCTGTTACCCAGTTCCAAAGTTGCTTTCACATTTTCAGGTATCTTTACAGCAGCACCCCACTCTACTGGTACCAATTTACTGTATTAGTTTGTTCTCACAGTTCTACATGGCTGGGAGGCCTCACAATCATGGTGGAAGACAAGGAAAGAGCAAAGTGATGTCTTACATGGTGGCCGGCAAGAGGGTGTGTGCAGGGGAATTCTCCCTTATAAAACCATCAGATCTCATGAGACTTACTCATTTTCATGACAACAGCATGGTAAAGACCTGTCCACATAATTCAATTACCTCCCTCTGGCCCTGCCCCTGACACGTGGGGATTATTATTACAACTCAAGGTGAGATTTGGGTGGGGACCATATCAATTGCCATATAATTGTTCTTGAAAAATAAAATCATATGTATTTCAGTAATATTAGAGGAAAATAAAGAATGAAAGTCAATAAATATTTGAGCTACAAGGATTTTATACATTTTGAATTCTTCTTATTTTACAGATAAGGAACTTGAACTACCAGAATAACAGTCTCTTATTAGACCAGATTTTGCAAAAATAAACTAAAATTTTCTGTGGTATTCTAGTAAAAAATAAATTCCATGAATGTAATAAATATTAGTAAAAATGCTACCAAGAAGTTAGCCTTTTCATTTACAAACATAGAAAATGACAACCATAACTACTGTTGTTTTAAATGATAGTTAAAATAATGGTTAATAACTATTAAAATAACAGTTAATAACAGTTATAAACAATAGAAGTTTACTACTCACAGTTCTAGAGGCTGAGATGTTCAAGATAAAGGAACCAGGAGATTAAAATCTGATGAGGGTTCACTCTGCTGTCAAGATGGGACATTCTGGCTCTGTCCTCACATAGCAGAACGGCAAGACAGGTTTATGGGGCCTCTTTCACCTGGACATTATTCCCATTTGTGAGGGTTCTTCCCTTAGGACCTAATCACTTCCCAATGGCTCCCTCTTTTAATACATCACCTGGGAGTTAGGTTTTAACATGAATTGTGGGCAGATATGTACATTCAGATCATAGCACCATCTAAAGCATCCTTAGAAGTCTGATTTATTTGCCTATTTGACTATAAAATTTTAAAAGTGTATATTTTTTACATGTAAGATAAAGTTCCCCAATGAGCTCTGATGACCTGGAATTTGCCAGTTTACTAGGAAGGAATACTCTCCTTGCTTCTGGTTTTCATTCATTTACTACAGGAATGCTGAGGGTGAAACCTGATGACACTGTATGTACTGAAGCTTTTCAATAAATTGTGTTTCAGTTTTAATAAGATCTGGTGCATTGTTTTATTTGTCTGTTCTCACTATTGTTGACCAGATTTTCTTCTACATTTGAGTAGTTCTTAGGTGGACTTTCAACTACTAAATGTGGTAATTTATAGAAAAGTACATGTCTTGTCTGCTGAAGCATGTATCATTGCTATGCATTACTTATCACTTAATAATTTAATGTAAAAATACTCGTCAATAAAATTATTATTTTCTAGCTTACACTTGATAGTTTTAAGAAAAAGAACAAGGAAATAAACTTATCAGTATTAACAATGGAAGTAACACTGTTTCCATAAGAAGTTAATTCTTCATACATTCAGGAAGATTGTATTATTGAAACAGGAAAGAAGGCGAAAGAAAGGAAGACAGAAGGGACAAAAGAAATACCAGTGTGAAAAATACATATTTTTTAGAAAATTCTTTTCGGTCTCCCTTCCTTGTTAACCCTTTTCATGATTAAAAAAAAAAAAAAAAACTGAAACAATAATGAAATACATGTGAAGTACTCCTGATACTATGATTGGGAAACATAGGTTAAACATAGTTCCACAGATGATCGAAAGATTACCTTTGAGACACTGAAAGTGAAGGATGAGAAGAACTTTAAAGAGACTGAAGTACAGATGAAAAAAATACAGAAACTACAGGATGGCCTAAATATTTCAAAAGGCAAGATCATCGTACACAGCGGCGACAGTGAAGATGAAAATTGATATGTCCACAATGACAAGGAATTAGTCCTTGTACAACTGTGAAAACTTAAGCCTATGCAGCATCCCATAACTTACTCAAACTCACCCTCAAGGCCCTGATAGAGATTGTTGAAAAGGGTGAAAAGATTTGTAAGCTTGCTGAAATATGTAGAAAATTTGAATCTAAGAAAGAAAAAGTGCTCCATTTTTGTCAGTATTGACTCGCTAAGGAGCAGGAGGAGATTGAGGAGAATAACCTAGAAGACCTGAGGAGCTCGCCAAGTTGATGGTGGACTACATAGGGATGGAGAATTTCCAGAAATAGTATGACAAAGTAAAAATGCAGCAACTGACCTTCAACACAGACGAGTCCACTGTTAGAAATCAGTGGGAAGTTGTGGGAGATGCTGAAGGAGTACTTGAATGGCATCTCAGTGAGTGACGAAGTGCTGGGCCAGATCAAACCACTGTTCATAGTCATCCATGGATGCAGCTTACCCTAGCCCTTGTCCACACCTATAGCCCATCGAAGTAGCAAACAACATTCAACCACTTATCATGTTATTGAAGCAGCCCACATGATCTTTCACACCCTGTGATCTAAGGAAAATCTCTTTTCAACCCACAGGGATTTTTTTGAGAGACCTAAGGACTTTGCTATTAAAAATTTCCAGTGGGGCAAGGGCAAAACTCTGGTTGGTAGTTGGGTAACTTTGAGCAAGTAGACAATTTTTCTTAATTTGAATTTAATTTCCTCACATTGTGTGAGAAGAATAAATACCTCATAAACATAAAATATTATATTCATGTGAGGTATAGATTACCATTCTTTAAAAAAATTCTCTATTGATTGGAAAGATAAGAACAATACCTTTTAAAGGAAATTAATTAAAACTAAATTGACTGATTTGCATACAGAATCTTGTCATATTGATTCATGACCAGTCTGATGTTTACTTACCAATCTAAGAATTTTTCAGGCAGATTGAGCAAAAATAGTTTTGTTTCAGGCAATACTGACATGAAACTAGATTTTTAAAAAAACATCATTATATATAAAAGTTGATACAATTACTTTTATCTATATTTATTTTCAAAATTATTTATGTCTTCAAATGTGGCTGTGCTGGGGCAGGGTAGATTCTAAAATGGCTCCAATAATTTATACTTACTAGCATTATCTAGAATTCATTACTTTGTGTAATCCTCTCCTCTTGATTATGACTTCCTTCTAACAGAGTATGACAAAAGTGATGATTTATCATTTCCATGATTAGGTTAATGTGTGAAAATAAAACTTTCCTAGATTTCTCAGTGTTTAGGTAAATAGCTCTAGCTGCTATGACATGTTCACATATCATGAGAATTAGATCTATAGCCATCTGTCTAGTTAATTGTTCTAATTTAAAAGAGTAATAGAGCGTCTCTTATATTCTTATGGGGCTAAATGGCTACAGCTAGGAGTAGATTTCTTGCTTGAGTCCCTGAGGTACCAGGAAAGACTGCAAAAGCCATAATCCAAGGAATTTACATTTCAATTTGGAATGAGACCCAGGACCTTGGAAACTCTTCTAGGTTGTAGACTAGATACAAAGGTTATCTGTCTCATAGAGAAATTTTATTTACAGAACAAAAGGCTAAAGAAAGGAGGACACCCCTTCTAGGAGCTGAAAGGAGAGAGGAAGGGAAAGTACCTTCTTGCCCTTTATAACAGAAAACTGTCATTTTTTCTTCACCACTCGTTATGGGGGTGGATGGGGAGTCAGGCTTTTCTTAGAACAATTTGACTGGCTCTCAGTTTGTAACTCTAGGAAAAAGAACTAGGACATAGGGTGCCAACACTACCTAAGGTGCCAACACTGCCATTTACTGTGCAATACTTATTAAGAAATTTGTCACTGATTTAGAAAGTTTATAATGAAATCAAGAAA
This sequence comes from Trachypithecus francoisi, assembly GCF_009764315.1. NCBI lineage: Eukaryota > Metazoa > Chordata > Mammalia > Primates > Cercopithecidae > Trachypithecus > Trachypithecus francoisi. The sequence goes on from NW_022681454.1 coordinate 70,460,248, forward strand.
GATGACTGTTAAAAACGCAGCATCTACATAAGATTGTAACTTGGCATTCATTATTGTTTTCCCTACTTGCACACTTCTGTCAGAGATGTGTGAACCAGAGCAACTTCATCTTGAATGGGGGCCGTGTAATATAAAGCTGAGACCTGCTGAGTTGCATTTCTAGTACGTTAGGCATTCTTAGACACAGGATGAGATAGGTGATTGTTTCAAGATACAGACCCTGCTGATAAAACAGATTGCGGTAAAAAAGCCGTCCAAAACCAAGATGGTGATGAAAATGACCTCTGGTTGTCCCCATTGCTCATTACACACTAATTATAACATATTAGCATGCTAAAAGACCCTTTTACCAGCACCATGACAGTTTACAAATGCCATGGCAACATCCCAAAGTTACTCTATATTGTCTAAAATGGAGAGGAACCCTCAGTTCCAGAAATCGCCTACCCCTTTCCCAGAAAACTCAAGAATAATCCACCCCTTGTTTAGCATGTAATCAGGAAATAACTGTAAGCATACTTAGTGGAGCAGCGTATGCTGCTGCTCTGCCCAGGGAGTAATCATTCTTTCTTCATTTACTTTCCTAATAAACTTGCTTTCACTTTACTCTAGGGATTTGCCCCAAATTCTTTCTTGCAGGAGGCCAGGAATCCCATCTTGGGATCTATATCTGGACCCCTTTCTGGTAACACTTTGAGGAAGAATGCAGCCATATTGGAGAGGCCCAGAAAGTAAAAGAACGAAGTCTCCAGGCCAATGCCAGCTAGAAACTGAGAGCAACAGTTCAACACACTGCAAGAAATTGAATTTTGTCAAAACTACAGAGCTTAGAAGAAGACTTTAGACTCCAGTCTTGGACAACACCTTGACTGCAGCCTTGGGAAAGATCCTGGCAAGCCACGATGAGATCCATGACTCATAGACATGGTGAGGTAACAAACACATGTTGTTTTAAACAGCCAACTCTGTGATAATTTGTTACTAAGTAGTAGAAAACTAATGCAATGACCTAAAAATCTAAAGTACAGATATGGAATAATTTCATTAGTGAAAGGATTCTTATATAGCGTATTATTCAACGTGAATTTTGTACTTAACAATTTTTTTAAATAAGGAAGCTATTGTTTTGGAGAAGTCACTTAAGAAAAGCTTCTATGAAATATAAGATCTCCTAAGATCATATGTAAGTGCAAATCAATTTGAAAAGTAATGTTTCAGAGTCAAGATAATTTTTAAAATAATTTTAAAAACACTGACTGAAACATCTCATTAAAAAAAAAAAAAATCATTAGTTTTCAACATGGTCCCAAATTTATTAAGGTCAGAAAATCTCTTCAAAAGTCATTTATTTTATGAATAACTTAAATTAAAAATGGCTTCAATTAAACTGAAATAATACAAAAATTTATGACTTAGCTAAAGAATTATTAGAAGGGTATCAATTGAAAAGAGGTAAAATCTCACTAGTAAATTTAGCATATCTGTCCAGTTTTTGACCATTAAGCAAGAACAGTCCACGTATTGCTTAAAGGCACACGTGTATGCCCCAGGCATACACAATACATGCTATTTCACAGTTTGGAAGAAAAATAAAAGCGTCGTTAGGAAGCCTGCCACTAGCAAAAGAAAAATAAAAGAAAAATAAGCCTTTATAAAATATAAATTGCATTGTTTCTAAATTCCTTGTGTGAATTTCATCACACAGAATATGAAATCACTGGAGAAAAGAAAATGTAGCAACCTAAAATTCTAGGCAAAAAAGTACAAATGTAAATAAATACAAATTTATAAATATTTTATGCATTTTCTATCACAGATTACAGGTTATAGATTATATTTGAAGGGATTTTTTAAATTGTGTAAATGTACTAATACTATTGAGCATAAAGAAAATCAAGCGTGAAAAGCAATAAAAATATAGACGATATTGAGAAACATGGTTTTAACTTTCTAAAATCTTATTACTTTTTATCCTCAGTTGATTATGAATAAATACTAATGTATTGTATATGAACATGGAGCAGCACAATAGAAAACAGCAAATTATATATAAATAGTTTGTGTCTTTTCAAATTCGCTACTTGTTTTATGCAATTATACACTGGATATAAATTACATAACATATTAAATATGCATATATTAAAAATAAAGCTGTAGGATCAATTTCAAAATGGTGGTTAGAGAAGGAAAATACTTATAATCTGTATATTTACTTACAGGAGAAAATGATAAAACAATTTTTGAGAAATACTAACAAAAGAAAACATGGTTTTCTGGGTGTTTAAAAAACGCATCTAATCTTTTTTTCTTTTTCATTTGTATTATTTCAAGACAGAAAGCAACTGAAAGTATATTCTGTTGATCTTAAACTTGCTTGAGATGGTACTCTTTTCCACTTTACACAAGCAATATCTTCTATATACTCATATCACACCTCCATGTAGAAAAACTAAGAAATACTTCCTGCTTATGTGTGGCCGTTTTAAGCAAGAAAGTGACATTAGCTGATTTTTGTTACTAACGGTAAGTTGCATATATGTGGAGAATTGATTTAACAGGTACAAAAAAGTAGTAGCAGGTCCTGTGTTAGGAGTTTACCGGTGAGGTTTAGGAGAAAAAATATGTTGGTATTTGTAAAAGACAAAGGAAAAGGAGAGAAAGAAAAGGATTCAAGATACATAATACAGCGGGGCATGGTAGGCGCACCTGTAGTCCCAGCTACCCCTGAAGCTGAGGTGAAAATATCGCTTGAACCCAGGAGGTCAAGATTGCAGTGAGCTGTGATTGAGCCACTGCACTACAGTTTGGACAACAGAGTGAGATCTTTTTTCTTTTTTTTTTTTTTTTTTTTTTTTTTTGAGGCGGAGTCTCGCTCTGTCGCCCGGACTGGAGTGCAGTGGCCAGATCTCAGCTCACTGCAAGCTCCGCCTCCTGGGTTTCCGCCATTCTCCTGCCTCAGCCTCCCAAGTAGCTGGGACTACAGGCGCCCGCCACCTCGCCCGGCTAGTTTTTGTATTTTTAGTAGAGACGGGGTTTCACCGTATTAGCCAGGATGGTCTCGATCTCCTGACCTCGTGATCCGCCCGTCTCGGCCTCCCAAAGTGCTGGGATTACAGGCTTGAGCCACCGCGCCCGGCCGTGAGATCTTTTTTCAAAAAAAAAAAAAGATATATTATATAGGTGATAAAACCAGTTGGATTTCTCATGTGGAAAGAGAAAGAAAAAGGAAAGATAAATTCAGGTTGACTCCTCGGCTTTTGGACTGAGCAAACAGGAAGACGATAGTGACATTTACTGATATTGGAATAATTGATAAAGAAACTGGACTTTGTTTCTTGGTTGATGTGGAAGATTTTATTTTCCAGAATAACTATAGCAACATTTCCGATCCCACAACCATTTCCAGAATCTTGCAACTCCACATCTAGAGGAAGAGTCTATTTCTCCTCCTTTAAACCCAGCTGGATCATGGTGACTACATTAACAAATAGACTGCAATGTGCAATGGTCATAAAAGGCAGTCTTACTCACAGGAGATTCACCCTTGGAAGCTAACCATCAGGTTATATGGAGGTTAAGTCTACATGGAAAACTGTGTAGGTGTTCAAACTGACAGCCTCAGTTAAAATTGCAGCTGAAAGCTAACAACCAAATGACAAGACAATGAATGCCTTCAGGTGATTCCAGATCCTAGCCTTTGGAATGATCCTAGCTGACAGCAAATGCAGCAGAGACCAGCTATCACTACCAAGCCCTGCCTAAAGTGCATATGTATGAGCAAAATATGTATCATAATTCTTTAAGACACCAAGTTTTGGTGTGATTTGAGTTGTGTGTTATTAAGCCATAGTAACTGGAACAGTGGATTCGTGTTTTTGTTACTATTGTATGTGTGTGTGCACGTGTTTTTGGAGAGAAGGGAGTTTATGCATCTGATCAAAAGTTCAGTTTTCAACATAGACATGAGAGATACACAAGTTGGTATGTCAAATACGCAGTATAATACATGAGTTCAAAGTTTAAAGGAAAACTTTAGAACAGAAACATAAATATAAAGATGTTTGCACAGATTATAAAAAATATGTAAAATGAGGTTTAGGAGGAAAAATAACGTAGATAAGTTAGTTTCTAAAAAGCTAACAAAATATACAGAGTAACTGTGAAATCATCAAAATCAAGGCTTTGGTCTTCAAATGATCAGGTCTCAGGTGTTAGGTTTTAGCACTCAATATACTTCTACATTGAGAATAAATAACAATAAGAACAATAGCAATCACTTATTTAGTTTGCTTTATGCCAAGTATAATACGATAGAACTAAGTTAAACACATATATGACCTATTTTTGTCATTAGATTAAACCCATGAAAGTTTTTTTTTTTTTTTTTTAATTTCCCTCAGTTAAGAGATATAGGACAATAATCAACCCATAGTCACACAATCAGTGACTGGTAAAATCTTAGTTTTGGCTTAATTCTGTGTGACTCTGGCTAAACTATGTTTCCCCCCGCCCCCCTTATAAATGTTTTAAGCTGTTCATATCTAGAATGAATTTCCTAAGGCCTATTTAAGTATGTTTTATTCCAGAATTTTCATACAATAAAACAAACTGTCAAAAACAAAAAGGAAGTAGTTTTAGAGTATTTTATAGCATATTGCTTGCTCAGACTATCCAAAATTTTCATTTTCTGTCAATTGCTTCATCATTTTGAAACTTGAATCTTCTAATGGTTAATTTTTTAAAAAAAAATTTGAAATAATACCTTTAGCAAAGTTCAGAATGCATAGGTAGTTTTAAAATAATAAATAAAAACAATACTATCTCTTCTGTCTTGAAATTATATTGTATTTTTTCTCTAATTATTAAAGTAAAAAATGTAACCTTACATGTTGTATACTTAAGAGTTTACCAGTGATAGAAATGATTTAAAAAATTGTAGGGAAATATAATGCTCTGAAATTGGATAATTTATGGTTCAAAACAAAGATTACAAATTTGATATTCAAATACATCAGGTGCAGTAATCTCTACAATGTTAATTTATAATAATGAATAATGAGATTTTAAACAAAAAAAAACACAAAAATTCACATTTTTTACATCATTTCAAATAATTCAATCTCCAACCACATAAAAAGTGAGACGGACAGGGAAAGTGGAACAGGGACCCCTTCCCATTTTTCTTACATGCTCCTGGTTGTGCCAGTCTCACCGCCTTGTGGCCACAAGCACTTCCACTCATTGAATCAACCAATCAGATATGAAAGAAACAGAACACTCTAAAGACAAACATACAGGCTGTCAACCATAGGGATTTTCCAAGAAACCCTCTGCAAGTGCACAAGCAATGTAATATCATAGCTTGTCCCAACCTAACCTTTGCTTCATTTTAATAGTCAAAATCACATACCTGGGTGGAAATTTAAGATGCTAATGAAACATGCAATGCATGAAGAAGCATGACACAAGACTGTGAAGGTGCAACCAACAGATCACCCCAAACATGCAATGATGTCACCTGGAAAACATTCAAGAAAGCATAAAAACCAGACTAACTTGTTTTGGGGGAGTCAGCAGCATATCCCTTCCTGTTGTCTCCCTTTCTGCTAGAGCTGAAAGCCCCAATAAACTGCCTTGTTCAAGTCCATTTCACACTCTTGATCAATTTTTATTTATTGAGGGTTGAGATTCCACCACCAGTAACAGTACACAACTCTGAGAATTCCGAGTACATCTCTCTTTCTACTACTGATCCAATGGAATTGCCAAGGAATCAAGAAAAACTATAACTGCTTTTAAAATGCAGAATCTCCTTTTATCTTTTTCTCTCTAAACCCAACCTCATACTGTGATCAGTGGTGAGTTGAAGAATTTTTAGGCTTTACACATGTGTAAACCTAACACTGTCATTTTGAGGACAATTAATTCCTGCTCTTTTTGTTCAATTAAGTATTTCACCCATCCTTATAAGGAAATATCAAAGATTAAGCTATAAAATCAGTTTCACTGAAAAAGGATTCAAACTTGCTGAGTTTGACTTTAGACTTTAAGTCCAAGCCACTCAACAATTTATATTGTTAAAAGTGAAGGTGTCTGTGTTTGAAAAAAATTTGGATTTCCAGTTATAGTTTCATTTAGTTCTGCATTTTACTCTTCCAAATTTTGATTTGAGGACAGCAATGCAAATGGTGGTGAATATATTTAATTGTATTTTTCAAGAAAAGTATTTTTTGTAATTACTCTTTTATTCTAATATATTATTTTTCCTTCTACTGATCATTATTTATACTTATCATATATGTAGTCTTCCTTTATGTGAGATACTAAAGATAAGTAAAAAGAGTCATAGATGTAGCATGCTGGAAAAATGCCATAGTATTTCTATTTTTCTATTTTATTATATTTTAGTTATTGGGAAACAGAGCAATGGATGTTAAATGCTCTCAAAGAGATGGAAAAAAATACACACAAATGTTTTTGCTATAGTGCTAGACTGTAGTAATACAACATCAAAATGAATATTGAAAAATACATTTAAGAAACCTATTGATTTCTCCACATGATGTCATATGGTGTTATTGGTGGTTTTTTCATTAAATTATCCAAATTCTGGTTTATAGCCATAACAGCTTCTATGTTATAAAGAACTAGTATAAATTTGCTTAACTAGCTATTAATAATCATGTGTAAATATAAACAAATATAGTCAATCCATCTGATCTGGTTGAAAAATTTGTCAACTGATGAAGTCTAAAGATCTATTTAACTTTTTTTTTTTAGTTTCCACTGCTTATTTTATGTATTTGTCATAGTATATTCTGAACCATTTAAATAATAATTATCCTCATGCTTGCAATAATCCTTTTAATGTTTTCATACTACATATTATTATCTTTCTCATTTTTTTCTTATTTATATGCATACATAATTAGTTTGGAGTCAGAAAAAAATGGATATACCAAAATAGCACAATACAAAGAAGCTGTAAAAAAAAACAGCCCACAAAACCAATAAATAAGTTAAATTGTCTGGTTCAAAAAATTAATTCCATAGAATTGGGTTTAAACAGACAAAGCTAAAATTTTCTTAGGGAAGCTTTATAATCTCCAGTTGTTTTGAAATGTTTGAAACCAGTTATTTCTGAAAGAGAATGCATGAATTTGATTCTTAAAACTTTAGCTTGACATTTTCAGATCCCAATAGGTAGTAGGAGGAAGTCAACCAACAGATCCAATTAAGAGCAATAATGACTCGACCAGTTCCCCACACACGTGACCCATATTGTGCTTTATTTCTGGCAATAATATGACTTGTAGCAGTACAACATGGTGTTAGAAATTATGGATTTTGGAGCTGGTTAAACTTGACTTTCAAAGTCATTTCTTCCACTTTCTAATTTCATGTCTTTAAGACAAATTACTTATCCTCAGCCATCTACTCAGTCACCTACTCTTGGAACTTTGTATTGATTTGAAATCATTTCCCCAGATTCCTGACACCAGGTCAGGCAGCAAATCCTCTTCCTTCTTTACTAGGAATACCTCTTGAATTCTTCCCTTTCTATCAATATTAATTTATTCTGTCACTACACTAGTCAAGGCTCTCATCACCACAAGTCTAGATTGCTGCAGTAGGTCCCCAAACAGTCTCTTTCTATGTGGTATATTTAATCCTTGTTCCCAATTCTTCAGTCCATCTCCGGATCACAATTATGCTGCCACACCCTTTGCCATGTGACATTGTAGTATCACCAGAATGAGCAAAGAATATTTTCCCACCCCATTGATGCTTAGCTTGACCAATGAAAGGTGAAAGGAAGTGACAATAACTACTTCTCCACTGAGACTTTAAGAGTCAGCAGGTGTTTTTTCTTTGCTTGTGTCATTGCCATGAGAAAAAAAAAATGTGCCTTGTAAACTCTGGTCCCAGGATGAGACACTGTAGAACAGATCCGAACCCAAACTGCAGTCAATAGCAAGCCCAGAAGATTTGCGATCTGAAAACAAGCTGCCTCAGCTGACCTACAAAACTATGAAAGAGAAGCTATAAATGTTTCTTGTTTTGAGCCACTGATATTTTGAGTTCCCTTGTTATATAACAAAAACTGACTAATAGTCTGCCTTTAGGCTTTCTTTCCTCTGATAGAATGCACCCCTGCCAGTTTTAACCTCTTGTAATAATGCTCAACTCTCCCTTTAACTGCTCAAATGTTTTATTGTTCCCAATGACGTAATGAAAAATCCAAACGTTTTAACCTGATCGTTCACAATTGAGCTACTCCTTACCTATCCAGACTTATGTTCAAATACACCTAAAATTGAACATATTCATTTTAGCATAAAGATGCATTTATTGTTCCAAAAGCATTTGTCATTAATTTTGTAGTCTACCCTACAGTGCATTACTAACCTCCTTTCTTAAAGCTCATTCCCCATCCTTTTCTTTGAGTAATAAATATTTTAAAGTTTAAAAAATATTTATAAACATTGCTTCAGAACATCAAAGATATTGTGTAACTTTGTAGTAGAATTGAGTTGTTGATGTCTGTGTAAGAACTAAGATGTTAGTCACACCTCTAACTCCTAAAATCTTGTAAGCTGTAAGTTCTGAGTGACCTTTTAAGATAGTTTAAGTAACTTCCACAGACATTACATGTTTAGGCTGCTCCAGGTAGATGCCATTCCCTTAACTGTGTTCACCATGTTGCCTAAATATTTAAAACGCCATAACATGGCTGTATATCTGAAGTGAAAACAGAAATAACACAGAAAGTAAAGACTGTATATTTAATCTTAGTCCAGAAAATAATTTAGCATGGCATTTTCTGTTTCAATTCATAAATCTAAATACTTTTGTTTTTGTTGTTTCTTAGTATTTGGATCCATTCTTGAGATTTTCAGATCACCCAGCACTTACTGCAAATCTTAATTGTTTTCTTCCAAATCTCAAAGACCTACCCAACCTCCCCAGTCATGAATATGCTCACCAATAATATTTCCCCCTTATTAGAATGATTCCTTTCATAGTCTACCTTTTATACGAATTTGCTGTTTATATATCCAAGTCTTCCAGCTAGACATTAACCTTTGAGAAGTCAACCTAGACCTTCGTAACTTGAAAACGTAATTGAAATCCTAATTATCATTGATAGAACAGTAGAAGAGAAAGAGCACATTATTTGCACCCATGAAGACCTGAGGGCAAAATGTGACTCTACCAATCACCAACTATGATAGTGCTATTTATTTAGCACTATCCACATTCTAGATTAATCTCATTTAAAAGTGTGGGAAATGGGAACAGTGTCTGTGCAGGTATTCTTAACCTAAGAAATTTGGGAGGGAGTATTTGTTTTAGCAACTAATCCTACTTCACTTTCTTCGAACTTTAAAATGTATGTAAGTTTTCACATGCTAGGTCTGGTTTATTCTGAAAGCCCCCGTGTCTACCAGGTTGCTCCAATTTATGATTCAGATCTATTATGTTTATTACTTTTTGAACTGCTTTTCACTGCTTTTAAATGGAGGATTTTAGTTCTCCATGACTATCTCTAGCAAGCCCAATCAAAAATCAAAGAACTCAGATCCAACTGGACTGTCCCTAGAAATGTAGAACAGATAGCCTAGCATCACAGCACAGAGCTATGTTATGTATCTTCCAAACTTAGAGAGTGAAATATATTCTAAATCGGAAGAAAGATTGAAAGGGAAATGAGCACACCATTTTTGCTTGATTTTAATTTAGATGTTCTTTCCTAGTGCAGATTAGAATTGACAAAAGTTATATTTTATCTAACTAGGTAACAGCCAGAAAGTCCAATTTAAAGATGGCTGCTTTAAGAATGCTCTGTCAAATTCAAAACTCCGAAATTCATAGTGTGATGCCACAGTGGAGGTTCGATAGCTCAGACTGCCTGCTAGGCACTCAGTAAATTATATGACAATAATTGATTAAACTACAGATGCAGTTAAATGATTAAGCAACATACACCTCCTATGCCATATCTGTAACAAACAGCTGTTTGGTTACTTTCTCAAAAATCACCAATTTTAGCATCAATATGATAACCATATAATATATGTCATTTTCTGTAAACTTGATGTTAGGTTTTCAGGTTAAAAATGAAGTCTAACTAGCAGTCTCTGATCCAACTTTTTAACTTTCCCCTAGATGCCTGTAAGTGGGAAAGAGAAAATAATTTTATATAATGATGTCAAAACTAAATCACTAAGCTTACTGCCAAAATTAAAGAGGACCTTAAAGTAATCAAAGCCATGGAGCTTCATTGGCAAATTCAATTAATTAAACCACATTTGTGGCTCTATCAAGTGAAACAAAACAAGCTTGCTGTTTCTCAGAAGTAGGTAGGCAGGAAGTGGCGCCAGTCCACAGTTAATTTCTTGATCAGAAGGCAGCAGAACTGTAATCATCCGTGTAGATGTATTTTGGTGTTGGCCGGAATAACTCATAGCCATTTCCTAACTATTAGCAGAATCTTTCTTTCTATATTTATTTGGAAGCTTTCATTCTCAGTCAACACTCTAAATTATAGAACACAGTGCCTCCTGGGCAGCATAGTCCCCCAAAAGTAAAGCATTAGAGAAAAGGATAAAAGGAAAAAAAGGCCGGGCGCGGTGGCTCAAGCCTGTAATCCCAGCACTTTGGGAGGCCGAGACGGGCGGATCACGAGGTCAGGAGATCGAGACCATCCTGGCTAATACGGTGAAACCCTGTCTCTACTTAAAAATACAAAAAACTAGCCGGGCGAGGTGGCGGGCGCCTGTAGTCCCAGCTACTCGGGAGGCTGAGGCAGGAGAATGGCATAAACCCGGGAGGCGGAGCTTGCAGTGAGCTGAGATCCGGCCACTGCACTCCAGCCTGGGTGGCAGAGCAAGACTCCGTCTCAAAAAAAAAAAAAAAAAAAAAGAAAAAAAAAAGAAAAGAAACAAAAGGAAACAACGGGCTATTTATTTGGGAGATTTTCATTTTCCATGTATTCAGTTGACATAAATAAACGAATCTGAAAACATCAGGAAACACATAGCCTCTGTCAATTAATGCCAGATGAAATGTTTGCATGTTATATAAGGTAGAAATTGTCCTAGTATTTGTGTAATACAGCTTGCCTTCTAGTGGTAGCAATACAATGACGAATTTATCAAAATTATAAAGAATAGTAAGCAAAACTATGGATCACATGCATGTTTCCTGAGTGCAAATGTGAATTCTAAACAAAAATAGTTTCAAAATAAACAAATTTGAGGATATCAAAAGAAAAAAGTCTACAGCATAGAGTAAAAAGAACATCATCTAAAAACTCAAAAGACAAGTTTTTGTATCAGGAAGAAATGTTATAGTGTAACCATAACAAATGTTAGAAAATTTTTAAAATTGTCCTCAATGTGTTAGAAGGAGATATGACTGCTGTGAAATAGAAGTAAGAAGCAGAAAGAATTATACACAAAGACAAGCCAACAAATGAGATTCAAAGACAATACTCTGGACTTAGAAGATAGCTGTTTTTCTTGAGGAAGGATGAAAACCAAATCTGAAAATACTCATGAAGCAGTAAGAAAATTATTGACTAGAAATCATCATCAAAGATCTGGAGTAGAAAACACAGAAAAAATGAAGGAGAAGAAGAAAGATTTTGAAAGGAAACATGAGAACTCTGAAAGGCAGAGAATGGAAATCTGATATAAAAATTATGTGTTTATAAGGAACAAGCCAAAAATATTGAATGGAAGAAAAATTCAAGATAAGTGTAATTAGAAAGGGTTCTACTAACACGTAAGATATTTAAATCTGAAACAGAATGTCACTCCAAACGTAACTATGAGAAAAGTCTGGATAACCTGTAATCTTTTTTTTAGCTCATCAAGGAACTGAGATTGTAAGATAATAAGGAAAACCTAATTCCAAAGGGTGACAAACCCTTCCATAGGCTAAAGTGACCATAAAGAATACATAAGAGCCCCATATACAAAGAGTTTGTTTCCATTCTGCAGCCCTTTTCTAGAAGCCTCTATCATGCGAGGGCAAGAAAACGGAGTGAGCTCCCTTTGTGACACCGGCTTACAGGGCCTGCCAAGGTTTGAGAATGGAATGGTCATACCTAGAGAAGGACATCAATGGCTCAGGCTGCCCATAAATGCAAGGTGGTGATAAGTTGCTCCCCAGGAACAGGGTAGAAACCTGCCGGACCACTTTCTGAAACAAAACAAAAGCAAGCTGCTTTTAGAGGAGGCGGAAAATCATCCACTCTTTTCAGGAACCTAATCGTACTTTGACAGGAAAAGTTAACTATAGCAGTGGGAGGGGGAAGGAAATCCTCCCTTTCCCAGGTCCAAGGCAAAGACTGGCTTTCACTGATGTGAGTGGTAGATGCTAACGCTATCTTCTGATTGAAGTAAGAGTAAATGTCCTTTCCCCTGGATCCAGACAAAGGTTGGATGCCTCTGAGAGAGGGATAGAAAAACCTGTCACTTCCCCCCAGTTCCACCCTGAAATAACAGGCCAAAACCATCTCCTACTGGGCATGCAGAAAATCTGCTTGTGTCCCAGAACCCTACATGGATAAAACAAAAAAGCTGTTGCGACTGGAGCAAAAGCAGGAAATTCACTCACAGCCAAGATTTTTCTCTGACACAAGGGAGAGTTTGGATGCCATGGGTGGAGGAGTGAGAAACACACCTGCTGTGTAGACCCTGCATCATATATAAGAGAAAGTTTGTCTGCTATGAGGGAAGGAGCAAGAATTCAGAGATGCCTCACTCCTGAGTGTCAGTCACACAGGACCCCCTTAAGGCTGTGGCAGGAGCAGCAGAAAAGAGAAACACATCTGCCCCCTAAACAAGCCTTGCATCAAATAATAAGCAGCAGCAATCTACTACTTCTGAAGAGCCAGAAGCACAGAGAGAGAACTCTGTGTACACAGGTGTGTAGGAAATGCTGAAATAGAGGATGGAGCACAAAGTAAAACATCTCTCACTCCCATATCCACTGTTGTGGTTTAAATTGTATCTCACCAAAACTCAAAGGTTGAATCCCTACCCCAGTTATCTCAGAATGCAACATTATTGGAAAATAAGGTTGTTACAGATATACTTAAGATAAGGTGACATCATACTTTAGCAACAGTTCCTAATCTTGTTGATGACCTTATGAAATATAAATAAATATAAATAACTAATAACCTTATGAAAAGGGGAAATTTGAAGATAGACACCCACAAGGAGAGACTACCATGTAAAGATTGGAGTTATGCTACCATAAGCCAAGGAACTATCAGAAGCTAAGAAAGAGAACTGGAACAAATCCTTTCCAGTGCTTTTAGTGGGAACATGGCAGGCTTCTAGCCTCCAGAACTATAGACAATAAAATTGTGTTACATGAGTCATTCAGTTTGTGGTACTATTTTAGATCAGTCCCAGAAAATTAATACATCTACACTAAGCACAAAGTAGCAGTGACCCACTACTAGAGGAATTTGAATTTCTTAGTACACTAAGGGTAGGTATACCAAGAACAAAACTCCAACCCAGCTCCAACTCAACTGCTGACGAGTTTAACACAACCAACCATAGTAATGTCTGGAGAAGAAGAGGTGTACCACCTGCTAGTCATAAGTATTTTTACCTCACATTCTACTTTTATTTTATACATATCATCCAGTTTTCAATTAAGTATTATGAGACATATAAAATTGAACAAATAGTATCAATTTTTAAGAAATAAAACCATCTACAGAACCAGTTGAGAGATACCCCAGGTGTTCAAACTACAAAACAAGGACTTTAAGATAACTATGATTAACATTCAAATAATCTAATGAAAAAAAGTGGAAAAATCCCTCAACAGGTGGGGAATTTCAGCAAAGAAATAGCAAGTATTAAAAAATAAGTCAGATCAGAGATGGCGAGTAATACGCCTCATGCCTGTAACCCCAGCATTTTGGGAGGCTGAGGCAGGAGGATTACTTGAACCCAGGAGTTCAAGACCAGCTTGGGCAATATAGTAAGACCTTTCCTCTACAAATCATAAAAAATAAAATAATTCAAATGGAAATGTTAGAAAAAAATCAGAGATGATAAATATATTAACAGGTTTATTATAAAGCTTGGAATAGCAGTGGAAAGAATTAGTGAACTTGAGTGAGATTAATAGAAATTATTCAAATTGAAATACAGTCTTGTATTGGTTAGAGACAGAGATATGTTCTGAGAAATGTATCGTTAGACAATTTTGTCACTGTGAGATCATAGAGTGCACTTACCCAAACATAGACGTAATAGCCTATTACACACCTAGAATGTATGTTATAAGTTACTGCTCCTAGGCTTCAAACCTGTATATCAGGTGACAGTAATGAACACTGTAAGGAAATGTGACACAATGGAATTTATGTATCCAAACATATCTAAATATATAAAAGGCACAGTAGAATACACTATTATAATCTTCTGGGACCACTGTCATGCACATGGTTTGTTGTTGACCAAAATGTCATTCTGCAGTGCAGGACTATACAAACAAAAATAGAAACAATCAGCAACAGCAGAAAATGAAAAAAAATAAAATAAATAAAATAAAAAAGAACAGAGCATCTAAGACCTGAGAGAATATCAAAGGGTCTACAATATATGTCACTGGAATGCTGGAAAGATAGAAAAGTAGAGTAGGAGAAACTTATGAAGAGATAATGGCTGTCTATTCCCTCAATTAGAAAATGATCACTTGCAGTCCCACCTAATTGAGGGGCTGAGGCAGGAGGATAGCTTGAGGCCAGGGATTGGAATCTACAATGAACTATGATGGCACCAGTGCACTCCAGCCTGTGTAACAATGTGAGAGTGTTTCTCTGAAAACAAACAAACAAAAATAAAAACAAACCAGAGATTCAAGAAAGAAGCTCAGAGAACCCCAAGCACAATAAATACAAATAAAAGTACACCTGGATAAATCAAATTGCTGAAGGCCAAAATGAAGAGTAAATCTTGATGGTTTGAAGGAAAGAAAGAAGGAAGGAAGGAAGGAAGGAAGGAAGGAAGGAAGGGAGGGAAGGAGGGAGGCAGAGAGGAAGATGTACCCAGTAACATGAGTATACACATTCTTTTCAAGTGTACATAAAACATTCACCAATACAGACAATAGCATGGACCACAAAACAAATCTCAAAACATGTCAAAGGGCTGAAATCTTACAAAGAAAGTTTTGTGACCTCAGTGGGATTAAACTAGAACTCAATACCATAAAGTTAACTGAATTACTAAATAATTAGAAATTAATCAATATACTTTCAAATAATTTATGAGGCAAAGAACAAATTAAAAAATAATTTAGAAAATATTTTGAACTACATTTAACTCAAAGAAAACCCTATGTACCAAAATTTGTGAGACATAGTAAAATCTTCAAAGGAAATTTATCCATTAAATATCTATGTTGGAAAATTAGGTCTCAAATCAACAATCTCAGCTTCCACTTTACCAAAAAAAAAGGATACAAGGCTGAAAATAGACAGAAGGGAAGATATAAAGATAAGGGAAAATATAATGAAATTGAATATATATATTATATATATATATATATACACACACACACAGTCAAGAAAATTAATACAACCAAAGGTAGTTCTTTAAATAGAGCAATAAAATTGATTAATCCTTAGCCAAATTGATAAGAAATATTACTGATGAAATAATTCAAAATATTGGGAATGAAAAATGAGATATCCCAATTGCTTACACAAGCAATCAAGGCAAAATATGGGAATGTTTTGAACAATTGTATGTTAAAAAATTCAACAGCTTAGATAATTTGGTCAAATACTTTGATTAACACAAACAAATAATGCCCACTGAGTAAGAAATAAAAAATCTTATAA
This sequence comes from Trachypithecus francoisi, assembly GCF_009764315.1. Classification (NCBI taxonomy): domain Eukaryota; kingdom Metazoa; phylum Chordata; class Mammalia; order Primates; family Cercopithecidae; genus Trachypithecus; species Trachypithecus francoisi. Next base: position 70,476,134 of record NW_022681454.1, read on the forward strand.
CTGTATCTATTAAAGAAATTACATTTTTAGTTCCAAACAGAACCTTCTCATAAAGATATAATTTGAAAAACAATATTCTAGACTTCCTAAGCTTTTCAAGTACACTGATTTAAAACACACTTCATGCTTCATCTTTAACTACATAAAAGAGCTATAGCTACATAAGACAAAACAAAAACAAAAACAAAAACTGTACATTGCAAGTTAAAAAAAAAAGAGAGAGAAAGGTACATAAAAATTGTTACCTGAAAGCAAAATCTAGATAACCCCAATGCTTGCCATCTGCAATACTAAATGTTAGGCATACATGAAACAATTTATATAGAATTTTAGAGACAAAATTAGCTTGTGGCTTAAGAATTTCATACAAAGCTACAGCAGAGATTGCTAGTTATACTCCAACACCATTTTTCCTTCTATAGTGTGGTAGATAGTAAAAATGTCCCCACATATTTATCCTCCTTATAGTCTTGTCTTTCACCATATAACTTACTAGTGTCCTCCCTTTCTTATTCTGGGGTTGTCCACATAACTTATGATTTTATCCAGTCTGTCATTGAGGGGCATTTGGGTTGATTCCATGTATTTGCTGTTGTGAGTAGTGCTGCAATGAACATATGCATGCATGTGTCTTTGTAACAGAATGATTTATATTCCTTTGGGTATATACCCAATAATGGGATTGCTGGGTCACATGGTGTTTCTGGTTCTAGATATTTGAGGAATGGCCACTATGCAGCCTTACAAAAAGAAAAAGATCATGTTCTTTTCAGGGACATGGATGGAGCTGGAAGACATTATCCTCAGCAAAGTAGCACAGGAACAGAAAACCAAACACCGCATGTTTTCACTTATAAGTGGGAGCTCACCAACGACACAGGGAGGGGAAAAACACACACTGGGGCCTGTCGGGGATAGGGTGAGGGGAGGGAGAGGATTAGGAAAAATAGCTAAGGTATGCTGGACCTAATACCTAGATGATAGATTGATAGGTGCAGCAAACCACCATGGCACATGTTTACCTGTGTAACAAACCTGCATATCCTGCACATGCATCCCAGAACTTAAAATAATGATAATAATCTTTTAGTGCATTGTCCAAATGACCAGAAACTATGTCTTTATAGAGCTGTATCCCAAAGAAGAGTGGACGTTGCTTTATGGCTTTTGGAATGAACTGAAACCAGATAAACAGAATCCCACAATATTTTTGAAGAAGCTATAAAGGCAAAAGCATTGGCAGCCTGGACTAAAAAAGACTGAGACTATTAAAAATATAAAAACTCTCTGGGACTCCCAACTTGCTAAGAGCAGATGGCAGGCTCACAAAGCTGTTCAAATGCCAAGAGAGCAATGTCTTTAAAAGTAGCCAAGGAGTGGCCGGGCGCGGTGGCTCAAGCCTGTAATCCCAGCACTTTGGGAGGCCGAGACTGGTGGATCACGAGGTCAGGAGATTGAGACCATCCTGGCTAACATGGTGAAATTCCGTCTCTACTAAAAATACAAAAAACTAGCCGGGCGAGGTGGCGGGCGCCTGTAGTCCCAGCTACTCGGGAGGCTGAGGCAGGAGAATGGTGTGAACCCGGGAGGTGGAGCTTGCAGTGAGCCGAGATTGCGCCACTGCACTCCAGTCTGGGCGACAGAGCGAGACTCCGCCTCAAAAAAAAAAAAAAAAAAAAAAAAAAAAAGTAGCTAAGGAGGGTGATGAAAAAGGGATGTATGAAAGGGGATAACCAAGAATAATAGAGCAAGATGAACTGAGAGGCCAACCCCAGGAATCAGAACCAGAGACTAATTTGTTATGGTTGAAACAAGAGATGTCATACACTCGTTACATGATGTGGTAAAGCATTTTGGCAATAAATAACAAGAGCTTTAAAAATGGTTATACACTTTTATCCAATGATTTTATTTTTTGGTATGTTTTCTAAGGTAACAGCCAAAAAAAGTGAATTATATGCAGGATTATGAAAGCCAGAGTCCTATAATACTAAAATGTTTAAACTTACACATCATCTATAGGATGAAATATTATTCACTTAAAAACTATTATTAATGTTAAATGTTTATAAATACACTTACAACACAGTATTAAATGATAAAAACAAGAAGAAAGCAAAAAAGCTTGTGTGGTATGACTCTATTTATTCCTTTAAGAATAATACAATATACAAGTTTAGAAGACCAGAAAGAAACATGCATGTAGTAACACTGAATGGTGGCCGGGCCTCACGCCTGTAATCCAAGCACTTTGGGACGCCGAGGCAGACGGATCACGAGGTCAGGAGATGGAGACCATCCTGGCCAACATGGTGAAACTCCGTCTCTACTAAAAATACAGAAATTAGACGAGTGTGATGGCGGGTGCCTGTAGTTCCAGCTACTCAGGAGGCTGAGGCAGGAGAATCGCTTGAACCCGAGAGGCGGAGGTTGCAGTGAGCCAAGACTGCACCACTGCACTCCAACCTGACAACAGAGCGAGGCTCTGTCAGAAAAAAAAAAAAAAACAAGATAAGAAAGCATTGCAAGGTGATCTTTACCATGTCCATGTGTATAAGTAGTAGAAAGATCACTACACCTGCTTGCTGTTCCTAACTGACTCATAATGTGCTGTGGCATTTTGCTTTAAGTTCAGTTCTTTAATGTGTCAGAAACAATGATTTTTTTTAAAAAAAAACCATTTTATTATCACCTATACATTTTGTGAATATCTAGAAAAAAATAATTTCAGTATGTCAAATATTTAATTGGCCAAGAAAGAATTTTAGTTCAACTAGTAATTAACTGATTTTTTTTAATTTCATGGATAAAGTTGGTTGTTTTGTTGTGATGGTGATTATTTTGTTTTGTTTTTAAAAGTCATAATTAAAAAAATGGGGAGATCCTTTCCTACTAGAAAAAATAGAAGGTGTGGTTTGCTTTAGTGTTAGACAATGGGAAGAAAACCAAAGGTCTCCTGTACATGGAAAAGGAGCTCTATATATCAACTTGTGATCATATATCCTAAAAATCATTAAAAGTTCAGAAGTTTTACATTAAAAAAATTGAAATGGAGAAGTGGATTTTTAAAAGTAATTATAAGAGGATCAGTTTTTGTTTAAGATTAACATCAGAAGAACAAGAAGAAGAAATCATGATATATTGAAAAAATGAATAGAATAAACATGTAAAGAAAATTAAAATCCCAAAAAGGGTAAACACAAGATCAATCAAATTTTGTAAAAGCTAAGACAAAATTAAAATGAGAAGCACAAGGTAACTTCATAAAAGTTTCCTTCATTAAACTCTTAGCAACTTTTATCATGGTTTAAAAAAAATATCTTTTTTTCTTTTTTTCAACTTTTAGTTTCTAAGGGCACATGTGCAGATTTGTTACAAAAGTATATTGTGTAATGCTTGGATTTGGAGTATGACTGAACCTGTCACCCAGGAAGTGAGCATAATACCCAATAGGTAGTTTTTCAACCCTTGCTTCCCTCTTGTCTCTTGTATTCCCCAGTGTCTACTGTTTTCATGTTTATGACCACATATAGCCAGTGTTTAGCTCTCACTTGTAAGTGAGAACATGCAGTATTTGCTTTTCTGTTTCTGCATTAGTTCACTTAGAGTGATGGCCTCCAGATACATCCATGTTGCTACAAAAGACATGATTTTCTTTTTTTCTTTTATGGATGCATGGTTTCCATTGTGTATATGTACCACATTTTCTTTATCCAATATACCCTTGATAGGAAATGAGGTTAGTTCCATGTCTTTGCTATTGTGAATAGTACTGCAATGAACATATAAGTACCTATGTCTTTTTGGTACATTGATTTATTTTCCTTTGGGTGTATACCCAGTGATGGGATTGCTGGATCAAGTGGTAGTTTTGTTTTGTTTTTTGAAACAGCGTCTTGGTCTGTCACCCTGGCTGGAGTGCAGTGGTGCGATCTCAGCTCATCGCAACCTCCGCCTTCTGAGTTCAAATGATTCTCCTGCCTCAGCTTCCTGAGTAGCTGGGATTACAGGCATGCGCCATTATGCCTGGCTAATTTTTATACTTTTAGTAGAGATAGGGTTTCACTATGTTGGTCAGGCTGGTCTCGAACTCCCAACCTGATGAACTGCCTACCTTGGCCTCCCAAAGTGCTGGGATTACATGCATGAGCCACCGTGCTCGGCTGGTAGTTTTAACTTTTTTGAGAAATCTCCAAACTGGTCTCCACAGTGGCTGAACTAACTTGCATTCAGACCAGCAGTGTATGAGCATTCCATTTATGCTGCAGTCCTGCCAACATCTGTTATTTTTTGACTTTTTAATAATAGCCATTCTGACTGGCATGAGATGGTATCTCATTGTGATTTTGATTGGTAGTTCTCTGAGGATTAGTGACGTTGAGAATTTTTTCATATGCCTGTTGGCCACTTGTGTGTCTTCTTTTGAGAAGAAGACATATCATTTGCCCGTTTTTTAATAGGATTGTTTTTTATTGCTTGATTTGTTTAAGTTCTGTATAGACTCTAGATATTAGACCTTTGTCAGATGGATGCAAAGTTTGCAAATATTTTCTCCCATTCTGTAAATTGTCTGTTTATTCCATTGACAGTCTATTGCAGAAGCTTTTTAGTTTTATTAAGTCCCACTTGTCAATTTTTGTTTTTGTTGCAATTGCTTTTAAGGACTTAGCCATAAATTCTTTGCCAAGGTCAATGTCCAAATGGTTATTTCCTAGATTGTCTTCTAGGGTTTTTATAGTTTGAGGTCTTATGTCTTTAACCCATCTTCAGTTAATTTTTATATATGGTGATAGGCATGGGTCTAGTCTCATTGTTTTGCATATGGGTAGCCAGTAATCCCAGCTAAAAGGGAGTCCTTTTCGCATTACTCATTTTTGTCGACTTTGTTGAAGACCAGATGGTTGTAGGTGTTTGCCTGTATTTCTGGGTTCTCTATTCTGTTTCCTTGGTCTATATGTCTGTTTTTATACCAGTGTTGCTGTTTTGCTTAGTGTAGCCTTGTAGTATAGTTTGAAGTTAAGCAATGTGATGCCTCCACCTTTTTTTTTTTTTTTTTCAATTCTGTGAAGAACTACATTGGTAGTTTGATAGAAATAGCATTGAATCTGTAAATTGCTTTAGGCAGTATGGCCACTTTAACATTATTGATTCTTCCAATCCATGAATATGGAATGTTTTTTCCATTTCTTTGTGTCATCTATTATTTATTTCAGCAGCGTTTTATAGTTCTCCATGTAGAGATCTTTCACTTCCCTGGTTATGTGTATTCCTAGGTATTTCATTCCTTTTCTGACGATTGTAAATGAGATTGCATTCTTGATTATTAGCTTGAATATTATTGGTGTATAGAAATGCTACTGATTTTTGTGCATTGATTTTGTATCTTTAAATTTTATTGAATTGATTTATCAGTTCAGGGAGCCTCTTGGTGAAGTCTTTAAAGTTTTCTAGGAATAGAAACATATTGTTGGCATAGAGAGATAGTTTGACTTCTTTTTTCCTATTTGGATGCCTTTTATTTCTTTCTCTTGCCTAATTACTTCACTAGGACTTACAGTACTATGTTGAATAGGAGTTGTGAGAGTGGGCATCCTTTTCTTGTTCCACTTCTCAAGGGAATGCTTCCAGCTTTTGCCCATTCAGTATGATGTTGGTTGTGGAGGAAATGGATAAATTCCTGGAAACACACAACCTCCCAAAATTGAACTAGGAAGAAATTGAAATCCTGAACAAACCAATAATGAGTTATGAAATTGGATCAGTGATAAAATAACCTACCAACCAATAAAATTCTCGGACCAGATGGATTTACCACCAAATTCTTTCAGACTTAACAAGAACTGGGGTAGTAAATCATACTGAAAGTAGTCCATAAAATAGAGTAGGAGGGACTTCTCCCTAACTCATTCTATGAAGCCAGTGTCATCCTGCAGCCAAAATCTGGCAAAGACACAATAAGAACAAAAACTACAGGTCAATACCCCTGATGCACATAGATGCCTAAACACTCAATAAAATATGAGCAAACCAAATCCAGCAGCACATCAAAAAGTTAATTCAACATAATCAAGTAGGCATCATTCCAGGGATGCAAGGTTGGTTCAACATATGCAAACCAATAAATGTGATTCACCACATAAATACAATTAAAAACTAAAACAATATGATCATCTCAATAGACACAGAAAAAAAATGTTTGGTAAAATCCAACATCCTTTCATGATAAATAACTCTCAATAAACTAGGAATCAACTGAAAATATCTCAAAATAATAAGAAATCTTATTTTCAAAACTCTCTCTTCTCTTGGTTCTGATGATAATTCAACCTCTAACCTTTTTTCTAGCTCTAAGACAGTACTTTATTACCTTTGTTCTGCTTTATCTTACTCCATTAAAAGTGAAAATTGCTCAGCCTTTTCTTTTCTCAATCAACATTGTTTTCCTGAGCAATATCCTCCACTCCATTGGTTTGAATTATGATGTGTTTATGTGTGTGAATCACAAATATATTATCCTCTGTCCAGTCCCCATAACTATATTCCTGAACTGTGGAAACAATAATCTTCAGTTGAACGTATCCATGGTAGCAAAACACAGTAGGTCTATAATTAAACCCAAGATTTTTTGCCCCTTATCCAGTTTCTTCTCTCTCAGTTTAGGCCTCCATCTATGCATGTCAGGGTTTATAGAAACAGTGATGCTCAAGCATACTTGATCAGCTATCATTCCAAACATTGACCATTTCTTTCCAACTTTTCCTCTGGTAAATTTCTTTAATTGATCTACTTATTTTCATCTTTATTATACAACATTGGTCCAAACCATCTCTCCTAGCCTCTGAATTTATCTATTTAATTATATCGCATCAGTTCCTCTCATGGAAATCAAAATTACCTTTCTGCTTTAAAAGAAAATCAATAAATCCCTAGGAAAGATTCCAGATATTCCAGGGTAGAATAAAATAATTTCGTGTGAGATAACATTTGAAACCTTAAACATGGTGTATGAGGCCTTTCACAGTTACTTATCTTTTAAGGCTGTCTCTTGTTGCTAGTCTCACTCTCTCTTCTCTTGACATTGCAGCCGTTTCCATTTCTGAAACTGACTGTGGTAATTTTAATATCACCACCACCAACACCCACATGTCCACATCCTAATCCCAGAAACTTTGACTATGTTATCTTACATGGCAAAAGGGACTTTAAAGATATGATTACATTAAGAATCTTCAGATGGGGAGATAATCCTGGATTATCCCTGGAGGTTCAATAAAATCACAAGGGTCCTTATGAGTGAGAGAGGAAGGCAGAAGAGTCAGAAAAAGAGAGGTTGGGGTGATGTGATTGCTGGCTGCAAAGAGGCCACAAGCCAAGAAATATGGACAACCTCTAGAAGCTGCAATGGTCAAACAAATGAATTTTTCTCTAGAGTCTTGAGAAAAAACACAGTCCTATTAACACCTTGATTTTAGTCTAGTGATACTGACTTGAAACTTTTGACCTCCAGCACTGTCACATAATAAATTTGCATTGTTTCAAGTCATTGAGTGTGTGGAATTTGTTACAGAAGCAACAGGAAACTAATACAGTCACCATGCTATTTCTTGCCTCAAATTCTTTGTATATGCAATATTCTTCCTACCCAGAAATTTCTGCTTCTCTTTACCTGACTAGTTTTTGCTTTTTCTTTGTGCTTCAGATTAAATATATTTAGTGTGGAAAACCACTCACCAAAAAAATATTAGACCACTGTATTAATTTCCTATTTATCACACAGTAGCTTAAAACAGCACATATTTATTATCTCACAGTTTTGGAGGTTAGAAGTCCAAAATTAGTTCCAATGGGCTAATACCAGTGTCCTCAGGGTGGTTTACTGCTGAAAGACCTAGGGGACAATCTGCTTCCATGCCTTTTCCAGTTTCTAGAGACCACCTGCAGTCCTTGGCCCATGGCTTCTTTCTCATATCATTTCAACTTCTTGTTTCTGTGGACACATCTCCTGCTGGTAACTCTGATCTCCTCCTCTTATAAGGATCCATTTGATTATATAGAATCCCACAAGATAACGCATTATTATTGCCCTATCTCAAGATTCTTAATTGCAATGGCAAAGTTCACTTTGTTATATAAGGTAATATTTCATAGGTTTTATTGATTAGAATATGGACATCTTTGTGGGGGTGGGAGGCACATATTCAGCTTATTGTAGTTGGGTATTATATGCTTATAATACAGTATTATAAAAACACAGTTTGTTATAAAACATCTTATAATTCTTTGTATCATCAAAATTATTTATTTGTAATAATTTTAATATCTACTTATCTTTCTTGACTGTATTCTTATTCTTTATTAGCGCATTGGAGATATATATATATATATGCATATCTGGCATATAGAAAATGAATATTTTTGATAGTTGTCACTTTTATATTTTAAAAGTTTAAAATTATGTTCAAAGCACAAAAATACACATAGTGTACATTTTTAGGTACATTTTATGAAACCTGTGTTCAGAGACAATCTTTGTCACTTTTAAACCTGTAGATACATGTCTACCTGTTGATGCTAGCATTTGAAAAAAAAAAGAATCAGGCAAAACCATGCCATATGTAAACATTACAAAAAGAATGTGCAAGCTGTCAGAGCTCAGTTTAAGTTGAAGATAAGTTTTAGTTCACAGAAGGAAGCTAGTGGCCCAGGTTGCAACAGTAGACATTGGCTTTGAATACAGAGAAGTTGATGGGAAATAGAGGTAAAAGGGGAGAGTCCAGAATTAGGACAGAATATCAAACAATGTTCTAAATATTCATTGATACTACATTCATTCAAACTACATTTAACAAAAGACCACTTTTAATATATTTAAATTAATAATGTATCATGGTTAGAGAGCTTTGCAAAATATAACAGTAACTTAATACACAAGACCAAATTCCACTGACATAAGCAAAAAGAATTAACACATCTTCACATGTTCATTGACTGTTCAAAAGTGGTAATGTAGAGAATCACTAATACACCCTACCTTTCTATTACGTCAAAGTATACATGAATGACAAGTTACAAATGAAATGGTGACTCTCCATATTAAATTTCTTTACAGCCACTTTGATTAATACCATGCATATCAATACTTACAGTATTTAATGTGATAAATGAGCTTGTTTCATGCTTGTTAGCTTATCTGATCTATGTGAGATTGATGATAGTGTTATTTGCCTGAGTTAATGTATGTCTAAATGATATTTATATTTTGTTTTAATAACATGGGTGGAGAAGCCAGTCTCATACAGGTTTGTTGAATTGAATGGAAGGTGAGATTTAAAGTGATTTCAGTCCATCTCAGAATATTTATTTTTAACTTTTACCAGAAGAAAGCAAAATATGTTGATTTTCAAAATTCATCTTCCATCACTATCAGTAAGCAATTTCAATAACTTATCTTATAAAATCATAATTAACTTTAAGCTATCTTATAATCAAAGAGAACAATTCCTAATTCAAAGATTTTCTGTATGTGGAGCCTATTCTTTTGGAAAATTCAATTCAAATGTCTCTATAAAATTCTTAAGTTGTTCAGTGATAAGTCTGTTAGTCTATTCTCACATAGTTATACAGAAATACCTGAGACTGAGTAATTCATAAAGAAAAAATTCTTTAATTGGCTCATGGTTTCACAGGCTATACAGGAAGCATGGCTGGGGAAGCTCCAGGAAACTTGCAATTGTGGCAGAAGGTGAAGGGCAAGCAGGCACTTCTTACAAGGGCAGAGCAGAAGAAAGAGAGTGAAGGTGGAGATGTTACAAACTTTTGAACAACTAGTTCTCATGAGAACTCATTCACTATCACATTGTTTAGTTCACTTGGGGCAATGTTAGTCTTGATTCCTGTTCTGAAAAATATCAAAGGTTAAAGAAATCCCTCACTCTTTTGTGTTCCAAAAAAATTGGCTTACTTCAAAGAAATACCCTTTCCCATATGATTTACATAAGAATCACAATTGCTTTTCTTGTTCACCTATGACAAAGTTAGACACAGACCTTCCACATTCGCATTGCTGGTCTCATGTTTGATTAGCTGAATGATGTACACCCAATGGCCACTCTGGACAAAATGTCTGCTAACTAGACTAGACACAACTTCAGTTAAGCTTCTGACCTCTCCTCAGAATCCTGAGCTTTAACCCACCCTATGCCGGGGCCATCATCAGAATGTGGAATGACTCTTCTAAGGCATATGTCCCAAGAATCAGTTAGCCCCAAATAAAGAAGTTCCCCCAATGAATGGTACAGTCATATCACCTGCTCACCACGTTCCCTCATACCTGATTCTCTCTAGCCTTATTTACTCCTCTCGATAAAGAAAAATCCCTTTCTTCTCTACCTCTGTGAATCTTAGATTTTGTGGTCAGAGTCCTCCTATTGCAAGTCTCCTTTACCCTATTGCAATATTCCCCTCCCCCATCACCTATTGCCCTTTTAAATCAAGTTTCTCTTGACCTAAAGCAGATCAAAAACAAACAACTGTCATTCTGAAGTATTTAGAAAAGTTTAAACTTTTCTTGAAAAAGTCGTTCAGAGAAGAATGTTTAATTACCTGTAAATTAAAACTCAAAATACATAATACAAATGCCACTTCCCTACTTTACTTAATACTATTAAACTATTAATTTATAGCCAGACTTAACTAAAACATAAAATGATGTAGAAATAGCAAAGTATTGAAGATAAGCAAATAATACTTTTTTTCTGATTTGTATGTCCTTTTGAGTTATATTAATACTTTGCAAACTAAAATACGTGTTGCCTTGTGATTCTACTGCACATAAGTTTCCTACCCAACAGGATGAACTATAGTTGTTCCTGAGTATCCATGTGATCCATGTGCGATTAGTTCCAGCACCTCTTCTCAATACCAAAATCTGCAGATGCTCAGGTTTCTGATATAAAATGACATAATATTTGCAGATAATCTATGCACATTCTTTTATATAAATTATGTCTAGATTTCTTATATTACCTAATACCATGCAAATGCTATGTAAATAGTTATTATCCTGTATTGTATAGGAAATAATCACAAAAAAAAAAGGAGAGATGCAATTTCTTTTATAAATATGTTGAATCCATAAACATAAAAACCACAGATATGGAGGGTAGACTGTACACCAAAACCCATCTAAATTGTTCAATTAGATCAGTCCACAGATCACATGCTTGTATATGGTAGTTTGTTAATTTGCTATAAAAATTCCAAACTCTTATCAATTTCTTTATTTATCTGCGATCACACCAGCAACAAATTGAATAGCACTCAGTTTGAATTCAGAAGTCCTGGGGTTTAGTTCACAGGCAGTTACTTATTGATGATACATATAACTTTGTCACCTATTGCAACAATGGCCGGACTTGGGAGTGAGGATTTCCTGTTGTTCACTTGCTCCTCCACTCTGCTATTTGACTTTAAGTATAGAATCAAATAAGACAGGAAGTTAATGGATAAGATGTCAGTCTTAAGGTTGGACATTAAAAGTACTCCCATATTCAATAATTGGCCAAATAAAATTAACCAAGAGACATCCATTTTAAAAATAATTATTTTTCTAAATACCTTTTTTTTCTTTTTTTTGGAGGCAGCGTCTCACTCTGTTGACCAGGCTAGGGTGCAGTGGGGCAACCTTGGCTCACTGCAACCTCTGCCGCCCTGATTCAAGTGATTCTCCTACCTCAGCTTCCAGGTAGCTGGGACTCCAGATGTGTGCTACCACACCTGGATAATTTTTGTCGTTTCTGGTAGAAGACGGACTTATGCCATGTTGGCCTGGCTGGTCTCGAACTCCTGACCTCAAATGATCCACCAGCCTCGGCCTCCCAAAGTGCTGGGATTACAGGCATAAGCCACTGCACTCGGCTCATTTTCTAAATGAATTTTTAAGATAGGAGAGAAATAGATATGAATCCTGTACCTTTGAAGAACAATAAGTGAATTTCTAATCCATGTTTTGTCAAATTCATTTCTAGAGTTTTACATATTTTCCTATGTGCTTTAATGTGATTTTTTAGTTGACATTATCTCATTGGTGCATTCCTTCAACAACTAAAAAGTATAACCAACTGGTAGGAAATTAATCTGAGTATCAAAGGTAAAGAATTTGTTACAAAATCTAATTAAGAAATCTTATTATCTAATCTTCAACATTGAATATTTTATTTTATCCCTGAAAGATAGGCTTAAGTAATTTAACATACAGAATCTATATGGTTGATATGCTACTGAGGAAATCACTTGAAATATGTGAATGTTCTTGAGGGACAATATTGAATAGAGTCTGTTAATATCAACAAGAGTTTCAAACAGTCATACAGGTACTTACCCAAGGCAGAGAGGGTCTACTAACTTGGCAAAGCAAATTTTTGAACTCACTGCTCACTTTTTAGTAAGTGACAGATTTAATAGCCGCAATGGGACTGAATTAACATTTTTACTATTTCTTGATACATTAAGTCAGAAAGCATATCAATGTCCACAAAATATTCTCTATGAATAAAGTAGAATGTAAATTAGTACTAAAGCACTCTCAACCCCATTCACACAATCCCTCCCTTTCTCCTAATCCTCCTTTCAAGACCACAGAACAAAATAAATGGTAACCAAATAGAAAATATCTTAACTGCAGTACTGATTCCTCACTGATAAGCAGAACAAAAACTCATAAACTATGATGCCCTGATATGTGCACTGTGTATAAGCTGAGGGTTTATTTAGTTTGTACATCGATTTCATTCAACTGTCAAGCAAAATAACTGCAGGCACCTACAAGATAGTAAATATTCTTCTTTCTTGAATATGCAATTAATATTACACATCAACTTAGAATATCATTCGATAAAATATTTTTGACAATAGCTTCTTCTGCTTTCTCTTTAAGCATAGTGTTTATTATTCATGTTGCCATTGGTTTTATATTTTCATTAACAGTTTTTGCTACAAAATGAAACTTGCCGTGCTTCTCCTACTTTGGTCTCTCCTATACCACTGGCAAAAAAATTCATCAATTTACTGAAAGAAATTGGCAAAGCAAATTTTTGAACTCACTGCTCACTTTTTAGTAGTCTATGCCGGTTATTTTATGCCTGTTATTTTTAAAAACCTTTCTCAGTGTACCAGAATAAAAATATCAATGGCTTTAAACTAGGGGTCCTATGTTTACAGATGTCGCAGGTCAAATGAGTTTCCAACTTTTTCTTTCCAGTTCTCCCCATCTCCATTCCTGCAATTAGAGAGTATCCCCACCACCACTATCACCACCATCCCACCAGAATGACAAGGTATCTAAATTCTCCTCTCTTGTAGGGGTGTACAAGTACCTCACATTGTAAAATGATGAGTCACTGGGGTGTGGGCAAAACTACGGCAGAATGTCTAGTTTACAGAACAGTTTTACTGCAACCAGGTGTCCAAATCAAAGGGCTATGGTTAATATGTTTGTGGGCCTCACAGTGGGAAACAAAAGCAAAGCTCAGTAGTTAATCCAGATTGATGCAGGCTTCTGGTGCTCAAAAGCAAAAGTATTTTCTTCTTAATCCTTACTCCTCAGACAAAAATCAGGGACTTTTAAGACCCCCACTTATTGCCTCCTTTCTTTCTCTTTTCCTTCTCTGTGTTCTCCTTCCCTTCTCTCATCTTCCTTACCATTTCTTCCCTTCTTTTTTCCTTCCCTTCCAGAATGAGCTTAGATTTTTTTGCTCATGATTCTGAAGTGGATGATTACCCTTACTCATGTGGTCTAGGAGTGGGGAAAATGTTTAGAGTACAAGCCAGAGACTTCACAAGGAAGCAGAAGAAACACACTAATCTATACTTCAAGTAATAGTTCTGACAGATGTTTATTCCCCTGTTTGGCAAAGCTTTATAACTGAAAATGAACTGGGGAAGAGTGGCAAATGAATTTTCAGTCAAATATAATTCAAATTTGTTAGATATTCATAAACATAATACCTATTTGCACTTTTTTTTTCCTGCCACATCTGTGAAATCATGACACTTGCAGGTTTATTTTTCCCTGCATATACAGATTTGCATCTCATATTCACCACTGGAGACCAGTTCGCTCTTTGTTTATGATGTTATTTTGGGTTGCACTATGTATGTTACTCTTAAATTCATCACTTTTTATGCTTGAGTGAACCCCATTTTAGTCGTGAGTTCATTTTTGAGAATTGGGGATATAATGTAGCCCAAGCATGAAAACAAAATTATGAATTTAATAATGTTAAAAATGGCATGCAAATATATTAGGGTGAGACAAACTGTGTTCTATTAGTTAAATATTTGCAGACAAACAAACCAATATGCTCCTTAAAAGGGCATGTAGAACTTTAGAGGACAAAACAATCAGTAATTGTATGAGTAATGGGATCTTTATGCAAATAAAAATTAATCTTACATTGCAGATTTGTTTAAGGCTGTGAACAAAATAATTTCATGGATTTTTCCTCAAGCTGACAGATAGCCTCCATTAAGGCTACACACCATACTTCAATACTTCTCTGGCTGTCAGAATATCATGTGTCCTCTCGCATTTCTTGTCTCCAAACTCATTATACATTATACATATATTTTGCCTTTTTCCTCTGAGACTTAATACATGTACACACATACATACAAACATATACACATATAATAATTATGAAATAAATTAGAAGGACCCTTGTGTTTTGCCCTCTTATCATAATGTAAAGCAATTAATAAAGAGCACAGGACCATAAAAACTTATCTTAACCTCAGAATGCTTATCTCTAAGAAGCCAGATAAAACACAGCAGTAGTTTTCATTTGTCCACAGTTAACATCTTCTCCATGGAATATTCAAGGACCGCATCCTTACTCAAGAGGGATTCTGTGTTATCTTAAGATCGCAAAGAAACTGAAGGAGGAAGACTGACGCTACAGTAAAAAAAAAAAGGTTATTGCTGATTACAACAATAATAATATTGCATATCAATTTAGAAAAATGCCTCTGGAAAGACCCAAAATTCACCTGTCTGACTCACACTCAATACTATAGTAATTAATCATAAATATTTATACATAACAATTATTTGATGAATTACCTGAACATAAATATTTGGCAAATTAATTTTGTTGCAAAAATAACTGTTTCCTACCTTAGAACCAGTACACACATTTGTTCATACTAATTTCAATCTCCTTCTCTTCTTCTGTTAGTCTTAGTAAGACTAATACTACCTTTCCCTCATACTGGTATGTTGTAGAGATCAAATGGAAAAATGTGAAATGAATTTGACAGTTGAAAGTAGCCGCATAAATAAAAAGTTTTGACATAAATAAACCTTTGTCCAAATAAATGAATCAAAGATCATATTTGAAAATGAAAGATTACCCAAATTAATTCACGATAAAAATTAATAATTCATTAAATTAACTATCCTTTTTTTTTTTTTTTTGAGACGGAGTCTTGCTCTGTCGCCCGGACTGGAGTGCAGTGGCCGGATCTCAGCTCACTGCAAGCTCCGCCTCCCGGGTTTTACGCCATTCTCCTGCCTCAGCCTCCGGAGTAGCAAGGACTACCGGCGCCCGCCACCTCGCCCGGCTAGTTTTTTGTATTTTTAGTAGAGACGGGGTTTCACCGTGTTAGCCAGGATGGTCTCGATCTCCTGACCTCGTGATCCGCCCGTCTCGGCCTCCCAAAGTGCTGGGATTACAGGCTTGAGCCACCGCGCCGGGCCAACTATATTTAATCTTAATATTAAAATAAAATGCTAATTTCTTCAAATAAGCTTAAACATATGTTGAAGGGAGTACATAGCATTGATATGTAATTATATATAGATTTTTACATTAATACTTGTAATACCTGTGTATGAATTCAGTAACTGTACATAGATTTTTTCAGCATGGATTTAACACATACCAGGAACAGGATCCTATTCTACTTAACAATACTTGTCCTGACTCTCTGCCCATGCTATGTAGTGGAATGTTGACATGGATGCTACTGAAAAAGTTACTGTACTAGTATTTATAGAAGGCAGAGGGAAGGACAGCATTTACTGAGTCCTCACCATTTTGGTTTATATTTTATCATTAACTTTGTATGTAACACTGAGTGAGACCCTAACTTTACTTAGTAGAGTTTATGGGAGGATGAGTTATATATCTTGAAACTGAATGGTAGAAAGGGATAAGCATGCTGCAGGAATTGCCTTTATAGCAGGAATGGTGAGGCAAGTCCTGTGTTGCTGCCTATGAAAAGTTAGCAATGCTGATAGTTTCCACAGTCACCAGCAGACAATTCCTAAGCAAAATTTGCCTTCTATTGTCTGAAGACACCCTATTCTCAGTTATAAGGTTTTTAATGTGTTTGGTTTCATCCATTTGGGCCTGCTACAAATCAAGAACTTTCTAACATATCTTTTGTATTTGATAGAACTAAGAATTCTCAGTTCCATTGTGATGTTAAAATGATGTCATCTGTGTTAAAAGTCAGCTATTATGGTAACTATATTTCTTACATATGAGAAGAGGGACATATTTCAAACTTTCTGGCTATCATTTTGAAGAACTACAGGATTCCTAAGGCAGTCAGTCCAAAGAATGAATGATCTGAAAAGGTGGATATTTTATCAAACTTTAAAAAAGTAGAATAAAGGGAAAACAAAAGGAGTGCCTTTATTGTGACAACTAAAAAAAATGTAGACCCTGACAAATGTAGACTCTCTCCTAAAAGGATGAATTATGTAGATATTTTTAAATACTCATAATATTTCTTTGTATGTATAGTTTTAAGTAGCATGGTACTCTTAAGGCCATTGCTATACATCTGCAACTATGATCACTTTTGTCACTTAATACTTGGCAGAGTACTTTAAAATCATTCACCAGTATGCTTCATAATAGAAGCCAGTATAAGGAGATGAAGACACTGAGTTGCACGTTGTCAAATACTGCACTAGAGGTCAGCTTTAGAACCCAGTGATCTCTTCTTGACATAAAGTCTGATCGAAAGACATGTAGACTTAAAAATAATGAGAGATTTAGAGACACAGAAAAATTGTTGAAATTGGTTATAAGAAAGCAATAAGTCAAACGTTATAATAAAAACTAATGAACATATATGAAACTAAAAGTTTGAGAAGACAAGTTTTGACTTTGCCTTGAATGAGTTACTTAATTTCTTCAGAGCAAACTTAATCTAAAGGGAGAAAATCAGCATAAATTACCCCTAAGAAAGAGTCCTCAAAACATAGAAGGCAGCATGATAATACAGAAAGACTAGATTTTAAAGTCATTATTGCCTGGAGTTTAATCTGTAATTCACTACTTATTGGGTGGTGGAGCAAAGGCAAATATATAATTTCATGAGCCTAAATTAACTCTTAAAATAATAATTATCTACCTTGCAAGACTGTCATGGAGATTATATGAAATAATGAAAATTAAGTACTTGGCACAGACCTGGCATGCAATAAGCACTAAAACTTATTTTCTTTTTACCTGTTCCTCTGTATTAAATCTAAAATTCTATAGAAGCCAGATTACCCAAGTTATAATCTAAATTATTGTCTCTAGTAGCTAAGTGAACCTATGCTAGAAACTATGTTTCTTCATGTGTAAAATTAAGATTCAAATATATGCTTAGTTTTCTTGTTTGCTTGTTGTTACAATAAAATAAATAATGTGAGAATACGGTCACTTAAAGAGCTACAGTCATGGACTGGGAAAAAACTAACAACGGTATCTAGAGAATTTCTGCTTCTTGGCATGCAGTATTATTCCATCATCATAACAATATCGGGAGATATTTATTTCACAAGTGAGAAAAGGCAGAAAGAGTAAGTAACTTATCCAAGGTAACCCAACTGGCAAGTCACAGAACAGCAAAGTCAATCCAGGTA
The DNA here is from genome assembly GCF_009764315.1 of Trachypithecus francoisi. Classification (NCBI taxonomy): domain Eukaryota; kingdom Metazoa; phylum Chordata; class Mammalia; order Primates; family Cercopithecidae; genus Trachypithecus; species Trachypithecus francoisi. The sequence continues at coordinate 70,494,057 of NW_022681454.1, forward strand.
TACTGTTAGTAAGAGGAAAGGATTATTTGTTCTTAAAATGAGAACTATGAAGAGAAGGGTAAAGAATAACATGTTCCCTGAGGAATTATTTAAATGGTGCTCATTAGCATAATAAAAGAAAACTCAATAACCTGAAGAGAAGTAGTTGCAAATAAGTAAACAAATAACAATTATAAAAGAAATAATTACTAAACACAAGTTGGCAGTTTAATGCGTATGTCTAACTGTACTTTTTCTATTATCATGAAACTGACAGAAAAGGAAACAAAGTCTATATTAATTCATTATGTATTCTCATAGACTTCAGCTGTAGATTGTAAGAGCCATGCCGGTTGCTCTGACTCCACATAGAGAACGAAGAAATCCTCTACGAGCCCCATGGGTTTACAGAAGTCTATCAATCACTCTGTCAGTCTTTCGGATCATAATTCAAGTTGCCTTCCCGAATTTTGTTGGATATATCAGATCTACTCCGGCTCCATAGGTAATTTTTCTCCCTAATGGGTTTGGAATTTGTTCTTTATTATCTTTGAGCTAATGTGCTGCTCAAAGTTTTTGAAAATGGTAGTAAAAATGTTAGTCATTAGTTCTGTGTGTGTGTGTCTATATGCATATATAATTTGTATGTGTGTGTAATGTGTATATGCATATATGTAAGTATATATAATTCACAAACAGTTATCTTACTATCATGGCACAGGGAATTGAAAGGTATAAATAGAACAGTTACTTAGTACTACTTATGTTAATTGTGAGTATCATGGTTTCTTGTGCTTAATATAATTGTTTTATATATGTATTTATCTATTTTAAGGGTCTATACAAATAGGAAAAAAATAAGTGTATAGGGTTTCATGTTGATGTAGAAATTTGGTAGCTGTCTAGGCATTTGATCAATGAAGACTAATAGACCAAAAAATTGAGCTGAGCATTTACTAAAATTCAGTCAGCAAAACAGATAAATATGTTGAAAAAGTAAAGTTAACTCTTGGATATATTTGCAAATGAAGTTTATTATTTCATTCAAAAAACCTATATTATGCACATGTGTAAGGCCTCGGATTGACATGGATATGCATACAAAGCAGACTCAATCCTGTCCTTAAGAACACTAACAAAGGTAAAGAAATATGTTAAATGTAATAGTAGAGGCATATATAGGCACACAAGATATGAGGCCATAATGAGACTGCAAGATACAGGAAGCCTTTGAAAAATTGAAAAATGTGAGAATTAAACAGATATTAAAGATTAAGAAGACTCCCAAAGTGCTGGGATTACAGGCGTAAACCGGTAGATCACCTGAGGTCAGGAGTTCAAGACCAGCTTGACCAAAATGCGGAAACCCCGTCTCTACTAATAAAAATTAAGTAGGTGTGGTGGCAGGCACCTGTAATCCCAGCTACTTGGGAGGCTGAGGCAGGAGAATTGTTTGAACCTGGGAGGCAGAGGTTGCAGTGAGCCTAGATTATGCCATTGCACTCCAGCCTGGGCAAGGGAGTGAGACTGCTGCTCAAAAAAAAAGATTAGTAAGCATTACAAATAGAAGAGTCATAAGTGGAAAAAAAAAACAAAAAAAAACTTGGTTTGTGTGAGATCCATAAGCTTTTTAAATATTTCCCACTACAATTTCACTTTCATGGGGAGTAGGACTCCTCATCATTTTGGTTACTGATGCATCCCAAGTACCTAGAACTGTGCCTGATACATAGTAAATGTTGGTTGAATGAATGATTGAATTAATAATTAAATTACAAAGTGCAAGTCAGACAGGAGAAACATGAGTTTGGAATAGGATTAGATCACAGAGTATCTTGAAGTGTTCTTTAGTGACACTTTATCTACTTTGTCTCCTTTAGTCTCCTCTCAGCTCTAGGAAATCTAATGATAGCATAGTATGTCATAATCAACGCTTCAATTCACATTTCCCTCTAGACTTTGGCCTCATAATGTGAAATTTTCTTGATGCAGTTTCCCATCATAACTTTCTCTGTGTCCACTTACCATGGGATATATTTTTGCTGACAGGAACTGATTTAATTTTCCTCATATTCTTCATGGAAGAAAATCTTTCTAGATACCATTTTCAGTCAGCCATAGCTACCTGAAAACACCACTGCTTATGCCCATTAGAGTTAAAGCATTGGGTTCATATCTCAGTTCTGACATGGCCCAGGCTTACAAGTATGAAATAATTATCTCCAATATGCCTAAGTCATGGGTTTGAATAAAGCTTAAAGTAAATAATATATGAAAAAATATCTTGTAAATTTTAAGGCATAAGACAAATGTAAAGAATTATCAATTTATTAGCATCTACATGGTCTTGAAACTAAGAAATTAAATAATATAATAATTTCACATATCATCATTGCTAATTTTGCAAATCATAGATAAGAAATTTTGGCAGTTTTAAAATCACATCATGTAGGCATGTCTCTTTTCCATTTATATTAAAACTGGCATTAAACTAAAACCACAGAGATATTAAAGATTATGATTTACTCTCAAATAACTCTTAATATGTTTGTTCCTTAATCTCAAATTTGGAAGGAATAGCATCCTTTGATCACTATATAAACATCTTTTCAATTAATCCTTATAATAACTAATGCTAGAAGGTAATAATCATCATCATTCATACTTTATGTAATGAAGCAATTGTGAAACTTGCACAAGGTCAAATGTACTATCCCTGGTTTCACAATCTTTGGGCTTTTTAGCATATACTGCCTCCACTCTCTCCTATGCTGCTTAGGTAATGAATCTGAGACAAAGTTATTGAAAAGGTATACTTGTCATTATAATATAAACAAAATAAGTATATGATAACTACTCTCTTTATTCTGTACCAAAATAGAAAAAAAATTGTTCTATGAGCAAGGTGGATAATTTTTTTTTTTTTTTTTGAGATGGAGTCTTCCTCTTGTTGCCCAGGTTGGAGTGCAGTGGTGTGATCTCAACTCACTGCAACCTCTGCCTCTCGGGTTAAAGCAATTCTCCTGCCTCAGCCTCCCAAGTAGCTGGAATCACAGGCATGTGCCACCACGCCCAGCTAATTTTGTATTTTTCATAGAGACGGGGTTTCACCATGTTGGTCAGGCTGATCTTGAACTCCTGACCTCAAGTAGATCCACCCATCTTGGGCTCCCAAAGTGCTGGGATGACAGGCATGAGCCACCGTGTCCAGAGTGAGGTGGATAATTGTTATGTGGATTATGCTTAATTTGTTAATCTCATACTACTAATTTACATGTTTATTTTATGTGCATATATGTCATGTATTGCATTTATATGTGTGTACAGTTACATGTGTGTATACACAACTTATAAGTGTGAGCATAAATGTGTGTATCTCTGTGTATTATACATATATCCATATGAGCACACGTATATGTACTTACACTTATATAACAAACCTGCATCTCCTTACTTCACTCTACATATGGAAAGTTCTTTTTTTTTTCTCATTTTAAAATAAAATGGCAAGTCATTTTATTATTTACATTAAGTTTACTTCTTCCTGATCTTATGTATGTTATTAAAATGAAAAATGGCCTTTTAAATCAGATACACAGCAAATTAGATGTAATAAACATATTAACATTAGTTAACATAATTTTTTTGGACACATCCTTCTGAAGAGAACAACTGTAGTGCTCTGGCACAATGAGTAAGGCACGACATTATGAAAAGGGCACTTGAGATCTACATATAATGTGAGGTTTGTGATACTATCAGAAAGGAAGTCTAGTAGCTAAATTACCATGGCTTTCTGCAGAAATGAAGTCACAAACTCTCAAAATCATCATGTTGAGTGGTTAATAAACGTGAGATTTCATGAATTTTCCTGTGTGTTTTAAGACAAATGCTATTATACTATATATACTATATATTGTTTACTATTTGTAGATACAATAACACCCAGTAAAAATGATTGCTTGTATTATTTTAAACTACATTTAATAATGATCTTATTTATTTCCTTTTCTTTAGAGATGATCAGTGTGCTTTTTTCCTATTTTTAAAGACAGCAAAGTGGAAAACTGGTGGATATTATAAGGACATCCTTAAAAGTACATTGTTACTATGACAATAAAAATGAGAGCAAATGTCCAAACTCTTCTTGGTAAAATTCCATTTTTCTGTTTGAAATATTTTAGTTCCCTGCATTAAGTGTAAGCAAATATTCTTCGTGTAACATTTTCAACTGAATTAAATATTTCCATTTAATTTACATGCATTAAACAAATACCTACTGTGTTCTTGGTAATTCAGGATAAAAAGATGGCTAAAATATCTCGTCTGGTCTCCACCACATTGTAGCCTATGGAAAAATTTAGGAACTGATAAACTCAACACAAAGTTGCAAGTAGCATGATAGAAATTGGCACAGGACACAAAGCACCTAATGCTTCTGTTCCTCCTCCCCCATGTCCTCTCCCTCCAACTTCTTTTTTTTTTTTAGATATAGTGATATAGATACTTTAGGGAAAGGGCCATAGAGGAAATCCAGGATTTAAGGATCCTCCAGGAATAGAAGTTAAAGCCACTGAGAAATATAGGTGGATTGAATTGTGTAAAATGAAGTCAATATTCCATGATTCCAAGGTTACATAATCTTTCTTATAGAAGTTATATAATAATAAAGATGTTATTTGATTATTTACTGCTGTACAATAATATTATCACAAATTTAGTAGCTTAAAACAACACACATTAATTATCTCTCAGTTTCTGTGGATCCGGCGTCCAGGCATGCTTTATTTATCTGGGCCCTCTGCCATGCTGCAAATTGTCAGCCAGGGCTAGATTCTCATCTGGAGGTTCAACTGGGTAAAAATCTGCTTCCTCTCTTATGTGGTTGTTAGCAGCATTTAGTTCCATGTAGTTATAGGGCTGAGAGGTTCAGTGTTTTGCTGGCTGTTGTCTGGGGCAGACTTTACCTCCTAGAGGATACCAGTAGTTCTTTGCCATGTGAGATTCCCCTGTGCAGCCATTTTCTTTCTCACAGACAGCAAGGGAGAGAGAGAGGCCAACAGACAGGCACTATGGGCTTATGTGACATAATCACATGCACATAATCACACACATCCTATCACATTTTATGTATTCATTTGGTTAGGAGCAAGTCATGGGTCCCACCCACATTCCAGAGGAAGGGCATAAACTCTAAGTGTTAGGCATCATAATACCGCCTTCAGAGTTGCTCTGCCACAGCTATTATCAACAGAAAAGATGTAAGTCCCACCACAACAGCTTGGAGCCATGATCCAAACTAATGAAAAATTAACATATTGTATTGGATTTAACAGTGCTAAACCTCCTATAATCAGGTACATCATCTTTATTAGGAAAATAATGAAAAAAAATGTGGAAGTATTTGTTAGAGCTCTCCCGAAACATAAGACTAATAGAAAATGTGCATGCACACACACACACACACATATATGAGAGAGAGTTTTATTTTAAGAAATTTAAAAAATTGGCTCACATTGATTGTGAAGTCTGGCAAGTCTAAAATCTGCAGGCTGGGCCAGCAGCCTGGAGACCCAAGAAAGAACTGATGTTCCAGTTAAAGTCCAAAAGCAGTTTGCTGGCAGAATTCCCTCTTGCTCTTGCTCAGCGGAGGTCAATCATTTGTTCTATTAAAGCCTTCAACTGATTGGATTAGGTCTGTTTACATTATGGAAGGCAATCTGCTTTATGCAAAGTCCACTGACTAAAATGGAAATCTTACATTTAACATGAGTAACATCCAGAATAACATTTGAGCAAATATCTGAGCAGCATGGCTCAGCCAAATTGATACATAAAGTTATCTGTCACATCTTTAAGATTTTTAGTAAACGTTACCTGTAATATATTTATACTTCAATGTGTTAAGCACTAATTTCTTTATAAATATTAATTCATAACACCCTCTGATGTAAATATATTTATTACAAATTCTATTTCATAGATAAGGACATGAAAGCACCGAGAATTTAAGTAATTTGCCTGTCATTCCACCTGTGAATGGTGAAGACAGGCTATTTGGTTCCAGAGTCTTCCCCTTAACTAGTAATCGATGCTACCTATTGTTATGCATAGTGTTTGCAAAAATACATAAAACGAACTACAGTTTATTCTTGGCAAAGGAAACCTTTAGATCTTTAAAAGTACTAGTTGAATGATCATATATAATCACATATAATCCTAGTACAATTCTGGACATTCTTGTTTGATAAGTTTATTTTGCCTTTAGAAGAGTGTGAGCTTTAGTATAATAAATACAACATATTAAGCCATGTAATTAAATCACAAATTCCTCAATGAGTATATCTCCTATACTGTACAGTAATTACCAGACTCATTAGCACACAGTTGATGATCAAGAAATATTTGTTAGTTTGAGAACCACTCAGATGCATACAAACACACACACATACATATATACTATATATCTCTTACGTCACTTCTCAAAGCTTTGGAGATTGCTAATCAAAATGTATGTATAAAGAAGGAAAACTCAATTTGTGTAATGGCAGATTAGGTAATTTACATCAAGGTTCCCACTGAAGCCAACCTTCAAAAGTAGAAAATGAAGAAATGTATCTCTTTAAGATTTCAAAGAACTAACAAGAACGGTAAATAATAACTAAAGTTAAAATCCAAAAGAAGCTGAAAACTAGAAAAGGTGAGTCTGTCAGATGAGATCACTTCTACCCAGGGGCCATTTAAAGATCCAAAAGAGATGACTAGAAGACAGTAGAAAATTTTTGACACTTAAATCCAAAAGATGCAATTTAATGCTAACCAATGGTGATAACATAGTTACGTCTATAATAGTTAATATGCAACCCTCTACTTAGGACTGTGTCAACAAAGTTTGGCACACTGAGAGTAAAAGTAAGCTGGAAGTAAATTAACTCTTCCCTAAATTGATCCTGAGTGATTTGAGTCGTTAACAAACCTCAAGCCCTAAATTTAGGCAATCCTTTGTGTCTTATTTTTTTTAAATATCCAATAGACCAAGATTGTGTATATTCACGTGTACAATGTGAAGATTTGAAATACTTATACATTGTGCAATGATTACCATCATCGAATTAACTGACACATCCATCAAAACCCATGCTATATATTACATCCACTGAACTCATTGATCTTATAATTTGAAGTTTGTACACTTTGACCAACATCACTCAATTCCTCTCAATCCCTAGTCCCTGCCCTGGTAATTGTTGAATTTTAAGCTTCTGAGAGTTTGACTTTTTTATATTCCATATGTAAGTGAACTCATATGATATTTATCTTTCTGCATCTGGCTTATTTTACCAGCATAATGCCCTCCCTCCAGGTTTGTGTATCTTGTCACAAATGATAGGATTTCTTTCCTTTTTATGGTTTAATAATATTCCACTGGATATGTTATATATAACATATATCATATATATCATGTATTGTATGTATCATATATATCATACATATCACATTTTTCTTATCCATTCATTCATATAGACAGTTAAGTTGTTTCCATATCTTGGCTGTTATGAATAACACTGCAATGAACATGGGCATGCAGGTAATCTCTTTGAGATACTGATTTCATTTCCTTTAGATATATAACAGCAAGTGGGACTGCTGTATCCTATAGAATTTCTATTTTTAATGTTTTGAGTAACCTTCATACTGTGTTTTGTAATGGCTATACTAATTTACATTTCCAACAATGCAGAAGGGTTCCCTTTTATCCACACTATCACCAACACTTATCATCTCTTGTCTTTTTCATAATAACTATCCTAGAAGATGGATGATGTATCATTTTGGTTTTGATTTGCATTTCTCTGATGATTATTTATTTTAAGTACATTTCTACTAACATTCTTATCATTATCACATAAGTGATCTCCAAGGAGTTCCAGACTTTCCCTACAGCTCTTTCCTTCTGAGCTCTTACCAGAATGACTCTTAACACTCTATTTATGGCAAACGAGGCTTTTCCTAGCCTGCTCTTCCAAATTACTTCAGCCTCTATTTATTACCCAGTTTCAAAGCTACTACCATTTTCTTTGGTTATTTGTTACAGTAACAGTACCACTTCTCGGCACCAATTTTCAATCTTAGTCTGTTTTGTGCCGGTATAAAATAATACCAGAGACTGGGTAATTTGTGAAGAAAATAAATGCATTTCTCACAGTTCTAGAGGCTGAAAAGTTCAATACAAACATGCTGGCATCTGGCAACGGTCTTTTTATTGCACCATTCCATAGTGGAAGGCAGAAGGGTGAGAGAGGGCAAGAGTAGGGGAAGGAAATCAGGAATAAAACTCACATTTATAACCAATCTTCTCCTGTGGCAACATTAATCTATTCATGAGGGCAAATCCCTCATGAGCTATACACTTTCTGTTATTCCCCACCTCTCAACATCATTAAAACGTGCATTGGGAATTACGTTTCCAACATGCAAACTTTAGGAGACATATTGATACCGCAGCTCATGGTTTACAAATATTTTCTTCATTCCCTAAGTTGCTTTTTCATTTTGTCAACTGTTTCTTTTGATGTGTAGAAGCTTTTTAGTTTGATGCAGTCCTACCTGTGTTAGTCTGTGCTTTTGGTGTCATATCCCAAAAATTATTGCCAAGACCAATATCAGGGAACTTTTCCATATGTTTCTTCTTGAAGTTTTATGGTTTCAGATCTTACATTTAATTCATTAATCCATTTTGTGTTCATTTTTATGTATCATATAAGACAAGGGTCCAGTTTCATTCTTTTGCATGTGAATATCCAATTTTTACAATGCCGTCTATGAAAGAGCATTTCCTCTCCCCATTGTGTATTCTTGATGTCCTTGTCAAAGATGAGCTAATTGATTATATATGTGTGGTTTATATTTTAACTCTCTATTCAATGGGCCTATATGCCTGTCTTTCTGCCAGCATTATACTGTTTTGGTTACCATAGCTTTGCAATATAGTTTGAAATCAGGTAGTGCAATACCTCCAGCTTTGTTCATTCTCAAGATTGCTTTTGTTATTTGGTATACTCTGTGATTCTATACAAATTTTAGAATTTTTTTTCTGTGAAAAATGCCACTGGTATTTGGATTGGAATTGCAATTAATCTGTAGGCTGTTTTGGATAGTATGGATATTTTAAGATTATTAATATTTGCAGTCTATGCACATGGAATATCTTTTCATTTAGTTGTGTCTTCCCCAATTTTCTTCATCGATGTCTTATAATTTCCAAAGCAGAGTTCTTTGCCTTCCTTGTTTAAATTATTCCTAAATATTTTATTCTTTCTTTTTCATGCTACTATAAATGAAATTATTTTCTCAACTTCTATTTGATATAGCTGGTTGTTAGTGTCTAAAAATGCAACTGATTTTTGTGTGTTGATTTTGTATCCTGCAGCTTTACTGAATTCATTTATTAGTTCTAACAGTTTTTGGCAAAGTCTTTAGGATTTTCTATCTATAAGATCATTCCATTTGCAAACAGACAATGATAACTTCTTTCTTTCTGACTTCAGTGTCTTTTATTTATTTTTCTTGCCTAATTTCTCTGGTTAGAACTATGTTGAATAGAAGTATTAAGAGTGGGTCCCCTTGTCTTTTTCCTGATCTAAGAAAAAAATGTTTCAAATTTTCACCATTGAGTATGATGTTAGGTTTGGCCTTGTCACATGTGGCCTTTATTTTGTTGAAGTACATTGCTTCTATATTTAATTTGCTAAAAATTTTCAGCAGGAAAATGTATTGAGTTTTGCCAAAAGCTTTTCTGCATCTATTGAGATGATCACAGCCAGTACAAAGGTCAGTAGATTTGTCACCCAGAGCACAAGTGAACATGACTGATGTCTTGGTGGATGGTTCTGGTAGCAGAATCAAGGACAAATGAGTCTTCAGGGAACAAGGATATTTTCTGGGTCTAGAGCCAGGACCATGCTCAGAAGTCTCAGGACCATGCTCAGAAATCTACCACTTAGGCATGAGTCTGCCCCCTCAAAATGGCCCTCCTAGGTCTTGGGATCCACCAAGGAACTTTTGTCTATGGATGATTTTGAAATAATTGTTGCTCTAGGGAGAGTCAACCAGGAGACTTTCTATTCTGCCATATTGCTGATGTCACTTTCTAGATGATTCCATATTTCTAGTGGTCCAGTCTATGGAAACCTAAAATTTTCTCTAGAGGAAGAGAGTGTCATCCGACACCTGGAATTATTTCTACAGTGCTTCAAACTCCTTCATTAGTATGTAATACAGGTAACCAGAAACATTAAAATATGGCAGGATCAATGAGAAACAGTAGAAACAAGAAATAACTGAAACAGATATACTAGTGTTCCAGAGATTAGAACTACCAGACATAGAAACTTTAAAAACAACTATGCATTTCCTTTATGGAAAAAAGCTAAATGTAAAACTTTTAGCAAGAAACTAAAACTATTAAAAATTGCAGTGTATATATTTTTTAAAAATCAGTAAAACATTAGAGGAGCTAAGAAATAATCTTATTTAAGAATCTTATTTATGGTCAGGTTCAACAAAGGCTAGAATAAAGAAAAATATTTGAGAATAGTTGAAGGATAAAAAAAGTCAAAGAGAATTCAAGAACAGAAACATAGATTAAAAATTTATGTAAAAACAAGCATAAATACATACAGATGCACACAAATAATTATAAGTAAAACTATAATTTACAAGGAAATCTGATTTTATTAATGCCATTATTTTACTAATTATTTTATTAATTAATAAGATAATAAAATGTATTTTTATTAGTTATCATTATTATTGTATTAATGCCAATACTTTGTAATATTATACAATAGTCCTGTAAAATGTTGTCATTGGAAAAACGAGGCAAAGTGTACCAAAAAAATTTTGTTGCATTATTTTGTACAACAGCTTTTGAAATTACAATATCTTAATTTTAAAAATGTAAATAAAAATTGAACTTAAAATGTTTAATTTTAATTTAAAAATGATAAATAAAATGAAAAATTAATTTTAAATAATGTAATTAGAAAGAAAAAAAGACAAGGTACAAGACATAGAAGACACAGACAAAATGTAAGATATACATTTAGGAATCCAGAAAGAAAAGAGAGAGAAAGAATGGAAGAGAAGCAACATTTGAACCTAGAAAGGTTGAGAATTTTCAAAAGGCATTAAAATCCACAGACTTAATATTTTCCCAAAGACTTTAAACTCAATAAATAGCAACAGTCACAACAAGTTTATTCCAAGATGTATCAAAGTAGACCTGCAGAAATATAAACAAAAAGAGAAAAATCTTAAAACATGGTTGCCTGGGATAGTGGGATAGGAGTAGATTACATTCAAAATAACACCAGTGAGACTGATAACTAATATCTTAATAAAAAACATGGAAGCCGGAAGATAGTTCAATGACTACCTCAAGGTACAAAAATAACTTGCAACTAAAATTTTATGTTCAATATGTTTTTCTTCAAGGAAAGTTTGAAAATATGTTTTGATAAAATAAAAGCAGACTGCCAGCAGTAGTCTTACATAAAAGAAAGTACAACTGGAAACTTTTAAGATAGAAGAAAAATAATCTGGTAGGACATACAAGAATACATACTGAAATATTCTACTTATATAGGTAAAAATGTAATTAAAAGCAATTAACTAATTACCATACAAATCAAAATATTGGTTAAACATCAGGATATTGGGTATATCCTTGAATGGAAGGAAGCAGCTGTCAATAAAAATGGTTATGCAGGGGGTTGTTAGTGGACTTACAATGCTGCCATTTTTGTCTTCATAGGTGGTTATAAGGGTTTAATACTAATTGATTATTCAGACAGCTGTTTTGTATAATTTTTCTTAAGCATGTTATACTTCACAATAAAAAACTAAAACACAGAAAGTATAAGATGGTTAAAATAATAGGTCATGTATACTTAGAAAAATAAAAAAAGGATAAGAAAATAATAATTCTTTCGGTTAAGAGTCATACACACAATAATACAGTTGCTGGAACTGGCTTTCAAATACAACTTTAAGCTTCCTAAGGACAAAGTTAAAAAGAGAAATACAATATTTAACACTATATATAATGTCTGTGAGATAAAGATTAACAATTTGGTAGAAGTAGTAAGGCTGTAAAATAAATATTTCTTATATATTCTCAATATATAGACAACATATAGGATGAAGTATTTATACAATAGTTAATTAAATATAACGATTTCACCTTAATCTAGGTGGATAGCATAATGCAGTTGAAATCTCATAAACACTGAGGTTTATGACATATTAGAAAAAAATGTCAAATAATACAATGAAATTAAGTAGTAATAAAGAAACCCACAGTGAAGTATGAGACTATAAAAGCAAATGAATACTAAATAGGAGACTATGAAATGAGATCCTCATGAGTTTATACTTTAGGGCATAATAAGGTGATTCTCAATTTGTGTGTGTGTGTGTGTGTGTGTGAGAGAGAGAGAGAGAGAGAGAGAGAGGAGTGAGAGACAGACACTGTGTACATGTGTGGAGGGTAGTGAGTGCGGAGAAACACGAAGGAGAAATAAGCATATTCCCAATTTAGGAACTTTTGAAAGTATAAAAACGTATGCTGAATATACATGTACTATTTTTCCAAAAATAAAGACTGTAGGAAGTAACAAAAGATTCTTTTTTTTTTTTTCCAGACAGAGTCTCACTCTGTTGCCCAGGCTGGAGTACAATGGCGCCATCTCTGCTCACTGCAACCTCCACCTCCCGGGTTCAAACGATTCTTCTACCTCAGCCTCCCAAGTAGCTGGAACTACAGGCGCACGCTACCACACCCAGCTAATTTTTGTATTTTTAGTAAAGATCGGGTTTTACCATGTTGTTCAGGATGGTCTCCATTTCTTGACCTCCTAATCCGCCCGCCTCCGCCTCCCAAAGTGTAGGGATTACGGGTGTGAGCCACTGCGCCCCGTGAAAAATATTCTTAGTTAGTAAGGCTATATACAATGTGGTATGAAATGTTATTGTGGGATATAATCAAGCTATAAGGAAATATCAAATTTTTTTAAATGAAATGTAATTATCATAGTGATCTTTTTAAAACCTTCATGAAACCATAGTAGTTCACTGCTTAAAACCTACAGCTATCAGTAAGAACTTGTAACATGGCTCAAAATCCCTTAAGATCTAGCCCTTGCCTACCTCTAAAGCCCCACTCTGTGCCATTCTTTCCCTTTCTCCATATGCAATCCCTCTGACCTAATACGACCTCTCTGAATAGTTTTTCTTGCTGTAGATCCCTTGTATATGCTTTTTTTTCTCTGCTGGAAACATCTTCCAAGCTTCAGGTGTCATTTTAAAATCCTTGTGAATCTGCAACCTCTTCTTAACCTCTACTACTACCACCACCACCACCACCACCACCACTCCCCCACCAGACCGGCTCAGGTGCAGTATACAATTTCACTTAACCTCATCTTCAATAAATTTATGTAATATTATAAATATTTTTGGGATTTGTAAACTCTGTTAAGAAAAAAAAAAAAATTCTCTTTTGCTTATCCTAAAAATCTTAGTGCCTATCACAGGACTCGACATATAACAGGAGCAAAATAAATACTTGTTGTAGGAATAAGGTTTTGTTTTTGTTTTTGTTTTTGTTTTTGTTTTTGAGACAGGGTCTCACTCTGTCTCCCAGGCTGGAGTACAGTGGCGTGATCGCAGCTCACTGCAATCTCTGCCTCCTAGGTTCAAGCAATTCTCATGCCTCTGTCTCCCCGAGTAGTTGAGATGAAAGGTGCACACCACCATGCCCGGCTCAATTTTTTGTCTTTTTAGTAAAGACAGGGTTTCACCATGTTAACCAGGCTGGTCTTGAACTCCTGACTTAAAATGATCCGTCCACTTTGGCCTCCCAAACTGCTGGGATTACAAGGCATGAGCCACTGCGCCTGGTTTAGGAATAAGTATTCTTAAGCTCTTATTGTATGATGAAATTGACAGATAATTGGAAAAAAAAAGTCTGGAGACAACAAGAAGTAAAGAGAATTTTAGTGAGTACAAATGAATATAAATAATAAAGCCAGAAGAATTATGCAAACAAAGCATAAAGGAAAAGGAAAATAAATCTCACTAAATGGTTCAGGAAAAAATGTCACTGTGTAAACAGCATTTTAAGTAAATCAAAAGGAATGTGAAAGGCAGGTTTAAATAGTAAAAAATAGAAGCAAGGGATGTTACTTTGGTAGACAGAATAAAGGCCCCCTCCCAAAGATGTCTAGGTTCTAATCTCCAGAAGTTGTAAATTGGTTACCTTACTTGGCAAAAGGGACTTTGCATATGTGATTGAATTAAAGGTCTGGAGATTAGGAGATTAATATGGATATCATGGTGGACCCAATGTAATCACAAGGGACCTTATGCAGAGGGACACAAGAGAATCAAAGTCAGATAAAGGAGATATAACAATGAAAGTGGAGGTTGGAGTGATGCACATGAAAGGTGGAGGAAGGGGCCACATGCCAAGAAATGCAGAAAGCCTCTAGAAGCTAGAAAATGCAAGGAAATATATTCTTCTTCTGGAGCCTCCAGAAAGAATAGAGGGGAGCTTTCTCAACTTGATAAAGAGTATCTATGAAAAAACAAAAAATCAAAACAATGACAACACAACAAAACCCTATAACTAACATCACACTTAACTGTGACAAACAGGGATTTTTCCCTAAGATCAGGAAAAAAAAAGGCAAGGATATGCTTCTCACATCTCCTATTCAACATCATACTGGAAGTCCTAGCTAATGGAATAAGACAAGAAAAGGTAAAGACATATAGATGGAAGGAATGAAATAAAACTGTCTTCATTCAGAGGTGATATGATCGTCTATTATAGATAATACATAGAGTTTCAAAAAGATGAAATGGGAGAAAATTTAGGTAAACTTGAGTTTAGCAATGAGATTTTAGATACAACATCAAAAGCAGGATTCATGAAGGAAAAAATTAATGAGCTAGACTGTACTAAAATTTAAAACTACTCTGAGAATAACACTGTTAAGGAAATAAAAAGATGAGTTACAGACTGGGAGAAAATATTTGCAAAACACATATCTGATAAAAGACTTGTACACAAAATGAGCAAGAACTTTTAAATCTCAACAAGAGAAGAATCCAATTAAAAAGTAGGCAAAAGATCTGAGCCATCACCTCAGTAGACAGTATACACAGATGGCAAATTAACATATGAAAAGATGCTCAACATCATATGCCATTAGGAAATTCTGAATTAAAACAATGTCACACACTGCATACCTATTAGGGTGGCTAAAATCTAAATCCCTGAAAACAACAAATGTAGGTAAATATGTGGACAAGCAGGAACTCCCAATCATTGCTGATGGGAATGCAAATGATACAACTGCTTTTGAAGAGTTTGGCAGTTTTTTCAAAACTAAATACGTATTTATCCTATAACCAGCAATCATACTCCTATGTATTTGCTGAGTTGAACACTTGCATCCACACAAAACCTGCACACATTTTTTAATGTAAGTTTTATTCACAATTGCCAAAATTTGGATGCAACCAAGATGTTCTTCAGTAGGTAAATGAATAAATTATGGTAAATGGGATCTTATTTTGTAATAAATGTAAATGAGCTATCAAGCAATGAAAAAACATGGATGAATCTTAAATACATATTTCTCAGTAAGAGAAATTAGTCTGAAAAGATTACATATGATACAATTCTAACTATATGACATATTGGAAAAGACAACACTACACAGACAGTAAAAACAGTAGTTGTCAGGGGTTAGGAAAAGAAGAAAGGAAGTGATAAATAGGCAGAGCACAGGACATTTTTAGAGCAGTGTAACCTTTCTGTGCTATGCTGTAATAAAGGATGCATGACATTAAGCATTTGTCAAAAACTATTGAACTGTAAAACACAAAAGTGAGTCGTAATATAAACTACTAACTTTAGTTAATTGTAAGATATCAATATTAGTTCATCAATTGTAACAAATATTTCACATCAATGCAAGATATTAATAACAAAAACAGTTGAGGACAGAGGGAATGGGGTCTGGGGCAGAGTAAATGTGAACTTTCTGGACTTGCTTTAATTTTTCTGTAACCCCAAAAAAGCTCTGAGAAAGAAACTTTATAAATTTTGAAAAAAAGCATTTGACTAAAGATTGCTTAAAAGAAACAAATTTGCTGCCTAATGTCCTGTTGTCACTAGGCAAAAAAATAGATTTTTTAAAAAATGGCTCATGTTCTACTTTTTATTTTGTTTATGTTTCTATTCTAGTCTATTTCTCCAACTCAAAAATGTTCTCCAAAAATAAGTATCTTGGAACAGTTGTCAACTTATTAATAGAGGTAGCATTTCTGACATCAAGTGAGAATCAGTTCCATATTTCAAAGTGGAACACAATAAGACTTGAATTCCTTAAGGATTCCATTAATGGCTTTGATATGGTTTGGCTGTGTCCACACCCAAATCTCAACTTCAGTTGTATCTCCCAGAATTCCCACATGTCATGAGAGGGAACCAGGGGGAGGTAATTGAATCATGGGGGCTGCTTTTTTCTGTGCTATTCTCATGATAGTGAATAAGTCTCACAAGAGTGTATGGGTTTATCAGGGGTTTCCGCTTTTGCTTCTTCCTCATTCCTCACTTTTCTCATGCCACCACCATGTAAGAAGTGCCTTTCATTTCCCGCCATGATTCTGAGATCTCTCCAGCCATGAGGAACTATAAGTACAATTAAACCTTTTTTTGTTCCCAGTTTTGAGTATGCCTTTATCAAAAGCATGAAAAAGAATTAATACAGTAAATTGGTACTGTAGAGTGGGGCATTGCTGAAAAGATACCTGAAAATGTGGAAGCGACTTTGGAACTGGGTAACAGGCAGAGGTTGGAACAGTTTGGTGGGCTCAGAAGAAGACAGGAAAATGTGGCAAAGTTTGGAACCTTCTAGAGACTTGTTGAATGGCTTTGACAAAAATGCTGATAGTGATATGAACAACAAGGTGCAGGCTGAGGTGGTCTCAGATGGAGATGAGGAACTTGTTGGGAACTGGAACAAAGGTGACTCTTGTTATGTTTTAGCAGAGAGATTGGCAGCATTTTGCTCCTGCCCTGGAGATTTGTGGAACTTTGAACTTGAGAGAGATGATTTACGATATCTGGCAGAGGAAATTTCTAAGCAGCAAAGCTTTCAAAAGGTGACTTGGGCACCCTTAAAAGCATTTAGTTTTAAAATGGAAACAGCATAAAAGTTCAGAAAATGTGCATCCTGACAATGCAATAGAGAAGAAAAATCAATTTTTAAGGGGAAATTCAAGATAGCTGCAAAAATTTGCATAAGTAGTAAGGAGTCTAATTACTTTTTTATTCTTTTTTGGAAATGGAGTCTCACTCTGTTGCCCAGGCTATAGCTCAGTGGCATGATCTTCACTCACCACAACCTCCCAGGTTCAAGTGATTTCCCTGCCTCAGCCTCCTGAGAAGCTGCAGACACTCAATGCCAGACTGTGAAATCAGCTAGGAGGGAGACTGTCCCTGCAAAGCCCCGGGTCACAGCTGCCCAAGACCATGCGAATCCACCATTTGCATCAGCATGACCTGAATGTGAGACCTAGAGTCAAAGGAGATCATTTTGGAGCTTTAAAATTTGACTGCCCTGAGGGATTTCAGGCTTGCATGGGCCCTGTAACACATTTGTTTTGGCCAATTTCTCCCATTTGCAATAGCTGTATTTACCCAATACCTGTACACACATTGTATCTAGGAAGTAACTAGCTTGCTTTTGATTTTACAGGCTTATATGTGGAAGGGACTTGACTTTTCTCAGATGAGACTTTGGGCTGTAGATTTTTGGGTTAATGCTGAAACAAGTTAAGACTTTGTGGGACTGTTGGAAAGGCATGATTGGTCTTGAAATGTGAGGACATGAGATCTAGAGAGGGGGCAGGGGTGGAATGATATGGTTTGGCTGTGTCACCACCCAAATTTCAACTTGAATTGTGTCTCCCAGAATTCCCACATGCTGTGAGAGGGTCCCTGGGGGAGGTCGTTGAATCGTGGGGGCCAGTCTTTCCCGTGCTATTCTTGTGATAGTGAGTAAGTCTCACAAGATCTGATGGATTTATCAGGAGCTTCCACTTTTGCTTCTTCCTCATTTCTTCTTGCCATGTGGCAAGAAATGCAGTTTTCACATCCTAATGATTTCATCTCCCTTGTCCCAACCAATCAATGACCCCAATTTTCCAGGCCCTCACCCTCCATAATCCCCTTAAAAACCCTAGGGCTTGAGGATTCTGTTCACTCAGTGGCCTGGTTGGCCTGGTTATTATTAAACTCTCTCTCTTCTGCAAACTCTATTGTCTCAATATATTGGTCTATTATTGTATAGCAGGTACAGGAACCTGGCAATCATATTGCAACATTATGGGAAAGGATGTCTGTGAGATAGGAATTCATTAAAGATCTATCCCGTGAGTTTCTGGATCCTTATGCCTTATCTTAGTTTACTAAACTATAGTTTATAATGCAATAGTATATCATGAAATTATTTTAGTAAGCCTCGTTTTATGTTACCTTTGCTGGAAAAAGAATATAATTCAATGGCATGAAATGAAATAGAACAGATCAGAGTTTAACACATACGCATGAGCATGTATGTGTGTGTATGTAAATTAATACTAGGTCATGCTGCAAAAGGCATTACTATTTTGGGTCTAACAAAACATTTTGAAAGCCAGTTAACCTACATATTACATATTTTTAAACTTTTACAGCTTCTTTCTTTCTTTATTCAGAATCCAGAAATAAGATTGAGAAAGAGATAGGCAGAGACACCAATGCATGCGACAGTACTAATACAGTAAGCAATTTTCCTAAAACGAATACATTAGTTAATATATGTTGCATTTTTAGATATTTAATTGTTCATAGATAAAAGGTGATTCTACTGATATGCTGAATAACAGTAGATAATCAATGACCACTTATCAATAATTTATTGAGGAACGAACCAGCTGTGACCCACAGGCCAAATTCACTTACAATCTGTTTTTGAAAATAAAGTAGAATGCCCTTTCTCATCACTTCTATTCAACATAGTATTGGAAGTCCTAGCCACAGCAATCAGGCAAGAGAAACAAAGAAAGTGCATCCAAATAGGAGGAGAGAAAGTCAAACTATCTTTGTCTGCAAATGACATAATTTTCTATCTAGAAAACCCCAGTTTCATCCCAAAAGCTCCTCCAGCTGATAAACAACTTCAGCAAAGTGGCAGGATACAAAATCATTGTATAAAAATTACTGGCATTCTTATACACCAACAACAGCCAAACTGAGAGCCAAATCAGAAAGGCAATCCCATTCACAATTTCTACAAAAAGAATAAAATGTCAAGGAATACAGCTAGCCAGGGACATAAAAGATCTCTACAAAGAGAACTACAAAACACTGCTCCAATAAGAGAAGACAGAAACAAATGGAAATACATCCCCTGCTCATAAATAGGAAGGATCAATATCATTAAAATGGCTATGCTGCCCAAAGAAATTTACAGACTTAAAGCTATTCCTATGAAACTACTAATTACATTCTTCACAGAACTAGAAAAAACTATCTAAAATTTGTATAGAACCAAAAAGATACTGAATGACCACAGCAATCATAAGCAAAAAGAATAACCTGGAGGCATCACATTATCTGACTTCAAACTATACTACAAGACTACAGAAACCAAAACAGCATAGTACTGGTACAAAAGTAGGCACAAAGACAAATGGACAGAATAGAGAACCCAGAAATAAGGTCAAACATCTATGACTATCTGATCTTGAACAATGCTGACAAAAACAAACAATAGAGAAAAGACTCCCTGTTCAACAAATGGTGCTGGGATAACTCACCAGCCATATGCAGAAGATTGAAGTTAGACTCCTTCCTTACAACATACACAAAAATCAACTCAAGTTAGATTAAAGATTTAAATGCAAAACCCAAAACTATAAAATCCCTGGAAGACAACCTAGGCAATACCATCCTGGACATAGGACTGGGCAAAGATTTCATGACAAAAACATCACAAACAATGGCAACAAAAGCAAAAATTGAAAATGAGATCTAATTAAACTTAAGAGCTTCTGTACTGCAAAAGAAACTATCAACAGAGTAAACAGACATCATCCAGAAGGAGAGAAAATATTTGCAAAGTATGCATTCAACAAAGATCTAATATCCAACATCTATAAGGAACTTAATTTTACAAGAGAAAAACAACTACATTAAAAAGTGAGCAAATGACAGGAACAGACACTTTTCATAAAAAGACATACTTTCAGCCAACAAGCATATAAAAAAAGCTCAATACCACTGATCATTAGAGAATTGTAAATCAAAACCATTATTAGGTACTATCTCACATCAGCCACAATGGCTATTACTAAAAAGTCAGAAAATAACAGATGCTGGTGAGGTTGTGAAGAAAAAGAAATACTTAGTATACTGTTGGTGGGAGTGTAAATTAGTTCAACTATTGTGGAAAGCAGTATGGCAATTCCTCAAATAACTAAAAGCAGAACTACTGATCAACTCAACAATCCCATTACTGGGTATATTCCCAGAGGAAGATAAATCATTCTGCCATAAAGACACATGCTCACTGCAGCACTATTATTCACAACAGTCAAGATATGGAATCAACCTAAATGCACATCAATGACAGACTGGATAAATAAAATGTGATGTGTGTGACACACACACACACACACACACACACACACACACACACCACAGAATATTATGCAGCCATGAAAAATAATGAGATCATGTCTTTAGTGGGAACAGAGATGGAGCTTGAGGCTATTATCCTTAGCAAACTAAAACAAGAACAGAAAATCAAATACAGCATGCTCTCACTTACAAGTGGGAGTTAAATCATAAGAATGTATGAACACAAAGAAGGAAATAACAGACACTAGGATCTACTTGAAGGGGGAGAGTGGGAGAAGGGAGAAGAGCAGAGAGGATAAGTATTGGGTACTGGGCTTAATAGCTGGATGATGAAATATCATATACTACCAACCCCCATGGCACATGTTTACCTATGTAACAAACCTGCACATGAACCCCCAAACCTAAAATAAAAGTTAAAAAAAAAGGAAAGAAAAATAAATCTTCTAACACACCAACACCTTTTATTTACATATTATCTTTGGCTACTTATAGGCTATAAAGGCAGTGATGAGTAGTTGCATCTGACTGCCTGACCAAACAAACCTAAAATATTTACTTACATGAAACTTACAGGGAAAAAAAAAAAAAAGAAATTCAATACCTGGTTAAAACAAATACTATAATTCACTGGCTATTAGATTTTGGCAGCTGGGCAAGTTTGGAAAAATGGAATATATTTTATTTTATTGTAAGAAAATGAGATATATTAATACAAGAGAAAAAAATAACTTGACCTTTAAGCAAATCAACATTTTCAAACAATTTGTTTAAATAACGGTATGGTATGGTATAATTTGTTAAATGCTTACCTTTTGCTTCACTAGTGTCTCCTCTAGCAAAACTTCTTTTTCTTTTCTTTTCTTTTTTTTTTAGACAGAGCTTCACTCTTGTTGCCCAGGCTGGAGTGAAATGGTGCAATCTTTGCTCACTACAACCTCAGCCTACCAGGGTCAAACAATTCTCCTGCCTCAGCCTCCTGAGTAGGAGTTACATGTGCCCACCATGCCCGGGTAATTTTTTGTATTTTTAGTAGAGACGGGCTTTCACCATGTTGGCCAGGCTGGTCTCAAACTCCTGTTCTCAGGTGATCCACCCCCTGGGCCTCCCAAAGTGCTGGGATCACAGGCGTATCATATTTCTGCTTTTGCATGCAAGAAAAGTATGGTTTACGGAGATTCAAAACTTAGCAAAATTAACTTAGTATATAATTTACCTAGAAAGCAATGCAGGTGATACAAGATTTCAAGCCTGCTGAATTCCAAAGCTATATTCTTAACAACTATAATGAGTTGTTATACTTTTGGTCCTGAACCAAGAAGTGTCTCATCAATACACAAAATCCCAAGTAAAAAAATAAAATTCAAATTAGATGCCCCACTGGGAATGAGTCCATCGTAACTTTCTTATTAAACAAACAAACAAACAAAAAACACATATTTAATTGTTTGCATTGCAAGCATTCTCCTTGATAGGAAAGAAAACTGACTGAGACTAAAGCTCATATAAGATTAATTAAGTGGTGTTATACAATCAGTTACTTGCTGTCAGGGACAATAGAGAAAGAATATACAATCATGGTAATCATTAACAAAGGAATTGTGCTTTGCCATCCACCAGTTGTGCATCCTTAGCCAAAACTATTAAACTGTCTGAGCTTTAAAGCTTTCATCACCAAAATGAGACTAAGAAATTTGCCCTTGCAGAGATGCTGTGAGAATTTAATAAAACTGTAATGCAAAACGCATAGAAACTAGTAGATAGTAAATAATAAATGATTATGAAACACGTTGGTTATATTGGAAGTATAAATTCCTTGCAACAATGTTTATTATAAATTGTATACATTCTCTAGTGGTATTGCAAAACAATAAGTTTTCATTTCTCTGAAATAATACAGGTCTGCTTTTCCTATCCGAGCAGATATATTTTATGAAAGTAGGCATCAATAATCACTTGAACTCTTGTCACTTCCTACATCTAAGTAGTAGTATTATTAGTTTACTGGACATACATAGGGCTTAAAGCTAACCTTAGACTCCATGCAGGTTATGCATGTCTAACCTTGGCTCCCACCATTCCAGTTTGTTTGTGCAAATATTGTGTACTTAAAATTCTCAAGGGTTCTTGTCACTAATCTCACCTATTTCCAGAAGCCCAGTTCTGTGAACTCTTTCCAATAATCTACCACTATTTCTTAGAAAATAAAATAGCTTGTAGAAAATAGAGTTTTAGGGTAAAACTTCATCTTTTAAAATCTTTACCTTTAAAGGTAAAGATGATGTCTTAGTTATCACAAGGTCTTGAATCTAGTAGAAATTTTCTGCTAATAAATCTGTGCCACATACATATGCATACATATTCTGCACATGTATTATTAAAAAAATTCTGTCTCTGTAGTTATTCTTTCAAACCTATTTTAAGTCCAAGAAAAATGTCATTTTCCAAATGACTCTAACAGGCAACAAATGCTATTCTATAATTAAAAGGCAAGCAACCCAGTGCTTTATCATTGTGAAGATTCTTCTTCACTAACATATCCTAAGCATTTACTATGTACTACTGTGTCCCGAATTGGTTCCTTCTGGTGGGTTCTTGGTCTCGCTGACTTCAAGAATGAATCCATGGACCCTCGCAGTGAGTGTTACATTTCTTAAAGATGGTGTGTCTGGAGTTTGTTCCTTCAGATATTCAGATGTGTCTGGAGTTTCTTCTTTCAAGTGGGTTCATGGTCTCGCCAATTTCAGGAGCGAAGTGGCAGATCTTCACAGTGAGTGTTACAGTTCTTAAAGGTGGCACGTAGGGAGTTGTTTTTTCCTCCCGGTGGGTTCCTGGTCTCGCTGGCTTCAGGAATGAAGCCACAGACCCTCGTGGTTGAGTGTGACAGCTCATAAAGGTGGTGTGGATCCAAACAGTCAGCAGCAGTAAGATTTACCGTGAAGAGCAAAACAACAAAACTTGCAAGGTGTGCAACGTGACCGGAATGGCTTGGGCTGCTGGCTGGAGAGGGGTGGTAGGGTGGCCAGTTTTAACTTCTCACTTGGCCCCGCCCACATCCTGCTGATTGGTCCATTTTACAGAGTGCTGATTGGTCCATTTTTACAGAGAGCTAATTGGTGCATTTTCAAACCTTTAGCTAGACACAGAGTGCTGATTGGTGTGTTTGCAATCCTTTCGCTAGACAGAAAAGTTCTCCAAGTCCCCTCCAGACCTAGAAGTCCAGCTGGCTTCACCCCTCATTACAATGCATTATATTGAAACAGCCAAATACCTAGGCAGATAGAAAGAGGTCCCCAGAGAATCTCCAACCTGCCCTACAAGTATTTACATCAGATGCTTTTGCGCAGATGTGGGAACCTGCCCAGAGCTTATGTGGGCATGCCCATAGCCGACTGGAGTCCAGCATGGGCACTAGGGGAAGTGGGTGGAGCCATGGGGAATTCCTGCCTTATGGAGGGGAGGCACCTACTCTCTTCAGCTTTTGTGGTGACCTGGGAATCAATCTGTGAGATGGAGGGCCTGTTAGCAGGACTCCATTTTGCTTTGCTGAGTTTTATTTTCCTTTTTTTTCCCCTTTTTCACCCTGTAAAATCCTGCTCTACTCACCATGCAATGTGTCCCCATGTCTAAATTTTCCTGGTTCTGTGACAAGATCCTAGTTTTAACTGAACTAAGGAGCAAAAGTCTGCAACAATATTATTTAATATTCATTAAAATTCCATGAAGTGCTGTTTAACGTATATGAAAACTAAGGCTTGCCATTCATAAGGTACCCCAAGTTTTATAAGTAGTAAGAAGAGTAAAAAGAGATTAACAGACAGCCTTTTAGCCTTTTCTAACACTAAAGCATCTGCTTTTATATATTAGGAAATTATATTTGCATTTCAGTTGTGGTCATTTGGGATAGTATGTTCTTCACTTGCCAATAACTATTATTAAATTCAATGTGTGAAAGATTAGCCAACTTAAAAAGGCCTATTACACTGACAGAGGGACGAAATTACCAAGGTATTTACGGCTACTTTCTCTTCGTCAGATAGCAAAACAAAATATGGTTTTAGGAGGTCTTTATAACAACTTCTTTTGTACATTGACAAATATATGGTATAAAAAGGTCTGTAATATGAAACAAGACTAGTTAACAGCAAGCAAAAAAATTTTACAAATCGTAAATCAAATGAAGATCTGCTTATTTTGCTTCTATAAGGCAAAATACTTTCACATTTGGTTCTCTGTTGACCTTCTGAATTTCAGTGGGAACCCAGGTATAATTGAGTGTGAATCTTGTCTTATGTGAAGCTCACCTCTAGCTTTATGTCATCATCCTTAATTTCATGAACCTAATATATGCCTGTTCCCCATTTCCATTTACCTTAAGCTTCAAAACAAAAGCAAATCTTATACTAATGGGTGTTTAAGTGATGTCTTTCCACAGCGTATTTGCATTTTAAGCTTAGTAATTCCAATTTACAACACAAAACTTTTAACTTCTTTTCTTCTGGTACAGGATTTTCTGACATTGCAAGGTAATAGGACATGTAACTTATACAGTTAGCTGTTTCAGGAGACTAGTGCTATGGCCGTAAAAAAGCACTGGTGGTTTACTGGGAAGCTTAAGGGAGGAATAACCCAGATAAATTGTCTGGAGTCTTAGTCTTAGGAGCTGTGAACAGTGATAGAACCCTGTTCCTTCCTCCTGGATCCAGAGTCTAAATTGCACAGCCTAGGCATTTGTTCCTCCAACATTCCTCGCTCTTTCTCTTAACACAGCCATGTATCTTTAAGTATGAAGAAGTCCAAATCTATAGATTTGTAAACCATAAATAAAATTCAAATCCAACCCACCAGGCAGTCATTTGAATGGACCACCTCCTCCGCCAGGGCACACTAAAATTTAACCTGAAAGACTGGTTCAGGCCATGAAGTGAAGTGGGGGTTGTACATGCCTCATTTTATCCCTCCAGCATTAACATCGACACTGTCCCTAGTCTGATGAGAAATATTTATAATCTATTATCTCTAAAGCCTGCTACTTGGAGGCTTCATCTGCATGATAACGTCTAGACCCCCCACAACCCCTTATTGTAACCCAGACATTTCTTTCTATAGATAATAACTATTTGAACTAAGTGACAATTACAATATGTTTAAATCTACCTATGACTTGGCTGCCCCGCCCCTGCACCACTGCTTCGAATTGTTCTGCCTTTTCGGATTGAGCCAATGTAAATCTTACATGTATTGATTGATATATTATGTCTCCCTAAATAGCGTAAAAGCAAGCCGTAGCCCCTGACCTCCTTGGGCATAGGTCGTCAGGACCTCCTGACGCTGTGCCAATGGCGCACCCTTAACCTTGGCAAAATAAACTTTCCAAATTGATTGTGACTTATCTCAGATACGTTTTGGTTTACAGATTACAGATTTTCTATTCACCCAAAAGTGTTTTCAAAATATTGTGACATTTTTATAATAGCCTATGGTTGATTTTTGTGTTTTCTATTTAAAATTGGCTATGATCATTATAGTGAGTAAATATGCGAGTAGCATACCCTGTCCCTACTAATGCTGCTGTTATTGCCTTCTAATCTGCTAAGTAATGCTGCTTTTGAGAATAATCATTTCAAAAATCAAGGCATAACTTATTTGCTGAGTGTGTAAACATATGGCAAAAGTAAAATTTTTATTTTTTGCTGAAGTGTCACTTGTTGCTTCATATTTGTAGCTGAATTAAAGATCAAATTATTACCTTTTATAAATCATAACTGAAAAGTTTTACCCTCAACGAGATTAGTCTGACAGTATATAAAAGGCAGGATCATGGACTAAAAGTGAAAATTACATTGTGCTCTATGAGGTCACAGTGTAGTTCCACAAAGTAAAAAAAGTTTCAGTTTTATTCTGAGACCGTATAATTGATTTAATAAATTTGATCAATACTTGTTTGTTTCTGCTACTTCTGATTGTGAATTTTTTCAGAGAATTTAGATTACTGTTTAGTTCAACAGTGAAAATATTTTCATAAAAAATGAAAAGCAAACATACCTAGACAAACTGAAAGCTATAAAACTAACTTTACCACTGAAAGCTCAGGAATAAACCCTAACTATATTTTCATAAATATCTCTGCTTCCCATTTAAAGATGACTAATCTTTTAGCTCTTAATTCCAATTACTCCCACATTTAATGTATGCCACCTTCTTAGGGCCTTGTCCAAACAAGCATCATTTCTCAATTCATTATCTTCCTCATCAAAACCCTGCCACCTCCCAATACTTGCCATTCAAGTCCTTTCAGACGTTAAGAAAATAGACAATTCTAGTGAGGCAGGAGAATAGGGCCTGGAGGCAGAGAACCTAAGGACTTCCTAGAACTCAATCAAAAGGAAACACTTCAGCTATGACAGGAAATAGCCTCTTCATTTACTTAGAGGTACATGAGTAAATGACTTTGTAACTTCATTTTAGCGTCTTCATTTACATAGGGCATGCACCAACTAACCAACGGAAACCTCTAGAGGGTATTTAAACACCAGAAAATTCTGTAACTGGGCCCTTAAGCCACTTGCCTGGGCCTACTCCCACCCCGTGGAGTGTGCTTTCATTTTCAATAAATCTCTGCTTTTGTTGCTTCATTCTTTCCTTGCTTTGTGTGTGTGTTTTTTTCCAATTCTTTATTAAAAACTCCCAGAATCTGAACACCTTCCACTGGTAACATATTTTGGCAAGCCAAATAGGAGGTAAGCCCTAAGTTTGAGATTTATTTTTCTCCTTCTTCTTTTTGCTCCATACATGGGAGTCTCAATCTCTCTCTCTCTCTCTCTCTCTCTCTCTCTCTCTCTCTCTCTCTCTCTCTCTCTCTTTCTCTTTTCCTTTCCCACTCAGGACGCTTGGTGGGCATGCACCAATTTTCAAGCAAGTTCTAAGTTCACATGACTTAAGTATAACTTTACTAAACAAGCTGGTTTTAAAATTTTTCATAAAATAAAAATAGAAATGTCTTCAGAATTGTCAGCATACCTTTTTGTCTGGATTCTATATTTGTCTCTTCTACATATTTTAAGGTGTCAGGGTTTGTCATGGAAGGTAATAAAACTATAAACCCAGCCAAAACAAAATGATCATGCTTTGAGTGCCTTGGTTTTTCTTTCTTTCCCTTTCTTTCTTTCTTCTTTCTTTCTTTCTTTCTCTCTCTCTCTTTCTCTCTCTCTCTCTCTCTCTCTTCTTTCTTTCTTTCTTTTTTACAAATGAGAGTAACATAATATTAACTAAATCTTCTGAGTTACTGGCAAAAATACCTATGTATTTTTTTTTTTTTTTTTTTTTGTTGAAACAGAGTCTCGCTCTGTCACCCAAGCTGGAGTGCACTGGCCAGATCTCAGCTCACTGCAAGCTCCACCTCCCGGGTTCACGCCATTCTCCTGCCTCAGCCTCCCGAGTAGCTGGGACTACAGGCGCCCGCCACCTCGCCCGGCTAGTTTTTTCTATTTTTTAGTAGAGACGGGGTTTCACCGTGTTAGCCAGGATGGTCTCGATCTCCTGACCTTGTGATCCGCCCGCCTCGGCCTCCCAAAGTAAATACCTATGTATTTAACTTTGAGAATCTTACTTAAGTTCAGTTGAGCACCTGATGTTCACTGGCTACTAAAAACATGGGTTAACAAGGAAATAACTAATTTAAAATGATAGTGTCTAACATGTCAGTTTGCGGAATTAGTCTAGATAAACTGTTAAAGTGAAAGAATTGAGTACAGTGAATAGGATGAATGTTTTCAGTAAACGTTTTGTGTAAATTAAAATCTTAAAATTATTTTTAATGCTCATTGAATATTTGGGTCATTTCCAATTAAGAAAGAGTTGTGATATGGAGAAATCTGTTCCCAAAATTGTGGTATTGTTCTTATCTATAAATGCTCATATCTGATAGTTCAGGATTTCTGCTATTTAGGGTTTCACTAAACTTTTAGGTTACTAAGGATAAGAATTCTAGTAAACACAAAATTCTGCATATACAACGTACCAGAAAGGATTATGTCATTAGTGAGAAAAAAACATAATTTTGTATAGTTCAGAAGTTACCTAAAAGTTAGTTCAAATTACAGATTTGAAAAGGTTACTTATGAAACTACGTAGTAACGAACGAGTAAGTAGGGGAGAAAGATGTGGAAAAAGTTTGGATAATAAAATATTCTTTAAAGTCTGATGGAGAATTGACTTCATTCTTTCCTTGCTTTGTTTGTGCATTTTGTCCAATTCTTTGTTCAAAATGCCAAGAACCTGGACACCCTCAACTGGTAAC
Organism: Trachypithecus francoisi; assembly: GCF_009764315.1. Classification (NCBI taxonomy): domain Eukaryota; kingdom Metazoa; phylum Chordata; class Mammalia; order Primates; family Cercopithecidae; genus Trachypithecus; species Trachypithecus francoisi. The sequence continues at coordinate 70,523,096 of NW_022681454.1, forward strand.
ACTAGATTACCCTGATGCACTTCTTTCTTTCACTATTAAGTGTAATAAATACTGGCCTCGAGTTCAACAGTTCCACCCCTTTGCATTGCACATGCATCACAATCCTCAAACATTTATTTAAATATGTTATCCTAGAATTGTTCCCCCACAATTTATATGATAGTGAACAAGTTCACCAGACCTTTTTTCTTGGTTGACTTCTCTTGTACTTCAATACCATTCCTGCTCCATTAATAATACTTCCTCCCTTAACTTTCATTAAAATACTTTTCTTTCTTCTCCTATCTCTCTACCATTTTCTGCATGTCTACCAGTTTGTTTTCCTTTAACTAGTCTCTGAACTCAGATGATTGATAGATAGATAGATAGATAGATAGATAGATAGATAGATAGATATACAGAGATAGATAGATAGATAGATAGATAGATAGATAGATAGATAGATAGATATACATAGATATATATAGCGATATATATACAGGTGAACGCTTTTTCTTTTGAGCTGTGGATGTACATGTCCAAGTTGATAACTTCATGGTCATTTGGATATACCTTAGACCATTCAATCTCAATATAAATAGTCTCACTACATAAACAAAATCAATTCTTTTTGGATATTCGTGTGCAATAAGAGAGTTGAGAATTTTCCCCCAGCCGTACTTTCCCTCATTCTCACTTCATCAAGTTCTCTCAAGTCTAGATTCTCATTCTCTCTATAATGCTGTAATTTCACTATCCCACAATCATGGCCTAAGTTCAGTTTCATTAACGTTTCTGGCTTTCTACCTTTTCCTTCATCCTCAAATATTACCACTTTCTCCTTGGTTTCAACACCTGCCAACCTTTTATGCATGAGATCATGCATGAGTTTGATCTTGATTTTTAACCTATCATTGTCTCTCCTATTCCTTCAATATAAAATCCAAATTAATTAAGATACCCATGCCAACTAAACTTCTCATCTCATACTTCCTGTGATGGTTAATGTCGAGTGTCAACTTGATCTGATTGAAGAAGGCAAAGTATTGTTTCTGGGTATGCTTGTGAGGGTGTTGCCAAAGGAGATTAACATTTGAGTTAATGGATGGAGAGAGGCAGACCCACCCTCAATCTGGGTGGGCACCATCTAATCAGTTGCCAGCATAGTTAGAATAAAGCAGGCAGAAGATGTTGGAAAGAGCAGACTTGCTGAGTCTTCCAGCCTTCATCTTTCTCCCCTACTGGATGCTTCCTGCCCTCTAACATCAGACTCCAAGTTTTTCAGCCTTGGGACTCTTGGCTTAAGCCAGTGATTTGCCAGGAATTCTGAGGCCTTCAGGAACAGACTAAAGGCTGCTTATTCTCCTCAGAAATTCCCCCAAAACCCCAAAATCCCTGCTTTTGAGGTTTGGGGACTCCAACTAGTTTCCTTGTGCCTCAGCTTCCAGATGGCTTATTTTGAGACTTCACCTTGTGATTGTGAGTCAGTACTCCTTAATAAATTCCCCTTTATATATACATCTATCCTGTTAGTGCTGTCCCTTGAGAGAACACTACTACTACAGATTTTGGTCCCAGGATTGGTTTTAGAGGAACAGAATTTTAAGGATGGATTTCTTTAGTTGGTTTTGGGGTTTCTGGAGTTGACTGCTTAATATGATTAGACCCCAAAATGCTAAGGAGTCTACTTCTAATAGTATGGAGAACACTCATAGTCCTTGACATAAACTGTTTAGAGAGTTAGGCAAAATAAATGCATTTGATATTCCTGATTCACTACTCATGAGAGGCAAGGAGTTTAGTGACTCTGTACATAACACCTTTGACCACATTGGAGAACCAAAAAATGTAAAGAAGTTGGTTGGTTGTTCCTAAGGTCACTGGACAAAGTGATGAAAGAAAACGATGAGCTAAGTGAGTCTAATTCTGAGCTTCAGACGCACATACTTGAGCCTCAAGTCTTCTAAGATTGCCCTGAGTGAGGATATTATCTCCTGTAGACAAAAGGCTGAAATTGTGAAAAATAGGACACAAACTCTTATTATGAGAGTGGCTGACCTTCTATGAAAGGTTCACATTCAGTCTTGCCTAGTGCCTACTATTAAATCAAGGGCATTGATTGCAAAATAATGGCACCCTGCAACTTGGAATGGGGACATGAGGGAGGACCCTAAAGATGGAGACACTGAGCTTGTAAATTCTGGTGAGCACTATTTGCCAGAGAAAAGAGCCTCCCCAACCCCAGTGGTGGCAACATCCCCTGTCCCACCCATGCTGCCATCAGTCCTTCCACCTTTGTCTGAGGAAATTAACCATGCACTGTCTGAGGCAACAGTGATGGCCTACCCCAAGGCAGTTACCAGGAAAGACAATGCTGATTCTCCTCAGAAATCCCATAAAACCCCAACATCTCTGTTTGCTTCCAGGCCTATGACTAGACTCAAGTCCCAGCAGGCCCCTAGAGGTGATGCTCAGAGTGTTACCCACAAGGACATGTGCACTTCAAAAGAGCTCCTTGGGTTTTCTAATTTCTATAAGCAGAAATCTGCAGAACAGGCATGGGAATGGATATTAAGGGTGTGAGATAATGTTGGAAGGAACGTAAAGTTGAATTTATTGATATAGGCCCACTAAGCAGGGATCCTGCATTTAATGTTGCCACTCAGGGAGTTAAAAAAAAGGTTCTAATAGTTTATTTGCTTGGTTAGCTGAAATATGGATCAAAAGATTGTCCACCATGAGTGACCTAGAAATGCCTGTTCTTCCTTCGTTTACTGTAGAGGAAGGGATCCAAAGGTTTAGAAAAATTTGAATGCTGGAGTGGATTAATCACTTTAGACCTACTCATTGCAGCTGGGAGGGGCCAGAAGACAAACCCTTCATCAATACTTTGTGAAATAGATTTGTTAAGGGACCACCTGGATCTTTGAAAGCTCTGTGATTGCTCTTCTCCGTATGCCAGATCTTACAGTGGGAACCATGGTCACTCAATTACAAAATGTAAATGCAATGGGAAGAATTGGATCCCAAAGCAGCAGGGGCCAAGTGATAGCACTCAGCTATCAAAGTCAAGGTGGGTATAGTTACCGTAATGGACAGCAGAGGCAAAGATGCAATCAGAATAGACTCACTCGTGTGGGATTCTGGAGTTGGTTAATTAATGATAGTATTCTTAGAAGTGAAATTGATAAGAAGCCTACTACATTCTTACATAATTTGTATAAGCAGAAAACTTCCAGACTGAGTGGACAAAAGACTTCTTTGAATTATAAAAATAGAGACTCACAGCTCCTCAATCAATTTCCAGACTTGAACCAGTTTACAGACCCAGAACACCTGAGTGAAGAGGAGGCTGGGTTCCCTTGAGGGAGGACCCCATAAAGCTACTGAAAATTTATACTGTTAATCTTTCTCCCATTATTCCCCAAGAAGACCTCCAGCCTTTTACCAGAGTAACTGTGCACTGGGGAAAGAGGAATAATCAAATTTTGCGGGAGACTATTGGAGACTGGCTCTGAGCTGATGTTGATTCCAGGAAACCCAAAACTTCATTGTTGTCCTCCAGTTAAAGCAGGGGCTTATGGAAGTCAGGTAATTAATGGAGTTTAAGCTCAGGTCTGAGTGACAGTGGGTCCACTGGGTTCCCAAACTAAACCAGTGTCAGAGTGCATAATTGGCACAGACATACATAGCAGCTGCCATAATCCCCACATCGGCACCTGACTATTAGGATGAGGTCTCTTATGTGGGAAAGGCCAAATGGAAGCCATTAAAGCTGTCTCTACTGAAAAAAATATTAAATCAAAAACAATATCACATCCCTGGAGAGACTGCAGAGATTAGTGCCATTAGGATTTGTAAGACACAAGGTGGTGATTCCCACCACATCCCCATTAAACTCACCTATTGGCCTGTGCAGAAGACAGATGTACTTTGGAGAATGACAGAAGATTATCTCAAGCTTAACCAAGTGGTGATTCCAGTTGACTTTACTGTACCAGATGTGGTTTTATTTCTTGAACAAATCAATATTTCTCCTGGTACCTGGTATGCAGCCATTGATTTGGCAAATGTCTTTCTATCCATCCCTGTCCAAAAGGCCCATCAGAAGCAATTTGCCTTCAGCTGGCAAGGTCTGAAATATACCTTCATTGTCCTACCTCAGGGGTATAGCCACTCTCTGGCTTGGTGTCATAATCTTGTTGCAGAGATCTTGATCATTTTTTACTTTCACAAGATATCACACTTACCCATTACATTGATGACATTATGCTGATGGATCCAGTGAGCAAGAAGTAGTAAACACACTGGACTTACTGGTGAGACATTTGAGTGCCAGGAAATGGGAAATTAATCTGACTAAAATTCAAGGACCTCTTACTCAGTAAAATTTCTAGAGGTCCAGTGGTGTGGGGCCTGTTGAGATATTTTCTATCCCAGCAGATTCAGTGGTGCTTGAGGTGTCGGTGGCAGATAGGGATGCTGTTTGGAGCCTTTGGCAGGCCCTCATAGATGAATCACAGTGGAGGGCTTTAGGATTGTGGAGCAAGACCCTGCCATCTTCTGCAGATAATTACTCTCCTTTAGAGAGACAACTCTTGACCTGTTACTGTCTTTTAGTAGAAACTGAACATTTGACTATAGGTCATCAGGTCACCTTGTGACTTAAACTGCCTTTCATGAACTGGGTGCTTTCTGACCTATCTAGCCATAAAGTGGGTCATGCACAACATCATTCCATCATCAAATGGAAGTGGTATATGTGTGATTGACCTTGAGCAGGTCCTGAGGGCACAAGTAAGTTACATGAAGAAGTGGCTCAAATGCCCATGGTCTTCACTCCTGCCACTTTGCCTTCTCTCCCCCAGCCTGTACCAATGGCCTCATGGGGAGTTCTCTATGATTAGTTGACAGAGGAAAGAAGACTAGGGCCTCGTTCACCTGAAAGTGGACAGCTGCAGCACTACAGCCCCTTTATAGGACATCCCTGAAGGACAGTGCTGAAGGGAAATCTTCCCAGTGGGTAGAACTTTGAGCAGTACACCTACTTGTGCACTTTGCTTGGAAGGAGGAAAGGCCAGATGTGCGATTATATACTGATTCATGGGCTGTAGCCCATGGTTTGCCTGGATAGTCAGGGACTTAGAAGAAACATAACTGGAAAACTGGTGACAAAGGAATTTGGGGAAGAGGATGGACTTCTCTAAGTGGTCAAAAACTGTAAAGATATTTGTATCCCATGTGAGTGTTCATCAACAGGTGACCTCCACAGAGGAGAATTTCAATAATCAAGTGGATAGGATGATTCATTCTGTGGACAACACCCAATCTTTTTCCCCAGCCACCCCTGTCATCACCCAATGGGCCCATGAACACAGTGACCATGGTGGCTAGGATGGAGGTTATTCATGGGCTCAGCAACGTGGACTTCCACTCAGCAAGGGAGACCTGGCTATGGCCACTACTGAGTGTCCAATTTGCCAGCAGTAGATACCAACACTGAGCTGTCAATATGGCACCATTTCCAGGGCGATCAGCCAGCTACTTGGTGGCAGGTTGATTATATTGGACCTCTTCCATCCTGGAAAGGGCAGAGGTTTGCCCTCACTGGAATAAATATTTACTGCAGATGTGGGTTTACCTACCCTGCATGCAATACTTCTGCAAAGACTACCATCCATGGACTCATGGAATGCACCATCATGGTATTCCACACAGCACTGCCTCTGACCAAGGCACTTACTTTACTACTTAAGAAGTGCAGCAATGGGCTCATGCTTATGGAATTAACTGGTCTTCTCATGTTCCCCATCATCCTGAAGCAGCTGAATTGATAGAATGGATTGGATGGCCTTCTGAAGTCATAATTACAGCACTGTGATGATATTTTGCAGGACTGGAGCAAATTTCTCCAGAAGGTTGTGTATGCTCTGAATTAGCATCCAATACATAGTACTCTCTCCCATAGCCAGGATTTGTGGGTCCAGGAATCAAGAAGTGGAAGTGGAAGTGGCAAAGATGCAAACAGGTCCAGGCTGCTGTGCAAGCTGCAGCCTGGACCTGTTTGGTGAGCTTAATGGTGAGCCTGGACTCACCATCACCCCTAGTGACTCACTAGCAACATTTTTGCTTTTCGTTTCCATGATACTACATTCTATGGGCCTGGAGGTCTTAGCCAAAGGGAGGAATGCTGCCACCAGGAGACACAACAATGATTTCATTAAACTGGAAGTTCACATTGACACCTGGCCACTTTGGGCTCCTACCTCTAATTCAACAGGCTAAGAATGGAGTTACAGTGTTGGCCGGGGTATTGACCAGGACTGTCACAAGTAAATCAGTCTACTACTCCACAGTGGCGGTAAGGAAGAGTATGTTTGGAATACAGGAGATCCCTTAGGGCATCTCTTAGTATTACCATGCTCTGGGATTAAGGCCAATGGGAAGCTACAATGACTCAATCCAGGCAGAACTATAAATGAACCAGACCCTTCAGAGTCACTCTACCAGGTAAAAAACCACTACCAGAAGTGATTGCTGAAGGCAAAGAGAATACAGAATGGGTAGTAGAAGAAGGTAGCCATCAACATCAACTATGACCATGTGACTAGTTGCAGAAATGAGGACTGTAATTGTTAGGAGTATTTTCTCCTTATTTTGTTAAGAACGTGTTTGTGCATGTATACACTTGTATTAAGAAAATATTTTCATTTTACTTCCTTTCTTTTTCCTTTATCATGTGACTTAAGATTTATTGACTTTATATTTGCAGTTAAGTGTTGTTAACTTTATGTAATAGCATTTAGGTTAAGGATTAGTGCATGTCCTGTTATATGAAGGTTACTTGTACTATGTTTGGAGTAATTATGACATTATTGTCTTTATTTGAAGATTATGTATGATTCAGGAGATGTGTATGGGTTCAATGTGAAAAGGGGAGGACTTGTGATGGTTAATATTGAGTGTCAACGTGATCAGATTGAAGGACGCAAAATACTGATCCTGGGTGTGTCTGTGAGGGTGTTGCCAAAGGAGATTAACATTTGAGTAGTGGACTGAGAGAGGCAGACCCACCCTCAATCTGAGTGGGCACCATCTAATCAGCTGCCAATGTGAGAAGAATAAAGCAGGCAGAAGAATTTGGAAAGAACAGACTGGCTGAGTCTTCCGGCCTTCATCTTTCTCCCATGCTGGATGCTCCCTGCATTCAAATATTGAACTCCTACTTCTTCTGCTTTTGGACTCTTGGATTTACAGTAATTAGCCAGGGGCTCTCAGGCCTTCAGTCACAGACTGAAGGCTGCACTTTTGGCTTCCCTACTTTTGAGATTTTGGGACTCAGACTGGCTTCTTTGCTCCTCAGATTGTAGATGGTCTATTGTGGGACTTCACCTTGTGGTTGTGTGAGTCAATACTCCTTAATAAACTTCCTTTCATATATACACCTATCCTATTAGTTCTGTCCCACCAGAGAATCCTGTTTCTATACTTCCCGACAGAAAGTTTATTTTCCAGCCAAAAGAAAATCCTCTGTATTTTGTGATTGAATGTCACTTCCTCAGGACGTTCTGTTTTTACACATTCTCTGCTGAAATATCTCTCTTGCTCTGGCTAATTTATTTTTATGCTTTGGGCTTAGAAAAACAACTACCAAATGTGGGAACCTATCTCTGATCTATAGTGCTCAATTGGTCCTCCTCCCTGCTCCCAGAGCACACTGAACATGACCACTTTTACAGTATTTATTGTTCAGTGTTATAAGTATTGATATTCTTATGAATCTCCTCTAAGAAATTTCTTTGGGACATGAAATGTGTCCTATTATTTGCATCCACTATGCCTAATAACCTTGGCTAATCTCAAATATTCATGGAAAAAAAAGTATTTTTGTTTATAATAAAAACAAATAGACATATCAAATTCATCACAAATTGATGCATTAATGATAAAACTACAGTGTTACTTATCACCCAGTATGGTAAAACTGAATTATTATGAACAAATAATATTTGAAGGAGAATTTTGAGGCCCCAGATATTTATGAGCGGGGTGACATTTGGCCTTTAAACAGAGTATATCATTTAGTATCTTCCTCAGATTAAGCCAAAAAGAATAATAGAAGAGGAAATAATTCTTGGAAGGTGGAATCAAGGGCCATGGAAAACAATAAGAGCTGCACCTGATCCAAAACTATGGCCCTAAGTGAGAAACATTTTCTATCTCCAAGGCCAAGATGTACATAATATTCATTCAGCAGAACCTGAGAACCTCTACTACAGGCTTCTCATTCTTCTGCTTTCTAAATGGTAGTGTCTTTCTCAAAGTCTGCTAGACTTTGTAATATATAGTGACTAAAGATTTTGCAATATATTTTTCAAAAATCAACAGACATGCCAGGAATAAAAGGCCAAAATTCTGACCTTTCTTTTGCATTTCTCGACAAAATGAAGGACAAAATATATAAAAATTCCCCCTACCTCACTGAATTTGCACTTGACGTGGCTCTCTGCCTGAAATGTTCTCATAAATATCCACCTTACTGTCCCCTTACTGTTTTGTAGTCTGTGTTCAGATGTAAATTAATCAGAAAAATCTTCCTCAATCACTTGTATAAATTAGCAAGACACACCAATACAACTTCACTTCCTATTTGATTACCATGGTTTACGCTTGGTCTGAAGAACTTACCACCTTCTAATTTTTGTATTTGTTTATTTTTCTGTGCCTACCCTCAATTTGCTGTAAGGGTTGTGAGGTTCAGAACTTTGTTGTATTCACTGCTATTACCTCAATGCCTAGAAGAGTGCTTGGCCCAAAGTAGGAACTAGATGTTGAATAAATGATTGAATGGGTTATAAACATTAATTCCTTAATAAAAAGACCCTTTTCCCCTTTCTTTATGTAGCAGTCCAACTGATCCTTGAAACATGTAAAGTGTATCACATCACTCATCACTACACTTAGGCCACTTATATGTACAAATGTTTAAATCCTCTGTTAACTATTTTTAATCATACTGGCCTTAATTCTATTTCCTCAACATTCCAAGGGTTTTTTTTTTTTTTTTAATTTTATTTTTTGATCTTGGGACTTTTAATTTTCTGAAACACACTGCCAGATTTTCTGTAGTGGGCTTGTTATTGTAGTTTGAATTGCAAATATCTCAGCATACATGTCCTGGCCTCAGAGTTTCTTCCCTAAAGTAGTCCACACACACCTTCATACATACAGGCAGATGGGCACTCACACGTGCAAACACACACATTTCTCAGTCTCCAGGCTATGCTCATCATTGCATTTATCAAAATCTGAAAAGTTTTTATGTATTTGTTCCCTAGCTTGTGAGTTGTTTTATCTTCCACTAGGCAATAAGTCCCATGAAAGCAGGAACCTTGTCTGTATGATTCACCTTATCTATTTTATTCACCATCAACTTCCCAGTGCCTAAAACAACATCTTATGTATGGAAGACACTTAATAATTACTGAATGAACAAATGAACCTTACATTAAGCCTAGGTTTTAATGCATTAAGACATTTACCTCAAATAATATTCTACAAGAATATTATTTAGTTGATAATGACCTGTGTTCCAGTTGTAGGTCTTTGCAAATCCTCTGGACCTCAATATTAAGTGGACTAATTTATGGTGACCCTTTAATTTCCAAAGTCATATAATGTAGCAGTCAATTAAATATCAAATGTCATTTCCATTATGCATATTGAAGTATTTGCTATAGTTACTGTTTAGGAAGTTCAATATTCCATAGACTTACTCTTTAAAGGAGAATAAAGTAGTATCAGTTTATCTTATATAGATATGACTAAAAATGTGTTGTTACTGAGCAACACATTTAAACTTTACTGTTGTCAGCAATATCCAAAGAAAAGGAAAACTTTGAGACAATTGAACATTCTTCTAGTAGTACAGAACACATTAAGGAATATTAAGTCATTCCTACTTAAATACACTTTCCAAATCTAGGCAACCTAGCTCTAGGCTTAGCATCAGTTGGTTGGTTGAGTCAACCTCAATAAAAGATGACTGTTTCTAGAAAAATTAGGAAAGTAAGAGTCAGACAAACCTGTATCAATTCATGTATTAGCCACTTTAGGCAAATCACATCATTTTTTCAACTCTCTTCACATTGTATACAAGTGATCATAATATGTGGGTTGTGAGGGCTAGAAATATGTTTAATATGCATAACATAACATACCATTTGTAATGTAGTAGGTGTTAAATAAACTCTATAGGTGATTATTAAGATATTGTGTCATATGATGATAGGAAATTTTTTATTAATCTTTCTTTGATAGTCAGGATTGTTCTTTTCAAAACGTAACAGTGAAAATGGAAATATATTTAGATGTAAACAAAGTTATGCAGAAATTTTATTAAAATATCAGTAAAATGCCATCAATACTAGTTGCTAGTGATATGTGTATATATTTAACCTGTGTGTGAGAATGAGTCCCAGATCAAATGTAATTAGTAACAATTGATAATGAAAATATTATTTTAAAACAGAGAGATTTTTCAGATAAGAAATGTCAGAAATTAATATATTAGTGTAAACACAGCAACATAATTGTACCATTTTTTGAGTTCCTGTAATTTCAGTAGGAACTCTATGTCTAGTTCTATGTCTAGACATATTTTTAAATATGTCTATTTAAAAATACTCAAAACTAGGTAATTTATAAAGAACAGAAACTTATCTCTCACAGATCCAAAGTCTGGAAAGTCCAAGTGCAAACTGCCAGCATTTGGTGTCTGCTGAGGGGCTTTTTGCCATGTCCTCAACATGGCAGAGAGGGTGAACATTGTATCCTCACATGGCAGAAGGGCAAAAAGGACCCAGGCTAGTTTCCTCTAACCTTTTTATAAGGCACTAATCTATTCACGATTTTGGAGCCCTCATGACTTACTTAATCAATTCCCCAAAAGGCCTCACCTCTTAAAACTATTACAATGAAGATGAAGTTTCAACATCAATTTTGGAGGGAACATCATTATTCAAACCTCCAAGGAGGATGTAGTATCTTAATTTTACAGATTAAGAACATGTGGGTTTCATTCTGTGACATAACATATGCTTTCCAAATATAACCATAAAGTTAATAAAAAGATAATTAAACCAAAATAGCTTGAATAGATTTTTCTCTTATAAAAATAAAAAGAGAATAGATACATACTTGTAACCATGTGAGATTTCATAGCTTATTTGAAATCTATGAATCTATACATAAATTCAATAAGTATGTAATATGATACTATTTAGTGAATTTTAGGTGATTTATTATATGTTTGTTTTGCAAAGCAATTAGAAACAGAGTTTGTATGACTTGTTCTCTTCACTGCCTTGGGTTAATTTCAAGATGGTAATCTTTGGGGTTCATTGACTTCCTCCCTGATTCTCATTAAGTAATTCTGTTCTAAATCTCTTATTATGGTGCAACTTCTAACTACTCAAGGACAAGAAAAAGAGTAGATACTTGCTTGATTTAGAAACACAAGAACTCCAAGGAACTAACCTAAACTTTCAGTGCCTAGAGTATGGAGATTTGAAAGCCTATCACATCTTTGAGAAATATATCAGAAACATACATGTGTCAAAAGTTAGGCAAAAATAAAAACAGATACTGTCATTCATGGAGATTACTAGGGCTTCTGTATAGAATATGTTACACTTGAAAGAGATGAACATTACTAAAATAACCAAATTAAATAAGGTGAACTTGTAAAAGTAATGTAAAAGTGAAAATTTATACATATATTTGAGGGTTTTAGAGCTTAGAATATAAAACCACACACAGTTATAAGCTTATGGAAACCCACCATAACTAAAATTATTTTAGCAAAAATTATTTTCACTAACTATATTTTAATGCTTCTCATATCACAGACTTCTAAAAGTAAAATAATATAAACTATTAAGTAAACCCTTTTGTACTTCTACTTAAGACAAAATATAGAGCAAATGAGCTCTTTGACAAGGCATTAATTGATATTATTTTACTTGAATTTCATAAATAATGAACTAGATGCAATATTCCTCAAGGCAGAAACATGCCTTTGCAGGCTTTATATTTTCTATGACACCATATATGATGCAAACTGTAAATAGAGTTGAACCAAATGTTCCCCATTTAAAGCTGGCCACAGCAAAGATTTCAGTTTTATCCCATAATATATAAACATGCTATGGGCAAGAGCACAACCAAACCTTATAAAAGAGGAACCTGTGGTTTTTAAATTAAGCCCATTTGCTGTAATTAGCCAGCTTTATTTTTCATAAGCCCACTTTTTTCATTGCTTTTACACCATCCCTGTGGTGGTCATAAACTCCATGCAGTTTTTATGGGGGAGGATTTTGTTTCTTAAAACCCCAGGTGAATTGAAATCAAATCACCTAGGCCACTACTAAAAGAAAGAGAGAAAAGAAGAAATTGAGGGCTCTGGTTAACTCAGCTCTAGTGGTAGGTGGTTCAATCTAAATAAAATTGACTGGCATTAGTGCAGTTCTGTCTTGTACAGTCTCAGAAGATTTACCTTTCCCTTGGAGGTTAATTTCCAGCATGGTTATTCTTGATTTATAGCTTACATTTCTGCATGATTAACCCTTTAAAAATAACTGTACATCCAAAAAGGAACACAATTTGAAATAAAATCACAAGGAATTCCATAGAATATATGTGGCCATTTAAAAACATTTTGAAATATATTTAAGAATAGCCAATGATGTGTAAAATCAATGCAAAACAATTACAGATTTGATACATTCAGATAACCTTTTTAGAATTATTTGAGTTTTCATTTTTTTCCAGGTGTACTAAAATTTTTCTCAGAAATGCTATGATGATTTAGCTAAAAATATTTTACATATATTGCTTTGCTTAACACTAGTCATAAAAAGAGAAACATTTGCTCTTTTGTGTATCAGAGTAGGATTCACAGAAGTTTTATCATGGGCCTTTTTTCTTGAACAGCGAAAAAGACATAACCAGAAATGACAGACACTTAAAAAAATGTTCTCAGACTAATATACGGTAATTTCAATATTCTAATGAAAATAATTTGAGTAAAAAAAGCATTCTTACTATTCTGGAAAACTGGCAAACAACCCTGTTTATAGTAAATAGTTGATATGGGTAAGAAAAAATATAAATACTACGCTTAATTCTTTCAAATCTATTTGTTCTTTGAGGTTATTGTACGATGACTCTTAATAACAGCACTATGTTTCACAGGTGACAAGGAAAATAGATGTATGTGGGTGATCTCATATGAGTGCATTTAAGCATGAAAATTTTATCAAGAACACAAAAATGATCAACCTCTTGATCAACATAATTTCAAATCTAAAAATTAATTAAAAGGAAATGCATAGAAACTTTGACACAGTGTATAAAGCACACAAAAACATTAGTTTTACTGGTGTTAAATAAATCATAAATTTAAAAAAATCTAAATTCCCAGCTAAAGAAATAGATACCCAAATCATAAAGTATCTACTTTAAAAAATATTTTCCAAAGCTACTAAGTATAATTTTGTGGTTTTAATCTATTCAGAAAATAGTTTGGCATTGCTAATAGAGTGGAAAACATAGGTAATCTATAATACATTCATTCCATCTGTATGATATGCCCTAGAGAAATTCATAGTCTTCATCATAAAGTATCTATGTACAAAAATGATTAGAGCAATGTGGTTTGTGATAGCAAAGTAATGAAAACACCTCAGCTGTTGTTGCTAATATAATACATTAAAATTTTGTGATATAGTCGTATGATATTGTACTATATACATAAAAAGGCCTATCCATATAATGTCATGTGATACAATGCTTAAAATTTATTAAATACTTAACACAATGTTGAGTTGTTTTAAAAGTAGGATACAAAATAAAACATACAGTAGTTCATTATGTAAATATTTTTAAAAGGAAAATTATACCATATCATTTATGGAACATATGTAGTTGATAAAGATTATGTAACAATGAGATAATGATTTTTATAAATTTAAAAATTAGCAAATATTAATGTTAGTAAACACTAAATCGGGGAACTAAGAAGTAATCCACAGTAGGCTGCTTAGTGTGAAATTAGTTCATAAATGTGTGTTATATTTCATAATACATACTTTTAAATGCATAATTTCAAACTTAATTATTGAAGGGAGAAAATAGCTATGCTATAATATTAAATAGGATAACATAAAAATTTTATTTCCTTTATGCAAGCATGTGTGTACATATATGTCTCTGTGTATATTTACATATATAGTTATATAAGATGGGAAAAAGGAAACAGAACAATAGAGAAAAGAACTGGTGAATATCAGGTTACTTCAGGTTACTTTTTTGTAAGCCTTGAAGCAGAAGGGACCTCCTTATTACTCTGATGCAGGTAGATTGGAATCTCCTGTTTCTATGAAAAACTGGTCTGTTTGGGGACCTCTCTGTTTCCTTAAAGTTTGATTATGTGGCACTTAGCATGAGTGATGCTTTTTTGGTTTAGTCTTGTCTACTGGGGCCTAGTTCAGGAGTTCAGTCCAAAGCAATGGCCTCCCATAATTTTTCTTTAACACTCTCAAATTTCTACTCCCTTGGTAGCAGAGAAAACTGTATTTACTTAGCTCTTACTTGATCTTTAGTCAAGCTAAACATTCGTCTTTTGAAATAATTGTTCAGCTTCTCTTATTTTTATTTATCACTAAGCCCCTGCTTCTTTCTAAGATGATGTCCAGATGAATGTAGGCAGAAAAAGTCATGTAACTTCGTTGAACAGAAGTCAGTCATTGAACCAGCCAAGTAACCTTTGGCTACTCTGTACTCCGCAGCAACATTCCGTGTCTGCCTGGCTCTCCCTGTTAGTGTTTAAAGTGGGTGTCAACAGATGACACAACTCATGACCTTACATCTATTACAATAGATATTTACAAATCTACAAATAGAAGGTCTACAAATAGACTTTCAGTCTATTTTCAGTAGCGCTTCTGGTTGACATGACTTCCACATAACTCTTACTGTCTAAAATCATTTTTGAAGCTTTGCCATATTTTCCAACCAACCTGCCCCACCTGTAGACTCGGCTATGCGTACTCCACATCCTTTCAATGGCCTACCCCAATTGGCAACCAGGCACTCCAGCCAGCACAGCACCATATAACCACATGAGTCTTACATACAAATTTGACTCCCTCTTCTCTCTGCCTACTCGTCAGCTCTGTCCTCTTAAATGACCACCTCATTTTAGTTCAATTCTAGTCTGCCTTCAGTGCTTTGTTCAGCTTCTCTGTATATTTGCAAATTATCCTTTTCCCATTCCATTTTGAAGCTTAGCCCTTTGACTTGGTCTGGGGACAGGAAAGTGAAGGGGTGCAATTTGCTTGAATCCTGAACTCCTCCTCAATCTCTTTGTCCTCCTTCATTTTCTCTCCTGTCCTCATGTTCCGTCAATTCTTGGTCACACTCCTTTTTCCCAACTCTAGCTTCTGAAACTTTAATGAAACATAGGGTATGTTCTTTAAGTTGTCAAAAAAAAAAAAAAGCCAGGAACAGTGGCTCACGCCTGTAATCCCAGCACTTTGGGAGGCCAAGGCGGGCGGATCACCTGAGGTCAGGAGTTCGAGACCAGTCTGGCCAACATGGTGAAACCTCGTCCCTACTAAAAGTATAAAAATTAGTGGGGTATAGTGGCCAGTACCTGTAATCCCAGCTATTCGGGAGGCTGAGGCAGGATAATTGCTTGAACCTGGGAGGCAGAGGTTGCAGTGAGAGGAGATCATGCCATTGCACTCCAGCCTGGGTGACAGAGCGAGACTCCATCTCAACGACAGCAACAACAACAAAGAAACAAAAAATAACCCTCTAGGCCCTGCTGCTTAACAGGTTAAATGTGAAGTAAAATGAATTTAGAAAAATCCTTATCTCTAACGAAGACTGGTTTTGAAGACATTCTGGAAAATCTTATTTTGAATGGCAAAAGTTTATTATTATGCTTTGTTTTTCTACCTATTTTCTCTGACCATCCATATGTTTCTCCCAAGTATGTCTTGGGCCAAGTGAAACATATTGTAATAAGAAAGATATAAAAGTTAAACAAATTTTCTTGCAAAATGTCCACTATATATGTATAATAAAAGTCTTAAAAATAAACATCCCCCAAAATGCTAACATTTTTTGATTGGTCAGAGGTGATTTCTATTGCTTTCTTCACAAAATTTTCCCCAAACATTTTTAGAATGATAATGCATTATATTTATAACCAGATTTTTAAGAAACAATGAAAAATATTTCACAAAATCGGATGATACAAATTATAATAGTACATCTGTGTCAGACAAAGTGCTTGATTTTTGTTAGCCTGAAACAGAGTCACAACAAGGAAGGAAAAGTCCTAGTTAACTTGAGGAGATACTAAACTATTTTTCTTGACAATAATAAAAAAAAATAAACAGAATAATACATTGTTTATTTAAATATTTTTCCCTTGAAAGCTAAGATAATCAGTAATCTAAGTTCTGGAATCAACATGAAAGAAAATGTGAGTATTAAAATACAGTTATTCTCCATAGAAATTAGGTAAACAATCTAAATCATTGTAAGTCAGTTCAGTCTAATAATTCCTGTAATTCTGTTTTCATTTAAGGTTAAGTATGTACCATTTTAAATTCTAAATTCTTCTTAGTGTTATTTCTGAAGTTTGAATACACAGAAAGAGACACTTCTATTTACTATAGCTTTAATTATTTTAATCCAAAAACAAAACAAAACAAAAAGGTAGCCAATCAACAAAAAGTATTCACTTCAAATTCATTCAGTGAAAGAAAAAATCCTCTGCTTTAAGATCAGGTTTATTGGTTATTATCCTAAGTTTCCGATGGAAATTTGTCAGGGATAGAATAGTCCTTTCAGATAAACTTCACAGTTTTACTGTTGAAAAGTAATTATTCCAAAACTCAATGTTGTATGTTTATAAATACTAAACTAACTAGATTAATTATAAAAGGAGACCAACTGAAGTTACTAACAAGTTTTTGATTAGGCAGTTTTTTTTAATTCTCACAAACAGATCCACATGAGGGCAGTAGACCATGATAAAGCCTGGAATATAAAAAGTAATACAAAGATAAACCAAGAGGAAAAACATATTCAGTTCTGGAATTCTTTCCCTTGGCAAAAGGCATAAATCTCATATGATAAAAACCACAACCAACCTTAGTTACCAGTACCTATCTCATAGCCAGTAAGTGGAGAAGAGCCTTAAATGTTTTCTTTTTATATTCCAATATACCAGCAGGGGAAATTTGTTCTTCCTTTTCCCTCATATAAAAATCTATAAAGGATCTAATCTCAAAAAGCTCTCAGAGTAACAAAACTCTTTGTTTCACTGTTTTCCTATAAGTATTGGCTAAGAATAAAAATATTCCCATTAAGTGAAAACTCCTACTGCAGAGAGAAGAAAAATTGACTGTCTATCCAGTGTACCATTTTTAAAATACTTGAAGAAATGATGACATTTCTAGTTTAAAATCTTGACAGATAAAAACAGAAATGTACAATTTTAAATATCAGACTCCTAACTAACATAAGAAAAAGGTTTTGGGTATTTATTTATACTTCCATTATTATCAGAACATGCAGTGGGAAGTAAGGAAAAATGATAGAAATTTTACCACAGTCTGCACCTGCCTCTTCATAATCCAGATATAATCTTCTACACACCATCTGGTTTCTTTTTGTTGGTTTTTTTTTTTTTTTTTTTTATTATTGCTGCTGTAACTAATTACCACAAATTTGGTGGCTTAAAACTACATACATTTATTATCTCACAGTTTCTGTAGTTTGGAAACCTGAAATCGATCTCACTGGACTAAAACCAAGGAGGTGTCAACAGGACTGAGCTCTTTTCTGGAGGCTATAGAGATGAATCCACTTCAAGTTCACTTAAGATGTTAACAGATTTCAGTTTCTTAATGTTGTAGAACTAGTTCCTTTCTTTGTTTTCTATCAGCCAACAACCACACTTAGCTCCCAGAAGCATCTCTCTGGTTGTTCCATGTGACTGTTACATCTCAGCACCAGCACCAGCACATTGAGTTTCAGGCTTGGAATTTCCCTGAATGTTCCTTCTACCATACCTCTTCTCCCTTCTTCTGCTACTGTATCTTCCTGAATCTAGTCAAAGGTTCCTGCTCCTAAGGACTCACGTGATTAGATTGTGCCTGCATTAGTCGGTTTTCACATTGCTGAAAAGGACATACCCAAGACTGGGTAACTTATACAGAAGAAAGGGTTTAGTAAGTTTGCAGTTCCACGTGGCTGTGGAGGCCTCACAATCATGGCAGAAGGCAAGGAGGAGCAAGTCACATCTTACATGGATGGCAGCAGGCAAAGAGAGAGCTTGTGCAGAGAAACTCCCATTTTTAAAACCATCAGATCTCATGAGATCCATTCACTATCATGAGAACTGGATGGGAAAGACCCACCCCCATGACTCAACTACCCTCCACCAGGATCCTCCCATGACACATGAGAACCATGGCAGTTACAACTCAAGATGAGATTTGGATGGGAACACAGAACTAAACCACATCATTCCACCCTTGGACCCTCTCAAATCTCATATCCTCACATTTCAAAGCCAATCATGCCTTCTCAAGAGTCCCCCAAAGTGTCAACTCATTTTAGCATTAACTCAAAAGTCCAAAGTCTCATCCGAGACAAGGCAAGTCCTTTCCTCCTATGAGCCTATATAATCACAGCAAGTTGGTTACTTCCTAGATACAATGGGAGTACAGGCATTGGGTAAATGCAGCCATTCCAAATGGGAGAAATTGAACAAAACAAAGAAACTACACGTCCCATGCAAGTTTGAAATCCAATGGGACAGTCAAATCTTAAAGCTCCAAAATGATCTCCTTTGACTTCATGTCTCACATTCAGTTCACACTGATACAAGAGGTGGATTCCCGTGGTCTTAGGCAGCTCCACCATTGTGGCTTTGTGGGGTACAACTTCTCTGCTGGCTGATTTCACTAGCTAGTGTTGAGTGTTTGTGATCTTTCCAGGTGCACAGTGCAAGCTGTCAGTGGATCTACCATTCTGGGGTCTGGAAGATGGGGGTCTTCTTCTCAAAGCTCCACTAGACAGCACCCCAGTAGGGACTCTAGTGGGGACTCCCATTCCACATTTCGCTTCTGCACTGCCCTAGCAGAGGTTCTCCATGAGGGCCCTTCCCCCACAGCAAACTTCTGCCTAAGCATCCAGGCATTTCCATAAATCTTCTGAAATCTAAGCGGAGGTTCCCAAACCTCAATTCTTGACTTCTGTGCACGCGCAGGCTCAACACCATGTGGAAGCTGCCAAGACTTGGGGCTTGCACCCTCTGAAGCCACAGCTTAAGCTCTACCTTGGGCCCTTTTAACTGTGACTGGAGTGACTGGGATGCAGGGCACCAAGTGCCTAGGCTACCTGGGCCCAGCCCACAAAAACCATCTTTTCTGTCTATGCCTCTGGGCCTGTGATGGGAGAGTTGGCCTTGAAGACCTCTGACATGCCATGGAGACATTTGCCCCATTGTCTTGGGGATTAACAGTCAGCCCCTTGTTACTTATGCAAATTTCTGCAGCCAGCTTGGATCTGCCTCAGATAATGGGATTTTCTTTTGTATTACATTGTCAGGCTGCAAACTGTCCAAACTTTTATGCTCTGCTTTCCTTATAAAACGGAATGCCCTTAACAGCACCAAAGTCACATCTTGAATGCTTTGCTGCTTAGAAATTTCTTCTGCCAGATACCATAAATCATCTCTCTCAAGTTCAAAGTTCCACAGATCTCCAGGGTGGGGGCAAAATGCCAACAGTCTCTTTGCTAAAACATAACAAGAATCACCTTTGCTCCAGTTCCCAATAAGTTTCTCATTTCTATCTGAGACTACCTCAGCCTGGATTTTATTGTCTACATTATTATCAGCCTTTTGGTCAACGCCACTCAGCAAGTCTCTAGAGAGTTTCAAACTTTGCCACATTTTTCTGTCTTCTTCTGAGCCCTCCATATTGTTCCAACTCTGCCTGTTACCCAGTTCCAAAGTTGCTTCCACATTTTTATGTGTCTTTTCATCAGTGCCTCGCTCTCCTGGCACCAATTTACTGTATTGGTCTGTGTTCACACTGCTGATAAAGACATACCTGAGACTGGGTACTTTATATGGGACAAAGGGTTTAATGAACTTACAGTTCTAAGTGGATGGGGGGGTCTCACAATTATGGCAGAAGGCAAGGAGGAGCAAGTCACATCTTACATGAATGGTACCAGGCAAAGAGAGTTTGTGCAAAGAAACTTCTGCTTTTAAAATCATTCGATCTCATGAGACCCATTTGCTATTATGAGAACTGCATGGGAAAGACCCACCCCCATGATTCAGTCATCTCCCACTGGGTCCCTCCCATAACACATGGGAATTATGGGATCTAAAAGAAGAATTCTGGGAGCAGACACAGAGACAAACCATATCAGCACCCACCCAGATAATCCAGGATAATCTGCCTATTTTGAAATTCATAATCTTAAATACATCTGCAAAGTCTCTTTTGGCATGTAATAAAACCCACTTAAAGTTTCTAGGGATTAGGGAGTGGATATCTTTGGGGAGTCATTATTAAACCTACCACATGATTGAATTAAGAATGAGCTCTGAAGGGAATAGAGGGGCATGGAAACTACAAAGAAAAGGAATCGACAACAAACAAATAAAAATTTGTTTACTTAAAATGTTTTCATCCATATCGTTAAAATCTCATGTACGTTATAAATTTACTACTACACTAGTATTTTTGCTCTTGCTCTTTTCCTTGCCTGAATGCACACATTCCTTGATGCATTGCTTATTCAAATCATAACTTGTCAGGTTTCTAGGAAAAGTCCTCTTTCTCAAGCAACCATCAGTACTTCTCAAAACCTTCTTAAATTTTTATTTTTCAGAAACCCCAAGCATTTAAGATCCAAACCATGAATGCTTACTAATGCTGCCCTAATGTAAATCTCACCTCTTCCAAATAAGGTATGCGATAGTTAAAAGCATGGAATTTACAGTAGAGTGCCTCAGTCATATCCCAGATCATATTCCAGATCTGCCACTTACCAACTGTGTACATTTAAACAAGTTAATAACCCTCTCTGTACCTAAGTTTCTTCCTTTGTAAAATAAGAATAATATTAGCAACATCATGAGTTTAAATGAATTAATACACAGAGTGTAATACACAGTGTCTAGCGCATGTATGTCTAGTTCAATAAATGTTAGCTATGATTGCTACTGTTAATAGGTGTGTAGGTGATTTGACAATTGATACCTTATTTTTAGGTTGTATTCAATAAAACTAAGGCTCCAATTCTTTTGCCAAATATAAATTTTCCCTTATATGATTTTTGGGTATATGCCAGTAAAATACAGGTGAAAATTAATAGTGGTCACACAGATACATCCAGTCCTCTCTCAGTATCCATGGAGAATTGGTTCCAGGGCACCTCACAGATATAAAACTTCGTGGATGCTCAAATCCCTTATATAAAACATAGTATTTGTATATAATCTACGGTACATCTGCCCATATAAAGTTGACCATTTAACACTCCAGCCTAGGTGACAGAGTGACAAATCTTGTCTCAAAAAATTAAAAAATAAAAACATAAAAATAAATAGAACTTGCCTATATGGAAGGCTAACTTTATTGACGTTTTAGTAGTCATTATTATGTATTTAATTATTTGTCACTAAAATTACATGCGTATATTAATTATACTTTGTATGAGTACCTATACTTACCTGGGCTGCTTTAATAGTGAGGAGGTTTTGATTATTCTAGACTGATATTTTCAAATAAAAGAAGTGAATATATATAAATTTTATTTTGATCTAATTTTTTTAAGCAAAAATATATAACTAGTGCTGCAAAATAATGCAGAGAAAAAAATCTGCAAGAAAATAAATGGTTCATAGATGGCATCCTCTGAATAGCCTTAGGTTCATAAACATTTCTACATCTTCATTTAAATTTCTGGTAACTGATTTTTAAGTGACATTTTCTAAAATAAATTTGTTTCATTTTTTTTCTCAAGAACTAAAGTTTAGGCAAAATATGTCATTGTTAGTATCAACGAGAAAATATATAATTTGCTCATTCATCCAACTACTATTTATTTAGGCTAGGGATAGTGCCTAAATAATAAATGATAACACTAATCACCAATTTTTGAAGGGGTACGAAAGGTAGAGATCACTATATACTCACTTTACAGAGACTCTGAGAAACTAAGTAAATCGAAGGCCATAACATTTGCTATTGCAATGCCCAGATTAAAATTTTGTTCTGTCATACTTCCACCCCTATGGGATTTTATTATAAGGTGCTTTTGCTCATTCACTATCCTGTGAAATTTATTTAGTGCTTCCCACAATACCTAATACATATTTGCTTCACTTTTATAGTTGAATAAACATGTATCCAATCAATGAATGAATGAAATACATCAATTACTAAATTTAAGTGTTTTTAGATATTACCCCTTTCCTTCCTCATTTGGGACTACCCAAAGAAAAAAATTAATAGGATTATGCATTTTAACAATAGCAGCAGACTACAATGTTTTTGGCTTCAAATAATAGCATCCCTAGGATCAGTGGCTTAAACATATGGTAATATGAATATATCTTGAATTACAAGAAGTTCAGAGGTTAATTCAGCAGTTCAACCACATCAGGCCCTTCAGTCATTTATGAGTCTCTTGCCTCTTCCCTCATGATTGCCTGTGGCTGCTGCTGCTACAAACCTCATAATCCAATGTAACTGTGCACACAAGCAAAGGTGGGGAGAGACTGAAGGACCCAATTATGCACTTTCCTCTTTTAATTAGAGAGGAAACTATTTGTCCAAGGGTCCTCAGCAGGATTACTCTTACATCTTTTTTACCAAAACAGGGTCACATCCTCAACCCTAAACCAGGTAAAGATATGGGATTAATGTAATTGACAAGATTAATCACTAGTCATGCTTTGTGTAGACACATTGCTTCCTTCAGATCTGAATAAAATTAGAATTCTTATTGCAAAACAGAAAGTAGAAATGACTAATAAACTGGTAAGCAACTAGCAGTGGCAGGTGCTATTTCCTTCCTACTCTATATAATTCATACACTAGGCAAGTGCTATAGGTTCTTCAAGCATCTTAGAGACAGATACATTTTCATTAATTTAGTTGCTTGTTTGAACATGAAATAAATGTATAACAATAATTTACGCAAGCCATTGTAATGGGTGTTCTTGTTTTACCCATTTATCAGTGAGGAAAATAAGATTTAGAAAACACAATTATGTTGCCCATTATCAGCAAATACCCACAAAGAAGCTGAGAGCAGCTGAGACTCAAGCTCTTATTTCTCTAACTCCAGAGCTGGAGTTCTTAAAGACTAAGATACACTACCTAAATGTCACTTGAGGACTGCCATTTACAATAATTGAGATGAATTCTTGTTCCATGTATTTCTCTTCTTTACTTTGTAACAGTTTTAATATCAACTGTTGCTCCTTTGGAATCAAAACTAATATCTATAAAAACATAACGCTCTGCAAAGCATCACATATAACATAAACAGCAAAATCTTGTTTCTGCCTTCTTGGAGATAACAGGCTAAGGCTAACATGAAAAATGATCAGAGTGGTCGGGAGTGGAGGTTTTTATTTCCAAAGTGTCTTAGCAATAAAATCTTAACAACAAAATTCGCTCTTCTCTCTCTCTCTGTCTCTCTCTGTCTCTCTGTCTCTCTCTCTCTCTCTCACACACACACACACACACATGCACACACAGAGTTGACCTTTACCAACTTTTATAGAAATTATAGTGTCTGAACTATTGTCTTGGAAACAAACACTTGTCTCTCCAGGCTACAAATATGAATTTAAAAGTGTTATTAATGACCAAAATGCCTAGGAAATGTCTAATAAAACCAAGGTATCTTTCAACAATGACAGATTAATTGAATTTAATATGGTGAAATTGGAAAAGTCACTGTAACTAATTGCCCTTTCAGGCTGTGAATGCCTCTAAGTGTGATGTATAGTACTGCACTTCAGTATTTTAGTTAAGGGTCTTGTTATTAAATTACCTTGAAACATCAATGTTGGAGGTTGTACAGCTCATTTACTATTTATCTGTGTTCTAAAATAGAAGGTCACCTTTTCTTTAAACATTTAGTTTTTACATTTTGCATGTGCCTGGGGCTAATGATCTCAACCTTAAAATAATGCATTGGTGTTACCTAATGGAACAATAGCAATCAATCCCTACGAATATCTGGAGAAATTAAAAAATATGCTGCAAAATTGATTGATTGCCTACACTACATCTTCTCCTCCAGTAGCTAGTATGCATAATTTAACTACATGATGAGTGCTACCTATCATTCTCTTCTGATTTCAAATTTAATAACCTCAGAAGCATCATTGTTCATTTGTTTGCAAAATGTCATTGACACATACATGAGCCCTTATAGTGGAATAAAAAGTCCATTTGTCTTCTAAAAGCAGTGTAACTTTCACAACGAGGTATTATCTGTCATCTTTCTCCCAAGAGCACTTCTAATACTGAAGAACCATGTGTCTATTGTATATGGACGTGTAATTATTTCTATAACAGTTCATTTTGGATCAATATCAAGCATTTATAATAGGGTTTCAGAAATATCTTATTGTTTCCAGGAGTGAACACAAAAAGGACAAAAAGCAGAGAGGAAGAAAGCATATTTAAGGTTTCCAACATGTTCTACCTTACAGGTGAGACCTCTCATAGAATCCGTAGTATTAATGATAGCAATGGTTTTCATGCTGTTGGAGGTAAATAAAAATAATTACAATTAAAAATACTACTATTGTTATTATTGTTATTGAATGCCTACTATATGCCAGGCATAGGTACTCCACAGGTTTACTATCATCTTAATGCCTTACAAAAATTATACAAGGAGAGTTGAAATCTAACTTTGTCTAGATTGAACTCTCTTCTATGTACTGAATGATAGTCAGTTGCATTGCTTATATTTAAAAGCGAATTCTGCTTTGGTTTTGGGATATTCTCAATTGTCTTATCAATTAGCAGGAAATTAAATTCAAACAAAAAAGAGATGAACTTGCTCTTCAATTTCTAGTGCATAATTACAACAAGTAGACATTTTTAATAGTAACCAGAAACCCTGAAAGATCATGATTGAAGTTTTGACCTGATAGTATTGGTCCAAATAATTTGAATTTTATTTGGTGAATATTAAAAAGGGGTCATAAAAAAGTAAACTTTTTGAAATTAAAGAATAACATTTAACAAAAAAATTCTCTTTAAAACCGATTTTTAAAGTTTTACAGTTTTTATAATGCAAATGCCCCGATACAGATAAATTTGTCATTTGTTAGCAAATCTAGTTTCTTCTTTCCAAAAATCTATCTTGACATTTTTTTTTAATTCCTCAAAAACCCTTATTCTTTGTGGAATTCTGGCAAAATTAAAGTTAACATGTATGGGAAGTGGAATCTGTCATGCTTATCCGGCAGGAGTGGTCAGATGAATAATAGAATTACACATCCTCCAAAAATCAACCTGTTCCTTCGAGAGATGGCTGTTAAAAAGAACCCAGCACTCCTCCTGCTCTCTTTCACTTTCTCTCTCTCTCTTTCTTCCTCTCTCACTATGTGACCTCTGTACCTGCTGGCTTCCCCTCACCTCCTACTATGATTGGAAGTCGCCAGAGGTCCTCACCAGAAGCAGAGGCTGGCACCACGCCTTTTGTGCATCCTGCAGAACCTTGAGCCAAATAAACCTTTTCTTTACAAATTACCCAGCCTTGGGTATTTCTTTATAGTGACACAAAGTAACACAGAAAATTGGCACCAAGGAGTGAGGCATTGCTTTAAAGATACCTGAAAATGTGGAATTGGCTTTGGAACTGGGTTATGGGCAGAGGTTGGAAGAGTTTAGAAGTCAAGAAGACAGAAAGGATAAGGGAAAGTTTGAAACTTTGTAGGGACTGGTTAAGTAGTTGTGTCAAAAACCCTGATAGAAATATGGGGAGTAAAGGCCACGCTCATGAGGTCACTGACGGAGATGAGAAACATATGCAGAATGGGAGAAAAGGTGGCCATTTTTACATAGTAGCATAGAACCTAGCTGCACTGTGTCCATGCCCTAGGGCATTTTGTGAGATTGAATTTAAGAGTGATAACCTAGGGTATTCAGCAAAAGAAATTTCTAAGCAGCAGAGTGTTCAAGAAGTGGTGTTGCTGTTTTCAACAGCTTACAATCATACTTGGAAACAAGAATGCCCTAAAGGTGGAATTTATAATTAAAAGGGAAACAGCATAAACATTGGAAAAATGTGAGAAGAACATAAGTTTTGGGCCAGAGACAAAATGCAATAGTAAGGATATTGCACTCCTCCAAATCTCATGTTAAAATTTGATCCCCAGTGTTAGAGGTGGAACTTAACGGGAGGTGTTTGGGTCATGTGGGTGGATCCCACATGAATGGCTTGGTGCAGTCCTTGCTGTAATGAGTGAGAGCTGGTTGTTAAAAAGAGCCTGGCACCTCCTCTTGGTCTTTTTCACTTCATCTGTCTCTTGCTTTCTCTCTTGCCATGTGATTTATGTACATGCTGGCTCCCCTTCCCCTTCCACCGTAAGTGAAAGAAGCCAGATATCCTCATCATAAGTGGATGCTGGTGCCGTGTTCCTTGTGCAGCCTGTAGAACTGTGAACCCAATAAATGTCCTTTGTAAATTACCTGGCCTCAAGAATTCCTTTATGCAACACAAATAGAGTAAAACAGTTTGGAAACTAGATAATCAATATTGCTAAAAATCTCCATCCCTCTAAAAAGAGGTAAAACGTTTCAAATGATAGCTTAATGCAAGAGTCAGCAAATTACATTGGTGAAAGGCCAGATTGTAAATATTTTAGATTTTGTGGCCATTCCATATGGTCTTTGTCCCAATTACTCAACTCTGCCATTGCAGCAAGAAAGCAGCCCGTCAATACATGAGCCCAAGGATGTGGCTTTTTTCCAAAAAATAGGCAGTGGCCTGATATTCATATATTATGTTTTCATTTTCATTAGATTTGAGGTATTTTATAAAACCTTTGGAATTCTTTCCTTGACCTATGGATTCATTAGAATTGTGTTATTTAATTTCTAAATGTTTTGAGGTTTTCCTAGTCATCTTATTATTATTTATTTGAATTTAATTCCTCTGTGATCTATATGATTTTAAAACTTTCAAATTTATTGAGACTAGTTTCATGGCCTAACGTGTATTATATCCTGCTGAAAATGCTATGCACTTTAAAAATGTATATTTTTCTGTTATTCTGTGTAATGTCCTATAAATATTCACCATGTCAAGGTGATTGAATGTGTTATTCAGATCATACTACTTATTCTCAGGCCTCTGAGCCCAAGCCAAGCCATCGCATGCCCTGTGACTTGCACGTATACGCCCAGATGAAGAAGTGCACATGCCCTGCTTCGCCTTAATGGATGACATTCCACCACAAAAGAAGTGCAAATGGCCGGTCCTTGCCTTAAGCGATGATATTATCTTGTGAAATTCCTTTTCCTGGCTCATCCTGGCTCAAAAATCTCCCCCACTGAGCACCTTGTAACCCCCACTCCTGCCCGCCAGAGAACAACCCCCCTTTGACTGTAATTTTTCTTTACCTACCCAAATCCTATAAAATGGCCCCACCCTTATCTCCCTTCACTGACTCTCTTTTCGGAGTCAGCCCGCCTGCACCCAGGTGATTAAAAAGCTTTATTGCTCACACAAAGCCTGTTTGGTGGTCTCTTCACACGGATGCGCATGACACTTATTACTTACATTTTTTTTTTTTTTTTTAGCAGTTTCTGATTGTTAGCAATAATGGGTACATTTTCTTTCCCCATTTTATTCTGTTACTTTTTGCTTCATGTATCTTGAAGCTCTGTTATTAGATGCATCCACAATTTTTATAGCAATAAGTTCCTAATTAATTGACCCTTTTATCATTATGAAATGATCTTCTATAGCTCTGGTAACGCTCTTTATCTTGAAACATATTTTATCTCATATTAACATAGCCATTTCAGTATTTTTATGTTTGCTGTTGCAAATCTGTAGCTTGACTTCACTTATAAGAAATATTTTTATTGGATCTAAAAGTCTCAGTTGACAAGTTTGTTTATTTTCTCTTTAAAGATGTTATTTCTTGCCATATGCTAACATTGTTTCTGCAGAAAAGTTTGTAGTCATTTGAAACTTGAATTGCTGTTCCTCTCTTTTAATGTCTTTTTTTTTTTCTGGCTGCTTTCAGGATTATCCTTTATCTTTTGTTTTCAGCTGTTTGACTTATTATGTACTCATTCTTATTTTCTTCATATTTTCATTCTCATTTTCTTCATATCCTGTTTGAGCTTTACTGAGCTTCTTCTTGAACCTGTAATATTATATCTTTCAATAAAATGGGAACATGTACATCCATTAGATCTTCAAATTACACATATGTTACACCTTTTGACATCCTGCAGCTCACTGAGGCTCTATTCACGTTTTAAAATATCTTTTCTCTCTTTAAGATAGGATAATTGGTGTTTACCTATGTTTAAGTTTGTGGACTCTGTTGTTTGTCATTTCCATTCTGCTTTTGTGCCCATGTGGTGAATTTTTTGAATCTACTTATCCTATTTTCAGTTTTTTTTTTTTTAATTTTTCTATTTATTTATTTATTTAGAGATGGAGTTTCACTCTTGTTGCCCAGTCTGAAGTGCAATGGTGTGATCTCAGCTCACTACAACCTCCGCCTCCCAGGTTCAAGCGATTCTCCTGCATCAGCCTCCTGAGGAGCTGGGATTATAGGAACGCACCACCAGTATTTTCACTTTTAGAATTTTCCTTCTATTGATTCCTGTATTTCTGTTAAAATTTATCTTTTTTATTCAGTACCACTGTTTTCTTTAACCTTATTCATTAATTTAATTGCTTTCTTAAAGTCCTTGTCTGCTCATTCTAATATCTGACTCATCTCAGGGTTGGTCCTATTGTCTTTTTTTAAGACTAGATCATATTTTTATATTGCTTCAAATAATAATTTTTGTTATTAACTGGACACTGAAATTTTGTTGTAGAGAGACTTTGAATTTTGTTATATTTCTCTGAAAAATACTGATTTTTAAAATCTGACAATTAATTGGATTCCAGTTAAAAACTGTTGATTGAGAAAGTTTGAACTTGTTTTATTTATTTTACCTTTATCTGGGCTGCTTTGAATCTGCCCAGCTCATGCACGTTCGGGGCTCATGCAGAGATTTAGATAGAGTCAGAACACAGAATTTGTGCTTCTTGGCTAGCTTTTGCTTTTGTGGGGTTCCTTGTTTTCTGATTCCAAAGGCTGTTTTTGTCACAAATTTCTGTTATTGGTTTTTTTTTTTTTTTCCAGCTCAGAAAGACTGCATGTTTTCTATCAGGGATTTAGCTACCCCACATGATATTGACTGATGCTTTCTATTACACTAAGTAATTAAAAATGAGAAATTTACCCGGTGCTAACTTTTCTTCAGTGTTGATCCCCACACAGAATTTCTGTGTAATATACTCTCTAGCATCTTCAGGTTGTTGTTTATTTGTGTTGTGTTATTTTGTATTTTGTCCTGAAGTTATCATTGTTATCTCCAGGAAGTTCCTGTTCAACAGGTTTCGATCATAAATTTTTTTAAAAGTATATAGCTGCCTAATTTATGTTTTAAAGTGTGAATACCAAACTGTACATTTACCTCACAATATTTTACTATATTTTACTTTATTGGGTCTGCTACATCCTCAATTATTCTCTTTTTCAACACATAATGCTAAGGATTTATCAATAAAATTCCTGAATTATATTGAACGAATCATATAGTTTCAGAAATTCCTTTTAACATCCATTGCACTGTCTTTCTCTCTCAGTTGTATTTTCATACAGGCAATAGCCTTTAATTTTAATAATTTCTGGAGTTATTTACAAAAAATTCAGTTTTATACACCTGCAGCATATGATTTCAGATCCCTTTTTAGGTTGTTGCTAATTCTTGCCACCTTATTTAAGCGTTGCTACAAAATACATAGGCATCCATCTGTCCCTTTCTCTCCCTCTAGGTTTAACACAGACATACACATTCTTATTAAATTCACATTTACTCATATTTCAGGCTCATACTCTCATCCTTTTCTATAGTGTCATCTTTGACCGATAGGAACTCCCCTCTCTGGGTCTTAATCTAGCTGCTGACTCACTAAAATGGGACCGTAGGAGCTCTGTTCTCATAATGGAGTGTTGATGAAATCACACACCAGAACACCTCACGAGATCAGGCTAAAGCTGATCTGAAACACCTCTGCTCTTTCCTGCTTTCATTGCAATCTTCAGATTTTTTCCTATGAGAATTTTCAGAATTCTTCCCTTCTACAATAACTTTCTTTTCAGGGGTTGCTTCTGAAGAGCCCACACTAAATTAGTCCTCTTTAGCCCCTTTCAGTTTTTTTCTTTTTTTTCTTTAATTTAAGGAGGGATTTGCTTTTACTTCCTCTTTTCAATGAGGAATATTAAGAATAGCTGTGGACAATACTGCAGCTTTACCCAACAAAAACTCTCAACCGCCTACTCTGTCTTGCTGTACAATGAAGATTTGAAAGTTAAAGAATATATTTCCTAGTATGCCAGTCACAAAAAGACAAACACTATATGATTCCACTTACATAAAGTGTCTAAAGTAGTAAAATTAATGAGGGTTACCAGGTACTGGGGAAAGAAGGAAGAGGAGTGTGTTTAATGGGTAGAGTCTGTTTTATGAGATGAAAAAGTACTGGAGATCTGTTTCACAACAATGTAAATATATTTAAAATCACGGAACTATACACTTAAAAATGGCTAAGATTATTTTTTAAAATAGTAATAGAATAATTATATATTCACAAACTTGGAAAAATTTCCATGTAAATAAACTCCATGGACAATGGGCTTTTAAAAATGTTTTGCTCAGTGATGTAGCATCAAAATCTTAAAAATTGCCAAGACATATAGATGCGCAGTAAACAAATTTTGAATAATAACATACATTTCTTAGCCAAAAAAAACAAACAAACTACAAAGGAATGCTTACACTCTAACGAATTTGTATGTTTGTCTATGCTTATGTGTGTTTATAAATGCATATGCACATATTCTATTCTATTATTCAGAATACAATTGGTTATGTTGCTGTAACAAACAACCCCTAAATAAAATAATATGTGTTATTCCTTTAAAAAAACAAACAAAAAAAAACAAGATAAAGTAAAAGAAAAAAACTGATTATATTTTCTAGAAATTTTTACAACTCAGGGTCCACAAATGACTTAGGTTATACTAAGCAAATACATGGGAATTAGAGGAAAAAAAGTGTAACCTAAGCTAATGGTAACTGGCACTTTTGATAAGCATTGTGGAGAGGTATTGAATTATTTTGCAAGAATTATAACAGAGATTTTGTTGTACTTCTGACTTTTCCATTTTCCCTCTTCTTTATGAGTCCCACAAGGCAGATACTAATATCAAAAGGATTTTGTCTGAAATATTCACATAATGGTTGGATGTTTTCTTATGTCCGTATTGTTCTTGGTTGTGTATGACGAAAATTTAATTCCCTGATCTTCCCTGAATTTCTGTCGTGCTTGCTGGTAGATCCCTACCTACAAAAGTGGTGTCAGTGTTTAGAGTTGTATGCAAATAAAAACACTGACCAAAAAGGCACCTTGGAATAAAAGAAATTAGGAATTGATTATCAAGCAATGAGGAAACTTGGATTATTCTTCTTGCCCAATTGAGTTTGAATACAACTAGAATCCATTTAACATTAGAAGATGGCACCATTAACCAATGGCATGCTAAGCACATTTAATTTTATTAAACCTGTGAGCACATAAAATTAGGTGACTTAAATAAAAGCTTTGGCAAAATGAGTGGCTGTTGTAACAGATGACTAAGAGAAACACAAGGAATTCAAAAGCCTTAGAGAAGCAGGCTGCTTCTAGACTACATTCAATATACTGTTATGCCCAGACCCTTTGTTCCCCGAAAAAGACCACCAGAGTCCAGAGTCAAAGCCAAGCGGCAAGGATCTTTAATGCAAGTTCGAACTTGGTCCCTCCGTTCCACAACATACAGGAGGGCCCAGAACAATGCGTGCGCTTGCCTTTTATAGCCTAATGTAAACAGGACTTGTAAAGTTGCAGAGGAACGAGGGAATTCTCTAGGTTACAGCATTACAATTGGTTAACATTTTAAGTTTATACATTTAGCAGTTTTTTATTGGTTCCCGTGCTCTCACAAACGGCTGTTTTCTTATCGGGGATTTTCCAGGTGGTGTCCTTCTAAAGTTGAGATATATGGTAGTCTTTGAATTGAAAGATATATGGTAGGGAGACATATGGTGGGATGAGCCCAGGAAGTTGAGGGATATATGGAGGGGAGACATATGGTGGGATATGTTTATACTGGGCTCAGGAAGTTGAGAGATATATGGCAAGCACTAGTAATTAGAACAGAAAAACAAGACAGGGACTTTCACATTGCTTGTCTATACAACATCTGAAATCTATAGATAACATTATCGGCTAGGTCCGGCATCAACTTTTAACTAGGCTCAAGGCGCCGCCCGGGCTGTCTGCCTGTAGGTCAACTTCTAACTAGGCTCAAGGCGCCGCCCGGGCTGCCTGCCTGTAGATTTCATTTGGTCTCTTTCATTCCTCCCTTTTTCAAGTACCTCTAGAGCCAATCTTGGGTCTTATAAGTCTGATTCTGTTTCAGCATCTACAGGTTGGTATTGGGCTCTGAGGACCATGAGCTGTATGGTGTCAAACCTCTCTCTGACAAACCGCAAAATTCTGCTAACAACACAAGGTCCTACGGTAAACAGAAATAGTAGACTTAGTAGAGGTCCAATGAAGGGGGCCAACAGAGAAAAACATATATAATTTTCACCATTGATTTGCAGCTGAGGCAAACTGCTGTTTTTTCATTTCTGTGCTTAACTTGCGTAGCTGTTGGACCCTGTTCTCTACAAGCCCTGATTCATTTACATAGAAGCAACAGTCCTCTTTCAGGAACATACATGTACCACCTTTTTCAGCAGTGAGTAGGTCTAGGGCCCTCCGGTTCTGTAAGGTCACCTGAGCTAGGATGTGAGCTGTCGTTGAAGGGAGGCAAGGGACTCAGCTGATTCCTCCATAGCCACGGCAAATTGTTGGTACAATTTGTTGCTTTCTATGAGGGTGTGACCTAGGGCTCCCCTGCCAGTCCGGCCGCAATGAGGGATGATGTGAGGGAGATTCCTACAATGAGGGGGAGAAATATTGCTCGTGTAGGTCTCAGTTTAGGGATTGGGTGAATGGCAGTACTAGTCCAGTTACCGGTGTACCCCAGGAACTCGCCGGCAGTTAGTAGAGTTAGTCGGGGAACTAGTGTGACAGGAAGACCGTAGGCTGGCAACAGAGGGACTAGGTAGATTCTTAGATAATGTTCCATTGCACCAAAAGAATATGCCCTGCGGGGCTCTTAGGGAGGCACTAGGGGCGTCACAGTGATGCTACAGAGGCTGGAGTTAGTGCCTGAAAAACAGTAGGGAAACTTTTTCTGACTAGGGTTTTGGTACAGTGGCACATTAAGAATGGGGGCGTCCGTGAGATTCTGAAAGTCCCTAGTTTGGGTGGAGGATTCCCAGGGCAGAGGGACAGCGTTAGTGGTGGATGCCCTAGGGTGGCACACAGAAAGCAGCCAGACAAGCTGTGAAGTCCCGTAAGGTTGGCAAGCTCTAATCCTTCTTGTAATATTTCCAGCCAGGAGAAAGGGCGTAATTCTTGTGTTAGTCTGTCTTCCTGTCGCTGGATATCCCCATGGATTAGGGGCAGTATTTGAACTAGGCCACGCCACAGATAGAGGTGACTACTAGGCCATGTGGAGGAAGAGGAATAGTATACAGCCCCATGTTGAGGCGTGGTCCAGCGGGGGTCCCAAGGGTCCTTAACTATCCAAGTATAGATACCGCCTCTACCCTGTTGGTAAAAATTCCACCCGGATTGCTTGTTCCACCCTCTGACTGAGTGCATCTTACAGTAATTGTAGGGGCAGCCTGCGTTTTGGTGCCACCAATAGTGTTTACAATTGTGTTTAGTCTGATCAAACTCAAAGCATATCATTGGTGCCACTGGTTTGGCTATCTGAAAACCAGTAAAATTCAGCAAAATTGGGGCACTGCACCCTGAGGAGGGACAATCAGCACTGGCCAATAATTTCCCGGGCTTATGAGGTTGCCCTGGGTGGGTTTGGTTTTCATAAAGCCAGAATCTCCAAACAAAGGGATTAGAAACTGGTTTTGTGTTAGCCCCCACGGCCATTAGGGCGACTAACATTAGGGTTAGACTACCTAGCTGCATGTTTGTAGTGAGCTATGCTGCCGGCGCAGGGTGAGTTTTAAGGGGTTGTTCTTAGCTTTGTCCACAGTCCACGTGGTCGGTGCTTCAGTCGCTATCGTGACGGGTCCGAGAAGGTCGGAGGCTGGGTCCACCGGCTTGACGTGGGTGTAGTGGATCCACGACGCGATGCCTTCTACCTTTAGGGCAGTGGGTGTGGTTAGGAGTACTTGAAGCGGTCCCTTCCACCGGGTTCTAAGGTTTCTTGCCGGTGTCGCTTGACTAGGACCCAGTCTCCCCGGCTGGTACGGGTGGGTGTCGGTGGGGGTCCGTTTCATATAATTTCTGCAGCTTAGGCCAGATTTCCTGATGAATTTTCTGCAAGGCTTGTAGGGAAAACAAGAGTTCCGATACATTTTCAGTTTCAGATTTGAGCAGATCATCTTTTAGGCTGGGAACTAGGGGTGGGGGTCTGCCATACATGATTTCATAAGGGGTAAGGCCCAGTCTGTAGGGGGTATTACGGGCCCGGAACAGAGCGTAGGGGAGAAGGACCACCCAATTAGCGCCAGTCTCCATAGTTAATTTAGTTAAGGTCTCCTTTAAGGTCCGATTCATCCTTTCTACCTGTCCTGAACTCTGGGGCCTGTATGCGCAATGTAATTTCCAATTAGCCCCAAGAATGGAAGCCAAATCCTGACTCACCTTAGCAACGAAGGCCGGTCCATTATCTGACCCTATCTGGATGGGAAAGCCATACCTGGGGAGGATATCTTCCAGAATTTTTTTCGCTACAACCTGAGCGGTTTCTCTTTTGGTTGGAAATGCTTCAGTCCACCCTGAAAAGGTATCTACAAAGACAAGTAAGTACCGATATCCGTATTTTCCTGGCTTTACCTCAGTGAAATCTACTTCCCAGTAGATACCGGGCCTGGTTCCCCTGAGCCTTGTTCCCGCAGCAACCTGGGATTGGGGATAGGCGTTGCTAAGCTGGCAGACTTTGCAACTCATCACGATGCTGCTGGCCGTTTCTGCTATGCGTCTGATCTTGAGCTTGGAGCGTCTAATCAGGTCCATCATCCGCCGGGCACCCAGATGGGTGGATCGGTGGATGTGTTCTAACACTTGCTGTCCTAATTTTTCTGGTAGGATAATATGGTCTTTAGTATCAGTCCACCACCCATTCTGGATCTGTTTCAGGGGAAGTTTGTCGATCTACTGGAGATCTTGTTCTGAATAATCAGGGTAATACGGCAGGTCTCGGGGGCCGGATCAGGGAGCTGGAGTGCAAGGAGTTGACTGGGAGCCTTTGCCACACTCCTTGCAGTTTGATCTGCCAGAAAGTTGCCTTGAGCAGTTGGAGTGGTTGGCTTCTGGTGCCCTGGGCAATGTACAATAGCCAATTTTTCTGGTTTCCATAGGGCTGTTAGCAGGGCTAGGATCTCTTGCTTATTTTTTTTTTCTTTTCCCTCAGCCGTTAGCAACCCTCGCTCCCTGTAAATGGCCCCATGTATGTGTGCCGTAGCGAAAGCGTACTGGCTATCTGTGTATACCGTCAGTTTTCTCCCTGCCCCTAAGGTAGAGCTTGGGTGAGCGCTATCAGTTCGGCCCTCTGGGCCGATGTCCCCGGGGGCAGGGGTTCCGCCCAGATTACCTCAGTCTCTGAAGTCACCGCTGCTCCAGCATACCTCTGGCCTTGGTGTATGAAGCTACTCCCATCGGTGAACCAAACGAGGTCGGCGTCAGGAAGTGGGCGGTCCTGCAGGTCCTCTCGAACTCCGTGCACCTGGGCTAATATCTCGGTGCAATTATGGAGCGGCGCGTCCAGGTCCGGTTGGGCAGCAGCGAGGCAGGGTTTAAGGTCGTTGGGGGCAGGAAAATATTCTGAGGGGATTTAATAGTAGTCCCTGGTAGTGGTGAGCGGGCGTTGCTTATCCATCGGTTAGGCGGCTGTTTGAGTACACCTTCGATGGCATGTGGAGCGACCCGTAATTCTTGTCCCAAGACAAGTTTATCAGCATCTTGTACCATCAGGGCCGTGGCTGCGATCACTCGGAGGCAAGGGGCCACCCGGCAGCCACTGGTCTAACTTCTTTGACAGGTAGGCGACTGGCCTCCGCCAGGGGCCTAAGTTCTGAGTTAACACCGCCTTGGCGACGCCCTTACTCTCGTCCACGTATAAGTGGAAGGGCTTAGTGACGTCAGGCAGTCCCAGTGCAGGCGCAGAGAGTAGGGCGGTTTTAATCTGTTGGAAAGCCGACTCGGCTTCTTCTGTCCAATTAATGGCTGCTGTCCCCGCGTTGCCTGATATAAGGGCTTAGCCAGCTCTGCAAACCCAGGTATCCATAGTCTACAAAATCCTGCCGACCCCAGGAATTCCCTTACTTGTCGGGTGGATTGTGGCCTGGGGATCTGCAGAACAGTCTGTTTCCGGGCGTCTGTTAACCAGCGCTGCCCTCCTTTTAGCAGGTACCCCAGATACGTTACTTCTGGTTTACAGATTTGGGCTTTCTTTGCCGAGGCCCGATAGCCTAGACTCCCTAGAGCTTGTAAGAGACTTTTGGTCCCTTGGAGGCAAGCTTCTCGGGTCTCGGCAGCGATCAGGAGGTCATCAACATACTGTAATAAGGTTATTTCAGGGTGTTTGCGTCGGTACTCACCCAGGTCTTCATGGAGAGCCTCATCGAACAGGGTAGGAGAGTTTTGAATCCCTGCGGCAGTCTGGTCCATGTCAGTTGGCCACTTATGCCCCTTTCAGGGTCAGTCCACTCGAAGGCGAAAAGCTTTTGGCTCTGAGGGGCTAAGGCAAACTGAAGAAGGCATCCTTCAAATCTAAAACAGTGTACCATTGGTGTTTGGGGTTTAGAGTACTCAGGAGGGTATATGGGTTGGGCACAGTTGGATGTATGTCCATAACTCTCTTATTGACTTCTCTTAAGTCCTGTACAGTCTGTACTCCCGCTATTAGGTTTCCGTACCGGCAACAAGGGAGTGTTCCAGGGTGAGTGACAGGGCCGAAGGACCCCTTGGTCGAGGAGCCTACGGATGTGGGGCGTGATTCCTTCTTTGGCCTCTAAGGGCATTTGGTATTGACGCACCCGAACGGGGTCTGCCCCAGGCTTGAGTTCCACAAACAGGCAGGACGGTGCTTTGCTAGTCCTAAACCTCCCGTTTCTGCCCAGGCTCCTGGAAATTGTTGAAGCCAGGTTGCTATGTCCTGGTCAGGGCCGCCTGCTCCTGGTGGAGCCGGTATTCATCTTCTAAGGTTATGGTCAGGACGGGCACGGGCTGATTTTGGGAATCGGTCACGATGGGCCCCTCAGGGAGGAAATGGATCTGTGCTCCCATTTTAGTTAGCAGGTCTCTCCCTAGTAGAGGACAGGGGCTCTCAGGGATAACCAGGAGGAGGGTGGTTACATTCTTGGCTCCAAGATTTACTGTTCTTTGTGTCGTCCAGGGGTACTTTTTAATTCCTGTGGCCCCTTGTACCCACGAGGACTTGGAGGATAATTTTCCCTCAGTTTTAAAGACTGAGTGTTGTGCTCCCGTATCGACCAAGAACTGAACTGGGGACCCTCCACTTGCAAGGTTACCCTGGTTCGGGGAGGGGGACCGAACCCCGTCTTCCCTAGTCCTCATTCTGAGTGACTAGTACGGTGTAGACCTAGGGTGTCCCCGTCCTTGCTGTTTCTTTTTGGGACAGTCTCTTGCCCAGTGGCCAGCTTGTTTACAGTAGGCACATTGGTCTTTGCTCAGGTTGTTATATCTGGGGGACCGCTTAGGTTGGGTGTTCTCTGGCTGTAGATGCTCTTTTTGTACAACCGCTGCCAGGACCTTGGTCATTTTTTCCTCTGGAGTATCTCTATTATTGTAAACCCGCTGGGCTATCTGAAGGAGGTCCTGAAGCTGTTTTCCCTCAAGTCCTCTAATTTCTGGAGTTTTTTTCTAATATCTGGGGTGCCTGATTTACAAAAGACATTACGACGGCTGCTTGGCTTCCGGAGC
Source organism: Trachypithecus francoisi (assembly GCF_009764315.1). Lineage (NCBI taxonomy): Eukaryota > Metazoa > Chordata > Mammalia > Primates > Cercopithecidae > Trachypithecus > Trachypithecus francoisi. The sequence goes on from NW_022681454.1 coordinate 70,561,586, forward strand.
CTCTGGGTCCATAGGAGTGTATTGCCTAAAGGCCTCCATTAATCTTTCTAGGTAGCTAGCTGGGCTTTCTGTCTTTCCCTGCAGAACAGAGTATACTTTAGCCAAATTGGTGGGCTTGCGAGCAGCCGCCCGGAGACCTGCCATTAGAGTCTGGCGATAAAGGTGTAGCCGTCCCTACCTTCTGCCGTGTTGTAGTCCCACGCCGGTCTGGACAGAGGAAAAGTCGCATTTATAAGGTCGGGGTTGGCAGTCGGTTGACCGTCGTCCCCCGGGACCAGCTTTCTAGCTTCTACCTGTATTCTCTCTCGCTCCTCCGTCGTGAACAAGATTCGGAGGAGCTGCTGACAATCATCCCAAGTGGGCTGGTGGGTAAACATAATACTATCCAGTAAAGCCATTAAATCTTTGGGTTTGTCTGAAAACCGAGCACTCTGGGTCTTCCAATTATATAGATCACTGGTGGAGAATGGCCAGTACTGGAGCCTAGGACTTCCCGTGTCGTCTGGGGGCCCTATTTCCCGAAGGGGTAACGCCACTGTGGAGTCAGGCGGCTGGGGAGGGGGAACCCGCAAAGTACGCCCTCGCGTTCGCCCCGCCGCCCTTCGGAGTTGCTTTCACTTTCAGCGGGTACAGGCACGCTGACCGCTTCCCGTTCACCTGCTCCCTCCTGCGGCTCCTCCCGGGGGGCTGGGACCCGGGGACCGGAGGGGTATGGAGGGGGTTCTGTGGACAGAAGGTCCTCGCTATCTGGTAGAACAGGATGAGGGGGGGCAGTCGGTTGCTTGGATTTTAGCGGTCGAGCAACCAGTGCCTTACAGGGTTCAGAGGCTAATTGGAAAGGGGACAGCCAAGGGGGCGGGTTCCCAGCTATATCCTGCCATATGAGGATATATGGGATATGATCCGGGTGATTAGCACGCCCAGGCTGGAAAACCTTGGACTTTACCCTAGTGATGACAGGGAGACAAAACGTCCCTTCGGGTGGCCACCCTACGTTAAGGGCGGGCCACTCGGAGCGGCACAGAGTAATTAGCTTTCCCTTCCTGATGTCCATACCAAGATCATGGCCCCTTGCCCTAACATCCTTGAAATTACTTGTAAGGAGAGATAGGGGAGTGCTCTGGGTATTACCCATCTTGAACAATAGCGCCCGGAGTGGCGTCTGCAACAGGTCCTGCAAGGCAAAAGTGAATTGCTGGAACAGGTCCTGCAAGGGAAAAGTGAGTTGCTGGAATATCAATAACAAGTTTACGTCAGTCGCCGGCGCGCGCCAGAAATCTGGGTCAGAACAAGTTCAGACAAGAATACGTCAGTCGCAAGCGCGCACCAGAAATCTGGGTCAAAATAAGTGCAAACAAGAACCAGATGAGAGCTGGGGGACGTCTCCCACCGGTCTCCGCTGGCTGTCCTATAGCGCGTCCGCCAGGACGTATGCCAGCTTCAGACCTCGCGAGTCACAGATTCAGGCGGACTTAGAGAGCCGCGAATTTAGACAGGCTAACAGCCTCAGGCGGACTTAAAGAGCCGCGAATTCAGACAGGCTAACAGCCTCAGGCGGACTTAAAGAGCCGCAGGTTCAGAACGGACACAGACAGACAAAGACGAAGACGGGCAAACACAGACGAGCCGGCTCACCTATTAGCAGATCGATCCTAGTAGATCCGTTGACCAGGGGTCTGGTGGGCTTGGGGAATCCCGGACGAGCCCCCAGATGTTATGCCCAGACCCTTTGTTCCCCGAAAAAGACCACCAGAGTCCAGAGTCAAAGCCAAGCGGCAAGGATCTTTAATGCAAGTTCGAACTTGGTCCCTCCGTTCCACAACATACAGGAGGGCCCAGAACAATGCGTGCGCTTGCCTTTTATAGCCTAATGTAAACAGGACTTGTAAAGTTGCAGAGGAACGAGGGAATTCTCTAGGTTACAGCATTACAATTGGTTAACATTTTAAGTTTATACATTTAGCAGTTTTTTTATTGGTTCCCGTGCTCTCACAAACGGCTGTTTTCTTATCGGGGATTTTCCAGGTGGTGTCCTTCTAAAGTTGAGATATATGGTAGTCTTTGAATTGAAAGATATATGGTAGGGAGACATATGGTGGGATGAGCCCAGGAAGTTGAGGGATATATGGAGGGGAGACATATGGTGGGATATGTTATACTGGGCTCAGGAAGTTGAGAGATATATGGCAAGCACTAGTAATTAGAACAGAAAAAAAACAAGACAGGGACTTTCACATTGCTTGTCTATACAACATCTGAAATCTATAGATAACATTATCGGCTAGGTCCGGCATCAACTTTTAACTAGGCTCAAGGCGCCGCCCGGGCTGTCTGCCTGTAGGGTCAACTTCTAACTAGGCTCAAGGCGCCGCCCGGGCTGTCTGCCTGTAGGGTCAACTTCTAACTAGGCTCAAGGCGCCGCCCGGGCTGCCTGCCTGTAGATTTCATTTGGTCTCTTTCAATACAACCTCAAGAAGTAAGATTCTATCTTTTGTTTGGATGGTTGGCTGATACTTTTGGGGAGGTGTATTGTAAATGAAACTGAAGTACCTCAATTTTTTTAAAGTCCAAAGTTTTAGTGACATAAAAGTTTCAGAGCAAATTTATAATGAACAACACATACAAACAACCCTTAATTTTGTCTCCACAGCAGCTTCTCATAGTCATTAATAATTACATTGGTGAGAGTACCGCATTCTTGAAAAGCAGCATGGTGGATGCCCAGTGTGTAGGGCAAAGTTAAAGGTGGAAGATATTGTTGTTGAAATGACTCACATGAGGTTTCTGGGGTCCAGGGATGATACCAAATAGTAGCATTTAACTGTCAGTGCAAGGTAGGTTCTGGTACTAAAATAGATGACAAGGCTGGAGTGGGAATCAGAATTGTTTGACATGTGCACACATTTGCTGGTTCCTGAGATCAACCTAAATAAACTCACAAAAGTCCCATTTTTCAGTATGTATGAAAAAAATATATAGTTCTAATGAACAAAGCCTAACTTAAACCATCAAAATATAGAACTGGAGACTGTAAGTCGGTTGACAGACCCAGGGCCACTTGAATGAAGAGGATAGTGGGTGCTCTTGAGAAATAAGCCATAACAGCAAAAGGCCTTCTAAGCTTTCTTTCACAGAAGAACTTGCTGCAATTGACCAGTGTAGCTGTGTACTAAAGAAAGAGGAATATCTAGACTTTTCAGGATTAATTGACATAGGCTACATGTATTAGTAGTGCTACATGTACAACTACATATATTAGTTCTCTATTGCTACTATAACAAATTACTCAAGTTTACAGTTCTATAAGTCAGGAGTCTAAAATGAACCTTACTAGGCTAAAATCAAGACACTGGTTAGACTACATTCTTTTCCGGGACTTTAGGGGATAATCGATTTCCTTGCTTTGTTCAGCTTCTACAAGACGCTTGCATTTCTTGGTTCCTGACCTGCTTCCATCTTCAAAGCCAGCAATGACTAGTAGAGTCTTCCTCATATCACATCACCCTGACACAATCATCTACCTTCCTTTTCCACTTATAAACACTTTGTGATTACATTAAGCCCGCCGGGATAATGCAGAACAAATTTCCCATTTCAAAGTCATTTATCAGCAACTTTCATTCCATCTGAAATATTAATTCCTTAACGTATATTCACAAATTTTGGAGAGTAGAACATGGGCACTTTGAGAGGCAGGCATTATTCTGTCTACCACAGTCTCTAACCATGTGGCCACATAGGATTTTATGGTGATTTAGCAGTGAAAGTGGAAATGTATAAGTCGTAAATGGAGTTTGGTCTGAGGTGTTCTCAGAGAGATCTTAGCAGCTGGCAATACTATCACATTGGTTCTCTAACCCATCAAGAAAAATGTACTTGGAAAAGACACGTGAAAGCTTCTGAAACTATACTTCCATACCAGTGTAATGAAGCAAAAGCAATGCCTCATTTCTAGAAAAACTGCAAAGATTTGGGCCACCATCAAAAACTTGAAATATGCATAGGTGAGAATGCCTATTATGTCCCTCATTAAATTTGCCTCCCTGACCTATGAAAGGAAAGAAGGGCCTTGTAGGCACTGTTCCAAATTCAGTCTCTTTACTGAAGCAAATTAACACATTTTTAGCTCAATTAAACCCACACATCTACACATAGACACATATATCTTAATTACATTTATACACATTACCATCAGCACAAATTACAGTAGTATATAAAAGGTATACATATTTTTTCTCTCCCTTTCTTCTCTTTTGTCAGTGGCAGCAAATGTTATCATTTTGTCCAGATAGATATTAAAACAGGATAATTAGGATGGGACTGTCAGATATTTTTGTTTTTCTATAGTTACCATTCATTTAAATTATGATTCTTAAATCTAAAGCAGAGAACGTCCTCACAATTGTCAGTCTGCCAAATATACTAGGTAGATTTAGCTCTCTATGCCAGCTAAAAGATGAAGACTGACATTACTCAGTTGCTTCTCTTTCACCACTGGTTTCTAGGAGCCTCTTACGGGTGTAGAGAATTTTCACTTTTAGTTACATGTTTTAACTCTCCTCCATATAAGCTTTTGAATCTTAATTACTTCATAGGTAGCAGAAACTAATCAGTTGATTTCGCAGTTTGGGCTACTGAGATGAACAGCTCATAATTAGTGTGAGCATTTTCCTTGGAACTTGTATTAAAACAGTCTCCACAATGAAACTAGAGTCTAGGAGCTACTTTCATGGTTTGCTTAAACGTTTTTACTTTGTATTCATAAAAATGGATATAATCATAAAATTATAGGGAAATCTATAGCTTGATACAAACTGTTTAATCAGAGTGTTAGCCATTATCAATACAACTTATATGGTTTCATTTAAGCAAAGACTTGATGGCAAAGAGAAGGCAGATTGTTATAATAATATGTAATATATTTCTGGTGCTAAAATAAAGTAATGGGAATGATTAAGTTTCTCGTTTCACAAACATCAGCTGCTAGAGAACGTTTACCAAAAAAGTTTTCCTTTGAATCCTGAAGTTTTAGAACAAGTAGACTCCCATGATGGCAGAATAAGATTGTTACAGGGATGTAGTCTTCAGAGATTTCTTTGGAAAACTTTTAAATATCTAAGATTAATATTCTAGTATTTCTCACTTTACATGCTTTTCTTTTCCTATAAGCTTCCTTACAGATGCTAGTATTATTGAAACATAACCTTTAAAAAAAGCTTACTTTCATAGAGGCCTAATCATGAGTCTCATGATGTAACTCACAGTAATTACAAACAGCTGGAAGTGGACTGCAGTCTATTATTACAGCACCCTCCCACCTGGAAGCAACCACTTCAATTGCATCAAGAAGTCCTTAAAACAACAATTTAAGTTTGCAAAGGCAAGCTTAAACTTTGCAAAGTGATTCTAATGGCATTAAGAGTCACAATCACATTTCTTTAAATAAAGTGTATGAAACTAGTAACATAGTAACTTTGGTATTGTTCACTTTACTTTCCTCAGGCAGGAAATCAACTTTTGGTAATATAAGTTGTATACAGCCTAGAAGCACATATTATGCTGTCAAAGAAGATTAAGATAGATGAGGACTCATCCTGCCTCCTAAGATCCACCTTCATCACTTATAGTTGCCAGAGGGATAAAATGTAAAGTTATTACCCAAGACTTCCAGGTTTTATATTGTTTGTTGAAACTTTCCCCTCACCTCCATTGCCACTATTACGCCCCAAGCACTAGACTGGGTAACTGCAGTTTTCAACCTGCCATGAATAAACTGTAAAGGACTGTATGTATACACACACACACACACACACACACACACACACACACATACATATAGCCACAGATGTGGTTAGAAACTTTGCTTGGCAATATATGGAAAATATATTTATGCACTAGTCCTAAGTGTATATGCACTTTGCATCTTTTGTTTATTGACATCAATAGTCTGATACTCTCCTTTCCCCTCCATTTCCTGTCACTACCAGATAACAGTCAAATAGAACCTTCCTCACTATACAAAAACAAAACTTTCACCTGAGATAATAGTCCAGTTTCCCCCAAGGAATTCTTTGGCAAGGTTAAGAACTGAGAAATACACTTCTCAGTTGGGACTTGGGTAAGTCATTTAACCTCCTAAGTCTCAAGTCCCTCATTTCAGTAGATAATAGTCATCTAAAAATTAAAACAATGTGTACCATCTGCCTAGCACATTGGCTGATATATAATGAGCATTCTATCCATGGTAACTATTCTTATCACCCATACATAGTTTTACAAAAACGATGCTATTGAGGCATGTCTTTAGTGATTCTGTACCTAATTATCACTACCCGCCTGCATGTGCTGCTCTCCAGCGTTCCATCCTAAACGAATAAACTAAATTTTGAAGTTATATCATGAAAGAAAAAAAACTTACAAAAGATTAATCCTCTAACCAAATAGTATGACACATACTCCATCTATTCCAGAAATTTTTATTCAGGTGTTAAGATAATCCAAAGATTTGCTGTTTTTCTTCTGAGGGCATTGTACTCCACAGGGATTTGGTTATTTTGGCCTGTGAGAACATATTTCTGGAAAGCATGAATTGTTTGTTCTGGTAATATGTATTAGAAAAAGGCCAAAGTCTAGACCCAGTATTAGCACTGAGTTTAGAAAGAGAAAAGGAATGAGTTCTGAGTAGAGAGACCCAGGGACAGGAAAATATTATTGACCATTCTCTTTGTTTGGCACTCATGTGGGAACTCCTATATTCAAAACTTCCCCATTCAATGCTTCAAAAAGGCAGCTTTGAAAAGAGGGAGTGCCTGTAAGTTGAAATGCACCAATAATAGGAAATTTGGAGGTAGAAGTATGGAAGAGTAAATGCCCTAGGAAAACAATTTTCTTTTGTTCAGTTTTCATCAACAACGTAGAACTCCACTACTTTTGAGGATCCCTGATGTTACACGTGGTCACCTGAACAAGGTAGAACCTGTTGCAGTGAAAGCACAGGCAATACCATCTCAAAGAAGTGCTGGGAACAGTGGAGAAGGGGACAGAATTCTCACTGCTGCAGCAGGTACCCCTCCACTCATTTCTTCTAAATGGGGCACCGACAGCTACTTTCTCTAAACATCATATTGGCGGGGTGTGGTGGCTCACGCCAGTAATCCCAGCACTTTGGGAGGCCGAGGAGAGCGGATCACCAGGTCAGGGGATCGAGACCATCCTGGCTAACACGGTGAAACCCCGTCTCTACTAAAAATACAAATTAGCCAGGCATGGTGGCGGGTGCCTGTAGTCCCAGCTACTCGGGAGGCTGAGGCAGGAGAATGGCGTGAACCCGGGAGGCGGAGGTTGCAGTGAGATTGTGCCACTGCACTACAGCCTAAGCAAGAGAGCTAGACTCTGTATCAAAAAATAAATAAATAAATAATAAAAATCATGTCAACCTTTGGTGTCTCTGGAGGTTTATTGTAGTTTCTGTTGCAGGTTTTAATTTCCAGAATTCACATATTTCTTTCACTTTTATAGTTTCCCTAGTGATGATTTTGATGGAAGGAGCCAACAATTCATGCTAGTTTTCCCTCTTGATAGCACGCTGCTAATTATACATCTGACAAATGTGTACAATTCATAGAGATATTTGTAGTTGATTATCTGCAGCTTGAAAAGCCCAAGTGCAAATAATTTTGTATATGTATATTTATATGTAAATGTAAAACATTGACTTTTTTCTTAACGTACTGGATTTTATTTTTGACATTTTTGACTTTTTAATTGACACGTCTGATTTTGTCAACTTGGCAAATTAAGCTATCACAGTTTCTCTCTCCTCCCGGCAAAACTCGGACATTCTGGAAACATCAGAAATAAAACTTGAGTTGAATAACAAGGAAAAGGAAAGGACAAAGGAAGGAAGGCAAGAAGGTTGATTCCCCCATGAGTAAATAGAGAAAGAATCTAGAGCAAGAGAGATAGATTTACTAAATAATGTCATTACAGTCTTAGAAACATCAGACTCTGATCTTGACTCAATGGTCTGCCTGAGAAGGGATTCGAATATTCGTGGAGGCTAAAGTTAAGGACTATAGCTGAGATCCCTACATCTTACATGGTCCCTGAAATATCTGATTGCTCTGCAAAAGGGAAAAATTAAAATATTCCAGAATAATTAGGTAATTTTAACCAACTCTCCCACTGAAGGCAACTTCACAAGCTGTCCACATTAAGAACAATTTTTTTTTTTAGGTTTACTAGAGAAGAATAAGATAATAAATTAGAGGCCTGAATGAGGCTGGATTGTCTGGAATCCAGAGAAGTAAAATGACCCCTACTCTCAGAGCTGCTTTTACTCTAAGGTCATTTTCCTTTCCAGAAGATGAGGTGAGGCTGAACTGCAGATTTTGAAGCCTTAGTGGACTAAGGGAACAAAAATCTTGGTCTGGCTCCCTAGGGTCCAATAAGGAAGGATCTTCTAAGTCACCCCACCATTTTGGGTGGATATTGAAAAGGTTATACCCTCAGGAGTAAGGTTAATTGAAACTAAACTCTTCCTGTGTAACCAGTCTTGAAGGCATCTGGATGGACCAGAAAATCTTGAAATTTCAAATTACGGCTGGGTGCGGTGGCTCATGCATGTAATCCCAGTACTTTGGGAGGCCGAGGTGTGTGTATCACCTGAGGTCAGCAGTTCAAGACCAGCCTGGTCAACATGGTGAAACCCTGTCTCTACTAACAATACAAAAATCGGCTGGGAGTGGTGGTGCGTGACTGTAATCCAAGCTACTCTGGAGGTTGAGGCAGGAGAATCACTTGAACCCGGGAGGCGGAGGTTGCAGTGAGCCAAGATCGTGCTATTGCACTCCAGCTGAGCAACAAGAGCAAAACTATGTCTCAAAATTAATTAATTAATTAATTAATTAAATTAAGGAATAACTGAATTGCTAGTGTTCCCATGTGTCAAGCATAACCTCTGAAGGAAGACAATAATATCCTATCATTAAAAAATTACAGCGAGTAATTTTTCAAATAAGCAGAAGGATGGAGGTGAAAAGATATAGACATAGAGACACAGGAATATAGATACTGGAGTTACCTACAATTAGAAAATAAAACAGCTATGCTTTTTAAATTTAGAAATAAAAAATGAATCTCAGGCTTGAAAATTTAAGCAGGGGATTTAAAATTATACGGAGGGATTGGATAGCTTAGAAAAAAGAATCAAATAGAATTTCTAGAATTAATAAATACTGCTATCAAAAGAGTGAAACAAGAAACAAGAAAACGCAGGAAATTTAGGGGGAAAATGAAGAAATTAACTACAAAGAAGAACAGAGACAAAAAAAATTAGAAAATACAGGAGAGAAATGTACAGGATAAGGAGAGAATTTATGGTAAGCATAATCTTGGAATCCTAAATGTGGTAATGAAATATTTTATGAGATTATGGGTGAAAAGTATTGTTTCTCAAGTAAGTAAATGAAATCTACATCTATCATATCACAATAAAAGTACAGAAAAAGAAAAGGCAAAGACAAAAATGTTAAAAAGCAATTAAAATATTTTAGCCAATTCAGGCTGCTGTAACAAAATTCAATAAACTGGATAGATTATGAACAACAAAAAAGTATTTCTCATAGTTCTTAAGTTTGGGAAGTCCCAGATTAAAGCACGGGCAATTTCAGTGCCTGATGAGGGCCCATTTCCACACTCGTAGATAGTGACTTCTCACTATAACTTAACATTATGGAAGAGGCAAACGATCTCTCTTGGGCCTCTTTTATAAGGACGCTAATTCCGTTTCTGAGGGTTATTCATAACCGCATAACCTCCTAAAGGCCGTACGTCTTAATACAATCACATTAGAGATCAGACTTCAGCATAAGAATTTTAAACCGGTGGAAATATTCGGACTATAGCATTAAGAAAAAAGATTAGTTTCAAAAAAGAGCAGTTACATTTAGCTAACGTATCAAGAGCAAGGATGGAAGCTAAAGGTAATAAAATGATATCTTCAAAGAACTGAAAGAAAATAATTGCAACCTGAACTATATCTGGAGAAGATACTTTTCAAGGATGAAGGTAAAATGAAGACATTTTGAATTTTTTTTAAAATTGGCAAATTTACCATTACAGCCCCAAATATCACAAAATACCAAAGACAGTTATTCAGGCAGAAAAACACAGAGAAAATAGACTGCAATCATGTTTGAAATGGTTTAATGGAAGTTAATGTGTTCTAAAGTCCTTATGTTATCTGGGAGGAGGGTAAAATAATTGACTAGCTTAAGTCAGAAAAGTGTGTGGTAATATCTTAACAACTAAAGAGAATTAGATTGTTTAACTTCAAAATAACCTAGCCAGAGAAAAAATACAATAATTTCAAAACAGAAGAAGACTAGAGATAAGAAACAGAACAGGCAGAACAAAGAGAAACATATTGTAAAGCCAAACTATAAAGTCTAGTATAACGAATTATATTTAATATAAGAAATTAATGTTCTAGTATTTGTATTGTCAGATTGCATTAAATTTTATAACATGTTTACAGAGGAAATATTTAAATATTAAAAATATAAACACAAATATATAGATATTTAAATTAAATACTAGGAAAACAGTTTTTGTACAAAAAGTAATAGAAAGTTGAACTAGATATATTAATATAAGTAAAAGTCAACATTAAGTCAAAAACATTAGAAATGAAGCGGGTGACTTAATAATAATAGTTTAATTCACCAAGACTAGATAAACACTTCAATTTTTTAATATCTAACAATTGGCCTTGAATATTAAAAAAGAAAATATTAACAGATAAAATGATAATTGGAAAAATGCATAATTAGAGTGGAAGCTCTTAATATTCCTCTCTAGTAAGTCACAAAGGAACTGGGGAAAAACTGAATATTTGAACGTGATAATACACAATTGCAGAATATAGCTGCCTTGCAAGCACACATAAAACCATTTTCTAAAACTGACTGTATACTGGGCTATAAAGTCAATTCTAAAAAATTTTAAAGTGTTAAAATACGCTCTTTCTTTTCTGAGCATGATGAATTTATGTTAACAATCAGTAACAAAAAAATAACTAGACAATTCCTAAATGTTTGAAGATTATGGAAAGTGAAAGCAGCACATATCAAAAGTAGTGCCTAAAACTCACAACTTTACCTGTATATTTAGAAAGACTGAGAAATAGTGAGTTAAACATCCATTTCATAAAATTAGAAAAAAGAAGATAGAAAACCAACAGAAAAGTAATAATATTAATAGCTATTAATAGTATTATTGAGAAAATAATACAATTAAAAACAAATATATCTTAAGTCCTCAAAGCCAAAGTAACTCATTTGAAAAACAAGGAAAAAAATCAAATGTAAATTGACAAACTCCTTCTGAGGCTGACAGACAAGAGAAAGAGTGACCATTAAAGCACCCAGCACTGGGCTTGGAAAAGCCATCAGTATAGATCTTTTAGTCATTAAAAAGCCAATAAGGAAATTATAATCAACATTATAACTAAATTTATTTCAAAGTGCATATATACCAAGCACATTCCTAGAAAATTATAACTTACCAAAACTAACAGATATAGAAAACCTGAAATGTTATTTACTGAAGACAATGGATCTGTAATTGAAAACCTTCTATGGAGAATATGTCTCTGATATATTTAACTAAACATCTGAGAAAAATAAATAGAACAAAAATCATTTCATGCATTTTCTGAAGCTTGAATAAAAATAAAATAGGGATGAGAAAAGTAAAAGAAAAAAAAAACAGTAAAGGCCAACCTTAGTCCCAATGCAAAAATTCTAAACAAAATATTTGCAAATTTAAAATGTATATATACATATACATATACATATATATATATATATATATATATATATAATGATAATACATGACAGCCAAGTTCAGGTCTATTTCAGGAATATGCGGTTGCTTCAATACTGCATTTTCCTTCATTAACAGTTTAAAAAAATTGGTGTGATTATCTCAATACATGCAGAAATATTTGATGAAATCCAAATCTTAGCAAATTAGAGTAGAAGAAGCTTTTCTTAATCTGGTATATCTCCATAAAAATAAAACTCTAGAGAAAATATAACATACTATGATTTTAAAAATTACTGTTTCTTTTGAGATCAGGAAAACTGTAATCTTTACTGCCACTTCTATTTAACTTAGTTTTTAAGTTCCTAAGCAGTAAAAAAAAAAATAGAAAAAAAAATAAAGTTACTGAGCTAGAAAAAGGAGAAAAAGTGAATTTCACTGTTCACAAATAAAATGATTGTGTGTATTGAAAATCTAAAACAGATTCAGATAAAACATTAGTATTATTAAGATGTTTTAGGAAATTTAACAGAATATAAAATCAATTGTGTTTCTGTATAACAGCAAAAAGTAGTTATGAAAATATTTTTAAAGATTGAAATGATCTAATATGCCAAGTATCTTTAAACATATGTAGCATAAGATGTATGAGACCTTTACTGAAAAACTGTTAAACTTTATTGACAGAAATTTTAAAAACTCTAAAAGAGTGGCATATACTATGCCCATGTGTTGGTAGATTTAATTTTTTAAAGATGTCCATTTCAATTTAAGTTCTGAAGATTCAATTTTTCTCAATAATCCCAACAGAATTTCTGTGTGTGTGTGTGTGTGTGTGTGTGTGTGTGTGTGTGTGTGTGTGTTTGAGAGAGAGAGAGAAAAAAAACTTCTAAACAAGTTACAGAAAACACATCTATAAGCATGGGGGAAGGGTACATTTCTCTACATTATAATTTAGAATGTCAGTTCTTCAAATAAATAATTGAGTTAATGTAATATCAAATCATAGGGTACACATGTATATGTGCAACATTTTCTTTTTAATTTTAAAAGCTACTTGTTTATTTTTCACTGACAAAAAATATATCATTTCTGTGGTATGATATGATGTTTTGATATATGTACACAATGTGGAACAATTAAATAAAAGTAACATATTCATCACCTTACATACTTATCTTTTTGTGGTGACATTTAAAATCTATTTTGTTAGATATTTTCAAATACACAATTTATTAGTATTAACTGTGTGGCCTCTGATATGATTTGGCTCTGTGTCCCCATTCAAATATTATCTTGTAGCTATCATAATTCCCACTTGTTGTGGCAGGGACCTGGTGGGAGATGACTGAACCATGGGGTGGGGAGTCTTTCCCATGCTGTTCTCACAGTAGTGAATGGTTCTCACGAGATCTGGTGGTTTTAAAAATAGGAGTTTTTTTTGCACAAGCTCTCTGTTTGCCTGCTGCCATCCACATAAGATGTGACTTGCTCCTCCTTGCCTTCTGCCATGATTGTGAGGTTTCCCCAGCCACGTGGAACTCTTAAGTCCAATTAAATCTCTTTCCTTTGTAAATTGCCCAGTCTTGTCCTTATCAGCAGCAGGACTAATACAGTCTCCAATATACAATGTATTATTATGAACTATATGTTATTAATTGTTTTATTATAAACTTATTCCTTCTAACTGAAAGTTTGTTCCCTTGGACCAACAGCTCTCCATTCCTCACCCTCAGTCCCTGTTAACCACCATTCTACTCTCTACTTTGATGAGTACAACATTTTTAGATTCCACATATAAGTGAGACCATACAGTATTTGTCTTTCTGTGTCTGGCTTATTTCACTTGCATCATGTCCTCAGGTTCATTCATGTTGTCACAAATGACAGGTTTTTTTTTTTTCTTTTTTTAATGCCAAATAAGATTCCATTGAGTATACACATAAAATTTTCTTTATTTATCTGTCCTTAGGTTGCATCTATATCTTGGTTATTACATAATGCTGTAATGGATATGAGAGTGCAGATATCTCTTTGATACACTGGCTTAATTTGCTTTGGATATATGCCCATAAGTGAGATTGCTGGATCATACAGTAGTTCTATTTTTAATTATTTGAGGAATCTCTATACCATTTTTCATAATGACTGTAGTAATTTATATTCCCGCCAAAGTGCACGAGTTCCCTTTTTCGTACATCCTCACCAACACTGATTATCTCTTGTCCTTTTGCCCATCCTAACAAGTGTAAGGTGATATCTCATGATTTGTATTTGTATTTCCCTGATGATTAGTGATGTTGAGCATTTTTTTCATATATCTATTGGCCATTTATATGCTTGCTTTTGAAAAATGTCTATTCAGACTCATTGCTCATTTATTTATTAGGTTATTTGTTTTCTTGCTATTGAGTTGCTTGAGTTTCTTAAATATTTTGAATAATAGCCCCTTGCACACAATGGAGAAAGGACAGCATCTTCAACACATGGAATTGGGAAGACTAGATATCCACATGAAAAGTATAAAATTGGATCTTTATCTCACCCCATATACAAAAATCAACTCAAAATGAATAATAAAGTTAAATCTAGGACCTGAAACACTAGAATTTCTAGAAGAAAACATAGGAAGAAACCTTCTTAACGTACGCCTTCCAAAGAATTTATGAATATTGTCTCCAAAACAGGAAAACAAAAGCATATGTACACAAATGGGATTGCATCAGCCTGAAAAACTGCACAGCAAAGGAAACAATCAACAGAGTGAAGAGACATCTGTTGGATGGAAGACAATATTTGCAAAGCAAAACATAATTTTTGAAGGGCTTACATCCAGAATATATAAAGAGCTTCTACAAATTAATTAGAAAAACACAACTGAAAAACTGCAACAAACCACATAAGCAAAGTATCTAAACAAGGAAGAGTAGAAGATGAGCACAGAAAGTCTCCAAGACTTAGTTCTTTCCCTAGGAGCCTTCTTTCTCCAGATCTTCCTGGTTGTAGGCTTTCTCAAATCTGGGTTTTTTCACTAACCTTCCAGTTTTATAAAGTGCGTAGTGTGGCAGAAGCAATTAGTACTCAGTATTTTGTGTGTTCTGCTTTTCTTAGCCTTTTCCATAGTTGGGTTCCAGCTATTCAACCTGTTCTGGCCAACACAGTTCACCACCAGTGTTCCTCTTCTTATTGCAGCATTCCTAAGTACCATGTTCTACATGTTATAGCCTAAGGTCAAAAAAGGCTGCCTGATTTTTATCAAACTTTACATAAGAAAAAAATAGGCCATTGAAAATTTGCAGTTTAATTTTTGCTTTGCTTAGCTAGAGTGGGCGTCTGTCCTAATTTATATATCAAGAAAAAAAGTACAATAGTTTTTGTGTCTCTAAATATGAGTAGATACTCTTTTATATAATCCATTCATGCTTCTTGCAAGGAGCAGTAGAGAATTTTTAAATTTTAATATATTGAAAGAACTAAAAGTACAGTCTATTCTAAAGAGCAAAACAAAATGTTAATTTTAAGTGAAAATATTTGTCAGAATATCATTACTTTCACAGGCCAGTTCTACTACTTGCTGCTGTGCCAACTAAACTGAAAATGCACGTGTTATCCCCCTATTATGCACTTATAAGAAATGAAAACTCCATACCTAATTCTTAGATTATAGAAATAGTAAGTCCTCTGATTTTAGGCTGTGATGCGGCAGTCTTTGTCAGTTACATTGAACATTTCAAAAGATAAAGTGGAAATGTATGATCAAAGTGTGAACTCTGATTTTAAAAGTATTTGAGAACATTGCTTTTTTATATGTTGAAGCAGATCTCATCTTCAAGCATAATATATTTTAAGACCTAGGGCTTCCATTGGAAAATTTAAGACCCAATATATTTTCTAGCAGTGTTATTCCTCCTCAGATTCTCAAAAACGGCAAAACAACAACAAAAAAAGGATTCTTGGGTGATGATTATTATTAGATTGTAAAAAATATGTGACACTGAAGAATGATAATTTTAAAATTCACACATTTTACAAAATTTTAGCAAGAATGCTTAGAGAGCAAAAATCCCAATTCTTGCTTTGCATCATTACAGACAGATAAGAAGAAAAATATAAAAGTCTTAGTGGTAATACTTCTAATAAAAACATCCAACCCATTATATTTATACATTGATAGGACTGACCAAATCTCTGAAATCTGATACTTCACTGCTTTGCTATCGTGTTCTGTCATTTTAAAAAGACAAAAAATCTATAGACTTTGACTATTAAATGTTGAAACCACCTCAATGGAGACATGAAATTGATTGTGTTATATCAGAATTCCAGATCTAGTGTTTATCAAAATTTTATATAGTTTCTGAAAATATAGTATCTGTGGGAGATCAGAACAGCAAACATACCTACCAGATAACAACTGAAATTACTCCTTTTATAATCTGAAGTCAGGTAATCTCAACATGCTTCCTGTTCTCTCTTACTGTCTTAGATATAAAATGATTTAGTGAAGCAACTCTGCTCTTCTCCCATGTATAACTAACCCTGCCCTCTTATCTGTTGCAGTCTATGAAAGACCCATCTCATATCAAGCAAACTTCCACACTTATCCTAATTCTCCCTGAATTTTCCATTTCCTTTTCATTCCACATCCCTGGCTTTTCCTTTTTTGAAGTATGCTTTTCTGTTCAGTGCTTTTTCCTCCAGAAAATCCTATGCCATGCCCTCAACTCTTTTCTTTCTATACAATAAGACACCTCATTCATCCCTATGATTCCAATTAATATCTAAACTTTAATGACTCTCAAAAACATAAACTTGGCCCAAGGAAATCCCATGAACATCAGATGATTACATACAACTAACTGCCTAAATCCTATTATAAACATGTTCCTTATACACAACTTTTATCTTCTTCCGTATCTGTGTCCCAGTAATTCCCACCTCATTCAAGGGCACTACAATACACTAGTCCCACTTACCAACAGCAAAATTCACCTTGGATGTTACTCTTATTTCTTCTTATTCCCTAATCATCAACTCCATTCAATTACTCACCAAGTTCTGTCAGTACCACCCCCAAAATCTATCAAATCCACCTATTTCTCTTATTGGCCTCTGCCCTTTTCTAGAGTCACGTGGACTACCAAAAGCTCTCCCTGCGTCTGTTTGTGAGTTCCTCTAATCCATTTTCCACAATGAACTAAAGCAAATTCTCTAAAACCCAAGGATGATCACATCTAGCCTTCAGTAACTATCTACAGTTCCTATAATCAAATTCAAATATCATTGCATCATTTGTCAGCTGTGTTTCTCATCACTCATTCCCTGTTCCTCTTAGGATTCTGTCAAAGCTAACTTCTTTTAATGATTTAAGCATATTATCCTTATTACAGGTTTTTGCACATGCCGTTAATTTTATCAGAAACTTGAACCCCCAGCCCCTACCCTTTTAGCTTAACCCCCACCTTTCTTTCTGTTCTTGATTTAGTTCTCCCTCACTGGAAGGCATTTCTTAACCATTAAGCCTGCGTTAAGTAATTTTCATACATGTTCTCATAGCACCTTTAATCTCCCTACATTGCCTTTACCACGGAGTACCATAATTTGCAGTAACTGTATTTGCCTTGTCACTTCTAGATGCCCAATGTTTCCCACAGATTCAGACACTTGTGATATTTAATTAGCAGACTAATGGAGTCAAAACATATGTAAGAATTATCTGTGTAATAAAGAGCAATGTGAAAACGTCTTACTTTTTTCTAAAGCACTTTTAAAAAATGTGATTCTCCATTAAAATCTCCTTTACCTTCGATAAAGAAGCATTGATTCAATTTTTCCCCACTTTTTTATTTGAGGTGTTGAATAAAGGATAGGCATACAGATGTTAACAAAATTCTAAGAATGGCTAGCAGCAGTATTGTGAAATTCTATATGCTTCTATTAACATTAATTGGAAACATCGCTCTGCTGGATAAGCTATTATCTACCCTAGCCTTCATTGTCTCATTTTGAATGCTTATCTTTATCCAATGGCTAGAGCCAAAATCTTCTCTATTGTTGTCTCCTTTACAGGGTGATTTATTTGATAGCTCAGTTGCAAACCACAATTTCTTCCCAAATTATCCTATCCTTTTCATTATTCCCTTTCTATTATCTTGAGACGCCAAAAGACAAGTAAAATGATGAGGTGCCAAAGTCACCGTAACTTTTAGAAACATAGAGTGAAATCATTAAATCTTTTGAAGATATTTTGAGAATGTGTCCCTATCTTTCCAATTCACTCCAAATGATGCTTGATTGACGAAGTTTGGTGGTGAGAATCTGTCAATGAAGTCTCATGTAAATATACATGTAAATATTTAGGATATATCACTTGAAACTTTCCAGAAGTCTCAAAGTTTATTTTCTAAGTTGTTTTCTATCATTAGTACTATTGTATGAAATGAATCACAATTTGCTTTAGGACTCAAGGACAATTGCATAAACACTCATATAATCAAAGCATACCAGGTCAGTTGGTTTTAGTTAAAAAGAGACAAAACATTCAATGATTAAGGAAGTCAAATGTATAATACTCTAAGAATATTCACATAAGTATTTCCTATATGTAATTTTTAGTATATTGCCTTATGCCCATGACCATACAGTTTAATTGTCCCGCTTCACAGCTTAATTGGCCTACTTCAATTTGAGAATTGATATAATGGGTGGAAATTCTATAGTTCTCACCCTTGAAAACCCATGAGAAACTAATATACTAATATTATAAGAGGAAAACATAACAGGCTGTATTTTAAAGATCACTGAAAAGTTGATCTGTTTAGTTTATCAGATTTCATCCTGGGATGTTTATTGCCTATATTCAATATTGAATCTCTAGCCCATCAAACTAGATATTATAAATCTAATTAAACATTGTAAATTAGTTTGGGATCTGACAATAATCAAATTTCCCAAAGCTTTCTACATATCAAAATCATCTGGGACACAATATATATTCCTGGTTCCAAATCCAAAACATTCTGAGCTGATGCATAGGAGAGACGTTCAGTAATTCAAATTTTTTAAATGCTTTCATAAAAATATATATTGCTGCTTTTGTTTTAGTAACTTTTATATAAACAGTATTAAACTATGCAGATTACTGCATCTAAGTTTTTAATAAACACATAATCAAAATATAAATGAATGCATAGGCAGAATCATTTACTGACATCGTAATGATTACCTCTGGGAAGAAAGGGAAGATGACAAGATTGGGATAGTAGATTTATTAATACTAATTGTAATACTGTCTTGCTTTTACAAGAAGAGAGTTAAAGAAAATGGCAAAATGTTAACATTTGTCCAATTTTGATTGTGGGCATACAGGCTTCTATTATTTTCTTTCTTTTACATGTGGGAAATACTTTACATTTTTAAAAAATCTGTCTCCTGGTAATTCAGATGATATCCAGGTTTGAGAAATATTTTAATAACTACTGGGCAATGTAATTTATCATGCAAACTGGGACATTGTTGAGAATTAAAAAGGGTGCTATTAATAATTTGCCAACATAAGAGGCAAATAGAATGTATGATCACCCTAAGATCAAACTATTTTAAGTTCTACTTAATGCATGAACTTCTTAACAAGAAAATTCATCTTCTATCACTTTCTCTAATCTTCTTATTTATAAGTTATTGCAGATAGAGATTATTGATCTAATTGCCCAATTTATTATCCTTTATTTCACAAAAGCACGTTAGGATATATATAATTTTCAAGAGTCATATAATAAATAATGGAAATACAGAAAATTTTTGATACTAAGATCTCTCCCTAAGATGTAATAAAATGTAGCTAGTCAATTAACGACATTTATCAAGCACACAATATTTCAAAGGATGGGGTGATGTGAGGTTAAAAACAAAACAAAAATACAGTCTTTGATCTCATGAAATATTTATTTTAACTAATTCTTCAGGTAAAATATATAAAACCAAGAAATGCAGATTGTAAAACTGCATAAGAATAGAATAAAAGTAATTACTATTTAAAGATCAAATACTAATAGATAGTAAAGTTAAACATAGTGAATAATGTAACCATAACCAGTAGCAAAGTCTGAGAGCTCAGTTTCTCTTTTCTTGGTGAGTCTTTGCTGCCTCCACAGGTTCTGCCTGGACTCTTGCTTCTCCAGTTCATGGATTATGTCACCAGCCCATAGGAATGATCTCTGTTTTGCACTATTTTATACAAGATACAAGGTTTAATCTGCTATAATTGGAAGGTTTTATATAGCTAATGTGGGAAAGACCCCCAAACATACTTAATGAAGAAAAGTAATGTGTTCGCTCAAGGAAATGAATAATCCAGATATAGCTTAATCTAGGGCTCAGATGATACGACCAGCGTCCACTTTATTATCTTGTATGCTTAGTTCTTTTTCGGTCCTGACTTCACCCTCAAGTCATCTTCCCTCCTAGCCACTATGTTACTGCCAGGAATCCACAGGCTATTATCCTGGTGATGAATGTCCAAAGGAAAAGTAATAGACTGCTTCCTGTGCCTTTCAAACAAAAATCTTGGGGCTACTACTAAAATTTTATCTATAGTTTCTCAGTCTTTTGGCTAAGATCAAGTGTAAAATTTTATCTGTGACTAGCCTGACTTGATTCAAGTGCATTTCTCAGAATCAGCTGTGGCTGAGAATAGAATGTGTTTAGATTGATTTACTCTAAATTCTATATATTCCACTGAATCATGTCATACAAAGTAGACAGGTTGTTAATACAAGTAGATGTTTCTCCAAAGCCACAGCCCTATGAAAGGAAAATAAATACCAGATGGATTAAATGGAAAAAAAGAAAGAATGGAAGGACAGAGGAAGAAAGGGAGGGAAGAAGGAAGGCAAAAGGAAAAGGAAGGGTGGGAAGGGAAGAAAGACAAAAAACTAGTCCACTAAAACAGTGAGTAAGAACCAGCTTTCAAAAGAAAACAAGAAAAATATTGAGTCTTTCTCTACAATGCTTGATAATTTTCATGTTGCAAATTCTCCCATCATGACAATTTCAAGATAGCAACGAGAGGTCTCTGTATGAAGACTTGAGAAGAGACATGCAGTAGTATACCACTGCATGCATATCTTTGCTTTTTAGGTTATTAATATCTATTGTGTCTGAGTGTACTCATACTCAGATTACTCAGATATAAATATATATACATATGTATATGCATGTACATTGTAGTAAAATAATTAGGTAGTGATATGTTTTCAGTATGTTTTAACTGTTATTAATACATTTGCTTGTAAGTTCACATGTTAATTTGTATATGTAAGTTTATATGTTAATTTTTAATGATGGTTATGTTTAGCAGCTACCTCACAAAATCCCTGTAATTTTAGAAATTGTATCTTGCATGCTGGTACAGCTTGGCTCTAGCACATGACTGATAAAACATCTTTCTTAATGTCTTAAAAAAATAAGTTACATACACCTAACCATGTTTATGCAGCCAACTTTACTAAAGCTTTTGTGAAGCAAAAGAGATTTTTATTTTACTATTGCAGCTTTCATAATATTTTACTACCCATTTCACTTCAGGAAGCACCTTACTTCTTTTTTTTTTTTTTTTTTTTTTTTTTTTTTTGAGACGGAGTCTCGCTCTGTCACCCAGGCTGGAGTGCAGTGGCCGGCTCTCAGCTCACTGCAAGCTCTGCCTTCCGGGTGTACGCCATTCTCCTGCCTCAGCCTTCCGAGTAGCTGGGACTACAGGCGCCTGCCAACTCGCTCAGCTAGTTTTTTGTATTTTTTAGTAGAGACGGGGTTTCACCGGAAGCGCCTTACTTCTAATACTCTTAGAGATTCTCTTTTCTGGTTATATCTTCATAAATGTGCTTCCGCCACCTCTATCCACCGTACTTTCAACAATTCTTCTTACTTTTTTATTTAAAAAGAAAATTAACCCCTATACCCAAACACAATTGCAATCTATCATTATATTTGCAAGGCAAATGTGGTGGAATTTATAAACCTACAGACTCTGGATCACCTGCTTAAACAATAAGGTTTTAACACTGATTACTCAGTCCTGCTACAGATCTAATTAGTTTATTTGGGGAAAGGGTCTAGATACCACCCTGTTTATTTAACACTTCAGGTGTTTCTAATTGACATGAAAATGTACTACCATTAATAATAGGCTCAATAGAAATGATCAGGTATCCGTTTCAGGGATAATCCCTCCCCATGTGTGCAGAGAGTTTTTAAATACGTCATGGGTCCTGTAATGCATTCTACCCCAGGTCTAAATGACCACCTGAGTAGCCTATGTGTCCTTAAAGATTCAGTCTAGAAGATTACTCTTAGAAGTCCCTCTTGACCCTCACCTAACCTCAAAACTTCCCTTGACAAATTTTTGGCCCCTCCACTTCTGTTCAACTGTACCTTCCTTTCCTAGGTGTTAACCACTCAGCCTATCACCTAAATACTTTATTAATTGTGTCTCTATTTCCTACTACACCGAAATCTCCTTGAAATTCAAGACTGCTTCTTGTGCATCGGTAAATATTCTGTGTTTAGCATAATACCTGACAAATAGTATCTATTTCATAATCCTCGTTTAATGATAAACTAAATGAAGAGAGAGGAGAGGAGTGAAACAGAAAAGGAAGGGGGAGAAGTATTTAAAAAAAGTGGAAAAGTAGGACAACCTGGGGAAAGAAAAGAGTAAAGTAAAAATGTTTGTTTTTAATTTTTATCTGGGTTTGAATTATTGTTTCATTGAGTAATATATCACTTTGCTGTCAAAAAATTTGAATCTCTACAAATACAAGACCCATTACTTTAGGCCACGTGTGATGGCTCATGCCTGAAATCCCAGAATTTTGGGAGACTGAGGCAGGCAGATCACCTAAGGATGGGAATTCGAGACCAGCCTGACCAACATGGAGAAACCTCGTCTCTACTGAAAATAGAAAATTAGCCAGACGCAGTGGCATATGCCTGTAATCCCAGCTACTCGGGAGGCTGAGGCAGGAGAATTGCTTGAACCCAGGAGGCGGAGTTGCTGTGAGCCGAGATTGTGCCATTGCACTCCAGCCTGGGCAACAAGAGGAAAACTCCATCACATACACACAAAAAAATGACTTTTATTAAACTTAAGATTTCCATGATTTCAGGTGTCCATCTAAATTTCTCATTTTAGCATTGCTTGTAACTTATAAATGTAACAATGCCTACTTGACAGAATCATTTTTTTCATTTTACATAATATTACAGAAAATATTTTATGTGGAAAATGTACAAAGATTACATATCAGTTGCAATAAATTGCCAGGGCATGGAAATGAAGACTTGAATCCAGGCTGGCTGAGATTACACATAGCCTACATGGCCGAAATAATAGAACCCAGCTCCTACTCTTCTGTAGAGACATCTATTATTTCTTTAAAACAAAAAATGAAGCTATTTCCCTAGTTTTAAAAATCCTACCCCTTGTTTGTGTTGCAGGTCTTACGCATTGTCTCCCAGTATTTTTAGAAATCCATGGGTTCCATACTAAAAAGATAGCCTTTACATGTGTGAATTCTCTTAAGACAATTTTAATCCCCATTTATACTTTAATCCCCATTTATACAGTTTGCATTTATACTTACGATCGAATTGCCTCCAGGTAATTCCACTTTAGAAGGCAAAGGCAAATTAATGTAAGACACAGTCCAACTTAACATGTAAATACTATATCTTGCACCAACCCAAGTAAAGGCCAAATGATACAAGACAGTGCTACATAAACAAATGTTTCCCACTTGTTCAAATAGAAAACTGTGGTAGGAAAGTTGAAGCCAACAAGGGCGACCAGCAGATGAGTCATGCCAAAATCAAAGGAATTGCAAGATAGCAATCAAAATCAGCATCACAATGGGAATTACAATTTAGTTTCAACAAAATAATTTTATCTGTCATATTAAATTCATGTCGATTTGAATTTCATTGGTTTTGCATATATGCATATATTATATGTGTAAATTCTATTTTAGTTTTAACACGAGTGAAAAGCACTCAGAGCTTATCCCTTTTTTAGGTAAAATATATAACAGTATAATAAAACTACACGATAAGACTGAACCACAGAATACATTTTTCTTGACAAAGAAATACAGTATGAGAACAGAGTACAGTGTTGACATATCACCTTGTTTATTCAGAAGAACAAATACCAAACTTTATTATGTTACATGTGATTTTGATAGGACTTATTGACTACAAATTGCTCTCCTTTAGCTCTCCAATGTTCATTTTTCTGTTAGCTTCATTTGCCACATTACATTGTAAATATTTCTTTATAGGAAGCACTTAATGGTTAAGAGAGTGACTGACCGCTGTAAGACTGTCTAGGTTCAAATCTTATCTGTGCCACTCATTAACTGTGACACAAATTCGTCAGAAGTTCACCAGTTCATTTTGTCTTAAAAGCACATAGAAGAACCACATTTCCCAGACTGCTTTATACTAAGTTGGAACCACATGACTGATGTAGCCAATGGATATGAAGGAAGCAGTGTTCATCATTTTCAGGACTGTTCATAATTCCCATGATCAATCCCCTTACCCTCCCTAACCCTCCATGATGACCTTGAAAACTAGGTATTTCCAATGTTTTAGTTACAGTTTTGTAGCTACAATGTGGAAGCAACCTTTATCTCTGAGTGACCTCTTGAAGGAGGAATTCCCAAGCCATATAAGACTACGACTTGAGCAAGAAAAGACACATAGACCTTTATTCTATGTTCTTATGATTTCTTTGGTATACACACGTGACTTCACCTTTCCTGGTTAATAGAATAACTACATGAACTTGGACAAGTTAATATCAGTGTTCAGTGCCAGAGTTTCCTCATCTGTGAAGCTGGACTAAAGTTTCTTTCCAACAGATACATATATGTTTTATAAGAGTGAGAATCAAATGAGTTAATTCAGACAGACCTCTAAGAACAATACCTTATACTTAGCAAGCATTATTATGAGTCTCCTCCCTGCTCTCTCTTCTCCTGTAGTTCACTGAAGCTGGTGTCTTTGTCTCATTCACTTTTTTTTTTTTTTTTTTGAGACAGAGTCTGGCTCTGCCACCCAGGCTGGAGTGCAGTGATGCAGTATTGGTTCACTGCAACCTCTGCCTCCTGGATTCAAGAGATTCTCCTGCCTCAGTCTCCTGAGTAGCTGGGATTACAGGCACCCGCCACCATGCCCAGCTAATTTTTGTATTTTCAGTAGAGACAGGGCTTCACCATATTGGCCAGGCTGTTCTTAAACTCCTGACTTCAAGTGATCTGCCCAGCTCGGCCTCCAAAAGTTCTGGGATTACAGGCATGAGCCACTGTACCTGGCTGCATTCACTTTTATTTCCAACATTTTTTATAGGTTTGGAACACAGTGGGTGCTGAATAAATGTTTACTTTATCAGTGAATCTAATACCTTCACACAATTGAAAATCATACCAAGTTCATCCATGGGCTATATCCAATTTACATTGATAATATGGCTTTATAACAATTATTAAGAATTCATTGTAGCACATACAGGTAGCATTTTTTAGTCTCTCTTCCTTTCTCCTCCTTTTTCTCCATTGTCCTTTTTCTCCATTGCTCTCTTCTCTTGAGCATTTGAAAAACTGATCTGCATTTAGTAAAAGTCGATAAATAGAGGTGACTAAATTTAAATTTAATGCACATTTGTGTAGAATAGGTCTCCTTGTGTCACCTATAGTTTCATTCTCAAATTATAACATAAAAGAAATATAAAATTTAAATTTCATATATTCATAAGCTAAATAATTCTAATGAATTCCATTATTAATCAGTTAGTGTAGAGAAAGATGAGCCTCTGAGAATTAACCTTTTCTTTGCCTCATCCTCACAGGCTATTGCATGCTTAGCCGTCCTAAAGCAAGAATGAGATTCATCCAGCACATCATTACGTGTAGGTGAATCCTCCTGTCAGCTATTGTGGGAACTACTCTTTGGCTTATATACATGTTGGGACTTATACCAGGTGCTTAGGGACAAAATTCACAGTTACCCTATTAGCATCTCTAGCAAATAACTTGATAAAGAAAACACTAAATTGTTGGATAAATACATTAATTCATGTATCTGTGGATGTCAAATATGCACACCACCATTCCAGTTTCCAAGGCAATTTGAATTGAGAATATCAGATGAATGATTTGAGTTGTAAGGTGAGGGAGATATTCAAATTAACAGGATTGCAACATTTTGCTCTGGTGCTCAGCAAAGAATCACAAATACTGCAGCATGTTGTACAGGAAGGAATTGCCCGAGCAAGGAGGGATAGAAAATCAAAACTGCAGGCTCTTAAACTGCTGAATATACCAATAAATGGACAAGCTTACTCAACTACATTCAAACATCCAGGAAGAATACTTCTTGGAAGCATCTTTTAATAATAAATACTGCTATGTGCCTTGATAATAGAGGCAAGTGGACTGATGAATAAAAAGACTGAATAACTTCAACTTGTGATTATAATAGATAATCATAAAAGTACACAGCAAATATAACTCCCTATTCTACCATAAATCTTATAAACGTAAATATCAAAAAAAATTAAACGAATTAGAGATGAAGAGTTGCTAAATTGTCAGATTATATTGAATTTTAATTGATCTCTTTAAGTTACCTCTTCTTAAAATACACTTTCAAACCAATTCTATTTTATTATATTTATTTTTAGAGCAATTGTAGTTTCACAGAAAAATCGAAAGGTACAGATATTTCCTATATACCACCTGTCCCCACAGAAGGCTATAGCCTTCCCCATTAGTAGCATCTCCCACCAGTTATACATGTTACAGCTGATGAATCTATATTGACACATTATTATCACCCAAAGCCCATAGTTTACGTTCTCTGTTGGTTTGTACATTCTGTGTGTTTGAATAAATATATAATGACATGTATTCACCAGAGTAGTATCACACAGTATTTACACTGCTATAAAAATCCTCTGGATTCTGCCTATTTATCTCCTATCACTAGCCCCAACCCCTGACAACAATGGATCCTTTTACTGGCTCCACAGTTTGGCCTTTTCTCGAATGTCTTATATAATTCAAATAATATACTATAAAGCCCTTTCAGATTTGCTTATTTTGCTTAATAATATACATTTAAGTTTCCTCCATGTCTTCTCATTGCTTGATAAATCATTTCTTTTTAGTTCTGAACAACATTCTGCTGACTACATGTACCACCATTTATTCATCTATTCACCTACTAAAGGACATATTGGTTCCTTACAAGCTTTTATAATTATGAGTACAGCTGCTGTAAACATTCCTGTGCAGGTTTTTTGTGTGGCTATAAAATGTCAGCTTCTTTGGGTAGATACCAAGGGTCACAATTACTGGAAAGTATGAGAAGAGTATGTTGAGTTTTGTGAGAAACTACTAAACTGTTCCAAAGTGACTATACCATTTTTTCATTCCCACAAGCAATGAATGAGAGTTCCTGTGGGTCTACATGTTCTCCAACATTTAGTGTCGCAGTGTTCTGGATTATGATCATTCTAACAGATGCATAGTGGTATCTCATTTTTGTTTTAATTTGCATTTACCTGACAACAAATTTTATGAACACCTTTTCATATGCTTATTTGTTATCTGTATCTCTTCTTTGGTGAAGTGTCTGCCAAGATCTTTGACCTAGGTTTTGAACTGGTTACTTCCTTGTTGTTAAGTTTTAAGAATTATTTGCATATTTTGGATAACATTATTTTGTCAGATATGCCTGCAAATATTTTCTCCCAGTCTGTGGCATATCTTTACATTCTTTTGGCAATATCTTTTGCAAAACAGAAATTTGCAATTTGGATGAACTCCAGCTTATCAATTCGTTATTTCATAAATTGTGCCTTTGGTGTTTTATCTAAAAAGTCATCACTATACACAAGGTTACATAGATTTTCTACTATGTTATCTTCAAAGAGTTTTATAGTTTTACATATTACATTTAGATCTGTGTTGCATTCTGAGTTAACTTTATGAAGAGTGTAAGGTCTCCATTTTGATTACTGTATGCATGTGGCTGTCCACTTGTTTCAGCACCATTTATTGAAAAGGATATTTTGTTCCATTGTATTGCCTTTGCTCCTTTGTCAAAGATGAGTTGACTATGTTTATGTGGGTCTATTTCTGAGCTCTCTATTCTGTTCATTAATGTACTTATCTATTCTTTTGTCAATATCACACGATCTTGACTACTGTAGCTTTGTACTAAGTATTGAAAATGAGTAGTGTTAGTGCTCCAATTTTGTTCTTTCCTTTGATTTTGTGTTGGCTCTTCTGGGTGTTTTGCTTCTCCATATAATGACCCATTAGAATCAATTTGTTGATATCCACAATATATATTTCTGGGATTTTGATTGGAATTGTATTGAATCTACAGATGAAATTGGGAGAACTGACTTCTTAATATTATCTTTCTACCCATAAAAATGTAATTATCTCTATTTCTTTAGTTCTTCTTTGATTTTTTAAAATCAGAGTGTTATAGTTTTTGTTTCTGTATTTTTTCTGGTTGTCTCTTCAACTTTGGGGAAGTGGTTTGCCCTGTGATCTCATTTCTCTTCTGGATCTAAGAAGAGTTGCTAATTTTTCAGTTTATTCAGCTTTTTACGTGTTAAAACAGAGTAGAGACTTCAAGCTCCTTATATGCCAGACCAGAAACTGGATTTTAATTCTAAGTAACCTTATACAGTAACTTTAAAGTTAATTTGAAGAAGTCTTCAAAAATACAAATAAAGTTATTTCTTTTGTTGTTGTTGTTTAGGAACACTCCATTAATATGAATCTCTTTACTATAATACATTTGTCAAAGAAGCATTTGGATTATCAAAGACAATATTTGTTCATTTTCTTTTCTTGCTGATAATAAGTGTACTAGTCAGGATTCTCTAGAGAGACAGAACTAATAAGTTGAATGTATACATAAAGGGGAGTTTTATTAAGGAGTATTGACTCACACAATCATAAAGTGAAGTTCCACAATAGCTGCTGCAAGCTGAAGAGCAAGGAAGGCAGTCCGAGTCCCAAAACCTCAAAAGTAGGGAAGCCGAGAGTGCGGCCTTCAGTCTGTGACTAAAGGCCCGAAAGCCCTTGGCAAACCACTGGTACAAGTCCAAGAATCCAAAAGCTGAAGAACCTGGAGTCCGATGTTTGAAAGCAGGAAGAATCCAGCACAAAAGAAAGATGAAGTCCGGAAGACTCAGCCAGTATCGTCATTGCACTTTCTTCTGTTTGTTTTATTCTAGCCATCCTGGCAGCTGATCAGAAGGTGCCCGCCCAGATTGAGGGTGGGTCTGCTGCTCCCAGTCCACTGACTCAAATCTTCAAATACAAAGTGAAATTTGCATTTGTGACAGATCTTCAAATGCAAAGTGAAATTTTGCCCAGAGCAGAAGTGTTATGACAAAAATGCCTCAATGGATGTTTCCTTCTTTCTGCCCAATTCTCCTTCCCACAATTTTAGGAGGGGGCAAACAGCACAGGTTCTTTCCTCCATCTTCCTTCAGCAAAGGTTTCTTCTAAGTCTTGTCCTTTCTTCTGATGGTGACATATACCTACGTAACTGTAGAGCACTATAGCTCATTGTGGGTGAAATTGCTTTCAACCCCTTTGGCAACACCCTCACAGACACACCCAGGAACAATACTTCACATCCTTCAATCCAATCAAGTTGACACAATATTAACTATCACATCAAGGCACTGGGTAGGAGTAGTACAAAAAATAATTAGATGAATAGATAGATAGATTTCAATCTTATAAACTTAGTCTGATCTAATAATAGTATCAAGTTACTATGGATAACTCAGTTACATTTTTTTCTTTACCAAATGTTTGATCTTAGAGATTTTGTTTCCTTCTTTTACCATATGGCATATGTAGTATATATTAAAAGTAGAAGCTTAAGTAGCTTCATATGTTGGAAGAACATACATAAAGTCTACATGAAAGAGATTTTTTGCCACCCTCTGGCTATTCTGATTTCTATGATAATATCTCTTGTCACCTGGGAGTGACACTGGCATCAAATATTGAAGTCTGAGGTTGGCTAACGAGTGGGATGAATCTTAGCTGGATCAGGACAAGTGGTTCCCTAACCTCCCAACACTCCCATGTGTACCTTCAACTCTAGCCAAATACTCAGTTCTTACTCATATAGACAACTGAAGTTCTGGCTCTGATTTTCTTTCTTTCTTCCCCCCCTGCCCCCAAGCAAAATTGGTTTTCCTTATAGACCTCCACAGCTGATTAATCTCCACCTCTCTATGGCTCCCTTTGGCTACCTCCCATCTCAGACTCTGCAAGTGCCTCATCCTTTCTTGGAGGAGAGAGGAATTTCTGAGTCGGTTCACACTGCATGGAATCCAAAAGATGCTTAGGGGCATTATATGTGTGCTCTGTCTGATTGATGCATAGGTGCCCCAGAAACTGCCAAGAGACTATAAGAGCTGGTCTCGTGACAGATCTTCAAATGCAAAGTGAAATTTTGCCCAGAGCAGAAGTGTTATGACAAAAATGCCTCAATGGATGTTTCCTTCTTTCTGCCCAATTCTCCTTCCCACAATTTTAGGAGGGGAAAAACAGCACAGGTTCTTTCCTCCATCTTCCTTCAGCAAAGGTTTCTTCTAAGTCTTGTCCTTTCTTCTGATGGTGACATATACCTACGTAACTGTAGAGCACTATAGCTCATTGTGGGTGAAATTGCTTTCAACTCACTTTCTAAGAAAAGAAAGTACACTTAAAAAAATAATTTTCAAAACATCAAACTTCTCATATCTTACCACTCATGAATCAAGTTAAGACTTTACTTTTGGTCCTGTTGTCATCTCTCTATCTCTCTCTCTGTCTCTCTCTCTCTCTCTCTGTTTTCTTCTTTCTCACTTCTGCCAAATATCAGGCTACATGGCCAAGCCCATTCTTAAATATTCAGGTAGAGGTAGATATTTTAAGAATAATAACAATGGAACATTTTGCTTCAACAAACAACCTCTCTAACCACAATGGGAAACTGAAATTTTTAAAAAGAATGCAATGCAGTAGAGATATATTACATGTAAATGTGATATCCTATAGGAATAAAACACTATTGTGCAAATCGCCTTGGAGGTTGGAGCTTTTCTTTCTTCCATTTTTACTTATGAGAAAATGACAACAAGTCTTGTTTAAATTATAAAACGATAAGATGATAGAGTACACCATACCATATTTTGTGAAGTTTTCTGTGACATTATTTGAATAATATTAAGAGGACATTTATAAACATACAATAATTTATGAGATTAACATTTAACTAATGACACAAACAAGTCAGAACTCTTATAGCATTTCCACTTAGACACTTGCTAGACACATTAGGATGTCATTCTTCCCGTTACACAGTAGACTACCACAGCTTTGGAAGCTTGTAGACATGGGAAGGGAAGACTGAAGTTAAATAATTTCTATCAAGACATCTAGAGGAGATACAATTTTGCTATGAAGAATCATTTCTCTCTATTCCTAGAATGTTTTGTTAAGATAATGCAGCATTTTCACTACAAAGATAGGAAACATGAGATTCATTGTTCCCTATCTCCCTTCTCCAACACCACCGCCACTTCCTCAACACCTGTGGTAATATTTTACTTATTGGAAAGTAAGAAGTAGGAATAAGATATCCCTTAAGAGGGGGCAGAGCAAGATGGCCGAATAGGAACAGCTCCAGTCTCCGACTCCCAGCGTGAGCGACACAGAAGACCGGTGATTTCTGCATTTTCAACTGGGGTACTGGGGTCATCTCACTAGGGAGTGCCAGACAACCAGTGCTGGTCAGTTGCTGCAGCCCGACCAGCGAGAGCTGAAGCAGGGCGAGGCATCGCCTCACCTGGGAAGCGCAAGGGGGAAGGAAATCCCTTTTCCTAGCCAGGGGAACTGAGACACACAACACCTGGAAAATCGGGTAACTCCCACCCCAATACTGCGCTTTAAGCAAATGGGCACACCAGGAGAATATATCCCATACCTGGCCGGAAGGGTCCCACGCCCACGGAGCCTCCCTCATTGCTAACACAGCAGTCTGTGATCTAACCGCAAGGCAGCAGCGAGGCTGGGGGAGGGGCGCCCGCCATTGCTGAGGCTTAAGTAGGTAAACAAAGCCGCTGGGAAGCTCGAACTGGGTGGAGCTCACAGCAGCTCAAGGAAACCTGCCTGTCTCTGTAGACTCCACCTCTGGGGACAGGGCACAGTTAACAACAACAAAAGCAGCAGAAACTTTTGCAGATGCAAACGACTCTGTCTGACAGCTTAGAAGATAGCAGTGGATCTCCCAACATGGAGGTTGAGATCTGAGAAGGGACAGACTGCCTGCTCAAGTGTGTCCCTGACCCCTGAGTAGCCTAACTGGGAGACATCCCCCACTAGGGGCAGTCTGACACCCCATACCTCACACGGTGGAGTACACCCCTGATAGGAAGCTTCCAAAGTAAGAATCAGACAGGTACACTCACTGTTCAGCAATATTCTATCTTCTGCAACCTCTGCTGCTGATACCCAGGCAAACAGGGTCTGGAGTGGACCTCAAGCAATCTCCAACAGACCTACAGCAGAGGGTCCTGACTGTTAGAAGGAAAACTATCAAACAGGAAGGACACCTATACCAAAAGCCCATCAGTACGTCACCATCATCAAAGACCAGAGATAGATAAAACCACAAAGATGGGGAAAAAGCAGGGCAGAAAAGCTGGAAATTCAAAAAATAAGAGCACATCTCCCCCTGCAAAGGAGCGCAGTCCATCGCCAGCAACGGATCAAAGCTGGTCAGAGAATGACTTTGACGAGATGAGAGAAGAAGGCTTCAGTCCATCAAACTTCTCAGAGCTAAAGGAGGAATTACGTACCCAGCGCAAAGAAACTAAAAATCTTGAAAAAAGAGTGGAAGAATTGACACCTACACTAATTAATGCAGAGAAGGTCATAAACGAAATGACAGAGATGAAAACCATGACACGAGAAATACGTGACAAATGCACAAGCTTCAGTAACCGACTCGATCAACTGGAAGAAAGAGTATCAGCGATTGAGGATCAAATGAATGAAATGAAGAGAGAAGAGAAACCAAAAGAAAAAAGAAGAAAAAGAAATGAACAAAGCCTGCAAGAAGTATGGGATTATGTAAAAAGACCAAATCTACATCTGATTGGGGTACCTGAAAGTGAGGGGGAAAATGGAACCAAATTGGAAAACACTCTTCAGGATATCATCCAGGAGAACTTCCCCAACCTAGTAGGGCAGGCCAACATTCAAATTCAGGAAATACAGAGAACGCCACAAAGATACTCCTCCAGAAGAGCAACTCCAAGACACAGAATTGCCAGATTCACCAAAGTTGAAATGAAGGAAAGAATCTTAAGGGCAGCCAGAGAGAAAGGTCGGGTTACCCACAAAGGGAAGCCCATCAGACTAACAGCAGATCTCTCAGCAGAAACTCTACAAGCCAGAAGAGAGTGGGGGCCAATATTCAACATTCTTAAAGAAAAGAATTTTCAACCCAGAATTTCATATGCAGCCAAACTAAGTTTTCATAAGTGAAGGAGAAAGAAAATCCTTTACAGATCAGCAAATGCTTAGAGATTTTGTCACCACCAGGCCTGCCTTACAAGAGACCCTGAAGGAAGCCCTAAACATGGAAAGGAACAATCGGTACCAGCCATTGCAAAAACATGCCAAAATGTAAAGACCATCCAGGCTAGGAAGAAACTGAATCAACTAACGAGCAAAATAACCAGTTAATATCATTATGGCTGGATCAAGTTCACACATAACAATATTAACCTTAAATGTAAATGGACTAAATGCTCCAATTACAAATTGCTCAGTCTTAGGTATTGACAGACTAAGACCAGATGGTAACATAAACCGTAAGATAATACTTGGTTTAGGGGTTACAGAAAAATATAAATATGTATTGTGCTAGTTTTGCTAGGGCAGCCATAATGAAGTACCACAGACTGGGTGACTTAATCAACATAAATTAATTTTTCCCACATTTCTGGAAGTTAGAAGCTCCAGATCAAGGTATCCTCAGGGTTGCGTTTTTTTTGAGGACTCTCTCCTTGACTTGTAGCTGGCAATCTTAGTCCTTTGTCTTCTACTTGCTCCTCTTCTGTGCTTGTATGTATTTTAATCTCCTCCTATAAGACCAATCACGTTGGAATAGTGCCTACCATTACAACCTTATTTTAACTTAATTTCCTCTTTAAGAGACCTTTCTCCAAATATATAGTCTGTTCTCACACTGCTGTAAAGAACTACTTGAGACTGAGTAATTTATATAGAAAAGAGGTTTAATTGACTCACAGTTCTGTGTGGTGAGTGAGGCCTCAGGAAACTTACTCACATGGTGGAAGGTGAAGAGGAAGCAAGGCATGTCTTACATGGCAGCAGGAGAGTGCAAGAGCAAGAATGGAGCAGCCAAACACTTTTAACCCATCAGATTTCATGAGAACTCACTACTCTCAGGACAGCATGGGGGAAACTTCCCCCATGGTCCAGTCACTTCCTACTAGGTCCCTCCCTCAGTATGTGGGGATTATAATTTGAGATGAGATTTGGGTGGGGACACAAAGCTGAACCATATCATTCCACCCCAACCCCTCCCAAATCTCATGTCCTTTGCACATTTCAAAACATAATCATGCCTTCCCAATAGTCCCCCAAAGTCTAAACTCATTCCAGTATTAACCTAAAAGTACAGGTCCAAAGTGTCATCTGAGACAAGAAAAGTCCCTTCTGCCTATGGGCCTATAAAATCAAAAGCATTAGTTACTTACAAGATACAATAGGGATACAGGCATTGCGTAAATGCTTCCATTCCAAATGGGATAAATTGGCCAAAACAAAGGGGTTACAGAAACCCAATAAGGCCATCATTAAATCTTAAAGCTCTGAAATAATTTCCTTTCACTCCATGTCTCACATCTAGGGCATGCTGATGCAACATGGGCTCCCAAGGTCTTAGGCAACTCCACCCCTGTGGCTCTGCAGACAGCTCTTGTGGCTGCCTTCATGAGCTGATATTGAGTGCCTGAAGTTTTTCCAGGTGCACAGTGCAAGCTGGCAGTGTATCTACTATTCTGGAGTCTGGAGGATGGACCCTCTCCTCACAGCTTCACTAGGCGGTGCCCTAGTGGGGACTCTGTGTGAAGGCTCAAACCCTACATGACCCCTCTGCATTGCCCTGGTAGAGGTTCTCCATGAGGGCTCCACTCCTGCAGCAAACTTCTTTCTGGACATTCAGTTATTTCTCTAATCCTCTGAAATCTAGGAAGAGGCTCCCAAAGCTCAACTCTTGTCTTTTTTGCCCCTGCAGGCCCAAAACCACGTGGAAGCTGACAAGGCTTGGAGCTTGCACTCTCTGAAGCCATGCCTGCAGGTGTACCTTGGCCCCTTTTAGACATGGCTGAAGCTGCAGTAGCTGGAATGCAGGGTGCCATGTCCTAAGGCTGTACAGAGCAGTGAAGCCTTGACCTGGCCCACAAAATCATTTTTACCTCCTAGGCCTCTGGACCTGAGATGGGAGGGGCTTCTATAAATATTTCTGAACTGAGCTGCCCGGGATGCATTTTCTCCATTGTCCTGGCTATTAATGTTCGGCTCCTTGTCACTCATGCAAATTTCTGCAGCCAGCTTAATTTCTCTTCAGAAAATAGGTTTTTCTTTTCTACTGCATGGTTAGGCTGCAAATTTTCCAAACATTTATGCTCTGCTTCCCTTTAAACATAAGTTCCAATTTCAGACTATCTCTTTGTGAATGCATATAACTATACACTGTCAAGAAAAAACAGATCACCTCTTGAACGCTTTGCTGCTTAGAAATTTCTTCTGCTAGATACCCTAAATCATCTCTCTGAAGTTCAAAGTGCTATATATCTCTAGGGCAGGGCTAAAAGACTGCCAGTCTCTTTTCTAAGGCATAGCTAAAGTGGCCTTCACTCCAGTTACCAGTAAGTTTCTCATCTCCATTTGAGACCCCCTCAGCCTGGACTTCATTGTCCATATTACTATCAGCATTTTGGTCAAAACCATTCAACAAGACTCTAGGAAGTTCCAAGCTTCCCCACATCTTCCTGTCTTCTTCTGAACCCTCCAAACTCTTCCAACCTGTGCCCGTCAAAGTTGCTTTCACATTTTCAGTTATCTTTATAGAAGTGCCCCAAACTTCTGGTACCATTTTTCTGTATTAGTCCATTCTCACACTGCTATAGAGAAATCCCGAGACTGGGTAATTTATAAAGAAAAGAGTTTTAATTGACTCACAGATTCACATCACTGGAGAGACCTTAGGATACTTACAATCATGACAGAAGTTGAAAAGAAAGCAAGGCATGTCTCACATAGTGGCAGGAGAGAGAGAGGGGGGAACTGTAAAAACACTTTTAAACTGTTGGATTTTGTGAGAACTCAATATCATGAGAACAACATGGAAATTACCACCCTCATGATCCAGTCACCTCCCACCAGGTCCCTCCCTCAACATGTGGGGATTACAATTCAAGATGAAACTTGAGTGGGGCACAGCCAAACCATATCAATATGGTTTGGTTAATACCTCAGTATCTCATCCTATGGACTTTTTAGATTGGTGAAAGGATCTGTTGTCTTGGTTTAATTTGGGCACTCTTACCTCCTGGTCTAGAGAAAACTAAAAAGTATTTTCTTAGTATTTGCTATGTTGCAATACTCAAATATATGATTTCCAGAATCTTAAATGCAGTTACAAAGCCACTATCCCCCAAATAATCGTTCACCAA
Organism: Trachypithecus francoisi; assembly: GCF_009764315.1. Lineage (NCBI taxonomy): Eukaryota > Metazoa > Chordata > Mammalia > Primates > Cercopithecidae > Trachypithecus > Trachypithecus francoisi. The sequence goes on from NW_022681454.1 coordinate 70,598,268, forward strand.
AATAATAAAAACTAAACTTTATAAAGGTTGAATTTATCACAAGAAAAATACTTATTATGTGATCATGACTCCACAAAAAGTGATCCAGATTTGGATTGATCATATCCCCAGATTATATTGATTTGCTGTCCAGCACAGGCATAAGAACAAGAAAATACAGAGAACTGTGTCCTCTTGCAATAATATGATAACATATTTGTTTTGTCCCAGAAAACTCTTCACCAGGAAGATAGGAGTATAAACCAAAAAATAACCACTGTTTACTTCAGGAAATTACTGTGACCCGAATTGTCTGGGCAAACGGTTTGCTCCTTTGGACAAACAGCTCTCTTGTCTGGAAAACAGAATGTTCACTGGTGCAAACAGCTAACATAATATATGAGATTTTACTAATCCAAACCTGCCCTTCATAATGTCCACCATTCTAAACAATGATTTAGACCGAGTATTCTTACTTTATCTCTCTTTTTTTGAAATATAGTGAGGACTATGTCAAACTGGTGATTTTCCTTATAGTAGAAAATCTGATCAACTTACCATTGTTTGATTAAAACACTTTTAAAATAATCTTCTTGGGGATATAACTGTTGATATGTTTTACGCCTAAACTGTAAGTAACATGTTAAAGTTAGTAAGAATAATTGGTTTGCTATATTTACTTATAATTTTGAGAATTTTAGTCTTATTTCCTCAGTGTTAAATTTTATCTTTCACATAAATTCACACTAAGTTAAAAACACATAGAATCACCTAGTATCAACGATAAAAATATGTTATAATAGTAAATAACATAATTATAGGGGGTAAAAATAGATTAGTGGTTACCAATGGTTAGGAATTAGAGGAAGGTGTGAGTGTAGCTACTAAGAAGTTACATAAGGGCGCCTCTGGTAATGGCACAGTAATATATATCATGATTGTGATGGTGATTACAGAAAGCAACACATGTGATAGCATTGTACAGAGCTACACATGCACACATGCACACATGTATGCATTCCAAGTATAAGTATGACTGGTGACACCTGAATAAACTCTATGAATTATACCAATTTTGATTTCCTGGTTTTGAGATTGTACCATAACTATGGAGAATACTGACATTGAAGGAGGCTGGGTGAAGGGTACACAGGACCACCCTGCACATTTCTTTGCAAGTTCCTGTGAATCCATAATTATTTTTTAAAAGTTAAAAAAAAGCCCAATAAGATCACTTAATTTAAATTTTGGTGACTTAGCACACAATCAAACTATTTTATTGATTCATCTAAAAATTGTATTCAATGCTGAAATTTGATACTGCAGTGAAGCAGTGGCAGACACTGTGCCTTAACTAACACCATTTACTTTTCCCCTTCCTGCCAAAGGTCACTTCTCATTATAAAGGCTGAAAATGTCAGATTCCCATTTGTCAGGCTCTCTTGCAGTAAAGCTAGGTCATAGTGCTGGCCAAAAAGATGAAAGAAAAACTGTATGTGTGTGTGTGTTTGTGTGTGTGTGTATATGTGTGTCTGAAAGGGAGAGAAATCTGTTACATATGAGAGCATCTGACATCTTCCTTGTTAAAAAGATAGTGCTGTGATGACAGAACCTTAACTTTCTTTTCCCTTTGAATGTTATTGGTCAAGGATGTGATACAAAGATATGCAACATTAACTTTAAAACCATGAAGCCACAAACTGAAAATAAGCAGCCAGCTTGCTTAGCATAATGAGTGGAAAGACATTGGCATTTTAGTGGCATTGAGACATTGAATTCATCTTGAAAGTATCTACCTTTAGACTTCTTGTTATTTATGATAAATGTTTATATCATTATTAAATTGTCAATAGGTTATTTCATTATTTGCAGCCAACAACATCTGTAATTCAAATATTTGACACATTAATGATTTTTTGAGTAATAAGTTATTTGCTAGAACAATCTATTTTATATGAAATAATATCCCCTCAAGAAACGTCATATGCCTTCATAGAGACATTTAAAGAGCACTTTAAAAAATCAATTTGTCATAGTCATTTAAAGGCTGAGATTTTAACATTTAGCCAAATTCAAAACATCACACATTAAAATAGATTATCAAAGAAAAATCATTTGTTCAGGTACTCGTGTGCACATTTAGGCTTCAGTTAAAATTTAGTGATGGTGAGAAAGAGTGAATGATAATGCCACTTTTTGCTGAATACTTGTCACTTTTTCTTAAGAAAACTTCAAAATATATATAAACTTTTAAATAAAAAATGCTGTTATATTTTCTTTTAATATACTGAAATGAGCATAAATATCTCATTTCCTGAGTCTTCCATGCAAATAATCAATAAAATACAACAAGGAATAAACTACAAGAATCCTGAAAATTAAATAATGAGCTTATTCATACGTTGAACACCTCAATGTAAACTATTTTCACCAATTGTAATTGAGATAATAAACATTATTTTATTAAGTAATGTACTTCACTATGAAATTGTATTAAAAAGCATTGAAACATTACCACATTTGTTTCAGTCCTCTGTGAACATTTTTCTTTTTCTATTTTCCTCTTTTATATATTTGAACAAATTCAGAGCTCCAGCCTTCATGAAAGGTAAAGAAAATGGGCTTTTGTTTATTATTGTACTTTTCAAATTGAGGAAACTATTTCTTTCTTTTTTTTTTTTTTATTATACTTTAAGTTCTAGGGTACATGTGCATAATGTGCAGGTTTGTTACATATGTATACTTATGCCATGTTGGTGTGCTGCACCCATCAACTCGTCAGCACCCATCAATTCATCATTTATATCATGTATAACTCCTCAATGCAATCCCTCCCTCCTCCCCCCTCCCCATGATAGGCCCCAGTGTGTGATGTTCCCCTTCCCCAGTCCAAGTGATCTCATTGTTCAGTTCCCACCTATGAGTGAGAACATGCGGTGTTTGGTTTTCTCTTCTTGTGATAGTTTGCTAAGAATGATGGTTTCCAGCTGCATCCATGTCCCTAAAAAGGACGCAAACTCATCCTTTTTGATGGCTGCATAGTATTCCATGGTGTATATATGTCACATTTTCTTAATTCAGTCTGTCACAGATGGACATTTGGGTTGATTCCAAGCCTTTGCTATTGTGAATAGTGCCGCAATAAACATACGTGTGCATGTGTCTTTGTAGTAGAGTAATTTATAATCCTTCGGGTACATACCCAATAGTGGGATGGCTGGGTCATATGGTACATCTAGTTCTAGATACTTGAGGAATTGCCATACTGTTTTCCATAATGGTTGAACTAGTTTACAATCCCACCAACAGTGTAAAAGTGTTCCTATTTCTCCACATCCTCTCCAACACCTGTTGTTTCCTGACTTCTTAATGATTGCCATTCTGACTGGTGTGAGATGGTATCTCATTGTGGTTTTGATTTGCATTTCTCTGATGGCGAGTGATGATGAGCATTTTTTCATGTGTCTGTTGGCTGTATGGATGTCTTCTTTTGAGAAATGTCTGTTCATATCCTTTCTCCACTTTTTGATGGGGTTGTTTGTTTTTTTCTTGTATATTTGTTTGAGTTCTTTGTAGATTCTGGATATTAGCCCTTTGTCAGATGAGTAGATTGCAAAAATTTTCTCCCATTCTGTAGGTTGCCTGGTCACTCTGATGGTAGTTTCTTTTGCTGTGCAAAAGCTCTTTACTTTAATTAGATCCCATTAGTCAATTTTGGCTTTTGCTGCTGTTGCTTTTGGTGTTTTAGACATGAAGTCCTTGCCCATGCCTATGTCCTGAATGGTACTACCTAGATTTTCTTCTAGGGTTTTTATGGTATTAGGTCTAACATTTAAGTCTCTAATCCATCTTGAATTAATCTTCGTATAAGGGGTAAGGAAAGGATCCAGTTTCAGCTTTCTACTTATGGCTAGCCATTTTCCCAGCACCATTTATTAAATAGGGAATCCTTTCCCATTTCTTGTTTCTCTCAGGTTTGTCAAAGATCAGATGGCTGTAGATGTGTGGTATTATTTCTGAGGACTCTGTTCTGTTCCATTGGTCTATATCTCTGTTGTGGTACCAGTACCATGCTGTTTTGGTTACTGTAGCCTTGTAGTATAGTTTGAAGTCAGGTAGCTTGACGCCTCCAGCTTGGTCCTTTTGACTTAGGATTGTCTTGGCAATGCGGGCTCTTTTTTGGTTCCATATGAACTTTAAAGCAGTTTTTTCCAATTCTGTGAAGAAAGTCATTGGTAGCTTGATGGGGATGGCATTGAATCTATAAATAACCTTGGGCAGTATGGCCATTTTCAAGATATTGATTCTTCCTATCCATGAGCATGGTATGTTCTTCCATTTGTTTGTGTCCTCTTGATTTCACTGAGCAGTGGTTTGTAGTTCTCCTTGAAGAGGTCCTTTACATCTCTTGTAAGCTGGATTCCTAGGTATTTTATTCTCTTTGAAGCAATTGTGAATGGAAGTTCATTCCTGATTTGGCTCTCTGCTTGTCTGTTACTGGTGTATAAGAATGCTTGGGATTTTTGCACATTAATTTTGTATCCTGAGACTTTGCTGAAGTTGCTTATCAGCTTAAGGAGATTTTGGGCTGAGATGATGGGGTTTTCTAAATATACAATCATGTCATCTGCAAACAGGGACAATTTGACTTCTTCTTTTCCTAACTGGATACCCTTGATTTCTTTCTCTTGCCTGATTGCCCTAGCAGAACTTCCAACACTATGTTGAATAGGAGTGGTGAGAGAGGGCATCCCTGTCTTGTGCCAGTTTTCAAAGGGAATTTTTCCAGTTTTTGCCCATTCAGTATGATATTAGCTGTGGGTTTGTCATAAATAGCTCTTATTATTTTGAGGTACGTTCCATCAATACCGAATTCATTGAGCGTTTTTAGCATAAAGGGCTATTGAATTTTGTCAAAAGCCTTTTCTGCATCTATTGAGATAATCATGTGGTTCTTGTCTTTGGTTCTGTTTATATGCTGGATTACATTTATTGATTTGAGCATGTTGAACCAGCCTTGCATCCCAGGGATGAAGCCCACTTGATCATGGTGGATAAGGTTTTTGATGTGCTGCTGAATCCGGTTTGCCAGTATTTTATTGAGAATTTTTGCATCGATGTTCATCAGGGATATTGGTCTAAAATTCTCTTTTTTGTTGTGTCTCTGCCAGGCTTTGGTATCAGGATGATGTTGGCCTCATAAAAAGAGTTAGGGAGGATTCCCTCTTTTTCTATTGATTGGAATAGTTTCAGAAGGAATAGTACCAGCTCCTCCTTGTACCTCTGGTAGAATTCAGCTGTGAATCCATCTGGTCCTGGACTTTTTTTCGTGGGTAGGCTATTAATTGTTGCCTCAATTTCAGAGCCTGCTATTGGTCTATTCAGGGATTCAACTTCTTCCTGGTTTAGTCTTGGAAGAGTGTAAGTGTCCAGGAAATTATCCATTTCTTCTAGATTTTCTAGTTGATTTGCATAGAGGTGTTATAGTATTCTCTGATGGTTGTTTGTATTTCTGTGGGGTCAGTGGTGATATCCCCTTTATCATTTTTATTGCGTCTATTTGATTCCTCTCTCTTTTCTTCTTTATTAGTCTTGCTAGCGGTCTGTCAATTTTGTTGATCTTTTCAAAAAACCAACTCCTGGATTCATTGATTTTTTTGGAGGGTTTTTTGTGTCTCTATCTCGTTCAGTTCTGCTCTGATCTTAGTTATTTCTTGGCTTCTGCTAGCTTTTGAATGTGTTTGCTCTTGCCTCTCTAGTTCTTTTAATTGTGATGTTAGAGTGTCCATTTTAGATCTTTCCTGCTTTCTCTTGTGGGCATTTAGTGCTATAAATTTCCCTCTACACACTGCTTTAAATGTGTCCCAGAGATTCTGGTATGTTGTATCTTTGTTCTCACTGGTTTCAAAGAACATCTTTATTTCTGCTTTCATTTCGTTATGTACCCAGTAGTCATTCAGGAGCAGGTTGTTCACTTTCCAGGTAGTTGAGCAGTTTTGATTGAGTTTCTTAGTCCTGAGTTCTAGTTTGATTGCACTGTGGTCTGAGAGACAGTTTGTTATAATTTCTGTTCTTGTACATTTGCTGAGGAGTGCTTTACTTCCAATTATGTGGTCAATTTTGGAATAAGTGTGATGTGGTGCTGAGAAGAATGTATATTCTGTTGATTTGGGGTGGAGAGTTCTATAGATATCTATTAGGTCCGCTTGGTGCAGAGATGAGTTCAATTCCTGGATATCCTTGTTAACTTTCTGTCTTGTTGATCTGTCTAATGTTGACAGTGGAGTGTTGAAGTCTCCCATTATTATTGTATGGGAGTCTAAGTCTCTTTGTAGGTCTCTAAGGACTTGCTTTATGAATCTGAGTGCTCCTGTATTGGGTGCATATATATTTAGGAGAGTTAGCTCTTCCTGTTGAATTGATCGCTTTACCATTATGTAATGGCCTTCTTTGTCTCTTTTGATCTTTGATGGTTTAAAGTCTGTTTTATCAGAGACTAGGATTGCAACCCCTGCTTTTTTTTGTTCTCCATTTGCTTGGTAGATCTTCCTCCATCCCTTTATTTTGAGCCTATGTGTGTCTCTGCATGTGAGATGGGTCTCCTATACAGCAGACTGATGGGTCTTGACTCTTTATCCAGTTTGCCAGTCTGTGTCTTTTAATTGGAGCATTTAGTCCATTTACATTTAAGGTTAATATTGTTATGTGTGAACTTGATCCTGTCATTATGATATTAACTGGTTATTTTGCTCGTTAGTTGATGTAGTTTCTTCCTAGCCTCGATGGTCTTTACATTTTGGCATGTTTTTGCAATGGCTGGTACCGATTGTTCATTTCCATGTTTAGGGCTTCCTTCAGGGTCTCTTGTAAGGCAGGCCTGGTGGTGACAAAATCTCTAAGCATTTGCTGATCTGTAAAGGATTTTCTTTCTCCTTCACTTATGAAACTTAGTTTGGCTGGATATGAAATTCTGGGTTGAAAATTCTTTTCTTTAAGAACGTTGAATATTGCCCCCCACTCTCTTCTGGCTTGTAGAGTTTCTGCTGAGAGATCTGCTGTTAGTCTGATGGGCTTCCCTTTGTGGGTAACCCGACCTTTCTCTCTGGCTGCCCTTAAGATTTTTTCCTTCATTTCAACTTTGGTGAATCTGGCAATTATGTGTCTTGGAGTTGCTCTTCTGGAGGAGTATCTTTGTGGTGTTCTCTGTATTTCCTGAATTTGAATGTTGGCCTGCCCTACTAGGTTGGGGAAGTTCTCCTGGATGATATCCTGAAAAGTGTTTTCCAACTTGGTTCCATTTTCCCCCTCACTTTCAGGCACCCCAATCAGACGTAGATTTGGTCTTTTTACATAATCCCATACTTCTTGCAGGCTTTGTTCATTTCTTTTTCTTCTTTTTTCTTTTGGTTTCTCTTCTCGCTTCATTTCATTCATTTGATCCTCAATCGCTGATACTCTTCCAGTTGATCGAGTCGGTTACTGAAGCTTGTGCATTTGTCACGTATTTCTCGTGTCATGGTTTTCATCTCTGTCATTTCGTTTATGACCTTCTCTGCATTAATTAGTCTAGCTGTCAATTCTTCCACTCTTTTTTCAAGATTTTTAGTTTCTTTGCGCTGGGTACGTAATTCCTCCTTTAGCTCTGAGAAGTTTGACGGACTGAAGGCTTCTTCTCTCATCTCGTCAAAGTCATTCTCTGACCAGCTTTGATCCGTTGCTGGCGATGGGCTGCACTCCTTTGCAGGGGGAGATGCGCTCTTATTTTTTGAATTTCCAGCTTTTCTGCCCTGCTTCTTCCCCATCTTTGTGGTTTTATCTGTCTCTGGTCTTTGATGATGGTGACGTACTGATGGGGTTTTCGTATAGGTGTCCTTCCTGTTTGATAGTTTTCCGTCTGACAGTCAGAAGGACTGTCTGTTGGTCTGTTGGAGATTGCTTGAGGTCCACTCCAGACCCTGTTTGCCTGGGTATCAGCAGCAGAGGTTGCCGAAGATAGAATATTGCTGAACAGCGAGTGTACCTGTCTGATTCTTCCTTTGGAAGTTTCCTCTCAGGGGTGACTCCACCCTGTGAGGTGTGGAGTGTCAGACTGTCCCTAGTGGGGGATGTCTCCCAGCTAGGCTACTCAGGGGTCAGGGACCCACCTGAGCAGGCAGTCTGTCCGTTCTCGGATCTCAACCTCCACGTTGGGAGATCCACGGCTCTCTTCAAAGCTGTCAGACAGAGTCGTTCGCGTCTGCACTGGCCCCCGCTGTTTCCCCTATTGGACTTCAGCTGTGGGCTGTCCCCAGAGGTGGAGTCTACAGAGACAGGCAGGCTTCCTTGAGCTGCTGTGAGCTCCACCCAGTTCAAGCTTCCCAGCGGCTTTGTTTACCTACTTAAGCCTCAGCAATGGTGGGCGCCCCTCCCCCAGCCTCGCTGCTGCCTTGCGGATAGATCGCCGCAGACTGCTGAGTTAGCAGTGAGGGAGGCTCCATGGGCGTGGGACCCTCCCGGCCAGGTGTGGGATATATTCTCCTGGTGTGCCTGATTGCTGAAAGCGCACTATTGGGGTGGGAGTTACCCGATTTTCCACGTGTTGTGTGTCTCAGTTCCCCTGGCTAGGAAAACGGATTCCCTTCCCTCTTGCGCTTGCAGGTGAGGCGATGCCTCGCCCTGCTTCAGCTCTCGCTGGTCAGGCTGCAGCAGCTGACCAGCACCGATTGTCCGGCACTCCCTAGTGAGATGACCCCAGTACCTCAGTTGAAAATGCAGAAATCACCGGTCTTCTGTGTCACTCGCGCTGGGAGTTGGAGACTGGAGCTGTTCCTATTTGGCCATCTTGCTCCGCCCCGAAACTGTTTCAACACATTTTTGAAAACGATGGCAGTGATCGCGTTCAGTTACAATTCCATAGCTTCATTTAGGGCAAATTTAATGGTCAGGTCTGTCTCTAGTCATCATTTGCAGCATTACACACTGAGCTATATTCAATAATTTTCATTAATTTATATAACAATATTTGCACAAAATTACATTAGAAAATGTGTATACCTTGTATTTTTTGCAATAATATGAAATTTAAATGTGTAAATGATGCAAGTGGAACTGACTTGAAAAGTTTTGTTAATATTTACAGTTTCTATTTTTTCATCTTTTTCTTTAAACAGGTAAAATTTTAACTGTATGTAATTTTTAAGAGCACTTCAAGCTTAATAAAGGGACATCAGATAAGAGGGACTCAGAATAGCCTATATTTTGAGTTTTAAAAAGTAATTAATCAAAGTATTTTGAAACATAAAGTATCTTTTTTATTTGACTTATAAAGGCATAAAAATATAGGACTGCTATTGACTTTTTGGTGACAAATTAGCTTAGAGACCTTGACTTTTCCTCTGTCATATAGTTCTAGAAAGCAAAGTTTGCAAACTGCAGAGATCTTAAAGGAAAAAAAAATATTTCTAGTTGTTCCTTTTAAAAATATTTAGATTCATTTTTCTGCAGTCAGGTGAAATGGAAGTTTAAAGTTGAGATTTATTTTAGTTATAAATATAATTTTAAAATAATACTTTTGCATACCTCATTTTGTTATATGAAAATGTACGTGCTAAAAACTAAAATATCAAAAGCTAATTATTGAGAGAAACAATATATGTAATATTGGTAACAAAATTCCAGGAAATGTACATGGAAACTGAGAAGAGGCTGTCAGGGTCTTTATAATTCCCAGGAAATCAGTAGACTCTGTCATCTTGAGATTGATGATTTGAGAACTATAAGTCTAAATGTCAATTTAGTAAGAACATGAATTCCTGTAAAAGAAAAAATAACATGCATATTATATAAGTTTGTATATAATTATATTACATTGCACACAGAGAAAAATATATGGCAATGAACAAATAGCCAGGAAGCCCCAAATAGAGCATGCACAATAAAATATAAAAGAAGAAATGTATCAGCTTTGACAATTCACATAAATAGTTAAATTTGTTTATGCAACAAATAGTTTCTCAAAATAGGTTCTAAATCAAGTCCATTCATATGATGTATGCAGAGCTACATTTAAAATGACATGGGGGAGCTAGTGTGGAGCGGAGCAAGATGACCGAATTGAAGCCTCTACTGGTCATTCTCCCCCACAGGAACATCAAATGTAACAACTCTCTACACACACAAAAAGTACTGCATAAGAATAAAATAAATGAGGTGAGTAATCACAGTACCTGGGTTTAACTTCACATAGCTGAAAGAAGCACTGAAAAAGGTAGAAAAGAAAGCCTTGAATCTCTGATGCACCCCTTCTCTTATCACCTGACAGCAGCCACATGGTGTAAAGAGAAAATTTGCACTTTGGGGAGGGACAGCACAAGTGGTTATGAGACTTTGCATTGAACTCAGTGCTGCCTTGTCACAGTAGAAAGCAAAACCAGGATGAACTCAGCAGATGCCTGCTCACAGAGGAAGCATTTAGACTGGCCCCAGCCAGAGGTGAATTCCGCATCCTAGTGATTGGAACATGAGTTCTGGCAAGTCTTGCCTCATGGGCTGAAGTGCTTTGGGGTTCTAAGTCAACTTGAAAGGTAATCTAGGCCCCCAGGAAGGCAATTCTTCAGCAACTGCTAGTGCTGTTTTAGGCTTGGAGCGAGTAGACTTGCAGGGCACATGTTCTAGTGAGACACCAGCTGGTGTGGCTAAGGGTGTACTTGCACCACCAGTCCCCAAATCCCTAAGCAGCACAGCTCACAAGAACAAAAGTGCCTCTATCCTTCTGCTTGAGGAGAGGAAAGACTATAGAGGACTTTGTCTTGCATCCTGGATACTAGCTTAGCCACAGTAGGATAGGGTGCTGGCTAGAGTTGGTGGGGGCGCCCATTCCAGGCCCTATCTTCTGGAAAGCATTTCTAGACAAACACTGGGACAGAAGGGAACTCACTGCCTTGAACGGAAGGACCTAGTTCTGGCAGGATTTATCACCTGCTGACTAAAGACCCCTTGGGCCCTGAAGAACAAGCAGTGATATCCAGGTAGTACACCATGAGCCATAGGTAAGTCTGAGATGTGCTGGCTTCAAATGAGACCCAGCACACTCCCACTTGTGGTGGCTACAGTGAGACTCCTTCAGCTTGAGAAAAGCAGAGGGTAAAGGGATCTTCGTCTTGTGTCTTAGATACCAGCTTGGACACCCTGGGGTAGAGTACCAAGCAGGCTCTTGGGGTCCCTGATTCTAGCCTTGTTTCTTATACAGCATTTCTGGATCTTCCCTGAGCAAGTAGGGAACTCACTGCCATGAAGGGTGATTCCCAAACCTGGCAGCATTCACCACAAGGTGACTAAAGAGCACTTGGATCTTAAATGAGCACCAGCAGTAGCATGGCAGCACTCCTTCTGGGCCTGTGGTGATGATGGTGGCCATAAGAAGAGACTTGTCTGCCCCTGGAAAGGGGTGGGTAGATGGGAAGAACTTTATCTTGTACTTTGAGTGCCAACTGAGCTGCAGAAGGATAGAGCACCAAGTAGATTTTCAAAGTATTTGATTCCAGTCCATGGTTCCTTGGCAACTCTGAACCCAGCTGGGGCCTGGGGGAACTTGCTGACCTGAAGGAAGAAACACAAGCTTAGCTGTCTTCACCACCTGCTGATTGTAGGACCCTAGGACCTTAAGTGAACATAGGCGGGAGACAACTAGTGGTTCCAGGAGGCTTTGGGTGAGACCTAGGGCTGTGTTGGCTTTCGATATAACACAGCAGAGTCCCAGTGCTGGTGACCAAAGGAGGGCTTATGTCACCCCACCTCTGGCTCCAGGCAGGTCAAGAGAGAGAGGAGAGAGAGAGAGAGAGAGAGAGATTGTTTGTTTTTGAGGAAGAAAGAGAAGAAAACAAATTTCTGCTTGATAATCTAGAGAAGTCTTCCAGATCTTATCCAAGACCACCAAAGAAGTACCTGGGCCAGTGTGCAAGAACTACAACATTACTAGGCTTAGATTGTCACCTAATGCAGATATGGTTTAAATCATAACACCCAAACCACTTCAAATTCCTGGAAAGCCTTCACAAGAAGGGCAGGTACAAACAAAGCCTAGACTGAAAAGACTATAATAAATACCTAACTCTTCCGTGGGTGTCCAGAAACTGATGAACACCCACAAGCATCAAGACCATCCAGGGAAATAAGACCTCACCAGGTGAAATGAATAAGGTACCAGGGAGCAATTCTGGAGAAATAGAGATTTGTAACCTTTCAGAGAGAGAATTCAAAATAGCTATTTTGAGGAAACTTAAAGAAATTCAAGACCACACAGAGACAGAATTTAGAATTCTATCAGATAAATTTAACAAACACATTGAAATATTAAAAAGAAGCAGAAGTTCTAAGTTGAAAAATGCAATTGACATACTGAAGAATGCATCAGAATCTCTTAATAGCAGAATTAAGCAAGAAAACAGAATTAGTTGGCCTGTCAACAGGCTATGTAAAAATACATAGTCAGAGGAGACAAAAGAAAAAATATAAATAAAAAACAATAAAACATTCATACAGGATCTAGCAAACTGCCTCAAAAGGGCAAATCTAAGAGAGCTATTAGCCTTAAAAAGGAGGCAGAGATAGAGGGGTACACAGATTATTCAAAGGGATAATAACAGCAAATTTCCCAAACTTCAATATTCAAGTATAAGAAGGTTATAGAACATAAAGCAGATTTAACCCAAAGAATATGTCTATATTCAAGTGTAAGAAGGATATGAAACACCTATCAGATATAACCCAAAGAAGACTACCTTAAGACATTTAATAATCAAACTTCAAAAAGTCAAGGATAAAGAAAGGATCCTAAAAGCAGGAACAGAAAATAAACAAATAACATACAATGGAGTGCCAGTACATCCGTCAGACTTTCCAGCAAAAACCTTACAAGCCAGGAGAGAGTGGCATGACGTATTTAAAGTGCTGAAGGAAGAAAAACTTTTACACTAGAATAGTGTATCTGGTGAAAATATCCTTCAAACATGAAGGAGAAATAAGTACTTTACCAGACAAACAGAAGCTGAGATATTTTGCCAACAACAGACCTGTCCTACAAGAAATGCTAAAGGGAGTTATTCAGTCATAAAGAAGGAGATGTTAGTGAGCAATAAGAAATTATCTGAAGGTACAAAACTACTGGTAATAGTAAGTACAAAGAAAAACACAAAATATTATAACTGTAATTGTGGTGTGTAAACTACTCTGATCTAAGTAGAAAAACTAAAAGATGAACCAATTCAAAATAATTGCTACAACAATTTTTGAAGACATATACAGTATAATAAGACATAAAGAGAAATAGCAAAAAGTTAAAAAACAGTGGGATTAAATTGAAGTGTAGAGTTTTTATTAGTTTTCTTTTTGCTTGTTTATGCAATCAGTTTAAAATAATCAGTTATAAGAGAGTAATTGAAAACCTCCTAGTAACCTCAAATAAAAAAATAACAATTGATATACAAAATATAAAAAGCAAGAAATTAAATTATACTAACAGAGAAAATCACCTTCACTAAAAGGAAGATAGGAAGGAAGGAAAGGAGGAAAAGACCACAAGACAACTGAAAAGAAATAACAAAATGGCAGGAGTAAGTCCTTACTCATTGATAATAACATTGAATGTAAATAGATGAAACTCTCCAATCAAAACACTCAGTGGCTGAGTGGATAATAAAATGAGACCCAATGATCTATTGTCTACAAGAAACACATTTCACCTATAAAGACATACATAGATTGAAAATAAAGTAGTAGAAAAAATTTTCATGTCAATGGAAGCCAAAAAACAGAAAACAAAACAAAACAAAAACAAAAACAAAGCAGGAGTATCTATACTTATATCAGACAAAAGAGATTTCAAGACTAAATCCATAAGAAGAAACAAAAAGGTCATTATATAATGATAAAGGGGTCACTTCAGCAAAAGGAAATAACAATTGTAAATATATGTGTACCAAACACTAGAGCACCCAGATATATAAAACAAACATTAATTGAACTAGAGAGAGAGAGGTATACCATGATACAATAATAGCTGGAGGCTTGAACACCCCATATACTCATTGAACAGATCTTCCAGAGAGAAAATCAAGAGAAAAACATGAGACTCAATCTGCACTATGGACCAAATGGATCTAAAAGATATTTACAGAACATTTCATCCAATGGATGGAGAATACACATTCTTCTCCTCAGCACATGGATCATTCTCAAGGATAGAGCGTACATTAGGTCACAAAATGAGTCTTAAATCATTGAAGAAAATGAGAATAGTATCAAGAAACCTCTCTGACCACAATGAAATAAAACTCAAGATCTATGACAAGAGGAATTTTGTAAACTATGTAAATACTTGGAAATTAAACAATATGCTCCTGAATAACAAGAGGGTCAAGAAAGAAATTAAGGGGAAAACTGAAAAAGTTTCTTCAAATAAACAACAATGCAAACACAACATACCAAGACCAATGGGGTACAGTGAAAGCAGTACTAAGAGGGATGTTTATAGTACAAATGCCTGTATCAAAAATAAAGACAAATTTTACAAAAATAACTTAATGATGCATCTTAACAGACTTATAAAGAGCAAATCAAACCCAAACTTAATGAAAGAAATAAATATCACAGCAGAAACAAGTTATACTGAAAACAATATATAAGATCAACAAAATGAAAAGTTGTTTTTTGAAAAGATAAACAAAATTGACAAACCTCTAGCAAGACTAAGAAAAAAGTGAGAAAATTCAAGTAAAATCAGAGATAAAAAAAGAGATATTACAACGGATACCATAGAAATTAAAAGGATCTTTAGTGGCTACTATGGGCAACTATATGTCAATAAGTTTGAAAATCTAGAATACATGGATAAATTCCTAGACACATAGAATCTACCAGGACTGGACCATGACAAAATCTGAATAGACCAATAACAAAACCTGAACAGGCCAATAACAAGTAAAAAGAATGAAGCCATAATAAAAAGCCTTCCAGCAAAAGGAGCCCAGAGCCCAGTGGATTCATTGCTGAATTCCACCAAACATTCAAAGAAGAACTATTACCAATCCTACTCAAACTGTTCTGAAAAATAGAGGAGGAAGGAATACTTCAAAACTCATTCTACAGGGCCAGTATTGTCTTGATACCAAAAATAGACAATTACACATCAGAAAAAGAAAACTATAGGTCATATTAATGAATACTGATGCAAAAGTCATCAACAAAATACTTGCAAACCAAATTCAACAATGCATTGAAAAGATTATTCATCATGAACAAATGGGGTTTATCCCAGGAGTTTAAGTATAATTCAACATATGCAAATTAACTGTGATATAGCACATCAACCAAATGAAGGACAAAAACATGATTATTTCAATTAATGCTGAAAATACATTTGATAAAATTTAACATCTTTTCATGATAAAAATCCTAAAAAATTCTGAGTATAAAAGAACATAACTCAACATAATAAAAGTCATATACAGTAGACACATAGCTAGTATTATACGGAATGGGGGGAACTGAAGGCCTTTCCTGTAAGATTCAGAACATGAGAAGCATGGTCACTTTCACCACTGTTATTCAACATAGTTCTGGAAGTCCTAGCTACAGCAATCAGACAAGAGAAAGAAATAAAAGACATCCAAATAGAAAAAAAGGTAACAAATTATCCTTGTTTGCAGATGATATAATCTTATATTTGATAAAACTTAAAGACTCCACAAAAAACTATTCAAACTGATAAACAAATTCAGTACAGTTGCAGCATACAAAATAAACATACAAAAATCAGTAGCATTTCTATATGCTAACAGCAAATAATCTGCAAAAGAAATCAAGAATGTAATACCATTTACAATAGCTCCAAATAAAATACCTAGGAGTTAAACTAAGAAATGAAAGTTCTCTATAAGAAAAACTAGAAAAACTATGAAATATCAATGCAAAAATTGGAGCAGACACAAAGAAATGAAAGAATTCCATGTTCATGGACTGGAAGAACCGATGTTGTTAAAATATCCACACTACCTAAAGCGATCTATAGATTCAGTGAAATCTCTATCAAAATATCGACGGCATTCTTCACAGACAAAGAAAAAAAACCTAAAATGTATATGAAGCCACAAAAGTCCCAGAATAGCCAGAGATATCATGAACAAAAAGAAGAAAAAGTGGAAGATTCACATTACTTGACTTCAAGCTACATTACAAAGCTATAATAACCAAAACAGTATGGTACTGGCATTCCAAAAAAAAAAAAAAGACACATAGACCAATGGAACAGAATAGAGAACCACATATTTACAGTGGATTGATTTTTGACAAAGTTGCTAAGAACATACATTGGGGAAAAATAGTCTCTTCAATAAATGGTGCTGGTAAAACTAGATAACCACGGGCAGAAGAATGAAACTATGCCCCTATCTCTCATCATATACAAAAATTGTTCCAAAATGGGTTAACGACTTAAATCTAAGACCCCAAACTATGAAACTAATACTAGCAAACATTGGAGAAGTCTCCAGAACATTGGGCTGGGGCAAGTTTTCTTGAATAATACACCACAAGCCTGGTTAACCAAAGCAAAAATTGACAAATGGAATCACAAGTTTAAAATCTTCTGCACAGCAAAGGAAATAATCAGCAAACTGAGGCAACAACCCACAGAATGAGAGAAAATATTTGTAAACTACCCATCTGACAAGGGATTAATGATCAGAATATAAAAGGAGCTCAAACAACTCTATAGGAAAAAAAAAAAAAATCTAATACTCTGCTTAAAAAATGAGCAAAAGGGCCGGGCACAGTGATTCACGCCTGTAATCCTAGCACTTTAGGAGACCAAGGTGGGCGGATCATGAGGTCAGGAGTTCGAGACCAGCCTGAACAACCTAGTGAAACCCTGTTTCTACTAAAAAAAAAAAATAGAAAAATTACCCAGGTGTTGTGGTGTGTGCCTGTAATCCCAACTACTCAGGAGATTGAGGCAGGAGAATGGCATGAACCCAGAAGGTGTAGCTTACAGTGAGCCAAGATCAAGCCACTGCACTCCAGCCTGGGTTATAGATTGAGACTCCGTCTAATAAAAAAAAAAAAAAAAAAAAAGCAAAAGATCTGAATAGCCATTTCTCAAAAGAAGACACATGAATGGCAAACAAATATATGACAAGTTGATAAAAGGTGCTCAATATCATTCATTATCAGAGAAATGAAAGTCAAAAAACTACAATGATATTCATCTCCCCCACCAATTAAACTGGCTTTTATCTAAAAGATAGGCAATAACAAATGCTGGCAGGGACCTGAAGAAAAGGGAACCCTTGTACACTGTTGGTGGGAATGTAGATTAGTGCAACCACATGGATGGAACACAGTTTGGAAGTTCCTCAAAAAAGCTAAAAACAGAGCTACCATATGATCCTGGAATTCCACTGCTAGGTATATACCCAAGAGAAAGGAAATTAGTATATCAAAGAGATATTAACACTCCTATGTTTATTACAGCACTATTCACAATAGCCAAGATTTGAAAGCAACCTAAGTGTTCATCAACAGATGAACGACGAAAATGTGGTACATATACACAATGGAGTACTATTCAGTCCTAAAAAAGAATACACATTTTCAGCAACATGGATGGAACTGGAGGTCATTATGTTAAGTGAAATAAGCCAGACACAGAAAGACAAACTTGACATGCTCTTACTCATTTATGGGAGCTAACAATTAAAACAATTTAACTCATGGAGATCAAGAGTAGAGGGATGGTTACCAGAGGCTGTGAAGGGTAGCGGAGGGGAACAAGGTCTATTTCAAAAATAATTTAAAAGAAGGAAAACAACTTACATTTTGATAGCACAGCAGGGTGACTATAGACTAAATAATAATTTAATTTTACATTTAAAAATAAGTAAAATACTAAAATTGGATTGTTTGTAACACAAAAGATAAATTCTTGATGTGATGGATACTTCATTTACTCTGATGTAATTATTACACATTGCATGCCTGTATCAAAATATCTCATGTATTCCATAAATATATACTGCTACTGTATACTCAGAAAAATTTATAAAAAAATAAAAAAATAATAATATAGAAAGTTAGAATGCAAAGCATGCATAAAGCCAATCCAAAATGAAAAACAAAGCAAGTGTCAGCATACTCTTATGAGAAAATGTAAAATTTGACATTGAAAATATTAAGTTGAAAATAATCGATCATTCATATTTATAAACAATGCAGTTGGCTAATAAATTAAATCTCTCAAGAAACTAGCAATCATAAGGAGTGACATTACCAATATGGCAAAATAAGAAGCTTCTCATGCTCCCTTTACACATTTGCAGCTAATAACCATCTATTCATGGATCATTTCTCTCTGGGGGAAAGTCAGAGACCGTCAGGAGGCTCCTACTCAACTGGACATTGAAGAGAACATCCACATTTAGTGAGTACGAGAAACTGATGCACACACAGGCACAAACAACACTCCAGGTATGCATTGTGCCATAAAAGTAGAAAAGAAGTTCCCAACATTCAGTTTCTCCCTGTGGAGAGGAGGGTTTAGAGCTCACATTCAGGGCTCTAATCCCAAGCTTCCCTGTGGTTTGACTCTTAATTCACTTACTCTGGGAATGGAGGGGATTAGGCACATGCCTTTCCCTCCAGATCATAGGAAGTAAAATAGCCATTTTCCGTGGGCATGCGAGTACTTGTAGGAACTTCATCCCCCTTGGAGTAGTGCAAAAAAAGGGGGGGGGGGGAGCTTAAAAAAACTGCAGATCTCTGTTTCTTCCTGGAAGGAAGTTACAATACACCCCTCCAGTGGCTGCTGGGTGGCCTGGCTTTTAACTAACTTGCAATGGCAAGTTAAAGAGGGAATCAATTATTAACCTACCACCAGTCTGGGAGGAGTCTGAACCCACACCATGTGCCTCAACTATTACAACATCCACCAGAGAGACTCATTCACAAATCTCCTAGCTCTGGGAGTGGAAGGGACTCTCATACACATGTCTGTCTAGATGGCAGAAAAAAAGCACTGTCCTTAAATGTGTTTGCAAGCTTCTCCAGGGACTTCATCCTCCTGGAACTTCATCCTTCTGAAACAGTGCAAAGGACCTAAAAACAAACAACCCCATCCCCCGCAATTCCCTCTTTTTTTGTTCCCCAGAAGGGATTTAGGATGCTTACTGAGAGCCCCAATTTTTAAAGTTACCTTTTGAAGGACTCCATCCTAAACCTAGCACCTCTGGGATCAGATGAGACCAGGCATATGTGAGTATCCCTTGATCCCAGAGGTGGTTTTAAGTTGTTGTCCTAACAGTTCCAGGGGCTATGCCCCCTTAAAGCAGTGCAGAAAATGTGCAGCTCTCATTTTCTCTCCAGAAGGGATTCAATGACGTAGACTCTAATAAACTGGCATTAGGGAGCTAACAGAGCAAAACAAAGAAACAAATGAAAAAAACAAACAACAAAAGCCCAATAGCCCTTCCATAGCTGAGACTGAGCTCAGCACATCTTGAGATCTCCCTCTGGATCACTTTAAAGGTAAATTGATGCCTATCTAGCCTGGAAGGTGTTTGGCCATGCCCCACGCACCACAACTTCCATAGCTCCCATCTAAAAGGACTGCCCCTTGAACAACCCAGCTGAATTTGAAGACAGGTCATTCAATCTGAGGAGGAAAAAAGAATGAAAGAGTGAAGATAGCTTACAATCTTATGGGGCATTATCAAGGAGAACAGCATACATAATTGGCATGCCAGAAGTAATAGAAAGAGAGAAAGGGACAGAAAACATATTCAAAGAAGTAATGGCAGAAAACTTCCCAAATTTGAGAAAGAAATCAGAGAACCAGATCTAGGAAGCCCATAGGGCACCAGATAAGATGACTCCACAGAGCCCCACATCAAAACATATGATAGTCAAATTGTCAGAAGTTAGAGACAAAGAAATGGTATTAAAAGCAGCAAGGGAAGAGTGAATTGTCACATAAAGGAGAATCACTATAATACTATCAACAGTTTTTTTTAGCAGAAATAGTGCAAGCCAGAAAACTTCTTTCTTTTAAAAATTTGTACCTTTAATTTTTTTGTCACATTTCAAAAATATTTTCCCAACTTTGAGGTAGTATTCCATTCTTTCAGAAATAAAGATATAGTGAGTGTAAATAATTTGCCCGAATTCATGATACATTTTTTAAAAGGTAAACCTTGGCAATTTTTCTACTCAAAGCAAGTGGAAACCAGTAGGAGAAGAAATAAAACTATATTGTTATTGTGGTGATTTAGCTGCAGGATAATAATGACATTTGTATTTTTATTAAAATCCTATATGAAGTTGTAAGTACAGTATGTTGCATCTATTAATGAATTTCTTAAATGAAGGAAAACTATGTAAAGACATTTATTCTGTGTTGAGGTTTATCTGAAACTAACTTTGCTTTTGTGGCTTTACATTCACTATACAGTCTTTGGAATTAAGTTTCAAATGAATTTCAGGAGGATTTGCACAGCCTGTTTATATGGATTGCAATATTTGCTGAAGTTTTACTTAAGGATAAAAACCTTTTAGACACTGCTGTTCTGTAATGTAAGATAAAGATGTATCTTTCTTCCACTATCCTTTCTTTATATGTACAACTTTACTTCATTTTATTGTTCTAATATACATACTCCACAACTTTTGGTTAAATATTTATTTTAAAAAATGCTGACTTTTTTATAGGTGAGCTAAGTATGATTATTTTCTCTTTATTTTGCATTTCACTTTGTAAACATAGTAAATAAACTGTGTTTTTTGATTTGCTTAGCTTTCTGTTCACCCTGCCAATAATTTATACCTAGCATCTATGGTAGAATTGAAAATAATTCCTGGATATGTTGAAACATATCAAATATTCTATCTATTTAATTTTCTTCTAGCAAACAGTGCTCTTAGAACACGATTCTCCTGCTCCAGCCTCAGTTGTTTGCTCTCCGGTTTGTTTCACAAACTGTCTATAGTTTTTAAATCCCCTTTATTTGACTTGTATTATGTCTGTTGTTGTTTTTTGTATTTCTGTTTTCTCCTTGTTGGTTTACTCCTCCATTTTGGTGGTGTACATTCACCATCAGTTTTCCAAAGAAAATTCTGAATTTATGAATTTGTTAGCTGTTGTTTGGCTTTATCTCTTAAAGTTTTAGGTTTTCTCTAAGCTATTAAATCATGTATCATTAGTTCATTTACTTGCTCAATTTCCTGTCTTCTGCTCTTCATTTTGTCTTGGGAGTAAATGCCTGTTTTATATTTTTACTGTCAATTTAAAGGGTTTGGTAGACAATATCTGAAATAGTTCCCAGTGATTCTTGACTTGAGGTATTCATGTCCTTGTATAATGCCCTTTCCCATCCTTGAGTGAGGGTTGGACTTAGTGACTCACTTTTAATGAATAGTGTGGACTCAAGTCATACAACTTCACCTCTGAGATTAGGTTACAAAAAAATATGATTTGGTCTTTTTCTCTTGCTTTTACTCTCATTCTTATTCTGTTGATAGCTCTGAGAGTAGCAAGCTTCCAAATTGTGAGCTGCCTTACAGAGGAGCCCATATGGCAAGGAGCGAAGTAGGTCTCTGGCCAATAACCCTTGAGGAAGGTAGGCACTCAGTCCACCAGGCTGAGAGGAACTGAATTCTGCCATATCAATGAGCTTGGTAGCACATTACATCCCTCACTCAAGTCTTCAGATAAGACTGCAGTCCCTACTGACACCTTGATTGTAGCCTTATGAGAAACCCTGAGGTACAGCAACCCAGATAAGTCATATCCAAGTTTCTGACACATAGAAACTGTGAGATAATAAATGTTTATTGCTTTTCCACCTTCTAAATTGGGGTTATTTATTTCAGAACCATAGATAACTAGTGTAATTTTTAGGAAGGAATACAGATTGTTGTGTGTGTTTGATTTGCCATGTTTGAAAAGAAACTTGAAGCCTCTTCATAAGAAGTCACTATCCATATATATTTAAAATAAAAGTCAAATGATAATTCTTTTAAAAAGTTATTATTTGGAAACCATGTGGGGAATAAACTACAGGGAACAAGACTGGAATAAAGGAGCTCCTGCAGTAAACAAATGAGTATTGATGGGCATGAATTAAGTCAGTATCAGAGGACATAGAGGAAAGAAGGCAAATTTGAGAGCTATTAAGGAGGAATCATTGATGCAATGTATTTATTATCTTTGTTAAATAATTAGATTTATTTTGGAGTCCAATCTTTTTTTTTTTTTTTAATTATACTTTAAGTTCTAGGGTACATGTGCATAACGTGCAGGTTTGTTACATATGTATACTTGTGCCATGTTGGTGTGCTGCACCCATCAACTCGTCAGCACCCATCAATTCATCATTTATATCAGGTATAACTCCCAATGCAATCCCTCCCCCCTCCCCCCTCCACATGATAGGCCCCGGTGTGTGATGTTCCCCTTCCTGAGTCCAAGTGATCTCATTGTTCAGTTACCACCTATGAGTGAGAACATGCGGTGTTTGGTTTTCTGTTCTTGTGATAGTTTGCTAAGAATGATGGTTTCCAGCTGCATCCATGTCCCAACAAAGGACTCAAACTCATCCCTTTTTATGGCTGCATAGTATTCCATGGTGGATATGTGCCACATTTTCTTAATCCAGTCTGTCACAGATGGACATTTGGGTTGATTCCAAGTCTTTGCTATTGTGAATAGTGCCGCAATAAACATACGTGTGCATGTGTCTTTATAGCAGCATGATTTATAATCCTTTGGGCATATACCCAGTAGTGGGATGGCTGGGTCATATGGTACATCTAGTTCTAGATCCTTGAGGAATCGCCATACTGTTTTCCATAATGGTTGAACTAGTTTACAATCCCACCAACAGTGTAAAAGTGTTCCTATTTCTCCACATCCTCTCCAGCACCTGTTGTTTCCTGACTTTTTAATGATTGCCATTCTAACTGGTGTGAGATGGTATCTCATTGTGGTTTTGATTTGCATTTCTCTGATGGCGAGTGATAATGAGCATTTTTTCATGTGTCTGTTGGCTGTATGAATGTCTTCTTTTGAGAAATGTCTGTTCATATTCTTTGCCCACTTTTTGATGGGGTTGTTTGTTTTTTTCTTGTATATTTGTTTGAGTTCTTTGTAGATTCTGGATATTAGCCCTTTGTCAGATGAGTAGATTGCAAAAATTTTCTCCCATTCTGTAGGTTGCTTGTTCACTCTGATGGTAGTTTCTTTTGCTGTGCAGAAGCTCTTTAGTTTAATTAGATCCCATGTCTCAATTTTGGCTTCTGCTGCCATTGCTTTTGGTGTTTTAGACATGAAGTCCTTGCCCATGCCTATGTCCTGAATGGTATTACCCCCAATATCATGAAAATGGCCATACAGCCCAAGGTTATTTATAGATTCAATGCCATCCCCATCAGGCTATCAATGAGTTTCTTCACAGAATTGGAAAAAAACTGCTTTAAAGTTCATATGGAAACAAAAAAGAGCCCACATTGCCAAGACAATCCTAAGTCAAAAGGACAAAGCTGGAGGCATCACGCTACCTGACTTCAAACTATACTACAAGGCTACAGTAACCAAAACAGCATGGGACTGGTACCAAAACAGAGATATAGACCAATGGAACAGAACAGAGTCCTCAGAAATAATACCACACATCTACAGCCATCTGATCTTTGACAAACCTGAGAGAAACAAGAAATGGGGAAAGGATTCCCTATTTAATAAATGGTGCTGGGAAAACTGGCTAGCCATAAGTAGAAAGCTGAAACTGGATCCTTTCCTTACTCCTTATACAAAGATTAATTCAAGATGGATTAGAGACTTAAATGTTAGACCTAATACCATAAAAACCCTAGAAGAAAACCTGGATTCCAATCTTTAGAGAATAAGTGGATCATAGTTTTGTTAATAAGAATAAATGCTAGAGAAAAATAAGCAAATATGGAGAGGATGAAGATGAGTTTAGTTTTGAACGTTCTGAGTTTGGGATACCCTGATATTACCTGCGTAGAAATAAGAGTAATGAAAATAATAATACACGGCATGTATTAAATGCTTAATTATCAACAGGTTCTGTTTGATGCATTTTACACGGGTTTTTAAATGTTATCCTCATGACAACGTTATCTAATAGTTGTTATCATTGCTTGCACTTTACAATGAATAGTCTGAGGATTACAGAGGTCAAATAACTTGCCCAAACAGCATAGATCACTTTTGAGATAATATTGTAAATATAAGCAGTCTGTTTCATAAGCCTAAACTTCTTACCTTAATTCCATACTGTTCTCTTAGGACCAGCTTATACACACACACACGTACGTGTGTACACACACCCACACACACGCGCACGTGCAAACACAAGCTGGGCATTGTCTTCAGAGCTTTTGAATTTCTTTTGGTTGCCCTAAACATTTCTGTAACCAGACAATTCTGGTTCTAATTATATGACTGGGCCTAAAGCCTAGAGGATAATTACAGGCATTTAAAATTTTCTGGTGAATTATTATATTTTGTAAATCAATTACATGTAAGATATGTTGATAGATATGGGAAAAGACAGGTCTGGTTTTTAGTGTTAAAATTAATCATTACAGTACAAGCCTTCTGGGTGATGTTTCTTGCATTCATTTAAGTAGATTATAATATTGACTGTTTAAATCCGGGATATTAAGGAATAAGAGGTTGCATAGCATAAGGATAGTCTGTGATTTTTCAAATGTTTCAACTTCACTACAATACTGAAAAATTATGACCCAAATAGTGTCATATAATATCATTTACCTTTATTTGTTTTAACTTTGCTTTACTTTTTAGAAATAATATTCTGCAAATTGCAGCTAGCTTGGATTGACATAAAAGTTCATAATATTTTCTGAATTATTAATTTGGCAGAACACGAAAATTACGATGCTATATATCTGAGAGAGTTAGAGAGAAATATTGGGGGTTGTTCTTAGGGCCACTAGAAGATTTTTATTTTTGAAATGAGTAAGTAAACTTTTATGAGGTGCCTGAATAGAGTGTAGGAAGATATTAAGGCAATCAAAGCTATAGAGTTATAGAAGCTAATAGTGAAAGGTAAGGCAACTAAGGAAGACTTGCAACTTAAAGAATTTCAATTCTTTCAGTTAACTCTTCTCTGAAATGTTCATTTGAAATCTTTCTTCAGTTATTTTTACATTTATATTCTGAACTTAACTCCACATTATCACCTTAGGACGTTTGGTGAGTGCCTAATTTCCTTCGAACTTTTGATTATGAAAACTTTAAAACATACAGAAAACAATGTATAGCAAACACCTGATCTTCTTTGTCTAGTTTTAGCAATTCTTAGTTTGTCATATTTGCTTGTGTGTGTGTGTGTGCTTTAATTTATCCTTGAATATTCCAGCATGCGTCTTTAGAAATAATGGATTCTTTAGGAGTTCTTTATCATTGTTAATGACAAGAAAGAGTGTGGTGTAATGATTAAGAGCAAAAGCATGAGAGAACTAAGTTTGAATCTCAAACCTGCCACTTACTAGCTAAGTGAGCTTTACCTTTTTGCTTCTTAAAACCTCAGTTTCATCATATATACATGGGGTTGAGATATTTTTCCATGTAACAGGATTCCTGTAAGATGAAATAAGAGAGTATAAGCAAAACACTTTAGCCTAATGCCTTGTAGGTGAATGCTCAGTAAAGAGTGGAGTTTACTTAGGTACCTGATGTTTGTTCCCACGTTTGTTTCACTGCTTATTGTTCCTGTTGTTCAATTATTACATGCTAACACCCAATGTAAAATCAAATTAAGATTGAGAATGGAAATTTGAAAATCTGAAGAAAAGTTTGGAGAAAGCACAGTTCTGTTGGTTAACACATATTTACTTGATTCAGTTTACAAAATGAACAACAAAAAAAATAGCAGAAAGACTTGCCTATAGTCACCCCTTGCTGAGAATAAGCAGATCTGAGTTTCCTTCCATCCAAGCTAATTTTGCAATCTTTTTTAGGAAGGCTTGTTTCAAAGATGGGTAGGGTTTAGAATCTTTTAAACAACCTACCTTCAAGTGAGTTTGCAGCCTGTGATCAAGGTTTATCATTTACAAATCTTTGTTGTTTGGGTATTTTCATAGAGAACTTAATAAAAGTAGTTGGGAGGCATCTGGAGGCCTTTGACAGATCTTAGAGAAACAAGCAATATTTCTTTGGGAAAGGATTACTAGCACTCTATTTAAGAGAAAGAACACCCATATTGGGGTTGAGTCAGTGATATTGGCTTTAATGTTGCCCAGGGTGGAGCAGGAGCTGTTTCTTTGTCAAAAGACCAATTGGACTGGCTTCAGGATGAATTCTTCTTTATCCGGAGAAAAAGAGAAAGGAAAACACTTACAGACTACTTCATTTTATCAGATACTGAGCTAATATTGTGTGTGCGTGTGTGTGTTTCTACTTTTATTGAATCTCCACAATGACCCTAAGTGGTATTGATTGCCATCTTTAACATATATTAGTGAGGAAACTGAGTGTTTGAGACATTAGGTCTTTTGTTCAATATCACACAACTAGTAAGTTATACAGTTACAATTTAGACTTAAGTTTGTCTGCTTCAGAAATTGGTACTCCCTCCACTTTACCAATTGTTCTCACACTATAGCTCTTGACTCAGTGGCATCAATATCATTTGTAAGAAATCCAAATTTTTAGGCCTCTACCCAGATCTACAAAGTCACAATCTCTGGAATTGGGGTTAGCAATCTGTGTATTAACAAATCTTCCAGGAGATTTTGATGCAGGCTAAAGAGAGGGACCCCTTGCAATACATTGTCTTTTCCCTGGAACATTTGAAATGTAGAGAATTTAGAGAAGAAAGTAACTGTTCTAATGACATCCCTCTGAAAGTATCATAATCAGCGGCTAAATCAAGAATAAAACTAGGGGACTTCCTTTGATAAAATCTATGAAGCCATTGGAGGACTGAGACTAAGAGAATCCATCCAAATAGGGCTCCCAGCAGAGGAGGACATTTGTGGAGGGAAAGTTGGATCATGCCAGTGGGGTTCACTGAAATGGTTCAATGAGAAGATCACTCAGAAAAGGACTGTAGCTGATTTTCTGGGAATTGTTGATTCTAATGCTCATTAGGAAAGGATTCTTCAGAGACTACTAAAATATTTGGTATGAGCACACTGTGATAGCTGTGATTTACCTAATTCAAAATACACAGTATTTGTTACTTTCTTCTATTATCTTTTAATAGAATTTTCTTCTAAATCACTGAGATCACTATTTTGCACGTTGGGTTATAGATAGTAGCCTCATACACTAACACCACCACTTGAAATATACATATTGAAGGTCTAAACAAGGTTAGGTAGTAGATAAACAATATGAATATATTTGTTGGAGATCCAAGCCAAAATAAAAATGACATTTTTAAAAATCTAACTTTCTGGCTGTCCTAGAATCTTTGACAAAGCAGAAGGGCAAAATTTTGTCTTATGCAAACTAAAATTTTGATTATGCAAACAAACTCTAAGCTGTAAGCTAAAGGGTTAGGCATAAAGTTGCCATTTATCAAAAACCAATTAAAAATAAATACGGTAAGCAGATGTGACATTATAACTAGAGGAAACAGAAGCAAAAATTAGATGATTTTACTTAAATAAATGAACAGATGCATGGAAGACAACAAAACCAGCAAAACAAACACACATTTGGAATAAGAATTTTTAAATTAAGAAATGAAGCAAAAGGGAACTGTCTTAAATTGAGATATCTGGTGTGGTAAAGTGTTGTCCATTCATTCCTTTGGCAAATCTCATTTTTTAGGCATCTGTGATTAGTACCGTGCTTTCCAGCTCCGGGTTTCTCCCAAATTTAGGCCTCATCCATGCCTAGATGTGGGAGGAGCATTGCCACCCATCCAAGGTTTCTGGATATTTAGTATTCAAGATGTCCAGTGAATAAAGCAAAGCCTGGCATGTGGCCACTGTGGTCATGTTTGTGGTTCCCACACTCCCAGACTCTTTGGACTGCCAGAATAAATTTGGCAGTAGCTAGATGAGTTCCTGCCAGTAATAGGTTTGAGCATTGTTTGGACCAATTTTTTGAGTATCTGGTTGCTTCAGAATTTCCTTATTTCTAGTGTACTGTATAAAGGAAGATATGGGAATAACTTAAAGATTTTTAAAAAGGTTTTTAAAAAGGATATATTTGGAAGGCTTTTCACAGTAGAGCTAAAGAATTACAGATTTGAATAAGTTCACTTTAATATCCTTTTCTGTCTTTTGGCAATCTGTGTATTAACACGTCTTCTAGGTAATTTTGATGTACACTGACGTATGAGAAACACTCAGATACCCTCTATTTAAGTGCATACTCTTTCTTCTATAATAGTGTCTCTGTACTACTGACTTTTCACGTTTAGATTATAGCCCTCTAGCAAAGTAACTTTTTTTTTTTTTCAGATGCAGTCTCACTCTGTCGCCAGACTGGAGTTCAGTGTAGTGCAGTGGCGCCATCTTGGCTCACTGCAATCTCTGCCTCCAGGATTCAAGTGATTCTCCTGCCTCAACCTCCCGAGTAGCTGGGACTACAGGAGGGTGCCACCATGCCCGGCTAATTTTTTTTTTTTTTTTTTGGTAGAGATGGGGTTTCACCATGTTGGCCAGGATGGTCTCAATTTCTTGACCTTGTGATCCGCCCTCCTTGGCCTTTGAAAGTGCTGGGATTACAGGTGTGAGCCACCATGCCCGGCCACAAAATAACAGAGAAATGCTATACTCTACCATACATGAATACTATATGGCAGTGCAATATCATATTTGAATTTTGAATTTTGAATCCTGGCTTGGTCATTGACTGTCTTTTCTGCATTGGAACAGAAACTTAATATGTCTTATCCAGGCACACCTAATTTTATTGCACTTATCTTTATTTCACTTTGAAGATAACTGGGTTTGTTACAAAATAATAGTTTGTGGCAACACAGCATTGAGCAAATCTATTGACTCAATTTTTCCATTAGAATGTGCTCACTTTGTTTCTCTGTATCACATTTTGGTAATTCTTGCACTATTTTAAGCATTTTCATTATTATTATATCTGTTATGGTGATTTGCAGTCCATCATCTTTAATGTTATTATTGTAGTTGTTTGGGGATATTATGAACCATGGCCATGTAATATGACAAACTTGTCTGGGCATGGTGGTTCATGCCTATAATCTCAGTACTTTGGGAGGTCAATGTGAGTGGATCACCTGAGGTCAGGAGTTCGAGACCAGCCTGGATAACATGGTGAAACCCCAACTCTACTGAAAATACAACAATTAGTCAGGTGTGGTGGCACATACCTGTAGTCCCAGCTACTCTGGAGGCTGAGGCAGAAGAATCGCTTGAACCCGGGAGGTGGAGGTTGTGGTGAGCCGAGATCATGCCACTGCGCTCCAGCCTGGGCAACAGAACGAGACTCCGTCTCAAAAACAAAACAAAAATGAAACAAACAAACAGAAAAGATGACAAACAATGGATAAATGTTTGTGTTCTGACTAAACCACTGGCTGTTTTTTTTCCCCTTCTCTTTCCTTCTCTTTAGGCCTCCATATTCCAAAAGACATACAATATTAAAATAGATCAATTAATTACCCTACAATGACCTCTAAATGTTTAGGTAAGAGTTGCATGTCTTTCACTTTAAATCAAAAAGTAGAAATGATTAAGCTTAGTGAGAAAGACACGTCAAACTGTGAAAAAGACTAAAAGCGGGGACTCTTGTGCCAAACAGTTACCCAAGTTGTGAATGCAAAGGAAACATTCTTGAAAGAAATTAAGACCACTACTCCAGTGAACACACAAATAATATGAAAGCAAAACAGGCTTATTCCTGATATGGAGAGTTTTAGTGATCTGTATAGAATAGCAAACCAGATACAATATCACCTTAAGCCAAAGCCTAATATAGAGCAAGGCCCTAACTCTTTTCAATTCTATGAAGGCTGAAAGAGGTGAGGAAGCTTCAGAAGGAAGATCTGAAGCTACCAGAAATTGGCTCATAAGATTTAAGGAAGGAAAGCTGTCTCCACAGTATAAAAGTGCAAAGTGAAGCGGCAGGTGATGTAGAAGCTGCAGCAAGTTATCCAGAAGATCTAAGTAAGATAATTGATAAAGATGGCTACACTAAAGAAAAGATTTCCAATGTAGATGAAACAGTCTTACATTGGAGGAAGATGTTATCTAGGACTTTCATAACTAGAGAGGAAAAGACGATGTCTGGCTCCAGTGCTTTAAAGAACAAGTAATTCTTTTGGTAGGGGCTAATGCAGCTGGTAACTTTAAGTTGAAAGCTAATGCTCATTTACCATTTCAAAAATCCTAGGTCCCTAAAGAATTATGCTAAATCTATTCTCTCTGTGCTCTATAAATGGAATAACAAAGCCTGGACAAAAGCACATCTATTTACAACATGGTTTACTGAACATTGTAAGCCCACTGTTGAGAATTGCTGAGAAAAAAAGATGCCTTTCAAAATAGTAGTATCATTTATAATGTGTCTAGTCACCCAAGAGCTCTGATAAAGATGTACAAGAAGATAAATGTTTTCATGTCTGCTAGCATAGCATTTATTCTGAAGTCCATAGATCAAAAAGTAAGTTTGACTTTTGAGTTTTATTTTATATAAAATAATATATTTACTTATATAAAATATATTTTTTTTAAGTCTTTAGCTGCTATAAATAGTAATCCTTCTGGTCGATCTGGGCAAAGTAAATTGCAAAACTTCTAGAAAAAATTCGCCAATCTAGATGCCGTTAAGAGCATTTGTTAGAATTAAAAGTGGAGCCCGAAGTTATGACTAAGTTGCTGCAATCTCATGATCTGACTCGAATAGATGAGGGCTTGTTTCTTATGAATAAATAAAGAATGTGGTTTCTTCAGATGGGATAAACTCTTGGTGAAGATGCAGTAAACATGGTTGAAATGACAACAAAGGATTTAGTCTATTACATAAACTTAGTTGATAAAGGAGCAGCAGGGTTTGAGAGGATTTATTTCAATTTGAAAAAAGTTCTACTGTGGGTAAAATGCTATCTGACAGTGTCCTATATTACAGAGAAGTCTTTCTTGAAAGGAATAGTCAATCAATGCAGCAAATTTCACTGTGGTCTTATGTTTAAAAGTTGCCGCACCCAATGCAACTTTCAGAAGCCATAACCCTAATTAGTCAGCATCCATCAATATCAAGAAAAGATCCTCTATAAGCATAAATATTAAAATTTACTGAAGGCTCATATAATCATTAGAATTTTTAGCAAAATATATTTTTAAATTAGGGTATATACAGTGTTATTAATGATATAATGCTATTGCATACATAATGGACTACAGTAGATGGTAAACATAACTTTATGTGCTGAGAAACAAAATTTTATGTGACTCACTTTATTGCTATTTGCTTTACTGAAGCTATTTGCTTTACTGGAGCAGAACTCAAGATATCTCCAAGGTATTCCTGTACTCAGATATAAAGTGAGATAATAATTGCATCTAACTTACAAGGTGATTATGAAACTTATGAGAACATTATAATGTATTCAACTTTTTTTTTTTGAGCTGGTATGGTATGTGTCTGGTATAGTGTTAGAAGCCAGGCATACAGCAGTAAACAAGACATAATCTTTTTTCTTAAGAAATAGTAGAGTATTCCAATATGTATAAGTACTGCTGGGTGGGAAGCTGTGGACATAACCCATTTTAGTATACATAGTAATTGGAAAGAATCAGACATAACTTCACAGAGAGATGTTCTCTTGGGAGAAAGATACAACTAAAATAGAAAAAAAAAAAATGATGGAAATAGATGGTGGGTGGAGCATTCTGGGTAGAAGATATAACATTGGCAAAAATTTTGGAACCAAGAAAGAGCATTGAGCACTAATGGTACTGCAAGTAATACAGTTTGATGTGCTAATGGAGGTAAAAGTGAAGTCCTCAGAGATGTGAATATGTAAATGCAAGTAGATCAGTAAGGGATTTATGCATCATAACCTGTATAATGTGGAGCCAGTAGTGAGGAATTTTAAAAAGACTTTAGCACAATTAGATTCACACATGGTAGAGATCAGTTGGCTGCATCACGTAAGACGGGTAAGGATTCCATTTAGGTGACTGTTGTGATAATGTAGCCAACAGATAATAATGCACTAAACTAAGATAATGGCAATGAAGATAGCAAGAAGTAGAGAGATTTGGCTACTTTTTGAGGTGTAAAGGATATAACTTCAATGTCATTTGGAAACCAATAGGATTTGACTGAAAAAAAGAATTAACATTAATTTCCCAGTCCTTGTTAGCCTATGGTTACAAAAATTTCTAAATACTCAGATTATAATCAATTGAGCTCTGACTATTCTAATTGTTGGCAATCCATCTTCCTCCAAGTGTCCATCACCTCAGAGGAGTTTTTCAGGGAGCAGTCTCTTATGTACTCAAGGTCAAGTTCCTAAAGTTCTTCTGCTCTGTTCCTCTGTCATGCCACCCTATGGTGGACTGTTTTATGGACAATCTTAAAATCTTCAGTTTTAGGGTACAGGGTTCCTCTGCTGGATTGGTGGTTGCAATTCCCAATCTGACCATACAGAAAGGCTTCCTCTCTATTATTAAGACCTCTGTTACTGTATCAGATGCATGGAATGTCTGATTTGGAGAGGCTAATTCTATAAAGCACAACTCCAGCCAGATCATAGCTTTTAAGAGTACATTCCAGAAGGACCAGGGAACCAAAGGATCCAGGGAAAGATAACACAGAAATTGATTTTCGTCAATGTGTGGACCCCATCTCATACTATAACCCATTTTTTCACATTTATGTTTTTGAGATAGGGTCTTGCTCTGCTGACCAGACTGGAACTCAGTAGCACGACTATGGTTCACTTTAACCTTAAACTCCTGAGTCCAAGCGAGCACCTCAGCCTCCTGAGCAACAGCTGGCTGGGACTACAGGTATGTGCCACCGCATACATCTAATTTGTAAAATTTCTGCAGAGATGGGGTCTCGCTATATTGCCCAGGCTGGTCTTGAATGCCTGGGCTCAAGCAATCCTCCAGCCATGGCCTCCCAAAGTGCTGGAATTACAGACGTGAGCTACCATGCCCAATCTCATACTAGAACTCTATCTGGCTTCATTGTCCACTATCCTTCATGTGGTTGGAAGTGTCTGAACCCCCACATTGAAATTCTCCAGGATATGCACACATTGGAATCAGACTAAATCTCTTTTTGACTCTAGATAAAAAAAGAAGTTTGCTTCTCACCCAAACTAAGGCTTGAACCGTGAGACTTGACTTCTTTAAGGAACCCGAGTCAAAGTGAGCATGTTCTTTTAGGAGAAAACTCATCCCTATTCACAGTTTTATAAGCTATTTTCATGGCCCCAACGAAACAACATAACATAATGGTAAAACATCAGTTTATTTCTCAGACTCAATGTTATTTGGTTTTAAACAGTACCATATAAAGAATAGGAACAGCCTTATCCCATAGGCTGATCAAATATAGCCTAGCTTCTTTTTTGTCTCATTTCACCAAAGATTTAATAATCTTGGAGTAAAAACTCATTAGTGGTAAGCTTATTACTTAGTGTATATAAGTGCCTTTGTAGACTATAAAACACAAAACAAATATAAATACTATAATTTTTTATGAAAGAATCAAGGTCTAAATTATTTAGTACAGTTCAGTGAATCCTAAAAAATAAGTTGCTGCCTAGAGTATGATGATATAAAATTCTGTATCTTGTTGTTTTATTCAATAATACAACAGAAATAAAAATAAGGCCGGGCGCGATGGCTCAAGCCTGTAATCACAGCACTTTGGGAGGCCGAGACGGGCAGATCATGAGGTCAGGAGATCGAGACCATCCTGGCTAACACGGTGAAACCCCATCTCTACTAAAAAATACAAAAAACTAGCCAGGCGAGGTGGCGGGCGCCTGTAGTCCCAGCTACTCGGGAGGCTGAGGCAGGAGAATGGCGTGAGCCTGGGAGGCGGAGCCTGCAGTGAGCTGAGATCCGGCCACTGCACTCCAGCCTGGGCGACAGAGCGAGACTCCGTCTCAAAAAAAAAAAAAAAAAGGAAATAAAAATAAAACTTAATTTATGACAGCTTGACTCATTAAATCACCCAAATCCTGCCAGGTGTGGTGGCTCATGTCTGTAATCCCAGCACTTTGCAGGGCTGAGGTAGGCAGATCACTTGAGGTCAGGAGTTCGAGACCAGCCTAGCCAATATGGCAAAACCCCATCTCTACTAAAAATACAAAAATTAGCCAGGCATGGTGGTGAACACCTGTAATCCCAGCTACTCAGGAGGCTGAGGCAGCAGAATCACTTGAACACGGGAGGCAGAGATTACAGTGAGCTGAGACTG
The DNA here is from genome assembly GCF_009764315.1 of Trachypithecus francoisi. NCBI lineage: Eukaryota > Metazoa > Chordata > Mammalia > Primates > Cercopithecidae > Trachypithecus > Trachypithecus francoisi. The sequence goes on from NW_022681454.1 coordinate 70,632,697, forward strand.
CACTACTGCACTCTGTCAGGCCTCTGAGTCCAAGCTAAGCCATCATATCCCCAGTGACCTGCACACATACATCCAGATGGCCTGAAGCAACTGAAGATCCACAAAAGTGAAAACAGCCTTAACTGATGACATTCCACCATTGTGATTTGTTTCTGCCCCACCCTAACTGATGAATGTACTTTGTAATCTCCCCCACCCTTATGAAGTTTCTTTATAATCTCCCCCACCCTTAAGAAGGTTCTCTGTAATTCTCCCCACCCTTGAGAAGGTACTTTGTGAGATCCACCCTCTGCCCCCAAAACTCCACCGCCTATCCCCAAACCTATAAGAACTAATGATAATCTCACCACCCTTTGCTGACTTCTTTTTTGGACTCAGCCTGCCTGCACCCAGGTAAAATAAACACCATGTTGCTCACATAAAGCCTGTTTGGGGTCTCTTCACACGGACGTGTAAACACACTCTAGCTTAAAAATCACCCAAATCCTAAGCAGACATGATTTATACTAGAATATATCTGATAATAAATTTTTCATAAGATGAAATAAAAAGAAAATCATATTTTATTATACCTTTATCTGACTAATTTTTTTTTTTCTTTTTTGAGATAGAGTTTTGCTCTGTTGCCCACACTGGAGTGCAGTGGTGCGATCGCAGCTCGCTGCAGCCTCTGCCTCCCAGGTTAAAGTGATTCTTGTGTCTCAGCCTCCCAAGTAGCTAGGATAACAGGCATGTGCCAGCACGCCCAGCTACATTTTGTATTTTTAGTAGAGATGGGGTTTCACCATGTTGGCCAGGTTGGTCTTAAACTCCTGGTCTTGTGTGATCTGCTCTCCTTGGCCTCCCAAACTGCTGGGATTACAGGCATGAGACACCATGCCCAGCCCTTATCTAACTCATTTTTATTCATTGGTTCTTTTTTTAGAGACTGAGCAACATTATTTTCCTGAAGTTAAAACAAAAATTTACCTTGTGCATAAACTTGTATAAAAATTAACACTAAGGCTTGCCACTGAAAACTGTGGGACAGCCAAAAATCTGTGAGCACCAAAGTCCACCTCTGAACACACATCCTCACTGGGGAACCTGAAAATCCAGATCATGAGAGAAAGATTTAATCATATCTAGAGCTGAAACAAATTTAGAGAGCTGAGTGAAATAGAAAAGTAGAAAAAGCAGTGGGAAGAGTGCTGCAGACACTCCTTGTCCCCAGGGAAGCCAGGGAAAACCATTTTTGACTTTATCTTACAGTGGTCCTTGGGGAGGGCAGTCAGTGGAATTAGGGAAGGGCCAGAGGGAGGAGACTTTCAGCTAAACTTTGTAATAATTCCAATCAAGCATGAATTTTCTTGGGCAGAATCTGGGTGGGCAAATGGGAAATGCAGGTATGAGCACAGAAGCTGCAGCAGGCAGGGAAGGTCAAGGTCTGAAAGCCCTGCTTGTTTTCTTAGCAGGGAGGCTTCTAGGAGTTCTATGGCCCTGCCCCTCGCCGAGAACCCTGAATGCTTATCCAGGCAAACTTAAGGCAAGCCTGTATTCCCCCTACACTACCACAACTGATGCTTTCTTGAAAGTACCATCTACTGGCTGGAGGTCAACCAACTTAAGCCATTACAGCAACTCATAACAGAACACCCATGCTCCAAGAAAGGAGAAAGCAACAGCTAATTTCACCGTCTGTAATATCGAGGCTAACCAGATGTCCTGAGTGTGTCCACATGATAACTTCACTGCCAGCATAACCAGGATTCGAGAAAAACAGTGCATTAAACAAAAGTACAACCAAGGACTCTCACAGGGTCCACTTCACTTCCTGGTACCTCCAGTGGAGCAGGTGCTGGCATTCATGGCTGACAGACCTGAAGATGGATCACATCACAGGACACTTTGTAGACACTCCCCAGTACCAGCCTAGAGCCCTGTAGCTCCACTAGGTGGCTAGACTCAGAAGAGCAATAATAATCACTGCAATCCAGCTCTCAGGAAGCTCAGTCCCTGCATGAATGGGGAGAGCACCACATCAAGGGAGCACCCCACAGGGCAAAAAATTCTGAACAGTAACTGTTGAGCCACAGATCTTTCCTCTGACGTAGTCTATCCAAATGAGAAGAAACCAGGAAGACATTTTTGGTAATATGACAAAACAAGGTTCTATAACACCCCCCAAAAGATCACACTAGCTCACCAGCAACAGATCCACACCAAGAAACAATCTCTGTATTGCCAGAAAAAGAATTCAGAAGGTCAATTATCAAGCTACTCAAGGAGGCACCAGAGAAGGGAAAAAACCAACTTAAAAAATAATAATAATAATAGAAGATATGGATGAAAAAAATCCCCAGATAAATAGATATTACAAATAAAAAAAATTGCAACTTCTGGAAATTAAAGACAAACTTAGAGATATGCAAAATATACTTGAAAGTTTCAAAAATAGAATCGAATGAGTTGAAGAATGAACTCCAGAGCTTGAAGACAAGGCTTTCAAATTAACCCAATTTGAAAAAACAGCAAGAAAAAGAATTTAAAAAATGAACAAAGACTTCAACAAGTTTGGGATTATGTTAAATGACCAAACATAAGAATAATTGGTGTTCCTGATTAAGAATAGAAATCTGTAAGTTTGAAAATCTTATTTGAGGGCATAACAGAGTAAAACTTCCCTGGCCTTGCTAGAGATCTAGACATTCAAATACAAGAAGCTCAAAGAACACCCAGGAAATTCATCACAAGATCATCATCTAGGCACACAGCCATCAGGTTGTCTAAAATCAAGATGAAGGAAAGAATCTTAAAAGCTGTGAGGCAAAAACATCAGGTAACCTACAAAGGAAAACTTATCAGATTAACAGAAGATTTCTCAGCAGAAGCCCTACAAGCTAGAAGGGATTGAGATTCTATCTTTAGCCTCCTTAAACAAAATAACTATCAGCTAAGAATTTTGTATCCAGTGAAACTAAGTTTCATAAATGAAGGAAAAATAAAGTATTTTTTTGGAAAAACACATGCTGAGAGAATTTGCCACTACCAAGCTAACACTACAAAAACTGCTAAAAGGAGTTCTAAATCTTGAAACAAAACCTTGAAATACACCGAAATAGAACTTCCTTAAAGCATAAATCTCACAGGGACTATTAAACAGTAACAGGATGAAAAAACAACAACAACAACAACAAGTTGTTCAGGCAACAACTAGCATGATGAATAGAATGGTACCTCACATCTCAATACTAAGTGTTAATGCTTCACTTAAAAGACACAGAATGACAGAGTGGATAAGAATTCAGCAACCAAGTATCCGCTGCCTTCAAGAGACTCACTTAACACATAAGGACTCATAAAAAGATTAAGATTAAGGTAAAAAAAGACATTCCATGCAAATGGACAACGAAAGAGAGCAAGCTTAGCTATTCTTCTATCAGACAAAGCAGACTTTAAAGCAACTATAGTTAAAAAATAGAAAGAGAGATATTACATAATGATAAAAGGACTAGTCCAATAGGAAAATATCACAATTCTAAATATATGTGCACCTAATACTAGAGCTCCCAAATTTATATAGCAATTACTACTAGACATAAGAAATGAGATAGACAGCAACACAGTAATAGTGGGGGACTTCAATAGTTCACCAACAACACTATACAAGTCATCAGGACAGAAAGTTAAAAAAAAAAAAAAAGAAAGACTTTATCTATACTCTAGAACAAATGCACTTAACAGGCATTTACAGAACATTCTACCCAACAACTGCATAATATATATTCCACTTTAATGTAGACCACATAATAAGAGACAAACAAATCTCAATAAATTTAAGAAAACTGAGATGATATCAAGTACTCTCTCAGACCACAGTGGAATAAAATTGGAAATCAACTCCAAAAGGAACCCTCAAAACCATGCAAATATATGGAAATTAAATCTGCATCTGAATGATCATTGAGTCAACAATGAAATCAAGATGAAAATTTTAAAAATATTTGAACTGAATGATAATAGTGACACAACCTATCAAAACCTCTTGGATATAGCAAAAACAGTGCTAAGAGGAAAGTTCATAGCATTAAATGCCTACATCAAAAAGTCTGAAAGGGCACAATCTAAGGTTACATTTCAAGGAACTAGAGAAACAAGAACAAACTAAACCCAAACCTGCAGAAATAAAAGATATAACCAAGATCAGAGCAGAACTAAATGAAATTGAAAAAACAACCGAAAAAAAAAGAAAAAAAAGATAAATGCAACCAAAAGCTAGTTCTTTGAAAAGATAAACAAAATTAATAGACCATTAGTGAGATTAACCAAAAAAAGAAGATCCAAATAAACTTGATTAGAAACAAGATAGGATCTATTACAACTGATACCACAGAAACACAAATGATCATTTAAGGCTATTGTGAACACCCTTACACACACACACTAGAAAATCTAGAGGAGATGGATAAATTCCTGGAAAGATACCCTCCTAGATTAAACCAGGAAGAAATTCAAACTCTAACAGACCCATAACAAGCAGTGAGATTAAAATGATAATTAAAAAGTTGCCAACAAAATGAAGTCCAGGACCAGACTGATTCACAGCTGAATTCTGTCAGAAATTCAAAGAAGAATTGGTATCAATCCTACCGAAACTATTCCAAAAGGTAAAGAGGGAATTCTCCCCAAATCATTCTACGAAGCCAGTGTCGCCCTAATACCAAATCTCGGAAAGGACATAACAACAACAAAAAAAAACTACAGACCAATATTCATAATGAACACAGATGCAAAACTCCTCAACAAAATACTAGCAAACCAAATCCAAAGGCAACCAAAAAAGATAACCTACATTGGATCAGGTGGGTTCTATAAGAGGCATGCATGGATGGTTTAACATATGCAAGTCAGTAAATGTGATACACCACATAACATAACTAAAAACAAGAATTATAATCTCAATAAGTGATTACAAAAATCAACTCAAGATGGATTACAAAAATCAACTAAGGATGGATCAAAGACTTAAATCTAAGACCTGAAAACATAAAAATTCCAGAAGACAACATTGGAAATACTCTTCTAGGCACTGACTTAGGCAAACAGTTTTTGACCTAAAACCAAAAGGAAAATGTAGCAAAAACAAAGATAAATAGATGGTACTTAAACTAAAAATCTTTTGCACAACAAAAGAAATAATCAGCAGAGTAAACAGACAACCCACAGAGTGTGACAAAATATTCACAAACTATGCATACAACAAAGGACTAATATTCAGAATCTATAAAGGACTAAAAAAACTAAAAAGCTTCTGCAGAGCAAAAGAAATAATCAGCAGAGTAAACAGACAACCTATAGACTGTGACAAAATATTCACAAACTATGCATACAACAAAGGACTAATATTCAGAATCTATAAGGGACTCAAATCAGCACAAGAAAGCAAACAATCCCATCAAAAAGCAGGCTACGAATATGGATAGACAATTCTCACAAGAAGATATACAAATGGCCATCAAACATATGAAAAAATGCTCAACATCACTAATGGGGAAATGCAAGTCAAAACTACAATTCGATACCACCTTAGTTGTGTAAAAATGGCCTTAATCAAAAAATAAAAAAAAAAAATAGATGTTGGTATGGGTGTGGTGAAAAGGGAACACTTTGATGCTGCTGGTGGGGATGTAAACTAGTACATTCACTATGGAAAACAGCGTGGAGATTTCACAAAGAACTAAAAGTAGAACTACGATTTGATCCAGCAATTCCACTACTACCACTACAAATATCTATCTATCCAGAGGAAAAGAAGTCATTATACGAAAAAGACACTTGCACATGCATGTTAATAGCAGCACAATTCACAATTGTGAAAATATGGAACTAGCCCAAATGCCCATCAATCAACAAATGGATAAAGAAAATGTGATATATTTATACCATGGAATACTACTCAGCCATAAAAAGGAATGAAATAATGGTATCCACAGCAACCTGGATGAAGTTAGAGGCCATGATTCTAAGTCAAATAACTTAGGAATGGAAAACCAAACATCGTATGTTTTCACTTATAAGTGGGAGCTAAGGTGTAAAGATGCAAAGGTATAAGAATAGTACAGTGGATTTTGGGGACTTGTACAGAAGGGTGGGAAGGGACTGAGGGATAAAGAACTGCCTATTGAATACAGTGTACACTGCCCTGGTGATGGGTGCATCAAAATCTCAGAAATCACCACTAAAGAACTTAGCCATGTAGCCAAACACCAACTGTTCCCCTAAAACAACTGAAATAATAATAAAAAAGAAAATGCTCACCTGACAGCAAATAAATAAATAAATAAATAAACAAACAAACAAAAGGCATTTATTAAAGATCTGCCTACATGTGTCACGGTCCTATAATCTGTACAATATAAGTCATCTAGAAAACATTTCTAGCTTCTAGAATCTGACCATTGAAGCTAAATAGTACATATACAGGCCAATAGAATCATTTCCATAGTTTGAATATTTTTACCCTTCGAAACACATGTGGCATCCCCAATGTGGCAGTTTTAATAGGGGGGCTTTTAAGAGATGATTGGGTAATGAAGGTTCTACTTTCATGAATGGATTAATTCATTCATGGTTTAATGGACTAGGGTTTAATGGATTATCATTGGAGTGGGATTGGTGGCTTTGTAAAATAAGGAGAAAATACCTGAGCTAGCATACTCACCCCCTTCTTCATGTAGTCTCCTGCACTGAGTTGAGACTCAGCAGAATGTCCTCATCAGCAAGAAGGCCCTCACCATACATGGCCTCTTGACTTTTGACCATTGGCTTCTCAACCTTCACAACTTTAAGACATTTCTTCATTAGTTAGCCAGTTTCAGGTATTTTGTCATAAGCAACAGAAAATGAAGATAATCATTTATTAAAATCACCCAGAAGAATAATATATTATTCATTAGATAAAGATAGCCAACAATTGAAAATGAATCTTAAGGATTCTTGGAGTGGGAAAGAAAAAAAGAAATCCTTTCTTTGAGGTTCAAATGACAAAGTACTCTCTCTGCAGAATTCACAGGGTGTTTGAGACTTGGGCGTAATTTTCTACACCGTAAGACAGTTGCACACCTCCATCCCTACTAGGCCCATTTGCTCCAGAGAACTTATGACAAAATTCTCTCATTTAACCTTCAAAACCTTCTTGGCTATTACTCCTCGTTAAACAAAATCCCCTTCTTTGTTGGACTCTTCTTGTCTTTCCCCTATTAACTCTCAGCCCACTTAAATTATTTTCTGTACCATTGAGGGTGTCACCTCTTCTGACACTCAGCACTCTGCTCTGAAATTCGGTCACTTGGGTCCCTCTATTTCCATTGCTGATTGGAGATGTAACAGTTGGAAATGGCTTTCACCATGGTCTGAACTCAGAGTAAACAGTAGACACTCTGAGTTTTCTTGTTGCTCAGAAAATACCTACTTCCATGTTGCTTCTAAGGTATGATAAAGTGGTTTTTTATCCTTCTGTTGTCAGATGGTTAATGCCCCAGGAAAAGGGTAGAAAAGTAGACCAAAAACTGCCACCATCTCTTGCTCTTCAGTCTTTACCACCCCCTCTCTCAATAGTAGATGAAAAAGAACTCACACGAATAACTGCATGCTACACTTCAGGGAGTTTCTAGTTTCCCTGTGCACCCAGCTAGCTGCTTTTAGGTCAGTTGTCTGTGGGAAGTTGTCATTGGCTGCTTTGATTTGCAAATTGGTCATTTCTTCCTTTGAATATACTTCTCTTTCCATAATACTCTCTTTTTAAATCATTTCTTCTCCGAGCTACATTGATTTCCTTCAAAGCCTCCTACCTGCTTCCTTGAATACTTCCCACCAAAGAGCGCTTTTTCCTGGCACAAGTTGGGATAGAAAATATTCCATCTAGATTCATGCTTGAGAGTACCTAGATCCTCTCACAGGAGTTTCTAGTTTCCTCACTGTTTTCTATGTAAATATGTACCCCTCACTGTCTGCTGAACATGCCATAGTTATGGCCAAATTCTGAAGTGGCATAAATTCTTCTCTGGGTCAATTTGTGAATAAGTGTAAAGATATCTCTGTATACTGCCTTAGCATTCCTGGCTCTGGCTTTAGACTTTATGTTATCTATTGGCAAAAATTCCAACTGGTCTAATATCAAACACAGGTCTTCTTGCTAAAGAAGAAGATCTTCTTGCTAGCTAAAAATCTGTTGTGAGATCCAATATTCTTATTACAGTTTATGGTTCTATATCCACATGCATAGATTTTTTTTTCTGTTACATAACCAAAAGCAGATGCATTTGTTGGCACATGCCCTGTACACTTTAACATTAAAAGAGTACCTTTCTCTGTTTTAGCCAAGACTCTTAACCCTGTAAATGACAAAATCCCCATCAAATTTTGTGTAAGCAAAAAATAAATTTATTTGGTCTCATAACTAAAATTGCAATGGTAGATTTGGCTTCAGAATTCAATCTTATTAGAACTCATTTTATCTTCTGTCATTTCTTGGTTTGCTTTTATCTTTTGGGTTCCAAGTGGTAACAAGATGACTGTATGAGCTCCCGTTCGTACACAATCTCAGGCCTTACAGGAAGGAGCAGGAATACCTTTTCCAGAAATTATAGCAAAATCCACTTTCATCTCCCAAACTCAGTTTTCCTTATGTGTCTGTTTCTTCACCATCACAGTGGCCAGGCAAATAAAATGCTCCAAATTTCCAGGTCTAAGTCATGCAGAATGACAGATGGACGGAACTCTAAGATAAACAAAATGGACTGAAAAAATTGAAAACTTGTTATCAGAAGGTGCTGCATAGCAAAAACAATGGATGTTCACTATAGTCCCTCTAACCTTGGTATGTGGCAGGATCCAGGAAAGAAGTGGGCTATAAAAATGTAGGGACCAAGTATAAAAAATTTGGCACCTAAGTAAATTAAAAAGCTTCTACCCGGCAAAAGAAATAATCAACAGAATAAACAGATTACTTACAGAATGGGAGAAAATATTTACTAACTATGCATCTGACAGAGGACAAATATCCAGAATCTACAAGGAACTCAAAACAACTCAACAAGAAGAAAACCAAATAACCTAATTAAAAAGTGGGCAAAAGGCAGGGTGCAGTGGCTCATGCCTGTAATCCCAGCACTTTGGGAGGCCGAGGTGGCTGGATCATCTGAGGTCAGGAGTTCGAGACCAGCCTGGCCAACATGGTAAAATCCCATTTCTACTAAAAAAAAAAAAAAAAAAAAAAATTAGCTGGGCATCATGGCACGTGCCTATAGTCCCAGCTACTAGGGAGGCTGAGGCAGGAGAACCACTTGAATCCAGGAGGACGAGGTTGCAGTGAGTCAAGATCATGCCACTGCACTCCAGCCTGGGTGATAGAGCAAGGCTCCTTTTCAAAAAAAAAGTGGGCAAAGGATATGTAAAGACATTTTTCAAAAGAAGACATATAAGCAGCCAACAAATATATGAAAAAATACTCAACATCACCAACCATCAAAGAAATGCAAATTAAAGTCACAATGAGATATCATCTTACACCAGTCAGAATGGATATTATTAAAAGTCAAAAAACCACAGATGTTGGTGAGGATACAGAGAAAAGGAGACACATATAAATTAGTAAAATATATAATATAAACTAGTAAAACCTCTATGGGAAGTGTATGGTGATTTCTCAAAGAACTAAAATAGCAGTTTCATTCAACCCAGCAATTCCTCTGCTAGATATCCACCCAAAGAAAAAGAAATCATTATATAGGTTGGGTGCAGTGGCTCATACTTGTCACCTTAGCACTTTGGGAGGCCCAGGTAGGATGATTGCCAGAGCCCATGACTTTGAGACCAGCCTGAGTAACACAGCAGCACCCCGTCTCTACAAAAAGTTAAAAAATTAGTCAAGTATGGTGGTGTACACCTGTCATGCCAGCTACTTGGGAGGCTCAGGTGTGAGGGCTTGCTTGCGCCCAGAAATTCAAGTGTGCAGTGACCTATGATTGCACCGCTGCACTCCAGTCTGGATGACAGAGCAAGACCATGTCTCAAGAAAAAAAAAAGGAAAAAAAAATTATACAAAAAAGACACCTGCACTCGTATGTTTATCACAGTACTATTCACAATAGTGAAGTTTTGGAATCAACCTAAGCACCCATCAATGGATGATGGATAAAGAAAATGTGGCATATATACACCATGAAATACTATGCAACCATAAAAAACAATGAAATTACGTCTTTTGTAGCAACATGGCTGGAGCTAGAAGCCAGTATCCTAAGCCAGTATACATGGGTATACAGAGGGGAATAATAGACAATGGCGACCCCAAAAGTGGAGAGGGTGGGAAGGAGTGAGGGTTGAAAAATTATCTCTTGGGTACAATGTTCATGATTTGGCTTATGAGTACACTAAAAATTTAGAGTTCATCACTATGCAATATACTAATGCAACAAAAACTGTGCTTATACCCTCTGAATCTATTTTTTTTAAGTTGGCATCATAGGAAATATTTAGCGAGAAATTGAAAAGAAGACATGTTGGCATATTATGGTAATTAAGATTCTGGATATTAAGATTTTGAGAAAGTCAAAATACAGTAGGATGTTATTGGGTATGCAATACATGATATAATACATATGTGTATACATCAGATGTATTATTATCAATAATTTTCCCTGTTTCTGAGGCTTTCCTTTTCATTCTTTTTAAATTTTCTCCTCATTTATCTGTAATTGATTTCTCCTGTTACCTTTATTATTCTACTCAATTTTATTTTCTTCTCTTATTTTCAATTTTTAAATTAGAAGATTAGAATATTGATTTTACACCTTATTTTTCTAACAGGAATATGTAAAGCTGTATATTTACATTTGATACTTCAATAGCTGCATTTTTGCTATGTGGTGTTTTCAGTACCATTCAATTTGAAAAAAAGTTTTTGCTTGGGATTTCTTCTTTGACTTATGAATGATTTAGCAGTGTATTATTCAATTTTAAAACATAAGAATGTTTTAGTATTTGATTGACACTGATTTTTGAATTTGTCTTGGTTATGATCATAGTACACATTATGTATATTTTCAGTATTTTGAAATTTATTGAGACCCATTTTATGACTCATTATATTGTTTATCTTGGTGAATAATACACGTGTAGGTAAAAAATGAGTAAATGTTCATGCTGTAGTTGTGGGGTGAAGTATTCTGTAATATCAACTAAATCAATTCGGTTGATGGTTAACAGTTTTAATATTTTTACTGATTTTTTAGTCTAGTTGCTCTACAAATTATTAAAATACGACATTAATACCTCCAATTAGGATTTTATATTTTTGTATTTCTTTCTTTAGTTCTGTTTTTGTTTCATGAAATACTGTTATTTAGGTCCACTAAGTTAAAAGGTTATATTTTCCTTATAAAAGTGTCATTTTATAGTTTGAAATATGCATATTTATCTCTGTAAATACTCCCTTGTCTTAAAGTACATTATGTCTGATATAAATTTATTTAAACAAACTGTTAGGATAGTATGTCTTTTTCTGTATTTTTTCTTTTCTTACATTTTTATTTCAAATTTTGAACGTATTTATTGTGAATACAGTGCAGTTGGGTATCAGTATTGTACACAGCTTGATAATCTCTATCTCATAATTGCAGTGTTTAGTACATTTATGCTTAAAGCAAATATTGATAGGGTTTGATTTAGATCTACAATCTTGGTATTTGATTTCTATTTGTCCCATATTTAAAAATTTTAATTCTGCTGTTGTTTCTTCCTTCCTTTCCATTTTAACTCTTCTGAAAGCTTTATAAGTGTAACTCTAATTTTTTGTAGTGGTTGCACTAGTTATTTCAATATGCATCATTAACATATTATGGTTTGCTTAGAGTAAATATTGTACCACTTCACATACAATGTAAGAACCTTATATAACTCCATTTATGCCTCTCTAAATTTTTGTTATTTTTGCCATAAATTTTACCTTTGTATGCATAATGTTATCAGTTTTGCTTTAAACAGTGTCTTTTAAGGAAATTAACAGAAGAAAACTATTTTTTATACTCACATATTTATTATTTTATAAGATTTGAGTTTCATTTGAAAAACTTTTCATTAGCATTTATTATAGTTCATTTAGTTCAGGTGTAGTACTAACATATTTTTTCATTTTTAGTTTATCTCAAAATGTTTTAATTTCAGCATCATTTTTATACAATATAGAATTCTGTATTTACACACTTTAAACAGGTCTATTGTTTTGATGAGGAATCAGTCAAATATTATATACAATGTATCTTTTTCCCCTTTCTTCTTTTGTTTTCTGGCTGTTTTAACATAGGTTTGCATATGATACATCTAGGTGTTGTTTTCTTCTTAGTAGGTTTTTAGATCTGTAGCTTGACATTTTTTAAAAAGATTTCAGAAAATTTGGGCAATTATGTATTCCCCTACAAATAATGTTTTTATTTCCAAAGTATTTTAGTCTCTTTTTTAGGAATGCAAATTATATGTATGTTGGATCAATTGAGATTTTCCTACAAGATATTGAGTACCTATTTATTTGTTCCTTTTTTTCTCTTTCTTTTAATAATGGGATAGTTTCTATTGTTCTGTTTTCACATTAACTGACCACTCATTTTATAGTTTTCAGTATGTTGTTAAACCTATCTAATGCAGTTTGTCATATCAAATAAAGTACTTTATTTTTTAGATATTAATATCTTCATTTTGTTCTTTTAACATTTTTCATATCATTGCTGAGATTTTCTATTTAGATGTTTTTCTTTTCCTTTGCATTCTTACTCATAATTTTACTTACGATTCAAACTCTTTGTCTACCAGTTCTAATATTTGAGTCTTTTTCTCATAGATTTCTTTTGGCAGCTTTTTTTCTCTCTTGATTGTTTTTACATTTTCATGTTTCTTTGCCTTTAGTGAATGTTTTAATTACAGGGATATTGTCAATGTTATGCCACTGAGTTTTGCTTAACTAGTCTTCTTTTATGGGTATTGAATATGGTTCTAGAAAGCAGTTAAATTACTGGGAGACCCATTGATATCACCAGACTTGGCCCTATTCTTTGTAAATGACAGTTTCATTTTGTTCTTAGTCCTAAGATGTGCCTTTCATGCAGTAGGCATTTCTCATTACTGATCTGTAAATTCTCTGGGGTGTCACTGAAAGGGCTAGGTGCTCAGGGAATTCTCTCTACTCTGGCTGGGCCAGAACTTCACTACTTCTCAGCACTCTGTGACCTATGCTATCTCAGTTCAACTCTCACTCAAGCAATAGCTCCTCTTACTTAGTCCTCAAAGAATCTTTCCTGCTGATGAACAGCTAAGCTCTTGAAAAATGACCCGTAGGAAACCCTCAAAGATTTTGATGTCCACTTCTCTATTACATTTCTACTGCTGTGAAACCAATTACCACAAATTTAGCAGCTTAAAATAACATCCATTTATTAAGTGACAGCTCTGAAGCTCAGAGGACAAGGCACAGAGTACCTAGTCCTCACCTCGGCTTCTTAAAAGGCTAAAATCAAAGTTTTGACAGGGCCATGTTCCCTTCTGGAAGCTCTGGCGAAAGAATACTTCCAAATTCAATCAGGGTATTGATCGACTTCAGCTTTTTGAGACTAGAGCACCGAGGTCCCTATTTCCTTGTTGTCTGTCAGCCAGTGGCTACATTCAGCTCCTAGAAGTTACCTGCATTCCTTGCCATGTGACCTCAATGGGCAGCTAACAACATGGCTGGAAAGAATGTCCTCTGCAACTATTTGGAGAAGACAAAAGCACTCACCTCACCAGGTTAGGCTCATCCTGAATAATCTATCTTATTCAAAGTCAACTGTGCCATACAACAAAACCTAATCATGGGAGTAAAATTCATCATATTTGAAGTCCTCGGATGTATACAGTTGTGTACATCAGGGGACAGGGTCTTGGGGCCATTATAGAATTTTGCTTACCACGTCCTCTATGTAATTCACTTCTCTCTGGTACCTTACCCTAAAAATATAACCTCTTCTATTACTGAAACTGATACCTGTCTTCTTAGCTCAGTGAGAATAAGGTTCTGTGCTTAAATTCTATCTCCCTGCATAGCGTTGTGGGGAGTGTCCCTAGGCAGACAGCTGATGTGAATATAAGGCTTAACTCATGTGTTTTTCTTCCCTCAAAGACCACAGTGTTTTTTTACTGAATGCTTGAAAACAGTTGACTTATGACGTTGTTCAGCTTTCTAGTTGTTTACTTCAGAAGGGCAAGTCTAATTTCAGTTATTGCATCATAACTTGAAAAACAATGGGAAATACTTTTCTAACGAGATGAGTCATGCAAATATCTGAGAAAAAGTATACTAGGAATAGATAACTAGTGCATCCTTCTTACACTATTATCAAATACGTTATCCACACTATATATAAAAGCCCACAGTTACAGAAGATATAAGATTTTGGGGGAATGAAATTTATGTAAGGAAACTTATTTATTTATTTATTTATTTATTTATTTATTTATTTATTATGTAGTCTTAGTGGGCATGAGAAACAAGAGATATGTTGTATATAGAGAGCTTATATACAAAATCAGATAGAACACAAATATCCTCTTTGTTATTTGCATATACTGCCAAAGTAATCCATCCAATCCTATGGCTTACACATTGTCCCATGCTCAAATGTAGGACACTCTCAAATATATTTCTTCAGCCTTGATTTCCCTGTTTCAGGCCAATATATCTGATCCTCTACTCAACATATTATCTTGGTTGGCTAAAAAGCAAATTAAAACGAATATATCTAAAATCAAATTTGTCCCCACTCACCCAGTGAAATAACTTATCTTCCCTAAGTCTTCCCTATCATAGTGAATGACAATTTTTATTCTTTCTATTGCTGAGGCTAAAAGCAAGGGGAAATCCTTGAGTTCTCTCTTTCACAACTATATCACAATGATATTCAAATTTTATTACTTTTTACTTGTAATCTTGAATCCTACCAAACAGCGAAATTTCCTGGCTCTACCTCAAAATATGCTCCAAATTTTACCACTTGTTACTCCCTCAGGAACTGCAACTCTGGAGCAAGGTCACCAAAATCTCTCACCTTGATTATTGCAATTGTTTCCAAACTGTTTATATTCTTGTCCCCAGCCCCAATAGACCCTTCTTACAACAATCAGATGATTCCTTTAAACTGTGAGTTGTAATTTCCCCAACTAAAACCCTCCTATGTTCCCCAAGCATGCCTAGGAAAAAAAAGGAAATGCAGTATATGCAAATAGCAAAGGAAGGATATTTGTGTTCTATCTGATTTTGTATATAGGCTCTCTATGTACAAAATATCTCTTGTTTTCCATGCCCAATAAGACTATATAATAAATAAATAAATAAGCTTCCTTACATAAATTTCATTCCCCCAAAATATACCAACTTATGTGATTATTTCCTTGCTACTTTTCTAACTTTATCATCAACCATTATTTATGGTAGCACACTGATCCCCTTACTGTTACATGAACAAATCAAACATCCCATCATAGGCTCTTTACAACTGATATTTATTTTCTGGAAAATTCTTACCTCAAAATCCATGTGATTGGTTATTTCCCTCATATCACTATGGTTATTTCTCAGATGCCACCTCCACAAAGAAATCTATCATTACCATCCTATCAAAGTAGCAATCCTCTCACTGTGCTTTATTTTTCTCCTAGCATTCATCACTTTTTGACATTATATTAGACATCAGTTTGTTGTACTCCTCCTCCACTACCATGTAAGCTAGATGGAGCCAGGAGTCTTGTCTGCCTTGCTTGATGTTGCATCCCCAGCAACTTTGATGTAGAAAGTAATCCCAATTTATCAGAAAGTAAATTGCCTGAGTTTCAGTGGTCACAAAACTGAGAAGATACAGTTTTGCAACAGAAAAACATTTAGTCATTCATGCCCTTTTTACTGCCTACCGTCAACAAGACAGCATTAAAGAGCAAGTTATTGAACCTGATTTTCAAGTAAAGAGACATTTAACAAAGAATTTGTAGACATTGTAGATATGTGTCATATCTCATAGAGCATACAGAGTTGTTATATGTTAACATAATAGATATAGATGATTAATGCTATGTTTTGTGAAAATGGTGGCTTCAGGATTTTTTAAGACCTGTGTTAGAAACATTCTAAAGTGTTTCTCAGCAACCATTACCTATCAGGGAATAGTTGCTCTCCAATACATCCTTTTATTTTTTTCTTTATTGATAAGCTTTCAAATTTATTATCACCAACAATACAGATATCTACATCCTTTTCTTTATATAACAAAATGTTGACCCCTATGATAGACTATAAGATAAAAGACAGATTTTGAATCACCATAGATTACATTATCTCTTAAAAGGAGCTTCCTATTTATAAGATTGGGTCTTAGGTGGCAAGTAGGCCAATTAAATGTATTTATGATTCTTCCTTTTGTTAGTATTGTTGCATTTTGTCTCCTTTCCCAGATGTAACATTTCACAAAGTTTATTGCATGTGCTAGATTAGCAATTACCCATTAAGTTAGACTTCAAAGTACGAATCACGTTTTATATCTTAATTTGTTACTTTGTCACTAATTAGAACAGCAATTTTTCTAATGGATTAAGTTTAAATTATAACAATTCAGTCCAATTTTTATAAAGTCTACATATATTTAAGTAATTGAAATAGTAATCATTAGCTTATATTTGCATTTAATATCTCAAGTTAGTAAAAAGTCATATGAGAGTTCAAGTCTGTGTAAAATATGGGAAAAATTATCAGAAACAACTAGAGTTAATCATTTCAGTATTGTCCAATTTTATCCAGGTTTGAGTTAAGACGCGAGTGACGTATTACCTAATCATGCTTTTGGAGACAGATAAACTAAGTTCTCTGATAACAACAACAACAGAATACAAAATACAATATATTAAAATATCCAAAGTACACTTTTTATGAATGAGTCTTTCATCTGGCAGTAGGTGATTAGTATACCTTCTGGTGCAGTAGTAGCCAAGATGCACGGACTATATCAGAGACAAATAGATTAAATTTCAATTTTAAAATTTCTGATTAGTTTTGACATCTGAACTTTCAAAACTGTTCGAAGATCTATTTATTTTTGTTGACTTTTAACAAATATTTTGTGAACAATTCTATTGACAGATATTTTCTTACTATCGTATTAGGGATACATCAAAGACATATAAAATGTTAACAGTATGATACCATAGATGTACATCTGAAACTGTCTTTGGTAAATTATGACAGTAAGAGAAATCTGACCATTGACTCCCTATCTTGCTTCTAACCTCCAAGCTTTCCTTGGTCATCCTCAGCATAGGCCATGCTACTTTGGGAGAAATTTAGTTTATAGTTTAATTTTGAAACAAGAATAATAATAGTCCCGCTGTACAACTAATTGCCTCCCTGTTTGAGTATTGAAATTGCCTTTGTAAGACTGCTGAGAGGTCACAAGACAGGTGTAGTTTCTACAATCCCTTACGTGGCAGGGGTAATCTGGCCAGAGGTCACAAGATTTGTGACTTTCTCAATTGCTCCTATAGATAACATCTAGGATTGTTCTTTTTTTTTTTTTTAAGATGTTTTTCAGACTGATCCCACCCAGACTCATGACTCAACTAATCTATTACTTCTCCCAGAGGCATACATAGCAGCACAGGGACCATTTTTCACAAATTCTACGATTTCTGCCCCAACTAATCAGTGGCACCCATGCCCCAGACTCTGTCCACCAAATTGTTTGTAAAAACCCTAACTGCCAGGCATTTCCGGAAACTGATTTCAGTGAAAACTCCAGTTCTTCTGCATGGCCAATCTCAAGTCAATTAAACTCCTTCTACTGCAATGTTATCATCTCAACAAACTGATTTTGTTTGTACAGCAGGCAGGAAGAACCTGTCAGGCCATTACATATTTATTGGATAGACAATAGCCTATAAAATGACTATAAAATCTTGACTACATTAATGCCTTCCTACATTTACTACATTAACATTATTATTCTTTTGTCTGACTATTTACTGTATTTAATGATTATCTTAGTCAGGCACAAGACACCGTATTGTTTAGCACAGTTCCCTAGTCCTAGGCTAAATAGGAATACCAGTAGAAAACAATACAGCCTTTGTCAATTATAAACTTGGATAAATCCTGAAATTGCACTCGGCCTCACTAGACTATGACTATGTAACTCACTCTGGTTCTTTGCTCTTAGTTATGACCCCAGTATGGTAAAAGCTGATGTACATTTATAAATTAGTAAATACAGGTATTTTAAGATACTGATAATTAAAAAATAGACCCGTTAACCAATTAGGATAACAAATGTATTACTGTCCTTCAAAAATCAAATTAAATATTACAATAAACAAGTTACAATTAACACCGCAAATACGTTAATGATAGAACTCTTGGCAAACAAACGACTCAATACTTGCTTATGAAAGAGTCCCTATCTACGGAATGCTTTTAGCAAATTGTCTACAATAGGTTCATGGTAAATAAATACAA
Organism: Trachypithecus francoisi; assembly: GCF_009764315.1. Taxonomy (NCBI): domain Eukaryota; kingdom Metazoa; phylum Chordata; class Mammalia; order Primates; family Cercopithecidae; genus Trachypithecus; species Trachypithecus francoisi. Next base: position 70,651,253 of record NW_022681454.1, read on the forward strand.
ATCTTTGTATTTACGGGATAGCTCTCTGAAATGTCTCAGAAGCTATATAACTATCTGAATAGAAAGTGGAGCTGTTTCTTGGCCCAGGCAATTCTCCTCTGTGTAAGTAATGTAGTTACATATATTATCCCAGATCTTTCCTTGTTTGTCTAGGCTTGTGATTATTTATAGAATCTAAATTATTTACTAAAGCTATCAGACTAGGTTAGATCTCTGATTCATATGAGTGAGATTTGACAATCTGATCCTTTGTGTTATATCATAGCATATGTTTAATACGTTAGGTTAACTACATGGCAGACTAAGTATTTTTTTTATTTTTATTTTTATTTTGTTTTGAGACGGAGTCTCGCTCTGTTGCCCAGGCTGAAGTGCAGTGGCCGGATCTCAGCTCACTGCAAGCTCCGCCTCCCGGGTTTACGCCATTCTCCTGCCTCAGCCTCCCGAGCAGCTGGGACTACAGGCGCCTGCCAACTCGCTCAGCTAGTTTTTTTGTATTTTTTAGTAGAGACGGGGTTTCACCGTGTTAGCCAGGATGGTCTCGATCTCCTGACCTCGTGATCCGCCCGTCTCGGCCTCCCAAAGTGCTGGGATTACAGGCTTGAGCCACCGTGCCCGGCCTAAGTATTTTTAAACAGTCACATGATTGGGTGTAAAATATGTCACAACCACTTAAAGCAGCTATCATTCAAGAATGTGTGAAAAATGTAAGATCTTTATCCTTGCAACAAATATTCCTAAAATTAACTCTTTGTTTAAGAATCCAATAGCACAATCTAAAGATCTTTTGTCTATTAAGCCCAAGTATAAACCAATACAATTTTTATTAATATTTTAGGAAGATGAATTATGACACAAAACCTATTCTGTATAGAGGGTAAGAGAGTGGGAATGAAAAATCAGATCAGGAGGTTAATTTTCACTCATCTATTTCAAAGCTATAATAACATAGCCTCCATTTACTTTAGGTTTCGATCTTCTCTTTAAATTCTCTTTTATTATTTATGTCCTCTACGTTTTTCCTCTCACCTTAAGCCATATAACTCTGTGTTCTCTTAATTATTATCATCTCCTGCTTTTGCATGGATCTTTCTGATTATATATATTTATGCTTTTACAAATATAAATGCATCATATGAAAACTTGTACATTTCTTTCTAGATTTCTTTTTTTCTAAGTCCAGAAAGTGCCATTCTATTAAGCAAATTGCCCTTTTCTTTTTAAGAAATTATATTTGCTGTCATTAAAAATGAACTCGTAAAAAAAAGGCTTACTATTCAGAGAGACACTTCTTTCAGAATTCAGATTTTGATGAAGAGAGATTCTTAAAAATTATAACCTTACTACTTTTCAATCTCTGTCTTTCTCTTTTCTTTTTACCCCTGCTCGGTTCTCCCCTATATAAGAATGACTTATCTGACAGGTAAAATTCGGAAAAATTCACAAGGCTCCTATGGAACATAAGTTAGCTGCTATTTCATGCTCTAAATCTTCCCATGTCATCTACATGCCCACATGGGGAAATTTGTCTGAGATCAGTTAGCCAATGGTAGAGTCACTTTCTGTCTGTTTAATGCTGAGGTTCACTGTGGGATTGAATATTTCACTTTCGATAATCTTTAGGTGCCTGAAAAGATGTCAATGAATCATTATTTCTTTAGCTTATCAATGGATAATTAGGTTATTTTTAAATTTATATGTTTACAGTAAGTTTGTAACAAACATATTTGTAGCTATATTTTCATATATTTATGTGATTTATGTCTCTAGACCAAATTTCTAAAATTGAATTTGCTTATACAAAAAGTTTTGCATATTTAAAATTTTTACAGGTATTTTCAAGGCACTGTCAATAATATTCACTAATATATACTCACAACAATAATGTAAAAAAATGATTTTTCTACTGTAGTATCTGAAAAGCTATTTACATTTTCATTCATTTTATTTTCATGAGATTGAGCAAAATCTTATAGATTTATCATGTGTTTCTTTTTCTGTAAATTTTACATTTATGCCTGATAACATGTTTTTCTTTTTCTTTTCTTTTCTTTCCTTTTTTTTTTTTTTCTTTTTTGAGACAGTCTCACTCTTGTCACTCAGGTTGGAGTACAATGACGTGATCTTGGCTCACTGCAACCTCTGCCTCCCGGATTCAAGCGATTCTCCTTCCTCAGCCTCCCGAGTAGCTGGGACTACAGGCGCCCACCAACACACCTGGCTAATTTTTGTATTTTTAGTAGAGGTGGGGTTCACCATGTTGGTCAGGCTGGTCTTGAACTCCTGACCTCGTGATCTGCCCGTCTTGGCCTCCCAAAGTGTTGGGATTACAGGCATGAGCCACTGCTCCCAGCTGGTTTTTCTATTTTTTCTCTTAAAAATATCTTTGCAAGAGATTCTTTTATGTTAACAAAATGTGTTCGTTTTTTATCATATATGTTACAAATGATATTTTGTTGTTTATTTGTGACTTGCTATACTCTGTGCGTCTTTAACATGCATATGTTTTGAAATTTTATGTAGTTAAATTTCCTATTGTTTTTTTCTTTATGGCTTCAGGATGTCAGGTTTAGAAACTCCTTTTTTTACTTCAAAGTTATACAATACTATTTTTTAAACTTCCACAATTTTCTCCACATTAAAGTAGGGTGATATGAAATAGCCTAGCTATTTTCATATTTTCCTTTCTATAAAAGTTGAATAATGTTTGAGGTTGGATCAGAAATAGTAGTAAATGAAGAATGATTAGCCACCTTGAGCTCCTAAAAAGCAAACAAACAAATGCAGAAAAATACATTTACAAATAAAAAAAAAGCATGGAAAAACAGGAATCAGAAGCATCTGTGGTACCTGTAATATGGAAGAGTTGATAAAGTCTCTATAAAAAAGGATGTTTTGGCCAGGTGCGGTGTCTCATGCCTGTAATCCCGGCACTTTGGGAGGCCGAGATGGGCAAATCACCTGAGGAAGGAGTTCGAGACCAGACTGACCAACATGGGGAAATGCTATCTCTACTAAAACTACAAAATTAGCCTAATGTGGTAGTGGGCTCCTGTAATCCCAGCTACTCAGAAGGCTGAGTCAGGAGAATCACTTAAACCCAGGAGGCAGAGGTTGCAGTGAGTCCAGATCGCGCCACTGCATTCCAGCTTGGGCAACAAGAGCAAAACTCCATCTCAAAAAAAAAAAAAAAAAGATGATTCAAAAGATTACGTGTTTCTTGCTATATAATACAGTTGCAGAAGGAAAGGCTCATAAAAGTGTTTTCCTTACTACTGAATGATTGAAAGATTGTTATCTATTTTCATTTCGATTTGCTTCAATTTTTACCACAGTTTTAAATATAATCTCTACTTTATTTCAGCTCACTTACCAATAATTCAGACGTATATAGGAACAGGTATTATCAGGTAGTGGGTGTTAAGGAAAAGCTTAACACCCACTACCTGATAACAAGCAAATACAATAAATGTTATTTTCAAATATGCAATATTAAAGTCTAATTTGTAATCTACCATTGTAACTCTAAGTCGGAATTAGAGTAAAAATGAATTCTAATTTAAAAATTCTAATCAACTAGATACCTTGTATATGTTGAATGTTAATTATTATAATAACTTACACTAAGATGTATAATTTTATAATCAGGACTTTGCATTCATTGGATTAAATACATAAATACAAAATATTCAACACTGAAAATATTATCGGAAAATTTGTATGACTTTGTTGAGTGACTAGAAAAAATAATGGAAAAAACAAAAGCAACTTAGGAAAGGTAGACACATTTAACTGCCTAAGTCTAGTTATATTATTTTATGCTATTCTATTTTGGTATGAGAAACAGTTCCCATAGAATGTTATGGAGCAAGTAATTGAAGAGTAAATATTTTAAATCTATATAATAGTTAAAGATTTATTATCCCTAGTTTTTCAGAGAATGCCTCAAAGTGCTAAGAAAAAGATAAATCCACTTCCTATTTCGAAAAAGATTTCAGTAATTAATTTAAATTTGAGGAAAATCTATTGCCAAAAAGTGTGACAGGGATCTAAGCAATTTTTAAATAATTTCTATATGAAAGATACATATTTTATTTTATCTACCCATCATTTTGAATACCAATAGAAATACAACCTTCAATTTTGGTGGCAATTTGAGGAAATGAACACTCTTGTACATTGCTAATAAAAATAATTGTTGCTATAGCTTTTATGGAATGTAAATTGCCTTTATCTTTAACATTAAAAAAAGACCTACTACCTTATAATTTTTTCCACAAATCTTACTTTTGTGACTCTTTCATATAGAAGTAAAGAGAACATATATGAATACAGGTATACCGATTTACAGAGATAAAGAGAGAGAAAAATGGAGATCCATAAATATATATACACACAGAACTATATGTATCAAGAGATAAATAGGCATACAGACATACAGATGTATATTGCAACATTAGTTTATTGAAACAATATGGGTAAAAATTTTAATGTCTTCAGTATTCATCATTAGAGTGGTATAAAAATCTTACACAATATTATTAAACTATTACAAAAAATAGATACTTCAATATTATATACTGTACTTTTTTTAACAAAGCAAGCAACCAACAAGTTAAGAATAATTTAAAGTGTATGATTACATTTGGTAAAAATAGCAACATGCCTTAAATGTTTATGTGTGTGTGTGTGTGTGTGTGTGTGTGTGTGTGTGTATTACTGGTAACGAAAAAACATATCAGATTAACAACATTTGTTAAACGATAAGTGGGCAGGGAGTTCAGGAGTGGGAATTCTAGACCAATTACTTACTTTGCTTTGCTTAAGTGTTTACAGAGAATAGATTCCTCCATTGTAGATTTTAGTAAGAAATGTATGAAATGTGGAAAGAAAAATAAGACAATATAATTGGAATAAAAATAAACAAGAATAAAAAAGTTTTCCCCCCTCCCTTCCCCCCATCCATCCTCTCCTCTCCTCTCCTCTCTTCTCCTCTTTTCCTCTTTTCTTTTCTTTCTCCAAGGCTGGAGTATGCTGCAGTGGCATCATAGCTCACTGCAGTCTCAAACTTCTGGACTCAAGCAATCTTTCCACCTCAGCCTCCCAAACAGTTGAGACTGCGGTACACTCCACCGCACCTGGCTAATTTTTAAATTTTTTATAGAGTCGGAGTCTACCTTTGTTGCTCAAGCTGGTCTTGAACTCCTAGACTCAAGCAATCTTCCTGTCTCAGTCTCACGATATGGCGGGATTATAGGCATGAACCACTGTGCCCAGCCTTAAGAAGCTTTTTGAATAAATTATTATTATTATTACAAACAAATTGTTTTGGGTCTCTAACTTTGAACCTCTTATTTTTATGTTTTAAATTTACTTTAGAAGTAATAGGAAGAAGTTTATAAACAAGAAAAGATAATTCCATCATAAATGGGCCATTTCCGCTAAACTATTTGTGTAAAAGTTTAAGAAGATACGCTGCTACTGTAAAATATGACAAAAATGTGTTTAACTTACGTTGTATTTTTTTTCTATCTATGCTAGAATGCATTCATCCTTATATTAGCTCCCAAGTTGAACTTGAAATATCTGGATGAAGGATTAATAATGTACTCTTTGCTTAGCTCGATTCAAACAAATTAGGTAATAAAGAAGCATTTGAATACCTTATCATTTTGAGCTATGTTTTTTTCTCAATTAGGATGAATTAAAATGAAATCTTGCAATTTGTAAAAGTTTTAAAAAATTTATGTCTAGATCTTATTGAGATTCTAGTTTTTTGGCATAAGAGATTTGTAAAGCACATGCAATCCTTCATTTCCAGTCACAATTCCAACTTAGATAAGCCTGAAGCTGGTTCAGTTCAGAACCCCACCTGGAGATACTGGGGCTTCCACCACCACTACCTGCTCCTGCTACCTACCACTAGGTGCTAAGATACTAAACGGACAGGGAAAAGGAAAGGGGAAATAAAAAATAACATAGACTCATATGATAAAAATTTATCCCAGTCATCCAGTCTGAGTGACAGATGGAAGCAGAACTGATTTGCTGTTCCCCTGAGCACCTTTCCCCAAAGTGCCAAATATCAATGTTTTTAAAGGTAGTATGTTGACAGGATAGTTATTAAAACTATAAAAGAAGAGGAAGTGTATAAAAGTAAAACCTGGAGGCTGTCAAAAGATTGTGCTATTCTTCCCAATCAACCAATTTTACAGTCCTGTTGAGACCTGTCCTTTGGTTCAGTTCCTTGTTGATGAGACCCAGCTTTCCAATATTCGCACACCTCTTTTTTACCCATACCCCATAAAAGAATCTCTGAGGCTCCAAGGAATTCAGTTTAAAACAAAATACAAAAATTGTTGTCTTATCTTAGTTCAATACACTCATTCAGTAGATGAAGACATTTGCACTTAAATAGGTGAAATACTTTACTGGAAGTTATGTGTCTTAGTCTATTCAAAACAAACTGCCATAGACTGGGTTTATTTCTTGTGGTTCTGGAACTGGAAAGTCCAAGAGCAAGACACCAGATGAGGAAGCTGCCTTGAGTCCCTGATTCTTGGTTCATAGAGGACTGTCTCTCACTGTGTCCTCGCAGGGTAAAAGGGCTGAGGGTTTGTCTGGGCCCTTTATAAGGGCATGAATCCCTAATCATCTGATCTCTTCTTAAAGGCCTTATTTTCCAATAACATCACATTGGGGATTAGGTTTCAACATACGATATTTGCAAGCACACATGTATTTAGTCTATGACATTATGTTTGATAATGGGCAGAACTTAGCTTTGAACTCACGACTTCTGCATCTGGGTTTCGTTTTCTTTTCCAACATCAAGGTATATCGTAAGAGCCTGTCCTAAGTCTTAGTCCATCCTTATTGAAATTAAAAAAAAAAAAAAAAGATTTAAAATTACCAGAGATAAAGTTTTAAGTAACCCACAAAACTTTCCACATTAAGGATTTTGTGTTTTATAAATAATACCGTTGACTCAAACAACACAGATTTGAACTGCACAGGTTCATTTATACATGAAGTTTTAAAAGTAAATATATTAGAACATGTTTTGAAGATTTGCAACAATCTGAAAAAATAGCAGATAAACTTCATAGCCTAGAAATATTTTAAAAATAAGAAAAAGTTAGATATGTCATGAATGCATGAAATATATGTAAATATGAGTCTATTTTATCATTTACTATCATAGACTACACACAAATCTATTATAAGAAGTTAAAATGTATCAAAATATATGAACACAAACATGGACTCTACATGGTGCCATTGGCAGTTGAGAGAGATGTAAACAAATGCAAAGATGCAATATATTAAATCATAACTGCATAAGATTAACTGTATTACATACTATACTACTGTAATAATTTTGTAGTCACCTCCTGTTGCTCTTGCAGTGAGCTCAAGTGTTGCAAGTATTCCCTTAAAGCACTGTGTGATGCTAACCTTCCCTGCATGAGCGGTTTGCCTCTCCAGTAAATTACTTGTCACTGTAGAAAGTGATCTCTCACAGTTCTTGTGTGTTTTTCATCATGTTTAGTTGAAATACCGTAAACCTTCAATAACACCATGGAACCCATATGAAGTGCCACTAGTAATGCTGGAAGTGCTCCCAAGAAGGAGAGAAAAGTCATGACATTACAAGAAAAAGTTAAATTGCTAGATATATATCCTAGATTGAGGTCTGCAGAGCTGTCATCCGCCACTTTAAGATTAATGAATCCAGCATAAGGAAAAACAGAAAAGGAAATTCATGAAGCCATCCTGCAGCTATTCCAGCAGTCATGAAAACTTGCACTTTTTGTGAAATACAAGATATGTGTTAATTGACTGTTCATGTTATCAGTAAAACTTCCAGTCAGCAGCAGGCTATTAAGTTTGGGATGAGTCAAAATTATGTGCAAATGTTTGAGTATTTCCAAAGGAAGAGTTGGTGTACCAACTCCCATGTTCTTCATGGGTGAACTGTAGTTATACTGTCTGAAATGTGCTTCTAGGATGTTGATAATAGTTTGTTTCTTGAACTGCATGTGTATAGCTTGTGACATTCTCTGAGCTGTACACTTAGGATTTTTGCAGTTCTTTGGATCTATTTTGTACTTTAATTAAAAAGTCAAACAATAGTGACTATTTGTTAATACAGAAATTGCTATAGTATGGACTCATGGGAAAACCACAAAACTTTAATTCACCTGCCCTGTGAAATGGTACTGAATTGTTCTATATCTAAAGATCTGCAACTCTGAAAGGAAAACTGAAATTATTTTGAGTATTGTGTGAAAGAATTCATATTAAGTACCTAGCATAGCGCCTGGCATAGCAGATTTTCAATACAGTGTAATTCTCCTTAATAAATATGTTGTAATTTTAATTCTGTTTCAAAGAAGCATTAAGTAATAAAAGGAGTGTTGTCATTGTGGTTTAATTTTTAGGTCTAGCAAATGTTCGTTTTCTTTAAATTTTGGAGTTTGGAGTCATCTATAAGAGTAAATGTTTACCTGAAATATCCTTTGTCCCGACCTGCAGGACAGTCGAACAGACCCTGGAAGCGGGAGTGGGAATGGAGGAGACAAGAAAACACAAGAAATGGAGACAAGACAAGTAGCCTGATCAAGTCTCGTTTATTGAATGCAGGGTCATGCCTTATATAGGCTGGCAGGGGAAGAGGTTGGGCCAGGGCGGTGACTGGGGCCGGGTCTTCTCAAATTACAATCGCGCATGCACCGTGGGTTTGTACTTTTCCCGGGCGCGGGATCGCGCCTGCGCCCTAGGCTGCATATCTTCCTGGGCGGGAAAATGTTTGCGTGCGCGCGGGAAAGGTTGGCGCGCGCGGGAAAGGTTTGTAAATAAAGAACCCGGGAATGTGCCGTCTTGTCTCCGCTTTGCGGAGATCAAGCAACAGAGGTCGGCTAATTCCGGGCCTCATGGCTCCGGACAATCCTTCTGTATTTAATGTTCCTCAATTCATGGCCTTCTTATTAGATTGATAACTGATGACCGATTCACTGACTTATTCATCTATTTATTCATTTACTTGCCCAGTATTTACTGAGTGTATTAATCAGTGTTCTCCAAAGATACAGAAAAAAATAGAATATGTGTATGTGTGTGTGTGTTGGCGGTGGGGGAGCGGTGAGCGGGAGAGAGAGAGAGAGAGAGAGAGAGACAGAGACAGAGACAGAGAGACTGTAAGGCTTTAGTTCATAAGGCTGTGGGAGCTAGCAAGTCTGAAATCTTTATGGCAGGTTGGCAGGCTGGAGACCCTGGAAAGAATTCCTGTTGCACTTCAAGTCTAAAGGCAGTTTGGAGGCAGTATTCCTTCATCCTCAGAGGACATCAGTCTTTTTCTCTCAAAGCCTTCAACTGATTGAATGAGGCTCACTCTTATTATGGAGGGTAATCTTCTTTAATCAAAGTCTACTGATTTAAATGTTAATCACATTTTTAAAAAATCTTCACAGCAACATCTGCTATTTGACCAAACATCTGGGCATCACAGCCTAGCAATGTTGACACATAACGTTAACCATCACACTGAGTTTTAAATATAAGAAGCATGGCTGGGAACTAAAAATCTGTTAAGCACATAACCTAGTGGTGGAAACTGAAGGGGAAGGAAAGGGGAAAAGAGGGACAGACACAAGGTCAACTAACTAGATTACAATAGGAAAAGCAAAATAACAGATCTTTGCCAAATGTCAAGGGAGCTGAGAGTAGGAAGTGAATAATTTTGCCTGAATAAAATAAGAGGTGCATTGATGCTCGAGATGCTTTCCTCTCATCCAGAAATTTGGCCCAGAGGAGCAATAGCTCTAGTCAGAGAGAAATTTAAAGAGATGTGTGAAGTTCCACCTTGGGGCTTATGTGGAACTTGTTCTAGGCTTGGTTCCAAAATTTTTGCAAACTTAAGCTGGGATTCAGTTTTACAGTGAAATTGAATATGCATTGGGATCTTTCTTCGTTTGAGGCGTAGTCTTTAAAAATCTCCATCTCCCAGGTAGATCTTATTTTCTAAGCATCATATACAACTATTTGTTTGATTAAATATGTAGAGTTTTTGAAAGCCTTTTATAAATTGCTTTACTCTGTGAGTTATCCAGTTTTTCCATCTGAAATGTTCATAGTAGAATCTTCAGCAAATCACAAAGTTTTTGGTTGCAGGATTTTGGCAGCCAAATTCACTCTGAGCACAAGGGACTGTCTTTCTTCAGCACACTGCATTAGAGAAACAGTTATACACCCTAAGGGTTTTCAGAATTTCTTTGTTCAGCAAAGAATTGAATCGTATTCCTGAAAGTGGATCTATTTCTTTCAAGACCAAGTTTAAATGATCATTGACAAATCAAGCTAGACACTAATTACCTCTCCTAATGAAATGAATGCATTTTATATGTATTAATGTTTATATCACAAGAGACACACTGTCAATCTAGATTTCACAAAGGAATGTTACATACCTTCCAACCATTGAGTATTGGAAAAAAAAATTCTAGGATCTCTATCTCATCCTAAACTATTCTCTGTCTTGCTGGCTGTGGTTTGGCACATTGGCTTCCTAATCTCCAAATCTCTTCCAGATTACAAAGGCCATATGAAGACCTTTGTACTTTCTGCTCCATTGGACTTAGAATGCTATTTGTTTGTTTCTTCCATGACATGCATCTCCACATTCTTCATATATTAACTTTTGTTTTATCTGCTGAGAGAAACTGTCTTTGACCAGCCCATCCACTGCAGGCCTCTGACCACTCTTTCCTCATCTAGGGGCCACTGCTCTCATGCTCTTTATAGCCATTGGGGATCATGTAATAATCTTAAGGTATATTGCTTATGTATTTATCTATTCATATAACACTTTTTTTTTTTTCCACTAGGAAATTTGCTTCACTACAATAAGGAACTTGCCTGTCCTTTTTTTTTTTAAACAGCTGTATGCTTAGCACAAAATATGTACAAATTTATGTTTGTTGATGAAATAGTGGAAATAAAACAATGTGGCCCTGATAGTCAAACAAAATGTTACTTAAAGTGAAGTTCTTAAAAAGTGAGGTCAGGAATACAATTATATCTTCTGTTTTATTTTAAGTGAGCTGTCAATTATAAATATCAGTCTCCAAAGTGAATGTGAGATAAATGCCATACCCAAATTTAAAAGAGAAATAGTCCGTATCTTTGGATCCTTTGGCCATATTGATACAAAAAAAGTGTGGGGTGCCCCCCAAAATTGTAGGGAAGGCAAGAAGACTGTGAAGAGAAATACATGTGTATATCTCTCCCCCCTTTTCCTGTGGATGTGACTTCCTGTTAGCCAAGCTGCAGTGATTGCTCTCTCTTTTCTGGGTCTAACCACCAAGCAAGTCTGCCTGGCTCTGAGGTGGTACTGGGGGTTGTCTGCACAGAGTTCTGTGATGTGAACTGTGTGTTGGGTCTCCAGTGGAGGTGGCATGGGGGTGAAATGGACTCTATAACGGTTCTTAGCTTTGGTGGTTTAATGCTCTATTTTTGTGCTGGTTGGCATCCTGCTGGGAGCTGCTGCTTTCCAGGGAGCGCCAGATGTGGTAGCATGGGGAGGAACAGGTGCTGGGCAGGGCCCTAGAACTCCCATGATTGTATACCCTTTGTCTTCAGCTACCGGGGTGGATAGAGAAGGCCCACCAGGTGGGAGCAAGGCTGGGTGAGTCTGAGCTCAGACTCTTTGGGCGGGTCTTGCTGCAGCTGCTGTGGGGGATGGTGGTGAGGTTCCCAGGTCAATGGAATTGTGTACCCGGGAGGATTATGGCAGCCTCTGCCGAGTCATGCAGGTTGTCAGGGAAGTGGGGGAAAACCAGCGGTCACAGACCTCACTCAAATCCCACACGATCCGAGGTGCCAGTCTCACTCCCACCGTCCTCTCCCTGACAGCCTTGAGTCTGTTTCCAGGTGGTGAGTGAGCCACCGTTGAGAACTTGCCCCAAGTTATCTGCCTCCCAGTTGCAGAAGAAAAGGGCTTTGGTTCTTCCCCTGCCTATGGAGTCTGCATACCAGCTTCACACTCTCCCTCAAGTTCTGGCCAGGAGGCTTCTCGCCTGGTTCAAATTGTTATAAAGTTCATCTGGAGATTTCCTTTTCCCTGTGGTGTCTTTCCCCAGGCTCCTCTAGCCACTCTCCTGAAGGATCCCTGTGGTGCCAGGCAGGAATGGCCTGCTGGGGGACCCGGCGAGCTCCCAGGGCCTTTCCTGCTGCTTCTTCTTCCCCTATATTACACTGGGCTCTGTAGATTGACTCAGCCCCAGGTAAGGTCAGAAACTTCTCCCTCAAACAGACCTTCAGTTTCCCCAGTGGGGGTGTGCGTTTGGGAGAGGAGGATCTCCCTTTCCCCCTTCCACAGTTGAGGCACTCACAGTATTTGGGGTATCTCCCAGGTCCTGCAGGAGCAGTCCGCTTCCTTCCGAGGGTCTGTGGGTCCTCTCGGGATTCCTCGCTTGTTCTTGCAGTGGATCTGGAGCTAAAATTTGTGACGCGAGCCTCCACACGCTGCTCTGTCCGTCTGAGTCGGAAATGCAATCTAGCCCTGCCTTTTGTCCGCCATGATCCACACAACTTTTTCTTATCTCGAAAAGTTCTAATTTTGAATGAAGATTAAAGCACTTTAGTAACAGGTGAATTGTATTTGCCACTAGGGATATGTCTGTTGATTAAGAAGAAGCAGAGATTATGGGATCTGACTAAATTTATATCCAAGGGCAGAAGATTACCCCCAATGTATAACTTTTAAGGGAACATTTATATTCAGAAATACACTTGTGTGTTTATCTCATCTCATGAATCAGGTATTTCAACATACCGGTTATAGGCAATTCTGTTATCCCAATTATTCCTTTAGAATCTATGACAGAATTTATCTCTCTTTCAATTCATTCTCCAGGCAGCAGCTATGTGTGTGTGTCTGTGTCTGTGTGTGTGTGTGTGTGTGTGTGTGTGTGTGTTTGAGACTGAGTTTTGCTTTTGTTGCCCAGGCTGGAGTGCAATGGCACGATCTCAGCTCACCACAACCTCCACCTCCTGGGTTCAAGCAATTCTCCTGCCTCAGCCTCCCAAGTAGCTGGGATTACAGGCACACACCACCACACCCAGCTACTTTTGTATTTTTAGTAGAGACCGGGTTTCTCCGTGTTGGTCAGACTGGTCTTGAACTCCCAACCTCAGGTGATCTGCCTACCTCAGCCTCCCAAAGTGCTGGGATTACAGGTTTGAGCTACCATGCTCGGTGCCACAGCTATATTTTTAAAAACTCAAATTACGTTATGAGAATTCTCTGCTTAAAAGTTTCTAATTGCCTTTTAGTGCTTTTATAATAAAATTTAATCTCCTTGACCACAGCATGCAGGGTCTACATGTTTTGGCTGGTTGCCCAATTCACTGACCACATTTATTCTAACTCAACTCCTCTGGCCCTCCCTACTCCCAACCCTAACTTTTGTTCTTCAATCACATTGCCTTTTTTTAAATTCTTAAAACATGTCAGGCTTATTTCTACTTGAGAATGCTGTTTCTCCAGCCTGAAATGTTCTGGTTCCAGACTTTCTCATGACTGTATCCTTAGACACTCAGGTCTTAGCACAAATCTTCCCTTCATAATGAGGCCTTCCATGACCTCATAATTTAACCTAGACACTTTATCCCTGACCTCCCTGGAGACTGCTCTACCATTCTTTATCAACTAGCTTTATTTTCTTCATATGATTTATTATTAAGTGAGATTATTTACTTATTTTTTTTCCTGCTTTGGTCTGTGTCTTGCATTAGACTACAAACTCCATGACAGTAGTGAATAAATTTGTTTTACTTAACAATAAATATATTAGGACATAGCATGTGCCAAATAAATTCTATTGAATGAAGAAGTAAAACAAAAGCATTTCTTTAGACATTAAATTATCATATAGTTGAATTAATTTTTTTGAAAAAACAACATGATTGTGATTTTGAGAAATGGACTATGTACATGAGATTTATTGTTTGTTTGGTTTTGATGCCATGGTAGCTTAAAACGTAGTGTTTTTATTTGGGGGATTGTTCAATTTTTACTGCTTAGACAGTTCTTTTAGTCATACGTAGGATATACTACATATCTTGATAAAATATTTGAAAATTAAACATCATGAATTTTTTACATAATTTCAAATATTTAAGTCTTTTAAAACAAGATAGACTTACATTTATCCAAAATGGCTCGCCGGTAAGATACTCCAGTTCATAGAAAATTTTGATTAATTGGGACTTATCACATACAATGGCTATTAATAATTAATTCCTGAAATTGGGTGAAAGAAATCAATTTCAAACTGCATGTAGGTTAACTTGTTGTTTTGATGGCTCTAAATAAACTCTAAAATCTTGCTGAACATCATTAGGAATAATGTAGAATCACAGATATTGGTGATACATAGGGTCTTGGCATCCTTCACATTCTTAAGGGATATCTTTTTTTTTTTTTTCCTAGATGGAAAAGTTTTTATTTTTCTTGGGTAAATGCCTAGGAGCAGAATTTTTGGACCACATGGTTAATTCTTTAATTTTATACGAGTCAAATTTGGAAGGTGGACATGTGAATGTGGCAGTGTTTCTGTATCTCTCTGCTGCTTCTATTAACAAGCTGGTTATGGAGCCACGGAGTTGTTTGTTGTTTCCCTTTTCTTTTTTCTTTCTTTTCCTTCCCTTTCCCTTTCCCTTCTTTCCCTTTACCTTCCGTTTCTTTTCTTTTCTTCCTTTCCTCCTTTCCTTTCCTTCTTTCCTTCCTTCCTTCCTTCCTGCCCTCCCTCCCTCCCTCCCTCCCTCCTTCCTTCCTTCCTTCCTTCCTTCCTCTCTCTCTCCCACTCTCTCTCCCTTTCTTTCTTTCTTTCTCTCTCTCTCTCTTTCTTTCTTTCTTTCTCTCTCTCTTTCTCTTTCTGTCTTTCTTTCTTTTTTATTTTTCTTTCTTTCTTTCATAGAGGTGGGGTCATGCTACATTGCCCAGACCACTCTTGAACTCTTTACCTCAAGTAATCCTCCTGCCTCAGCCTCCCAAAGGGCTGGGATTACAGGTGTGAGCCACCCCTCCCTGACCATTGTTTGTCTTTGTAGCTGCGTGAAACACCCCAAGGAACATGCTCCAAAGGTGTTGAGAAGAGGGGACACAAGGTATTCATTTTTTTTTAAGTAAATGGAGCAGGTGTAGCATGGCTCCATAAACATTCTAGCAGCAGATTCCTGGTCCCTGGATTGTAGTTACGGTATTATAGTTTGTTCCTGGAGGTGGTAGGTTTTGTGGCAGTTCCAATGCCTAGAATACAGATAAGGTGGTGAATTTCCTTTCTTTTTTTTTTTTTTAATTATACTTTAAGTTCTAGGGTACATGTGCATAATGTGCAGGTTTGTTACATATGTATACTTGTGCCATGTTGGTGTGCTGCACCCATCAACTCGTCAGCACCCATCAATTCATCATTTACATCAGGTATAACTCCCAATGCAATCCCTCCCCCCTACCCCCTCCACATGATAGGCCCCGGTGTGTGATGTTCCCCTTCCCGAGTCCAGGTGATCTCATTGTTCAGTTCCCACCTATGAGTGAGAACATGCGGTGTTTGGTTTTCTGTTCTTGTGATAGTTTGCTGAGAATGATGGTTTCCAGCTGCATCCATGTCCCTACAAAGGATGCAAACTCATCTTTTTTTATGGCTGCATAGTATTCCATGGTGTATATGTGCCACATTTTCTTAATCCAGTCTGTCACAGATGGACATTTGGGTTGATTCCAAGTCTTTGGTATTGTGAATAGTGCTGCAATAAACATACGTGTGCATGTGTCTTTATAGCAGCATGATTTATAATCCTTTGGGTATATACCCAGTAGTGGGAAGGCTGGGTCATATAGTACATCTAGTTCTAGATCCTTGAGGAATTGCCATACTGCTTTCCATAATGGTTGAACTAGTTTACAATCCCACCAACAGTGTAAAAGTGTTCCTATTTCTCCACATCCTCTCCAGCACCTGTTGTTTCCTGACTTTTTAATGATTGCTTTTCTAACTGGTGTGAGATGGTATCTCATTGTGGTTTTGATTTGCATTTCTCTGATGGCCAGTGATGATGAGCATTTTTTCATGTGTCTGTTGGCTGTATGCATGTCTTCTTTTGAGAAATGTCTGTTCATATCCTTTGCCCACTTTTTGATGGGGTTGTTTGTTTTTTTCTTGTATATTTGTTTGAGTTCTTTGTAGATTCTGGATATTAGCCCTTTGTCAGATGAGTAGATTGCAAAACTTTTCTCCCATTCTGTAGGTTGCCTGTTCACTCTGATGGTAGTTTCTTTTGCTGTGCAGAAGCTCTTTAGTTTAATTAGATCTCATTTGTCAATTTTGGCTTTTGCTGCCATTGCTTTTGGTGTTTTAGACATGAAGTCCTTGCCTTTGCCTATGTCCTGAATGGTATTACCTAGGTTTTCTTCTAGGGTTTTTATGGTATTAGGTCTAAAATTTAAGTCTCTAATCCATCTTGAATTAATCTTCATATAAGGAGTAAGGAAAGGATCCAGTTTCAGCTTTCTACTTATGGCTAGCCAATTTTCCCAGCACCATTTATTAAAGAGGGAATCCTTTCCCCATTTCTTGTTTCTCTCAGGTTTGTCAAAGATAAGATGTCTGTAGATGTGTGGTATTATTTCTGAGGACTCTGTTCTGTTCCATTGGTCTATATCTCTGTTTTGGTACCAGTACCATGCTGTTTTGGTTACTGTAGCCTTGTAGTATAGTTTGAAGTCAGGTAGCGTGATGCCTCCAGCTTTGTCCTTTTGACTTAGGATTGTCTTGGCAATGCGGGCTCTTTTTTGGTTCCATATGAACTTTAAAGCAGTTTTTTCCAATTCTGTGAAGAAACTCATTGGTAGCTTGATGGGGATGTCATTGAATCTATAAATAACCTTGGGCAGTATGGCCATATTCACAATATTGATTCTTCCTATCCATGAGCATGGTATGTTCTTCCATTTGTTTGTATCCTCTTTTATTTCACTGAGCAGTGGTTTGTAGTTCTCCTTGAAGAGGTCCTTTACATCCCTTGTAAGTTGGATTCCTAGGTATTTTATTCTCTTTGAAGCAATTGTGAATGGAAGTTCATTCATGATTTGGCTCTCCGTTTGTCTGTTACTGGTGTATAAGAATGCTTGTGATTTTTGCACATTAATTTTGTATCCTGTGACTTTGCTGAAGTTGTTTATCAGCTTAAGGAGATTTTTCCAGATTTGCGAATGTTGAACCAGCCTTGCATCCCAGGGATGAAGCCCACTTGATCATGGTGGATAAGCTTTTTGATGTGCTGCTGAATCCGGTTTGCCAGTATTTTATTGAGGATTTTTGCATCGATGTTCATCAGGGATATTGGTCTAAAATTCTCTTTTTTTGTTGTGTCTCTGCCAGGCTTTGGTATCAGGATGATGTTGGCCTCATAAAATGAGTGAGGGAGGATTCCCTCTTTTTCTATTGATTGGAATAGTTTCAGAAGGAATGGTACCAGCTCCTCCTTGTACCTCTGGTAGAATTCAGCTGTGAATCCATCTGGTCCTGGACTTTTTTTGGTGGGTAGGCTATTAATTATTGCCTCAATTTCAGAGACTGCTATTGGTCTATTCAGGGATTCAACTTCTTCCTGGTTTAGTCTTGGAAGAGTGTAAGTGTCCAGGAAATTATCCATTTCTTCTAGATTTTCTAGTTGATTTGCGTAGAGGTGTTTATAGTATTCTCTGATGGTAGTTTGTATTTCTGTGGGGTCGGTGGTGATATCCCCTTTATCATTTTTTATTGCGTCTATTTGATTCCTCTCTCTTTTCTTCTTTATTAGTCTTGCTAGCGGTCTGGCAATTTTGTTGATCTTTTCAAAAAACCAACTCCTGGATTCATTGATTTTTTGGAGGGTTTTTTGTGTCTCTATCTCCTTGAGTTCTGCTTTGATCTTAGTTATTTCTTGCCTTCTGCTCGCTTTTGAATGTGTTTGCTCTTGCCTCTCTAGTTCTTTTAATTGTGATGTTAGAGTGTCAATTTTAGATCTTTCCTGCTTTCTCTTGTGGGCATTTAGTGCTATAAATTTCCCTCTACACACTGCTTTAAATGTTTCCTAGAGATTCTGGTATGTTGTATCTTTGTTCTCATTGGTTTCAAAGAACATCTTTATTTCTGCCTTCATTTTGTTATGTACCCAGTAGTCATTCAGGAGCAAGTTGTTCAGTTTCCATGTAGTTGAGTGGTTTTGATTGAGTTTCTTAGTCCTGAATTCTAGTTTGATTGCACTGTGGTCTGAGAGACAGTTTGTTATCATTTCTGTTCTTGTACATTTGCTGAGGAGTGCTTTACTTCCAATTATGTGGTCAATTTTGGAATAAGTGCGATGTGGTGCTGAGAAGAATGTATATTCTGTTGATTTGGGGTGGAGAGTTCTATAGATGTCTATTAGGTCTGCTTGCTGCAGAGATGAGTTCGATTCCTGGATATCCCTGTTAACTTTCTGTCTCGTTGATCTATCTAATGTTGACAGTGGAGTGTTGAAGTCTCCCATTATTATTATATGGGAGTCTAAGTCTCTTTGTAAGTCTCTAAGGACTTGCTTTATGAATCTGGATGCTCCTGTATTGGGTGCATATATATTTAGGATAGTTAGCTCTTCCTGTTGAATTGATCCCTTTATCATTAAGTAATGGCCTTCTTTGTCTCTTTTGATCTTTGATGGTTTAAAGTCTGTTTTATCAGAGACTAGGATTGCAACCCCTGCTTTTTTTTGTTCTCCATTTGCTTGGTAGATCTTCCTCCATCCCTTTATTTTGAGCCTATGTGTGTCTCTGCATGTGAGATGGGTCTCCTGAATACAGCAGACTGATGGGTCTTGACTCTTTATCCAGTTTGCCAGTCTGTGTCTTTTAATTGGAGCATAAATAAACCTCCATTTACATTTAAGGTTAATATTGTTATGTGTGACCTTGATGCAGCCATTATGATATTAACTGGTTATTTTGCTCGTTAGTTGATGCAGTTTCTTCCTAGCCTCGATGGTCTTTACATTTTGGCATGTTTTTGCAGTGGCTGGTACCGGTTGTTCCTTTCCATGTTTAGGGCTTCCTCCAGGATCTCTTGTAAGGCAGGCCTGGTGGTGACAAAATCTCTAAGCATTTGCTGATCTGTAAAGGATTTTCTTTCTCCTTCACTTATGAAACTTAGTTTGGCTGGATATGAAATTCTGGGTTGAAAATTCTTTTCTTTAAGAATGTTGAATATTGGCCCCCACTCTCTTCTGGCTTGTAGAGTTTCTGCCGAGAGATCTGCTGTTAGTCTGATGGGCTTCCCTTTGTGGATAACCCGACCTTTCTCTCTGGCTGCCCTTAAGATTCTTTCCTTCATTTCAACTTTGGTGAATCTGGCAATTCTGTGTCTTGGAGTTGCTCTTCTCGAGGAGTATCTTTGTGGCGTTCTCTGTATTTCCTAAATTTGAATGTTGGCCTGCCCTACTAGGTTGGGGAAGTTCTCCTGGATGATATCCTGAAAAGTGTTTTCCAACTTGGTTCCATTTTCCCCCTCACTTTCAGGCACCCCAATCAGACGTAGATTTGGTCTTTTTACATAATCCCATACTTCTTGCAGGCTTTGTTTATTTCTTTTTCTTCTTTTTTCTTTTGGTTTCTCTTCTCGCTTCATTTCATTCATTTGATCCTCAATCGCTGATACTCTTTCTTCCAGTTGATCGAGTCGGTTACTGAAGCTTGTGCATTTGTCACGTATTTCTTGTGTCATGGTTTTCATCTCTGTCATTTCGTTTATGACCTTCTCTGCATTAATTAGTCTAGCTGTCAATTCTTCCACTCTTTTTTCAAGATTTTTAGTTTCTTTGCGCTGGGTACGTAATTCCTCCTTTAGCTCTGAGAAGTTTGATGGACTGAAGCCTTCTTCTCTCATCTCGTCAAAGTCATTCTCTGACCAGCTTTGATCCGTTGCTGGCAATGGGCTGCACTCCTTTGCAGGGGGAGATGTGCTCTTATTTTTTGAATTTCCAGCTTTTCTGCCCTGCTTTTTCCCCATCTTTGTGGTTTTATGTGCCTCTGGTCTTTGATGATGGTGACGTACTGATGGGCTTTGGTATAGGTGTCCTTCCTGTTTGATAGTTTTCCTTCTAACAGTCAGGACCCTCAGCTGTAGGTCTGTTGGAGATTGCTTGAGGTCCACTCCAGACCCTGTTTGCCTGGGTATCAGCAGCAGAGGTTGCAGAAGATAGAATATTGCTGAACAGCAAGTGTACCTGTCTAATTCTTACTTTGGAAGCTTCCTCTCAGGGGTGTACTCCACCCTGTGAGGTGTGAGGTGTCAGACTGTCCCTAGTGGGGGATGTCTCCCAGTTAGGGTACTCAGGGGTCAGGGACCCACTTGAGCAGGCAGTCTGTCTCTTCTCAGATCTCAACCTCCACGTTGGGAAATCCACTGCTATCTTTTAAGCTGTCAGACAGAGTCGTTTCCGTCTGCAAAGGTTTCTGCTGCTTTTGTTGTTGTTGTTGTTACCTGTGCCGACTGAGCAATTTATAAAGAACAGAAATTTATTTCTCACATTTCTGGAGGCTAGAAGATCAAGGCACAAGCTTCTGGTGTTGGGTGAGGGCCTTCTTGCTCTATCTTCCCATGGTGGAAGGTGGAAGAGCAAAAACAGACAAACTGTGTCCAAATATGGCAGAAAAGCAGAAGTGTGAACCCACTCCCAGAAGCCCATTTTTAGCAGCATTAAGACATTAATGAGGATGAAGCACTCATGACCTAAACATCTCTCATTGGGCCCCATCTTCCAATACTGTTGCACTGGGATTAAGTTTTCAACAAATGAATTTTGGAAGACGCATTCTGATTATAGCACTATCTTTATCCAAAGTAACCAAATTTTGTTTTCCAAATTAAAAATATAAAGAACTCAGAAAGCCAAAAAATAACTTTTCACAAGCCCAAATCTACCAGATTAATAACTTTTGAGTTTTATTGACCATTTAAGGAAAATTGTATATATTTTTACTCTACAACCATAGTATAATATATAAAAATAATCAAAAGGGTAGATATAACAATGATTACTGACTATTGTTTTGCCTCTTTTTTCCTTAGAAATTGTCCAAGTACCCAAAGATTAAATTATTACCTCAATGAAATATTAACTTCAGGCTTTATAGTTAAATAAAGTTCTAGAAATTAAAATTCCACAAGCAAATTAAGTATATGTAATTGGTTATATTGTAAGAATTCATAGGCTTAAACATTTTAGAAGTTATTCATTGTTATGAGTTCTTTTAGTTCAATACAATTGCATAGTTTTGCAATCTTAAGACTATTTGTAGAAACACTAATGGCTCAACCCATAGAACTAATGTAAAAATTTTTGAAAGTTTAACATAGATTAAACTCAAAGCATGTACTAAAATACTGCACTAACATTTTTACATGGTGGCAAAATTAGAGAGAAAACAAAAAGTATTTAAAGCTAAAATTAAAATAATCTTAAGAGTTATCTCTTGTTCTGGAATATCACATGAACTTTAAGAAAATCTTATTTATAAACCTTTATAGTCTTTTCCAAATTTTAAAGACTCTTCAAATCTTGACAAAATCCCTAACTTTCTAACTTTTGCTAAGAACCAAAGCCGTTTCTGAAACTCACATTATACTTTTTAAAATCTGAATTTGTTTCTGCATTTATTTTGTGTTTAACATCTGTGTTTTTCATATACTGTCAGTTCAGTAGTTTAATAAAATATGGTGAATTTAGATTTCTTTGGGAGATATTCCAGGGTGTGTCATTAGAAAATTGCCAAAGATGATGCAATTCAGTACATATATGCCAGAATTTTAAATTTTTAAATAATTTTTCTATTTAAATTTTGTAGCATTTAATATTAATAGTTTTGAGGAGAATCTTAGTGCTTTTTTTTTTTTTAAGCTAAACAATGAAGTCATTTATTAGGTCATTTAGTAATTTACTAGATATAAGTCATTCCAAGTTTAGTTGTTAGTGATCCAAAGATGGCATCAGAAGCCAACTGTCTTCCATGTTTCCAATTATACCATATTCAGCATATTGGCTTTTTCTTGTTTGTCTCCTTAGACCACTTTACTGCTGTAGTTTGTGTGTGTGTGTGTGTGTGTGTGTGTGTGTGTGTGTGTGTTTGTTGTTGTTTTTAATTCTAAGATCAATTTTTATTTCTTCCAAAACAAAAAAAAGGAAGCAGTCAAAACAATTTAAGACACATTTTAAAGGATATTATTAAGTGAGGTTCAAAAGCTTGACTCTGCAAAGGTTGTAAGTCCAAAGGAAGAGGGAAATCTGTCTTGTTCCTTGGCTGGCTGGCTGGCTGGCTGTGCCGAGGACAAAGGAGCCAGCAGACGCCCCGAGACCCCAGACTGATGCCCTGAATAGCCGAGTCCTGCCAATTCCAATTCCAATGTCTCATAGGATCAGACTGTGCCGGGGGAGGGCTGTGGGAGGGCGGTGCATCCAGAAAGTGGAAATCGAGCCCCGTGGCACATTCCGATGGAACTCGGCGACAGATGAGCTTGAAAGTTCAAATGGACATTCTGGCTTTAGCGTTGCTTGCAAGGACCAGAAGATCTAACTGGCTGCAGGAGAGGTGCCACCCTTTGTCTCTGGAGTCTTTCTGGTGAGAGATTCACCACACGCAGTGTGCACAGCATCCTCTTGGCTGGCAGACCTGTTATTATAGGGTTTACTTATGTGGGCCAGGTCCGGCCGGAGATCAGTCATGCACCCTGACATCAAGGTTTGCCCAAGTCATTGACTATATTGTAGTAACATTAGCTGGTTATTTACAGGACAGCTGACTCTCCCTTTCCATGGATTTTTAGGGAGAGGGCTGGAGGGGAGGGGCGTGGCTGTTTGCTTGTTTTTAAATTTTTTAAATGACCTTATAAATGGGGAGTCAGGAGAATTTAAACCAACTCCTACACAGAGCAGTCCAAATAAGCCAGAGGAAAGGCCACCAGAAACACCTGGGTCCTCTAATCTCCTATGTGGGGGAGGCAGGGCCTAGGTCTGAGGAAGTGAATAAATGAAAAAGAAAATTAATGCAAGAAATGGGAGTTGCAAGGGCAGAAGGAAGAAGGTCAACCACATTTTTTTTTCTTTTTTTTTTCTTTTATAACCTTAGGAGCTAAGTGTAGCTTGAAGATTTTGGATAACTTTGGACAAGAAAAGGAAAATCATTCTTTTGAAGTAGGTTGAAGCAGTGATTTTTTTAAAACAAACAAAGCAGAATGAAAGCATCTTAAATTTTTCATCTTTTCTTTACAAGTTACCGAGATCACTTTTGATTGAGAAAACTATGGAAAGCTAGTAACTGCCACAAGTGAACCCAGGGGATGGCTATGTCAATTTTCCACAGAGCCTTGCTTTGTGGGTGTCTGAATGCACTGCTCTCAGGGGCAAGGGCTCTGCTCACATTTGCTGGAATCAATCGCAGTAGATTTCAGTCCTCAAATCACTTTTGACTATATTGCTTTGTAAACTCTCCAGCATTCTTACAGATGTTTTTATGATCCTTTGAGTATTCTTCAGGTAGGTCAGGCCAGAGGGAATGCTTGGGCTGGGGGTAGTTCATCAGTGCTATGAAAGACTGACTGATAGTTGGTTTTGGTTGCCAGCTTCTAGTTTTCAGCACTAATTACTGGCAAACAGACCTTCCCATTTTCATCAATGTTCAGGTGATAGATCTTTGTTTTAAATGTGATCTTTGGTGGTTTGAATGAGTACTCTGTGGGAAAGTTGGTTTTGATCCTGAAGGCCCTGTATTAGCCGATTCTTGCATTGCTATAAAGAAATCTGGGTTAATTGTAAAGAAAAGAGGGTTAACTGGCTCATGGTTGTACAGGCTCTACGGAAGTATAGCTGCATTTGCTTCTGGGAGGTCTCAGGAAGCTTTCGATTATGGCAAAAGGCAAAGGGGAGCAAGCACATCACATGGTGAGAACTGGAGGGGTGAGGGGAAGCACTACACACTTTTAAACTATCAGATCTCAGAACACATCTTCCAAGAATGCACTCACTATCTGGAGGGTGGCACCAAAGGGATGGTGCTAAACCATTCATGAGGATTCTGCCTCCATATTCCAGTCACTGCCAGGCCCTACCTACAATATTGGGGATTACATTTTAACATGAGATTTGGGTGGGGACAAATATCCAAACTATATCAGGCCCCCTTATCATGTGGAGGCTTGTCCATCACCTTCCTGCTGACCACCGTCTTGGACATCAACTGCTACAGTTCGACATCTCACATCCATATGCAACAAAACCCAGTTAGGAAGGACTGTTTATCACATCCCATGTTTGTATTTTTTTTTAAACATTTTCTTTCTTTCTTTCTTTTGAGATGGAGTCTTGCTCTGTCACCCAGGCTGGAGTGCAGTGGCACAATCTCGGCTCAGTGCAACCTCCACCTCCTAGACTAAAGCAGTTCTCCTGCCTCAACCTCCCAAGTAGCTGGAATTACAGGCATGCTTCACCACACGGCTAATTGTTGTGTATTTTTAGTAGAGACGGGGTTTCACCATGTTGGCCAGGCTGGTTTCGAACTCCTGACCTCAAGTGATCTGCCCACCTTGGCCTCCCAAGGTGCTGGTATTACAGGCGTGAGCCACCGTGCCCTGCCTAAACTTTTATTTTGAAATAACTGTAGATACAGGGAGTTGCAAAAAATTGTACAAAGAGGACTGGTGCCAGTGTAGTATTCCCTTAGATTTCCTCAATAGTTACATTTTATATAATTGCAGTACAATATTAAAACCAAGACATTGACATTCAATACAATGTGTATGCATACTTTTATGTTATTTTATTAGTTGTGTAGATTAACGTAAATGAATAACTTGGCTTTTTTTTCACTCAGCATGATGCCCTTGAGATCTGTCCAAGACATCCAAGTTGTATGTATTAATAATTCATTCTTTTTTTATTGCTGAGTAGTATTCAATGGTATATATGGATCACAGTTTGTTTAACCATTCACTTGTTGAAAGACATTTTTGTTGTTTTCAGTTTCTGGCCATTTCTTACAAAGCTGCTTTCAACAATCATGTATAGGTTTCTACGTGGACATATTTCTCTACCTCCCACTCTACACCCAGAATAAATTCTCAGGAGTGCAAGTGCTCGATTGTCTAGTGGTAAGTTTATGTTTGGTATTTTTATGAAACTGCCAAACTATTTTCCAGATTTCACAGTCCTATGAGCATTTGGTATTGTCACTATTTTGGTTCTTCCAAAAGATATGTAGTGACATCTCATTTTGGATTACATGGGTGCAGAGGAACTGGATCTCTCATACATTGCTGGTAGGACTGTGAAATCTGGAAATACAAATGTAATCCAAATGAGATATCACTACATTCCTTTTGGAAGAACTGAAATACTCACAATAGCAAATGGTATTTTGAGTTACATTCGTATTGTAACAGCTAGTGATGTTGAACAGTTTTTTCATGTGCTTATTTGTCATCGTTATATCCTCTTCAGTGACATGTTTCTTAATGTCTTTCACATTTTCTAATTTTGTTAGTTATTTTGGGGGGTTTTGTTTGTTAGTTTTACTGCTGAGTTTTGGGAGGTTCTTATATATTCTAATAGAAGTCTTTGTCAGATATGTACTTTACATTATTTTCTCTCATTCCATAGCTTGTCTTTCAATTTCCTTATAAGGGTCTTTCTCAGAGCAAATGTTTTTAATTTTGATGAAGTCCAAATTATTGATTTTTCCTTTTATGGATGGTACTCTTGGTATCATGTCTAAGAACATGTGACCGAGCCCTAGGTTCCAGAGTTTTCTCCTGTGTTGCCTTTTGAAAATATTGTGGTTTTGAGTTGGTTTTAGGAAAAGTGTATGATGTGGATCAAGGTTTATTATTTTTGTCTATGGACATTTAATTGCTTTACTACCATTTGTTTAAAAGAATACCCTTTCTCCTTTGAATTTCTCTTACACCTTTGTCAAAAATCAGATGTTTGCATTTGTGTGGTTGTATTTCTGGGTCTTAAGTGCTCTTAAGTAAATTACTAGAATTGGTCATATTAATTTTTTCACTAGGTGTGCTATCCTGGTATCAGTTTTAGTGTCTGTATTTCATTCAGACAACCCTTAGAGATTAGTAAAACTATAAAATATAAAATTATTTTTTGATGTAACCTGTTTTACATCAATAAAAAGCACATATGAGCATTTGAACTTATGTTAAATGTTTATTCAAACATTTCTTCTCTGATCACTCTCCCATCTTCTTTATCCAAAAACATAAAATAGAGATTATACCCTACAACATTAGATTACACTCACAACATAAAAGTTCTGTTCTCTAATTAGATGAAATGTTCAAAACAGTGACTGGGAAAGCTCCCCTATTCTACTGGAATGATATGATATCATTTGGAACATCATGTAATTAAATACTAGAAATGAGCTATTGTTGAAATGAGAACACTGTCTAAATGAATAATCTTTACTTACACAATTATTTGCAATGTTCAAATATTGGCCAGAAAATTTTGGTCTTACAAAAAAGATCTGAAATGTAATTTTTTTTCCTATTTAATTCTCTTCACAGAATGAACCTAAGAAGAAAGAGAAATTGTTTCACTGATGTTCAATACAGGGCAACTTTAACTGAATTACTCTAGGGAAACAACAGCCAGTTCCATTAAAATCGTCAAGTTTTATCTCCATTCTCCAGCAATTTATAAAGTATACTATCTAAGTCTCTACAGAGAACAAGGCAGATAGAAGCCAGATGACTAAGCACTGGCGTTCTCGTTTTTAAACACATTCCCTGAACCTATTGTGTAACTAACTGATGCTTAGGCTTAGGACTGGCCTTTTTCAGCTTTCTTCATTTCACTCTCATTAAAAAGAGTTCAGATTAAACACATACCCATGAAACTCAGCAAATGGAAAGAAAGCATTAGGCTCTCTTTCAGTTTTAATCAGTACAAAGCTACATTAGTAACATATAAAACTTAAGTGATTCTACATGAATCCTTCATCTTATATGTCAAGATTAGAGAAATAAATCAGAGCAGTATTTCCAATTATTGCCATATTCAGTCTTCCCAAATCACCTTGAATTCTTGCAAGCTCCAAGCTAACTCCTATAAGCTATTGTTCATATTATAAATGCATACGATAAAAATTAAAGTGTTTATTTCATTGAGAGCTCATTTTCTTCAGTATTGTATGGCTAAAGAAGCCCTTAGTATCATCTCTTAAACAGGTATTACTACTCTTTCATACAATTCTAAAGCTCAAAGGAATCTCAGGTTTCTTATCATAATTATGACCTTATTTGCTGTGTGAGGCATTGTCCTACACCTCTTAGATATACTTGACAGATGAGGAAACAGAGTTCCCAGGGTCACACAGTTAAATAGCAAAGTCAGTTTAGTTCAAGCAGTCCATATCAAAAGATCATATCCTCAAACCATGCACCATAGAGATTCTCATGGAAACTTCTTATTTTGAAGATATGAACCAATCTCTATTAGGCATTTTGAACTTTTAACTTTTTTGCAGCAGAGTTTGCTAGTATCATTGTCAAATGTTCTATATGTTTTTACTTAAGTTTACCATGCTAGAAACTATTTAACATAATTTTTATGGTTTTTAAATAAATAATTATAAAGTATTAGCATTTGAAATCTTTATGTTATAAGACTTAAATATCACTTAAGGTTAGAATAACAATCTGCAAGTAACTGTAAATCAGAAATCGGCAATGACTTGAAATCATTCCAGTGTTTTAAGTACAGTATGAATTGTATACACACTCATACATCTTTGCCATTGTTGTGTCTAACCCTGAATGCATACTATGTATGTATGTATATGTATATATATGTGTGTGTGTATATATGTATATATGTATATGTACGTATGTACACACACACATATACACTTACATGCATGGAGTGGTAGTATCAATGATAGTGTATTTTCTAATATATTGATAGATGTACAAAATACAATGTCCCTTTTATTACTTATGATATTTATGTGCAGATTATTTTGCCTCACTATATACTCAGATGTATTAAAGAAATCCAAAAGATTTGAACAGTTTCCTTTCCCGTTCTAGACAAAGTTACCTGATTGACTGGAAGTGATTGGTAGGTGTGGCAAATCTGATCAGTATTTTTTCTAAGAATTGCTAGTTCTGTAAATATAGCAATTAATCTTAAATACTGTGTGATTAACTTTAAGCTCAATGAATTATAAACCCTAGATTTAAAATTTCCTCCAAGCCCAAGGATTAGCTGCAAAACATTGCAAGATTTTCACCAGGTATAGTATATTTGGCTATACCTGAAAGTATTTATAATTTCTCATATGGCTGCTTAACAATAAAGTACACTTTTTGTGTCAAGGCTACTCATTAATAATGGTGTTTTACAGGTATGATGAATTTTAAAGATAACATTTCACATTATATAAATGAATAAGCTAAGATTTCCAGATAATAAATCATTCATTCTATATGCACAGTGAATTAATTGCAAAGGAAAGATTGCATGGCTGGGAAAGTGCTTATTCCACTAAGTACTTCTTCATCCACAAAGAAAAATAAGAGTGTATATTTCCCTGAAACCTTAGCAGAATAGCCATGGAGGATTTTCTGTCCTTGGCCATAGGCATTAACTGGGTACGTTAGAAAA
Organism: Trachypithecus francoisi; assembly: GCF_009764315.1. NCBI lineage: Eukaryota > Metazoa > Chordata > Mammalia > Primates > Cercopithecidae > Trachypithecus > Trachypithecus francoisi. The sequence continues at coordinate 70,680,008 of NW_022681454.1, forward strand.
ATGAAGAGCAGATATTTATTACAGGGGCAAATCAAAGATAGGGTCTGTTTTAAATAACTGTAATCATAACAAAAATTAACAGTTTACTATGTACTAGTTGATGTTTTAAGCACCTTACAGTTAATATTGATAATTTTAAATGAAGTAACTAACTTGCAATGAGCTTAAATAACTTGATCAAAATTATCCAGGCTTAAGGGCCTGGCTCCAGAATTCATTCATCTAAGCCCCGCATTCTAGTACCTTTTTAAGAAGGTTACAACCTTCTTCAGCACAGTGGCTACATATTTTTAACTCCTCAAAAGCTGGTTTATAGCCTAGCAGGTGATCGGCATATGGAAGAAATTAATTTTGTTTCCATTGAAAAACAATGACAGGGAAACCTAAAGGCTAATATAGTGGCCTGATACATTTTCAAGGCATCAAGAGAGCTACCATCTTTGCCCTTAGAGTGGCATATACTCTTCCAGCCTTGTGATCCTCAAGGATTATTTCTGACCCACTGCCTTGTCTAAATTAAAGTAGGTCAAGCCATAGCTTAGACTCTTTTTCTCCTAGACCCAGATGCAGGCTCGGGTTCTACTACTCTTAAAGTAATTTAAAAAACTGAGTATTTCTTGTCAAATGAAACCAAATTTTCCTAAATTGCCCATTCTGTACTTGCTTTCCATTTGACCTTACCCTGGCTCCTTCAGGCCTCCTCAGGCCTCCTGAATGGAAGGGAAGTCCAGCTTAATTTAGCAAACATGGAAAGGGGAAGAAAAGGAAGAAAAGTTCAATCCAAAGTGAGTAACACTGTAAAACAGTCTTTCAGACACACACATACAAAAAAACAAAAAGGCGTTACTTTTGGAAGAGACAACTTTTAACTTCTCATCTTCCCCCTTATACCTCTGCCCACTGAACTCTCAGGCCCATTGCGTGTAGTAAGTATGCCATTTTGCCTTTAGCCTTTCATCCTTGAGACTGGAGAAAAGGGAGAAATGCCTTCTTTGCTTTGTCCCATTCTAGATTTTAAAGCAATTCACTATTACTAGATAATTAACAAGTTTTCTAATCTGAATTAAAGATGCCTCTGGCCATATTAAAATATCAGGAACAAAAAGAAAAATTCTAAACTCTATATTTCCAAAACATGAAAATATTTAATGCACTCTGTAAGAGCACCTTTTACCAATTTTACTACTTATGGTTATCAGTTACAAGTCATTCTACAAAATATTTTCAGATATACTACAATTGATTAAATTAAAATGCTTACATTAAAATTATGATATTTTAATAACATTTTATTTATCAAAATATTTTTAACATTTAACATCCCTACAAACTATAAGCTATAGATAGCTCACCAGGCTAGCTGCTGCTTATTTATATATGTAAAATATTTTTATGAAAAGTCACTGCTTAATGTACAGACGCTTAAGTTATCTGTATGCTCAACTCAGCTCACCCAAAAAAAAAAAAAGCAAATAAAAGCTATACTGAGATGACTTTTTTCAACTATTAGGCAAAATTTCAAAAGTTTGCCAAGCTATTCTGTTAGAAAACTGTGGGGAAATGAATGCTAAAACTTTGCTGGTAGAAATGCAAAATAGAACAACCCTAATAGAAGAGAATTTGGCAGTATCTAAACAATTTCATATGCATTACCTTTTGATACTACAATTTCGTGTCTAGGGATCTGTCCAAAACACAAACAGACAAAAATACAAACACAAGTATCCACAAAGCTATTCATTGTAGTACTATTATAGTAACGAAGACTGCAAACCACTCAAAATTCTATCTATAGATGATTTGTTGAGTAAAATATAGCTCTGTTACTCAATCCATAATACATGCACTAAAAGCAAAATTCAGTCTGGGGGAATGCAACAAGATAAATGGCCTGGTTTCTTCAACAGAAAAGTTCTAAGAAAGAAGATAAAATATGTAAATTCTTTTTGATATGTTGACCAAAGAAAATATCAACGATTCATCCATGTGCATGAAGCTTATCTCACCTTATCGACAGGGTCTCACTTCTGCCCAGGCTGTAGTACAGTGGTGTGATCATAGCTCATTTCATCATCAAAGTCCTGGGCTCAAGGAATCCTTTCCCCTCAGTCCCCCTAATAGCTAGGTCTACAGGCCTGGCTAATTTTTACATTTTTTTGTAGAGACAGGGTCTCACTATGTTTCCCAGGCTTGTCTTGAACTCCTGGCCTCAAGCAATCCTCCTCTTTTGGCCTCCCAAAGGGCTAGGATTACAGGTGTGAGTTTCCATGCCTGACCTTATGATTTTCAAAGACATAATCTTTTAAAGATCATACTGAAATATTTATAGATGTGCTGATATACTGTCTGGGATTTGCTTCAAATTATGTGGGAGACAATGGGCAGGGCTATAAATGAAACAAGATTTGATTCATCTTGATAATTATTGAAACTGGATTATGGATATTTTATGTTTTCTACACTACTATTTTTAATAATACAAAACACTATAGGACTTGCAAGTTCGTTTCATTCTTGAAACTCTCCTAAAAGGTATTATGATGTTCTCAATTTGACTAATAATATCCTGCTTTGCCAGACCTCACTCAGAGAGAAACGGCCAATTGAGCAAATAGTGTATCTGTTCCTTTTCCTTTGTAACATTCACAGCATTTTATTTGTAACTGTTTAAAATACTTTATACATTTAACTTTCATATATGTGTGTGAGTTCCCATTTAACAGATCTATTGGTTAAAAACAAAAGATGGTGAAATCCTTGAATCCCTTCTACTGCTGTCTAAAGTATACGGCACAGCATGGTGACTTTCTGCATAGGTATAGAACTGTGCAACTTCCAACTAATCAAGATATAGGACATTTCTGGCACCTTGAAAGACTTCCTCATGCTCCACCCAGTCTGTATGCCTTTAAAGGTAATGTCTATTTTATACTCACAACATTTTCCTTGATCTTGAGCTTCATAGAACTAGAATCATACAACATAGATCCTTGTAACTAGCTCATTTCATGTCACATTATGTCTTTCAATCAATGGGTTTTTTTTTTTAGCCTGTTAATTTTTCTTTTTTTTTAATTTGAGACAGAGTCTCACTCAGGCATAAGGGTACTCCCACCTCAGCCTTCCAAGGAGCTGGGAATACAGTCATGTGCCTCCATGCCCAGATAATGTTTATATTTTTTGTAGAATTAAGGTCTTACCATGTTGCCTAGGCTTTTCATGAACTCCTGGGCTCAGGCAAACTGCACACCTCAGCCTCCCAAAGTGCTGAGATTACAGTCATCAGCCACCATTCCCAGCCCTCAGTGTTTTTTATATCACTGTATTTCATTTTTTCCATTTCTGTGGAGGAGTCCATTACATAAGTATATCAATTTAGTTATTCTCTGTTGATAGGCTGTGTCCATGTGCAGTTCCCTGTTCAGCAGCTGTTATGAATAAATCTCCTAATAATATTCTTGTACATATATTTCAGTGGTCAAATATATTCATTTTCCTTGAACAGGTACCTAGAAGTGGGTCATATGATATGCAGATATTTAACTTTAGTTGTTCAACATGGTCATGCCAATGTATACTCACTACCAGTGTATGTACATGTTTGTATTAAGCAGCCACAATAACCTACCTAAACTATGTATAATGATCTTTTGCCAGCTTTCCCTTCCTCAGCACTTGTATTTCTGATATAATTATCTTTGCAGCACCCAGAAACATGACAGCCTTTCTGAAGAATATGTAAGTAGACACGTGAAGAGAGAGTGAATCATGCAGATAACGGGTAGAAGGAAAGGCAATTGTGAGAGACCTGATGCCACCTCATAATTGATGTATTTGAGGAAAGCAAGGAGACTTTTGCTGGTGGGAAGTGGGTAAGGCAGGGGAGTTGTGGGAGTTACTTTCAGAGTGGGAGCCGGGGTCCAGATGATATAGGCCACATTCAGAAAGTTTGATTTTGTTCTAAACATGATGAGAAGCCAGTGAAACAGTTTTGATTTTGGGAGTTACTTTACACAATTTCCATTCCTTTTAACCACAAAGATCACGTTTTTTTAAAACGACTTCACATTTTCTGTGGTTCTTCCAACCTTGCAAGTAAAATAATGTTTTTCAGTTAGCATGATAAATCAGTAGTACTTCAAAAATTGAAGAAATAAAAGTAAAAAAATAGGTTGTGGTTATGAAAAATATAACCTGAATAGTTTACTTAAAAGGAAACTTGGTATTTTCTCCATATATCAAGCTGGACAATTACTACAGTGATGGCTGCTCTATTTCAATATATATTATTCAAATGTTAAAAATTTAAAGCAACAGTTCTCGAGTAGATTTTAGAAACAATTGTAATCATGTGAATTACAAGTCATTATTTAAAGACATTTTCAATTTGTATCCGCAAATTGAAATCCAGATATAGGCTACGTTTCTCTAAACAGCCAGAAAGTATCCACCCTTTAAATTTCTATCTGTGCCTTTAACCATTTAACCAACACTTCTCAAACCTTTTTGATTTCCCAAGTCAGCTGGGGAATTCTTAAAAACAATTTCCAATTCCCCTTACAGATCTACCAAATATGACTCTCTGAAGGTGGGAACTCGGAATCCACAATCTTTAAAACTCCTAAACCACCAGCCTAAAATGTCAATCCTTACATAGATCTGTGTTAGTTCCCTGTCGCTATTGTGACAAATTACCACAAACTTAGTGTCTGAAAACAACACAAATTTATTATCATACAGTTTTGGTGGTCAGAAGTCCAGTTTTATAGCAGCCAGAAGCCTAGGGTCTAATGAAGCAAATTAAAGATGACATTCTTTCTGAAGACCTTAGAGCAGAACACATTCCTTGCCTTTTCCAGCTTCTAGAGGATGCACACAGTCCTTGGTTCTTAGCCAAATCACTGATTCCATCCTTACATCTTCTCTAACTCTAGCCCTCCTACCTCCCTCTTATAAGGATACCTGTGATTACACTGGGGACCCTAGAATAATCTCCCATCTCAAGATTTTTAAATCAATCACATCTGCAAGTCTTTTATCTACATAAAGTAATGTCTTCACAAGTTTGGGGGATTAAGAGATGAACAGCTGGCGATCATTGAGTTTGTTGTAACATTTTGTTTGTTGAAGTGCATGCAGAAAAGCTTGCCTCACACAAATATGTAGTTAAAGAAGGACGACCCCCAGAAATTCTCAGACTACACTTTGGAATCCAATGATGTGAAAAAAATTAAGCAGAATTGAAGTGAGGAATTAAAGGATAATGTTCATTTAGAAGAGAAAAGAACAAAAGCAGAAAGAAAAGAAAGAAGGAGAAAAAAAGGAAGGGGGCAAAGGGAAAAAAAATTAAAAAAAGAAGAGAAAATAAAAATGGTAAAATAGAAGATAAAAAAAGAATGAAGCAAACAGCAGGTAAAAAAGATAAAAGATGAAATAAGGAGAAAGGAATATGAAAGTGGTGAATATAGCAGAAGAAAGTAATTGAGTAGGATATGGAAAATATATTAAAGAATAAACATGTTATTTTAGGACTATTTTAAAGTAATGGAGAGAGTTACAAGATATCAACAGAACTAAAATCTGGAAAAAAAGTGTTTTCAGAAAACACCAATGGATTTGATGACAAATATTATGATGATTTCCTTGCAAACAATTTTTTTTTTAATTGGTGACTGTGTTAGCAACAGAACACCTGAAAGTAGGTCATTTATAGAGAAAATAAATCTATTTATTACAGTTGTGGAGGCTAGGAAGTCCAAGGTCAAGGGGCTGTATCTGGTGAGTGACTTCTTGCTAATGGGGACTCTCTGCAAAGTCCCAAGGTGACACAGGGCATCACATGGCAAGAAGCTGAATATGCCAGCTTAGATCTCTCTACTTCTTATAGAGTCACAAGTCTCATTCCTATGATAACCCATTAATCCATTCATGAAAGCAGAGCTTTCATGACAGAATCACCTCTTAAAGGCCTTACGTCTCAATACTGCCACAATGGTGATTAAATTTCAACACGAATTTTGTGGAAAACAAATACTGAAACCATAGTAGTGGCCCAGAGACATAAGTTTCTAGAATTCATTTGAAATAACAAAAAGGTAAAATTGTATTCTTCAGAGTTAAAATATAAGTACACATATATTTTAAGCTATATTTAATTATATTTTAATTTTAAGATTTTAGTTTTAATTAAAAAGTTAACACACATTGCAATTTCCCAGCATGTTAACTGAAAATAATTTGGCACAACTTCAATATTCAATAATATGTGTTTAATTGGTGAGTAAAATTAAATGTCCGACAAGAGGGAATTAATTGGTACCAACTAAATGTTTTTCACACCTGAGCATAAAATTAAAATACAGTCAAACCAGCAGAGCAAGAATAATTAGTTTATAATGAATTATCACTTTTGAGTATAAAGCACCAAGATCCTCCAAACCTACCTATTTTCGTTATGTAGTAAATTTTATTTTAAAATTAATTCTATATTTTCCTTATCACAAAAGCAATTATTAATACAGAATAATTATCATATAAATAAGTAAAAATAAATGCATCCAGAAACTACCACTGGTAAAACCTTGATTTGTACTTCCAAATCTCATTCTACATTCAAGTAACTTTTATTCATTTTTTCAGGCTGTCATATTTTACTTCAGCATTTCATCAATGGTAGAAACTTTGTTCAGTGTTCCAACCACTACACTGTTGTTGAAGGTATAAGTTGCTCCAACCAGTATGCTAATGTTAGATATTTTGGATTTTCCAACTAGTGTCCTACTGTTTGATATTAAAATTAACCCAAATTTTTATATTAAAAATAGTGATGTGAATGTGTAATTGACTTTAAAATGATTAGAAAAAATACAAAATTGAGAAAAGTCTAAAAATAAACCAAAAAGTAGAGATTAATAAAAATTTACAAAAACAACATGATGTAATAAAATTGCCCATGCTCAAAATATAACTAACTGAGACTCAATTCTCAAGATTTATTATGTGGATCAATCTGTTTTCTCCTAAACTGCTTTAGGCAATTATCAAGGGAAAGAGTTGGGAAATAGGAAGAGATGCAAAAGTTAACTTCACAATACTATTCTCTCTCGAGGAATGGAATAAATGCTTTCTCAAGGAAATAGATTTATAGGGAAATAAATTGCACTGTATCACTCCCCAGATCTTATTCTCTTAACCTATGGGTCTTAACAATTAACCCTTAATAATTAAAAGTTCTGCCCTGGGTGGAGCAGACCATTATTCTCTCAGGCTAGTCCTACTCCTACTTCCTAAAACAATTGCCCTATTCCAAATACAGCCTTTTTTAGTATTATCCCAGTTGGATGTGGATTTAGCTTTTGCCTCAAGAAAATATCAGATTAAATCAAAATATTACATAAAATTAATTCCAAGTTCACGCTACCCCACAGGCTAATAAAGTGAAATAAAATAAATTGCTTCCTAGAGTAATTTCCATCCTAAACATCATATCTTGTTGCAAGGATTGATATAGCTTTCTAGAAATTTGATAATTAGTTCGATGACAGAAGAAATACACCTTAAAGAATACAAATATTTAAATGTCCAACATGTAAATGTTATTCATTCCTCTCCCCTTTAGGACAGTCCAGGAAAATGTTAAAGTCCAAAATTTAATTTCACTCCAAAATTAATAAAATCTCAAGAAAGTCCACAATCATCATTCTCAATTTCTTACTCTGCTCATTCTCAGCCAGAGGGTTCTCTTGGAATCACAGGATATTATTCTGTTGACTGGTTTTCCCTCGAAAAAGCAAATTTCTTTTAGGTTTTAAAGTTGAATTAATCGAATCCTAAATCTATTTATATTTTAAATTCCAAATGAAGACTTTAAAATAGCAGTGTCTGGCACATACTGAGAATGATAAATGAAATTATTATTATTATTGTATGTATTATTGTATTAAAAGAGCCTTTAACGATTGCTAGGACATGTATTGTCATTGCAATACCAGCCCTATACTCTGTTAAAAAAAAACTTCAGCTGAATTAAAGTTAAAGGAGTTTAATTGAGCAACAAATGATTCATGAATCAGGAACCCCCAGAATCACAGCAGATTCAGAAAGACTCCAGCATAAGCACATAGTGGGATAAGGTTTATAGACAAAATAAGGAAAGTGAGGTAGAGAAATCGGAAGTGAGGTACAGAAATCGGACGTGAGGTACAGAAACAAGTGGATTGGTTACAGCTCAGCCTTGGCCTTATTTGAACAGTTTGAACACTCAACAGTGTATGAGTGGTTGAAGTATGGCTGCTGGGATTGGCCAAGACCCAGGCACTGTTACAGGCACACATTCCCATGTTAGGTTCTCGATCTTGTCTACCTGTTAAGTTGCAGTTTGTCCACAAAAACACAAGTATGGAAGTGCAGAGTCCTTCTCAGCCTATATTTAGTTCGCTTTAACAACTCATAAAATTTAGAAAACACAAGAAATTCCCAAGTGTCCATAGTTAATATTGCATTTTTATTGTTATATATTCTCCATACTAACGTTCCCAAAAATTCCTGTTATCTGACAAAAGGCTTAGACACCAAGATACCATGATAAGCAAGGAAAAATCTTTTTGATTTCACCTCTGGTGGATGCCAATTAGCCTGTGAAGACTGATGGAGTTCACAATCTGTGAGTTTCCTGTAAATGGACAGAATAGGTGGTTATGTCACCTTTATCATATCTCAGGATAGGGGGAGTAAGATAAAGTGGGATCAACCTCTTCTTTCTGCTTTCTTTCCCAGCAATTGACATTTGTGATGACCTGTTTTCATGTAAAATGTACAAGTCTGCAGCAACGACTCCCACAGTCCCTGGGTCTAACGTGACGTTCCTTGTTTCTTCACTGGGCATTTTCTTTTCTTTTTCTTTTTTTTTTTTTTTATTATTATACTTTAAGTTCTAGGGTACCTGTGCATAACGTGCAGGTTTGTTACATATGTATACTTGTGCCATATTGGTGTGCTGCACCCATCAAATCGTCAGCACCCATCAACTCGTCATTTACATCAGGTATAACTCCCAATGCCATCCCTCCCTCCTCCCCCCTCCACATGATAGGCCCCAGTGTGTGATGTTCCCCTTCCCGACTCCAGGTGATCTCCTTGTTCAGTTCCCACCTATGAGTGAGAACATGTGGTGTTTGGTTTTCTGTTCTTGTGATAGTTTGCTAAGAATGATGGTTTCCAGCTGCATCCATGTCCCTACAAAGGACACAAACTCATCCTTTTTTGTGGCTGCATAGTATTCCATGGTGTATATGTGCCACATTTTCTTTTTTTTTTTTTTTTTTTTTTGAGACGGAGTCTCGCTCTGCCACCCAGGCTGGAGTGCAATGGCCGGATCTCAGCTCACTGCAAGCTCCGCCTCCCGGTTTACGCTATTCTCCTGCCTCAGCCTCCCGAGTAGCTGGGACTACAGGCGCCCGCTACCTCGCCCGGCTAGTTTTTTTGTATTCTTTTAGTAGAGACGAGGTTTCACCGTGTTAGCCAGGATGGTCTCGATCTCCTGACCTCGTGATCCGCCCGTCTCGGCCTCCCAAAGTGCTGGGATTACAGGCTTGAGCCACCGCGCCCGGCCATGTGCCACATTTTCTTAATCCAGTCTGTCACAGATGGACATTTGGTGTCCAAGTCTTTGCTATTGTGAATAGTGCTGCAATAAAGATACGTGTGCATGTGTCTTTATAGCAGCATGATTTATGATCCTTTGGGTATATACCCAGTAATGGGATGGCTGGGTCATATGGTACATCTAGTTCTAGATCCTTGAGGAATCGCCATACTGTTTTCTATAATGGTTGAACTAGTTTACAATCCCACCAACAGTGTAAAAGTGTTCCTATTTCTCCACATCCTCTCCAGCACCTGTTGTTTCCTGACTTTTTAATGATTGCCATTCTAACTGGTGTGAGATGGTATCTCATTGTGGTTTTGATTTGCATTTCTCTGATGGCGAGTGATGATGAGCATTTTTTAATGTGTCTGTTGGCTGTATAAATGTCTTCTTTTGAGAAATGTCTGTTCATATCCTTTGCCCACTTTTTGATGGGGTTGTTTCTTTTTTTCTTGTAAATTTGTTTGAGTTCTTTGTAGGTTCTGGATATTAGCCCTTTGTCAGATGAGTAGACTGCAAATATTTTCTCCCATTCTGTAGGTTGCCTGTTAACTCTGATGGTAGTTTCTTTTGCTGTGCAGAAGCTCTTTAGTTTAATTAGATCCCATTTGTCCATTTCGGCTTTTGCTGCTGTTGCTTTTCGTGTTTTAGACATGAAGTCCTTGCCCACGCCTATGTCCTGAATGGTACTACCTAGGTTTTATTCTAGGGTTTTTATGGTAGTAGGTCTAACATTTAAGTCTCTAATCCATCTTGAATTAATTTTCATATAAGGAGTAAGGAAAGGATCCAGTTTCAGCTTTCTACTTCTGGCTAGCCAATTTTCCCAGCACCATTTATTAAATAGGGAATCCTTTCCCCATTTCTTGTTTCTCTCAGGTTTGTCAAAGATCAGATGGCTATAGATGTGTGGTATTATTTCTGAGGACTCTGTTCTGTTCCATTGGTCTACATCTCTGTTTTGGTATCAGTACCATGCTGTTTTGGTTACTGTAGCCTTGTAGTCTAGTTTGAAGTCAGGTAGCGTGATGCCTCCAGCTTTGTCCTTTTGACTTAGGATTGTCTTGGCAATGCGGGCTCTTTTTTGTTTCCATATGAACTTTAAAGCAGTTTTTTCCAATTCTTTGAAGAAACTCATTGGTAGCTTGATGGAGATGGCATTGAATCTATAAATAACCTCGGGCAGTATCGCCATTTTCATGATCTTGATTCTTCCTATCCATGAGCATGGTATGTTCTTCCATTTGTTTGTGTCCTCTTTTATCTCACTGAGCAGTGGTTTGTAGTTCTCCTTGAAGAGGTCCTTTACATCCCTTGTAAGTTGGATTCCTAGGTATTTTATTCTCTTTGAAGCAATTGTGAATGGAAGTTCATTCATGATTTGGTTCTCTGTTTGTCTGTTACTGCTGTATAAGAATGCTTGTGATTTTTGCACATTAATTTTGTATCCTGAGACTTTGCTGAAGTTGCTTATCAGCTTAAGGAGATTTTGGGCTGAGATGATGGGGTTTTCTAAATATACAATCATGTCATCTGCAAACAGGGACAATTTGACTTCTTCTTTTCCTAACTGGATACCCTTGATTTCTTTCTCTTGCCTGATTGCCCCGGCCAGAACTTCCAACACTATGTTGAATAGGAGTGGTGAGAGAGGGCATCCCTGTCTTGTGCCAGTTTTCAAAGGGAATTTTTACAGTTTTTGCCCATTCAGTATGATATTAGCTGTGAGATACGTTCCATCAATACCGAATTTATTGAGCGTCTTTAGCATGAAGGGCTGTTGAATTTTGTCAAAGGCCTTTTCTGCATCTATTGAGATAATCATGTGGTTCTTGTCTTTGGTTCTGTTTATATGCTGGATTACATTTATTGATTTGCGAATGTTGAACCAGCCTTGCATCCCAGGGATGAAGCCCACTTGATCATGGTGGATAAGCTTTTTGATGTGCTGCTGAATCCGGTTTGCCAGTATTTTATTGAGGATTTTTGCATCAATGTTCATCAGGGATATTCGTCTAAAATTCTCTTTTTTTGTTGTGTCTCTGCCAGGCTTTGGTATCAGGATGATGTTGGCCTCATAAAATGAGTTAGGGAGGATTCCCTCTTTTTCTATTGATTGGAATAGTTTCAGAAGGAATAGTACCAGCTCCTCCTTGTACCTCTGGTAGAATTCAGCTGTGAATCCATCTGGTCCTGGACTTTTTTTGGTGGGTAGGCTATTAATTATTGCCTCAATTTCAGAGACTGCTATTGGTCTATTCAGGGATTCAAATTCTTCCTGGTTTAGTCTTGGGAGAGTGTAAGTGTCCAGGAAATTATCCATTTCTTCTAGATTTCCTAGTTGATTTGCATAGAGGTGTTTATAGTATTCTCTGATGGTAGTTTGTATTCCTGTGGGGTCGGTGGTGATATCCCCTTTATCATTTTTTATTGCGTCTATTTGATTCCTCTCTCTTTTCTTCTTTACTAGTCTTGCTAGTGGTCTGTCAATTTTGTTGATCTTTTCAAAAAACCAACTCCTGGATTCATTGATTTTTTGGAGGGTTTTTTGTGTCTCTATCTCGTTCAGTTCTGCTCTGATCTTAGTTATTTCTTGCCTTCTGCTGGCTTTTGAATGTGTTTGCTCTTGCTCCTCTAGTTCTTTTAATTGTGATGTTAGAGTGTCAATTTTAGATCTTTCCTGCTTTCTCTTGTGGGCATTTAGTGCTATAAATTTCCCTCTACACACTGCTTTAAATGTGTCCCAGAGATTCTGGTATGTTGTATCTTTGTTCTCATTGGTTTCAAAGAACATCTTTATTTCTGCCTTCATTTTTTTATGTACCCAGTAGTCATTCAGGAGCAGGTTGTTCAGTTTCCATGTAGTTGAGCGGTTTTGATTGAGTTTCTTAGTCCTGAATTCTAGTTTGATTGCACTGTGGTCTGAGAGACAGTTTGTTATAATTTCTGTTATTTTACATTTGCTGAGCAGTGCTTTACTTCCAATTATGTGGTCAATTTTGGAATAAGTGTGATGTGGTGCTGAGAAGAATGTATATTCTGTTGATTTGGGGTGGAGAGTTCTATAGATGTCTATTAGGTCTGCTTGCTCTAGAGATGAGTTCAATTCCTGGATATCCTTGTTAACTTTCTGTCTTGTTGATCTGTCTAATGTTGACAGTGGGTTGTTGAAGTCTCCCATTATTATTATATGGGAGTCTAAGTCTCTTTGTAAGTCTCTGAGGACTTGCTTTATGAATCTGGATGCTCCTGTATTGGGTGCATATATATTTAGGATAGTTAGTTGTTCCTGTTGAATTGATCCCTTTACCATTATGTAATGGCCTTCTTTGTCTCTTTTGATCCTTGATGGTTTAAAGTCTGTTTTATCAGAGACTAGGATTGCAACCCCTGCTTTTTTTGGTTCTCCATTTGCTTGATAGATGTTCCTCCATCCCTTTATTTTGAGCCTATGTATGTCTCTGCATGTGAGATGGGTCTCCTGAATACAGCAGATTGACAGTTCTTGACTTTTTATCCAGTTTGCCAGTCTGTGTCTTTTAATTGGAGCATTTAGCCCATTTACATTTAAGGTTAATATTGTTATGTGTGAACTTGATCCTGCCATTATGATATTAACTGGTTATTTTTCTCGTTAGTTGATGCAGTTTCTTCCTGGCCCCGATGGTCTTTACATTTTGGCATGTTTTTGCAATGGCTGGTGCTGGTTGTTCCTTTCCATGTTTAGGGCTTCCTTCAGGGTCTCTTGTAAGGCAGGCCTGGTGGTGACAAAATCTCTAAGCATTTGCTGATCTGTAAAGGATTTTCTTTCTCCTTCACTTATGAAACTTAGTTTGGCTGGATATGCAATTCTGGGTTGAAAATTCTTTTCTTTAAGAATGTTGAATATTGGCCCCCACTCTCTTCTGGCTTGTAGAGTTTCTGCCGAGAGATCTGCTGTTAGTCTGATGGGCTTCCCTTTGTGGGTAACCCGACCTTTCTCTCTGGCTGCCCTTAAGATTTTTTCCTTCATTTCAACTTTGGTGAATCTGGCAATTCTGTGTCTTGGAGTTGCTCTTCTCGAGGAGTATCTTTGTGGTGTTCTCTGTATTTCCTGAATTTGAATGTTGGCCTGCCCTACTAGGTTGGGGAAGTTCTCCTGGATGATATCCTGAAGAGTGTTTTCCAATTTGGTTCCATTTCCCCCCTCACTTTTAGGCACCCCAATGAGATGTAGATTTGGCCTTTTTACATAATTGTAGATTATGTAAAATGTAGATTTGGTCTTTTTGCAGGCTTTGTTCATTTCCTTTTCTTCTTTTTTCTTTTGGTTTCTCTTCTCACTTCATTTCATTCATTTCATCCTCAATCGCTGATACTCTTTCTTCCAGTTGATCGAGTCGGTTACTGAAGCTTGTGCATTTGTCACGTATTTCTCGTGTCATGGTTTTCATCTCTGTCATTTTGCTTATGACCTTCTCTGCATTAATTACTCTAGCTATCAATTCTTCCACTCTTTTTTCAAGATTTTTAGTTTCTTTGTACTGGGTACGTAATTCCTCCTTTAGTTCTGAGAAGTTTGATGGACTGAAGCCTTCTTCTCTCATCTTGTCAAAGTCATTCTCCGTCCAGCTTTGATCCATTGCTGGCGATGAGCTGCGCTCCTTTGCAGGGGGAGATGCGCTCCTATTTTTTGAATTTCCAGCTTTTCTGCCCTGCTTTTTCCCCATCTTTGTGGTTTTATCTGCCTCTTGTCTTTGATGTTGGTGACATACTGATGGGATTTTGGTATAAGTGTCCTTCCTGTTTGTTAGTTTTCCTTCTAACAGTCAAGACCCTCAGCTGTAGGTCTGTTGGAGATTGCTTGAGGTCCACTCCAGACCCTGTTTGCCTGGGTATCAGCAGCAGAGGTTGCAGAAGATAGAATATTGCTGAACAGCGAGTGTATCTGTCTAATTCTTACTTTGGAAGCTTCCTCTCAGGGGTGTACTCCACCATGTGAGGTGTGGGGTGTCAATCTGCCCCTAGTGGGGGATGTCTCCCAGTTAGGCTACTCAGGGGTCAGGGACCAACTTAAGCAGGCAGTCTGTCCCTTCTCCGATCTCAGCCTCCGTGTTTGGAGATCCACTGCTCTCTTCAAAGCTATCAGACATAGTCGTTTGTGTCTGCAGAGGTTTTTGCTGCTGTTGTTGTTGTTGTTGTTGTTGTTTAGCTGTGCCCTGTCCCCAGAGGTGGAGTCTACAGAGACAGGCAGGTTTCCTTGAGCTGCTGTGAGCTCCACCCAGTTCGAGCTTCCCAGCGGCTTTGTTTACATACTTAAGCCTCAGCAATGGTGGGTGCCCCTCCCCCAGCCTCGCTGCTGCCTTGCGGTTAGATCGCAGACTGCTGTGCTAGCAATGAGGGAGGCTCCATGGGCATGGGACCCTCCTGGCCAGGTATGGGATATAATCTCCTGTTGTACCCGTTTGCTTAAAGCACAGTATTGGGGTGGGAGTTACCCAATTTTCCAGGTGCTGTGTGTCTCACTTCCCCTGGCTAGGAAAAGGGATTCCCTTCCCCCTTGCGCTTCCCAGGTGAGGTGATGCCTCTCCCTGCTTCAGCTCTCGCTGGTCGGGCTGCAGCAGCTGACCAGCACCTATTGTCTGGCACTCCCTAATGAGATGAACCCAGTACCTCAATTGGAAACGCAGAAATCACCGGTCTTCTGTGTCGCTCGCGCTAGGAGTTGGAGACTGGAGCTGTTCCTTTTCAGTCATCTTGCTCCGCCCTCTTCACTGGGCATTTTAAGCCACTTACTAATGCCGCTTGCTCTGTCCATTGCTTAACCCTGTTTAATCTTCCTACTAAGGAGAAGTTTCTCCTCACAATTTTTTTTCCTTAGCTGAAAAATTATCCAATGTGGAATCTTGAATTGGAATTACATCTGTTCCTTCTGACACATGTCCTGAAATTCAGAGGACCATAAATGCACCTTAAAAATTGTCCTTTTAACAGCTTTTTCACTTTTTGTATCTTGAGCAATTTCTACTACTTCAATATCAAAATAAACTTTTTTTCAACGATTGTTTTTTGCTGCTTTAATGAGGCATCCTCTAGTGTTCAATTTTCCCCTGTGGTTTCTCTATTTCCTTGAGGCAGGCTCAGCACAGTTTTTAAGATTTAATTTTTTAAGCTATCTCTTTGCTTCTCTTCCAATTGTACTTTCTTTTCGTTTCTTTTCTTTTTTTTTTTTTTTCCTTTGTTTTTGGATGAAGATATTATATTTTGGTTTTTTGTTTGTTTTGTTTTTCATGATTGTTAAGATTAAATGTTCAACTAGCCCAGGATTAGACTCCATCTGTTAATGTCCTGCCTGATTCCCCTTTAGTATATTTCACACTTTGTGTGCCTTCCCTTAGAGTCCTAACTATATATTTTGCTGGTATGCTATCCAAGGATGTATGTCACATTGAAAGTAATCTAAAAATGGTAAGATATGTCAAGATCATCTTCTGAGGCTTCTCTCAAATTTATTCAAATTCTTATTTTTTACTCATTTTAATGTGTTCCATTCCTCAATGAATCATTAGCATAAGTGCTTTTATTACTTACTTGTATCTGAAGTTTAATGAGGTGCCTCTCAGGGTGTCCAGGGATCCAGCCTTTCTCTGGGTTATCACTCCAGTTCACTTCATGAGTGACCTCTTCTTTTCTGTTAGCTTTCTCTGATCCAAGTCAACCAAGTAATAACTCACATATCACTGCCCATATTATTAACACCATTCAAAAATGTTCTGAGTATATCTGTGGAAGATGAGCTTTTTTTTTTTTTTTTTTTTTTTTTTTTTTTTTACTGTGAGGTATTGCAAGGGCCTAAGAAAGTATTTTTTTTTTAAATGAATAAATAAATCTATATTTTTAGCCTGTCATCTAAATCTAGTTTGGTTTCAATAACCTTGCCTCTTTTTAAGTATGCCCCTCCTGTATGCCTTGATACTTCCACAGTGCACTTGCTATTTCCAGAGCTAAAATCACTTCCTGAATTTCATTCATCTAACATCTTGAAATTTCTCAGATGTCCCAATTTCTTATAGTCTTTCAGATCTAACAAATTCTCTACAATAAAACACCCTAAGTACAAGCTTTCTTTACCAACTTTGACCTTGAGATGTACAGCAGTCTCATCCAAAATTTTTTTGACCCCTTCCAAATGAAAGTAATATTTTCATGCAAATAGAGTACCCTTACCCTTTTCTGATTTATGTACTCATTTATAAATATTCACCACTTTTCCGTGGTTGAGAACCCTGACTGGCTTTTGAAGCAACATCCACAGTCAGAGCTTCTATAGTTAATAAATCAGACACGCTTAGAAACTGCATGTTCGAGAAGTGGTAGTTGTCCTCGAAACTATTGGACAGGCCACATAAATACAGGAAGTTATCTACAATGTTGTTTATTTGATCCTGAATACAGCTGATAAAATGATAAAGTAGAACAATTATTTGTCTATTGGTTTAATACGTCAACTAAGGCTGAACACTAAAATGACAAGGCTAAAACCTCATGTTCTAGTGCTTGTACCCCATGTGACACATAGCTTCTCTTTGAGGTTTAAAGTCACAGCCTGTAGGCTTTATTGAGAAAATACAAGGAGGAAAAGGTCTCTCAGTGACCAGTGTATACAAAGCCTGTACACTGCTCTCTTTAATGTAAAATATCCTCTATTGAGACTAAAAGACTCTCTTTTCTTGGTTCTCTAATCCCTGGCTCAGCAGTACCTACTTGGGTTTCCTCTGTAATTCAAGGTCAACCACAGAGGCATGGATAATCATATTGGTTAAAAACAGCCACCATTTTTCTTTCCTTTGAAAAAAGTATCTTGAATCTTATCACTAAGTACTAAGAAACATTTATCTTATGTATTTCTCCCATTGATATTTATTGAACACATCCTAAATGCCTGACAGTCCAGTAAGTGGTAGGACTCAAATGGTCCACATAAGCCACATGGCTTTCAGACTAGAGGCAGACATTAAATAAATAACACAAACATAATTATATATAAGGTTTCATCACTTTTAAGACACTTTTTTTTTTTACATTTTATTGTACTTTACCATTGCATGGTATCTTACAACCAATGGGGTTTCATAATCTCTAAAGGCCAGGCAAGAGTCACCGTGCAGTAGTCACTGTTGGCATATGACTGAGCTATCCATTGTTGTCACTTAGCTTGAATTATGTGTATTGTTGAATGCATACTGGTAAATTTCAGTGACATTTTAATGTCTCAGAGAGATAACATTATGATTTGATCTGAAATTTTAAAGGTTATTTTGTGTGCAGAAAGAGACAAATGGGGAAGGGCAGTGTCAATGTAATATGAAGGAAGAAGTAGTCAGTAGCCAGATCTCAATGGTAGCCTGGAGGCTACAGTAATACATTTTAATTTTTATCTTAAGTGCAGTGGTGAGTCATTGAAATATTTTAATCAGGTAAGTAACATGTTCCAATTTGTATTCTAATAGATCAGTGTACCTATAGGTTAAGCTAATTGAGAAACAATAACAGAAGGGGAACCACTTAAGATATTGATTATTGTGTGTTATTGATAAAGTAGGATGGTGGACTAGCAGAAATTGGGAGAAGTATATGGATTTGGGGTATACTGGGAAGTAGAACTTAAAAGAACTTGATGTTAAACTGAAACTAAATTTGGGGGAAGAGGCTAGGTGCATTGTTCCACTCCTGTAATCCCAGTGGTTTGGGAGGCTGAGGTGAACAAATCACCTGAGGTCAGGAGTTCGAGACCAGCCTGGCCAACATGGTGAAATCCCATCTCTACCAAAAAAATAAAAAATGAGTCAGGTGTGGTGGTGCACATCTGTAATTCTAGAAGTAGATTCAAAAGGGTAGTTGTTACCTCTAGACTGAGGAAAAGAAACAAGAAAGGAACTAAGAACTAGATGAGACCACCACTCAGAAATGCTGTGATTCAGACTTCTACAAAGACAGTATGGCTACCAAAGGAACACGTAGCCTGTCAGTGACGAAACTTGTCAAAGGTGTTGGACTAACAATAGTTTCAGAAGCAACCAGCTGTTGGAATATGGACAGGCTGGAGCCTTCAGGAGGACAGAAGAGTTGCTGGTAGGAAGAACATGGCCTGAGGGCACAACTGGGTCATGTCTGCACAGACCCCTGTAATCATAGGCTGAAAAGTCAATATGGAGAACTTGAATCTGGAAGGGTAGTATTTTTCTACTACTATCTCTTTGCAGGGTGACTTGCAAAGGAGTTTACAGAGCCCAGCTCCAACATCGCAAAGCAAGGTAGACAAGGTTAGATTTGGAGCTGACAGGCGATACATTGATCATTGGCACAGTAATTTATGTATTAATTGGTTTAATAATAATTTACTGTCTATATGTTAATCAACTTAATTTAATCTACTATATTTAAGGTATTTGCTGCATATAAGGCTATCATTAGCTAACACATTTCTACAAATGTCAAATAAAAACAACTCCAGACATTGATATATAAAGAATTTATCAGAAAAGACAATTGCATGAGTGGGAAAGGGATTATTGTAATGGAGTGGGGAGACTATCGCAATAGGGAGAAGGTTCAGACCATGAGATCTGCAAGTATCTCAGAGGTCAGTCAGAAAAGGACTTTTATAACGAGGAGTAAATAAGACAAAAATGGATGAGAAGTGGGCTGAAAGGAAGGTAGCATATTAGAAAATGTTTTACCCTCAGGTCAGCCTATTCTTGGGAGAGGCTATTAAGTAGGGGTTGTTTGCTGGTTCAGGATGTGCTTATATCACTGTTCTGGACCTGAGGAAGGAGAATAGCTTAACCAAAGTCTAGTTAACAAGCATTTTGTTCCTGTTGATCAGCAGGAACAAGCAGTTCAGCTAATCATTTATGAAGCAAAAAATGAGAATTTGAAGGGTCTGTGTCTGGCCTTGTCTTAGGTTAAAAAAGGACACATCCATGAGTTTTATCTCAGGCATGCGAGGAGGGATGATTTTTTACACTAAACTCTTTTCTGGAACTTTAAAAAGGTGGGGGAATTTATCTAACCATCGCTGTTTCACAATCACATGGCTTGGGTAAAGATCAGCGTTGTCACTACTGATCTATTTGGAAAATAAATATTGTCCTTTTCAGGATTGTTTCTATAATAAATAAACCAAGTATACAGTTTGTCCTCCAATTCTTTCTAGTAAACATATATACAATTCTTAAAGTTAGAATATGCAAAACAGTCTGTAAGTGCCATTGGACAATTTCTCCTTGGCCTTCTGAAGGTTCTGAAAAATCAACTGACAAAAGACAAATTAATTGTAGAAAACACATACAAATTTATTTAACATATATGTAGGGCAATGTGCAAAATGGAGACCCAAAGACACAGGGAAAATTGTCCGTTTTTATGCTTAAATTCAACAGAGGATGGACAGTCATGTAGAAATATAATTGATCAAAAGGTAATGTTCTAATCCCCACTGAATGAGGAAACCCAGCAAGGCCTGTCTGTCTAGATTATTCCTGGCCTCTCTGTCTGTGTGGCATTTCTTTCTTCTGGGTGTGGGGTAGGGCACTCTCTGGAATGTGGACCTTATGACTTACACTCAAACAAGATAGGTCAGATCATTTCTTTATGGTCAGTTTTTACACAGAAGGGTGGAAGGAAAATAAAGTAATGTTTTTATGTTTTATGGCTGACTCTGGGGAAAAGATGTCCTGATTTCTATGACCTGCCTTTATGAAGAGGGATTCCCTTTCTATGGCTAACCCCAGGGGAGAATGGGACTGAGAGACAGGAGGGCAGGAGGAGGGCAGCAAAAACTTTTGCTTCAAGGCTGCTTCTGAGGCCTTCATTTTGGGGTATTGTTTTCTCAGCCTCAACAGGCCCCTTTCAAATTATTCAAAACTTACAGTTCAGAAAATATAGCAGAAAGGAAAAAGTTAGAACAACAAAATTATAACATAAACTCTATTAGTCAGGGTTCTTTAGAGGGACAGAACTAATAGAAAAAAATATATATATATATATTCTATTATATATCACAATAATCGATATCTTAAGTGGTTCCCCTTCTGTTATTGTTTCTCAATTAGCTTAACCTACAGGTACACTGATCTATTAGAATGCAAATTGGAACATGTTACTTACCTGATTAAAATATTTCAATGACTCATCACTGCACTTAAGATAAAAATTAAAATGTATTACTGTAGCCTCCAGGCTACCATTGAGATCTGGCTACTGACTACTTCTTCCTTCATATATATATATATATATATATATATGTGTGTGTGTGTGTGTGTGTGTGTGTGTGTGTATGTGTATACATATATGAAAGGGAGTTTATTAAAGAGAATTGACTTACACAGGACTATCACAAGGTAAAGTCCCAACATAGACTGTCTGCAAGTTGAGGAGCAAGGAAGCCAGTGGTGGATCAGTCCAAGTCCCAAAACCTCAAAAGTAGGGAAGCCGACAATGTAGCCTTCAGCCTGTGGCCAAAGGCCCCAAAACCCTGACAAACCCAGAGCTGGTATAAGTCCAAGAGTCCAACAGCTGAAGAACTCGGAGTCTGATGTTCAAGGGTAGGAAGCATCCAGCACGGGAGACAGATGATGGCCAGAAGACTCAGCAAGTCTCTCTCAAGTTCAAAGTTCCACAGATCTCTAGGGCAGGGGCAAATGTCACCAGTCTTTTAGCAAAGCAAGAGTGACCTTTACTTCAGTTCCTATTAAGTTCCTCACCTCAATCTGAGACTTTCTCAGCCTGAACTTCATTGTCCATATCACTATCAGCATTTTGGTGAAAGCCAAATGCTTTCAACAATGCTTTTCAACAAGTCTCTAGGAGTTCCAAACTTTCCCACATTTTCCTGTCTTCTTCTGAGCCCTCCAAATTGTTCCAGCCTCTGTTTCTTACCCAGTTCCAAAACCGCTTCCACATTTTCGAGTGTCTTTACAGCCGCTCCCTACTACCTAGTACCAATTTACTATATTAGTCCCTTCTCATTCTGCTAAGAAAGATATACCTGAGACTGGGTAATTTATAAAGGAAAGAGGTTTAATTGACTCACTGTTCAGCATGGTAGGAAAGGCCTCAGGAAACTTACAATCATGGCGGAAAGGGAAGCAAACACGTCCTTCTTCACATGGTGACAGCAAAAGGAGGTGCAGAGCAAAGTGGGGGGAAAAGCTCCTTACAAAACCATCAGATCTTGTGAGAATTCACTCACTATCACAAGAACAGCATGGAGGTAACTGCCCCCATGATTCAGTTTCCTCCCATTGAGTCCCTCCCACAACATGTAGGGATTATGGGAACTATGGTTCTAGATGAGACTTGGGTGGGGACACAGCCACACTGTATCATAAGACTTTTATATAAAAACACCTTTAACTAAAAGGACTGTAAGTTAAAGCATTTTATAATGTTTGCAACTCAGAACAAATCCTAGCATGGCTTATGCAAAACAATATAGGAAAATAAATCCATCGTTAGAGCCAAGAAAAAATAAAAAGGGAAGAAAATAAAGTGCAGAGTTCAACAAAGAGCTATGTTATTTAGTACTTTGCCAGATAAAGTTCTTAAATAGATCTCACAGGTATGGTTGTCCTTTTGCTTTCTACCCGTCTCTTTTTGCTATCTGTTTTCACACATAGACCAGAAGAGAGAAAGCCTTAACTGCAACTATTTAGAAGCAGTCCATCTCTCATATCCTGTCACTATCTGGAGAGTGTTATGAAGAATATTTCAGCATGAAATGCTAATGTAACTAGTGTTGTAATGACAATGAAAATGTTAATGAAGATAATGCTGTTAACAATGATGATGATGATGGTGATGCTGTGAAAGAATGCCCTGTGAAAGCCATAACTCTGAAGGGTTTTACCATTAACAGGGAAGAAGAGATTTTCAACATCAGGCCACAAGCCTAATATAAACTTAATAATCTTGACTTTTTTCCTACGTTAACCAATTTATTTTAACTACATCTCAATTTTAACTGCCATTTTTAGGAGGACAATATTTTTCTACCTTGGAAGGCTATTGCAAGGGAGAATTAACTTAATTTTGAAGGCCTTTGTAATGTGAAGTTATCCTTAAATCATTCCTTTCAACCACTCTGGTAAGGAGATACATCCAATGCCATGCTTTAAGAGCCAATTAATTTTTAAAGTCAGAAAGATATAAAATAGGCATGTACCTGCCCTGAGAGAATTTTTTTTATTATTCTTCTTCATAGAAGGTCCCAAGGTTAGGTATATATGCCTATATAAAGGTATATGTGCCTTACTATCAAAATGTATTTAAAGTCACAAACTATAAATTAGTCTGAAAAAGGATGACACTATTTACTTCTCCTTGTCTAATCCTCAGTAATAGGCTTTTATTCTGTTTGACCACGAACCATAAATAACTTCTTTTTCCTTTTTCTTTATTATTGCACTTATCCATATAAACTCTGACAAAGACTGTTTCTTTTGGCCAAAAGTTTAGTGAGGCACCTCTGAGTTTTCTGTTTGACTAGTCTTGACCTTGGGCTTTCCCCCTCTGTCTGTAAAATTCATTTTGAGCAAGAATCCTGCTAAGTCTCTCATTACTTGAGCACCCTGGGTATCTTATCACCCTGACCTGCCTTTAGCAATACTCCTTTCAAATAAGTTTAGCCAGAAACCCCTATCCTTGACATTTCTTCTTAGTAATTTTCCATCCACTCACTCTCATTCTTCCTTTTGGTTATAAGTCTCCAATTGTCCTTGTCGAAGTTAGACTTGAGTCCAATCTCTCTCCTATACTGTGAGATCCCATTGCAGTCATTCCTAAAGCTATCTCCATGGCCCCACCTCAATAAAACTTGCCTTACCATCTCTAACAAGTGTCATGAATATTTTTTTCTTTATCTCAAATGCACCAATTACTGAAAAGCAACTGTTGTTGTGCCCTGTTTCCTTTTATATTCACAGGGCCTGGATCAGGGTCAGTCTTCAAGGACTGGGCCTCAACACTCTTACCCTAATGCAACCTAGTTGGGAATTCTCCTAAGGTTCACATTTTGAGAATCAGTAGCTAGCCTCCACACTTCATTTACTGGCTATTCCAGAGTACATCTCAATAGCTTCATATTTTTTTCAAACAGGGAAAACTTATTTCTTAATGCTTTCTTCTATTGTCTGAAACAAGTTGTCCTTCACTAAGTCACACGTGTCTTTCACATATTTTCAGCTTATTTTCCTAATCCATGTGCAACCAATCCATGTGCACACAGCAACAACATACCTTGACATTATTTTTAAATGCAAACTCATCTTGGTTTGAATACACAGCCACTATGCAAATTTCTGTATTTGACACATAAATAAATTCATGATTTTACTAAAATAAATGAGTAAAAGAAAGGAGATGCTACTCACAGGGATGGAGAACCAAAGGTGGATCTTTAAAGAGTTGAATTTTATAAAATATAGGAAGAAGAACCCAAAAATATAAGTAGACATAACTGCAGTCTGGTGAGAAGAAAGTTACAACAACCATATGGAATGGAAGTTCTCATACTTCTGATTGAGAATGGCTGAATAAGAGAATTTTGATGAGGTGAAGAAAAGATGAAGGAGTTGTGGTGGGTAAATTTGGCAATTAATGATTACAAGAGAGGAGATGCAAGCTAAGGGAAAGGAGGTATTTTTGTCCACTAGACCTAGTTATAACCTCCACAGATCTCAACATTTTGGAGAAGTAGTCTCTAATGAACTTCTCTGATGTAATTTCATTGTTTCAAATTGATTATTCACTCTTTTATATTTCTTGCTTAAATAAACCATACCAAAGTTTTCATTAAGCAGAGCTAACATTTCAGCATGAAAACAACTGCAGAAAAAGAAAAGAATACACTGCATTCATGAGTATAATAGTCACGTTTGTTAAGTGTCTATTTGGATGAAAGCTGCTATACAATATATGCCCATCATTTGCATACATAGATTACATCTACAATTGGTTTGCAGAAGTTTCTTAAGAGATTTCAACCTCTTAATTATTTTCTCTGAGCCGCTTCTTGCAATAACTATTCATTATTGACAGCACCGTAATGCAATTCTTCTTTCAATAAAGGGCTTTATTGATTTAACTAACAAAACACAGTAACTCAGAGATCCATGAAGGAACTTCCCTAATGATAAAGATAAATAAAGCAAGAATAAAAATTCCTACAGATGATTTCAATGCAGGTATCAGCCAAAATAGGTTTCTCATGTATTCAAAATATAAAGAGGGGTTTCCATATGCAGATGAATTGAAAGGGAAATGATACTCACTTCAGTTCCTACTTATTTACTTTTATTTCATACTGTGTTGTGCCTTCAGAGTCTACAGACACTACTAGTAGGAGAGGTGATTAGAAATGAAATCTCTTGGTACATGTTTGAGGTTGTTGAGTCAAAAAGCTCTCCAAGAGTGTTATTAGGAAAATTACACTCTTCTTGAACAGATCCCATTAATGAAAAAGCATCGAGCCCAGCAGGTGCTTCTAGTAAGAGTGACAGACTCAGGAAAAAAGAGAGTAGGTCATATTACTAAAACTACTTATTTTTTGTTTTAAGATTGGCTATAGAGAGCAAACAAAATTAAATGTTGATATTTCAAACCTTTCTACCAGTTCCTTTGTCTCCTAGAGTAAAATTTTTTGTTTCTCTTGCTATGAATGTGTATGTAAATCAAGTGAAGTTAGGGGAAAATAAAATATTCTCTGAGAGGGTAAGACTAAAAGAAGTGTATTTTTCACTAAAGAGATAGTTTCTGAAAGCTGTCTTTTTGATTGTTTATTTTGTATCTTTTTTTAAAAAAGAATACATAGGTAGAAACTGACAGAGAAGATTAAAGTAGGGCAAACATTCAAAATCATCATTCTCTTTAGTATAATTTATCTGTCTCAATTATTCTGAGATATTGTATTGAATGTACCCATGATTATACAATTTCACTTCAGAATTTTCACTTCTTATTGATAAAGCTTAATATCAACAATCACTTCGATATAAGCATTTAAGTTTTCCTTGGGAATTTAAATTGATGTGCTCTACAACATAAGAATGACCTATATGGCTTAATTGAGTTTTACAACATGCAAACAAATTTGAATGAAAGTCAATATTAAAAATCCTGTAGCAGTTAAGAAGCATAGGTTTAGATAATGATAAGAACACACTTACTTAATATTCTATGCAATTTAATTGAATTTAGAAATCTTGGCAGGGCACTGTGGCTCACACCTGTAATCTGAGTACTTAGGGAGGCAGAAGCTAGAAGACAGGTTGAGCCCAGAATTTCAAGGCCAGCCTGGGCAACACAGCGAGACCCCATTCTCCACACACACATACACACACACACACACACACACACACACATACACACACATACACACATTTCAATTTAGAAATCTTTTCCCTTGAAGATGCCCATGACTGGACTTCAAAGGACATTCCATCTAATATAACTTCATGTAAATTAGTCTTCAATTTAAATAATCTCTTTTTATTCCCTAAATTTAGAAACTACAATATATTGTTCAAATTCAGGGGATAATAGGACTTATTTTGTCATAGTAATAAATAATGACAAATTTTTTAAATTAAAGGGAATTTAATTCTAGAAGCTAACCTTCAAATGCAACCAAATTTGAAGTTACCACAAAAAAAATCTATATCTAATGTGTTTATCTTTGGAGATGATGCTTTCATATGGTCTAGAAAAGAACTCATACACAAATTAATGTTCTATATTTGAAAATATTTTTCTTACTTCAATCCATGACATAATTCAAGAAATAAAGACTGTAACCTAGCTGTCATATTTTGATTTACTAAGGAAATTGTTATAATAAAAGCTAATAGAAGTCCTAGAATAAGCCAAAAGGCACCAGAAAGCCAACATGATCCCATTATTGCAGTTATAATTTTCTTGAGGGCAAGAATTCTAGAGAATTTCTATTTATCTGCCTTGTATGGCCTTTAGCATAGTACCTTGCATATAAAAAACACTTCACAAATATTTACTAAATGAATAGTTTTTGAGTTTATACTGGTTTTCTGTTGTTGGGTTTTTTGTTGTTGCATGACAAATTAGTACAAATATAGCAACTTAAAACAACATACATTTATTACCTAACAATTTATGTGGATCAGGAATCTGACCATAGGTTAGCTGGGTCTTTTATTCAGCATCCCATGTAGCTGCTATCACAGTCTCAACCAGGCTGTGTTCTCCTCCTGAGGCTTGACTGGGGAAGAATCTACTTTCAAGCTATTTTAAGTTACAGGCAGAGTTTATATCCTTGCAGCTGTATGAAGTCATGTAGGCTTCTCTAGCATGGCAGCTTACTTCAGCAAGCCCACAATGGAGGGCCTAATTCTTATCTTACAGGCTTCTGCATGATTATCTCATGTCCACTGAAGTTAATCTCTTTCTTGCTTAATTCAAAATCAGCTCATTTAGGGACCTTTATTGCATCTTCAAAATCCCTTAACCATTTCCATATTCTGTTAGCTAGAAGCAATTCATAGTCCTACCTCCACTCGAAGAGTATGACCATCAAGGGTAGGAATCATGAGGGCCACTCCAGGGTCTGTCTGCTGCAAGATGATCTGACTCACATAAGTAATACGAGCCTGTAGTTGGACAGACATACCCATACTCTCATTATCTATATGACCTAGGATAAATCATTTAACCTGTGTAACTCTCAATTTCCTTAACTGTAAAAAGGAAGTGATAACAACTTTTTACAATTGTTATCAATATGAATAAAGCATTATGAATATGTAGGAATTCGTATATTGGTAATCATTTTTATAATTTAGCCACTGTGTGAGAAATCAAAAAGATTAGACCTGATTTTGTCTTAATTAAATTTATTGAATTTGTCAGACCTAAAATAAAGCAAACGTATCTGTCACTGATGCATTGTCACTCTTGCCCTCAGATTTGAGTTGAATATTACAGTAGGCCAACTACACAAGTGAAGAGAAGATAAGCTACTGTTTATCACTGGTTAACGGGTTCGATCAATAGATGGAGATAGAGATGATAGACATAGAGATAAATGTGTG
The DNA here is from genome assembly GCF_009764315.1 of Trachypithecus francoisi. Classification (NCBI taxonomy): domain Eukaryota; kingdom Metazoa; phylum Chordata; class Mammalia; order Primates; family Cercopithecidae; genus Trachypithecus; species Trachypithecus francoisi. Next base: position 70,707,755 of record NW_022681454.1, read on the forward strand.
TAAATATATATGTCCATATATGTGTGTGTGTTTGAATATATTAATAACATCCAAACATGTGGGGAGAGGGAAATGTTGTTATCCTATTTTACTTCAGAAAACTGAAGCTATGACTCTAAGATAAACCAAATGGCCTGCCCCTTGTCACATGTAGTGAGAACAAGATAATTTAAGTCAAAAAACTACTTTGAAATGATAACTCTACCATTAAGCAAATTATTTAATTTCTCTCTGTGACTAATAATACCTCCATAGAGTTGTACAAGTGTTAATAGAAATAACATTTGTAAAGAATTTGCATTAGCCTAAAACCCAATTACTATTAGCTATTATTATTATCATGATTATCATTCTTAGTAGTAATAGTAGTATCATAATTGTTTGGAATTGGGATTTCATTCCAAGGTCTAACCTATAATGATTATCTTTCCACTATGACATTACCTAGTGCTAATTCTTCTTGAAACTAAAGGTGCACACCGTAGAGTGCCCAGCTCAGAGTTGTACCTGCTTAAGAAACTCTCTAAGGTAGTTGTAAACTGTTGAGCATACATTTTCCCAAGTAGAGCTAGAGGTTGCAGAATCTAACATAGAACAGTTGGAGTTTACAAAGACCTATAGCCTGGAAAAGTGCATTCCTGCTTAGACAATAAAATAGGGAATTGCAAATAGCCTAGTGTGCTCTTTGATTTAGCAACTGTCACAGACAAAGGCTAGGACTCTTCAGTGGCCTGGCACCTATTCAGTAATCCTTCCTCTTCATGTAATTATATTATATTTTCTAATACTTCAATAATTTTCATCATTTTTCCCTGCAATCCACCTCTCTCTCTCTTTCTCTCTCTCTCTTTCTCTCTCCTCCCAGTTCCCACTTTCTTTCTCTCTCTCTCTCTCTCTCTCCTTAAACCAGTTAATATGTCTCTTAATAAAATCTAAATAATAAAGTATTACTTCAAAATCCATCCATCTCAGTAACACAGTTCTTCATAGGAAGAAAAACCAACCAACCCACATTAACTAAATATTGATTAGTCGTCTTCATGTATGTTAAATAGTTCATCACTCTAGTACATTGATGGCAAATTTTACCATTATCTAGTAAAAGAGTACATTTTCTCTCTAGAATTTGCCCTAGAGATCAATTGTAATATCTTAACTTTCAGCTTTAATTGTAAATGGAGAATAGTGTAGAACAGGTACAATCCAGAGGTCATATCTCTTGACTAGGTGTATCTGTTAACTAGAAACACAATGGACTATATCCATTTTTATTTCGTTAATAATTTCTATAAATTAAAAAGAAAGATAACTTTATTCTCATCTGAAGATTGCAAACCCAGAATTTGAGTTTTCTTGTCTTCTTTCTAACAATTGTAAATCACCAATGCATCATCAGATTTTAGCTTTGGAAGGAATCTTGGAAATCATCCAGGCTGCCTCTTCATTTTCCAAATGTGTCAAGAAAAGCCTGGGGAGGCTTAACAATTTGCCCACATTTCCTAGTTATTAGCTCCTAGTGAAGGATGAAGAGTCAGGTTTTTCTGATTCCTAAATTCTATCTTGTTCCCATCAAGTTTCTTACCTTTTTAACAGAATTATTTTTCTTACTTCAATCTAGCTCACCCCCCCTTTCTTTTTTCTTTTTTTTTTTTTTTGCCTTTGACAGTTTTATGCCTATTACTTTTCACAGCACATCATCAGTGATGCATTTATTACCGCACATTTTGATGTTTTATAGTTGGCCTCAAATATTGAAGGCAGATGCATTTTGTAATGGTTTGTCAGTTTTTCAATAAAGGAAAAGACGACAACTGAGGTATGTACCTGTTCTATTAAAAACACGGCAGAAGGACTAACAAGTTTTAAACTACTTTTGATGGCTTATATTAAGAATCCTTGTCAGAATAAAGGGAAGTCAAATTCTGATTGATTAGAGTTGTCTGTTACATCATTGTCCGCTGCCATAGACCAAGGGTCTTGTGTTAATGCTACTTGTGTGATACTGAAACCTGTCAAAATGTGATCACACAACTGCTGTTCTGCTGCCGCCTTCACAAAAATAACTTGATGCATTTTATAAGAGCTTCTCAGGGTGCAAAAATTTTTCAATAAAGACAAAAATGTGACAGTGCCATGCAGTATTTCAAGAATACTGTTTTGTTTGCCTACTTATTTTTGTAGATACTGTCCTCCAATGTGTCTCTACTTTACCTGTGTATCATTTTCTCTAACTTAGTATCTTAAATATAAGGAATGCTGAGATCTGGCAAATGTATTCTATTGTTTGGTTATTATTTTGTTTCTGGAAAATATTTCTTAATGTGGAGAACAGAACATTATATGATGTTTTCCTATGTTTTTCTTTCTCTAACTGTTTTTTTTTTTTCTTTTTAAAGGCTGTGAAAATGCTAATTAATAAGAAAAATCCTATTTTACACATAGTATTTAAGATACAGTTCAGGTAGCCCAACTCCGTAGTTACTGTTTAAATTGTTTACACTGTCTTTGCTTAATTAGTTCCTGTTTTCTTTACTCGTAGTTTTTGCATTGAGTTTATAATACAGCAAATATCAAAGGAGCTGAAAGCTGCTAATAGTTGTTTAAAGATGTTCTTGCCAGAGTATTTTGTGTATTGTTACTGATATTAACTCCTGAAATCAACTTTATCACTGGCAAATATTTTTATGTGTCCAATTTAGATCAATCGGGTCTGACTGTTGATTTATCTCACCCTTTCAAAAAGTGTTTAATATTCATCAAATGAGAAGCAAATTTAGATAGCCATCTACTTACCCTAGCACTTTTCATATTTTTACAAACATACTTGCTTCCGGGGAAAAACTTTTCTGCCAGTTGTAACTAAGCTATCTAGTTTAAAATATACAATTATAACCATGGATTGTATTCATCTATTATGTTTACTCTAGGTGGAATTAAACCTCTTAAAAAATTCTTCCGTAATACCTTTTTTGGAGGGGTTAGGGATGGAGTCTCACTCTGCTGCCCAGACTGGAGTGCAATGTTGCAATCTTGGCTCACTGCAACCTCTGCCTCCCGTGTTCAAGCAATTTTTGCATCAACTTACCAAGTAGCTGGGATTACAGGCATGGGTCACCGCACCCAGCTAACTTTTGTATTTTTAGTAAAGATGGGTTTCGCCATGTTGACCAGGCTGGTCTCCAACTCCTGACCTCAGGTGACCCATCTGCTTCGGCCTCCTAAAGTGCTGGGATTACAGGTGTGAGCCACCACCACACCTAACATATATATATATATATATAAAACCTTTTTTTTTTCCACTTTGGCTTCAAAATTTTGATTTTAATAGTCAAAGAAATTCTACCTACAGCAAGGGCTTTTTAACATCACTTTATGAGGACAATGAAAAATTTTACTCAAATTAAATGAATGACAACCATACCATCAGAAAAACAATTTAAAAGAACAAATATGCATATACTTAAATTAATATATTTAAAATAATATGCAAATAGGTACAGGTATTTCTGTGTGTGTGTGTGTGTGTGTGTGTGTGTGTGAGAGAGAGAGAGAGAGAGAGAGAGATTTAGAAAATTCTCAAATCTATTTTCAGTTTCTCGGTAAGGAAACATGATAATCCTTAACTAGTATTGTTAAAATCATTCTTTCTATTCTGATCTAGTATGGATTTCACTACAGAAGTTTCAGTGCTTCACTTCCCATTACAAACAGGTTTTAGTTTGTCCCAGACTATTTGCAATAGTATGAATATTTGTTATTTTAGGGATTTTATAAATATTTGTAAACCTATTTGTTGAAAGGACAGAAATCAAGTGCCAATTCTTTAAAAATTGATATGGAAGAATGACTCATTGAGAGAATGTCATTGTTCCTGTAACTTTCTCTCTGAATATATACTAACAGTGGACAGAAATGTGAATGGTGAGGCAGGGCTGGCATGACTCCACCTCTGAAGACAGGAGTGGGAGGGATTGACTGCCACTCTTGAACGGTGGCAAATAAAACCTGTCTGATCTTTTAGGATGAATGGCAGCAATACAGGCATCTTGGCAGACTTTCTGGTATATAGAACGTAAGAGGTGGCAGGGTGGAGATGATGTCTACTTATGCTGTTGGAAATTACAAAAGATCACAGTTTATGATCTAACTAAATAATTCTTTTAGGGGAACTTAGCATAAATGGGGAGCCATTTTTTACCTTCAGTGGATCATGCTGGCTTCTCCTGGGAAATAGAGCCCAGCCAGACTTCATGCACGATGGATGTTCATCCATGGCAACACATGGGAGTCCAGACACATATGTAATAGAAGTCAGAAACACAACCAGCTAAATCCACAAGGCTATGGAAGATGAGCTTTCTTCTCACTATTTGAAAATATGTTAGCCCTCCAGGTTTCCTGGACAACTGGGCAGGAAGGGGGCCTTACAAGAATATTACCATAATTCCAGAGATCTAGCAGAATTTAATTTGATTTAAAAATAAACTAAACAAGTGGGACTCATTGAATTTAATTCTGGAACCAATATTATTCTTCCATCCTAAATATTCATTCATAGTCATCGTGTATGTCTGGTTCTTTCCTGACCCTGAGTAAAATCTTGGGCAGGCCTTAAAACTTATCTTCTAACTCTCAGACAACAAAAATTATTTCTTAGTGTTTAGTTATGGATCTAATTTCATTCACACAATTAAAATGTCCATAATATGCAATAGTCAGAATTCTGAATTACATTTCAAATATATTTCTCTCCTTTCTTGGACATGGTGTTGGTCACAGTCTTACTTGACTATTACTGTCATGAGGGTCATGGTATATTCTGGACCAGGTAGGTAATTAGAACAATCTCTTTCTCTCATGCTGTAGTGTTGTGGATCTCTAAATTCCCTCCTCCATGGCTGGAGATACTTTATGTTCTTCATTAATGTCTAAGACATCCTAAGATTGGCTCTGTGTTTTGTCTATGGCCCAGATTTGGTCAACAAGAAACATACAGCCTTGATCTACTATATCAGGAGTGAGAGTGTAGTTACTTTGCTAATGCAGCACTCTGCTCTGTTGCTACAGAACATTTCAGCCAGTCTCTTGCTTCTAAACTTTTTTGAGAGGAGAGAGTGACTGGGGAAGGTATTGAGATATGCATCCAGTACCATCCAGTTCACTATGTTCCCAAACTGCAGGCACTGTAAATCAAGACCCACATACTTGACTTGAAGTGATGTAAAACATTGTCTCCCCTCCCCGTGTAAAACAAGTGCAAGTTTCTTTAAGAAACCTAATTCCCAAATGTAGCCTTGAGGTTGAGGTGGATATTGAGCTAAAGATTATAATAATGAAGTTTTAGTCTCTTCATTTACATGTCTAGCACCTCAACTGGAATCCTGAAGCACTTACCAACTGATATTTTATTCTTGGTCTTGCAGAATCATTTTGGCATTCTGGTACACAGACAAATAAATAAATAAATACAACGTCATTCACACCTTAAGTTAGTAGAACTATTCATATCAGTTTTCTTCCTCCTAATATGTTATTCAAAATGGTGGCTTCCAGCTTCATTAATTGAAAAGCATGACTGAATATTGTTGCAGCTTTAACCTCAACTTTCTTATTCTATGTTTTTGTCAATTGTAAACAGTATCCTTTCTTCCCTAGTCAGCATGCTCATCATCATCATAGTTTTGCCTACTGTGATCATATTAAAGATGTCTTAAATTCCTTTGGCAGAGAGGTGCATTCGCTGTTGAGGTCTTTTATGGGCAGAATTATGCCTCCCCAAAATTCATATATTAAGGTTCTAACACCCAGTACCTCTGAATGTGACTATCTTGACAGACAAAACCTTTAAAGAGGTAAAGCTAAATGACAATGAGGTCATTAGGGTGGGCTCTAATCCAGTATGACTGGTGTCATATAAGAAGAGATTAGGGGCCAGGTGCAGTGGCTCACATCTGTAATCCCAGCACTTTGCGAGGCTGAAGCTGGTGAATCACCTGAGGTCAGGAGTTGGAGAGCAGCCTGGCCAACATGGTGAAACCCTGTCTCTACCAAAAACGGAAAAATTAGCCCGAGCGTGGTGGTGGGCGCCTGTAATCCCAGCTACTCGGGAGGCTGAGGCAGGAGAATCACTTGAACCCGAGAAGTGGAGGGTTGCAGTGAGCCAAGATCACGCCATTGCACTCCAGCCTAGGCAACACAGCGAGACTCTGTCTTAAAAAAGAGAGAGAGAGAGATTAGGGCACAGCCAGGTACAAAGGAAAGATGGCCTGAAGACACAGAGAGAAAATGACTTCTACAAGCCAGGGAGCAACTTCAGAAGAAAACAACCCTGCCAGCAACTCCATCACAGACACTGGCCTCCAGCATTGTGAAAAAATAAATTTCTGTTGTTTAAGCCATGCGGACTGTGGTACTTTGTTATGGTAGCCCTAGCAAACAAATATAAGGTCCAAGTAGAAAACAGGATATTATGACATTTCCTATGCAAGTCCATTAAAATTACCTTCTCAGTCTTCATGCTATAGAAACTCAGAAAGGGGTCCTATGTAACCATTTCAAACTCATTATTGTACAGTTCTGACAGTCTATGAATCATAGCAGTAATTATATACACCAATCTTCATTTAAAGAAAAAGGAAGACACTTCCTCATGATTAAGGTATTGTCTTCAAAATGAGAAAAGAAATTAATACATGTTAAAATGCCTATTAAATTTAAAATATTTGTGTAAAATTTGTTTAAGCTAAAAAGGTGGAAGAAGGAAATGAAGATTTAACAATTCAATTGCTATTTAAGTTTTGTGTAAATCATTCAATTGCAGTTTAAATTTTGTGTAATATGTAAACAGTTGAATGAGAATCTGCTTCCTTAATTCTGCATATTTGACTAATTACAGATGGCTAGATAGATCTAAATGAGCTTTTAGTTTTAATTTAAATATATTGCTTTGTGTGGACATGGTTCAACTTTACTTTCAACAAGTGAGATAGGGAAATCAGAATTTTTGATGTTTTTTAATAATAGAAAAATAAACCATATAAAAATAATTCATATAATCAAATAATCATCTAAAAGATTTGTTTCATTTTCTAAGATTCTCAAAGATAACATATCCAATGAAGTGATCAATTTAGGTCAAATTGTGTTTAACCACAATAAAGCAATTATTTGTTTTAATCAAGAAAAATCTTATTAAAATTTCTCCCTAAGAATAAAGACAGCTATTTCTTTAAAATTATTCATATAATTTAGAAAAAGATCTAGCTACATGATATAAGGTCTACTTATATTTATCCCATGAATAATATTAGTGAAGTTAAGGATCAAGAAAGTAATTAGCACCTAATCAATTTTCTCATATACATTTCTGCATCGCCTCTGCGGTAAAGGCATTTCATTTTTCTAATGGCATAAATATGATTAGAACTCAAATAAATTACTTCATGTTCATTTCCAAAGACAAGACTTCTCTTTTGGACTTTTTGTCATAATTGATCCTTCGTAGGATCAATTGTTCTGTTAAGGTAACATTTGTTTAAGTGAGGTCAGACCTTTTAAAGATCCATGCATCTTCAATTTGATTTAAAGTGGTTTTCTTTTCCAAAATGTAGTGATTCCTAAGTAGCTAGCAGACATTTTTATACATGTTGAAATAAAATATATGTACAACAGGCAGTTCAGGAATAAATAGTAACATGAGAACTGTAGAAATCTCTTGGATGGCAGCAGAACAATAAAGTGTATAAAGTTGAAATACACTGTTAGGAAGTACACAGTAACCAAACTTGAGAGGTTATAAAGTAGATGAATACATTTATATACCTTAAGTTTTATGTGTACTTCAGGACAAATGCCACATCAGGATTGGTCTATCAGACATTATGATTTGTCATGATTTAACAGAACTCCTGGCAATGAATTGTGCATATGTTATAAATGTGCTCATCTTGAGAAAACTATCAAGATAGTGTAAAACCTGCCCATTATAAACCCTATGTAAGTTGAAACTAAGTCTTTTTTGCAAATTCTGGTGCCTATACTACACTATCAACAAAATACTTCTCCATTAATGATTTCTGTAATTTGTACTCCATTGTCTAGTGACTGGGCTCCAGTCCTGTCTCCATGTTCACTTTCTTTGTTATCTAAAAGAGTTCTTAGGTGGACTTAAACAGCAGGACAAACTCATTTAGCCTGACCTTTTTAAAATTATTATTGCCTTTGTCTTGACCCTCATTGCCCAGGGTAGATAATGACAATTAGGGTCCAGTAGTTATCTTGAAAACATCAACAACAATCATGCCTTAAGGAAGAGGGAACAAAAATGAGAAGGAGCCTCATTTCCTGCTTATATCATATAAATTAATGCCAGTACTGAAATGCCTACCTTCAGACCCTTTTATGTTCAGAAATAATAATAATAAATATCACCATTTTCCAGGACTCTCAGTTGATATGTAAATTCAACCAATATAATAGCTATATCATTTGCAAATAATGACCATTTTTCTTCATTTTCCCCATAGTTTTGCTACCTACATTGTATATGATTTTTGTTTTTTTGTTTGTTTGTTTGTTTTTGAGATGGAGCCTTTCTCTGTCGCCCAGGGTGGAGTGCAGTGGCGCAATCTCAGCTCACTGCAACCTCCGCCTCTGGCTCAAACGCTTCTCCTGCCTCAGCTGTATACAATCTTATTACATTGGCAAGACTTTACAAATCATGTTAAATAATAACAGTGACAGCTTCTTGGATCTAAAACTAAGTTGAACATGTTTCTATGTCCCTAGGAGTCCTATCTGCCCTATATACAGGTCCCCAATATTTAATATATTCTAGTTCACATTCTGGTGGGCATCCTTAGAATTAACAGACCACTCAGTTCGTTGCCATATCCAAATTCTGAGCTTTGACTCTACCTTGCAGGGGCTACTCTTCATTCATTCTCAAAGTGATTGAAATGATTTCACTTTGACCCTGTTCCATTTGTAACTGCAGCAAATGTGAAGGAGAGTAATGCAAGGGATCATGCTGGAGAATGAGGTGTTACTTATAATAGCCGATCAATGGTCTGGAAGCTACATAGAATTCTATGACTATTTGAAGTTTAAGAATAAGGTTGCTGATATAAAATTAAAATCTGTGATATAAATGTGAAAAACTGTATCAACTAAGTGAGATAAAAGCTAGCATTTAGCCTTTTATTAAAAGTCTTTAGGAAATTATATGTGGTCATGAAAACATTATATTTCAAAAGGGCCTTTCAAAGGAAATAGTACAGAACTATCTTTGGAGGCACTTTTGTGATTATGAAAGGGAATTATTCCCTGCACCTAGCATGCACCTAGCATGGTAGAACAATGGACCTAGCATGGCATAAATGGGAAAGTTATTTTTTTTTACATGTAAGTGCTTCTAAGTTTATCAATAAGAACAAATATTAAAGTGCAAAACAGAAAAAACTCAGATAATAAGTCCGTTAAGAGTCATGTTGTGAAAAAATATGAGTTTCAATATCTGATGCTTTAAAACTCTCCATCAACAACTGTAAAATAAATATAACAGTAATTTTATTAGAAGTGAAGAAGTGTGATTAAAATTCATAAGAACTAACAGAAATTACAAAAGACAGAGTGAGAAATGCCTGAAGCCATGGTTTGTTTGAAGAAGTGATTAAATGGCTGCAAATAATAAGAAAGTGTAATGGCTAATTGCATATGGAGAAATATGACACATAAAGTATCCTTTGTGGTAGTTATAAATTTGTTATATTAAAGACTGATTCACTTTTATTTTCATACAAATTCTCTTTCCTTGTCCTTCTTAAGGACCTTTGAGAAAAAGAACAGTACCTTGTAATCTTTAATATTAAAGAAACTCTATACCTGGGGTCAAAAAGAAAAACAGCTGTGAAATGAGAACTTAAAAACTGATTTCTCTCCTCTCAGCTAGGAAAGAACTAAGCTAGGCTGAAAATTAATGAGAAGAGCTGCAATAAGAAATAAGTGGTAGCTCATGTGGTGATACGTCTTCTGCTCAAACTGACTCCATCCCACCACTACATTCAACTCTTGCCAGGAAAGGAAGGCAAAAAAGAGACATGAAATATGAGCTCAGGAAACTTACTGGTTGAGCATAAAGTAATAGAATTGGAGTCTGATGATTTGGGGAGATTTAATCTTTCTACCTTGCTGTCTCTCAGTATTGTGGCCTTGTCTGCAAGCTAGTTCTACATAAAGTTGAAGATAACTACCACACATCCAGCCATCTTCAAATGCTCATTCAAAACAATGCCCACAGGAATGTCTTCTGTTCAGAAATTCTCAGTCATCTCAAGAGAATTTTTTAAGTCCAATGCTAAAGCAATTTTTCTGAAGAATGAAACTACCAAAATAAGCTTAATTTAGGTCAGGTGCAATGGCTCATTCCTGCAATCTCAGCACTTTGAGAGGCTGAGGCAGAGATCACTTGAGGCCAGGAGTTCAAGACCAGCCTGGGCAACAGAGCAAGATCTCATCTCCACTAAAAACAAAACAACTAGCCGGGTGTGGTGGCATTTGCCTATAGACCTAGCTACTTGGGAAGCTGAGGCCAGTAGATCTCTTGAGCCCGAGAGTTTGAGGCTGCAGTGAGCTATGATCATGCCATTGCATTCCAGTGTGATTGACAAACTGATATTCTGTCTTTTTGTTTAAAAAAAAAAAAAAGTGAGGGGTTAAGACAATAGAGCAAATGATGCACTGGGGCATGTCCCAGGGCAGGAATAATAGTGTTCTGTTTGTTTTGTTTTTTCCAGTCAGGCACTAGTAGACAACAAAATGATATTAATATTATTTACTCTAATTCTGTTCTTAACACAAAATCTTATAATTTGCCTTCCCTGTTGTTTGTCTATGGGAAGATCATGTGTATAGGAAGATAATACGGAAGTATTAAAATCTTGGCTGTTTCACAGTTGTTTTGCTTTCTGAAGTAATACATTGGCTTGCTGATTTCACTAAAGGAAGAAAAGAGATGATGTTACAGCCAAAAATTCCTGAAACCAGTCATGTCAAACAAATCCTTTCCAAGGAAATTTTCTAGGATACTGTTTACAAGGTGGGAATAGAAAGTGACAATAAAAGTACAAATTGACTTGGCTTATCTCTATCTCTAACTTAAGTGTAAATATTGAGGTTATACTGTTTGGCCAGCTTCATGCTATAGGAACTTGAAGCTTTGATAAGATCTTTAGAGAAGAAGTGTGGATGTCATTGATTCTATATGTTATAAAAGCAGGAATATATATCAGACACCACATGTCACTAAATCTAAAAAGTCATTAATTTAAAAATTACCATTATTTAATGGTATTTTAACCATTATTTCATTTACCTCTAAGAAAATTCATAACCAAGTAAATCATGACATCATTGTCAAGAACTGTAAAGGATCTGAGATTTTATTCCACTCAAGTAAACCAAATAAATTAACTTTCTATAGTCTCACAAATGCTGGTAGAAGACATGAGGCCCCTTGGTCAGTAGGCAGAATATCAGCATTCTTGTGCCGATTTTCCAATTGATAATTCCCATTGGGCAAAGTAAAGAGGAGTATATGGCATCTGTATATATCGTGAGCTGCATTACAGTGGAGAAACTGAGTTAATGGAACATGAATCTATTATACTGGTAGTCAGATATTTTGTGGACATCTCAGGTAGGCAGTTTTTTTTTTTTTTGAGACGGAGTCTTACTCTGTCGCTCAGACTGGAGTGCAGTGGCCGGATCTCAGCTCACTGCAAGCTCCGCCTCCTGGGTTCGCACCATTCTCCTGCCTCAGCCTCCCGAGTAGCTGGGATTACAGGCGCCCGCCACCTCGCCCGGCTAGTTTTTTTTTTTTTTTTGTATTTTTTAGTAGAGACGGGGTTTCACCGTGTTAGCCAGGATGGTCTCAATCTCCTGACCTCATGATCCGCCCTCATGATCCGCCCGATCCTCCGCGCCCGGCCTCAGGTAGGCAATTTTTAAGTCTCATTAGCAAAAACAAAATTACTCAAGATGACAATGATTTCAAGTTTATAAGACTATTAAATAAGATAAAATGTATAAATGTATATGTAGGATAATTGTCCCATAATAAAAGTATTAAATAAATATTTGTTTTCTTTTTTTCTTCTCATGTTTTCTGCTGTGAAAAAGGCACTCTAGAAATGTCACATCCTAGCTCCCCAAATTCTACAATCACTAACTACTTAAAACCTGACCTCTTAATAGAGAAAGATGTCGTATTTCGAAATTAGATGTTACAATTCAAAATATCTCAGTTACAGATATTTCATAAATTAAATATTCACCTTATATGGGGTGACAATAGAGCAGCAGAATTGGTACATGTGAGGATATAAGTTCCTCAGTAAATGAAGAAAATATGGACAAAAGAGGACCTAACATTGAGTGAATAAAACTGGAGTCATGAAGGACAGATGTAGCTTAACTGTTTCGTATTTGGATGAGTACAGGCTTGCAACCACCCGTATGACCTAGGCAATACATTTCCTTCCATAGACCTCTTCTACACAATAGGACGTGGAAAATGTTGGCCCAAATCCAAATTGGAACAGTTAGGGTATCAATGAAATGCTGTCTTTGTGACAGGATGGATGAGGCAGCTACCTTGTGAGTAGCAGTTGTAGACTATGTGGGCTGTGGCTTTCACAGGAATTTGTCAGGCTAGGCTAGATTTCATGTGAGAAACCTGAAGCACACTTTGTGAGCCTGTCTACACGGGCTGGCATAAGTGTTTCTCACTATTGCTGTAGGTCGGCATACACACGTTGCCTTCTCTCACCTTTTGATTTGGAAGCCAACTGTCAGTTTTCAATGACTTCATCTGATAAAAACTGCCTAAGAATCATTTTATTCCACTGGGGATTTAGTTAGTGAAAGGGAAGCAGCTAAGTATGCAATTTTAATGTTGAGGAAAGGGCAGTGCATAGCATTCTACCCATTTTCATTACCTTTGGCAGTGTCTTGCGTTTGTGACATTGTGTGTGCTTGTGTATGTGTGTGTGCTTGCGGGTTTTTTGTTTTTGTTTGTTTGTTTGTTTGTTTTCTTGCTCCTTTTCTTTTATTGCCATATTGAAAGAAACCTGTGCCCTTTTGGACGTACCCAGTCCAAATAGAGAGCAATCTAATTTGAAATGGCAATTTTAAAGAATAATTGGCTTGCAGAGACAGAAACCTCTAGTGGGAAAGAAAAAAGGAGTACAAATGATAAATGAACAGAGGTCTGAAAATTATTAACAAAAAAAACCCTCTCTCTCTATGGTAATGCCCATTCTTCTCTTTGCGTGTTCTTCAGAGGTCATTTTAAAGCTCTCATCCTCTATGAAGTCTTCCCTAAATGCTTCTAGCCATAACAATTCTTCTCACCCCTAAACTAGTGCATTACTTATGGTTTACAGGGTACATTTCACTCTTCATCATTTTCTAGTTTTTCTGTGAATTAAACTCTGATTTTCTATGAAAAGAAATAATTGTCTTTTTAGAACTATTTTATTGTGTGTCTTTGTACTAGATTAGGGACAGAGAGAACAACAACCACAAAATGTGGACCTTGTCCACATGAAGGTTACTTGTTATTGGAAGGAAACAGACAAATAATGAAATAAAATATATTCACATAGTCATAGGTGACACACAGAAATTATAACATGCTGATGTGATATAAATGGTGGGAGTGAGGACACCATATTACCTTGGGAGATTAAGAAAAGCCTCTCACAGGAAGTAGTATATGAGCTGAGCTCTAATGTATGAGAAAGAGCTAACCAGGTACCCACCTAGAAGACTGTACCAGGCAGATGGGACAAAAAATTACTAATTGGTTAATTGAATTTTGTTACCTCCAGGGAGAAAAACATTTATCTCTGTCTCCACAGTTTGGTCCCCATTATACCTCTTGGCTTTTTACTCTTGCCCCTAGCTCTTCAGTTTACCCTTTTAATCTCTCCAATTGTGTTTCCTTAACACTTTTCCTTACCTCCAGGAGTGGGTAAATAATATAGGAGTGATGTTGATCTACAGAAAAACTAGAAGTGGAGAGGGTAGTGGGGAAAAATGGATGTTAATACAAAATTAATGAGAGAGAAATACACAAAGATCTGACAAAAAAAAAAAAAAAAAAAGGAGGTTATCTCCGGATAACCTATGGAAGAGCAAAGTGATAGAGTTTTCTTCAAATCATTTTGCTCTTTCTATGGAAAGCAGAAGCATATTGTTCTATGTTTGAATCATATTGCTTTATGGAGACCAGAAATTAGCTCAAACTTTCTTTTCCAGCAAGAATGGCACTAAATTTTGACATTAAGGACATCACCCAATGAATTAGGACACAAAATTTGCTTTAAATGCTCTTTTGTGGGAGGGGACACACGCTTCTATTTAATTAAGAGAAAAATAAAAGGGCTAACTTTGGAATCCAAAACTTGTTATTTTATGCATTTTATTTACACTGTTATGCCATGAGTTCTTAGAGAATAGATTCCAACAGCTTAAGCCTCTTTCAACTGATTCTCAAAGTGTGTTTCTCAGGGTGGAGCAGGCTGATTCTTCAGGTCAACCTGGGTATCTTTCTATTTGGTTTCCTTCTTTTTCTTATTTTCCTTCACTTATTTTAGAAAGCTATCTAGCTCTTAGAGTGCTTAATACAGCCAATATCTACATTAGTTCTCTTGGCAAGAGTCTTGGCTTTAACTTGCTTATTTACCAAGATGACAACAGCATCCTGGGTAACACTGTAGACTCTTCCAGTTTTGTCATGGTAACATTTGCAGGCATTTCTTTCTGATCAGTGCTCGTTCCCTTGATGTCTACAATATTTCCTTTCTTGTACACTCATAGGTATGCGGCCAAAGGAAAAATTCCAAGTTTTCTAAAATGCGTAGAGAACATATAATGGGTATCTTTCTTCTTTCTTTTTGTGTTTATCATTTTGGTGGATTACTGGAAGATGGAAGTTCCAGCTGAAAGGAGCTCAAACATTTTATTGCATGTAAAAACAGCACCTAATGTTTTATTATAATTTTGAGAGGAAGCACGTAGAAATACAGCCCTGAAGGATGCCCCACTTTAGAGAAGACAGGCCAAGCAAGGCTGTCTGAAATGACTACCAATGCTCCCTGATCTTGTCTTCACAAGAAATCAGAAGTAACCACTGCCTGATTTAGCATCTTTGACTGATGTAACTGAGGATTCACATCCACTTAATAGGGTGAAGTCTCTATAAGTGCCTCTCAGTGACTAACATTCTTATATTACCAAATACTCTTTCTGTATGTGCCACTACCCCTCCTCTTGATTAATTCATTCAAGAATACTACATATACAGATATTTTAATCAGCTCAGGAGAAATGGATCTGTGCTGTGTGACTAAGTAAGAAAATAAGGTATCAGGAGGTGGTGCTGTCACTATAAAATCATTGTTTTTTGCTTGTTTTTTTGTTTTTTGCTTTGTTGTTTGTTTCTTGTTTTTCCTGATTGATGAGGGTAATTGTTTTGTGTAACTTCAGATCTGGAAAGTTCTTTTAGAACATAGCTTAAATGCAAGCCCTTTCAGGAAATAGATTAAAAGCATACTTTAATATTTAGGTGAGAAAGTGGTTGAAGGATTTACATCACAATAAAATATCAATTGAAAACATGCTATGTTAGTCATAATTATTATTAAGAACTATTTAACTTGTTATTTCACATTTCATGTCCTCATTAAACTACTGTGGTCCTTACTCTCCTCTAGTTCTCCCATGTCCCTTAGGAGGGAGAAATGGTTAATAACATTTTCATTTTATTTCCTAGAACTATGAGAACTATCGACAATTCAAATTTGTGGAGAATGTTTAAATTTGTTTCAAAGAACAAAAGAGAACATAAAAATGTTCTTAAGAATCTAAATATGGGCTCATTTTAAAAGCAAGCATGTTAAAAGGTTAAATGTATGTCTTAAAGAGTGTTTCCCTCTTTATGCTTCTAGAAACCTTGACTTTTCAAAAGTAGTTCTAGGAACCTGGAACTACTGAACTGAACAGGGCATTTGAGGTGTCAGGAGAGCAGGTGTGAAAGCATAAAGTCATGAAATAGCTGAACTATAAACATATGCATTCAACATATGAGTTTGGACTGCACCCTGTAGGTGCACAGAGCCACTGCAAATAAAAGTGAAAGCAACATAATCACATTTGCATTAAAAAAATTCTGGTGACAAAGTAGAAAATGCAATGTAGAGAATAAAGCTGCATGCAAAATTACATAGGAAAAACAGTCTAGGTTGGAAATAAAAATAAATTTTAAAGGTGGGAAGTAAAGACATGAACTTGGCCAAAGGAGATGGTGCTAAGGCTAGAGAAATATTTAAGAGATAAGATCAACAGAGAAAGGAATCTGGGACCCTCTCAGGATTCTGGTCATTTTTATTAGACAAGTATTTACTGATCAACCTTTGTGTGTATATTAATATTCACCTACAAGAATCAATTCATCAAGGAATCTAACATTATCAAGTGGACTTCTATGATAAAATATTGTTATGTAAGGAAGTATTTTAATACACCAATATCTCATCTTTGTAAGACATGCATGTCTCTATGTAATTTAAAAGTGTTTAAGTAAAACTTGCTCCCATCCTAAGGCTCCTGAAGAATAATAGCTAGATGTTCATTGAGGTGCCTCACCCAAAACTGACTTCCAGTTTCTGAATAGTTAAATGATGCTGACCATGAGTGACTTACTTTGGCTTTAAATGTCTCTTCTAGAATTGTTTTTAGTTCTCCTAAATGTTCTTTATCATTTCATTTGAATAATATGGTATCCCATAGTTTCCATTGCACATTAATAATTAAATTTTAATAGGCTTATATTAATTTTAACAGGCTTACAGCTATTTAATAAAAATCTATTAACATCTGGTATTCCCTGAAATAACAGAATCTATTTCCCTTTTTTAACTGTGTATTTTCCAAACATACATAACCTGAGGATTATTAGTATATAGTAAGTCAACACCTAACAAAACAATAATCCAAGAAATGCGCTTTGGAGACTACTACTAAAGAACTCTAAAGATGATTTGCTTATGAAAATGCCTGAACAAATAGAAAATAGTTGCTGCTAAATGTTCTCCAAGGAGAAATGTGTGTGTAGGTATGTGTGTATGTATGTATAACTAGACAAAACATTTCATTACAGATTTCAATAGGGACAAAAAGCAGAACTGATTAATTTTAGTCTATAGTTAAGTTGCTCCTTATGTACACTTTAAGATGTCATCTGTTATATAGTAAAAAAAAAATTACTTATTTTATGAACTGTCAGATAATTATTACACTGATTACAGCTAGAAACAAGAAGAAAATTCTCATATTTATATGCACGTGTGTCTCAGCATACGTATTTGTCTGCATGTATCCATGTATATAAATCCATATTGAAGTTTAACTATGAGAAAGTGGTAAAGATGAAAATACTGAAGCTCCTGTAATCACATAAAGGCTTTAAAAGATTGGAAGAAAGCTGATGTTGCAAGCTAGTGCTTTGACCCATGGAGGTGCTAGTTATATAAATAATGTTGAAAGATTTCTCCTTTTATACAAATAAAAGGATCAGTGATGCTAGAGGTTCCTGGTATGAGAGCCATAATATAGCAAGGCCATGAGCGAGGGATTGGTATCAAGGGACTTTGACCAATTAAAACTGTAGCAATGTGGATGGACTAGACAGATCAAAGCATGCTATTTCAAAGGACATTGGTGTAAGCTGGAAATGTAAGGACAAGAGTCATGAAGATCAAGGCTACTGCCTTCTGACCAGCCTGTCTACTGCTGTCCCTTTGAGGCAGCCTAGATCTAAATTGAATCAAGTCTCCTTTAAGTGACCTTCTTATGCAAGACAGCTACAGCAGTCACTCTAACTTGGTTGTCTTAATTTTACCACTTCAGACTAAAGTTGGGCAAATGATTTAAGAAATTCACTTTTTTAAAACACTAGAGATTTTAGGAAAATTTTGCATATGTTAAACATATTTTATATGCTAAATTAGCCATTTAACAGATTTATCACAATGCAAAATCACATGTCTTCTCAAGTTCACTATTTTTACAGTCTGGTGAAAATGGCAATTTCTATTTTCTAGTCTGATTATAGTTAGAAAAGCAAAGAGAGATTTCAGAGACAGAAGAAAGAATCTAACAGTAATCAAGAATGTCATCCTTAGGTAACATATTCCTAGATGGGATATTCATACATATGATAACAACAATCATTTAACATTTCATAGATTCTGAGAGTTAGAGATTAGAAAATGGCTTAACTGGGTGTTTATGTCTCAGTGTCTCTCATGAGGCTGAAACCATATGTGACATCAGGTGTGTTATAGACTGGAAGTTTGTGTTCCTCCAAAATTCCTTTGTTGAAACTTTACCCCCTTCCCAGTGTGATGGTTTTAGAAAGTGTGGCCTTTGTGAAGTAATTAGGATATGGTATGGTCATAAGGATGGAGCCCTTATGAAAGGACTAATGCTCATATGAAAACAGACTAATACAAATGGGAATTGCGCCCTTATAAGAATTATAAGAGTCACAGAGAGCTTGTGTCTCCTCTCTGCTCTCCTCCATGTGAGGATACAACAAGAAATTGGCAGTCTGCAACCCAGAAGAGAACTCTCACCAGATTCTGACCATGCTGGCACCTTCTCTTGGACTTCTAGCCTCCAAAACTGTGACAAATAAATTTATGTTGTTTATAAGCCACTTGGTTTATGGTATTTTGTTATAACAGCTCAAATTGACTAAGACAGGTGATGCCATCTCAAGGGTCAACGAAGAGAGGGTCACTTCTAAATCCACTTACACAGCTCTTAGTTCTCAAGGATCTATATCCAAACTCACTCATATACCTGTTGACAGGATTCATACCTATTTCCAAGTTCACTCATGTGGGACTCTCCACAGGCTGCTTTGGAATATGAAAACTGACTTCTCCCAGAATAAGCAAATATAATAAAAATTGAGAGAAACACTTAAGACAGAAGTCATAGAGTTTTTCATGCCTAATATCAGAACTGCCTACCCAACACTTTTTCTTGTATTCCATTCCTCAGAAATAAATTCATTTAAGTCCAGCTCACAGTCAAGGGGACAGGATTATACAAGGGCATTCATGCTGGGAGGTGAGGATCGCTGGGGCTATTTTTGTGGCTGCCTACCACTTAAGGAAAATAAAGTAATTGAGTCCTCAAAAAGTTAACTGACTTGACCAATAGAACATGAGTTTCTTGACAAATTAACATTTAAGTGCCTGTTTCTAGGAATAACATATAGCTGCTGAACAATTTTGAACGGTAATATTTTGGCATGATGTGAAAGCCAATTGTAATAAATAACACCTAAATAAGTAAAATGTGTGGGAATGAATTCGGTATCATGAACATAAGACAGTAATCTTTGAATTTATTATGGTGAAAATTACAAAGTTTATAAATTTTAACAGCAGTCCAATTATTAAATTATTTGCTACATAATGTAAGTTAGCAGTGGTATCCTTCCCCTACAAATATTGGCAGTTGAATGCAAACTATTTGTAGCTTGTTTGGTATTGTCATCAATTGTCCAGTATTTCCCTATCAAGAGACAAAATAGACAATTTTGAAATTGACATTTTAGCACCAAAATGGAAACAGAGTCCATCATATATATTTACAGTGTTTGAAAAAAGCATCTGGTTCAATTTCAGGTATTCCAAAGCAAGAATTTCTTATAATTACAGACCTTAAGTTATAAAAGTATTCTTAGAAATCACATGGTCTAATGGTAATTAAACTTATTTTTGAGTGCCTACTCTGGAGCAAGGAGGGGCTAGTCTAATAGCAAACATGAAATGCAAAAGTCCCGAAATGGAAGCATGATTAGCATGTTTGTGCAAACAGCAAAGATGCCCAGAGGACAGGTAATGCAGAGAGAGCAAAAGAAACTTGGAAAAGGATGAGACCAGAGTATGTAGAATGGGACAGCTCACACAGGTCCTTGTGATATCATTATGGAGTAAGCCGGAGAGGGCCTAAGTGATCAGATATCATTGAAGAGTCATAAGCAGGAAAGTGAACTGTCTTGACTTGTCTTTTTAAAAGCATTATTCAGGCTGTTCTGTTGAGAATAGACTGTATGGTAACAAGAGTATCAAAGAAGATTAGGTGGAAGGTTATTGCAATAATGTAAATAAGGAATGATAATGGTTTGGAACATGGTAGCTAACAGTGGGGCTGGTAGGAAATGATCAGAGTCTGGATGTATTTTTAAAAATAGAAGCAGTAGAATTTGTGTCACTTATGGACTGTGAGAAAAATAGAACAGTAAAAAATGAAATCAATTGTTTTATTTTAGTAGTAAAATATTTTCTTTAAAATAGTTAGAATAAGTAGGAACAGAATCAAACTGGTTAAGGAAGTGATGATGAGCTCAGATCTCTCACCCAAGTCACCCCTTTGCCCTTGATGTCATTCTGAGGGCCTAGACCTGTGGATCTCTTCAGAGAATAGTTTGAAAAACACTTGTAGGGTGTACACATTTCTCAATCCGTATTTTTTTTATTTTTATTTTTTACTACAACTCAACTTAGTTTTTGTCTCAAACTTTTATTTCAAGTAATCATCAAAACCATGATCTTATTAAATCTCAGATAAACACTGTCATTTCAGGTATAGTAACTTTAATTTAAGTTAGTATCCTCTACAGCTTTTTGCATCCAGGGATTTATTATTATTATTATTATTATTATTATTATACTTTAAGTTCTAGAATACATGTGCAGAACATGCAGGTTTGTTACATAGGTATATACATGTCTGGTGGTTTGCTGCACCCATCAACCTGTCATCTACATTAGTTATTTCTCCTAATGCTATCCCTCCCCTTGCCTCCCCTGACTGGCAGGTCCCAGTGTGTAATGTTCCCCTCCCTGTGTCCACGTGTTCCATTGTTCAACTCCCACTTATGAGTGAGAACATGTGGTGTTTGGTTTTGTGTTTCTGTGTTAGTTTGCTTAGAATGATGGTTTCCAGTTTCATCCATGTCCCGGCAAAGGACATGAACTCATTCTTTTTATGGCTGGATAGTATTCCATGGTGTGTATGTGCCACATTTTCCTTATCCAGTCTGTCATTGATGGGCATTTGGGTTGGTTCCAAGTCTTTGCTATTGTGAATAGTGCTGCAACAAACATACATGTGCATATGTCTTTATAGTAGAAAGATTTACAATCCTTTGGATATATATCTAGTAATAGGATTTCTGGGTCAAACACTTGAAGTAGCTCTATCAAGTTCTCTATAGCACTCAAGGTGGATTAAACTGTGGTTTCATTCTATTGTACTTCAGTAAATTAAAGGAGACAAAACAGTTGAAAGAGGCATACATATGTAGAACATATCTCAATAAGAGCTGTTTATGAAAAACCGGTATTTCTGTTCTAGATCCTTGAGGAATCACCACACTGTCTTCCACAATGGTTGAACTAATTTACAATCCCACCAACAGCGTAAAAGTGTTCCTATTTCTCTACATACTCTTCAGCATCTGTTGTTTCCTGACTTTTTAATGATCGCCATTCTAACTGGCGTGAGATGGTATCTCATTGTGGTTTTGATTGGCATTTATCTAATGACCAGTGATGATGGACTTTTTTTCATATGTTTCTTGACCACATAAATGTCTTCTTTTGAGAAGTGTCTGTTCATATCCTTTGCCCACCTTTTGATGGGGTTGTTTTTTTTTCTTGTAAATGTGTTTAAGTTATTTGTAGATTCTGGATATTATCCCTTTGTCAGATGGATAGATTGCAAAAATTTTCCCCCATTCTGTAGGTTGCCTGTTCACTCTGATGAGAGTTTCTTCTGCTGTGCAGAAGTCCTTTTGTTTAATTAGATCCCATTTATCAATTTTGGCTTTTATTGCCATTGCTTTTGGTATTTTAGTCATGAAGTCTTTGCCTATGCCTATGTCCTGAATGGAATTGCCTAGGTTTTCTTCCAGGGTTTTTATGGTTTTACGTCTTACATTTAAGTCTTTAATCCATCTGGAGTTAATTTTTGTGCAAGGTGTAAGGAAGGGGTCCTGTTTCAGTTTTCTGCATATGACTAGCCAGTTTTCCCAACACCATTTATTAAATAGGGAATCCTTTCCCCATTGCTTCATTTTGTTAGGTGTGTCAAAAATCAGATAGTTGTAGATGTGTGGTGTTATTTCTGAGGTTTCTGTTCTGTTCCATTGGTCTATATATCTGTTTTGGTACCAGTGCCATGCTGTTTTGATTACTGTAGTCTTGTAGCATAGTTTGAAGTCAAGTAGCATGATGCCTCCAGCTTTGTTCTTTATGCTTAGGATTTTCTTGGCTATATGAGCTCTTTCTTGGTTCCATATGAAATTTAAAGTAGTTTTTTTCTAATTCTGTGAAGAAAGGCAATGGCAGCTTTATGGGAATAACTTTGAGTCTATATATTACTTTGGGCAGTATGGCCATTTTCACGATACTGATTCTTCCTATCCATGAACATGGAATGTTTTTCCATTTGTTTGTGTCCTCTCTTATTTCCTTGAACAGTGATTTGTAATTCCCCTTGAAGAGGTCCTTCACATCCCTTATAAGTTGTAGTCCTAGATATTTTATTCTCTTGGTAGCAACTGTGGACAGGAGTTCACTCATGATTTGACTCTCTGTTTGTCTATTATTGGTGTATAGGAATGCTTGTGATTTTTGCACATTGATTTTTTATCCTGAGACTTTGCTGAAGTTGCTTATCAGCTTAAGGGGTTTTTGGTCTGAGGCAGTGGGGTTTTCTAAATGAACAATCATGTCATCTGCAAACAGAGACAATTTGACTTTCTCTCTTCCTATTTGAATACCCTTTATTTTTTTCTCCTGCCTGATTGCCCTGGCCAGAACTTCCAATACTATGTTGAATAGGAGTGGTGAGAGAGATTGTCTTGTGCTCGTTTTCAAAGGGAATGCTTCCAGCTTTTGCCCATTCAGTAAGATACTAGCTGTGGGATTGTCATAGACAACTCTTATTATTTTGAGATATGTTCTACATATGTATGCCTCTTTCAACTGTTTTGTCTCCTTTAATTTACTGAAGCACAATAGAATGAAGACACATTTCTATCCACCTTGAGGGCTATAGGGAACTTGATAGGGCTACTTCAAATCCCATTTGCCACTTAGAACTTGAGCGATTATTTAATTTATCAGCCAAAACTAGGACATGTTGTCATGGATAAATGTTACTGAAAAGCACATGTAAATCAGAAATGTCCTAGGCAAACTAAACTATATAATTATCTGACATCCAACTCTGATAACCATCTATCTTCTCTTGCTCTCATGCCACAGTGACACCCCAGAGCATTTACAAGGCTGCCATTTTTAGGTTTAACAGACACTTCTGGAGAGCATGGCCTCCTTTATACCTTCAGATGCCCAAACTTATCTGAGATTTTATTCTCCCAAACTTGGATGCTAAGGCTCAGGGTTGACATATCTGTGTTTTATTCTCCCAAACTTGGATGCTAAGGCTTGGGGTTCACAAGTCAGAGCACAAAATCTCTTCATTCACTGTGATCTACTTTGACTTCCTGTCATTCTCATGTCTAAACCTCAGCCCAGAGTTTCAATCTTTTATAGTATGGGGATAACTTACCCAAAAAGTATTCTTCCAGAACTCCTAATTTTACCCATGGACTGTGACTTAAGAGTCAAGCATGTACAGTTGCTATTCACCAGCTTTACTAACATGACCTTGTGACTCAAATGGGCACTTGCATGTGGTTACAGGGAAGAATAAGGTGAAGTAAAAACACAATAGAAATTTATATATAAAATCATTCATGCAACATTGACCAAATAAAATCATTTTATAGATAGCATTACTTATATCCCAGATCACGTAGCTAGATAATAGCAGAGTTGGGATGCCAAATTAGTTCTAATGCCTCTACTATTGGACTTGGATTGTTTAGTGGTACCTTTAAAAAGTCTGAATTGTTTAGTTCATGTTCTTATTGCCTCCACACTCCCACAGAGTAATACTGTTTCATTTCTTAAATCTTTAAGCTTTTTAATATGCATGACAGCTTGAGATAAACTCAGAGTGTCTGCTTTCTCTCAATACATGCCATCTTCTTGATTTAATACACCATATTTTAAAGTTATCTCACTCTATTTTAAAGGCCACTTACTATAAAATATGTAGAGAAATAATTCAATCAATTAGTTTAAGTGAAAAAAGGAAATCTTTATATAAGATAATATTGCTATACAAACTACAATGAATTCAAAAATCTATTTGATTCTAAAAATTATTGGAGTTTTATGATTTACTGAGTATAGTAAAATGTATCCACCACCTTACACTGAGTTTCAGAAGCTTAAATGTGTAAAAGGTTGAAATGTTTGAAATTGATGGCATCTTGGGATAGTTAAAGATTATACTATTCCATTTATAAAATGACTATTAACCAATAGGGAACAATTCAGAACATGCTATGTTTCCAAGAGGAGGTAAATTGTAGCATGTAAGGCTAGAATACTGAAGACATAAATTAGCAACATAAAAAGGAAATAACCCATTTTGTGAATATGGAAAAATAATCTAAGTATAAACCTAAAGTTACATGTGTGTTCATATAAACACCCTAATTCTGACTTAGAGTTTATCTAATTTAATTCAAAATATTTTATTGATTCTATTTGAATCTACATATGCAATAGGATTGGAAAAAAGAAACACAACTTGTTAAACTGAGCAACTGAATTTTCCTTGGGAGTAACTTAGTGACCTACCTATAACGCTAAAGTACAACAAAAATAAAAAGTAAAGGAAAATGTGCTCTTTCAAATCATTTACCTACTGATCTATTCATTTATTTGTCTTTTTTAAATATTGAGTATTGTTTAGGTTCTATTCTTTGAGGGCCAACGTAGTGAACAATACAAAGTACCCACACTCAGAATAACTTACAATCTAACGAGGGGAGGAGTCCATTTAGATAAATTTAAAAACAGCTACTTAGAACTATAATATGAAGTACTTTTGAGCTATGTAAAAATAAAATGGGTAAGAGGATAAAGAACAAAAGAGGTAGGGTGTGGAGGGGGCTATTTCAAATGTCATAGATCTCGTTCCCTCAGGAAGAGCCTGAGTCAAGGGTAACTTTCAAATGATTTATTGAAGTGTTTTCAGGCCAAGGGGTACAATGGAAGTGGATAAAGGAGAGGAAAAAAACATAACAAGAATATGTGGTATCAGCCAGAAAGTAGTTTCAGCCTAATTTCATAGGGAAGTTAGGGATATAAATTGCCTTGCAAACTTGACCTCATGTCTCTGTTAACTAGTGAGTGACCAGTGCTTCTTGATTAAGTATTTTGAAGAAGAGGGTAGAGTTTCAGGAGCTTCCTTCTCACTTTCCTTCTAGCCCTCACTCCACAGATCATGGAAAAAGTGTGAAGGTTCTACCAACATAAATCCAGTGGACCCGCTTTAAGGTGGACCTGAGCTCTGTTTATAACTTGATCTTATAATTCTGAGTTTAACAGGGAGGACACTTTAGATCCTTAAATATCAGTGCCAAATCAGATTCTGCATCCAAGAATCCTCTAAAACCCTGGTATTCTCCTTTCCCAAATGTGTAGCTACCCAAATAAATGGCCATCGGTCCTTCTTTAGAGGAGCTCAGGAAATCACTGCAGCTCAGTCCATGAGCTCTGGGACTGAGAAATGGCTCTTGTGGAGAAACTGAACAATGGATCACAACCTTCCTTTGGGGCAGGTGAGCTCCACTTCTTGTTTATTCTTGAACTTCTAATACATAAGTATTAAGCAGTAAACTGTTGGTTGCTTATCTATCTTGCCCCAAGAATATGATGGATCCCATCACATCGTATCAAAAGCCACATGCCATTTGAATTAATTTTTAAGTATTTTCATATGTTTCTCCAATTTTACATAATTAATGTTACTAAATAATATTCTTCATATTATAATTTTGGCAATTAAAAGTATATGCTAAAATGTTTAACATTTAAAATAACACTTTTTTTGTGTAAAAAAAGAGAACTATTATGCATTAGGCACTGCATTTGTCATTGTGTTAACTTAGAAATATAAGTACTGCATTCAATTGCTGTGGTAATTTTGGAGCGCCAAAGACAAATTTTCTAAAACTCAGTTCTTCCAGTCTCTACTAAAAACATTTGCCCTATAATACCTTTCAGTTTTGAAGTTCCACATTAACATTAAATAGGTTTTGTTGGCAAATATAAAAGCCCTCTATAAATATCATTTACATAATTATGTTCATTTGTGCAGAATGTCTTAGGTGTGTAATATTTTAGAAACTATATGTGCATGCATATATGTGTGTGTTTAGATATATAGAGAGAAATTAACATATAAATTATAATAACTTAGAACATCGATAATATTTTACCAATAACCATTTTTAGCTCCTACAATGTTACTTTCTTTTCACTTTTTAAAATTTACTATCTTGGTCCTAAAATATAAACTTTAAAAAATTTTTTTAATTTAAATCTAGTCTTTCCAATACATGACTTTTTTTGCTTCCATAAAGGCCTCCTTGTAAAAGCTACAAAAGATTCTAACACTTCAAATAGTTCCCTCAGATATTTCGAAAAGTGTAAATGAATTTTTTAATCTTCTGGCAGATTCATAATGCCCTGCAGATGTGTCCCTGGCTGAGAAAATCACATGGACGTCTATAAGAGGAATGCTATCCCCCAACAGCTGCTGGATTGCTTCCGGTGCCTAAAGTGCTGTTCCCAGCTGCCATTTCATCCTTCCTAGAGTGCTTTTATGTTACAAACTTCAAGTTAGTAGAGCTTCTCTTATTACAGCAAATCAGGAGCAGCTTTCTTCTGACAAACTCCACTACATATGACCTGAGACTCAAATAAGAAAACAGCCACTGAGTCACTCCAAAAGTTACTTGTCAAAAGCAAAATTTCCCTGGGAGGAGACAGAGCCATGGAGAGAAGGCAGAGGAAGAAGTAGGGAGGGAAAGAGGAAGGGAATGTGAGAAGTTTACACTGAAGCAATTTGTTTACTATATATTTTATGAGTAGAATGTGTTTATTCACCCGGAAAGCCTGTATGCATAAGGAAATACCACTGAGGCATGTTCTTCAACAATATTTGTGCTGAGGAACCCCAAGGGCAGACAGAAAATGGAAATAATTCAATCTGAACATTGCTCAATGGTACAACTCAAAAATTTTCATCCATGAATCATGTCCTCTCATAAACTTAGTTTACAATATCAGATTTTTAACATTAACTTAAAGTGTTTACAACAGTATAGTTTAATTACATGAATTAAATTAGCACAAGTACATATAGCACAAATATATCCTGAGCACGACACTGGTTATTTCCTATCACCTGTACTATTCTATACACATTTTTAATGAGATGTGGCTTAATAGGTAAATTTTACTTGTTACCAGATGTCATTTTTTTCTACAAGCATCAGACATTTTATTTCAGTACTTCATTTTTCAATTTCATTTTCTCATTATAAAATGTATTCATTTTAAAGATCTCCTACTTTAACAGGTATTCACTTCAAAGGGCTTTTCTGGAATGGATTTTCTACCAGGAAGGTAATTGATCATATTGAGTACTGTCTCTCAAGCAAAAAAGGAAATTGGTAGATAATAAACATTCTCAATATACCCTCTGTATTTGCAAGTGCAGTCTTTAAAATAAGACAGATACAGTTGAAGCAGTTTAAATGGTGTATGATGCAGTGCCTAACGTGTGTATACATTTAGTCCAAACTATCTTTCTTGGCATACTGTAGTAAAGCATTTATAAAGTGTGAAACCTAGTCATGTTTTAAGATAACCTGAAGTGCCACTTTTATTTTACAACACATATACCTATTATAATAACATTCTATTTTAAGAAATCCTTACATAAAAACACAGCTTTATAATATATATATATTATTTTTTAATGCTAATACATTTACCAAAGCTTTCTAAATTTTTTTGTAGTTAATGTTTTTTTCTAAAAATTGATTTTAAAATCAAATTTTATGTATATATCCATTTTCAGGAAAAAAATGTCAAAGACTACATCTAACATGGAAGTTCGTGAGAAAATTGGCATGTAACATGAGTCTTTTGGTATTGAGGTCTCATTTGAGGAGAAAATCTGTATCTCTTTCTGCATCTAAGTTTCAAATTATACTTTAGGAACATGTATTCAATGGGAAATTGGAAAATACATTTTACAAAAGCATTTTGATTGGCTTCCTAAGCCTTCTTTGCCATTCTGGTTGTGCAGAAACTTCTGATACATGGAGATAGTGATATCGTATGTTGAACAGCCAAGGCCTTTCCAGAACTTCATTCATTCATGTAGCACAAACTCACCAAGTACCACTGTGGACCACAAACTTATTTTTAACGTGATATGAATTCAGCAGTTGTCAAAAACAGTCTTTTCTCCATGGTACTTAATTCTATTTGGATATTTTTTAGGTAAACAAATATTTCAGAGAGTACCATGAGCCACAAAGAATATTAAGCTGTGTAAGGGATGGAGACTGACTTAGGGTTGTAGACTGGGCAGGGGTTTTAAAATATTTTGGTTAGAGAGAGGCTTGCTGAGAAAAGGATATATGAACACAGAATGACATCACAAGAATGAGTGAATCATTCAAAGATCTCAAAAATGGTGTTCCAGGTGAGGGAAGAGAAGAATGGGTGGAGAGACAAGAAACTTAGACAAGATCAGCTGGAATCTTGTGAATCATTATTTCTAGCCTTCGTTTATTCTAGCTGAAAAGGGAAAGCATTAAAGGTTTTAAGCAAGGAAGTAGCATGCTAAGATTTAAAATTTTTAAAGATCACATTAGAGAGAAATATTGTGAGCATTCCAAAGAGCTATGAGCAAGTTGAAGGCAAGAATAATATCTAGAATCTATACTTTTGTATCTCCATTACCCAACGCAGCCCTAGACATCATGATACTCAATAAATGTTTGTATAATTACTGATTTCAAAACAGTTATGAAATCGTAAGAGACAGAAGGCAACCTTAATCCTACCCCTGGTAGTGTTCTAGTTCTTTGAGAAAATATTTTAACTGTTGGTCTATTATTTGTAATAGGGAAAATATATTCTTTCATTATTTGTATGTTATTTACCAAAGAATTTCATTTCTAGGAGTAAAATTCCAGTAACAGGTCATTACCACTGTCCACATTGTCCGAAAGGTAAATTTCCTTTATCTGGCAACAAAGCAGTTTCTTTATACCCACTGAAGCAGCATGATTTGTAAATATGATTTTCTAGAATATTTACTCATAATCCACAGATAACTTGGTATGTTCAATATATACTTTATTTAAAGGAATATAATAGTAATATATTATAAAGGTTTCTATATTAAATCTTTCACTGTGTACACATGAAACAGTGAATAAAGACTACAAGAATTTCTCATAGGAATCATATAGTCAAAGCCTCTATCAAAATTAAAGGGTGATTTTATTTTGAAATTTTTTATTTGACTAAATGTTTTCATACTTGGATCTAATTCCTGGTGAAACTGATAGCACATATTTAGAAACGATACATTTTTTAGCATAGTCATTATACAGGCATTCTTTCTTCTGGGAATGTTTTATACATGAGTCCCTTTTTCATGCTTCACTCATTTTCAATCACATTTCAGTTTCACTGTTTGGAGAATAAAGCCTTAATTCATTGACACATACAATTTACCACACTGATGTTTGGGTGGACATTTTTTTCTCTTAAAATGCTCACATACACATACTGCTGCAACATCAACCGCCTTTGGAAAACAATCTAGTAATGATAGCTACCAGTTCTGTTATCTGTCAGAAACTTGATGGCTGCAGCTCGGCTGCCCTGAAGCTTTCACTGTGTCATAGCTCTGTCCTTTTACTCTCTTCCTCTCTGTTAATTTGGTTACTGTGCTTCGGTTTTCAATTCATCCCCGTAGTCAGTTTATACAACAGACCAGGATCTTTCCAGCTTTTCTTTATACTATGCAAGGTGAAAAAAAAATACAAGTTACCTGATTCTTAGGATCAAAAATACAGAAAACTCTCAAGTATAGAAAAGTGTAGACATAGAGATGAAAATAATGGAAGACAGCAAAAGAAATATAATGAAGGAAAACACAATTTGGGAATACTTATCCTGCCATTAATCCCTGACCTAATAAAAATTGATACATGTTAAAAGAGATTCTCTAATCTAATCATATATTCAGTCACTTCAGTCCTGTTAAACATCTGTCTTGTGCCAGGCTTTACACTAGTGCTTAGATTAGAGTGATGAGCAGGACAGATTTCTATTTCTTAAGAAACTTAGATTTTCGTAGTAAATATATACTGGTAAAAATGTAATCCCAATGTAATGAGAGAAATGTTACCATGGGAGAAGTGTGAATTAATTAAATATTTTTTCAAGCTTTTTTGTAGCACCTTAAAAGAATATCTCAACCAGATTTGGGGGTCAATAAAGGTGCCTATAAAAAGTTATATTTAAACTGAAACCTTAAATATGAATAAGATTCTTGTCAGAAAGGGCTCTGGGCTAAAATTTCAGTATGTGCTGCATATCAGAGCCAAGAGATAACATAGCCTTTCTCAGGGAATACAAGCTTAGTCTGGCTGAAGGATGGAGGGTAAGAGATGAGTGAGAAAAGACAAGGGTGGAGAAGTAAACAGAAGGCAAGGGTACGTAAGTAGCAGGGAGCTCTATCAAATCATGCAGGGAATTTGACCAAATTCTGTGATCAATGGGAAGTCACTGAAATGTTTATGCAAAATCACTCAGAAGGTTGAATTTGGGAAGAATTGAAAGGAGTTAAAAATATGACAACTGCGGAAATGGTAATTAAGAAGTTTCTGTAGTAGCTAGCCAAGAGAAAAGCTAACCTGTTCATATTGAGTCTAGAGAAAAGTCGATAGGTTGAACAGATATTTAGGAGAGAGAACAAATCTTATTCTCCCAGGCAATTCATGAAATATTGGAAGAATGAAGAGTTAAGAATGATTTCCAGTCTCCTGACTCAAGTAGTTGCTGTCATTGCTGATGGGTAACACAAGCAGTCAGTAAATATCAGACCAAGAGTCTGAACAGCATACACTATTCCCCTGGTTACTCAGGGTATGTTTTAGAGTTTCTAATTGTTCCAGAAATCTAAACCCTTGTGATTTTCTGTTATGGACCGAATCATGCTCCTACAAAATTCAGATATCTATCTCCCAGTGTGACTATATTTGGAGACAAGACCTTTAAAGAGGTAATTAAGGTTAAAGAGGTGATAAGGGTGGGCCCTAATTAAATAAGATTGGTGTCTTCATAAGAGGAGATTAGGACATTTAGTGACACCAGGTGTGCGCATATACGAAGAAAATGCCATGCAAGAACATGTTGAAAGGAGAGTCATCTGCAAGTCAAGGAAAGAGGCCTCAAGAGAAACCAACCTTACGGACACTTTGGTCTTAGACTTCCAGCCTCCAGAACTGTGAGAAAACAAATCTCTGTTGTTTAAACCACCCAGTATCTGTAACATTTTGTTATGGCATTCCTAACAAATTAATATACCTATACTCCTTAAAGCAGAATTCATCTAAATAGCAAATTCACCATAAGCATATCAAAAATGAATCATATTGGCCAAAGATCCTGTTAAAGTTCAGGTTTAAAATAAACAGTAAAAATACAGCTTTTGCCTGGGTGTGGTGGTTCATGCCTGTAATCCCAATGATTTGGGAGGATGACGTGGGCAGATCGCTTGAGCCCAGCCTAGGCAACCTGGCAAAACCCTGTCTCTACAAAAAATACAAAAATTAGCCTGGCACACATCTGTAGTTCCAGCTACTTGGGAGGCTGAGGTAGGAGGATCTCTTAAGGAGGAGGTGAAGGTTGCAGTAAGCCAAGGTCACACCACTGCACTCTAGCCTGGGTGTCGTTCTGTCTCAAAACAAAACAAAACAAAACAAGCAAACAACAGCAACAAAAATCCTTTTAAGGATGAATAGCAAACGTATATTAACTATATATCAGTAATATAACAAATATTCTTTCTCAGTTAATGTCATTGTAAGTAAATTCAGCATTTGTTCACGTCAATGGAAAATGTCCCAAGAAATTAGTTATAACACATTAGTTTACTTAACACATTAAACTCATTCAATTAATGATTCATCCAGTGGTTCTTGCATAGGTGGACTTGAGGGTGGTGTCTCCTCCATCTCCATCAGTCCCCTATCATTTATATTCTCTGAAAAAATAATGGGCTTCCCAAATAAACTCAGTCATAAATCAAGTCTACTAACCCATTTTCCAACCAGATTGCTGTCCCTAAAATTCTGTTTCATAAAGTTTCTTGTACTACTATTAATCTTCTGCAGGTTTTTAATGTTTTCTTGGTTTCCTGGTTATCTGTAGCAGTTTCAAGGCTATATTGGGAAATTAAATGAATGGCCCAGCAGTTTATCAATTTTCACTGGGCTGTAATTATTTACACAAGTGATTTCTACTTTCATAAATTCATAACATTATGTAAATTACACCTCACATATTATAATATTTTTTCAAAAGTTATGTACAGTATATCTAGGATTGTCTACATTATTTGCACTATTTGCTATAATCAAGTAAAAGTAACAGTTGTACTCTCTGAAATCAGAAGTGTTGAATTTACGAATAACCTTGCTCTGAGACTATTTTGAAGATAAGCATTAGTAAAATTTGAAGAGGATGTTTTTTAAATAAATTGCATACATAAACATCAAATATTTTGGAGTTAGTTACCTATTATTATGTGGAAATGAAATAGCAAATGATGAAAAAACTCCTTTGCGGTCCTCCTGTAACATTTTCTATGTTTTAATTTTCGTACAGTTATTTGCAGTTGCCTTCTATTCCCTAATATATTATAGAAACTAGAAAATAGCCTTGTGTTATTTGCTTTGATTCCTACACAGTGCCATTCAAAATGGTACATACACAATATACATTTCTAGATTAAATAAAACCAACTATACCACCATATATAGAATTACTGAAAATCACAACATTTTTTGTAGAGAGCCTGGTGATTCCAGAGAGACTAAGGAACATACTAGGCATTATTCCTGTCAATGCAAAAATGAAACATGTGCTCCAACTAGACTTCATCATTGATGTAAATCTCACCAGATGGCTATTACTAACAAAGAAAATAAGCTTAAATTGCCTTGAAGGAAAAATCCACAAGGAGGTTTTATTCTTTTTAATTATTAACATCAAAGGGTGAATTCAGCGGTATTAATCCAGGTTTGCAAGAGAAGGCACACTACCTTTGGAAATACAGTTCCACGGGGATCAATTTATAAAACCAATACAACTGAAAATGCAACACTGTTTAACAAGTCTAAAGAAAAAAATAGTTTAAAACTGCTGCATAATCTAGTCATCTAGTCTTTTTCTGAATTATTATTTCAATAGGCTCATAGAAAATATATTTACGGCTCAAAACTACTGTTTGATGGTGATAAGAATTTCTGTTCTCTTCCACATCGTATGTATCATAAAGGATCTTTCCCCAAGTCTAATCCATTGAGTGATTTGGGTTATGTGTCTGTGTGTGTGCACCCTTGCCATGGTGGTAGAAGTGAAAAAGTGTCAAAAGACAAAAAAGAAAAAGATGCAAAAAGTATTTTACCCTCATTGTAAATGTTGTATAATGACATCTTTGAAATACAAAAGTTACAGTTATTTAATATGCAAACCAAAATGGAAATAGCACATCAATCCAAAAGGGAATTTATGAGTGCTTTGGTTTTGAAATTTAGATTCCTAAGATACAGAGTAGACTCTGAAATATTGGTCCCTACACATCCAGATGTCAGTTTTTTGGGGGTTTTCTTGTTTGCTTGTTTTTGTTTTGTCCCTTATAGTCAGTTGAAGAGCGAAGAAAGCACAAAATAGAACCAGGGATAGAGCTTGTCTGAAATGGAGTACTGGAAGGAATTTTTTAATGAAGAAAAATAAGAGCAAATCACAGACTAAAGCCACAGTGAATATTGATGGGTTTTCATGAGACAAAAAGGAAACTCTATTGACCTTTGAGCCTTTGAGCTAGTTGTTACTGAAGAATGTATGAAGAAGTATTACTCAGAGTTAGGAGATGGAAAGCAAAATAAAGGTTATAGGACTTAGGAGACTGCTCATGAGCCGTCAGACACCATATAGGTTACATGTATTTTCATACACCAAATTCCTACTGCTCCCAGAAATCTGGACAGACTCTTTCTTTAGTAAATATAATATTACTTTAACCTATAGACTATTGTAATAATTCACAAGATTTTTTAATGATATGAAATAAATTTACAGTTTTGTTTTTAAAAACTGCATACTGTCAGGTAAACAATATGCATAGGCCTCATGTTAATATTCATTTGAATTGATACAACTGAATATTATGCAATGCGTAAGATTTTCCAACATCTAAATGCTCTATATTTCTTTATCTTTTGTGAGCATTAGGAGCTTACAAGAACAGTGTCATCTAAGCAAACAGTAACAATTTCAATACAGGAAGATAGTGCCCTAAAATAAGAGTACAGCTAATTAACCATCACTTGAATATTTAGGACAAGTAAGTAGAATACATTAATTTAACAAAACTAATGTGCAATGGTCTCTTTTTACTGTAGTATATGTGTTCTATTTAAGACTGGAGCTATGAACATGAAATTCACTAATTTAATTATGAGTTACTGTTAAAAATTTCACAAAAACATGACCTAAAGAAACGGAAAAGCGTTTTCAGTTACTAAGATTAAAAATTTTTAAGGGTATGGTGGCTAGTGCCTTAGTCCCACCTAAGTGGGAGGCTGAGGCAAGAGGATTGCTTGAATCCAGGAATTAGAGGCCATAGTCCACTATGATTGCACCTTTGAATAGCCACTGCATTCCAGCCTGGAATTCTTTTTAATTTTGGCCACTATCACACAGCTGTACAGCTGGCATATATTTTTTTTCAATGACATGTGGCAACATCACAGATTGAAGAGTTTTTCTTACGTGGAGAGTAGACGTTAGAATCACATTGCCACACTATTTCCTCTAAGAAGCATGATGCTTTTCCTTCTTGCAAACAAACCAGGTGATAATTTGAAAATGTTGTACCTAT
This sequence comes from Trachypithecus francoisi, assembly GCF_009764315.1. Classification (NCBI taxonomy): domain Eukaryota; kingdom Metazoa; phylum Chordata; class Mammalia; order Primates; family Cercopithecidae; genus Trachypithecus; species Trachypithecus francoisi. The sequence continues at coordinate 70,743,029 of NW_022681454.1, forward strand.
CTTGGCACCTGCAACATGTGTCACAAAGTTTAAATAACAATATACTGCCAGTTTGTTATCTCTCTAGCTTGCATCAAATACTCGTGTTAATGGTGCCTCTTACATTAGTGCTAACATCAATACAAGATCTAGGGTATACATATGCATGATACATATGAAGGGATAGTTTTGTTTTCATAAGTAAATGCTAAATTTCAATGCCTTTCACTATTTAATTAGATTTTTTCAAGGATTCACAAGGGAGTTTCGCAACTTCTATCAAATGTTTGAAAATGATTCGGAGCATTTTCTTTCACAGGAAAATTCTGCACTTGCAATTTTTCTCCTAGATAATTGCACTTCGAGTTTTAGTTCAGAGATTTGGACATTTTCTTCCAAAGTTATCTTTTTAGGAGAACTACTGAATTTATGTGAGTAATAGAATGTACTATTCCAATTGTAACTCTGGAATGCACAAAAAAGCATACAGTTTTATTCCTTTTGTTATGATAGAATAAAATATAACAGTGTTTGATTAGTTAATATGGCCAGCTATAGTATCAACACGCAATCGAAAAGCAGTACAATTTCTGTGATTTCTCTATCAAAATAGAATTTTTTGAATTTACTGTTTCTCACTTGTCTCAGTGTAAAATTGTTTTGACTTACTTGAAATAAGAATTCTCTTCATCAACACAAACATGCTTCTCATTGCTCTTCAACACCCACTACTGGCATGGCCAAGCTATTTTACCTTGCTCTCACTAAAATAAATTCTCTTCTGCCTTTGACCTTGATTAGCATTCTCTTTCCCTTTGAGAATGTACCAAATATTCTCTAGGCACCCAAACATCACTCCTGTTATAGCCCACACATGTAGGTGACATACTATTTCAGTGAGTTTACTAATAAGCAAATCAGGAAACATTCTTATTGATGAATATTGACATTATCTAATCCTTTTATGTTATATATATAGAAACATTGAAACTATTGAATAAAACCTTGTATATAAGTTTGAAGTTTCTTAGAGCAACAGTTTAATAAAGAAAATTGCTAGCAATTTACTGTTTATTAAATACTGTGTTAGAAATTATAAAGGCACAAATGATTTAACTGTAAAGCAAAATATCGGGTAAAATACAAATGCATTTGTGTGACTGTGTCTCAGTTATTATCATGCCAATTTAAATTGCTAGCTGTTCTGAGCTCAGCTGTTCCTTTTGACTTTAGTCCAGTTACACCCAAGGCAGCCTCAGAATGAGAGCTCCCAACTCTGGGGGAGCTGGCCTCATTAGTCTTCAGAATTTTTTGACATACTTAAAACTCACTCTGGGAGATCTCAGGAAATTTTCTAAGAACAATTTTGCGGAATAGTTGATTCCAGCACGTCCGATCTTTTGCTATAACTACTCTCTTTCCTCAGATGAAAGATGAGCCTTAAGATTTGGGGGGTTGCCAGACAGGAGGCAGTCACAGAGAAATGGAATGCAGAGAAGAAGAATTGCAGGAACTGAGTGGAAATGAGCGGCTGGAGGGTTTGTCCGTGAGGGTGCCAAGTTTGTTTGGACAGAAAGTAGTGGTGAAAAGTCAGAGAAATAAAAAAGAGGAGGAAGAAGGCCCAGAAGAGAATAGGGTTGCAGATTGATAGAACATCAACTAAAATGATGGTACTTAGGGGGCTTTAAAGTAGAGCAGATGTTAGAATAATGAAAGCATTTTGACAGTCACGACTCCAGAAATAATCCACACACTCAGATGAGGAGGGGAAAACTTAGTTTGTGATAACTTCGACGAGATAGAACTTGGGACTTCACATATTAGAGACTTCAAAATCTCTCTCTTTAAGGGCACATGAACTGAATCTTAATTCACGTTGGCAGGTTGAAGGTAGAGAGGCTCCTATTTCAAAAACTGTGAATACATGTGAATACGTGGGTTCTAAAAAGTAATCCCATTAATTAACTCAACAAAAAATACTGTCCTCATCCAGCACTTCCACGTGTCAGACTCTGCACTGCGTGCAGGAAGAACTATGTTGATGCTGGCTCCCTGAGAACGGCTCCATTGAGGATCTTTTTAAAGGTCGTTGTGTTATATTTCTCTTCTAGTGTTCCTAAGCCTTCAGTAAAATCTTGTTAAACATTACAACCTGTTCTCAGTGATTCCTGTGGGGAACTGAAGAGGCAGCTCACTGCCCAAAATTAGAAGGAAGCAGTTCGGACCAGTAGCAGCTGCCTTTGAAAAGTTAGACTGAACACAGAGGATGACACGACATGCTACAAGGGCCTGGTAAACCGTGAGCAGAATGATGGGCAGGATTCTAGGTCAAGGTGGTTGCTGGATGTGGCAAACAGTGACCTGAACAGATATATATGCATTCCCTGGAGAATGCCAGAAGGTCAAAAGTAGTATACTCTGGTAGAAGCCCAAATAGAGTGCAGTCAGGTGAAACTTCAGCTCTCTGCTGTGTCTTAGAGGGAAGGATTATGACACATCATCTACTCTATCCTAGGATATTTCATTAGCATTATTATTAGATTAATAACTGTGTATTTAATTATACGTATTGTGAATGCATCATCACTTTTTAAAAAGAGTAAATACATCCAAGATTTGTTTTTATTTTGGTGTATTTGACTACTGTAAAATTCTATGGCTTAAAAAATTTAAAGGCTATACAGGTCTCAAACTAAGTAATTTTAATTATGTATTCACCTATTAATTATAACTTCTAAAGTCTACTAATTCCTAGCTAACTCCTTTTCTCAGTAAAATCTAGACTATTATTTCTCAAATGCCTGAATAGTCTCATGGACTTTGGTCATTCTCCGGCAGGAAAACTAATGCAACTCAGTAGGAAATCTATAAACGAATCTGACCATCATTCTCAGACTATATGTGAACCAGGGCTTTGAGTAGATTGGCAAGTGAGGGAGAGGAAACAAGAAGAGGCAATGAAATGAAGAAGTGAGCGAATTGTAATGATAATAGAATAGGGAGACTTCCCTACCCCTTTTTCTCCATTTTGAACACAAATGCAACTCTAGGTACATTTTAAGCATGAATGGACTCTACGCTGGATATACCTACACATGCTGACACACACAGAAAATCATTTAATGTATATATCCCTCATCTCTTGAAAAGAAGTCATATCTTCCTGAAGGCCTGTAGTCTATATATTACTTCAGAAGAATTCTTTCAGTTATGGTTAAGAAAATATAATATGAGAATTCTTACCTAAAATTTTGTTGGTAAGGACCTCAGTACTATATATATATAGTACTGAGTTATATAGTACTATATAACTGAGGTGTGTGTGTATATATATATATATATATATATATATATATAATATATGTAACTAGATATAGTGCTTCAAGAAAATGTAATGCATTTAAAATATGAAAATACTATACCTTTATTCCTATCATATGTTTATTAATTTTATATTTCAAGGTACATCTTCTAAATCATATTTTAGGAATCTCACAAAGTAAGAAATCAAGAAATTAAAGACTGAGAGATTTCTATATTTATAAAAATATGAGCTAATTATAGTATAACTTTCATGTAAATGAGAGTTGCTTCACAGACACTAAAAATAAAAATTGCTGGTGACTTTTTAAAAATCTCATAGTTATTACACAGTGTCTAGGATCTTATATTGTGGCAGATTTACTATTATTTTAAATTAATAGAATATAGTTAGATCTTTGTAGAACTATGAATTACATTTTAACTGAAATGTGTTCTGAGATTCAATGTAATTGTAATTTTTGCCAGCAGTAGTATAAATTGTGTAGCTTTAAAAGTTATGAATGTTAAATTTACTCCTTAAATTTCTTTTCATCTAATTTACCCTCAGCAAGTCACAAGGTGGTTAGGTACATTTCCTTTAACTTACAAATATTGGATTCATTCAAAAATGTTTATCTGAGTTGGGTCAGAAGAAAATGGATTCAACAAGTGTAAGAAGTGAATTAATGAATAAATAATTAAATATTCTTTCCAATTGATAGTGACTTTTTCTAAACAGAGATATATACATCTAATTTTAATTGCATTTTTCGGTGACAACTAAGACGTTTAACCTCAAACCTTTGTTGAGAAATAAAATGTATTTATGTTTTAACTATTTATTATACTACCCCCTTTGATTTCTAATGTATAATTTCACAAATAGCTTACATTATACTTCATCAATTAACACAAAAATATACTCCTGGTTCCTTATAATTACACTGTGTAATTACATTCATATCATATTTCATCATTCAATATATGAATATCCTAAATACTAGCTTTTTGTTCCATTGGTTAGGAAAGAAAACATTATATACAATGTAGCTTACATACACAAAGATTCTTATTGAATCTGATGTTTCAAATAGTACACTTGACAATTTTATTGTTGTCAGTGATAAGAGTGCAGCTCAAACAAAACAAATGTCCTTTGCTGTCAAAGACAAGGATATCTCATGTCCTGAATGCCATCACAGGCAGGAAATTGTTTGCACTGGCTTGAAACAGGAATTTCAAGAAGGTAAAGGGAAAGTCTTCTTGACAAACTGCATTCTTCAAGAAATGTCCATCAATCATAGCGGGAAAAAAATCTTTGGATTAGATGTTACTTCTTTTAACAGATGCATGTGGCTATGCCAAGTATTCTCCATGCAAGAAAAATCCAGGGATTTTAATAATCAAAAGGTCATATTGTGAGAAACTTACTGAGTTTCATCTATTTTGTTGAATTACAGTTAATTAAGTCACATAATAAAATGAAACTATGTTGAAACATGCATGTTAACTATAATTTTAGATTACATTGCTTAAACACATCAGCAAAATATGTGAAAGTTTAAAATAAATAAATCTTGATTGTTCTAATTTTTAAAACATGTAATTTATAATGCATGCATTTAAATGAAAAAATCAGTGTGATAAATAAACCACACAAATATTTTAAAGATTACATACTAGAAATACAGTTTGGGGTATGTTCTCCTCAAATTCAGTGTTGCCAATATCTTACTCAGTTATCTGTGTTACAATCTCAGTTGACTGGCAACTAATTATCCAGGTACGTTTGCTTCCAGAGTAACAAGTCCTTTTATTGCAGTTTCTTTCCTTTGCACCTTGCCACAGTCTTTTTTTTCTATTAAGAGACACTTTTGCAAGTGTGCTCAGCACAGTTTGGAGAGGAAAAGTCTTCAATTTTCAATTGCCTTTGGGATGAGGTAAGAAAATTAATTAAATGTATTATTCTATACACTGACTGGAAGACATCAATGTCATTATTTATATTTCTCAAAGTATTGCTACCTATCGCAAAGGCAAATCTGATTTGGGAAATAAATCCCAGCCCATGAGAAATGGGATTAAAAAGTAGTTGCTCACAAATGAGTAGAATTTAATCAACAATTATTGATAATCCATCTTATCAGTAAGTTATTGCAGAACTCATATATATTTCATGATAAAAAGATATAAAGTAAAACAGGGTGAAATATCATTATTTTTTTCTCTTAAATTAATAGAATAAGAACATAAAGATTTAGGAGACATTTGTGTGTTTGGGACTCAGTGTGAGTGAGGTGTTAGATGAATTGGCTAACAAAGAGCCTGTGCTTAAACCTGTAACTGAACTGGAAAAATATTGTCACTAATGGAAAAAAGGGCAGAGGCTTTACATCTTTCCCATATTCCATCTCGCTGTGAAGTCAATGGGGTGAGAAATATAGGCAAGTACAGAAGAGAGATTCATGGCTGAGAACTCACTGAGAAACAGTTTAACATCTTAGAAAGAACAGAGAAGGCATTCCCAGTCATTAATTATCAAAAAGTCACAATAAAAAGCATTGCATTGAGCCTGCTATCCACCAAACTCGTAGCATTTAGCTGGAGGCAATATTATGTAGTACTCTGAGATGGAATTTGGGTGTCAGACAACATAGGCTGTTTTTTTGGATCTGTCACTCCAGTGTTTTGTAACTTTGGCAAACCCAATTAATAATCTTTCTTGGCTTTCATTTATCCTTATTGACAAATGAAGCTAATACCTACAATACTGAAGTACACCTATACCTGCAAGTCAATTTCTGCTGCTTTCGACACTGCACTGATGAACCTTAAATATTGACTTACAATAACTTCCTTCAAGTCACCAATTGATTAAATCACCATGATACTCCATTAGTTACTGATAGTCTTCTTAAGATCTTAAAGTAAAGATCTGTTTAAAGTGATGACTTCGAAAGTTTCACAGTAAGTCAAAAGCTGTATGCTTGCCAATTCCTGTAAGTAAAGGAAAAAAGATCTATGATTTGAACAAAAAAGATAAATTCTACCTAACATGACCATATTAGGTGAGCAAGTTCAAACTGCCCAGGCAAATTGACAGGAAGAGTAGATAGCATGTCCTTTTATATTCAGATGAAAGTATTTGAGGCCGGGCGCGGTGGCTCAAGCCTGTAATCCCAGCACTTTGGGAGGCCGAGACGGGCGGATCACGAGGTCAGGAGATAGAGACCATCCTGGCTAACACGGTGAAACCCCGTCTCTACTAAAAATACAAAAACTAGCCGGGCGAGGTGGCGGGCGCCTGTAGTCCCAGCTACTCGGGAGGCTGAGGCAGGAGAATGGCGTAAACCCGGGAGGCGGAGCTTGCAGTGAGCTGAGATCCGGCCACTGAACTCCAGTCCGGGCGACAGAGCGAGACTCCGCCTCAAAAAAAAAAAAAAAAAAAAGAAAGTATTTGAATGGTATTGACTGGAATTTCTTTCCCTATGGCGCTGACAGAACTTTGTGTAACATTTATATAAAATTTCTGGATATTTATGTCTGTAATGAAAGATATTTCTTATGAAAACAATACCTCATTCTACACTGAGGACATGTGACTTGTGCTTGCAATGAGTATCTAAGGATCATTCCTAATTTTTCTAATTCATTATAATAATTCTAATAAAGAAAAAGATGAATATAAAATTAAGATATATAAGTGTTGAAAAACTAAAAAAGCAAAGTAATTTATATTACTATAGTCAGACTTACTCTTGCAAAACATTTTAAGTAATAAAACTGACTATTCTATGGAGTTCAGATGCCCATTGGCCTTCTTTCTGTTTCTCAGCCACCTCCCAGGCTTTGTGAAAACACCTTTGCAAAAACGGTAACAGAAAATTATGAGAGTGAGAGAGATCTGATCTAACCCACCCCATCTTGCCTCTAACCTCCAGAGTATCCTTTTTTATTCCTGGGCATAGACTGAATTCACTTTAGGAGAAATTTAGATTATAGTTTAATTTGAAACTAAGATGGTAACAGCTTTTTCTTGAAATGAACCCCTTTTTGCCTGGGGACCAGACTTCCTTTATAAGACACAGAGAGAGATCACATTTCAATGGCTAGTTCTCTATCTTTTCTTTCTCTATTCCAACTCTAAATCTATCGTCCCTAAAAAAAGTGGAGTAGGGGAGGGGGAGAGAAGGTTTAGATTGCCCTTCCTGTTGCCCATTGCCCATCCTTTGCCCCACCAAATGTTGCCAAGAGCCTCAGCAATTGATACTGTTTACTACGAAGGGAATTATTTTGGATAATGCCCAAAGGTAAAATGGTTCAAGATAATGAACCTTGAATGCTCTCTTCAGGTGTCTGTACATTTAACAGTAGATAACTCATGCCATTAAAGGTATTTGATCAAAAATTTGGCAGTATCATGTCTGTGTTTTGCAAAGAAACTTAATGAAAATTGAGAGAATAGAGCTACACAGAGACTGGAAAAGTCAAGAAGCTATTTTCACGGTTTAGACTACAGATGTTGAGTTTCTCACTTACTGCAATGTCAGTAAGGTTGTAATCAGAAAAGACAAATTTGAGAGATATTTCAGGAATAATCTTTAAGAGACTCAATGAAAATTAAGGGGCAGGCAAATGTAAAGGATGACTTTCTTGTTTCTATCTTGAGTCATAACTTGGATGGTGCTGACATGCACTGATGGAGAGTCAGAAGAGTAGATTTGGGCTGTGAATGGAGAGAGGACAATGAGTTCAAGGAAGAAGAGAGATGAAACAAAAGATATAATCAGTCTAAAATTAGGTAGACAGGCTCAGGCTATAAAACCCAGGATTTACCACAAAGAATATGAGTTCATCTTCTCACACATTAACCAATCAGAAGAGTTTGATTGTAGGCTTTCTTGAAAGTGTGGCACACAGCTGTGCCAGTAAACTGGTAGGAATCTTTAAAAACTCTTTTTAAACCCTTATGCTACTAAGTTTTATTTTCAAAGGTGTTAACAATCTCTCTTTCCTTCCACTTTGTCCCAGTGTTACCACACCGCCACACTGCTCACCTGTCATTGCATTTCCTCCAAGCTTTGACACATTTCCAGCCATGACTAGCCATTTGGAAAGTATCATCCATCATCCACTAACTGAATTCTTGAGATGAGCAGTTTGCCTAGAATCCTACTAGATAATGTCTTTTTTTTAAAACGTATCATAGATTTGACAGTTATCAACTTATGCAAATACTATAAAAAGTGATAAAATTAGTGGAAGATACAGAAGGAAATTTGCTGAATCCAGTTGGATCCAATGTGGGAGGAAATAACACAAGGGGTTAAATACTAGGAGGCAAGGATCATTGGTGATTACCAAAACAGGTAAAATAGAAAAAAATTTGCTCAAAGATTGGATTTTTTTTTTTTTTTTTTTTTTTTTGAGACGGAGTCTCACTCTGTTGCCCGGGCCTGAGTGCAGTGGCGCCATCTCAGCTCACTGCAAGCTCCGCCTCCCGGGTTTACGACATTCTCCTGCCTCAGCCTCCCGAGTAGCTGGGACTACAGGCGCCCGCCACCTCGCCCGGCTAGTTTTTTGTATTTTTTATTAGTGACGGGGTTTCATCGTGTTGGCCAGGATGGTCTCGATCTCCTGACCTCGTGATCCGCCCGTCTCAGTCTCCCAAAGTGTTGGGATTACAGGCTTGAGCCACCGCGCCCAGCCTAGAATTTTGTTAAATTAGATCTGAAAGATCAATACAGCAGTGTTAATATACAATGATAAGTTTATTTTATTCACAGTTAAAAGTGAACATTATCAAGTCACATTCAACTTATTGTTAAATTTTAATGTTCAAAAATGTATTTTCAAATGTTCTTATCTTTGTCAAAGATACCTTTACATTTGGGAATGTGAAAAGACCATACTGATAATCATTAAAATAAATTCAATTGAATCCAAGTAAAGTTTGAAATGCAAACTACTTCACAGACCATGTTAGAAAAAGAAGTCATGTAAATTACAGACCTTAGCATATTAACAGTCAAATTAGGTGAACTTCTATTTATAACTATAAACCTGTACATTTAAATCATTATGGGAATTTTTCGTAAGTCCAAATGTCTAAATAAGGGTACCTAACTAAATTATATATTAATAATACATTTTACTTTGCTATATATCAAAATAATGGGAAAAATGAGCTTGCTTGGTTAGCAAACGTTTAGCACACATTCTTGAATCTATGTTGTCTTTCTGTCTCTCTCTCCCTGCCCACTCTCTCTCTCTCACACACACATACAAACACACACACACAAACGCAGAGGCTATTCATCTTTCGAGATGCTTTATAGATGCAGTAGTCTATGTTTTGTAGTTTATTGATCATAATGTCATAAACGATCTATAATTTCTGGAATAATTACATTATTCCTGTTTTGTTTTTTCTGTATTGTTAGTATTTTACACAGAATATTATCCTTTGACTTTTTTTAACCCAATGACTATTCAACAATCAGTATATTATCTGAAGATCCAAAGTGATATTTTTAGATTTCTGCAATATCAAAAAGCATAGAAAAAAATCGGCAAAAGTGTCTTAAAGGCAAAATCTACTTCGTGGTCTCATCAACCACAAAACAAAGTACTGTGCTTTGCACTTAGAAGATATTCAATAAATGTTTATGTGGTTTAATAGCATGGAGTGAAGGGAAGATACTGTAATTTCATAAGATCTTTAAAAAGCAATTTGGTCTAATGTGAAGAAAATTATGCATAGAATACTGCCACCAATTTTGGAAAGAGGAAAAATGTATTTGCGTACATTATTCAAAAATGGAGAAATGAACCTAAAACAAAGAAACAAAACCAGCTTTCAGATCAAAGGAAATAAGAGTCAAAAGAATTATATAAATATTTTCCGTAATTACTAAAGAGAAATTGTTTTTAAATTTTAAAATTCTAACAATAAAAAATAGGCACAGCTTGTATAGAATTAATAAAAATAACTACATTGGGAGGAGATATTTATTTCAAGTGAGTGTTAAAACAGAGTAAACTGGTTGTTTATTCCCAATGTGATATACGCTAAGAAAAAAATTAGAAAAGGAAAAGTCCTCAAATTTTTTTCAGTAATCATACTTTTGAGTGCTACTATGGTTTTCCTGAATGTGCTACACAGGACAAAGCAAATAAATAATAATGATATCATTAAGAATTGGAATTTTGAACATGAGAAAAAGGAGACACACATGTGAGAGGAATTTGGTTAAGAAAAAAATCCTGAATTCCTGAATTTGCTAAATTTGACTTGGAGTATAAGCATGAATATATGGTATATTGTATGTATTTTTTAAATATGTGATACTTCTGTTCACTAAAAGAGTGAACTGAGCAGTACTTATTGTTCCTGGGCAGCAGAAACAAGAATTCTTTCACCCAGATTTTTGTCTCCAAATAGCATTTCTCACAAAGGAACTAGGGTTCTTAAAAAAATGTTAGATTTCAAGCTGGGACAGGAAATATACATGTTGCATCTAGAACATATTGTCAAACCAGACAGTAAGAATGCAAAGACTGCCGTGATTATAGTAGAAAGGACTCAGGAGCCAACTGAGAGAAACTCACACTATCCAAAGCTGGGAAAGTTTGAACACCAATAAGAATTACAATTTTACTTAGTTAAGACAAATTAGGTGTTTAAAATCCATAAGCTTTTAATAACATATATTTTTACAAAACAAAATTGATCAATCTGCAAGGATACTGGGAGCCAACTCATTATTTTGAATATTGGTAAATAAGAAAATTACCAATACATTTATATTGCAGTTCTATCCTATATGCTCTGAACTCAGCAAAACAAGTATTTGATGGAAGATAAATTTTTATTCATCAAAATAGTTCAGATAATAATTAAAGTTATTTAATTATAATACTACCCTTTTATAACCCTTTATGAAATAATGGATCTAGCAGTAATCATCAATGGCTACTAAATTCACAAAAAGAGAAACAGTCAGATATTAAGGGCCTTTTACTGAAAATATAATAGTAGCTGTCAAATATTTTTCCTAAAAAAATTCAAGCCTCAGTCTGATCAATTTATGAGAAAAGGAGCAGTGGACCCATTCAGAAATACCACAAGAATGAGATCAGGGCACGGTGGCTCACACCTGTAATCCCAGCACTTTGGGAGGCCAAGGCAGGCGTATCACTTAAGATCAGGAGATGGAGACCAGCCTGGCCAACATGGTGAAACCCCATCTCTGCTGAGAATACAAAAATTACCCTAATGTGGTCTTGCATGCCTGCAATCCCAGCTACTCGGGAGGTTGAGGCAGGAGGATCACTTGAACCTGGGAGGAGGAGGTTAGCCTGGGCAACAGAGCGAGAATCTGTCCCAAAAAACCAAACCAAACCAAACAAACAAAAAATAATGCAATCAGCAAAATATGGACTAGGGGAAACTATAACACAACCTTGAAGATTTTTTCAACAAATAATTGCAAAAAAAAAAAAAAACCACAAAACAGTGAGTTGGAGATAGGAGCTAAAGATTAATAGAAACTTAAGAAATATGTTCATTAATTGCTATACATAGAATTGGTCGGACACCTGATTTGAATAATTAATTTCTTAAAAAGACTGAGAATTGTGGAAATTTAAACAATTTGTGTATATCCAGAAAAAAAAAATACGGAATTTTTGTCAGTATTCTGTGTGTCATAATAGGGGTAATATTTTTAAATGAGTTATCTTTTGGAGATATATTCAAAATACTTAAAAGTGATATGATGTCTGATGTTTTCTCCAAACTAATCCAGGAGAAAGGAAGAGAAATAGCATGGTAGTATAGATAAAATAATTAGACAGAATTAATAGTTACGGAAGCTGGATGATGCAAATCTGGGGATGAATTATATAATTTCTCATATTTTGTATACCTCTAAAATTTTCATAATAAAAACATTTGAAATACTAAAAAAGTTAAAGTAAAAAATAAAACAAAACAATTGCCTGAGTCTTGAAAGCCCCATGTAACCAGAACAAAAATAAAAAAGGAAGAGAATGGCCCAGGGAAAATGTTCAAGGAACAATCCATTTCCCATGTCCTCTCCTAATACGTCCTTGGTCAAAGCCCTCAAGTTTTGCTATCTTTTGCACCTTCTGCCTGAAGGAATGATGCAGTCAATGAGGCTAAAGAATCGAAATGAAAAAAAAAAAAAAAGAATACAAAGACATTTTTAAGATGATGAGCTATCGAATTGACCATCTGTATCTCAGGATAAAATGTTTAGCAAAAACAATAAAAACCAAAGATGGAATCTGTAATCATTATTTGCTCACATTCTTATCTGAAAAGTAGCACTGGGGAAGGAACAATAGAAAAATAGATCTACATTTGGTTTTTATTCATTCAATAGCATTTCATATATATGAAAACCAACAAAACTACTAAAATCAGGAGTGGTCATTATTTTTTCATTGATCAAAGTGGACAGTTAAGAGAAGACACTCTGAAGTCTATGCATCAGTAAACAGATGTTCAAGCATATTATATACATTTATAAAGTTAAATGTGCACCAATATGAAAGTCGAGATAGCAGATTTAGAAAGTTTATTAAGAAACAAGTAAACAAAAGCAGAATCTGTGAAATAAGCAAAGCGCTAATAAAATAAAAATGACAGAAGTACCACACATGATACATATAGAACATACTATTATGATGGCAGAAGATACTACTATAACATGCTATTTACATTTCTTTTTAAGAGATCATGAAACATTTATAAAAATTGATCAAGTGAAATGCTCAATAAGTCGCAAAGCAATTTTTGAACTACAGATTGTATTAGCTAAAAACTATGTAATCATTCTAAATAGTGTTAAAATTCAGGAAAGAAACAAAAATATTTAATGGACCAGGTGCAGTGGCTCCAACCTGGAATCTCAGCACTTTGGGAGGCCTATACAAGCATATCACTTAAGGTCAGGAGTTGGAGACCAGCCTGGCCGATATGGTGAAACCCAGTCTCTACTACAAAAACACAAAATTTAGCCAGGTGTAGTGGAACACGCCTGTAGTATTGGTTACTCAGGAGGCTGAGGCATGAGAATCACTTGGACCCAGGAGGTGGAGGTTGCAGTGAGTCGAGATCACGCCACTGCACTAGGGCCTGGGCAATAGAGCAAGATGACTTTGTCTCAAAAGTAATAATTATTATAATAATATTTAATGTTATTTCAAACATTTTAAACTCAAATCAAAAAGTACATAAAACATAAATGCCTAATTATTTTAAAAATTATTGTAGCAGTAATTGGGACCGTTCACAAACATTCCATTTATTTTTTATTGGTAGGTACATGGTCTATTTCTCCTCTAATATTTCCATAACAATAAGCATGAAGATGTCAATTATTTCCAGTTTATTTACAAATAAAATGACATCCCTTAAAAAAAAAACCAACGTTTTAATGGAATCAGAAAAACTGATTTTAATGAATGAAGTACCTTTACAGAAGAGAAAAAAAAAAAATGACAAAAATAGATAGCTTTTTTTTTTTTTTTTTTAACTGTGGTAGAATATTCCAGTAAAAGCTTCTAGAAAGGCAGAGTAAACCGGTGAGGTACTGAGAACAGATACAGGCAAGTGAAGCAATGAACAGAAGCGAGATTGTAGAAACAGACTGATATTATATATAAATAAGAATTTAAGGCCGGGCGCGGTGGCTCAAGCCTGTAATCCCAGCACTTTGGGAGGCCGAGACGGGCAGATCACGATGTCAGGAGATCGAGACCATCCTGGCTAACATGATGAAACCCCGTCTCTACTAAAAAATACAAAAAACTAGCCGGGCGAGGTGGCGGGCGCCTGTAGTCCCAGCTACTCGGGAGGCTGAGGCAGGAGAATGGAGTGAACCCGGGAGGCAGAGCTTGCAATGAGCTGAGATCCGGCCACTGCACTCCAGCCTGGGCGACAGAGTGAGACTCCGTCTTAAAAAAAAAAAAAAAAAAAAAGAGTTTCATCCATTATTAAGTTGGCCTTTGAATTTAGGAAGAAGTATGCAGTTTACTTAACAAATAGTTTGAAGATAATGTTTAGAATTATTCAGAAAAAAAGTAGTGAAATTCATACTTCATGCCTACCTAACAAAAATTCTAGTAGCTTAAATAGTCTAATATATGAAAGATATTAATGATATGCTTTTATTAGTTTGGAGGTAACAAATTATTTCTATGACACAAAACACAGAAGTCATAAAGGAAAAGATTGACTTATAGAGTTACATAAAAATGCAAAACTTCTAAAATACAAAAGCTATCAATAAAAACTTAAAAGTTAAAATAAAGAAAATATTTGTAATTTAGAAAAAAAACAATAGCTTAACATTCTCAATATATAAATTACTCCTAAAAATCAAAAGGAAAATATAAATGATCCAATAGAAAATACAGTCGAAGTTTGTTTAGAGGTTTCTCACAAAGAAGAGAATAAAAGTGGCCACTAATCATAAATGAAAATCTGTTCAAACATAATATTCTGTTAAGAAATTGATATCTATTTTTCATTGCATAGATAAATTTAAAAATGTGTACAATTATTTTTGATAAAGTAAGTTGGTGAATTCGTTGAGTAAAAATTTGTGGGACCGTAATGAAAGGTAATTTTTCATTGCCTATCACTTCAAGGAATTTATTCTTTAAAAATATTCCTATATGTTTACAAAGACATGTGTACAAGCTATACACTTGTTTTTAAATAAATTAGATTAGAAACCATATAAATGTCCAACAAAATATGTAAATGGTACACAAATTATGTTTTTTCTATATTCAACAATACTATGTAGTAATTTTAAAAATAGTATAGCTATTCTAAATACGAGTTTCTCTGCATGTATTAGTAAGTTAAAAAAATCAAGTTGTAGAAAAAACTTAAAATTATCATTTATTTTATTATATTTATAAAAATAAATCAGGCATAATGTGTGTGAAAGCATATGTGTATGTATGTATTCACGTTTGTGTTTAAATTCATAGAGCTATGTCGGAAAACATTCGCAGAAAACTGAAAAATGTTACAGTTAGTAGCAAAGAAAGGATACTTTCTATTTTAAGTTTTTCCATCTACATGGTTTAAATTTTTCATAATAAAATGTATGTAAAATAAGTGGAATTATCTAGATTTTTTCAAAATCCAAAAGGCCTAGCATCAATGCTAGGTTTGGTAACTACCATTACGGTTACTTTGAAACTCAGTTTTCATATGAGCAATAGGGATTAAATAGAAGTGGCTCATTCTCAGGGTCTCTGAAAAATAAAATCCTTACAAAAACTGCAATAAAAAAGTTAAGCAAACTTAATACATTATTATTATTATTTTCCTATGACCCTTTGGTTCTATCAGTGTTGTATCATATTGCCCACAGGATAATATGATATATAGACAGATAATGCTCCTCTGCCCATCAGAAAACCTGAACAAATCAGCCTTATCTACAAAAACAGTCTGTGTTGGCAGTACTTATCAAATACATATTAGAATGAAGTTCTGTCTCTAAAGAAGCTTCATGTACCTTGAAATCACATTTTACCTTTATAAGTAAAATGTACATTTTTAACTAAAACTACCTGGTTTCTCCCTTTGGAGAGACAAAAAAAAAAAAAAAATTAAAAGAAAGCAACTAAATTTCTTGAATAGTTTTCACACATTGTAGAGTATTAAATAAATGTCAATTGATTTCTCCTCACTTGATTGTCTTTATGTCAAGGTAAGTCTAGCCAGTCTCACCTATAACTTACTCATTTCCCTAAGCTTTAACAGACTGATTCTTCTTAATAGAACAATTATGCCCATGTAACTAAATCAATCATTCTTCATGAGGCATAGGGTTGCATTTACTCATCTGGATCAGGAAGGCTGAGGATAATGATTCATTAAGGAGCAAGCTTTTCCTAGCCACAAAAAAATCATGAGGCTTATTGGCAAAGAATCAGTTTTTACTCATTGTTTGAGTAAGAAGGAAAATCTTAAGAGGGTCAATTTGTTTATAATTGGCTTGGAACACTGCCCTTTCCTTTAAAGCCCCATAGTGACAGAATTGCTTATTTTTACTTCAGAATAATTATTTTAAATTAGGACCATACATTTATGGGATTACTGACACGGGAAATCGTTTATGAAAAACAAACAAAATCATCTCTGATTATCAAATTTTAGATAACATCATATTAATAACCTAAAACTGTTTTGAAATAAAGAAAACGTGTCTTTATGTTAAGTCATATCCAAAATATGGAGAAAAGAGTAACTTAACATTTAGAACAGGATCCTAAATGATTTTTCTCTTTCCCATCCTAAGCACCATATTTGAATTGATGACTTGCCAAATTCACATAAAAAAAAAAAAAACTGTTACTCCCATTTGAACTTGGTCATTTGCAATAAGAAAAATAAGTATGTGACTCTAGAAAAAAAGGTGACTGTGAAAATGTTTCTTATCTCTAAGAAGTTCATCTCTAAGGTTCCTGCTAGCTGTGAAATACCATGAACATGAACCAAAGACAACTAGACTGCAGAGATGTAAAAATAACTTTCTGATTACTTACCAAGAGAAGAGTGTGTATGAGAACTGACATACAACTCTACAGAAGCACAAAAAAGTCAAGCCCTTCTTTCCCCAGACCAGAAAATGCCCCAGTCTGTAGTGATAGCCTGTTTGGGGAACACTTTCTCTTTGATTACGCTTTCCTCTTTTGCAAGCTAGTATCACTTGGAAGTGGCAGCACAATGCCTAGAAGCACTTTCTCAGCGAGGCATTTATTTATGGAGAGATGGGCTAATGATACCAATGGGAACAGTTGGCGGGAGATTTGCATCTCACCTCGGTGTATTAGCCTGATAGAATCAGCTTCCCCTGTTTCTCAAACTGTCCTGTACCTGACAAAGTGACCTACATTTTGGCAGCTCTTTCTTCAGTGCAAACCTTCTAGCAAAAAAGCAAATGCCCTTTGAATCCTAGGCATAAAAAAAAAAAAAAATCAAAGATGCCATAATGGTAACTTTCGTATTTTTTTCCATTGTATATTAAAATTGGTATAGTTAGGAAAAAAAAAATTGAATGAACTCGGTAGCAATTAAAAGAGAATAGCCTTTTTAATAGCTCAAGTCTTTTTAACAATAATCCCTATCAGAAGTTATTAGCCAATACCTATTCTTTATTAATGAGCTCTTATTGTTATGCCTCATGAATGGTGTCTTATCAAAAACTGCATTTCCAAGCCACTGATTTATGCTTTTAAATTGTTTTCAAAAATATTTCTTTACTGTCCCAATAAATTCTTTTTTTATATAATTTCATAAATAAAAAAGTGACACACAGATGGTAAATATAGGACCGTAATTTTGTGGGTGAGAAAGCTAAATCCTATGTGCAAGTTAGGGATTTTAGAATCCCAGCTGTTGATTCAGCTGCCGCAGCAAAATCTCCCAAATGTGGTATTAGTGGGAGCTACTAGGTGCTGAGCTCGCTCTACCCTCCTGTTTCCAAGAGTGACCTGAGGTGACCTCAATTTGAAAACCAACTTATTTACAAAGTATCTATTGCCTGAAGAACAGGATTATATCACCTTTCCACAAATTGGACTCACACAAATCCCGGGTCAACTCCAAGGAAAAAATAAATCACTTGTCCAAGTCATACAGAAAGCCATATAACAGCTATTACTAAGGACCTCAAGCTAAAATCCCTCAAGAATATAAGGTCTGTGAAAGCGGGGACTTGTCTGTTTTGTCCTATGTTCTATCACCTGTGTTGATTAACAATGCCTTAAAATAGTCTGTCTAAAATTGGGAAGCTGGGAAATCTACTGCTCATTTTCAGGACAAACCAAAGAATTGTTCACTGCTGTGGTTTGGTTCACTTCTGGATGTAGCACCCTAGTTGACCTGCAGAAGCTGCAGACACATAGGTGCAAGTGTCGTATTCAATTTCAAGGTGGCATATTGTAATACATTGTAACAGCTCTGAAATCTGATCATCTTACAATCAGTAGAGTTTTACTATTCACTAACTGATCAGTTCTGACACAGTGTTCATTGTGCATATCATTATTTGGTTGCTCCTCCTATGACACGACTGGAAAATTTCCTCCCTAAACATTTCAATGAATAAACCATTTAAGGAGCTTTTGAAGAAAGAATATGCATCCTGATTGTTGTCTATCTTTCGAAAAGATCAAGAAAGTAACTCATAGGAAGGATATCAGGTACTTGGAAGAAAATCCTATCAACAGTAATAGAACATTTTAAGAAATATCCCATTACTAATGTTCTTCATGACACAGAACAGGACAGTATGTAGAAAAATTCAGACATCAATGACACCGAGTCTCAGGAATTCAGTTGTATTACACTGAATATGAAGACATTTTAGAACTACGTTAATAAATGTACTTCACTTGCAGCTTTCATTTTTATGTATGTAGTAGAATGTTTAAAAATTACATAAATAAATTTAAAAGAATTTCTTCCATAATAAAAAAATAAAAACTAGAAGTGATAAAAATAAACATTAGGATTATATCACAGTATAACTGGTAACGGATTTGTTTTTTTTTCTTTCTTAGTGGTGCATAGAGGTGTGGTTTTTAACCATTAGCATCTTAGATTCCATAAAATACAGTGTATCAGTTCAATTCTCACCACAACCCTGTGAAATAAGTAATAGTTTCCCATTATCTTTCTTCTTAAAGCTTTGAAGGGTCAGAAAGAGAAGTTTGTCAGTAGGGAAAGAAGAAAGAGAAAGAGAAAGGAATCCGATTATATCCATTACCTAAAAGTAGGCAGCCCACCCAGAGAAGCTGGGGAAAACAGAAAAAGCCTTATCTTTGAATGAATATTAAACTGTCCATTAATACAGAAACCAGAGGCTTTCATGCCATGAATCTAGATGTAGTTTGCTATTTACAGTCGCCAAACACTTGCTATTAACAAAGAGTGAATTTAAAAGTCATGGGTATTGCCTGAGTTTTCATCAAAGATTAATGAAAAGTCTTTTCTGTTGCAGCAGTGGGACAAAAAGACAATAAGAAGACAAAAATAAAGTTGCTTTTAGGATTATTCTCCATACATTTTTCCTGTTCAGTGTACCTACTACACATGGAGTAAGCTCCTATAACAAAGTGCTAGTGTAATTAATGTAGTCGTCTTGCATATGTTTTCTTTATATGTAGATGCAAGATGCATATAGAAATAGGTAACACAGAAATATAGATATATAGGTACAGATATAGATTTTCCCCCCAACAGACGACATTCCTGAATGGTTTTTGTAGGTGATTGGGCAGGGCCTGGTGACAGTTTTGCAACAGGATATAGGGATAAAGAACCAGCATGCAGGGAACTGGAGACCTTCCTTTCTCCCAATAGTATCTGAAAAATTAAAAAGAGTATTGGCCAGGTGCAATGCCTGACACCTGTAATCCCAGCACTTTTAGAGGTAAAGATAGGAGGATCCGTTGAGTTCAAATGTTTGAGACCAGACTGGGCAACATGGCAAGACCTGTGTCTACAAAAAATTACCAAATTAGCCAGTCGGGGTGGCTTGACGTTGCAGTGAGCCGTGATGGAACTGCTGCACTCCAGCCTGAGCAACAGAGTGAGACCCTGTCTTAGAAAAGAAAAAGAAGAAAAGGAGGAGGAGGTGAGAAATAGAAGAAGGAAGGAGGAGAGGAGGAGGAGGAGGGAGGAGGAGGAGGAGGAGGAGGAGGAAAAGAAGAAAGAAGAAAGAAGAGGAGGAAGAGGAAGAAGAGGCAGCCGCAGTAGCAGTGGCAGCAGCAGCAGTGGAGGAGGAGGAGGAGAAGGATCTATGATGGGGGGAGGAGATTTCATTGTTGTTTCTTTGTTCTGCTCCTACCCCCAAATCCGTCATGCAAGTCTGTGTTTATCTCAGATTCTGCTATTTCTCTCTCAGAAACCAGTGCTCTCACACCAGAGGCTGATTGCAAACTCTTTCTAGAGCAGTTCACTGACTTGAGCCTAAGGATAAAAGTCATTGTTGTCAGCCTATTTGTTTACAAGAGAAATAAAGAGGCAGTTACAAGGCTGTTTAATGAATCACTGTTCTCATTACTCCCTGGCCCATTCCCTTGCACAAGTTAGTTCTGACTTTCAAGTCTCTAGAGAAGATCTATGCTTGTATCTAGTGCCCAGGGCCACAGTTTTCTCTTTTCTTTATCCCTCAGTCTTATTTTTATTTCATTCTTTAGGAATTCTTTTAACTTTTATTATTCTGAAGGAAAGTTTTCTTGATTTCTAATGACAATATTACTTCTTTGTTGTTTTTAAGGTTTTTCTGTAATTGCAGCAGAATCCTCAGAAAAGAGGAAATAGATAACTGAGCTTAGTATTCAGACTCTTTCAAATGGTTGGATTCAGCCAGAGAGATGTTTCGTTTTTTCTTTTCTTTTCTTTTCTTTTTTTTCTTTTTTGAGCCATAGTCTCGCTCTGTCGCCCAGGCAGGAGTGCAGTGGCACCATCTCGGCTCGCTGCAATCTCTACCTCCCGAGTTCAAGCAATTCCATATAGAAACAGCAAAATTTAATCTGTGATGTATCAGGTGGCAAGTTTAAGCTAAACCACATGTAAATGGAAGTTATGGGGGAATAGAAAAGCCCCTCAGAGAAGAAGTGTTTCCAAAGAGACAAAAGGTGTGGTTCTAGTTCCCTGTCTTCCAGCTCCATCCTGTAACCCACCTGAACCGTCAGGTTCCCCTCTATAGCTTTTTGGAAAGAGATTAAAAAAAAAAAAAAAATGAAAACACAAAACAATGATGTTCTCAAGTGATAAATAGAAAAGTAATTTTATTTATTTTGAGAGACAGTCTCAGTTTGTCACCCAGGCTGGAGTGCAGTGGCACAATCTTGGCTCACTGCAACCTTCGCCTCCCAGGCTCAAGTGATTCTTGTGCCTCAGCCTCCCAAGTAGCTGGGATTACAGGAGCATGCCACCACACCCAGCTAATTTTTGTATTTTTAGTAGAGATGGGGTTTCACCATGTTGACGAGGCTGATCTCAAACTCCTGACCTCAGATGGTCTGTCAGCCTCAGCCTCCCAAAGTGCTGGGATTACAGGCGTGAGACACCATGCCCGGCCCAGAGAGACACTTTTCAAACAATGTCAGTAATTATTAATAATATACTAAATGGATCTTTGTCAGAATTTGAATGGTTACTCTTTAGATTCAGCTTAAATAAAGCAAATATTTTCAAGCTTTTCATTTTTGTGTGTGTGCAGAAATATTGGCATGAAATAGAGTTATTTTTCATCTTCTAACAACTGGAACAAAATTTAAAATGCCTTTTCTGGCTGAGCACAGTGGCTCATGCCTGTAATTCCGGCATTTTGAGAGGCCAAGGCAGGCAGATCACTTGAGGTCAGGAGTTTGAGACCAGCCTGGCCAACATGGTGAAACCCTGCCTCTACTAAAAATACAAAAATTGGCCAAGCCTAGTGGCACAAGCCTGTAATTCCAGCTACTTGGGAGGCTGAGGCACAAGAAACACTTGAGCCTGGGAGGTGGGGGTTGCAGTGAGCCAACATTGTATCACTGCACTCCAGCCTGGGTGACAGAGCGAGACTCTCTCTCAAAAGAAATAAAATAAAATAAAATAAATGACTTTTCTATTTATCACTTGAGAACATCACTTTTTGTGTTTTCATTTTTTTGTTTTTAATCTCTTTCCAAAATCTATAGAGGGGAACCTGACAGTTTAGGTGGGTTACAGGATGGAGCTGGAAAATAGGGAACTGGAATCACACCCTTTGTCTCTTTGGAAACACTTCCTCTCTGAGGGGCTTTTCTATTCCCCCATGACTTCCATTTACATGTGGCTTAGCTTAAACTTGCCACCTGATACATCACAGATTGAATTTTACTGTTTCTATATTATTCATTTCATTTTCCTCTGTCTCTTGAAAGAGGCTTCTCATATGAGATTAGAAGTAGTTGTGGCACACAATGAATTATAGACCAAAAATCAAAAGGTTTTATTAGCCAAGATCTTATTAGGTCAAGTGTGAGGTTTGGCATTTGACTTGAGGTTATATATGTTGGCATACTTCTGGTGTGTTGTGTCCCATTTCCCTTGATTCTTCCCTTAGGGTGAGCTGCTGCATGGGCTGTGGCCTGCTAGCATTTGGTAGGTGAGCATGTGCAGTGTGTTTACTGGAGTTACATACATGCTCATCTGAGACATTCTTCCCTTACCAGTCAGATGCCCCTGGAAGATCATATACTAGCTAAACTCTGCCATTTTTCCTCTTAGTGTGCATGCTTGAGCTCATTAACCCAACTCCTGAGATCTTATCAGGAAGCTGCCGATCACTAGTTTCAGGTGTGTCCTATCTGTAGGGAGACTGCCTTTCCCTGGTGCTGGCTGCAACCTATTATTATTTTAGAGAGGCAGTGTGACAACTGCCTGACCATCACCTTATGGTTGCCTGACTTTCCTGGTGGGGTGTGGGAGCCTCTCCTGCCGTGTTACTGTCTGAATAACCACTAAAACAATCTCAGTTCAAAACCTAACCAGATGTTCAGCTTGTCTTTAAACCTCTAAGACTCCTTCATTTCCAATAAAATGACATTAATAAGAAATTTCACGGAGTTGTCGGGATCACATGTGCATTTTTTAAATGGGAGAGTATTATAAAATCTATATAAAACTTAGTTGTTATTAAATGGAAAACATCATCTTTTATAGTGAGAGTTGACATCATCTGGCCATAAGCTTAATTTAATATGAATTATAAACGTTTTTTCACATCTAGTAATTTATTCTTTCTGAATTTGGATATAATAGGACACAATTCAAATGCATTCACCACCTTAGGAAAATATACCTGTCATTTTCTGAAATCAATGCTTCTGTTTCTCACTAGCAAGCTAAGTGGAAAAGGTATATATAGGTCAAATGTAGCAGGTTAGACTGTAAAAAAAAAATTATAAATAACTCTTGACCTGACGGAGAGTATTCACTTTCCCTAAAACAATCTTTTAACCACTGAAAAGTAAACTTCAAATTTCAGAAGTTCAGTTCAATTTAAGCACCCCCAAAATTTGGCTGTTGATCCAAATGCTATTTGAAACTTTATAGCACATATAATTATACTGAAAATTGTATTAAAACAGGATGACTGTCTGGTACTATTTTCACGCATTTTGCCTTTTTATATAACCATAACAGAGGGTCAGAAATATATGTAAAAATAATTTATGAAAATAAGCCACATTTTTTGGAAATACAGGATAGGACTAAAATTGGATCATGTTCATCATGTATAAAGTTCAAATTGTTTTAAGTGCATTCCCACACAGCAGTTCAAGAAAGTGAAAAGTAAATGGTTCAGGTGATGGTTTTCTCTTTAAGGTGTGAAAGCAGGTAATACAGCGATGTAAAGAAAGCCACCAATTTCTTCACATATAGTAAGACAAGAATTGTTATTCCATATGTAGAATACTGGAGAGTATGTATATGAAATACCCATCTTCCTATTGGCTGATAAAGGTTTACTTAATCAAAGACTATAAAATTCTCGAGGATGGAAGCTGTGGTGGCTCAGGCCGGTGTCCTGGTGCATAAGGAAGTGACACTATGTGTTCAAGGCCAACATGGGCAACATTATAAACCTCTCATCCATTTAAAAAAAAAAAAAAAAAAAAAGGCCAGTCACAATGGCTCATACCTGGAATCCCAGCACTTTGCGGGGCCAAGGCAGGTGGATCGCAAGGTCAGGAGTTTGAGACCAGCCTAACCAATATGGTGAAACCCCGTCTCCACTAAAAAAAAAAAAATTAGCTGGGCATGGTGGCACACGCCTGTAGTCCCAGCTACTCAGGGGGCTGAGGCAGGAGAATCGCTTGAACTCAGGATGCAAAGGTTGCAGTAAGCCGAGATCACGCCACTGCACTTCAGCCTGGGTGACAGAGTGAGATTCCATCTCAATTAATTAATTAATTAATTAAATACAATAAAATAAAATTCTTGAGGATACAAATTGTACTATATTTGAAAAGACATCAGCTAATTTGAGCTTTATCTCCATTTAAGGTCAATGAATTTGCAGCTATAGGATATAAATTTAATTGCCCTCCCTTTTCTAAATAGTGTTCCACAGCACAAGTAGATGTTACTATCAGCTACTTTATTTTAAAACATGTAAAAGAATAACACAATCTTTAAAACCTGAAAAGTACTCCGAATTTGTATGTGAACTATACCATTGTCTCATTCCCTAAAGGAAAGAGAAAGAGCAAATAGCATTTTTTTGATGTCTACTCTGTGTCAAGTTTTGTTTTCTCATACTATTTCATTTGCCATCATTGTAGTCTTGATTAAAAAAAAAAAAAAGGACTGGGGGATTATGCATATAAAAGATAAGTATTGTTAAAATATCTGTGGAGTAGGGAAAGTAAGTGTCAACACAGAGCCTGGAACTTAAAATCAAGCTTTATTTCCTTTTGTTTGAAGTACATTTTGGTATATTCATGCCTATGGCCTCTTTATGCATATGTGTCTGCATTACTTACCAACCCAAAAGGAGAGGAGTGGGGAGGGAGACAAGACAGAAAAAGAAGGGGTGAGAGGGAGGGAAAAGAGAAAAAGAGAGAGAGAGAAATTCATACAGTTGATGGAGCTCAATTTACTTAATTAAATGTTATGAGTTAGTGTTATATTCAACTTTATATGACAAAACAAACAAACAGGCCTACAGGATTTAAACAAAAAACTGTAATTCACTCTGGCAGTCCAGAGTGGAGATAGTAGCACTCCAGTTATTAGGGGTCCAAGTTTTCTCACCCTGCTGCACCAACATCCTTCTGAGGTCTTGAGTTTGAGTGCTAACTTGGGATCCAAAAAGTCTCAAGGCTAAAATTTCATATTATGGGTTTTCATTTCCATAAAAGAGTATATGTACCTAACCATCTTTTATTTCAAAGAGATTTCTTCACAAATCAAGTTTCCAGGGTGCCAGACTTTATATTTTGATTACCAACTAATTCAATAATACTTCTTATTTGAGTTGGAAACTGAAAACAGGCCATCCTGAAATGCAAATTCACAAAGTGCTATCAACCAGATGAAATATAATCCGTACTCAAATACTTCAGTCGTTTAGGCAGACTGGTGGCAAATACTATCTGACACTTACACATTTTACTTCTGAGTCATTTTACACAGCTCAGTCCAAAAGTGTTTTTTCTGCCATAAATTTTAAAACTAGTGCTTTTTTTAAACAGGAGGATAAATCAATGAATGAAGAAATTCAAACTAGCTTTTCTAAAATCATGTAAAGCAAAGTATTCATGGAACACAGACAGAAATAACCTCACCCCATGTAGTCTTAATGCAGAAAGCACACTCTACCTATAAGACCACAGCATGCTTTTAGAAATCCACTGAGGTATATTTCCTCAAGGCATATTCCTTAAGACATATTTTAAATGAGTATTTTGCCTAAAATGTGGGTGTAGTACAAATTATATTCCATTTAATAATTCCTCAGTGGTATTCCAACTTTTGAAGTAGTTCAGTATAATTTATATTTATAAGCTTCACTTAAGGATAAGGAAATTACCTGGATATTTTTATTTATTGACTTAACATTGCTGCAGTCCTGAGATTCAGTTGGCTGTCACTCTCTTAGCACTAAGAAAAAGGGACCCTAAGATTTAAGATAGTGAATGTAGAACCAGAGTCAGCCATTATGAGATCATGAGAATGTCTCATCCTTGGTTTTTATTCATATCATTACCAAACATTAAAAAGTAGCTCAGGCCGGGCACGGTGGCTCATACCTGTAATCCCTGCACTTTGGGAGGGTGAAGGAGAGGGATCACCCGAGGTCAGAAGTTCAAGACCAGCCAGACCCACATGGAAAAACCCTGTCTCTACTAAAAATACAAAATTAACTGGAGTGTTGGCACATGCCTGAAATCCCAGCCACTCGGGAGGCTGAGGCAGGAGAATCACTTGAACCTGGGAGGCAGAGGTTGCGGTGAGTCGAGATTGTGCCATTGTGCTCCAGCCTTGGCAAAAAGAGCAAAACTCCATCTCAAACAAAATAATAAGAAAAAAGTAGCTTAAGGACTAAATGCCATTGCTCTTTTCCACCAAGTTTAATAGGTTCCTTTACATCATTGTCGAAAGAATCAAATGTTATATGCAAGGGCCTGCTTCAAGAGACTGTGAATTTCAGTTACCATTGTAAATGCAATTATTAAAATCATCATCTCACCTTAAAATTTGCTCAATTATCTTAACTAGATTGTTTTTTAAATAAAAAAATTAATTTTGTTAACTATTGATGAACACAGTCTTCTGAGAAAAGTGGAAATAATCCTTGTCATCCTCATTCCAAAAACTTTCTTCATATTGAATTCAATTACATAAGATTAAAAACTAGCTGAGAAATTTATAACAAGAAAAAAATGTTTTCTTTTTCTATTTTGATAACTGATGTCTTCTTTGCACAACCCTAGAAATTCTACTGGAGTACATGTCTTAATTTGACACCTGTCAGAGACAGCCAGCCCCACCAATTAACAGCAAATCTCTTTTGCTGCTAAATCCTGGCAGCCAACCTGTATTTCTGTAGAAAAGAGCCTCTGGAAATCTCATGAACTGCTTTTTCCTCAAAAGGCATGAGAAATGAACCTCTATATTAACAGAAAGACAATATTAAACAGCTGCTCACAATCTCTTTCCAAAAGCACTTGATTTCTATAATAAACAGAATTAAATTGTGTCCATTTCTGGTCCTAAACAACAGGACTGGGCTTAAAAATGTAGCCCAGGCACATAAAATGCCACTGTAAAATTCAGCTTCTATCATAAATAGGGTTAGGGAAATTCCAGATTGAAATCGTGAGCCAAAGCTTATTAACCAACCACTTTAAAATGACATAGACAAGTTTTGTTTTAATTATTTTTTTTTAATTCCTGCAAACCAAATGTTTTAAAAACTCTTTTCGTTTGAAAAAACAATGAGGTTTTTCTTTTTTGATTTTTTTTTTTTTGCCTTTCTAATTTGGATGACGATAAAATTAAAATTACCATTTTTGTTTAAATGCCAACCTCTGTCATTTGTGCCCAAATGGCTTTACTCTGTGTACCAGCCCCATCAATTAAAATCCACAAGTAGAAGGGACCAGGAGATTTAGTGCTTTGCCTGCTGCGCGGCCGGTGAGCAGAGGAGAGAATTTCTTTTCCTTCATGCGTAATCCCTGACGACTCCAGCACTGCACACAAACTCTGGTGAGGATAGTTGGATTATTTCCAGACTCCTTACACCTCCCCAAAGCCCTTAGAGGCTCAGTCGTTTTATTCTGTGTGCCCTGAAGACATCAGAGCGGGGCTCTTGGATCTATACCACATAGGACGCAATTCCTTTGGTCCATTTGTTTTAAGTACTCCCTCTTCTAATGCTTGAATGAAAAATAAAAGCACTAAAAACCAGAGGAAATCAGGGCAGAAAGCCCAGAAGAAATATCTGAACGGCAAGAGACCTGAAGGGCAGACATTTTGGGAAGCTTCTCCTTTTTTCCTTTAATTGTGACTAGATTCTACCCTAAACAGCAAGAGAAATAACAATAGTAACTTGAGCTTATAAACCTCTCTAAATGTTATGCCTCTCAGATTCCTAATTCAGGTATAAGAGCCAGATAGAAGCTAAGGAAAAATACCCTGAACGAGGCCCTGGCCATTCAGAGACAAGCACTGCACTGGAAAATGGCCAGTTTACTAACTTGAGTAAGCTGACCAAGTGGTAAGATTGGCTTTGTCATGATCTACTGGCTTAAATAGTTAAAAACTGTTTTAGACAATCCTAACTTCACTGAAAATGTGTACGATTCATTCAGTGAGTAATTTGGGCTTGATCAGCTATGAGAACAGACATTAGCAATGAAAACAAATCATAGCAAATGTTTACAAGAGTATTTTTTAAAATATAAATTTACTTTCATAAATTATATATGTATTATAGAAACAAACAAACAAACACAATTGGCCGGGTGTTGTGGCTGACACCTGTAATCCCAGCACTTTGGGAGGTCGAGGCGGTTGGATCACCTGAGGTCAGCAGTTCAATATCAGCCTGACCAACATGGAGGAAACCCGTCTCTACTAAAAATACAAAAAATTAGCCAGGTGTGGTGGCGGGTGCCTGTAATCTCAGCTACTCAGGTGGCTGAGGCAAGAGAATCTCTTGACCTGGGAGGCAGAGGTTGCATTGAGTCGAGATTGCGCCATTGCACTCCAGCCTGGGCAACAAGAGTGAAACTCTGCCTCAAAAAAAAAAGAAAGAAAGAAAGAAAAGAAAATAAATAACAGAAACATTAATAAGTGTTTGGACTTTCCAGATCACTGAACAAAGAATAAAAATTTCAGCCTCCAACTATTAATAATTATTTTATTTTATATAATTTTTTTATAGACCATGAGTCTTGCTATACTGTCCAGACTGGTCTTGGACACCTGGCCTCATGTGATCCTCCCACCTCAGCCTCACAAAGTGCTGGGATTACAGGTATGAGCTACCATGCCTGACCTATTTTAAACAGTAAGAAATAATGTTCTGAAAGTCGTATGTATGATATATACTCCTTTATATAAGTTAGTAAAATTGAGGATTTTTTCTTGATAATGAAATTTTTAGTAGAAATACCTTGAAATTTTCTTTTGAAAAGAGGAAAATACTGTGAGACTATTTCAAAAGTTTTCCTTGGGTGACACTGAGAATCCCAAAACCTATATTTTTTTTTCTTTTTCCATTTTTGGATGCTTGGAAAATATTTCACCAAATAAGTATAAAATGAAAGTGTGAAAACTTACAGATTATAAGCTCTCTAAACAAGGAAATATTAAAGCACACACACAAAAACCCTTAACTGTCTGCACTGAGTTACTTTCTTGAAGGAAGTTCTGCAAGTCCAACAGAGAGATTTATTTTTTATCCCTGAGTTACTTATTTACAGTACATTACATGACTGAGCTTTCATTCTCGTGGAGAAACTTAAAGGATCGCATAATTTGAAGTCAGACAAGGTTTCATGACACAGACCCTCAGAGCATAACCAAATGTTAAGCTAGTCCCAGCAAATGAGGCACGAATGTTGCTGAGTGAATAAAAATGATCAATGACAGTAAAATTAGAGAGAAAAACTGTTTTTAAAAAACACAATTTTAATGTCATTATAAAAATATACTTGCTCAGAAATGAGGGATCCTCATTTTAATTTACTGTCTAATAATAATGAAAGAGCTTAAGGAGATGTCCTGGTTCTTTCTGGCCACTAATATTTTCTCTGCATTCCTTATTCAGTGGCTAGTAGCCAGAAAAGGGGAAAAAATAAATGAAAATGACAGTCATTGATTTTCTAGTCAACATGTTCCAAGTTGGCAAATTGTTTCCAGATCAGGCTTCTAGTTGTGTTTTAGAATGTTTTTCTGGCTAAAGCCTATTAAAAAATGCAGTGTCAACCATTGCCTTTATTTTCACTTTTTTATTTATTTTTCCTCCTGGAGAACATTTTTTAAATCAATTACTTATGAACGGTAATAACAAGTAAAATGTTATTTGCAAATATATTAGTAACATATTATAGATATATGAAGTAGAATATTACTTACAAACAGTAAATAACACCCATTTTAAGCATATAGCTCTGAGTTTGGCAAATGGATACCGAAATGTAACCACCACCACAATCAAGATATAAAACATTTTCATCACCCTGAAGTAATCCTTTGTTCACCTTCCCATTGGATTCATCCCACAACTCCCGGTCATCTTTTTCCCCTCTAAATATAAAATCAAAAGCCAGCATTTATACTGAATCGTTTTTTAACCTGACAAAAGTTAACATTTGTGTTCTAAAGTTCTAGATTGAATTTTCTTCATCTCGGCTTCTCTACTATCTTCTTGAATTTGTCTTTTCATAACAGTTGACCACGGTCTTCACAAAGTTAAACTCATTCCACATTTGGCCAAACTTCCTAATATGTGTCTGACAGTACAATATTGTGAAATCTCAACTGCATGTCTCTTTAGGAAAAAAATCACTTAAATATTGATATTCATGTACCTCAATACCATTAGGAATTTACTTTGTGATAGTCTCAGAATATGTTGCTAAATAAGTTAGATAAACTCTCTGTCTTCATGTAGATTAAAAACTAAGTTGAATAAATTTACTGTAAACCAGACCAAATATCTCTAATTTTATTAAACCTAATGTATTATATACAATTTTAACACCACAAAAATAACAAAACTGCTTCAGCTAAACAGAAACTCCACGTATTTTACATGTATACAATTAAATATATATAAACAATAACATAATTGTATATTTAATGAATTTTTTCCATTTTTTGATTTATTGACTTCATTAAATAATTGGATGGTTTGAAGAATTACATTATCTACATACATATACAAGATAACAGTTTTGAAAACTGGTACCAAGAATCTTTTCTTCCATTAAAAATAATTAACACAATACATTATATGACAGCAAAACTCTTCTGCTAACATCAATTCATATTCCTTTCAGTGTCTGTCACCTTACTCATCAATCTGACGGCTAAAATGATTCTTACACTCTTCTGTTATTTCTCATAATTCTGTGACACCTTAAACAAACCTTTTGAAGTCTAAATTTTTCTACAAATGTATTTCTTCTCTAAGTTAAAATCATCTCTACAAAATATAGAAATGGCTTAACTGAATGTGTGTGCAAGCTAGAGAGCAAAACAGCACAGTCTCTATTATATGTTACTCGATGAAATAGAAATGAATGGTGAACTGAATGAAAAAATATACAAGCAAAAATGGCATGCATCCAGAGAGCTGGTAAATGGAAGGTTGCAATTAAGCAGGCACCTAGTGGAATAGAGGAAATTAGACTGCTGCTGCTGTGTTTCTGCTGCCAGCACAGAGTGCTTTTTAACTCAAAATAGTCAACAGCCTACCAAGAGGACTGTAATTATATATTTTTAATTTTATTTCACAGTATATGATTGCAGACAAGATAGAAATAACAAAAATTGAGAAAACTACCACTATTAATGATATTAAGTTTTGTTAAGTATATGTCTATGTGAGAAAAGTTATCAAAGTTTAACTTAAAAGTTGGATTGTGTATTTATTTTAATTCCAGTCATGTGGCATTCAGTCAAGTCTCCAAGATAGAAATCAAAAGGTAAATATGTGAAGGATTTCATTGCCAGTATCCTGCACAAGAACATCTGGCATCGTAATCCTAAAATAACATATATGAAGAGCAAATGCCTTGAGCTAAATAAATAAATTCAAAGCATCTCAGGCTAGAGCATCTACATTTTGAATTAACTCTGTTTCTTAGCAACTTTGATTGAGGGCCAGCTTTCCGGAAAATATACAATTCAAGGAAATTTTCAGAGGACTTATCTATTAGCTGCCTCTTCCTTTTATACACTGTCCTCTTACCAACCTTTCTAACTGCCAATGTGTCTACAACCCCCATTCAGTTACCATGAGCTTTCCCGATTATAGTTCCCCATGGTATTCCCCACAATGGCTCCCAGTTTATTAGTCTTTGTGCCAGAAGCAAATCTGACAACTTAAATCTCAATCACTAAATGAATAATGTCTTTATGTGCTACTGGTTTTAAAGAACATTCACTTCTATCAGGTAATATTACAACTGCAGTCTAGGTGGTAAAGGAAAATAGTGACAAAACTTCAGCAAGTTGGAGAAAAAAGTTCCAGAAAGTAATGCCTCGTCTGTTGTGATAGCTAGATACCAAATGTCAGATCATGACAATATAGCTGATCATCCCTTTCTCTTTCATTTCTACCCAAGATTGTGTTATAGGTCTGTCTGCTTCCTTTTCCACTGCTGCTACCAATTATAACACCAACTGCTATAGATTGGTCATTCTGACTCAATTCTCTATTTGTTTATATTTTTAATTGTTGTGGGTACATAATTGTTGTATGTATGTATGGGGTACATAAGATGTTTGGATACAGGTATGCAATGCTTAATGATCACATCATGGAAAATGGGGTATCCATCCCCTCAACAATTTATTGTTTGTGTTATCAACAGTCAAATTATACACCTTTCGTTATTTTTAAGTGTACAGTTAAATTATCATTGACTATAGTCACCTCATTGTGCTGTCGAATACTAGGCCTTATTCATTCATTCTAACTATTTTTTGGTACCCATTAATCATCCCTACTTCCCCCAAGAACCCCCACTATTCTTCCCCACTTTGGTAATCATCCTTCTATTCTCTGTCTCCATGGGTTTAATGTTTTGATTTTTCAATCCCATAAATAAGTGAAAACATGCAATGTTTGTCTTTCTGTGCCTGGCTTATTTCACTTAACATAATGATCTCCAGTTCCATCCATGTTGTTGCAAATGACCGAATCTCATTCTTTTTGATGGCTGAAAAGTACTCCATTGTGTGTAAGTCCTATATTTTCTTTATTCCTTCATCTGCTGATGGACAGTTAGGTTGCTTCCATATCTTGGCTATTGTAAACAGAGCTGCAGCCAATATAAGAGTGCAGATAACTCTTGAATATACTGATTTCCTTTTGAGGGTTATATATCCAGGAGTGAAATTGCTGAATTATATGGTAGGTGTATTTCTGACAACATACCCTTTAAAAATAGGTTGGGTAAGTCAGTTGACTGCCATCAAATGGCCCTCTGCCTACTGAGACTGTCATGAGAAACTGCATGAAGTACAGCTACTGGGTAAATAGGCTCTCAACAAATATTTCACAACTAGAAGAGTGAAGAGGCTTGCAAATCAATATAATTGAGATATGAAACTATCCTACATATGGAAAGATTGTGAAGAATCACTTTCTTAGTTACTGGGAAGTGTTTAGAATTGTGACTTGTTTGCTGAAACCTGGACATAATTAAGTGTGGGCTATTGAATAACTATTGTCCAAAAAATAAAGAAAAAAAAAGCTGGCTTTAGGCAATAAAAGTACTTTTATTATAATTCATTCACCCAATTTGCTATGGAGCAATTAAAATTATATAATTTTAGATATGGAAGACACTTGAGGAATGAGGTAGCTAAATACTTTCATTTAAAATATGATGAAACAGAGTCCTTCAGGAATAAAGCAATTTACACAGTCTAAAACAAGTTAAAACCAGAAGATTCAATCTCATGTCTCCCAATTTTCAATGCAGTATCTTTCCTTGACAGCAATGAGAACTGAAGATTTTTTCTTGCTGATCAATTCAGGGAAATTAAAATGATTATTGGTGCCACATTTTTCTTCATTCAAAAGTAAAATAATTGTATTAAGACTATAAAGGGAAAGAGTATATTCTGTATATGAGATTGCTAACACAGGGTATTTCTGAGGAGTTAGGTGACTGGGAAATTTCACTTTCTATTTGGCATATGTAGTCAAAGTGTTCCAAAGTCATGCAGCCTTCCCAAGTGAGCCTTTAGTAATATCCTAATGAAGTCAATTCAAGCCTCCATCCCATGAAACTGGAACAGGTTTATTCATATTTCTGAGACTTCCTGAGATGACAAACACTAGAGGCATGCAGAAGGGATACTTATACTTGCCAAGATATTTTACTCTGAATCCCTGCTACTGGTTCATTTTTTGATTACGCAGTTAAACCCCAATGCTTCCACAGGCTGCTCTAGTTTTTCGTGGGTCGTTTTATTCCAAAACCTTTTTTTAGTTTTTCCTATATGCACCTAGCAGTGGTCTAAGACCTTTATATACATTAACTGATTTAATCTTGACCATAACTCTATGGATTCAGTACATTTTGCTCCCATTTTGGAGCTTAGGTAAATGAAGCACTGAGAGGCTGGTAGTCATGTGTTAGAGTCAGGATTTGAACTTACGTAAGCTTGGCTGCCAAACCTGTGTTCTTAAATGTCTGCATTTTAAAATACAATGAACATAATATTATTGTGTGAATCTTTTAATAAATCCATGGTATACTAAAGGATAATTGCAGCAGAACAAAAATATAAAGATTAAAAGCTCAATGGCGGCCACTATTGTTACTAAATTTCTAGCTATCTCTGACACAAAGAATTTCTTGCTTTCCTTTTTTTGTTTCCAAGTTTATAACATTATTGCTCCCCTTTTAGGGAATCTCTTACCCATTTCTCTTCTTCCTTTGAATCTTTAAGGCAACCTAACGTCTTACCTCCTGAGTGTTCAATAGATAAATGAAAACTCAAATTTTCTGTTATTATTTTAATAAACAATACCTAGTTTTTTTTGTCACCTCTCCATAGTGGCCCGAGCTTTGACCTTCACTACCAAAAGACCTACTGATGGGAGCTCATTCTTAAACAATTCATTTATCCGGATCAATTCCAATTTTTCTTCCAAAATGAAGATGTGAATGTAGTTAGTTTTTTTTTGTTTTTTTTTGTTTTTTTTTTGTAGCTTTTATTTTAGGTTCAGGTATACATGTACAGATTTGTTAGATAGGTAAATTGTGTGTTACAGGAGTTGGATATACAAACTATTTTGTCACCCAGGAGATAAGTGTAGTAACTGATGGGTAGTTTTTTCATCCTCACCCTCCTCCCACCTTCAACCTTCAAGTAGGCCCTGGTATCTATCGTTCCCTCTTTGTGTCCATTTGCACTCAGTATTTAGCTTCCATGTATCAGTGATAACATGAAGTGTTTTGTTTTCTGCTCTTGTGTTAGTTTGCTTAAGATGATGGCCTCCAGCTCCATATGTTGCTGTAAAGGACATGATCTTGTTCTTTTTTATCACTGCATAGTATTCCATGGTGTATATATTATTATTTTGTAATCCAGTATACCATTTATTATCATTTAGTTTGATTCCATTTATTTGCTACTGTGAATAGTACTGCAGTGAATACGTGTGAATGTCTTAATGGTAGGACAGTTTATATTCCTTTGGGTATGTAACCAATAATGGATTGCTAGTTTGAATGGTGATTATATTCTAAGTCCTTTGAGAAACCACCAAAATGTTTCTCACAGTGGTTGAACTACTTTACATCTCATCAACAGTGTATAAGTGCTCCCTTTTCTCTGCAACCTCACCAGCATCTGTTATTTTTTGACTTTTTAATAATAGCCATTCTGACTGGTTTCAGATAGTATGTCTTGTGGTTTTGATTTGTATTTCTCTGATGATTAGTGATGCTGAACATTCTTTCATAGCTTGTTGGCCACGTGTATGTCTTCTTTTGAAAAGTGTCTGTTCATGTTCTTTGCCCACTTTTTAATGGGGTTGTTTGGTTTTTGCTTGTAAATTTGTTTAAGTTCCTTATAGATGCTGAATATTAGACCTTTGTCAGATGAGTAGTTTGCAAATATTTTCTCCCTTTATGTAGGTTGTCTGTTTATTCTGTCAATAGGTTCTTTTGACATGCAGAAGCTCTTTAGTTTAATTAAAGTTAGTTAATTAATTAGTTACTTAACTTAGTTCCCACTCGTATTTTTTTTTGTTGTTGTTATATTGCAATTGCTTTTGGCGTCTTTATCATGAAATCTTTGCCAGAGCCTATGTCCAAAATGGTATTTGCCAGGTTTTCTTCTAGGGTTTTTGCAGTTTTAGATTTTATATTTAAGTCTTTAATCCATCTTGAGTTGATTTTTGTATATGTTGAAAGGAAGAAGTACAGTTCCAATCTTCTGCATATGGCTAGCCTTAGTAATTGTTGAAATGCTATTCAACTATTTTTTTTTTTTTTGAGACAGAGTCTCACTCTGTTGCCCAGGCTGGAGTATAGTGGTGCAATCCCGTCTCACTGCAAGCTCTGCCTCCCAAGTTCTCGCCATTCTCCTGCCTCAACTTCCCCAGCAGCTGGGACTACAAGTGCATGCTGCCACGCCTGGCTAATTTTTTTGTATTTTTAGTAGAGAGGGGGTTTCACCGTGTTAGTCAGGATGGTTTTGATCTCCTGACCTTGTGATCTACCCGCCTTGGCCTCCTAAAGTGCTGGGATTACAGGCATGAGCCACCATGCCCAGCTGCTATTCAACCATTTATTGGATAGCACCATTTATTGAATAGGGAGTCCTCTCTCCATTGCTTGTTTTTGTCAACTTTATCAAAGATTAGACAGTTGTAGGTATATGTCTTTATTTCTGGGCTCTCTATTCTGTCACATTGGTCTGTGTCTGTTTTTGTACCAGTACCATGCTGTTTAGGTTACTGTAACCTTTTAGTATAGTTTGAAGTGGGGTAAGATGATGCCTCTAGCTTTGTTCTTTTTGCTTACAATTTATTTGGCTATTTGGGACCTTTTTTGGCTTCATGTGAATTTTAGAATAGTTTTTTCTATTTCTGTGAAAAATGGCATTGGTAGTTTGATAGGAACTGCAATGAATCTGTAGATAGCTTTGGGCAGCCTAGCCATTTTAACAGTATTGATTCTTGCAATCCTTGACCATACTGTGTTTTCATTTGTTTGTGTTGTTTCTGATTTCTCTGAGCAGTCTTTTGTAATTCTATGACAAAATGATAACCAACATTGTATTGAATGGGCAAAAGCTGGAAGCATTTCCACTGAGAACCTGAACAAGACAAGGATGCTCACTCTCACCACTCCTATGCAGTGTAATACTGGAAGTCTTCGCCAGAGCAATTAGGTAAGATAAAGAAATAAAAGGCATTCCAATAGAAAGAGAGGAAGTCACACTACCCCAGTTTGAAGACAATATTGTTTTGTACCTAGAAAACTCCATAGTCTTTGCCCAAAAGCTCCTAGACATGATAAACAACTTCAGCAAAGTTTCAGGATACAAAGTCAATGTACAAAAATCTGTAGTACTTCTATATACAATGTCCAACCTGAGAGCCAAATGAAGAATGCAATCCCATTCACAAAAGCCACAAAAAATAAAAAATAAAATAAAATACTTAGGAATACAGCTAATCAGGAAGGTAAAATATCTCTATAGTTAGATATTGTTTGACTTTTTTTCTTACCATTGCATGTATTTTATAAAAAGAACATCTTATTTTTTGAAATTAGAAGTTACTCTAAAAGTGTAGTTTGTTTTATACTTAATTTTTAAAGTATCAATATAAAAACGGACTCTATTTTCTAGACATTAAATGTAATACAGCAATGTGTTTGAGAACTCAAATAATAGAGGTTCCTTTCTACTTTTTCTTGCTGACTATAAATGAAGGACTCCACTGTAAATCTAGGTGGCCTCATGTCTGTTAAGCTATGGGAAATTGCCCTGTAATGAGGAATCAAAAAGGAAAAAACGCCATCTATACAAATTACTTTAATGTAATAATTATAGATTATTATTTATCACCTATTATGTAATCATTAATTGGACTATTAAAAATTAACCATCTATGATAATTTGAGATGTTTTTCACTTTTTGAATTACTAACTTGGAATTGGATGAAAATTACAGGCCCTTTAGGGAGAAAAATGCACATATATATGTACAAAAATAATTTTTTACAAAATAACATAAAGTTGACCCAACAGGAAGAGATCCAAAGGGGTACCTTTGATCCCTAAGTTGAAGTAATAAAATGTTATATTCAAAATGCATATTTTGGAAAGACGCTGTGGCGATTCCTCAAGGATCTAGAAGCAGAAATACCATCTGACCCAGCCATCCCATTACTGGGTATATACCCAAAGGATTAGAAATCATTCTACTATAAAGACACATGCACACGTATGTTTATTGTAGCACTGTTTACAATAGCAAAGACTTGGAACCAACCCAAATGCCCATCAATGATAGACTGGATAAAGAAAATGTGGCACATATACAACATGGAATACTGTGCAGCCGTAAAAAAGGATGAGTTCATGTCCTTTGCAGGGACATGGATGAAGCTGGAAACTGTCATTCTCAGTAAACTAACACAAGAACAGAAAACCAAACACTGCGTGTTCTCACTCATAAGTGGGAGCTGAACAATGAGAACACATGGACACAGGGAGGGGAACATCACATACCAGGGCCTGTTGGGGGGTTGGGGGTTAGGGAAGGGACAGCATGAGGAGAAATACCTAATGCAGATGATAGGTTGATGGGTGCAGCAAATCACCATGGCACGTATATACCTATGTAACAAACCTGCAGGTTCTGCACATGTATCCCAGAACTTAAAGTACAATTTAAAAAATGCATACTTTGTACAGATATTAATCCTTTTTTTTACTAATGTTAAATGATAAACTTAGGCACATTTAAAGTTTAAATAGTTTATTTGAGTAAACAGTGATTCATGACCCCAGGAGCGTCAGACCACAAGAGCCTTTTATAAGGTGCTTCCCACAGAAACAAGGCAAAGAAAATACTTTTGATTGGTTCAAATCGAAATTCCCTAGTTAGAGACTAGTTTGACAGTTTCTCATTGTTTAAACTTAAATTTCCTTTTACTTTTTGTCTTGACTTGGACTTCTCTTTGCTTAAATAGGAACCCAAGGTACTAGAACTGTCTCAAGGTAATGGCTTCCCAATTATGTTTTCTTAACACTAAGGAATTTTGTTTTTAATTTGGAATATACAGTTGATCTTTAAACAACACAAATTTGAAGTGTGCAAGTCCACTTATACGTGAATATTTTTCAGCCAAACCCAGTATTCACAGGATACAAACCTGCATATAGAGAGGACCAACTTTTCATACCTGCGGGTTTCACAGGGCCAATTACAGATGATTGTGTGTGGATTTGGGTATATGCACAGTCCTGGAACCAGTTTGCGCTTACCAAAGGATGTCTGTGTTACCATATTTAATCATATTTTGGTCAT
The DNA here is from genome assembly GCF_009764315.1 of Trachypithecus francoisi. NCBI lineage: Eukaryota > Metazoa > Chordata > Mammalia > Primates > Cercopithecidae > Trachypithecus > Trachypithecus francoisi. Next base: position 70,782,157 of record NW_022681454.1, read on the forward strand.
CGCCATTTGTAAGATGCCCCATTATTTTATATTTAAAGATAAAAATCATTATATTTTAATTGTAGGGTGTCATTAATGGTAAAATGTCTCCGGTTTCAGAGATGTTAAAAATGTAAAAGGTGCATCTTAGAATCAATAAATTATGGTATTTCTTTTTACTTTAGACATGAAAAATTGCTTTTACTTCAGACAAATGAATATATAAAATATATTAGGTCTTATAATATCTGCCATTTCTCTCTATGATTTTCCAAGAACTGAATTCACCTTCCTTAGGAAACTCATACATTTGTATCTAATTTTATTGTAATCTATTATTTCTAAAAGAGAATCTTAACATCGCTGACCTTATCCTATAAACTTTTGACCTCCTTCTTGCTTAAAATGATATCTCAAGACCTGAACCTACCCACTCTAGCAAGTACTATAAATAGAGCAGAATCCAAGCGGCCTGCAATTTCTAGACTCAATCATAATCATTCTCTGATTTCTTAGATATCGAATCTTACCTTCTGATATATTTCAATCAGGTCTTCAGAGTCTAGAAGTGAGGCATCTGGCAGACCATTCATACTTGTGTGTTTTTTTTTTTTTTTTTTGGTTCTGCCTCCCTTAATCAACGTTATGTTGATGTAAAAGACTCCTGTATCTTTGATCCAAACATTTGCTTCAAACCTGTCCTAAGACTATCATTCTTATCCACCTTTGCCAGAGGTACCAAAAATGCCAACAAATAACTGTTAGACTGGCAAGGTTTTCCATCTGGGACATAGTTTTTGGATCTGATAGCTCTTCCTCCTCATTTCCTCATAAGATGTATTTTATATCATTATCTTTATTGACAGAAACCAAATGTCAAAAGTCAGTGAGCCAAGAGAGAGCTAAGAAAGATTAGAAACCTTAAGGTATTGAAGACACAAAGCCATACAAACTTTCTGCTAGTTCTGCTAGAAAGAAACCATAGGTGGAAATGCTGATGGCAGTTAGGCTTATTCGTGTTTCAAAATTTTTAATTTACCAAGCATCCTGGGAGGTCATTTGACTGATGAGGCCTATTCATCTCATCAGATGTGTGAACAAAATAAAACATTTATTTTAATCTTTGAATAAACATTTATATCTTTGGACAAAGATGGAGAATCATTAGTTAGATCATTACCTTTGAATGTGTTTAGAAACTGAAAATATATTAAAGGATGTGGACACTAGATTTTCTGAAGGAATATTTGAATAATGGCTGAAAGATTTTGATATATCCAAGTAAAACTAAAACCCACAAATTATAGTCAAATTCATAGATGCAAAAAGGTTTTCAAAGTATTAACATTCAACATGGACAACCAAATAAAAAGCAAATATATATAACTTCCTAACATCACATTTATCTAATAACGGATATACGTTAAGAATTTTCAGGGTTGAGTGGTTTCAGTGCCAATACGGTACAGAATTTTTGTATATGCTATATCACTAACTTACATAATCCCACCTTTTACATGCATGTGTATATTTTACAGTTTGAAAAACAGTAGTATTTGTCAAGTATATATATTTGTTATCACACACACACACGCACATACAGCTTATCCTCATTGCTCACAGATTTTATATTTGTGAATACACAAATATAAATTTGGGGCAAATTTATTTTTAGCCCCAAATCAATACTCATGTCACTTCTGCTGCCATTCACAGACATGCTCATCTACAGGGAAGCAAAAAATTGGGGCTACCCAGTGCTCACATTCCCAGCAGATTTTGAACAAGTTCATGCTCTGCCTTCTTGTTTCAGTTCTCACACTGTAAACCAGTGTACTTTTTGAGGTCTGTCTAGTGTTACATTGTTTACATTTTTGTGCTGTTCATTGATAATTTTGCTGTTTAAAATGGCCCCCAACAGAGTGCCCAAGTGCTTTCTAGCATTTCTAAGTGCCAGAAGGCTATGATGTGACTTATGGAGAAAAGGCATGTTAGATAAGCTTTGCTCAGGCATGAGTTATAATGCTGTTGGCCAAGAGTTCAATGTTATTGAATCAACAATATATATTAAATAAGGCATCTTTAAAGAGAAACACACACAAAACAAGGTTATGTATTGATTGGTTGATGAAAATATTGTGACCAGGGGCTCACAGGAACCTATACCTGTATTTTCTCTAAAGGCAATTGCTTAGCACTCCATAATTCAGTGTTTTCAGTGACTTTATAGACTATAACTACTGTAATTAACAAGAATCAACTGTGTATATAATATAGGATGCCACATCTAGATGACAACTGTTTTTGCTTAGTTTCCTTTTGTCCAAAACCTCTTTCTATTTGGTGGTGGAAATTCCCCTATTGTTTAAGTCTTGATTGGAGTACAAGTTGGCAAGCTGAAGGGAATTAGATACTGTCTCTCCACACTCCTGGAAGTAAGGATGCGGGCACTTGACCTAGATTCGGCTGATTAAATGCTGCTACCTAGGACACTGAATGTTGAGCTTGGGATGTAAAGACAAAGGCTCACTTCCTAAAAAAGATATATTTATTCCCATTGGCAGCTTGCAGCAGCAGCAGTGTTTGGCCATGGAGATCACACTAGACAACTTTACAATGTGACCAGAGCTGAGAATGTTGATGCTGATGCTTTCTATGTTTCCTTTCCATTTTCTGAACCTGATTCTCTCTAGTCTTCCCATCAAATCTGTGAGTGACAGCCCCATACACTTCCAATAAATTATTTTTCTTATAACTTAGCCAGATCTTGTGTTTGTGCCTTGCAACCCGGAATCCAGATGGATACAAGTATCATATGCCAAGTGTTATGCCAAACACTGTCAAATTATATTAAAAATCTGTATTTTATGATTCTGGGAGTATTACAAAAAATATAAAACCTATGTGAAGTAAATATATTTCCGTTAAAGGACTTGTCATCTTTTGTCTGCCCTTTACCTAATATTTTATCTAAATTATAGAGGAGAAAGCCAGAATTTTTTAAAGATTTTTAAGATATTTTAAAGAGTAATATATATTTGACAGAACTATTAAAATATATGTTAAAGGCTTCTAGTTACATAAAAATAGCATCTGGACTTAATCAATTATTTTACTCATAAATTGGTCTTAATTTTTACTCCTTAGAAAGCGCTTTCACAAAATGTTACTTTTCTGCAAGCATTCTGAACTTTAGGGTTGACATTTTCTCTGCAGAAATATTTTGAAATTATTATCTATAATTGAATTGCCTTTCAACTCCATCCAAACATGTAAATATATATTTAAATAAGAACTAAAAGTTAATGAAGCCAAGCAGCTATTCTATAGATATTTGTTACAAATATAAGCTTAAGAAATCTGATAAATTATGAATATTGATTAGCCACATATAATTCAGTATTTACAGGGTAATTTTCCCGGCGTATAGGAATAAATGCTTTGCTTACAATTTATTTCTTATTGGCTGTCTATTAAGTATAAAAAGCCAACAAAGATATTCAGGCTTCTAGTTAATCCTTCCACCTCCTGTACAAACTATTCAGTCCTATGGTGCTTTGGTTTTGTTTTATTTCATTTTCACATTCAATTTCAGAAGTGTTGAATAATAAAACTGTTTTCGCAGATTATATTATCCAAAAATGTTTAGATATACTTGCAATTTCTCTCACTTCCTAAAAAAGATGATCCCCAGTCCCACATGTTGAAGTGTTAAAGACCCCAGGGGGAAGAAATAAGAGTTTTGTTACTCTCAGATTAAACCCATCCCTGAAAGCAGTAAGAAATACTCCTCACATGCTGGAAATGCAACTGTTGAATTCAAGAAAGTACAGCCATCAGCTCCACCTGAGAAGCACAGACACAGGCCAAAAAGAACCTCTTGGGTGCTTAATATCTTGGCAGCTTCTAAATGCCCATCCCTGGGTATTCCTAAACCAGACAGGCAAACCAGGCCATCACAGAAATATGTAAACATGTTATCTGTTCAAATAAAATCTGTTAAAGTTAAAAAGGAAATATACAGCCATTACACAGTGACCAGTGAAATTAGCATTGCTCGGCACCGTGGCTCATACCTGTAATTCCAGCACTGTGGGAGGCCGAAGCGGGCGGATCACTTGAGGTCTGGAGTTCTAAACTACCCTGGCCAACATGGTGAAACCCCATCTCTACTGAAAAAATACAAAAACTTAGCTGGGCATAGTGGCAGCACCTGTAATCCTAGCTACTTGGGAGGCTGAGGCAGGAGAATCTCTTGAAACTGGGAGGCAGAGGTTGCAGTGAGCCAAGATTGCACAACTACCTTCCAGTCTGGGCAACAGAATGAAACTCAGTCTAAATAATAGTAATAATAATAATAATAATAATAATAGCAAGACAAAAAAGCCAGAAGGCCAAAAAGATACTCTGCATCCTATCATCTACACTCTCCAAAAAAATTACCCCCTTTCTTTGGGGATTTTTTAAGAAACATATTCCTAGAAATATGTCTGATTCCAACCCTTAGTTTTATATATCAGGATTTTGGAACTATTTTTCCAATTTTTTTCAACCATCCCTTAAGATTATGAGCAATTTTATAGAGAAGATAGTTAGATAATAGTATATATTCCCTGTACAGTGTCACCTGCTATTTATCTACTTTCCTTCAGTAACTACCAGTTAATTCAAGTTCTTGATTCTCTACTCAGTATTGTGGCCAATTTTCTGCATAACATATGCAGAAAAGTAGCAAGGAATGCATTCAATTCGAAATAAAATTAAATTCTCGGATATAATGTGAATTTAGAGATCTCAAAACTACAATTTTTTGTTTCTATTGGATAGTTATGATCTCTAACATAAAATTGAATCTCAAAGGCACTGTGGCACTATCAACTTATCTTACATAGCTTGTAATGAGAAATTGACATTAGGTTGATGGGGATAATAATTCCATTTTTACAGCAATAAAAGCTACTCTTTTTCTAGAAAGAAAACAATTTCTAAAAGAAAAGTAATCATGTAACTATTGATTTACCATCAAAAATGTATGTCTACCTGGTAGTGAAAATAAAATTTAGAGATTTAAAACAACACTGCACAAATTTGTAATTATTTTCCTCCTTCATCTCAATAGCTTTTAACTGTGTCTTATCTCTATCCAGAGATTAATTGATATTTTTTACACTTGGAGAATGATTGACTTTTAAATTTTTTACTGACACTATCTAATATTGCTTTGGTCTCCTAAACTCTACTCTGAACCACTGCAAAGATATCTCTGTCCTCATAATTCCATTTACAACCTTCTTCATTACCTGTAATATTTCAATAAGAAATGTCCATGGCCTTATGCTTCTCATCTGGACTTTAAAACTATTCCCATTAAGCAAGCTCTTTATTATTATAAATGAGAAATTTAAAAGATGAAGAATTAACTGCACTGCTACTCTTTTTCCTCTAGTTTCCTAAGACATCACAAGTTGCCTTCCAGAGGAGAAACAGATGAATGGATTATTAAAGTCTCAAGACAGAAAGGAGCTTATTTTCTCTTCTCTAAGCTACTTACTCTCATCATCTTGTAATTAATGAATGAATTACATTGAACAACAACATAATGTAATGTTAAAAAGAAAACATATTTGTCATTGTTGTTGTTGTTTTAGAAATTGGCAAGCTAAAATTTACATGAAAAGTCAAAGAACTCAGAACTGAAAAACTAAGTTGAGGGATTTATAATACCTGATTTCAAAACTTACTAAAGGCCAAGAGTAATCAAAATAGTGAGTACTAAGCTCTGATTTTTTTTTTTTCTTGCCCCAATTCCTAAGGGGTTTGGGGAGTCATGCCCTACAAACCATAAATTCTCATCAGATGCATTTTGTTTAACTCTATATATTGTGACTTACTTTCCAATCTGACTCCGTCATAACATTATGTGACAAAGAAGAAAGCCAAAATATTTTATCCCCAAACATGTTTCTTTGACATATTTTGAAATGGCCCTGCAAAGCTGTCCTTTGTGGGAGAGAATCTGCATCTGTAAAGAATCTCTATTAACATGGCTAGATCTTTTTCTTCCAGACTCTCCCAATCCTAAAGAGATGAACTAAGAGTCTAGCACCTTTTAAATATCTGAATAGGAAACATTTGTCATCTGCTATCTCTAAGGCAGCCACTGTAAGACTTCAAAAGAACTTTGGTCTCCACAATATTTTATCTTAACCTGAACATTTTCTTTCTGTGGATGCCAGGTCTTTAGACAAACTCAACCAATTGCCAACCAAAAAATGTTTAAATCTTTATATTTACCTATAGCCTGAAACCCACCTCCCCACCTCCTCAGGCCTCCCACACCCCACATACCCCCACTCCTGTTGCTTTGAGTTGTTCTGCCTTTCTTAACCAAACTAATGTATTTCTTAAATGTATTTGATTGGTGTCTCATGACTCCCTAAAATATATAAAACCAAGCTGTACCCCTACCAACTTGGGCACATGTTCTCAGGACCTCCTGAGGGCTGTGTCACAGACCATGGTCACTCATATTTGGCTCAGAATAAATCTCTTAAAATATTTTATAGAGTTTGACTCTTTTTGTCAACAACAGCTTGGAATGGGCATAAAGACAGAAAAAAAAATCATAACAATCAGACAGAATAGAGTCCAGAAATACACTCAAACATGTAAGATCAATTGCTTTTCAACAATTCAGTGGGAAGTATAGGGGTTTTCCAAGTCAGATGATCCACTGATAAATCCTAGAGAACCAAACAGTGTAACTCTGAACATTTCTAATTTCTCTTAATGCTTCAATTTTCCTATCTGAAAAATGGAAAAATACTAATACATATTTTACAAGGTTTTTTTTAAAAGAGGCTAATAGTGACATGTTTAATTGTTTAGCACACTGGTACATTTGCTATTCATTTAACACATTTATTGATACCTATTATTGATGCCTATGCTTTTCTCAGACCTGAAAATGCATTCTTGTGACTAACCCCATAGATAATCCCTGTTAAACCACAGATACACACTGGAGCAAAAAACAATTTCTTAAAACTCCAAATAAATTCTGTGTTAAAAAACTGAAAGACACAATAATGAAAAGGTAATTACTTCAGATAGAGGATTCAAGGAAATTCTGTTTAAAGAGGAAAATTTAAACCAGCATCTAAATCACAAAAGGATCAAGATAAGAGAAGATCAAAGAGAAACTCATTCCAGGTAGAAGGAACAAGACCAGAGTTATCTTGGTGTGTTTTAGAAACATAAAGAAGCCTAAGTTGATGAAGCAGGGAGAACAAGTTGGAGAGTGATAAGAAATAAAAGCCACAGAATACATAGGTCTCTGAAAACCATTATAAGGAATATAGGTTTTATCCTAAATGTAATTGGAAGCATTGAAGGGTTTAGTAGAGAAATGACAAATTGGATGTATGTTTTACAAAGGTCACTGTGGCCTCATGGAACATTAATTGTGGTAGGTCAAGAATAGAGACTAGCTGCAGGCTACAAGGTTGTTCAAAAAAGAGGTGTGTTGGCCTTTACTTCCAGGTTGTAATGTAGATGGTGAACAACTGTATCGGACATTCTTGTGGCTAACCCTATAGATAATTCCTGCTCCCTTTTCCCTTGCTATCTCCTCAGATAAAGGTTGGAAAAGCTAAACTTTTACTTTTTCTAACTCCCTTAAAGCAAGGTATAGCTATTTGCCGCAAATATGGCCAAAGAGAAACAGAAACCTGTTGGAGTTTTTTTGAGAAGCTTTTAGCTTCCTGATAAAGGGGATACTCCTTGTTAATGCAGATGTAAAGCTCACAGCTGCAGAAGCTCTTCTGCTCATGAGGAAATCTGATAAGCAAGAAAAATGTCTGAAATAGCCATTTTGTTGATGCAGGAAAATAAAGCATACTGGAAAGTGCAGTAGAATTATTTAAATAATTAAAAGCGGAAAGGGAAGCAGGTAGAGAATAAGATTGGATGAGATGCTAAAGTCATCCTGAAAAAGGGAGTGAAATGAATGGGGGTTTATAGATAACTGCTACAAAGAGATGTTGCAGGAGACAGAGCCTAATTATGACTTTAAAGAAGGTGAAAATTTTGTATGCACAGGGAGGAGAAATATTTTGAAAACCAAAAAGTATAAAGCAAGGATAACGTCTGCTCTCACCTCAGATATTGTTGTATATGGGGATGTTAGAGAGAAAGAGAGGGAAAGAGAAAAAAAAGATTTCCCTCAAGAAAGTGGCTAGAAAATAAGGTCAATGAGACATAGCCAGTTTGAATCAGCGTAAGAGTGTGAAGGGCAGGTTTAGGGAAGAGGGTCAGAATACAGGAATTTTTGCTGTTGACAGACTGTTTAAATCCAAGAGAAAAAGATTGATAAAGCAGAGATTAGCAAGAGAAAGAAACTGGGCAAGGTTAATGAGTGTGCAGAGAAGTAAGCAGAAGTAAATCAAGGAGATGATTGATAATCTAGAGTGCTTTGGTTCTAATGGTACCTGGAATGAACAGGGACAGATGCATTTATTTCTCATATTTAGGTGAAGTGAAAACTCTATCACATGGCACCATGAACAACTCTTCTTCCCTATGGGTATCAGTGATGCAGTAGCATGGAAGAAGTCCAAGCTTCTCAATGGGCTTACATTATTTATTTATTTAATCAGTATCATCAAGTATTTATGTTATGTGAAGCTCTTTTAGGTTGATAAAAGAGGATGGAGAAAAGCAAAGTCTCTTCCCTAAAAGAGCTCACAGGACAATGAGGAAGGACTGACAACAAAGACATAAAAAATATAGCTACTATATTAAGTGATGGTAACAATACAAATCAAGCAAGGTAAAGTAGATAGAGAATTTCAGGGAGTTGTGCTGCCTCCTCTCTGAGGTGGTGATGGTTGATAATTGAGTGAGGGGTAAGCTGTGCAAATGTCTTGGTAAAAAGCACAATGAAAACAGTAAGCACCAAAGCCCTGAGATGGGAACATGTTTTGCATGTTCAAGAAACTGAAGGGGAGTAATAGATCACAAAAATGCCAAGGAAGTCAGATCATTAGACTGGATAAGGACTTCAGATTTTTGCTTTGTGGAGATGGATCACCACTAGAAGGCTTTGTAGGTGAGTGACATAATCTGATGTGTTAAAAAGAACTCTCTGGTTGGATGAGACTAACCTCTAATAAGACAAGGATGATAATTATGAGTCTACTGCAGCAATCCAAGTAAGAAATGCTGGTGTTTGGACGAGAATGGTTTCAATGAAAGTGGTAAGAATTAGTGAGATTCTATATTGTCTTTCAAAAATAGAGATGAAAGAATTTGCTATTGATTTGGATGTAGGGTGGTAAACCTTGACATAGTCAAGGTTTTTGGCTGAGCAGTGTGGATAATAGAATTGACTGTTACTGTGAGGGAGGATTGAGGAGGGAGAGGGAAGTAAGTATGAGAAGGGAAATCAGGAACTCAATTTTTTTGGTTATCTGTTTGAAAAATCTAAGTGGAGATGTTGCATGGAAATTTGACATACATGTCTGGGGTTTGTAGAAATGGTTTAGGCTACAGATACAAACTTAGAATCATCAGAAATATTGATGTCATTTGAAGCCATGTGTCCTGATGAGATCACTGGAGGTGGGCAGCTAGATTGATAGGATTAAAGCCTTTAGATTAAGCCCTGAGCACTCACACTTGGAAACATAGAGAAAGTAGAACAAGCAGAACAGACTGAGAAGTAACAGCCCATGAGGTAGAGGAGAAACAAGAGATAATTCTGTCCTGGAAGTCAGGAGAAGAAAGTGTTTTAAAGAGAAGAGGTTGGTCGTCTATTTCAAATGTAGATGATGGATGAAGTCTGCATCTAACCACATGGAGGTCACTTGTGTTATCCTAAGCTTCCAGGAGCACAAAATGCTATGAAGCCATTTTCATTCTAGAGACTGTAGGGTGACTGCTGGGAAACGAGTTGTCTCATATGAAGTAGGAACCCAGGGACCTCCTCTTTCCTAAGTTCATTGCAGCAAGATACCCCTTCCTATTCATAATGAAGGGATCATGACCAGTGAAATGATTGGTTTTATACTCTGTCCTTGAAATCTCACATTCAAACATCAGACCACTAATTTTACCATTCAGAGTGAGTTCTGCCCCAGCCACACCCTCCCAGGGCTATGACAAATTCCAGCATCTGTGAAAAAATGATAGAGATTGGATTAAATGACATTAGAGGCATCTTAATTAAGAGGATACATTGCAGAGAGAGTGGAAGAGTAACGTGATTTCAGAGTTATTGGAGTAAATGAATCATAATCGTTCAAGGTACTTTTCATAATTTATATAGGCTTTTTATAACTCAAAAATTAGTTATCTCATTGCTATCAGTTGAAGAAGCTACCGCCCACAAGACTTAATTTCCTGAGGGCAGGTTTCATTCATATGTATATCTTCAAAGGTTGGCATAATGCTTGGCCAATAGGTTTTATGCTTAATAAATGTATTTTATATGAAGTTACCAAAACCCAGCCTCATCTAGTGTGTGAATAATTGCCCTATTCTAATGCTTTATGGTTCACTCATGGTTTTATAGGTCTGGGATCCAGACTATCTCCTAATATTTCTAGTTACAGAATCTTAACTTGCTTATATTGAACCATATCTCCATAATACACTTCCTGTTGTTACCAGATTCATTTCCTGTCACCCGTCATTTAGATCAATGTCCTTCAAACATTGTGTCTTTATAATAATACCATGAAGGAAACAGGGGAAGGCATGTTGATCACCATTTGATGCTAGAATGTTTAGAAACATCATGCTCAGCATGGTATTGACAAGCAAAGAACAGTATATTATTTTCTCTCTGTTTTTTAAGGTTGAGGCCATTTGCTTTCGATTCAAGGGATAAAAGAATTGTGCTCTTTATAGGGTTACATGAGACCAAGGAAAGATTAACTACAAAGCTGATTTAGTAGCTTAAATTTCAGGGTCCTCACTGAATCACACCAGTGCCAAGGTACTAGGAGTAGCCCCAGTAGTTGTATGTTTGTAATTTAATATTTTATTTCTTTTAGAAAGCTTCCACATTTTTATAAGCTTTAGGAACTACAAAATCTGTATGCACGCTGACTAAAATTATTTTTTTAATAGACAGATTAAAACAAATCTAGTCACACAACACAAAGTACCATTAACTAGTATTTATTGGATAAATCTACCTCACAATAGGAAGACACTTTATTTTTTTTATTTTATTTATTTATTTATTTGAGATGGAGTCTTGCTCTGTTGCCCAGGCTGGAGTGCAGTGGCCTGATCTTGGCTCACTGCAATCTCCATCTCCCAGGTTCAAGCAATTCTCCTGCTTCAGCCTCCTGAGTAACTGGGATTACGGGCATGTGCCACCATGCCTGGCTAATTTTGTATTTTTAGTAGAGTCGAGATTTTACCATGGTTGGTCAGGCTGCTCTTGGAACTCCTGACCTCGTGATCTGCCTACCTCGGCCTCCCAAAGTGCTAGGATTACAAGCATGAATCACCGCGCCCAGCCCAAAGACATTTTTTAAAAATATATAATATTTGTTCTGTTGAACACGAAAAATACTATCTTTGTAAGGATAGCAGAAAATGAAATGTATTATGATCAAAATAAAAATCAATGCTGCAGGTTTATTTATAATATTCTAAATATTTTCAAAATTAATTCAGGACTACTGTCCCATTTTAACCTATCAGCTCTCTTTGAGTAAGAAACTATGAGCTTCCGTTGTAACAATATATAGGTTTTATGTTTTGATATATCAGCCTTCAGTCTTACAATCTTTGACAATAGATCTTAGGAAGAATATTTAAATGACATTTTTTATGAGTTCTTACTATTAGTGTTTGTTTAAGACTTACCAAATAACTTCTATGAAAATCTGTATCTTTGTCAATGTGCCTGCAAAATATGGTAACTCATTTTATGGGGAACCTTTCATTTTTGAGACAAAAGATTAAGTGAAACTCACATCTGCCTGTTCTGCCAGCAGTGACTTGTCAATCTTCCAGATGCTCACCAATCCTCCTCTGACTATCCTGTAATTTAAAAGTGGTCACAAGAACTAAGACAGAGCTTCACTAAATATTGCTCAGTTTGTTCAGGGAAGATAAACTAAAATGAGTTTTCAAAAAAAGTGTTTGTGGTTTCTGTGTGTTTTAATTCAATCTGTTTTTATCCACATTCTCCCAAACTTAAAACAAACAAGTGTAATTCAGTTTCATTCTGACTCTTTTTCCAAATATTGTCTGTCTCTGCATCTCTGCATTTATTTTTCTTTCTCAATTCCACAGTTGTTATATGAAGTAAGATTGCAAACTCAAAATGAAGAGAATCTAATTCTTGTTTTGTGTGAAGTTCTTGTGCAGATAAGTAAACCTCCTCTCCACATAGGGAATTAAATGTCTATAAAGCTTGTGCTGATGGAGGCCCTTTCTCTTCAGTTATAGCTTATTGCTTCACCTATTGACTTGAGCATATTAATTCTCATGCATTTAATTTCTTGCACTGATGAGAGAGAGGTTGAAAAGCACAAAATTTAAAACTGCTTGCACACATAAAGTGTAAGTATGCCAGTCCCTCTTACTCTTTTCTCTCTCTCTTTACCATTTTTTTCAACGCCTAGGAAACTAGGAAGAGAAAGAACATGTTATAAATAGAAAACACAGCACATCCATGGGTTGTCCCTTTGTCTTCGAAAAATGTGAGAGAAGCATGAAGTTAGTTTTCTATTAGTCCCCATAGACCAAAGTGATGACTAGAGACAAATATGTCCCTTGCAAAATATTACAGAATTTCTGGCTCTCACTTCAAACTTCTTTTTGACTATGAACAAAATTAAATATTTCTTGGTTATTACTCAATTGTCAAAATGTTGAAATTATAAATGAAAACTTTTGATCATTTGTGAAATATATTACTGACCATTTTCATAGATAACTCTGTATTGCAAATGGCAACATCTATGAATCTGTAATCTGTCCACACCTTTTTTTTTTTTGCAATGTGTCTTTCTCTTCTGCTTTCTGCAAAACCACTTAGAAATTTTAGTTTAGAAAACTAAATGTGCTCAAAGCAGCAAAAAATATATTGGTAGAGATGGGCTTATAAGAGGTGTCATCTAAGTTATGAAACTTAATAAATAATATCAAAACTTAGTAGGGGAAAAGATTTGAGTCAGCTTTTATGGCAATTTATACCACATTACCCACAATGCCCAGTACTTGGAATAGTAGTTAAGAAGTCATCATGATTACAAAAGAAACAATACAAAGAAAATCTTAAGAACTATTCAATCTAAATCTCAAAATCAAATTTGTGATAATCACCTATTAAGTTGTGCTGAGAAGTGCTTTTCCATGCTGTTTGTAAATAAATAAAGAAAAGAACATGAAACGAAAGTAATTTTGTCACACAATAAGGGATTGCATTTTAGTGCAAAAACAGGTCTCTGCGGGGCCATCAGACAGCTTCCTGGAGTGGAATAATTAAGTTTGAGATTGCTGGAGGGGACTGCAATGGTATTTTAGTTTATAGCCTCAAAACCAAGGGGATCCATTAAAATGAAATAAGTGAAATTGTACTAGCTCCTTGTAGGCCAAGTACCTGAGTGACATCACCATCATCAAGGTAACATGCTTACATTATACCAGACTACATTTAATAATAGCACAATCTCAGACAGTCTTTCTGCCACACAGGGATAAAACAATACTCTAAGGAAAGGGATCTGACAGAAAATGAGCCAGTAAAGGAGAAACAATTAATTAAAGAGTCATTTGGGAGCTGATAAACAGTCATGAGAAAGTCACTAAAATCTGATATTAAATGTGATTTAGCTGAATTAGTTTAGAAGATAATTTCACATTGTGATTTCCAGACAGTCTGACACCAAAAGTCAGAGTTTTCTCATCTCCAATGGGAGATAGGGGACACAGCAATATGGCATGATAAGTATTGACCCCAGATGACAAACTCTTAGTAACATAAGCAGTACTCAGTTTCTTCTGAGAATCACTAAGTTTCAAATGAGCTATAGTATTATATAGCCTAAATAGTATGGAACATACGTGAAATATTAAGCAGGTATGATTTTGTTCTTTTAATAGTAGAAATGATGGAGATTAAAATGCTTCAGCTGAAAACTAGGTACTGTTACAGTTCACCCATTATCTATGGCACTGAGAAAAACAGGAATATTTCATGTAAAAAGAGATTATTGTATTAGTGTTCTCTAGAGGGACAGAACTATTAATAGAACAATTAATAGAATTGATATATATATATAAAAGGGAGTTTATTAAAGATTGTTAGTTCCTACGATCACAAGGTCCCACAATGGGCCATCTCCAAGCTGACGAGCAAGGAAGTCAGTCCAAGTCCCAAAGTTGAAGAACTTGGAGTCCAATGTTTGAGGGCAGGAAATATCTAGCACCAGAGAAAGATGTAGGCTGAGAGGCTAAGCCAGTCTAGTCTTTTCACAATCTTCTGCCTGCTTTTATTCTAGCTGTGCTGGCAGCTGATTACATTGTGCCCACCCAGATTAAGGGTGAGTCTGCCTTTCCCAGTCCACTGACTCAAATGTTAATCTCCTTTGGCAATACCCTCACAGAAACACCCAGGAACAATACTTTGCATCCATCAGTCCAATCAAGTTGACACTCAGTATTAACCATCACAAGTTTACCCCTTGTCAACTTGAACTCATACACATTTCCTAAAATCATATATAATCTTCAAATAAAGACAATAATAAGGTCATAATTATGCCTAACAAAATACAAGTATCCTCTGCACAACCAGAAATGCACCAATCCACAACCCAAATGCTATTACACAAAGTTAACAACACTTAAATGCTGATATGAAGTCAATAAATCTTATGTCACATGATAAAGGAAAAAAGGAAATAAAATGAAGATGTTTTCTTAGTACAAGCGTATACACGCACCAACATGTTTTTAACAAAAGAGGGAGGAAATACTCATGACAATTATGGTCCTCATTTCTGCAATTTGTCACATATTCATAGCTGGTATTAATGACTACCTTCTTTTACTACCCATTCTGTATTCCCTCTGCCTTCAGCAAGCACCTCAGCAGGTTGTGGGTTTTTTTTTTTTTTTCCTGGTGGAGTGACCCAAACCTTCATTTTTGACAGATCTAGGCCATTTGTAGTCCTGCTTGGACTGGGCTGCTGTAGCTTCCCATTGACCTTAATCACAGGGCATGGTAATTCTAAGAGACGCTCTAATGGATCTCCTGTATACTATGCATACTCTTCCTTACCTCCATTGTGGAATAATAGGCTGATTTCATCTTGATGGTCCAGGTCAATCACCCCACCCAACACAGTTACTCCTTCTTAGCCTGTTGACTTAAAGGTAGGAGGAGCCCAAACTCTCCAGGTGGCAATCTTAACTCTCAGTTTAATGAAATTGTTCTTGTGTCTCCTGGTGACAGCGTTCCTCCCTCTGGAACTAATACCTCTAGGCCAGCAGAACATAATGTCACAGGAACAGGAAGCAAAAATTTTGCTAGTGGGTTACTAGGGGTGATGGTGAGTGGTGCCACTTCCACTTCCACCCCTTGATTTCTGGACCCGTGAATCCTGGCTATGGGAGAAAGAATACCATGTACTGGACACTGCTTCAGAGCATACAGGACATTCTGGAGAATTTTGCCCCAGCCCTGCAAAGTATTGTTGCCTAGTTTGCATTGTCATTGTAACTTCAAAAGGCCATTCCACAGTTCTATCAATCCAGCTTCTTCAGGATGATGGGGAACATGGTAAGACCCATGAATTCCATGAGCATGAGCCCAGTGTGTTTGCTACTTCTCACTCACTGGATCCAGTCAGCATAATGTTATCAGTGTTGTCCATGAAAAGAGTTGAACTCTACAAAATATTTGAAGAGGTTTATTCTGAGCCAAATATGAGTGGCCATGGCCCATGACACAGCACTTAGGAGGCCCTGAGAACATGTTACCAAGGTGGCTGGGGCACAGCTTGGTTTCATACATTTAAGAGAGGTATGAAACGTTTAAGAAATACATTGGTTTGGTCCAGAAAGGTAAGACAAATCAAAGTGGGGGCTTCTAGGCTATAGGTGAATTTAAACATTTCCTGATGGACAATTTGTTGAGTTTGGCTAAAGATCTGGGATTGATAGAAAGGGAATGTTCAGGTTAAGATAAAAGATTGTGGAGACCAAGGTTCTTTTGAAGCCTTATACTGGCTGCCCTTACAGACAACAGATGACAAATGTTTCCTTTTCAGATCTTAGTTAATCTCTTTAAGATTGAGAGGGTCTGGAAGAAAAAAATCTGGAATGTTAATAGAGATTTTTTACAAATGCAAATTTCCCCCAACAAAGAACAGCTTTGCAGGACTACTTCAAAATATATCAAAGAAACATGTTTTGGGGATAAAATATTTTGATTTTCTTCTTTGTCTAGTAATGTTATGCCAGAGTCAGGTTGGTTACGACATATAGGGTTAAATAAAACCCATCTGATGAGAATTTATAATTTGTAGGGCATGACTTCCCAGACAGCTTAGATGGGAATTTGGACAAGTTAAAAAAAATCAGAGTTTAGTCCTCAATGTAATGGACCAATGTGATATCTTGTGGAAGGGAAAATTGATCAAGGTCTCTCTGAACAAGACTATGACACAAAGCTGAAGAGCTGATATACCCCTGAAGTAGGACAGTAAAGCTATATTGCTGGCCTTGCCAGCTGAAGACAAACTGCTTCTGGTGGGCCTTATAAACAGGAATGGAGAAAAAGGCATTTGACAAATAAAAGGCTGCATATCAGGTACCAAGAAATGTGTTAATTTGCTCAAGCAATGAAACCACATCTGGTACAGCAGCTGCAATTGGAGTCACCACTTGGTTAAGCTTACAATAATCCACTGTCATTCTCCAAGATCCACGTCTTCTGCACAGGACAAATAGGAGAGTTGAATGGGGATGTGGAGGGGATTACTACCCCTATGTCTTTCAAGTCCTTGATGGTGTCACTAATCTCCACAATCTCTCCAACGATGCGATATTGTTTTTGATTTACTATTTTTCTAGGTAGAGTCAGCTCTAATGGCTTCTATTTGGCCTTTCCCACCATAATAGTCTTCACCCTACAAGTCAGGGAGCTAATGTGGGGGTTCTGCCAGCTGCTAAGTATGTCTATGCTAAGTATGCATTCTGGCACAGGGGAAATAACCGCAGATGAGTCCAAGGACCCACTAGACCCCCTGTAAGTTGAACCTGAGCTAGAACTCCATTAATTACCTGACCTCCATAACCCCCCACCTTACTGGAGGACCACAATGACATTTTGGGTCCCCTGGAATCAATGTCAGCTCAGAGCCAGTGTCCAGTAATCCCTGAAATTTCTGTGAAATTTCTGATTATTTCCCTTTCCCCAATGCACAGTTACCCTGGTAAAAGGCTAAAGGTCTCTTTGGGGAAGGATGGGAGAAAGATTAACAGTATAAGTTGTTGGTAATGTAGTGGGGTCCTTCCTCAAGGGGACCTGTCCTCCCCTTCATGCAAAGGGTTCTGTAAACTGGCTCTAGTCTGGAAATTGATTGAGGGGCCATGATTCTCTGTTTTTATAATTCAAATTAGTCTTTTGTCCACTCAGCCTGGAAGTATTCTGCTTATTTAAATTAAGTAGGAATGCAGTAAATTTCCTATCAATTTCACTTCTAGGATCACCATGTTTAACTAGACAATGCCAGAGCTCTACATAAATCAAACTATTCTGATTGTTGCTTTGCTTCTCTTGTCCTTAATGGTAGCCATGCCCACTGTGCCTTTGATGGATGAGTGTCACCACTTGGCTCCTGCCACCTTGGGTTCCAGTTATTCCCATTGCATTTATATTTGGTAGTTGAACATCTACGGTTTCCACTGTTAGATATGGCATATAGAGAAAAGCAATACATACAGAACTCTTCAAAGATGCAGGTGCTGCCCTCACAAATCTGTTTTCCAAAGCATTGGTAAAGGGTACATCTTCTGGACCTTCCCAGCTAGAATAAGTAGGCCTAAAGTGACTAATCCACTCCAGCATCCCAATGTCCCTAAGCCTTTGGATCCCTTCCTCTACATTAAACCAAGGGAGGAAATCAGGCATTTCCAGTTCGCTCACAGTGAGCCATCTTTTAATCCATATTTCAGCTAATGGAGCAAATAAACTATTAGAACCTTTATTAACTCCCTGTGCTGCAACATTAAACGTAGAGTCCCTACTTAGTGGGCCCAAATCAATAAATTCAGCCTGATCCAACTGTATGTTCCTTCTACCATTATCTCATACCCTTAATATTCATTCTCATACCTGTTCTCCAGATTTCTGTTTATATAAATTGGAAAATTCAAGCAATTATTTTCGAGTATAGTATACCTCCTTGTGGGTCACACTCTGAACCTCACCTCTAGGGGCCTGCCAAAACTTTAATTATAAGTCTAGAAGCAAACAGGGGTGTTGGGGGGCAGCAGGGGGGAGGATCCTGAGGAAAATCAACATTATCTTGCTTAGTAACTGCCTCAGGGGATGCCATCACTCTTGCCTCAGGCAAGGCAGGATTCTTCTCCTCAGACAAAGATGGAAAGGCTAATGGCAGCATGGGTTGGGGAGGGGATGTTGCCACTACTGGGGATGGAGAAGCTGTTTCTTCTGGCAGAAAAGTTTCATCAGAGTTTACCAGCTCAGTGTGCCCAGCTTCATCAGGGTCCTCCCACATATCCCCATTTCAAGTTGCAAGGTCCCATTCTTTTCCAATCAATGCTGTCACTTTAATAGTAGACACCTGGCAAGGCTGTGCATGCACCTTTTGTTACAGGTCAACCACTCACATGGTAAGAGTCTGTGTCTGATTTTCCACAATTTCAGCTCTTTCTCTGCAGGAGATAAGACTCACTCAGGGCAATCTTAGCAGATTTGAGGCTCAGTATCTGCTTCTGAAGCCAGGAGTTAGAATCCCTAAGTTCATAATTTTCTTTCATCACTTTGTCCAGTGAACTTAGGAGCAACCAATCAACTTCATTATGTTCCTTCGTTCTCCACATATAGTCAAAGGTATTATGTATTAAGTCACTAAACTCCTTGCCTTTCATGAGCAGTGAATCAAGAGTGTCAAATGCATTTATTTTGTATAATAACTCTCTAAATTGTTCATGCCGAGGACTATCATTGTTCTGCATACTATTAGAATTAGAGTCCTTAGCATTTTTAAGTCTAATCACCTTAAGAAGCCAACTCCAGAAACCTGAAAACCAACAAATAAGACTCCATTTTTAATATTCTTTTCCTCTAGAACCACTCCTGGTACCAAAATCTGTATTAGTCAGGGTTCTCCAGAGGGACAGAGCTAATAGGATTGATGTATATATAAAGGGGAGTTTATTAAGGCATATTAACTCACACGATCACAAGGTCCCACAATAGGCCATCTGCAAGCCAAGGAGCAAGGAAGCCAGTCAAAGTCTCAAAGCTGAAGAGCTTGGAGTTCAATGTTTGAGGGCATGGAGCATCCAGAACTGGAGAAAGGCGTAGGCAGAGAGGCTAAGCCAGTCTAGCCTTTTCACATTTTTCTGCCTGCTTTTTATTCTGGCCATGCTGGCAGCTGATTAGATTGTGCCCACCCAGATTAAGGGTGAGTCTGCTTTTCCCAGTCCACTGACTCAAATGTTAATCTCCATTGGCAACACCCTCCAGACACACCCAGGAAAAATACTTTGCATCCTCCAATTCAATCAAGTTGACACTCAGTATTAACCATCACAATTATCAATCATAGTACTTACTGCTTGGATTCTATTAAGCAGTATAACTCATATGATGACCAAACTGGACTTCAGACATGAATAAAGTACAATCTCTCTTTTTTTTTTTTTTTTTCCTCCCACTTAGGGGAAGGTAGGTTAGGAAAAGACATAGAGACCATCTTCCCCATCCCTGTACAGAAGCTCGTGTAGGTCCCAAAGTTTTTTTGGCACATTGTTAGAGAATATATCACAATATGATCACTTTAATTTGCAAACACCTTTCAGTTCAGTAATTAGAATGTCCATTACAAGATAGATCCTCAAAGTATTCCAATCTTGATGTAGCCTTAAATCTCTTTTTTCTCCAATTAGATACTTGAAGAAAATGGGCTAAGGTGGTATCTGGTGCCTCGACCATCTACTTTCTGGAGTTCCCTTTCTTCTGCACTTGCAAGCTATTGTTTGGCTCTGTACCACATTTACTTTGGGTGGCTTTGTGCTATCTGGACAGAGTAGATCAGTGAAGCTGATATTTTTCATAAACTTGGCAGATGATTAAAACCTACTCTCTCTCTCATGATTTTGATTATAGGAGCTTGCTAATAGTTCCTTGCTCCTCCTCTTGTCTGAAATTCTCTTGTCTTGGGCGTATCAGTGTCTACAACTTGTGGATTCTTCTGACCCTTCCCTAGTCCAAGGGCATCCAGCAATACACTTGCAGCCCTTATCCCTCCTGAGATCCCAAATGGACAGGTCCAAGAAGATCCCGTACCACATAGCCCACATCCAATTTACCAGAAACAATCAGCACACACATCCCGTGTCCTGACAAGCTAGGAGAAAGTGAACCAATCACAACATAGGAGCATCTCCTGGCTCAGCCACCAGCACTGTTAGACCTTCTCTCTTGTCCTGGACCTCCTGGGAAGGAAAGACCTCAGAACACTAACTGCTTTACCTTCCTTTGCTGGGATCAGGCACTTATCCTCAAGGTTTTTTGACTATTTCAAAGATCTTCAACTGGGTGCCTAGAAGCCCACCCTCTTCAATATTGGGACTGGAAAGTACACCCCTTCCTAATGTCTCTCCCCTAAAAGAGGATGCAACAGACTGCATGTGAAGTGCACTCTCCAAAACAATGGTTTTAATAACCCCTTTCTTAAAACCTTCTCTTGAGACCATGATTCTCTTGCAAATTTCCTAAGTACATGAGAGAGTTCAGGAATTAAGAGTTTCAACCAGTTTATTTTAAAGTCTCCATATGTCAACTTTTCTCACAGGATATTTGGTGTCCAATAACGACAAAATGGACTCTAAGTTGAAACTGAAGCAGGAAGAATCCCACCCAATCACACTACCTACAGTCATAAATGACATGTTATCGTTGATTAGAAATAAGCTTATTGAGCTTACTAAATTAAATCATTGGAATGCACAAATGAAATATATGGCTTTCAGGAATGTCACTCGGGTAGAGTTGAATGTCTTGGAAATGAAGTGAAACTAGTCTTTATTTGAGTAAAGCCTGTCAAAACCAATAGTGTTCCTGGATTGTAAAGACCAAAATAACATATCACCACTATTCATTAAAAGGCAGAATAATTCACATATTTAGTGAAACATTCAAAAAAGAGGAGAAATTAGATATTTGCCTGCAAAAGAGTAGAAAGCTGAAATTTCAGGGGATCTTAAGGTTTGAGGGGGTCATGGATAATCAAATTTTAGAACAGGATCATACCAATGGGCCACTTCCCCCCAAAATATCATGCAGGTATGCACACACATGCACACACACAAAAACATGGGGACAAATGCTTAAATTATTGTATGAAATTTCAGAACTTCACAGATATCCTGAAGCTGTGAACCCTAAAGCACCTCTCAGGGACATGGACAGTCACAGGTTTCTTCGAACCAGGTTACTACCTTGAGGAGCAATTTCTGTGTTATAATTCTGTGGTCACATCCTCTGCCAGATAAACTTCATTAGTGAAGCCCCTTAGTAGAGTTAAAAATAGAAATATTTCTCACTGACAGTATAAACAGATTCCTTCTAGGTTGTCCTGCTGTCTATATACAGTGTCAATCTGGGTTTTATTTCAACCTCCAGTTTAGTTTAGTTTATATATATATACAAAACTTTACTGAAAAAAAATACAGAAAAATGAAAATACAAAATAGGGAGAAAGAAGTTACAGAAATGCCTACCCTAAACATTAATTTTGTTGCTCAATTCAATAAATGTATTGAAATTTTAAAATGTACATTTTTATAAAGAAAATGTAAATTAACATTTTCTATTGTTGCTGAATAATGGGGGAAACAGAGTATAATTCCTGACCTCCATTTTCTATTTCTCACAACAGCCACACTGCTCCTTGACTACATCAGCTGCTCACCACATTTGCAGATTAAGCATGGAAATTTCAGCAGAAATTACTGTCTCACTTGCTTACTTCTCAGTTGTAATTAAAGGGAATTAAACAAATAAGCAAATAGGAAGATTGATCTGTGGACAAAAGAAAGTAAATTGCTGAAAGGAGAAAGATCAGATGATTAATTTTCTTTAATTTTATGCCACTTTTTACCTCTTTGAAAAATTTTTATGTCAAATGACAATTATCTTGCATAATAAAATTTTTTCCCTAACTTATGCACGTGCATATATAGGTATATATACACACATATGTATGATAGTACTCGATATCACTGTACTAAGCACCTATGAGAATCTCATTGATATTTTCATTTTTTAACGTGTACTAATTAGAAATTCAATTAGAAAGATAAAACATTTGAAAATTAAATGATGCATTCTCTTTATGATGATGAAAATGCTTTACCAGTTAACACTGAGTTGATCCAATTTATTAGTTTAAATTTTAAAATCTCCTCAGTCTCATAAATATTTTAATCATGGCAAAACAACAATTTTGAATATATCTACAAATAACCATACACAATATTTAGGGTGCTATACTTCTCTTATACTAAATCTAGACTTGAAAACTGTACCTATTCAGGAAAACATCCAATGAATAGGTCCTCTGGCAGTTGGTCTCAGGTTGAAGTTTTTACTATGCTACAAGTAAAACCAGATTACTTTAGGCCCCTGGTGACTAAGAGAGTATTATAGCCTGAGAACAATAACATATTAAAGGATATAGCCAAGGGATAGGTGAAGACTGATATATGTGTATATATATACATTAGAATAGTGATGACCTCTGAGATTTTATAGACCTCTGACAGTGGATATAGAGCAGTGCTATCAAAATAATTTTCCGTTTTTATAAAAAATGCTTTGTAAGAAATGCTTTACCACCTGAAACGAAGATCATGGATGTAAAGGTCTACCTACACATAGCTTTTTGAAAAAGTCTATATAATGCCTTATCTGAAATTTAATTTAAGTATAAATAACAAGACAGCAGTTCATTAAGAAGAAATCTGAAGTTTGTTGTGTATATTCAGTCGTGACTACATGAGAAGATTGCATGAAACAGTCAGATGCTGACTTCTATCTGTATAATCACACTAGTTAAAAACTACAAATGCTGCTTGACTTAAGTATTATGGACTCAAATTCTATCAGCAAACTTGTTATCACTGAAAAGATTTTCAGAAAGGGTGGTTGATACTAGATAATGATGGAAAACAATAAACAACATAAAGTGCAATAATGACTCAATATAAATAGCAATTGTATTTCTGGAAAATATGCAAAAATACTTTACTCTTCTGTCTATCTACTCTCTATATAAATCGGAATTTGGATTATGCTCAAGTAAATATGAACAGTTTCTGTGTTAATACCCTACGTATCGTTTGAAAATCATTCGAGACAAAGGACGATTGCATATATCACGTTTCTGATCCCTACTTACTGAAATGGCTAGTAGCACCCACTCCCAAACATTATGACAAGGGAAAAATGCCCCCATATCTTATCTACATGCCCATAAAGAGTGGATATATGGACATTTAAATGTGGAATGGACATTAAAAACCATCTATCGGAGCTTAGAAACTCGCTTCCAGAAGTCTTAAGATTAATTCAACGACTCAGGTTGGTATTATCACTCTCAAACTGGTCACAGTCCCCATTCGAAGTGACTACTTCCTGCATTTACTTTTCCTTCTAGCTCCTGAAATCGTTTGGGTAAGCAATTACTGATTTTAGTCAAATTCCCTCACTTCACAAAAAAGTAAGTTGAACAGTTGAGTTCAATGTCAAATACATAGTGAAATCAAATCTTACTAAGTGCTTTTTCACTCTAAAGTTCCAAACTCACAAACTCATCTGATGCTAGTGGAGGGATTTTATGTTAAGCATGTATAGCTGGTGGTGAAGGGAAATGTAATCCAATGCCCAAGAATCAGTAACCCTGGCCCAAAGTTTAGGACAATGAGGCATTAACTACCCAACATTTTAAAGAAAGCTGTTTAACAGTTAAGGCAAGCATTGCATCCCCCTATACCTACTCCTGAATTTATGGGATTGGAGAACCAGCATTAACTCTACCATCAGCTACATTGTCACTTTCCTTCCCAATCCAGGAAAGAAGGTGAATCAGTATGGAATTAAGGAGATAAAAAAATATCAGGTTGTTGTTCTCGTAGAAACTGTAAGCTCTTGGAGAAAAATTTTAACTCCCTCCCCAAAGGGACAGGGGAGCTGCTTCTCAAAACATCAGAAACCATATGACACTTTTAGAAATGGATTTCTGACAAGAGCAAAGCCTGGCATACCATCCTCCTAGTTGTCTGTTAGACAGTAAATCTAGAGCAGACTGAGAAAACTGGAGACAGCTACAGAAGTGAAGGGAATAAAGCAACCTGTCTTTTATATCTTGCATGTTGAGAATTTCTGAGTTTCTCAAGATCAGTGGGATGCCACCAAAGGACTAAATTTTCTTACCAGAACTGCACACCATATATGAAAACTTACCGCAAGACAAGAGGATGATATCTGCATGAGCTTTGGCTATACTCCAAGTTACAGGAATGAAGAGGAAGGGAAAGTTAAGTTTAAGGCTGACCTTCCAGACAGGGGAAATGCAGTGGAGAGACTTTCTAGGATTCTCTTAAGAACTCCCACATGCAAGTCAACAGAGCAAACATTTGGATGGCTGCCACAGAGGCATCATGAGTTTGTATTAGTTTCCCAAGCCTGCCATTATAAATAAGCACAAATTAAGTGATGTAAACTAACAGATATGTATTATCTCACATTTCAGGAGTTCAGAAGTCCAAAATCAAGGTGTTGAAAGTGTTGCTTCTTTGTGGAGGCCCTGAGGGAGAATTTATTCTATATCTCTTGTGCACTTTTGGTGTCTGCCAGTAATTTTAATGTTCCTTTGCTCATAGATACAGGATTTCAATCTTTCTCTATCTTCACATGACCTTTCTTCCTGTGTGTCTCTCGGTGGCTTATTTATTTATTTATTTATTTATTTATTGAGACAGAGTCTCACTCTGTCACCCAGGCTGGGGTGCAGTGATGTGATCTCGGCTTACTGTAACCTCTGTCCCCACCAGGTTCAAGCGATTCTCGTGCCTCAGCCTCCCAGGTAACTGGGATTATAGGTGTGCACAACCACGCACAGCTAATTTTTGTATTTTTAGTAGCGATGGAAGTTTCCTCATGTTGGCCAGGCTGGTTTTGAACTTCTGACCTCAAGAGATCCACCTGCCTTGGCCTCCCCAAGTACTGGGATTACAGGCATGAGCCACCGCCCTTGGCCTGTGGCTTCTGTTTTTATTTTTTTAATTTTTTCTGTTTAATTTAATTTAATTAAAAAAACTTTTTTTCTATAGGTTATTGGGGAACAGGTAGTGTTTGGTTACATGAGTAAGTTCTTTAGTGGTGATTTGTGAGATTTTGTTACATCCATCACCCAAGCAGTATATACTACACCAGTATATACTACCCCTGAGTCCCCAAAGTCCATTGTGTCCTTCTTGTGTATTTGCATCCTCATAGCTTAGCTCCCACATATCAGTGAGAACATTCAATGTTTGTTTTTCCATTCCTGAGTTACTTCACTTAGAATAATAGTCTCCAATCTCATCCAGGTTGCTGTGAATGCCATTAATTCAGTCCTTTTTATGGCTGAGTAGTATTCCATTGTGTATGTGTGTGTGTGTGTGTATCACAGTTTGTGTGTGTATACATATATATCACTGTGTGTGTGTGTGTGTATATATATATATCACAGTTTCTTTATCCACTGGTTGATCAATGGGCATTTGGGCTGGTGTCATGTTTTTTGCAATTGTGAATTGTGCTGCTATAAATATCCGTGTGCAAATATCTTTTTCGTGTAATGATTTATTTTCCTCTGGGTAGATACCCAGTACTGGGATTGCTGGATCAAATGGTGGTTCTACTTTTAGTTCTTTAAGGAATCTCCACACTGTTTTCCATAGTGGTTGTATAGTTTACATTCCCACCAGCAGTGTAGAAGTGTTCCCTGGTAACCACATCCACGCTAACATCTACTATTTTTTGATTATGGCCATTCTTGCAGGAGTAAGGTGGTATTGCATTGTGGTTTTGAATTGCATTTCCCTGATCACTAGTGATGTTGAGCATTTTTTCATATGTTTTTTGGCCATTTGTATATCTCCTTTTGAGAATTGTCCATTCATGTCCTTAGCCCACTTTTTGATGGGATTGTTTTTTTGTTTTTTTTTCTTGTGATGTGTTTGAGTTCATTGTAGATTCTGGATATTAGTTCTCCGTCAGATGTATAGATTGTGAAAATTTTTTCCCACTCTGTGGGTTGTCTGTTTATACTGCTGACTGTTTCTTTTGCTGTGCAAAAGCTCTTTAGTTTAATTAAGTCCCAGCAATTTATCTTTGTTTTCACTGCATTTGCTTTGGGGTTCTTGGTCATGAAATCCTTGCCTAATTCAATGTCTGGAAGAACTTTTCCAACGTTATCTTCTATAATTTTTATAGTTTCAGGTCTTAGATTTAAGTCCTTAATCCATCTTGAGTTGATTTTTTTAAATTTATTTATTTTTTTATTATACTGTAAGTTTTAGGGTACATGTGCATAGCATGCAGGTTTGTTACATATGTATACTTGTGCCATGTTGGTGTGCTGCACCCATCAACTCGTCAGCACCCATCAATTCATCATTTACATCAGGTATAAATCCCAATGCAATCCCTCCCCTCTGCCCCCTCCACATGATAGGCCCCGGTGTGTGATGTTCCCCTTCCCGAGTCCATGTGATCTCATTGTTCAGTTCCTATCTATGAGTGAGAACATGCGGTGTTTGGTTTTCTGTTCTTGTGATAGTTTGCTAAGAATGATGGTTTCCAGCTGCATCCATGTCCCTATAAAGGACGCAAACTCATCCTTTTTTATGGCTGCATAGTATTCCATGGTATATATGTGCCACATTTTCTTAATCCAGTCTGTCACAGATGGACATTTGGGTTGATTGCAAGTCTTTGCTATTGTGAATAGTGCCACAATAAACATATGTGTGCATGTGTCTTTATAGCAGCATGATTTATAATCCTTTGGGTATATACCCAGTAGTGGGATGGCTGGGTCATATGGTACATCTAGTTCTAGATCCTTGAGGAATTGCCATACTGTTTTCCATAATGGTTGAACTAGTTTACAATCCCACCAACAGTGTAAAAGTGTTCCTATTTCTCCACATCCTCTCCAGCACCTGTTGTTTCCTGACTTTTTAATGATTGCCATTCTAACTGGTGTGAGATCCAGCATATAAACAGAACCAAAGACAAGAACCACATGATTATCTCAGTAGGTGCAGAAAAGGCTTTTGACAAAATTCAACAGCCCTTCATGCTAAAAACACTCAATAAATTCGGTATTGATGGAACGTACCTCAAAATAATAAGAGCTATTTATGACAAACCCACAGCTAATATCATACTGAATGGGCAAAAACTGGAAAAATTCCCTTTGAAAACTGGCACAAGACAGGGATGCCCTCTCTCACCACTCCTATTCAACATAGTGTTGGAAGTTCTGGCTAGGGCAATCAGGCAAGAGAAAGAGTTGATTTTTTGAGTTGATTGTTGGAGAGAGATGAGGATCCAGTTTCATTCTCCTACATGTGGCTATCCAATTATCCTAGCACCATTTGTTGAAAAGGGTATCCTTTCCCCACTTTATGTTTTTGTTTGCTCTGTTGAAGATCAGTTGGCTTTAAGTATTTGGCTTCATTTCTAGGTTCTCCATTCTGTTCCATTGGTCTATTTGCCTATTTTTATATCATTACTATGCTGTTTTGGTGATCATGACCTTATAGTATAGTTTGAAATCAGGTAATGTGATGCCTCCAGATTTGTTCTTTTTGCTTAGCCATGCTTTGGCTATAAGGGTTCTGTTTTTGGTTCCTTGTGAATTTTAGAATTTTTTCTAATTCTGCGAAAAATGATGGTGGTATTTGGATGGGAGTTGTGTTGAATTTGTAGATTGCTTTTGGCAGTAGAGTCATTTTCACAATATTGATTCTACTTATCTATGAGCATAGGATGGTTCCATTTGTTTGCATCATCTATGGTTTATTTCTTCAGTGTTTTGTAGTTTTCCTTGTAGAGGACTTTCACCTCCTTGGTTAGGTATGTTCCTAAGTTTTTTGTTGTTGCTGTATTTTTTGCAGCGATTGTAAAAGGGGCTGAGTTCTTGATTTGATTCTCAGCTTGGTCACTGTTGGTGCATAGATGAGCTACTGATCTGTGCACATTCATCTTGTATCCGGAAACTGCTGAAATTTTTAATCAGTTCTAGGTGTTTTCTGGAGGAGTCCTTACAGTTTTCTAGGTTAACAGTCACATCATCAGCAAATAGTGACAGTTTGACTTACTCTTTGCCAATTTGGATGTCCTTTATTTCTTTCTCTTGTCTGATTGCTCTGGCTAGGACTTCTAGTACTATGTTGAAGAGGAGTGGTGAGAGTGGGCATCCTTGTCTTGTTGCAGTTTTCAGAGGGAATGCTTCAAACTTTTCCCCATTCAGTATCATGTTGGTTGTGGGTTTGTCATAGAGGGCTTTTATTATTCTGAGTTTTGTCCCTTGTATGCCAATTTTGCTGAGAATTTTAATCATAAACAGATGCTGGATTTTGTAAAATCCTTTCTCTGCATCTATTGAGATGATCATGTGATTTTTGTTTTTAATTCTGTTTATATGGTGTATCATATTTACTAACTTGCATATGTTAAACCATCCCTGCATCCCTGGTATAAAACCCACTCGATCATGTTGGATTATCTTTTGATATGTTATTGGATTTGATTAGCTAGTATTTTGTTAAGGATTTTAGCATCTATGTTCATCAGAGATATCAGTCCATAGTTTTCTTTTTTGGTTATGTCTTTTTCTGATTTTGGTACAAGGTGATACTGGCTTCACAGAATGATATATGGAGGGTTTCATTTTTCTCTATCTTGTGGAATAGTATCAATACAATTGGCACCAATTCTTCTTTGAATATCTGGTAGAATTCTGCTGTGAATCAATCTGGCTATGGACTTTTTTTTGTTGTTGGTAAGATTTTAAATTACCATTTCAATCTTGCTGCTTGTTATTGGTATGTTTGGGGTATTTAATTCTTCCTCATTTAAGCTAGGAGAGTTGTATCTTTCCAGGAATTTATCCGTCTCTTCTAAGTTTTCTAGTTTATGCACGTAAAGGTGTTCATAGTAGCCTTGAAATGTCTTTTGTATTTCAGTGGTGTCAATTGTAATATCTCCCATTTCATTTCTTGTTGAGCTCATTTGGGTTTTATTTATTCTTTTCTTGGTTAATCTGGCTAATGGTCTATCCATTTTATTTATCTTTTCAAAGAACCAGATTTTTGTTTCATTTATCTTTTGAACTTTTTTGTTTCAATTTCATTTAGTTTTGCCCTAATCTTGGTTAACATTTTTCTACTGCTGATTTTGGGACGATTTGTTCTTGTTTCTCTAGTTCCTTGAGATGTGACCTTAGATTGTCTGTTTGTGCTCTTCCAGACTTTTTGATGTAGGCATTTAGGGCTGTGAACTTTCCTCTTAGCACCACCTCTCCTGTGTCCGAGAGGATTTGGTAGGTTGTTTCACTATTGTCGTTCAGTTAGATTAATATTTAATTTCCATCTTGCTTTCATTTTTGACCCCATGATCATTTGGGAGCAGGTTATTTAATTTCTGTTTATTTGCATGGCTTTGAATGTTCCTTTTTGAGTTGATTTCCAGTTTTATTCCACTGTGGTCTGAGAGAGTGCTTCGTATAATTTCAATTTTCTTAAATTTCTTGAGTTTTTTTTTTTTTGTGGCCTACCATATGGTCTATACTGGAGAAAGTTCCATGTGCTCTTTAATAGAATATGTGTTCTGTGGTTGTTGGATGCAATGTTCCATATACATCTGTTAAGTCCATTTGTTCCAAGGTAGTTTAAATCCATTGTTTCTTTGTTGACTTTTTGTCTTGATGAACTGCTTGGTGCTATCAGTATTGAAGCCCCCCATTATGATTGTGTTGCTGTCTATCTTATTTCTTAGGTCTATTAGTAATTGTTTTATAAATTTGGAAGCTCCAGTGTTAGGTGCATATATGTTTAGGGTTGTTATATTTTCCTGTTGTACAAGGTCTTTTAACATTATATAATTTCTCTCTTTGTCTTTTTAAACTACTGTTACTTTAAAGTTTGTATTGTCTGATATAAGAATAGCTACTCCTGCTTACTTTTGGTGTCTGTTTACCTGAAATGTCTTCCCCCCCGACCCCTTTACCTTAAGTTTGCATGAGTCCTTATGTGATAGGTGAGTCACTTGAAGGCAGTAGATAATTGGTTGGTGAATTCTTATCAATTTTGCAGTTCTGTATCTTTTAAGTGGACCATTTAGGCTATTTATATTCAATGTTAGTATTAAGATGTGAGGTGCCATTCCATTCATCATGCTATTTGTTGTCTATATGCCTTGATTTTTTAATTTTTGTTTTTGTTTTTTTAAGTTGTGTTTTTGTTTTATAGGTCATGCGAGATTTATGCTTTAAAGAGGTTCTGTTTTGATGTGTTTCCAGGATTTGTTTCAAGATTTGGAGCCCCTTTCAACAGTTCTTGTAGTGGTGCCTTGGTAGTGGCAAATTCTCTCAGTATTTGTTTGTCTAAAAAACACCATATCTTTCCTTCATATATGAAACTTAGTTTCACTGGGTACAAAATTCTTGGCTGATAATTGTCATGTTTGAGGAGGCTGAAGATAGGGTTCCTATCCCTTCTAACTTGTAGTGTTTCTGCTGTTAAACTGATAGGATTTTCTTATAGTTACCTGGTGCTTTTGTCTCACAGCTCTTAGACTCTTTCCTTCATCTTAACTTTAGATAACTTGATGACAATGTGCCTAGGGGATGATCTTTTTGCAATGAATTTCCCAGGTATTCTTTGTGCTTCTTGTATTAGGATGTCCAGACCTCTAACAAGGCTGGGCAAATTTTCCTCAGTGATTCCCCCAAATATGTTTTCCAAACTTTTAGATTTATCTTTTTTCCTCAGGAACACTGATTATTGCTAGGTTTGGTCATTTAGCATAATTCCAGACTTCTTGGAGGCTGTGTTCACATTTTCTTATTCTTTTTTCTTTGTCTTTGTTGAATTTGGTTAATTTGAAGACCTTGTCTTTGAGCTCTGAATTTCTTTCTTCTACTTGTTTGATTCTATTGCTGAGACTTTCCAGAGCCTGTTGAATTTCTGTGTGTTCATTGTTACCTGAAGTTTAGATTGCTTTTTATTTATGCTATCTATTTCCTTGAGTATTTGTCCCTTTACTTCATGTATTATTTTTCAAGTATCTTTTCTCTCTCTCTCTTTCTCTCTCTATCTCTTTCTCTCTCACTGTGACACACACACACACACACACACACACAGTTCAGTTTGCAGTATTAGTTCACGCACTTTCTCCACCATTTGAGCAAACTTACATAGAATAGTGAATTTAGCGCAGTTTCCAGGATTCTTGGCATTAACATTTCCTAGTTTGTTTAGACATACATCTAGCTTTCTGACTCAAAGATACGAAGCAAGAAGAGAATGTTTTTAAAAATACCATTTAACACACAGCTACTTGTCTTTGTGAAAGTTATAAAAACTCTGCTTGGATTTACCTTACGAAGCAAGAAGAGAATATTTTTTAAAATACCATTTAACACAAAGCTACTTGTTTTTGTGAAAGTTACAAAAACTCTGCTTGGATTTACCTTCCTTAAGTCATTTAAAAAAATCTTTCTTTGATATTTTTACTTTGATCTCATTGCTTCCTTTGATACAAAGAGAAGTCTGGTAGAATCTTTCAATCTACCTATAGTGGACCATCCAAAGAACAACAGGAAATGTTTTAAAAGATCCTGTGTCCTAGAAATAGTCAAATATTTCATCTTGTTAAGACTTCTGTAGGATTATGAGTTTTTGATATTTTGCTTCTTCATCTCTTTTTACCAGTATTGTTGACAGCTACATTTTTTTCAAAGAGACACAATTTCTTCGCATTACATGGAACAGTATTTTTGTTTATGATTCACACATAGTAATTATACATATTATGGAGTATAGTGTGATGTTTCAACACATGTATACATTGTATAATGATCAAAGCATGGTATTTAGCACATTCATCATATCAAACATTTACCATTTCTTTGTGATGAGACATTTAGAATCCTCTCTTGTAGTTGAAATATACACCATAACATCATTTTCTATATTCACCCTACTGTGCTATAGAACACCAAAATGCATTCTTCCCACTTAACAGTAATTTTGTACCCATTGATAAATCTATCCCCATTCCCTCTTTCCAAACCCTCCCCAACCTCTGGAAATCACTATATTACTCTCTAATTCTATTGATACCTTTTTTTTTTTTTTTTTTTAGATTCCACAATGAGTGAGATTATGTGCTATTTGTCTTTCTGTGAGTGGCTTATTTCACTTAACATGTCCTCTAGGTTCCTTCAAGTTGCTGCAAAAGACAGGGTTTCATTATTTTCTGTGGCTGAATTGTACTCCATTGTCTATATATGTTTTCTTTATCCATTCATTCATTGATGGACACTAAGGTTGATTCCATATCTAGGGTATTGTGAATGCTGTTGCAATAAACATAGGAATGCAGATATCTCTTCAAAGTACTGATTTAATTTCCTTTCGGTAAATAGTAGTGGAATTTCTGGATCATATGGTAGTTCTATTTTTAATTTCTTGAGGAAACTTTACACTGTTTTTGTTGTTGTGTGTTTTTTGTTTGTTTGATTGGTTAGTTTTGGGGGGTTTTTTTTGAGACAGGGTCTCACTCTGTCGCCCAAGTTAGAGTGAGGTGGTGATGATCACAGCTTACTGCAGCCTCTATCACCTCAGCCTCCTGACTAGCTGGGACCACAGGCATGTACCTCCATGCCTGGCTAATTTTCATTTATTATTTGTAGTGACCAGGCCCGTCTGTGTTTCTCAGGTGGTCTCAAACACCTGGGCTCAGGCGATCCTCCCACCTCGCCCTCCTAAAGTGCTGGGAATAGAGGTATGAGTAACCATGCCCAGCCCTTCATACTGCTTTCTATAATGGCTATATCAATTTACATTCTACATGGAATAATTCTTAAAGTTACAAACTGCATTGCTGTTATAATCGAAAAGGCTTATAAAAGAAAATGAAAATAACATTTATGAGTGAATATGCTAGATCATTTATTCAGACTACCTCACTCTCTATATGTTATAAGCCGAATGTTCATTTTCCCCCCAACTTTTATGTTAAAATCGAATCCCGAGTATCCTGGTATTTGGAGATAAGGCTTTTGTGAAGTAGTTATGTTATGAGGATGGAACCCTCATGAATGGGATTACAGCCCTTATAAAAATAGGCCAAAGAGCTATCTTATGCTCTTTTTCACCCTGTGAAGATATAATAAAATGGCAGTAATCTACTCAAAAGAAGACCCTCACTGGAACCTAACTATGCTGGCACCCTGATGTCAGACTTGTAGTCTCTAGAACTCTGTCAAATAAATCTCTGTTGTTTAAAAGTTACCCAGTTTATCATACTTTGTTATAATGACCCAAATTGTCTAAGACCCCATGTAACAATCCAGAGAAACTGATATTATTTCTATGTTATTTGTCCAAAGTCACATGATTAGGAGTTGAAACCTTGGGACCACAATCCTACATATATCAATTATTAATAATTATTAGCTATAAGACCATAAAAAATAGCTTATTCCTTTGAAATTTAATTTCTAATCTGTAACATGGAAATAATAATATATGTCCTGCTAAGTAACTGAAAAATTTTCTGAAAGAGAGGCAAAGACTAAAAAAACAGGGAGAAAGAAAGAGAAAAAGAGAAACAGAGAAAATGAGGTGGAAATGAAAGATGATTTGATAATTGCAAGGTACAATATAGGTATGATTTATTATTATTAGACAATTCTAATTATAGAGTACTTACATATAGTATATAATCAAAAACTAATATCAATTGATGAAAACCAACTTTGTGCTTGAATAGCATATTGTGTCTCCTAACTAAAATCTATCCTGATACATTACCATCTCTTTCTGAAATTACATACTTAAATATTTATTAATATATTATTTCTGTTGATATTTTTATGAATATATGAATACACGATATCTTGTAGAACAAGGGTTTGTGGTAAATCTGAGCTAAGACAATTGCATGTCATATTTTATAGCTGGAATTTGAAGATGAATAGAAAAGCAGTTCAATGAAGAGCATATGAAATGTACCTCAAGATTGCAAAATATAAAATCTTAACTCATTCTTTGCACAAGTAAAAATGCATGCTAGTATAATTGCGTATTTCAATGAGTAAAAATCTCACACATCTAACTGGAAAAATCAATCAGAATCTACATGAAATTAAATTAAACCCAATTATATTAAATCTTAATTATTTACATATTACTGTGAGCAGCACCAAGAAGTCAAAAGACATGGATCCTGTCCTGATGGAAATTACAAGCCAATTGGGAAGATAAGACTTGAAAAAAAATGAAGAACTTAGATACCAGTGTGGAATAATTTTTAAAGAGTTGTAAAGCAACAAGTAATATAAGATTTCAGAGGAAAAAGTATTAAAGGGGACCAATGAGGAAATTTTATTTGAAAAGTTGAAATTTGCAGAATAAAACTATCAGAAGACGGCATTGCCAGGTGAAAGAAACACATTTGTAGATGTATATTTATTTTACTCAAAACATCACTATTGTGGTTTAAATGTGTCCCCCAAGATCCATGTGTTTTAAATGTAATCCCCAATGCAACAGTCCTGAGAGTTGGGATCTTTCTAAGATAATCAGTGCTATTATCCTGGGAGTGGGCTAGATATTGTGGGAGTGGGATCCTGATAAGAGTATAACTGTAAGAGTATTACTATCTTCCCCTTTTACACATGCTCTCACCACGTGATGACTTCCACCATGTTATGTTATGACATAGCAAGACCTTCACTAGATGAGGCCCCTCAGTCTTAGACTTCCCAATCTCCAGAGCCATGAGTCAAATAAACTTCTATTGTTTATTAATTACCCAGTCTGTAGTATTCTGTTATAGCAGCACAAAATGAACTAAGACAATAACATAAAACAAGAATTTCAGTATTTGTAAATGTAAATGACTAAGAAAACTATCTTAACATTATAGTAGTCTCATTGTAGAATCTGACATATTTACTGATTGTATTAGGCTGTTCTTGCATTGCTATAAATAAATACCTGAGATTGGGTAATTTATAAAAAAGGAGGTTTAATTACCTCACAATTTTGCAGGCTATACAGGAAGCATAGTGCTGGCATCTGCTTTCTGGGTGGCCTCAGGAACTTCACAATCATGGCAGAAGGCAAAGTGGGAGTAGGCACTTGACATGGTGAATGTAGGAACAAGAGAACGAGTTGGGGGTGGAGGTACTACACTTTACAACAACCAAATCTTGAGAGAACTCATTCATTATTGAGAGGACAGCACCGAGACATGAGGAATCAACCCCCATGACCTAAACACCTCCCACGAGGCCACACCTCCAACATCAGGGATTACAATTCAACATGAAATTTGAGTGTGGACAAATATCTAAACTGTATCATTCCAGCCCTGTCTTCCCCCAAATTACCTATTCTTTTCACATGGCAAAATACAATCATGCCTTCTCAGCAGTTCCCCAAAATCTTAACTCATTTCTTCATCAACTCAATCAAAAGTCCCAAGTGAAAAGTCCCATCTGAAAATGAGTTCCTTCCACCTGTGAGCCTGTAAAATCAAAACAAGTCATTTACTTCCAAGATAAAATGTGTGTGCCAGCACTAGGTAAACATTCTAATTCCAAGAGAAATAAATCAGGCAAAGAAAGGGACTAGAGGCCTCATGCAAGTCTGAAAACTAGCAGGACAATCATTAAATCTTAAAGCTCCAAAATAATCTCTTTTGACTCCATGCCTCACATCCATGACATGTTAATGCAAGGGGTGGGCTCCCAAGGCTTTGGGCAGCTCTTCCCCTGTGACTTTGCAGGACACGGCCCCATGGCTCCTCTCAAGTGCTAGAGTTGAGTGCTTGCAGCTTTTCCAGGCATAGAGTGCAAGCTACCAGTGGATCTACCTTTCTTGTTTCTGGATGATGGTGGCCCCCTTCTTACAGCATCACTAGGCAATACTCCAGTGGGGATTCTGTGGGCTTCCAACCCCACATTTACCCTCCACACTGCCCTACTAGAAGTTCTCTGAGGGCTCCGCCCCTGCAGCAGGCTTGTGCCTGGACACCAGACTTTTCCTTACATCCTCTGAAGTCTAGGCAGAGGTTACCAAGCCTCCTTAACTCTTGCACTCTGTGCACCCACAGGCTTTACACCATGTGGAATCTGCCAATTATTATATCTTGTGTCCACTGAAGTGATGGCCCAAGCTTTACCTGGGCCCCTTTGAGCTGAGACTGGGGCCAGAGTGACCAGAATTTCGGGAGCAATGTTTCAAGGCTGTGCAGGGAAGCAAGGTACTGGACCTGGCCTACAAAACCATTCAGTCCTCC
The DNA here is from genome assembly GCF_009764315.1 of Trachypithecus francoisi. Taxonomy (NCBI): domain Eukaryota; kingdom Metazoa; phylum Chordata; class Mammalia; order Primates; family Cercopithecidae; genus Trachypithecus; species Trachypithecus francoisi. The sequence goes on from NW_022681454.1 coordinate 70,819,013, forward strand.
TAGGCTTTAGGGCCTGTGGTAGGAAGGGCTGCCAGGAAGTTCTCTGAAATGTCACTGAAACCTTTTTCCCATCGTCTTAGCTATTTTGACTTCTTTTAAGTTATGCAAATATCTCTAGCAAACGGTTGCTCAACAACCTGCTTGAGTTTCTCTCTTGTAAAAGGTTTTTATTTACTTGCCACATGACCAGGCTGGGCAAATTTTCTGAACTTTTAAGCTCTGCTTCCTATTTAAATGTAAGTTCTAAATGTAAGTCATTCCTTTGTGCCTCCATCTGAGCATAGGTTCTTAGAAGCATCCAGGCTGCATCTTTATACTTTGCTGCTTAGAAATTTCTTCCACCAGATGCTTTAGGTCATCATTCTCAACTTCAAACTTCCACAGATCTCTAGGGGATAAAAACAATGCAGCCAAGCTGTTTAGTAAGGAATAATATGCATAATCTTTGATCTTAATACATTTCTGATTTCTATCTGACATCTCAGCAGCCTGGACTTCAAAATTCATATTACAATCAGCATTTTGGTCACAACTATTTAACCAGTCTCTAAGAGATTCCAAACTTTCCTTCATCTTCCTGTCTTCTGAGCCATTCAAGCTCTTCGGACTGCTGCTTGTTACCCAGTTCCAAATTTCCTTTCACATTAGCAGATATCTTAATAGCCATGCCTCACTCCTGGTACCATTTTTCTGTATTAGGCCTTTCTTGCATTGCTATAAAGAAATACCCATGACTGCGTAATTTCTAAGAAAATAGGTTTAATTAGCTCAGAGTTCTGCAGGCTGTACAGGAAGCATGGCACTGGCATTGGCTTCTGGGGAGGCCTCAGGAACCTTCCCGTCATGGTAGATGGTGGAGCAGGATTGGGCACTTGATACGACAAAAGGAGGAGCAAGAGAGAGAGTTGGGGGTGGAGGTGCCACACCTTACACCAACCAGATCACAAGAGAACTCACTCGCTATCCAGAGGACAACACCAAGACATAAGGGATCTGCCCCTGTAACCCAAACACCTCCCAGCAGGCCCCACATCTAACACTGGGGATTACAATTCAACACGAGATTTGGGTGGAGAGTAATATCCAAACTATATCACTGATATGTTAAAATATACACCAAACTATCATGCTCTATCTAGGACAAAGTGATAATTGACCAATTCTTTCAAAATGTTCATTTCTGAAATATTTTATTGGAAAATGCTTATGAATTTGGGTGAGATTTTTACTAACAAATCTCCTGAGCTATGTCAAAGGAAATGAATTTTTAGTATCAATGAACCCTTACAAAGAAAATCCACGAAAGTCAACTTTATCAAATAACATGATATGTAAAGGAGTTAAAATAATTATATCTTTATAGATATCAATATATTTTCCTATACTAAAGAACTATATTTCACACAATATGTGGCAAGTTTTATGTACATTATTATGCATATGATACTAATAATACTGCCATTTTTGAATGGACTTTTTCTTATCCAAGTAATGATCCCGGCAACTGTTAACGAAAGTCCTGTTAAGGAATTTCCTTTCCTTCAAGTGGCCTCTTTTGCCATTTTTAAGGCAGTTAATACAGGTTTATTATCAAAAGTTTAAGAGAAAACTATTCCAAAAATGCAATTTTATTTCTTTGCTGCCATTACTTTCAATGGCAAAAAAAGCAAATACTTTTGCATCAACCTAATAGCTTATTTCTGGTTAAAAGACTAAGAGTTCATGTTCGTTTAAACAAATGGATTTTTAAAATTGTTATTGAAGAATATTTATCAGGGATAGATAAAAAGTCTTTAAGGAACCTGAAACATAATTTGGAGGACTCTAAGAAAACAAGTAAAAGTTACATATTTGAAAAAACTAATGGTAGCATAAACATTACAAAATGCCTGATGCATTTGTATACCTTTCCTATATGTACTTCAATAATGCAGAATTAATGAAATTACAACTTACAAATACAATTTAAGTTAAATTTTACATTTGCTTTTAGGTTATATTATCCCACACAAGTGTGCAATCAAATTATTCGCGTATACATACGTAGGCAAAGATGATTAAGTTTTCTCACCAGACCACTTGATTCTTCTGGGTGTTTTGCAACATTGGTGACAATTTTCCAAGATGTTTCATAGGAGCTGCCATATTTTCCCAAGATAATATATAGCAGTTAACACTGCAACATAATATTTTTTGTAATTAATTAATTTTTATATCTTTAGGGGGTACAGGTACAAGTTTCCTACATGTATATATTGTGTAGAGGACACAAGTCTAGGCTTTTAGTACACCCATCGTCTGAATAGTGAACATTGTAACCAATAAGGAGCTTTTCAAAATTCTCCCCACTTTGCCGGGCGCGGTGGCGCAAGCCTGTAATCCCAGCACTTTGGGAGGCCGAGACGGGCGGATCACGAGGTCAGGAGATCGAGACCATCCTGGCTAACACGGTGAAACCCCGTCTCTAATAAAATACAAAAACTAGCCGGGCGAGGTGGTGGGCGCCTGTAGTCCCAGCTACTCGGAAGGCTGAGGCAGGAGAATGGCGTAAACCCGGGAGGCGGAGCTTGCAGTGAGCTGAGATCTGGCCACTGAACTCCAGTCCGGGCGACAGAGCGAGACTCCACTTCAAAAAAAAAAAAAAAAAAAATTCTCCCCACTTTGACCCTCCCACCTTTTGTAGTCTTCAGAGTCTATTATGCCACACTGTATATCCACATGTATCCATTGTTTAGCTCCCACCAATAAGTGAGAACTTGCTGTATTTGACTTTCTGAGTTATTTCACTGAGGATAATGGCTTTCAGTCCCATCCATGTTGCTACAAAAACATGGTTTCATTCTTTTCTATGGCTGAATAGTATTCCATATTATATATAGATTTATTTTCCTTTGGGTATATACCCAGTGGTAAGACTGCTGAATCTAATGGTGGTTCTATTTTTAGTTCTTTGAGAAAGCTTCATACTGTATTCCATAAAGGTTGTTATGATATACATTCCCAGCGACAGTGTATAAGCATTCCCTTTTCTTTGCATCCTGGTTAACATCTGTTCTTTTTTGTCTTTTTTATGACTGGTGTGAGATGGTATCTCATTGTGATTTTATTTTGAATTTCTCTGATGATTAATGATGTTTAGCATTTCTTTCATGTTTTTTGGCCACTAGTATGTCTTGTTTTGAAAATTATCTGTTCTGGTCAGGCACTGTGGCTCACACCTGCAATCCCAGCACTTTGGGAGGCCAAGGCAGGCAGATCACCTGAGATCAGGAGTTCTGTCCAACCTGTCCAACATGGTGAAACCCCATCTCTACTAAAAATTCAAAAATTAGCCAGCCGCAGTGGCATGCACCTGTAGTCCCAGCTACTCGGGAGGCTGAAGCTGCAGAATCACTTGAACCTGGGAAGCGGAGGTTGCAGTGAGCCAAGATCACGCCACTGCACTCCAGCCTGGACAACAGAGTGAGACTCCATCTAAAAAAAAAAATACACACACACACACACACACACATGGATGTGTATATGTATACATATTTATATTTATATATGTATATATATTTTTAGTTATTTTTCATATTTTTATGTGTGTGTGGGCGTATATATATATATATAATACACATATCTGTTCATGTCCTTTGTTCACTTTTTAATGGGGTTATTTATTTTTTCTTGAGTTGTTTAAGTTCCTTGTAGATTCTGGGTATTAGCCCTTTGTTAGACGCATAGTTTGCAAATAGTTTTTTCTCATTCTGTAGGTTGTCTGTTTATTCTGTTTATTGTTTCTTTAGCTGGGAAGAAGCTTTTTAGTTTAATTATATCCTATTTGTTTATTGGTTGTCGTTGTTGCATTTGCTTTTAAGGACTTCATCATAAATTCTTTGCCTATGCCATTGTCCAAAGGAATTTTTCCTATCTTTTCTTCTATGATTTGTATAGCTTCAGGTCTTATGTTTGGATCTTTAATTCATATTGAGTTGATTTTTTTATATGGTGTATGAGTTTGTTTTCACACTGCTGATAAAGACATACCTGACACTGGGAAGAAAAGTAGGTTTAATGGGACTTATAGTTCCACATGGCTGGCAAGGCTCAGAATCATGGCAGGAGGCGAAAAGTCCTCCTTACAAAGTGTCAGCAAGAGAAAAAATGAGGAAGATGCAAAAGCGGAAACCCCTGATAAAACCATCAGATCTTGTGAGACTTATTCACTATAATGGGAGCTGTATGGGGAAACCACTCCCATGATTCAAATTGTCTCCCACCAGGTCCTTCCCGCAACACTTGGAAATTATGGAAGTACAATTCACAGTGAGATTTGGTTGGGGACACTGAGCCAAACCATATTATATGGTGAGAGGTGTGGGTTCAGTTTCATTCTTCTGCAATGCCATTTATTGAATACAGTGTCATTTCCCCAGTGTATATGTTTGTTGAGTTTTTCAAAGATCAATTGGTTATAGGTATGATGTTTTGTTTCTCTGTTCTCTATTACGTTTCATTGATCTCCATGTCTACTTTTATACCAGTGCCATGCTTTTTTGGTTACTATACCCTTGTAGTGTAATTTGAAGACAGGTAATGTGATTTCTCCAGCTATATTCTTTTTGCTTAGGATTGCTTTGGCTATTCAGGCTCTTTTTGGTCCCATATGAACTTAGAATTGTTTTCTAATTCTGTAAAAAAAAAAAAAAAAAGTATGTTGGTAATTTGAAGGGTTATGTTGAATCTATAGATTGCTTTGGGCAGTATGTTTACTTTTAAAATACTAATTCTTCCAATCCATAAGCTAACATAAGGGCATGTTTTCCATTTATTTGTATTGTCTACAATTTCTCTCATTGGTGCTTTGTAGTTCTCCTTACAGTGATCTTTCACCTCCTTGTTTAAATATATTTCTGGGTATTTTTTTTTTGTAGTTTATGTACATGGGACTGCCTTCTTGATTTAGTCCTCAGCTAGATTGTTATTGATATATAGATACAATACTAACTTCTGCATATTCATTTTGTATCCTGAAACAAGATCATATCATCAGTGAACAGAGACAATTTGACTTCCTCTTTTCTAACTTTAATGCCTTTTATTTTTTCTCTTGTCTGATTGTTCTGGTAAGGACTTCTAGTACTATGATGAATAAGAGAAGTGAAAGTGAGCATCCTTGTCTTAAAATCTTAGATGCTAATATGCATAAGACATGTAAGTTTATACACAGATATACCCACTCTTTTAGTACTAATAAAAATAACTGTAAGCACAAGTCTCATCACCAAACAAAAACAATAGTGGGTTTATACATTTGTAAAGTAAATATGTATTATTTAGAAGATTCAAGAGAGGAGAGCAATTCCATTTTGACCAGTGTTTACAATAACTAAAACTTCAGATTACATGTCTGAGAATTGGAAAATATTTCTACAGACTAGCTTCTGGCTCTGTAGTTTTCAAACTTTACTTCTTGTCCAAAATCACATAATTTTGGTGCGGAATGTAATGGGATATAATACATGTTCATATAAGATTTAAACTCTGCCTCTGCACTGAAGTACACCAATGCCAGATAAGTCAACAGAATGGCCAGTAAGAGGATCCCTAGAAGTCATTTTCACACTTGAATAACAAGCAATATCCAAACTGTACCTAGAGGAAATGTTAGCCATATAAATATACTCCAGTAGAGTAAAAACCAAATATGCTCTTAACTCCACTTTACTTGGATCACCAAAATGCCCTAAACACTCCAGTGCCACCCAATATCTGGCAAAGTGTGATAGAGAGGAAATCAGGGAGGAGAGATACAGGTAACTTAATCAAACATGGTTAAAATGTGTCTTAGTTTTGCAAACTTTACAAATGCTTGAGCTTCTGAACATTTTCCTAGTGTCTCTTTGAAAGCCTTAGAAGGTTCTTGTGCAAGGAAGAGACTAGAAGTTAGAATTTTATTCATTTCATGATAAATCTGATACAACAGAGTGTGGAAGCTGTATTGATGCACTTCTACCCAGACTAAATAGGAATGAGAACTGTTGATTTCTCTCAGTCTACACAGAAAATAAAAGAGAAAACAGGCAATCATCTGGGTTAATGTGCTCAGCCAGTACATGGATGAGCTACTTTATTAGCTAAGGTACTCTATTTTATCCCACATTCTCACTTCAAATTTCTTACCAGTCATGCTTTCCTAACTTTTTAGGTTCTCCATTTTCTTCATGATTCTACAATAATATTGAAGTGGTTTGGCTCTGTGACCCCATCTAAATCTCATCTCAAATTGTAATCCCTACCTGTTGAGGGAGGCATGTTATCGGTGGTTTCCCTTTGCTAATCTTATGATAGTGACAGAGGCATGAGGCAGACAAATCCTAGGCAGACAGAGGTGGGTCCCTGGCAAAACCTGACCCTCAAGCGAGGACAGTTTAAAGTCTAGCTACAAGTCCCAGGTAAATCCTTGGGCTGGATCGAGAACCTGTCTTCCCATTTTCCATGTGTTTCTCTGATTGATCCCCACCCTTCACCTATTTTACATATGCTTATCTTTCCCTAATTGTTTTTTTATTATGTCATGTCCACCTTTGAGTGGTGTCTTTGTTTTAACCTTTTTTGCATCCTCACAAACTGATCAGCACTCACTCTTCATTCTGAGCCCATAAAGGCCTCAAACCCAGCTACAATGTGAGAGAGACTACACAACTTCGGCTGGGGTACCACCCTCACGTTATCTCTCTACTGAGAGCTGTTTCATTGCTCAATAAAGTTATTTTCCACCCTCCTCACCCTTTGATTGTCAGCATAACCTCATTCTTCTTGGACATGGTATAAGAACTCAGGACCCACTGAACATGGGTGCAAAGAAGGCTGTAACACTGTAGCCCTCTGCCCCACAGACTGGGAAGTAGCTCAGCCCCAGAGCAATGGGCCAAAGTAGGACAAGGGGCTGATAGAGCTATTAACATGCTGCTGTCCATTGGGCTGCAGACAGCAGGCCTGAAAGAGCAAATTATCATGCTGTAACACCCTGCCTGGGGATTCAGGGTCACAGATACCATTGCCTGGGCACCACCACATTCCCTTCATCTGAACACTGGAATCCACCATGAGGGTCACTTGTGACGTGCCTGGTCCAGCCACAAGCCCCACATTGAGCCCTCTCTTGTTCCAGCACTTGGGATGGCTAGCTGGACCCTGAACTTGCTCTCTCACACACCCCCTCCAGCCAGGGACTGAGTGCTCAGTTGCAGCAGCCACAGGATCCACACACTTGCCACCACATAAGACATGCCTTCTTCCCCTTCTGCCAAGATTGTAAGTTTCCTGAGGCCTCCCCCGCCATGTGGAACTGTGAATCAGTTATATCTCTTTCCATTTTAAATTACCAATCTTGGATCTTTCTTTATAGCAGTGTGAGAACCGATTAATACACATATATCCAAAGTGCAATTGAGTTAAACAGAAGTTATCAAACGATCATGTTTGCCGACCACTCCGCGACTTCTCTCTCCTCCCATTTTTACTTTACATTTTCCAATATTTGGGAGGTGACAGCAGTGTCAAGAGAGCATGACGAAAGCCACTTTAGTGGCTGCTTCCACCCTTTTAATAAATGAATGAATAAAATAATTCTATTCAACATTTAGTGATGGTCAAATGTAGTGCAGGCACTGTTAGGCTGAACCTCACAGTACTGAGTTGTTCTTTTCCCTTGCATCAGATTTTATCTCCTAAGATAAAATTCTTTTGCTTAAGAGCCTTTCTTTTCTTTTGCTTTTTTTTTTTTGAGATGGAGTCTCGTTCTGTCACCCAGGCTGGAGTGCAGTGGCGCTATCTCGGCTAACTGCAGCCCATGCTTCCTGGATTCAGGCGATTCTCCTGCCTCAGCCTCTTGAGTAGCTAGGATTACAGGTGCCCACCACCACACCCAGCTAATTTTTGTATTTTTAGTAGAGATGGGGTTTCACCAGTTTGGCCATGCTGGTCTGGAACTCTTGACCTCAAGCGATTCACCCGTCTCAGCCTTCCAAAGTGCTGGGATTACAGGCGTAAGCCACCATGCCCGGCCTAATTGCTTAAGAGTCTTCATTGTGTATTACGAATGATTTGCAACACACTTACACAAGTAGCACAGTGCCTGGAACATACTAAGTGCCCAATTCTTTTGACAGATTGTTTCCTTAGTGATAACTGATTAAGAGTTCTTTAAAAGTTCAAAGACAATAAAAATAGTATATTTCTGTGATTACTTCTTATTCTTACATAAATTTTAGTGAATTAATGAATTTAATATTTTTAAGGTGCCACAACTGACAAAGATGACCTTCAAATGCTTGTGCCCAACCTTGGGTAGCCTTGTAGGGTGATCCTATGCGTGTGTCAAATACAGCGAGTTTGAAATAGCACATTAAATTACATATTTGCAATTATCAGAGATCTTGGAATGTTTGCCTATTTGAGCCTCATTCTATCACTACATCACATGTTATTCATGTCCAATTTTGTTTTTTCATTCTCTTACCTTTTTTTGTAATCCACATACCCACAGTATATTTCTTTATTTGATGCTTTCATCTTCTAACTCAAGACTAAGACAATGTAAAGACACATGATGAAAAGAAATTTGGATTTGTAAACATAAACTCCTAGGTCTCAAGAATTCTCCAAGTTTGATTATGTCCCTTCCACCCAACAACGAGAAAATAAGTGTTAGACTCAACATGCATAAATATTGAAAAAAATGACTTGCCTAAACTGACTGAATTTTTGTCACTTTTAATGGGAACTCATAACAATGACATAGCTTCCTTTATATATCATGGAGTTAAAATACTACCAACTGCACTTTTACTGAGCCTCTAAGTCATGTGCTGAGCATGCGAAGGTGAAGGATTCTATCAATTTTATTTCACTCTTCTCTTGGCCTCTACATTGCACATCTCTGAATAGATTTTTCAAATAATCTCACTGAAATCGAGACTCTTAGAGTCCCCTCTGGCAGATCTATAAATCACATGCTTTAATAGAGACTTCTATATTCTGAACCTTCTCTATTTTTCTATTACTTTGCACATAAGATTGTTGTCTACCTTTCAACTTCCATGAGCTATAAAGTTATATCCTTAAGCATAGTGTTCTGATTTTCTTCTGGATCAGCTAACTTAGCTCTTTACTTTTGTCATAAGAGTAACAATAATTTATTTTGGACTTCTGTACACAACTGCTTCTAAACTTCCAAGATTTCTATTGCTGTTACAAATGACTGCATGTCTGTAACACCGATTATCCCAAAAACTTTTCTCTGAGCCTACTAGCTAATAAAGCAATTGCTAGACCAAGGAACCTAACTTGTGATAAATGGTCAAGTGCTTTAGGGTCGTTATCTATATAAAACAAAGAACCTTTCAGATGACCTTGTGGCTACTTCAACACCTGGTAAAGGTATAAATAAATTTAATTGCCAAAGATCCACACTTAGGAAGATAAAAGGGGCAAAGGAGACTGAACCATACAGATAACACCACAAACTTCATTTAGTCATTAGATTGAACTTCACTCTTGCAGTTTCATCTCCTCCTTTTTTTTTTTTTTTTTTTCTACAATGAAGTTTCTGAAAAGTAGTACAGCAGGCAAAGAAAATCTGCAGGAGACAGCAGAAGGAAAAGCAATTATTCTGAATAATCTACACATAAAATGAGTGAATATCTTTATTTAAAAAAAAATCTAAGTTGGTGGCTGGCACATAGCTTTTATTCCTGAAACAATGGCATAAACATATTGCTCTGAATTTTAAAAAAATAATAATAATGAGAAAGAAATTAAAAGTAAAATTGACCTAATCAACCCCAAAAGAAAGAGAACCTTGTAGAATCATTTATTTGAAAGTCTATTTAAATATGTGACGATTTAGAAATCTGAAGTAGTATTATTTGGCAGCTTTTCTGGGCAAGACAAAATGAACTGAGTATAAAGATTAAAATGAAGCCAAACAATACATAAAATAAAGATCAATTCAGTTCCAATAACAGCATCTGACAACTTATAAACTCAAAGTAACTATTTTTGAAATTAAAAATATAAGCACAAGATTAAATCAAAATGATACATACAATCTCAGTAAAATTTATGAATTGCTTCAAGAATAGGACTTGACTTCTTTTCAAAGGTTTAGTCAAAAATGTTTGCATTCATACAAGTTTATAACAGTGCTTTATTTCTATTTGATTATTATCAGAACCACTATTAATATTAAAAAACCATTTCCTGTGGCCAAAGAACATATTCTTTTAGAATTTTCATATGCAATGAAATTGTTTAAAAATAGTTAATTCTTTGCCATTCCTCCAGGAACCACATTCTCTGTCAATCTAAAGGATTCATGTGGTGACATTCTATGTTCCAATTTCAATCTTAGTCACAAAGTCAAGCCTTCTAATTCTGTCATTATTTAATGATAGACAGATGATTTTGCACTCATTTGACCTTTACCAAGCTCTCTTGTTTGATTAGCAGCTCATTCTTGTTCTCTTACAATAAAAGGTAGAATAGATTAACCATTCAGCATTCAGAATATTGAAGTAGTTAAAGCGTAACAACAGACCACTGCTGGCATTTAATGTAGACATTAGAATTCTAATGACTCATTCCCCGTCGCAGATGAGGAAAAGAACAGAAATAGGCATAACAAGGATCTGTTCTTCTGAAACTAATTAAAACAGGCATCTGAGATGGTAAAGGCTTCATCTATTCATGTAAATCAGTGTTTCCTTTAACTTGATAAAGAACGCCCTGTGATTTACCAAAATCGAGGATTTCTGGACTCAGGTTAGTTTAGGGTTCAGTACTAAAAGAGTTCTTTTGAAGATAAAAAGACAGAGGGTGACGTGAAAAAAGAAAGAAAGGGGGGTTATAAACATAGGTATACCCTCCTGAGAGGCATAATTTAAGAAAAATTTTGATTTTTTTTTTTAAAAAAACAGACTTTAAGGAAAAAAGTTATAATCATTCTATGACAAGAAGTGAATGTCTATACAAAATGTTTCATTTTTTGTGTTATCATAATATATTCTCAGATATTAAACACTATTCGTATCCTACACTGTAGGAAATAATAGTTACAATAATTAATATGTATATTTCTTGAACCCAGGACAGGTTCTTTGCAAGGCCCTAGTGATATCAGATGATAAATACAACATGTTTCCTGTCCTCTTGGAGCCTACAGTTGAGTTACGAAGCAATACATTAGAATATTGAAGTAGTTAAAGCATAGCATACAAATAATCACACAAAGAAATATAGCATTGCCACTGTAATAAGAAATATGTTAGTCACACTGAGATTATTAGAATCTATGATGTAAGGACCTGACCAAGATAGGGGGTCCCAGAAGGCTTAGCCAAGGAAGTCATGATTGATTGAAACTTGGAGGAAAGGGAAAGTTAATTGGTGAAGAGGAGAAAGGACTCCTGGTAGAGGCAGTCTCTGAAAATGGAAGGACAGGAGAAAACACAGCAGTTTTGAGACTATGAGAGATCAATGTGCTTGGGCTGTACAAAGATTGAGGGAAGGATTTTGCATTAGATGGAGAAAAATAGGAACAAATTATATGCAAGGGTTTGTATCTTATATTCCATGTTAAGTATTTAAGATCTGTTCTTTTGGCAATTTCAAGTTTATGTTATTATTAACTATAACCACTCTGCTATGTAATAGAATTAGAGAACTTACTCCTCTTGTCCACCTGAAACATTGTGCTTTTTGGCAATCATCTTCCCATATCTCACCCTCTCCCAAGCCCCAGATAACCATCACTCTAGTCTCTGAGTTCCACATTTTTAGATTCTACATATAAATGAGATCATGCATCATTTTTCTTTCTGTATCTAGCTTATTTCACTTAGTATAATATCATCCAGGTTAATCCATGTTGTTGGAAATAACAGAATTTTCTTTCTTTGTAAGGCTAAATAGTACAGTGTGTGTGTGTGTGTGTGTGTGTGTGTGTCAGAGAAAAACTCCCAAACTGCATTTTTCTTTTGCCTCACTTCACTACAATCATCAACACAGAAGACAACTTCTGTGACCAAAGGCGTGAGAGTTTTTCCACATACACCAAGCAGTGGACACCAGCTAGGTGTCCTTCAACCAGTTTTAACACCGTCTACCCAGAGAGAGTGTCAGAATTCACAAGTCGAGGGCTCAGTCTCACAAGACTGCCCCCTCCTTCCCTCTAGTCACATGTTTGGGACTCTAGAAACTCTGACTGACTGGCTTCAAGGCGGAGTTTCTATAACCTTCTCTTTGAGTTCAGTTAATGTGCTAGAGCAGCTCAATGAAGTCAGGGCAACATTTACTTACACTTACTGGTTGAGTAAGGAGATCTTAAAGGACAAATAAACAGCCAGATGAAGAGACACATGTGGTTAGATCTGGAAGGGTCTGGAGCGCAGGAGCTTCTATCCACCCTCCTGGCATGTAAATGAGTTCTTTACCTTTCTGTCAACCTCCGTGTATCCAGCTTTCCAGAAGCTCCCCAAACCCTGTCCTTTGGGCCTTTTACAGAGACTTCATTTATTGTCCATGATGGAAGCATGGATAACCATGTTGAAGTGTGATTGGTCAAAAAGAATATAATCTAAAGCCTCTGAGGCCTGTATGTTGAGATTCTTCTTTCCCTCTCTGTGCAGAGTTGCTTCCTCCAGAGAAGCAAGCAGGAGTCTCTGGAATGAGGGTCTTATGACCCACAGTCGGATTAGAGTCCTGCCTTAGGCAAGTGAAAGAGGGACACAAAAGGGTCAGAGAGACAGGTTTTGTTTTCTGAGTTCTGCTTCTGAGGCTTTAAGTGCCTCAACATCATAACAAAAGACTGTAACAATGGTTATGGGAGTTATGAGCTATGAACCAAGGCTGAAAACCACTATACAAATATAATCATAATATCACAGTGTATATATATACCACAATTTCACTCTTCATTCATTCATTGATGGTTGCTTCTTTGTGTTGACTGTTTTGATAATCCTGCCAGAAACATTACAGATATCTTTTCCACATAGTGATGTCATTTTCATTGAATATATAGCTATACACAGAATTGCTAGATCATATGGTACTTCTATTTTTAATTTTTTGAGGAATCTCCATATTAGTTTCCATAGTAACTGGAGTAATTTGCATTCCCACCAAGAGTTTACAAGGGTTCCCTTTTCTCCACATCACCAGCACTTATGTTTTGGCTTTGTGATACTAGACATGATAGCGGATGTGAGGTAATATCTTGTTTGGTTTTAATTTCTATTTCCCTGATGATTAGTAATATCAAGCATTATTTTCATGTACATGTTGTCCATTTATATGCCTTCTTTCGAGAAATATCTAATCAACTTATTTGTTTTCTTGCTATTGAGTTGTTTTATTTCCTTATATGTATTTTGGGTATTAATTGTTCATCAGATAAATGATTTACAAATATTTTCTCTTATGCTGTATGTTGTCTCCTCACTCTGTTGATTGTTTGCTTTGTTATGCAGAAATGTTTTGGTCTGATGCAATCCTATTTGTCTAGTTTTGCTTTTGTTGCCTATGCTTTGAGTCATATTCAACAAATCATTACCAAAACTAATGTCAAAAATCTCTTTTTTTGGCAGGGCATGGTGGCTCATGCCTGTAATCCCAGCACTTTTGGAGGCCGAGGCAGGCAGATCACGAGGTCAGGAGATCGAGACCATCCTGGCTAACACAGTGAAACCCTGTCTCTACCAGAAATGCAAAAAATTAGCTGGGCGTGGCGGCGGGTGCCTGTAGTCCCAGCTACTTGGGAGGCTGAGGCAGGAGAATGGCGTGAACCCGGGAGGCGGAGCTTGCAGTGAGCCAAGACTGTGCCACGGCACTCCAGCCTGGCCGACTGAGGGAGATTCCGTCTCAAAAAAAAAAAAAAAAAATCTCTTTTTGCATATTTTCTTCTAGGAGTTTTATAGTTTCAGGTCTTATGTTTAAATCTTTAATTCAGTCTGAATTAATGGTGTCACATAAGGATCCAATTTGATTCTTCTGCATGGGGATATTGTTTTCTCAGCAGTATTTATTTAAGAGGATCTTCTTTCCCTATTGTGTATTCTTGGTACCTTTGTTAAAGATCAATGACCATAATTGCCTGGATTTATTTATAAGCTCTCTATTCTGTTCCATTGGTCTGTATGTCTATTGTTATGCTATTATTATGCTGGTTTTGTTTGTTTGTTTGTTTTTGTTTTAGAGGCAGGGTTTTCTTTGGCTGCCGCATGAGGTAGAGCTCAAACAATCCTCTTGCCTCAGCCTCCTGAGTAGCTAGGACTACAGGTATCTAACAGCACACCTGGCTTTTTTTTTTTTTTTTTTTGGTAGAGATGGAGTCTCACTATGTTGCCCAAGCTGCGCTCAAACTCCTGTTCTCATGTGGTACTCCCACCTTGGCCTCTGAAAGCACCAAGATTATAGGCTTGAGCTACCATGCTCAGCCCCCTTGCTGTTTTTATTACATTAGCTTTGTAGCGTATTTTGAGATCAGGTAGTATGATGACTCCAGCTTGTTCTTTTTGCCCAAGGTTGCTTTGACTATTAGATTCCAGAGGTTTTCCTTACACATTTTTATTATTTTTTTCTCCTCTTACTGGATGATTTCAAATAATCTGTTTCTGAGTTTCCTTATTCTTCTTCTTGTTCTCATTTTGTGTTGAAGCTCTGTATTGGATTTTTTAGTTCTGTCATTGTAGTCTTTAGCTCCCAAGTTTCTGTTTGTTATTGTTTGTTTTTGTTTGTGTTTGTGTGTGTTTTACATTTTTCCATCTCTTTTTGCTCTTTTCCTTTTGTTCTTAAATTGTTTTCCTGCTTTCATTAAATCATTTATCTCTGTTCTTGTAGCTCACTGAGCTCCTTTAGAACATTTATTTTGAATTCTTTGTCAGGCAACTAGTGAATCTTCAATTCTCTGGAATTAGTTACTAGGTGTTTACTGTGTTCCTTCGGTGGTGTCATGTCTCTGATTCTTCATGATTTCTGTAACCTCATGTAGTTCTCTACACACTTCAAAAAGCAGTCTACTCTTCCAGACTTTTTGAACTGGATTTATATATGAAAATCTTTATAAAAGAATTTTACTTGTTGGGGTTGAGGGGCACACTGGAGTGTGCTGTCGCACCTGGTCTCGTGGTAGAGAGCACTAAGTATGGAGGTATGGATAGGTTGGGGAGGTGTAGTATCTTGGGGGTTCAGGTAGTTAGGGTCTGTGACACTGACAACTGCATGATTCTTGGTGGCAAGAAATACAGAGTTTTACAGTAGTTGCAAGGGCTGCTGGGCTCCTAAGCAGTGCCTTTGAGAACAGCCAAAGACCAGAGTTGGGGCCAGTGGTATTCCTGTGCTGGAGTATGGAGGCTAGCTCCAGCACATGTGTAGTAGCAGGGGCCAGCTGTAGGCACTCTCACAGTGGCAAGGGCTAGGGTCATGAGCAGGGACCCTGGCTGACTGCAGGTTCATGTGCTGGTGGGAACTGGAGCGGTGTCCAAGCACAGCTATAGGAGTTAGGGCTGGCAGCTTGCATGTCAGTAGTTGCAGGGGCTAACTGGGGGCTGTGGACAGGGGTTAGGCCAGCTATGTATGGCTGTGTTACTGTGGAGACCAAGGTTGGCCTTGGGCACATGCACACATCCATAGCTGCAGAGGTCCTATGCGGGGAAGCATGCAGCAGTGAGAGCTGGTAATAGAGATCAGATGACTGCATCTGTGTACTCAGCTGCAGGAACTGGAGCTGCATACGTAAACGCAGTGATCAAGGCCAGAAATGGGAGTTGGACCCAGCTGCTTATATATACACAGCTGTGGGAGCCAGGACTAGTGTTATATACGAACCTGGCTACAGGCATATGTGCTGCAGTGGGAGCCAAGGGCAGGGCCTGCAGTGTGGTCCCAGGACCATTTTCAGGGATGTGTAGTGTGGCTGCTCTGGGTCCCTGGGCCAAGGCACCTGTTATGACAGCAGCTGGTGTGGTTCCTGGGAGGGAGACAGAAGATGAGCAGTGGCTCAGGCACCTGGAAACCGCAAAAGCAAAAAGCTGTGGAATCCCGCATGGCAAAACCTGCAGGGCATCCACTGAGGGTTTGATGGTTGTTGATTTCTTCAGTAGCAAAAGCTGCTAATGTCTATGACAGCGAACACTGCAAAGTCCTCAGCAGTGAAACCAGCAGGGCGTGCACAGTAACCGTAAGGACTATTGAGGTCCTCAGTGGAGGAGGTTGATGGCCTGTGTGCAGAGCAGGGCACTGGGGACTTTAGTAGATTATGCCTTGGTGGCTTGTGCTGATAGAGCACATCCATCTTCTTTGTTTCTGGTTGTCTCCAGACATCACAGATAATACCAGTCTCCTTAGCAATCCGGATGAGGTGAAAGAAAATACGTTTGTTTGAGCAGTGCCTTGAAAGACTGGGGAAACTAGTTTGTTCACACCATATTCCTTTTCTTTATGAGAGAAAATCGAGAGCTTGGGTGTTCCCTTTCTGTGTTGAGCAGTACAGATCTGGGGGATGGGATGATGTAGGCAAAATAAAACACTTTTATCTATTTTGTGTGGTTATTTTAGTTTTTTTTTTTTTTCTTCGAGAGGTATGGCTATAGCTTCCTAAGTGGACTCGTTAGCCCTTCTAGAGTTATTTTGATTTTCATACAGCAGTCTAATCATTATTCTTTGTGGGGAAAATAAAGGTTGAGGTTTCCTACTCCACCATCTTACAGATAAGAAAACAAAAATAACTCTATGGTTAAAAAAAATTCCAAAAACTTCATTTAAAAAAACTATTTTAGGCCGGGCACGGTGGCTCAAGCCTGTAATCCCAGCACTTTGGGAGGCCGAGACGGGCGGATCACAAGGTCAGGAGATCGAGACCGTCCTCGCTAATATGGTGAAACCCCGTCTCTACTAAAAAATACAAAAATAAACTAGCCGGGCGAGGTGGCGGGCGCCTGTAGTCCCAGCTACTTGGGAGGCTGAGGCAGGAGAATGGCGTAAACCCGGGGGGCGGAGCTTGCAGTGAGCTGAGATCCGGCCACTGCACTCCAGCCTGGGTGATAGAGCAAGACTCCGTCTCAAAAAAAAAAAAAAAAAACTATTTTAGATTGAACTGTTGCCATGATTCTTCTCCCCTACCTGCACTCACACCATTGTCATGGCCTCATGATGGACATACTTACTCAATTCTTGACTTTGGCTTGATCAAATGACTTTCTTTGACCAAAGGTTTCTGTATAGAAATCAAAGTTTGCCAGTGTCAAGCCTGAGTCTTAGGAGGATGCACATATTTGTGCTTATTCTCTTGCACCTCTGTCAGTGATATGAAAGGAAGAAATATCTCTGGCGACCTCTCTGACACAAGGAGAATGAAAGACACTGAAGCTGGAGCACCCACCCTGCCTTCAGTTCCTAACTTGGAAGCAGGACGCTAACTACCATGGACTACAAAGTGCTACCAGTTGAGTCCAACCAATATTAGCCAAGCCCCCAGAGACACACAGATGTACAGGAAGATATGAGTGTTTCTTTAATTCACTGAGTATTGGGGTGGTTTTTGTTTGGATGAACGGAGGCAAGATGGTGCACTTCCGGGTTCTTCATCGCCCCCCCAACTTTTCCCGCACGCGCGAAAATGCAGCCGGCGACCCGGGAAGGTGCAGACCAACTAGGCATGCGCCAAGTGATGTCAATCCGAAGAGACCAAGATTTACCTGGTCGCACCTGCGGAACGCCCCCTGACACGCCCGTGCCCCGCCTATTGCCCTCCCACTCCTAGAAAAGCCGCTCCGGAGGGACGCCACGCGTGGCCTTCTCACAGCCCCACTCCTGTTGGGATGTTGGGACCGTGGGAACTCTGTCCGAGAGCCCCACCGGGGGACTCTGTCGGCCTTCTTTGCCGGAGGCCGACAGACCTCTTCCCCACACCTTAGGTGACCAAAATAAACTTGCAGTTTTGCTCCTACACTTGCCTAGTCGCTGGTTCTTTTGTGCCCGCTTTGGTGGTCTTAGAAAAACAAATCAGTTGGTGCCGCACCCGGGAGGAGACCCCTCCTCAGGGCCCCCAGGGTCTGGGGAGCCTCCTCCTCTTCCTCGTTCCACGCCGCAGATGGACCAGGACCTGAGACCCGCTTCCCTCACTCTCACGGCCTCTCTGGGGTAAGTGCCCTTGTCTCCTCTTTACCTCCCTGGGCCAAAATCCTGTGCAGGTCCAAGGTCCATTTGGAGCCACCACGTGGCTCGGGAGACCCGTTCAGGATGGAGACGTCCACCTGAAGGTAGTCTCCACTTTGGCTCCATGAGCCTCCAGTCTGTCTCTGCTGATTCCAAAGGACACTTTGAAGCCAGGCAGAGATCCACTTCCATTTCCATTGTGTCCATTGTGTAAGTAAAGAGGAAACAAACGGGAAACCCCCAGTCCAAATTTCCAAAGAGCACCAGCCTCTCTGGGGTAAGTGCCCTTGTCTCCTCTTTACCTCCCTCGGCCAGAAATCCTGTGCAGGTCCGAGGTCCATTTTGAACCACCAAGTGGCTCGGGAGACCCGTTCAGGACGGAGACGTCCGCCTGAAGGTAATCTCCACTTTGGCTCCATGAGCCTCCAGTCTGTCTCTGCTGGTTCCAAAGGACGCTTTGAAGCCAGGCAGAGATCCACTTCCATTTCCATTGTGTCCATTGTGTTGGTAAAGAAGAAACAAACGGGAAACGCCCCAGTACAAATTTCCAAAGAGCACCCCCTTAGGGTGCCTCCTAGCCAATTTAAAAACCTTACACAAGACCTTAGGAGGAAGCGGTTAATTTTCCACTGTGGGGTGATCGAACTCAGCAATTTCTGCCAGTGGTTAGGCAAGTGGTCTGAAATTAATTACATACAAGGCTTTTGGGCTTTACGCTCTCGTCCCGATCTGCCCTATACTCCTCTTTCTCTCCCCGCTCTCTCCAACCCCTCCCTTCCTGCCCAGACTCCTCCTTCCTCCTCCTTATCTACTAGTAATCCACTCGGTCCCATGCCTCCTTCCGGGCCCCCAACTGGCTGTCTTGAGTCCCCTATCTCTGCCCACACCCTCCTACAGTGTTAGCACCTTTGCGAGAGGTGGCTGGGGTGGAGGGGGTAGTCAGAGTACGTGTCCCTTTTTCATTGGCCGATCTTTCCAAAATTGAGAAGCGTTTAGGTGATTTCTCAGCTAATCCCACCATCTACATAAAGGAATTTAGATACTTTTGTCAGGCCTATGACTTAACTTGGCATAACCTCCAGGTTATCCTAACCTCTACCCTAAACTGACTGAGGTTCTAACCCAGTATACCCGGTTAGATCCGGCCTCCCCGACAGGGGCCACCATTTTGGTGTCTTATTTCATTTCTCAATCAGCTCCTGACATTCGTAAGAAACTTCAAAAGGTAGAGGATGGTCCTCAGGCACCAATACAAGACCTGGTTAAATTAGCCTTTAAGGTCTATAACTCCAGAGAGGAGACGGCAGGCTCGCCTCAAACAGAAGTTACAGCTCCTAGCAGCGGCTTTACAGCCCAGTCGTAACCCCAGGCCAGAGAGCACACACTCCGCAGACTCCAAGGCTACGAAAGGAGCCTGCTATAAGTGCGGCAAGGCAGGACACTATGCCAACAGGTGTCCGCAAGGTCCCCGAGTCCCAACGCAGCCTTGCTATAAGTGCAAGGCGTCAGGACATTAGGCCAATGAATGTCCTAACCCTCGTCCACCAGCAGCCCCCTGCCGTGCTTGCCAGCAGAGAGGACACTGGAAGTCTGATTGCCCCACCCTGAGAACAGGTGCTGCGTCCCCACGTGACCCCCTTTCCCAGGATCCTGGGAGCTCCTTCCAGCTCCTACATCTGGATGACAACTACAACTGAAGGTGCCGAGACTCGGGGACCCCCATCACCCTCGCAGAGCCGTGGGTAACTCTCCTGGTAGCGGGTAAGACAATCAATTTTTTAATCAACAGCGAGGCTACCTATTCTGTTTTACCGTCCTTCTCTGGACCTAGCCTTCTATCCAATATCTCTGTAGTAGAAGTAAGCAGAAAGCCATCCACTCCACAAAAGCTCCACTCCTTAATTGCTGCCTGGCCAACAACTACTTTGCGCACTCGTTCCTCATTCCCAGCTAAAAAGGGCCCCTACCGAAAGCAATCAGTGGAAATCAGTTTGGCTTTCCCCCACTCGCCTCAAACTTACTAAATTTTCTTAACTATCTCATACTCCTCAACCTTGCTGGGACCTTCCTTCTGGGTTTTGCCCCATTCCAACAAATGCTTCCATTCCTCATTCCTATACTAATACTGTGCCTTATTTTATTTTTCATCTGTGCGTCCAAATGCCAACCATGGGCCCCGACCTTAACGACGCCCCTTAACAGCAGGAAGTAGCCAGACAGACCACGGCGCCCCTTATCACTATTACCAATAAAAGGTTGGAATGTTTGGATGAACGGAGGCCAGATGGTGCACTTCCGGGTTCTTCATCCCCCCCCAACTTTTCCCGCTCGCGCGAAAATGCAGCCGGCGACCCGGGAAGGTGCAGACCAACTAGGCATGCGCCAGGTGATGTCAATCCGAAGAGACCAAGATTTACCTGGTCACACCTGCGGAACGCCCCCTGACACGCCCGTGCCCCGCCTATTGCCCTCCCACTCCTAGAAAAGCCGCTCCGGAGGGACGCCACGCGTGGCCTTCTCACAGCCCCACTCCTGTCGGGACGTCGGGACTGTGGGAACTCCGTCCGAGAGCCCCACCGGGGGACTCTGTCGGCCTTCTTTGCCGGAGGCCGACAGACCTCTTCCCCACACCTTAGGTGACCAAAATAAACTTGCAGTTTTGCTCCTACACTTGCCTAGTCACTGGTTCTTTTGTGCCCACTCTGGTGGTCTTAGAAAAACAAATCAGTTTTGTACAGAACATTGCTGTGATTTCTCAGAATCTTTAATATGCTAGGAGTCTTAGGATGCTTCCTTTGGAGGTGGAGTTCTCTCAAACAGCACTGGTAAATGCTAGATTAGAATAAGGTATATCAGTCAGAAATAATCTTTTTCTCTAAGTCTGTCTTAGTTTAATATGCCTTCATTTTTCTGAACAGCAAATGAGCGTATTCATATATGCCATATGTTATAAAATGTTGAATAGGTTGCTTCCTATCTACTTGAAAATTTTGGCTAATTCCCCAGAGCTACAGATAGTAGGTAATATATTACACTCACATTAAAAGAGAGCTACAAACATGTTCCCACAAAGCTTGCTAACAAATGATTAACTTGGTCCTTCAGCTACCAACTACCATCACCCACTTCCAGTCTCTGTTAAAAGTGGCTGGAATATACACTGAGGAAATTACTTAAAGGAAATACATATGAGTGGAGAATGCTATGATCTCTCCCTTTCCTACTCCCATGGGTAGGGTTTGTCTCTCCACTGCCCCCCAACCACCAAGTGAAGAGAGGTGCTCAAGAGAATCATTCCTAATGATAGTTATTATCTGTAAAAGGGATGATAAGCATCTCTCTCCCTAACTGCGTGTGATGCCAGTTAAACTGCAAGGATGTAGGGTATGGAAGAATTCTTAGGAATAACTGGATTAGTTCCCAGGATTTGCGAGCATATATGAAGATAAAGATTGAAATATACTTCTCTTGGGAAATTCACTGGACAACATGCAAGCCTTGGTAACACACATCTTCCAAACATCTTCTGAAATCCAGGTGGAGGTTCTCAAACGCCAATTCTTGATTTCCGTGCACTAGCAGACTCAATATCATGTGAAAGCTGCCAAAGCTTGAGTTTTGCACCTCTGAAGCCATGGCTCAAATTCTTTGTTGGCCCCTTTCAGCCAGGGCTGGCGTGGCTGGGACACAGGGAACCAAGTCCCTAGGCTGCACACAGCACAGGGATCCTAAGCTGGGCCAACTAAATCACTTTTTTCTCCTAGGTCTCTGTGCCTGTGATGGGAGTGGCTGCTGTGAAGACCTCTGACATGCCCTGGAGACATTTTCCCCATTGTCTTGGGGATAGACATCCGGCTTCTCATTACTTAGGCAAATTTCTGTAGCCGGATTTAATTTCTTCTCAGAAAATGGGGTTTTCTTTTCTATCCCATTGTCAGACTGCAAATTTTCCAAACTTTTTTGCTGTTTCCCTTATAAAACTGAATGCCTTTAACAGCACCTAATCACCTCTTGAATGCTTTGTTGCTTAGAAATTTCTTCTGCTAGATACCCTAAATGATCTCTCTCAAGTTCAAAGTTCTACAAATCTCTAGGGAGGGGCAAAGTGCCACCAGTTTCTTTGCTAAAACATAGAATCACCTTTGCTCCAGTTGCCAACAAGTTCCCCATCTCCATCTGAGATCACCTCAGACTGGATTTGATTGTCTATATTGCTATCAGCATTTTGGTCAAAGCCATTCAACAAGTCTCTAGGGAGTTCTAGGCTTTCCTACATTTTCCTATCTTCTTCTGAGCCCTCCAAATTTTTCCAACCTCTGCCTGTTACCCAGTTCCAAAGTCGCTTCCACATTTACAGGTACCTTTAAAGCATCGCCCCACTCTACTGGTACCAATTTACTATATTAGTCTGTTTTCACGCTGCTGATAAATATATACCCAAGATTGGGCAATTTACAAAAGAAAGAGGTTTAACTGGACTTAAGTAATACATGGCTGGGGAGGCCTCACAATCATGGCGGAAGGCAAGGAGGAGCAAGTTATGCCTTACATGGATGGTGGCAGGCAAAGAAAGAGAGAGCTTGTGCAGGGGAATTCCTCTTTTTAAAACCATCAGATCTCATGAGACTTATTCACCATCACAAGAACAGCACAGGAAAGACTTGCCCCCATAATTCAATCACCTCCCACTGGGTCTCTCCCACAACATATGGGAATTCAAGATGAGATTTGGGTGGGGACAGAGCCAAACCATATCAGCCCTCTGTGCTTATTATATTATTTGATAATTAGAATCCTTAACATATTTCCTTTTAGAACAATTTTAAGTGTACAATAGACTATTTTTCTCCATTGGCATTATGGTATACAGTAGATCTTTAGAATTTATTCATCCTGTGTAACTGTACATTATATTTCATTCTCCTTTTTCCTTGTGGGCATAGAAGTACTTATAAGCCAAGAAGATATTTCTCAGTATTCTATTCTGCAGGCTTGGGGAAGACATGATGTGAGTCATGTAAAATTGTTCTTACCATTTTCAATGCCCCTTATTTGTTTGTTTCTTTCTGTGCTCCATCCAGTTGCTGTAATTTCTCACCTGGATTCCAGAGCTCTCATGAAGATATTTTCATCCATGGATGGTTGTTAAATCCGTGTTTCTATAAAAGAGCTGGAACATCTCATTTAACTAAGACTTTTTGTGTATAGAAGTTTCTTTTAAAGGACATAAGTTGTCTAGCTTTTGTGATTTATTTCCTTTGTTTTGTGCTATGAAAGTCCTCTCTATAATACAATTTGAAATTTACTTATTTTTTATCATTTTGTTTTTCTTTTTTTTTTTTGTTTTGTGTTATTTTTGAATAGTAATTCTATACCTGATTATGGTCCTCATATAAAATACAAAGAAAAAGACATTGGCATGCTGAAAGAGTAGTTTATGTCTTTCTGAAATTTGACTGCCCAATTTTCTCTGTTTGAGAATGCAGACAACTGTGTAAATTGTTTATATTCTTTAATAAAAATTTAAAGACTCTGTCACTCTCAGGAAATCCAAAAACTGTGTGTCTCCCACATTGTTTGTGAAGACTAGCTATCCATAGAGCTTTGCAACCATAGACCTTACCAATTCCGTTAACAACATGGAATGCATTCCTAATGAGTGGTAGTGCGTATTGTGGTCATGTTTGATATGATTTGATAGTCTAAGGTCATTTCTCAGAAGAAAGAAGAAATAGTCCATTGGATAAATATTTTCTTTCATCTTCTAGTTATGAAGGATTTTACTCTACCTTTTTCTTATTTGGATTTACTCATAATTCAGTACCTTACAACATTCTGGTATTACACCAGAAAGCAATCCTAAAAATAGTCAAAGATGAGGAGCTGAGTAGGAAAATTTTGCCTCATTGTCTTTAACAAGAGAACTGTCTCTGACACCTCTTAAATAGCAGGAGAAAACTGTCGAGGGCCTCTCAGCTAAAAGATTCCCAGGGGCTTCACCAAAATGCCTTAGTATCCTAAATAACAGGACTTTTGTCTAGTTTGTAGCATATGTTTCTTATATTTTTCTTGGTTTGTGGGGTCTGCAAAAATCAGTAACATCTAATTCCATTGTAGGGTTGAGGAAATAAATCCAATACAATGGATAAACCATAAAAATGGTTAAAATCATAACTGTATATGTGCAACAGAGGCCTAATGGAAGGGTCAAATCTGTGAGCACACTGTGAACTCTGGCTTGTCATTTATTTTAATGCAAAATGTATGGCCTCCTTGTCAAAGTACCGTGAATTCTGACAGTTAACTTCAGAATCAACCAAGAATCTATACAGGGTAGGCACCAGAAATTCCCTTTGTCTTATTTTACCACAATATACACACTAAAACAAGCAGCAAATTTATGAATTTTACCTCCTAAGAAATGTTTAAGCTCATCCACTCTATTCCACTTGTCATTTTTGGGATGAAGCCACCATTCTGTCTCAACTATATTAATGTAATAGACTCCAAGCTACTTCACCCAGTCCATCTCCAAGCTTGCCATTTAATCTAGCCATACAAGTTAAAGAAAGATCTTCCCAAACACCAGTCTTGCAATAGCACTACATTTCAGGGGCTCCATTTTGCTTTTTTTTTTTTTTTTTTTTTTTCTGAGACAGAGTCTTGCTCTGTTGCCCAGACTGAAGTGCAGTGGCATGATCTCGGCTCACTGCAACCTCCACCTACTGGGTTCAAGTGATTCTCCCATCTTAGCCTCCCCAGTAGCTGGGACTATAGGCCTGCATCACCATGCCCAGCTAATTTTTGCATTTTTAGTAGAGATAAGGTTTCACCATGCTGGTCTCCAACTCCTGACCTCAGATGATCTGCTCACTTCGGCCTCCCAAAGTGCTGGGATTACAGGTGTGGGCCACCGTGCCTGGCCCCATTTTGCTCTTCATATCAAATCTAATTGTCTTAAAATACTCTCAAAATCCTCAGGATCTGGCTAATCTCTCCAGTCTTCTCTCTTCTCAGTACTTGAAATGCTTCAGCCATCCCAAAATTCACTCAGAACTTTACACATGCCATACTCTTTTATTCTCCAGGTTTTTGCTTCAGACTTTTCTTTCCTCTTTGAAAACTGTATTCTCCCTGCAGCCATCAGTCCTACCCATGTTTGCACACATCCTTTGTCTATGGACAGCTGATAAGTCTCACCTTACCAACCACTTTCTCCAAGAGCCATCCTCACACTCTCCAAATCAGAGTTAATTGCCCTCCAATAGGTTACCCACAGTACCCTGAATCTCTAGCATATCATCCTGGATGATAATTACCTGCCTTTTTAAATTTCCTGTACTTAATTGTGAATTTCTTGGGCAGAGACTGTAGCTTTCATGTTCATCAGCATAGGCGTGATGTGTACTAGATGTTTAATCATTATTCATGTCCTAGCTCAGTAGAAAACTCATCCTGTCTTTGGCAAAAGGCGAAGTTTTCATCTTGAACAGCTTCTGTTAATGAGGCAGCTGATGGTAATATTCTCCAATGAAACCCCAGGGAAATCTGCTTGAAGCGACTTGTGAGAGAAGGCTGTAAGAGATCTATAGATTCCAATTAATTATGGAGTGTACATTAGACCTGGTTAAAAAATATATATAGAGAAATGCAGGTGAAGAGAAGGGCTCAAATACTGGGTCAGAATATCAGGATGATGAAGGGAGAAAGAAGCCCTGCCTTGCATACATGGTTGAGGACTCATGATGATGAACCAACTCAGTCTCAGTGCCAGCGCTGGATACATCAAGAGCAGAGCCATGATGTATCAATAATACAGGAAAATGCAAGGTGGACATTTTTGCAGATCAAAGGATGAAAAGTGAAAATCAGGAAATAGGCAGAAAAGAAGATTTAAAAGTACCATAGAATGCAGACGTGCTTACTTAGAATTATGTGAAGGAAAAGAAGGGATTGGGTGCCCTTGGAATCCCAGTATTCCACAAGGTGAGGCTCAGAGAGAAAGGCAATTTCCACCCTTATTGCTTTTGTAATCCACATTCTTTGAATAATATTGATAAAGTTTGGCTGTGTCCCCACCAAAATCTCATTTTGAATTGCAGCTCTGATAATCCCCGCATGTCATGGAAGGAACCTGATGGGAAGTAACTGAGTCATGGGGATGGATTTTTCCCATGCTGTTCTCATTCTAGTGAATAACTCTCATGAGAGCTGATTGTTTTATAAAGGGCAGTTCCCCTGCACACACTCTCTTACCTGCTGCCATGCAAGATGTGCCTTTGCTCCTCCTTCACCTTCTACCATGATTGTAAGGCCTCCCCAGCCATGTGGAGCTGTGAGTCCATCAAACCTCTTTTATTTATGAATTACCAAGTCTCAAGCAGTTCTTTATAGCAGTGTGAGAACGGACTAATACAAAAATACCACACAAAGGTGTAGTTTTGAAGGAAGCATGTGATCCCAATGTGTGTAACTATAAATTCACCTCTTTCACAATAACAGTAACTTTCAGCACTTATTGAGTAAGCATTTACTTAAAGGCAGTGTGAAGTACTTACGTGCATCATCATATTTATGGTAGGATGAATAATGGTGCCTAAAATTATCTGCATCCTAATCCCAGAACCTACAAATGTTTCCTTATATGGCAAAAGAAACTTTAGAATGTCATTAAACTAATTATGTTGATGCACACATATGTTTATTGTGGCACTATTCACAACAGCAAAGACTTGGAACCAACACAAATGCCTATCAATGATAGACTGGATAAAGAAAGTGTGGCACATATACATCATGGAACACTATGCAGCCATAAAAAAGGATGAATTCATGTCCTTTGCAGGGACACAGATGAAGTTGGAAACCATCATTCTCAGCAAACTATCACAAGAACAGAAAGCCAAACACCACATGTTCTCACTTATAAGTGGGAGTTGAACACATGGACACAGGGAGGGGAACAACACACATTGGGGCCTGTCAGGGACTTTGGGGCTAGAGGAGGGATAGGATTGGGTGAAATAGCTAATGTAGGTGATGGGTTGACAGGTGCAGCAAACCACCATGGTATGTATAGACCTATGTAAGAAAACTGCACCTTCTGCACATGTACTCCAGAATTTAAAGTATAATTAAAAAACAAAAAAAAGTATGTTGAAATGGGAAGTCAACCTTGGATTATTTGAGTGGGCTCTAAATATAATCACAAGGAGTGTAGGTGGTCACTAGCAGTTGAAAAAGTGGGAAAACAGATTCTGCTCCTCAGAGCCTGCAGAAGGAACCAGCCCTACTGACACCTTGACTTTAACCTAAAGAAACTGTTAAGAATTCTAAGTTCTAGGACCACAGGATAACACATTTGTGTTATTTTATGACACTAAGTTTGTGTTAATTTGTTACAGTAGCAACAGGAAAGTAATACTGCACTTACTCCTCATAACTACTCAATGTAGAAACTGTCATTATCCCTTTACATATGTGAGGGAATGGAGGTACAGAAAAGTTAACTAAGTTGACGGAAGTAGAATCCAGTCCAGGCAGTTGGATTCAAAAGTCCTTGTCTTTAGCCACCATGCTATATTCCTGATAAGAAAACTGACTGGCTTGCTGTGTATACATCTATGGTCCATCCAACCACACATGGGTTTTTAAATTAACCAATTTCATAAATATTCAGAAATGAAAATGCACATTTTTAAAGGGAAACTGGAAATGATTTCAGACATTTTTAATTTTCTGAGAAATATTATGAGAAATAATCCTGCAGAAGGAACTAGCCCTGCTGACATCTTAACTTTAATATTCCTGATTATTTCTCATAATGAAGAATAACTACTCCTTCTACTGTAACAAAGATTTTGAAAAACTATCCAAAGACGTTAATTCATTAGCTATTGTCATCACATTATTACTGTATTCACACAAATAATATGCTCAATTGTAATTAATATATGATTCTGTTCCAAGAAAAAAAAGCTATAAAGAAAATGTATAATGTGCATAGTTGAGTATTAGAGATTTGAACTTAACAAGTTAGCAGACATGAATTTAAGCAGCACATTTACTCCTTAGAGTGTAACCTTTAGCAAGCAATTTAACCTCCGTTGATTCCCTTATCTATCAAATGTGGAGTTTACCCTATCAGCCACCTTTCTGTGTGTCTGTGATTCGATTTGTTCTTCAAGCTTGTTGGTGACACTGGATTTTTCCATATAAAAAATTATATCTTTGCCCTGTCCTCAGCATACTATTCCAAATTTGATTCTAAGCAGAAATCCATCCTTTTGACCTATTAGTAACTCCTTTTAGCCTGTTGGTACTCTTTGACTTAATAGCAGACAGAAGCATTTCTAGTGTCATTTCCTGTGGAACCAAAATATGATGAAGGAGGTGGAGGAGCATTAAGTATCTTCAAATACTTTTGCCTAATATCTCCCTAATCCTCAAAATAACCCTTGAAAATTAGTGTACTCTCCTAGTGTAATAGATGAAGAATGTAAGAGACTATTTAATAAGGGTTTTTAAGTTAAAAGTGGCAAATGTCCTGATCACCAATTCTTGCGTTTTCCACAATTTCATACTATATTGTATAAAAGTAATAATAGCTTCTATATGTTGAGTACTGTAGAAGATTTAATTTTCTAAAGATAATCACACAATATATGCACCCCCATCCCACATGCTGTTTTCATAACGTGAATGAAAATTCTCCCATCGATAGATCGGGTTCCATTTTTCTTCTACTTGAATCTAACAAGGGCTTGTGGCTGCCTTAACCCACAGAGCATGGCAGTACGATGTCATATGACTTTGTAAGCTAGGTTATATAAAGGATGCAGCTTCTACTTGGTGCTCTCTCAAGACAATTACCCTAGCAACCCAGCTTGCTGTGAGGAAGCTAAAGTAGCCCTCACTTAGAGAGCTGATGTTCTGAGATACTAAGGCCCTCACATGATGGCTAGCATCAACTCTAGATATATTAGTTGATTATTTCTTCAGATAATTCCAGCCTCCATCTTCAAGTCTTCCAGCTGAGGCCAAAGACATTGCAGAGCAGATATGAAAATTGAAGTATTAAAATGTGCCCTGACTTGCAGACTCACAAAATCCATGAGCATGGGTGTTTCATACCATTATATTTTGGATAATTTGTTAGGCATCCCTGGAATAAATATGTATCATGTGCACAGTACCTTAAATTCTTGCCAGATTGCAGGCATAAACAGTCTCCAAGAGATTATGTGACTCACACTGAACCACACAGTTAGTACGTGAAGACTAACTTAATCTTCAGATGAATCTCAAGGGATTAAAACACAGGTTGTGTTTTATTTCCAAAACTTATAATGCTGAATTATCTCCTAAGAGAAATCCAATTTGGAAGTTGTTGAACTTTAACTTTATGGATACTCACTAGCCTATAGAAAAATACCACATTTTAGTACTACGTTAAATTTTTGATATTTGATAAATCTAAGACTATTCTATATATGCAATCTGATACACTAATAAGCAAATGAATAAGATATGCTTTGGGGAAGATCACATTATTTCTAGGTCATTTATAGCTTGCACCCACTTTTATTTGTTAATTTATCCATTTTCATTGACTTTAAGTTACATTTTTATGTTTATTACATTTGACTATATACATTTTTTAATTTGGGGGGTGATGAGAAATACATCAATTAATATATGAATGTAGCAATACATTAACATTATACTTCAAGTGCATTGAATAATTTGACTACACCAAGAGTAATTTCAAATAAGCACTTTAAGCAGAGGTGGACCGTTGCCTATCCAAAAACCTTTCTGTCTTTATCCTTGCTCACAGAAATATGATTTTGCTTGATATTTAATACCCCCTTCAATTCTGAGGAGAGATTACTTTCAAATATAAGTAAAATGAATTCTGCTAATCTAAATATTCTTGTTTTCCTGGCAAAAAATATTTTAAAGAAATTATATGATAATGTGAAGGAGAAACCTCTCAAGTAATATTTTAAAGCAAAACTTAAAATTCACTGTGTATAGATACAATGTATATCCTATAAATGTTTTCCTTGCAACCTCAATAATTATTACAAAAAAAATCTTTAATCTTGTATATTTCTATTGCTTAAGACCTGATGTCATTTCCCCCGTACCTTAAGGTAGTTTATTTTAAAGGACTCTTCCTTTTAAAAATGAAGTCACTGAAACACTAAGTAAACCCCAAAAGAGTACTTTGTTCTGATTATTTATTTTAAATTTCCCCCATAATATGACTTCTGCATTTCCTCTCTGAATTCAGGCAATTTTTCAATTTTTTAAAAACTCTCTGTGGAAATAGGTCAATAATTTTTCTGTGAGATTAAATGTTGACCTTCCTTTCTTTAAACATGAAGGAATATAAGTGCTGGTCAATAGAACTAAATCTTTGCTATGCCTTCTCAACAATAATGCGCAGAGTTTCTTATAGAGGAACTTTCTCCTTAAAGTAAATTAAGTAGTATAATTGGTACAAAAGAAATACGAGACCACTTTTAAGATATTGTGCCTTTTAGTAGTAATTTAATAAATTCAAAAATGCCAGCTTACTTCCTGAGAAATTTTTGTCACTGATAGAATCTGGTTCACAATGAATGAAATGGCAGGCATTTTTTAAACCAGACATATGTTTCCAATAACACTCTTGTATATGCAGTGCAGTGTTTTAAATGTAGATGAGGTACCCTGGTGACATCATTCTTTAAACTCTCTTTAGGTAAACCAGATGGCTGGCTTGTATGCAGTAAGAATGCCATTAAACTGTCCAGAGAGAATAGTTTAATCATCTTTAATAATGTCACTAATACCCAACATGTGTATTTTTAAATGGGTAATTGTATTGAAAAAGCTGATGTCACAAAATCTGTTTCAGACACTTTTCATTTAAAGTAAGTGATAAAAGTTGCAAGGTTTTTAAAAAACACACAAACAATAGTCTTGAAAACAACAATCAATATGTAAGATATCTGTATACTAGCTAGTGATTTGTTACCACACTACAAAATCAATACTATTAAAATTTGTGCCATACTACACATCGATAGTATTTTGTTACCTACTATCAATCAATAGCTACAATTTAGTTTAGTTTTTATGTTGAAAAATAAAAAGAAAATAAGTTTCTAAAGAAGTCTGGAGATTAAAAAGAAAACAAACATAAAGGTAGAACATAGAAGGAAAAACAGGCAAGGAGAAGCAGAATTCAAGTTTATCCATTCATTAAATTTTAGAGCCTAGAAGTCTGACAAATAAATCTTGTCTCCATGGCTTTCTTATGCATTCCACACACAGGGTTTCATGGGAAGAGATTAGCTTCTTATGATGATGTAATGAGTCTAATTGAGGTTGGAGCTGGAGGAATCCAAGTAAATTGAGTTGATCCAATGAAAAAGAAAAGTAAAAACATATTCTAAATTTAATACTTGAGATTTCTATCTATGTAATTGCATTATAATTAATGCTTTGCCCCGAGACTTAAACAACGAGCTTCCTTCCATCCCTGAACTTAAAATATTAGAGAGAAAGTTGAGCAGAATAAAATACACAAACTTAGAAGAGATTTGGTAAAGAGGTATGTCCTTTAATTGACAATATTAAAAAGGAATTTAACAGCATTTAAAATATATATTCAATGATACATTTTAATTCATATTTCCAAAGAATGGGCTAGATTTTATTTTTCTGAGAGTGCTGTAAATCCCTACTTATTCTTATATAAAATATAAAATACTATTTAAAACACTTCAGTTGAATAATCTATCTTTAGATTCTAATAACTATTCAGAATGTTAAAATACTATTATTTACCAGTTCTTAGAATGCCTTCAATTCCATTGTATAATTAAAATTGTGTGGTATCTTGCTGAATTATCTTGAGGAAAAAAATAGGGAGAAGCTCAAGTTACCTTGATGGTAGGAAGAGAAATTATCCTGATGATGGTGTTGGAAGAAAGAAACACATATGACTCATGGCAACCACTGTGCTTCTATTTTGTCTGCAGGAGGCATGTGTGCTGAGTTGTTCTTTGTCTCATTTACAAAGGTATTGAAAAAAGGCCTCATATGTCCACTCTAGAACTGTACAGTTCTCCCACTAATGGCATGAGTTAGTCTGATACAGAAATGGATTATTAACAGAACAACCTAGCCTTACATTTAAATTTACCTTTAACAATTAATCATATTTGGAAATAAACATATTTTGATCTTTGACCTCTAAATCGATTTTTCAGTTCATTTCAAACTTGAGAAAATAAGAATAGCCTTATTTATAGTCTGCTATAACTCTAAAATAAAGAATTCAATGTGTTTTTATGTGAAATGCATTCTACCTAAATTTTTCATCTTAGAAAGTATACGAGATGAGACATAAGAAATGAAATACTGAATCAGAATAATATTCCACCTAACCCCTTGTCTTACAGAGATATTAAAGGCTATTTGCAAAGTTTTTTTTTTTAATGAGTTTTAATGAGATCATTATGAGTTATGCATAAATTTATCACATAACTTTCTAACCTAGAGTTTTGGACCTAAAATGTTGCATAGGATATCTGTGACAAATCTAATATTGAATTAGAAAGTTAGAGTTCTATTTATGGAAAGAAATTTGGCAAAAATATATGTAAACATCACCAAACAATGTTTTCCATGTTGACTTTTCTCTCTGCTTAGCTGTTTCTGACATTGTATGTATACCACGGTGTAAGATTACATGAAGTCAACCTAAACAAAGAATTCAGTGAAAAACTCCCAATGGCTCTTACTGTCAAATTCAGGCAACACATGCTATTTTCAAGTTCCTATTTAAAAAAGAGAGCTAATGACAATTACTATCTAACCCAAAGCAACCACACTTGACTCAGTAAGAAATAGGCTGATTTTAGGAAGAAAGCTCCTTTTCCAAGTAGTCAGATAGAGTAAAACTAGTTCTAAATACAATAGGAAGAAACTTACAGTCATGAACTAAATGAAATTAAAAATGATCGTATAATAAAATACATCATTATAACAAAAGTAGTTTTTATTGATGCTTCCCCTATGCTAGAATACATACGTTTCTCTTTTAATCCTCATAACTCTACATAGAAAGTATAATTATTACTTTCAAGCTACAGATGGGAAACTGAGGCTTAAGAAGTTGATATGCCTAACTTGAGCTTATGCAACAAGAAGTTGAACCTTGTTGCATAAGCTCAATTCCTTGTCCTTTCAACTTCAAATCCTTCAATTTTGTCAATTCAAATCCTTGTCCATTCAACTTCATATGCCAAGCTTTAGAGTGAAGATGTATACTACAGCAATAAAAGCAGAAAAGAAAACCTAGCTAAAAACAACCGTATTTGTGAAAATTGAGTTATATCAAAATCTAAACAGAAACAAATATAAATCAGAAAAACCTATGTAAATTATTTGGAAATGCTTCTGGCATGTAATAAGCATTAATAACACCTAGCTAATAATGTTTTACTCCACAGCATACACCTATGTGAAAATTAAAGGTATATAATACCTAAGAGCTAAGGACTTCCATTATTTTAAACATTTTTACCTAGGTTACTTGGATTACTTGTTTCCATCTGAGTTGCCAAATTAGCTATTTCTTTGGCAATTAATGTAAATGTATCATACTAGTAAAATTTAGAAATATTAGAAATACATTGTCAGTGGATATATTGTGCTATCTTTTATACATAAAATTGAAACTATTGACCCACATTATTAAGAACTATACCTTAAATTGTTTGACTTTCTGCTAGCGGAAATGAATTTGCAGTAATATATACCGTCACTCTAATGATTCCCTTTATATTATAATTTTAAAAATATATTTCTAAAACAGTTGATAGGGATTCTTCAAGGATGCAAAGGTTTAACTCAGAAGGCTAAATGGTTAAGTCTGGTTAGGAGTAAAATGTACCTTGAAATAAAATCAATTTTTCACACACCTGGGTACTGACTTTTTAATAGACTAGAACCATGTTTTTAATTTTTAATGTGATACAAATCACTTGAGAATCTTGATAAATGCAAATCCTAATTCATAAGGGGTAGGGTAGGTTTGAGAGTCTAAATGTCTAACAGGCTTCCTGGTAATATTGGTGGTATTCCATAAGCCACACATGCAGCCTCTGGCTGTATGCAGACAATTACTGATTTTTTTTTTTCCAGCATCTCTTTTCTGGAAACATTCCCTTCTCCTTTCATCAACACTGGTAATGTGGCAGCCACCACATTCACACTTGCTCATCACTTATACCACGGGGATGAGCCCTAAACTCAACAAATCTGTCCTATTTTCAAATATTGGGAACTGAGATCCAGACAAAGTCAGTTCAGTATTTCTCAATTACTTCATGATTTTACATAAATTACATAGCACGTGTTGGTAGTTTTCTACCTATGAGACTGAACCAGAAAAAGCTATTCTGCGACCAAGGAGAAAAATAAAGCATGACATACAGAGAGAAGTAGACATGATAGGCACCAAGAGAGAAATTTAATGGATTATTTAGTGTGTTGCCATTCTAATTCTATTCCTGAGGCCCAGGTATATTGCTGCCCTAATAAATTACCTTTTTGCTCAAGCTGAGTGGGTTTCTATTTTATACAACCTAAGGAGTACTCACTTTATGCTCTAAAGTGTAATGTATTTTATCTCTGTACAGCTAAAAGCACATAAGATTGGGATCCATAATCACAGCCTCATTTATGTGAAGTGTTGAGAATCTGTGCTAAGAGGGAAAACGTATGTATGTCACAATATATATTATACATGTGCAAATTTTTGTAAAGAATTTTTGCATCAAATTTATTTCAGCGCATCTGTTACTTTAGAACTTGGTGCTAAATAAATAAAGATAACAATTATTGAACTTACAGATGTGCAATGATAGAAAAATCTATTAAGTGCCACTTTAGAGTGAATATTATATTTCCATAAGCTAAATAGACTTTTTAAAAATGTATGCATTTTTTTTCTTTAAGAAGCTCACTAGTTAATTAGAAGGATGAAAAACCTTTCATTAAATGTATTTGTGGATTGCTAACAAAGGCACCAGAATGGTATTCTCCTTTAAATAAAGGTATTTAAAACTACTCTGGTGCTTAAATTGTTATTCACAGGATCTATTTTTTTTTTTTTTTTTTCTGCTTAAAAGTTTAGGCTGATTAAGCAAAATGTTTACAAATAAGCAATGCCATAAAAACATATCCAGTTTTTGGGCTGTAGCCAGATCAGCTTCCTGTAAACGTCCAATGTTGAATTTTATAACTAAATAGCTAATAAACCCATCTAACCTTAAATCCTAAAATGAATTCATACATTTGTAGCAATCAGATCATTTCAGTTACACAGGTGTTATAAAGCTATAACAGAAACTAGGATCTAAATAAAATAGCAGACCTCATTTTCCTCAAGTATTTAAACTAATTGCAATGCAAGCTCAAAGTTGGTTTTTTCATCGTCAACACAACGAATTACATTATTTGAATAAATCATCAACATTAAATTCCAAAAGCAAATGTGTATTATAAAATTGGCCTTGCAAAGTAGTAACTACAGGCTGGTCCTCAGGTGAATTTGCAGTCAAAAATTCACATTGTATAGGTAACCCATAAAAATGAGTCATAAATTTACAGTACAGTTGTTAGAGATTGGTAGTACTTTCAAAGATCTTAAAAAGGCAAACAAAAATCTTCTCTAGAGGAGCACATCTTCATCTTAGAACTCAAAGAATTCTCATCAACAATTTCTCCACAAACTATGAGCAATTCTAAGAAAGAAAAAAATGTAAAAATACTCAAGGAGATAATACACTATGTGTAAGAATCAGTCCATCCCCCCTTAAAAAAATCAAAAATCAAACAACAGAAATAGATCATACATTCATCATATAATCACATTATTAGAATAAAAAGTAATTATGCTGGCTAGAATTTGAAAAATAAAATACAAGGTGAACTCTATCTCTAGGGATCTGGAAGCTATAAGGAAAAGTAAAGGAGTTTTGAAAATAAAGAACTCACAGAAACTAAAAATATAAAAATTGAATGAGAAACTCAATTAATGGCTATATCATTATATTGAAAACAACAGAGAGAGTTAGCAAGATAGTGGACAAGTGAGAAGAAATTAAACAGAGTATAGCTTATAGAGAAAAAAATGTGGAAACTATGAAAAATAGGTTAGGAAATGGTAAAATTAACTAAGTCTAATATACTGCCAATTAGTGAACCAGATAGAGAGAAAAGAATGAATTAGTAAAAAGAGAATGCCTGAGAATACTGCCTAATAAAAGATATCATATCCAAAATTCAAGAAGTCCAATATATTATTTGTAGAACAAGTCAAAAGAAATCCACATCCAGAAATGTCTGCAGAACATCAAATAAAAAGATACATTAAAAAATGTGAAGGAAAAAAGGCAGATTATGTTCAAAGTATTGAAAAATGAACAGCTAACCTTTTAGCAATAGAAATGCAAGACAATTTCAAATGACAGATCAGACCAAATCTTACAGACAATAAAAAAGAGGAAATCTTTCAAACTAATTCTACTACTTCTGGAAACACCTGATATTAAAATTAAATATATACATATATATATATATATATATATATACACATATATATATATATATCATAATAAAGGCAAATAACAGACACATTTTACTCATAAATATGGATGCAATATCCTAAACAAAAGATTATAATAGCAAATTGAATCCAAATGTATTTTTCAAAAAATATAGCTTGGCCAACATTATATTCTGGTTATATGAGAACAGATCAATATTTTCAATTTCACACATTCAATTTGACAAATTAACATATTAAAAGAGAGGAAAGATGATCATTTACTTAGGCTGAAGAGAAATATTTAATAAAGTTTAATACCCATTCATGATACATATTGTTAGGAAATACGAAATAGGAAAGAATATCTTTAACCTTATAAAAAATGATATACATAGGGTAAATATTTTCCTGAAAGGGGAAAGATTTAAAGAGTTCCTTTTATAAGCAGGACTAAGATAAAGATGCACAATGTCAGTACTCTCATGCAACATTGTATTAGAAGTCATAGCAAGTGCAATAAGACAAGAAAAAAAATGGAGACATACAGATGCAAATTGGGAAAGATGTAGCCTTTTACATAAAAAATGAAGTCTTCAAATTACTATAAATAACTTAGTAAATTGGTTGTATATAAAATTCACATTTAATTAAATATTAATACAACATTTGTCAGTTGCATTTCTAATTACCAGTAACAAACCTCCTAATAATAAAATTAAAGAGAGATGATAATTTACAATATTATCACAGAATATCAAGTATCTTTTCAAATATTCGAAACTACTAAAGGGAAATTGCTTCAGTAAAGGATATTAAAGAACACTTCAATATATGGGATGATGTGCCAAGTTCATGCCTACAAGAATGTAGTATTTGAAAATAGTATATCTTTTGCTAATAATCATATCCAATATAGTTCCAATGTATAACAAGGTTATTCACGATCTGATGATAAGATGATTTTAAATTTTATATGGAAGAGTAAAGGGCCAAAAATAATCAGAAAGAACAGAGACAAAGAATTGCTCAACTAGCTAATGGGAATTATTATAAAGCTATAATAAATATGATAGTGTAGAACTATAATAAATGAGAATAGTGTGGAGATAAACTGTGTGACACCCAAAATAGAACAGAGAACTCAGAAACATATCCATACATGTTGATTTTTGACAGAAGTGACATTTTAGATCAGTAGGGAAAGAGATGATTGGAGAATAAATGACTATCCATATGGAAAGAAGAAAAAATTGAAGCCACTTCACACTATATAAACATAAACTGCAGAAAATGAAAGATAAATGTCAAAGTGAAATGTTTAAATAACTACTTGAAAAAATTCATTTGGAATGTGTTTAGGTTTAGTGGGATGAAAAAGTTTATTTAGAATATTTTTTAAGGCTGTTCTGCCTATGGAGTTACCATTCTTTTATTCCTTTGCTGTCTTAATAAACCTGCTTTCACTGTACTCTATAGAAAAAAATAATAAAATAAAATAAAATACATTTTTTTTAAAAAAGAGTTGATCATAAATGAGAAGACCTATAAATTTGACTATATCAAAATTGAGAATTGTTATAAATCAAAAGACATATTAAAACAAGTGAAAATATTATAAACTGGGAGAAAATATTTGTGATACAGATAACCAACAAAATATTAAGATGTTACTTAAAAAAAAAATGTCCACAACTCAGTATGAAAAACTTTTAAAAGATAGAAAACATGTTCAAAGGCATAAAGAGACTTTCCACAGAAGAGAAAATGTATATGATCCATACAAATATTAATAGTGATCCCAGAAATACAAAACATGACTATAGTAAAGTACCAGTTTACATGCACTTAATAACAAAAATTAAAATGAATGACCACTCCAAGGGAAGGAGATACGTCAATCCAGGTTTTATGTGAGTCCAGAGGTTTATTTAATTTGGTAGTTCATTCTCTAAGAAAAATACATTAAAAATTAGCTAACAACAAATTAGTTGCACTTTATAATATTTATTTCGAATGAGAAAAATAAATCAAACCAAATTACAGGTTTTAAAAAGCTGACAATACCACAAATGACATAGGCCAAAATAAAAAAAATTTAAAAATTTCCTTTTGAACACATATATATAGTACTATTTCCTTAAATACTTTGGCTGCATACTTTTTAATTTTATAACAACAACTTTGAAAACTTTTGGCAAACAGGATAGAAAGAGAATTCTAATTATTTAAGGATCATTACAATTTGGTTTTAATACCGATAGTATAGAAAAGTTTCAGTTTTATGACTAGTTATTAGTAATAACCACATTGATTTTTTTAAAGATTTTTGTCAAATTTGGGAAAACCTCTCTATGTTTATTTTCTATATAAGCTGTGAGATTTTACAGCATTTAAAGTTTTCTTGTGCAGGGAACTATATTAAAGAATTATGAACTCATTAACTAGATTATTGATGATAGCCTCCTCATGTGGTGGATTTTATGTTATATTCATCAAAGGTAGTATTTGGGGTCACATTAGCAGGAAATATACATCTATTTTTATATGAGCAATGGCATCTGTATGTATATACGATACATCAGATATACCAAGATATACTCCCACATGTTGAGGTGCATAAAACGTGAGACTTGAAGACACTGACCCATTTATTTGTAGAATGCCTAAAGATTTATGCCCTACAATGCATAGGCCATCTAAAAGATTCTATTGTGTAAAATACTTTTAACAATTGCATATTTATAATTGTATATGTGAGTCACTGAGTGTATACCTGATGAGAGGAAGCTTCTGTTTTGACTAAGCATCAAGAAGAACCAAACGGGCTGGGGATGGTGGCTCACGCCTGTAAACCCAGCACTTTGGGAGACCGAGGTGGGGGGATCACGAGGTCAGGACTTTGAGACCAGCCTGGCCAATATGGTGAAACCCCCTCTCTACGAAAAGTACAAAAAAAAAAAATTAGTTGGGCGCAGTGGCGCGTGCCCATAGTCCCAGCTACTGGGGAGGCTGAGGCAGAAGAATTGCTTGAACCTAGAAGGCGGATGTTGCAGCGACAGAGCGAGACTCCATCTCAATAAAATAAAAAATAAAAAATAAAGAACCAAAGCCTTTGCTCGCCATTTTAAATATCTTTGACTGGAAAAATTTTACATTCATATAATTCAAATTTTATTTCTGCATTCATACATTTCCAAACTTATTTCCTCTCCACTCACACATGTGTTTGGCGGCAGGTACTGTAGAGCAAGTTCCTATATTAGGGCAATCTCAGGTCATAAGTATTGTGAGATGATACCAGCTGAGTTAGCACAATGCATAGCAGGAGAGTTCCTGGAAGGCTTTCCTATACCAGTATGGCATGCAATAACTAAGTATCCAGGAAAGTGACTCTAGAAGTCACATAAATATATTCCTCTACACCTGCTAATCACTTTAGCTTAACCACCAAAATTCCAATGGCCATTTCATTGTCATTTATCAGGTAGGGAAGTATGAGCAAGAAAAAACCACATGGGAAAAAGCAGCAAACTTCTTCAATAGCAGTCAAGATGCTTATATTATATAGTTAACCAAAACATATGGCTAGTGAATATATTGCTAAGGCCTTTCCAAAGGCCTGGCTACATGTACGAGAAACATCTAAAATTGGAAAATAAGAAAGTTGAAAGCAACAAATTTTTTTGAAGTTATAATCAAATTCTTATCAAAGAAAGCTTGCATAGCTGTATAAATATTAGACAAAGTAGACTTTATGTCAAAAAGTACAGGTAAAGGCAGTGATTTCATAAAGATAAAACATAATCATTTTAAATTTAAAAAGATATTCAGGTAATAACAAAACAAGAAAAAAATAGACAAATCCACAATGAGGCAAGTAAAATTTCCTTACAACATTTCTGTTGAGACATAATTCACATAAAATAAAATTCACCTCTCTAAGGTGTACAGTCTAGAGGTTTTTAATGTTCATAGAATTATGCAAACATAACTACTATCTAATTTCAAAAACATTTTTATCACTCCCAAAAGAAACTCCATACACATTAGTAGTTATTCTCAATTGAACTCCTTCCCCAGCCTTTGACAATCACTAATCGAGTTTCTCTTTCTATGGATTTACTTACTTTGGACATTATATATATATGGGATTATACAATATGCAGTCTTTTGTGACTGGTTTCCCTCATATAGCACAATATTTTTTAGGTTCATCCATGTTGCAGCTCGTATCATTACCTCAGTCTTTTTCATGGCTGAATAAAGAATACACCACATTTTGTTTGTCCATTTATCAGTTAATAGACTTCTTTTTTTTTTTTTTCATATTTTAACTATTACGAATAAGGCATCTGTGAACGTTTTGGTGCAAGTTTTTGTGTGGATGTGTTTTCAGTCACCTGGGACATGTTTAGGAAAAGAATTCTCCCATCATATATTAGCTTTAGGTTTAACCTTTTGAGGAATTTCTAAACTATCTTCTACAGTGCCTGTACCTTTTACAATCCCACAGGCAAGATTGGATAGTTCCAATTTCTCCACATCCTTGACAGAACTTATTATTGTCTGTCTTTTTTGTTTTAGTGATTCTAGTGAGTGGGAAGTGGTATTACACCATGGTTTTAATTTGCATTTCCCTCATGGGTAGTGAGATTAATAATCTTTTCATAAGCTGTTTTGCCTCTTGTATACCATATTTGGAGAAATATCTATTCAAGTTTTTTAATCCATTATTCTATCAGGTTGTGTGATGTTTTCTAGCTGAGTTGTAAGAGTTTTTATATATATTCAAGATACAAATCCTTTATAATTTGCAGGTATTTTCTCCATTTTGTGATGGTCTTTCACCTCTTTAATGATGTGCATTAAATCACAAACGTTTTTAATTTTGATGACATTTATGTGTTTTTTTCTTTTGTTGCTTATACTTAGGGCATCTAACTGAGAAACTTGACTAATCCAAGGTCATGAAAATTTACTCGTGTTTTCTCCTAAGAGTTTTATATATTTTTCTCTTAAATTTAGGTCTTTGGGCCCTTTTTTGTTAGTTTTTATACATGATGTGAGGCAGATAAATAAATTCATTTTCCATGTGGATATCCCATCCCCTTGTACTAGAACCATCCACAGAAACTCTTCGATCCTCATTAAATTGGCTTGACACCCTAGTCAAAACCAATTCATTGTAAATGCAAAAAAAAAAAAAAAATCCTGGAATTTCAATTCTGTTTTACTGATCTATATGTCAATCCTTATGATAGTATCACATTATATTGATACCTATTCTTGGAGACAGTTTTAAGATTAACAAGTGTGAGTTCTTTAATTTTGTTCTTTTTAAAATTTGTTTTGGTTGGAAAAGTGAACATTTCCATGTGAATATTAGAAACAGCTTGATAAGATCTGTAAAACCAACCACTGGGATTTTGATAGACATTTAATTGAATCTTTAGATCAGTTTGGAGAGTACTGTCATCTTAGCTATATGTGTATAATACATAAGAAAAGAAAACAATGTATGTGACTATTAAAATATAGAAGGTCTGTTCATCAAGTCACTGTAAACTAAATAAAAACACAGTTACAAGATGACACAGGATATTTTCAACACATATAATTAAGAATTCAGATCCTGAATATATAAAGAATTCCTGTAAATAAGTTAGAAAAAGAAAGCGAACACAAATAAAATGGTCCTAAGACTAAAATAACTATTTTGTGTAAATGGATATCCAAATGACACAATAGCCATATGCAAATGTACTCAACTTAATTACCAATAAAATAATACAAATTAAAAATAACATGAGAAAGCAGTACATGGTTACCAAGCTAACTAAAATTGATAAGAATAAGAATAAGAAAATACTAGTGTTGGTGAGGATATGGGACAACAGAAACTCATACACTGTAGGTATATTCACTTTTGAAAATAGTTTAAAATTATTCAGTAATATTGAAAATAATTTCACATTATCTAATTAAAATAAAGAAAGCC
The DNA here is from genome assembly GCF_009764315.1 of Trachypithecus francoisi. Lineage (NCBI taxonomy): Eukaryota > Metazoa > Chordata > Mammalia > Primates > Cercopithecidae > Trachypithecus > Trachypithecus francoisi. Next base: position 70,861,828 of record NW_022681454.1, read on the forward strand.
TAGATAGTTTTGTAAATGTACATAAAAAACACATACTATAATGTTCATAGCATCGTTGATGTTATAGCCCCAAACAGGAAATAATCCAAACATCCATTAACAGTAGAGTGAATAAATAAATGGTAGTATGTTGACAAACTAGAATGCTCTCCAACAATAAAAATTAACTATATTCACATCAATAAAATGGCTTTCATAAACATGGAATTTAGCAGAAAATAAAAGTCAACAAAGGATTCAACATAATTTCATTTTAATTCCACTCAAAAAAAGAAAAAACAATATTATAATTTAAAATATTTGCAAACAGATAGTAATGCTACAAAGAAAAAAATAAGATTTGAAAGGAAAGGGTAAAAGCAAGAAGAAACATACAATAGGTCTATGAGTTAACTGACGAGTTTCTAATTCTTAACTTGGGTATTGTTTAAATGTATGTTTGCCCTAATCCAGCAGCACATCAAAAAGCTTGCCCACCACCATCAATTAGGCTTTATCCCTGGGATGCAAGGTTGGTACAACATATGCAAATTAATAAATCTGATTCATCACATAAGCAGAACTAAAGACAAAAACCACCTGATGATCTCAAAAGATGCCGAAAAGGCTTTTGATAAAATTTGACATCCATTGTGAGCTAAAAACTCTCAATAAACTAAGTATTGAAGAAACATACCTCAAAATAATAAGAGCCATATATGACAACCCCACAGCCAACATCATACTGAATGGGCAAAAGCTGGAAGCATCCCCCCTGAAAACTGGCACAAAACAAAAATATCCTCTCTTACCACTCTGATTCAACAGAGTATTGGAAGTTCTGGCCAGGGCAATCAGGCAAGAGAAGGAAATAAAGGGCATCCAAATAGGAAGAGTGGTAGTCAAACTATCCCTATTTGCAGACGACAAAGATGTGAAAAGCAATTGCAACAAAAGCAAAATTGACAAATGGGATCTAATTAAACTAAAGAGCTTCTGTACAGAAAGAAAAGAAAAGAAAAGAGTATACAGACAACCCGCCGAATGGGAGAAAATTTTCACAAAGTATGCAGCTGGCAAAGGTCTATATCCAGCATCTATAAGTAACTTAAACAAATTTACAAGAAGAAAACAACACCATTCAAAAAGTGGACAAAGGACATGAACAGACGCTTTTCAAAATAAAACATATATGTGGCCAACAATCATATGAAAAAAAGCTCAACATCACTGATCGTTAGATAAATGCCAATCAAAACCACAATGAGATACCATCTCATACCAGTCAGAATGGCAATTATAAAGTCAAAAAAGTAACAGATGCTGGCAAGGTTATGGAGAAAGGAATGCTTATACATTGTTTGTGGGAGTGTAAATTAGTTCAACCATTGTGGAAGACAATGTAGTTATTACCCAAAGACATAAAGACAGAAACAACATCTGACCCAGCAATCCCATTACTGGGCATATACCCAAAGAAATATAAATCTTTCTACTGTAAAGACACATTCTCGTCCTCTTTCTGCCATCTTTCTGCGCTGCCACAATGGTGCGCATGAATGTCCTGGCTGATGCTCTCAAGAGGATCAACAATGCGGAAAAGAGAGGCAAACACCAGGTGCTTATTAGGCCCTGCTCCGAAGTCATCGTCCGGTTTCTCACTTTGATGATGAAGCATGGTTACATTGGCGAATTTGAAATCACTGATGATCACAGAGCTGGGAAAATTGTTGTGAACCTCACAGACAGGCTGAACAAGTGTGGAGTGATCAGTCCCAGATTTCATGTGCAACTCAAAGATCTAGAAAAATGGCAGAATAATCTGCTTCCGTCCCACCAGTCTGGTTTCATTATACTGACAATCTCAGCTGGCATCATGGACCATGAAGAAGCAAGACAAAAACACACAGGAGGGAAAATCCTGGGATTCCTTTTCTAGGGATGTAACACATATATTTACAAATAAAATGCCTCATAAAAAAAAAAACATACATGCACGTGTATGTTCACTGCAACACTATTCACAATAGCAAAGACATGGAATTAACCTAAATGCCCATTAACAATAGGCTGCATAAAGAAAATGTGGAACATATATACTGTGGAATACTAGGCAGCCATAAAAAAGAATGAGATCATGTCTTTTGCAGGGAAATGCATGGCGCTGGAGGCCTTATCCTTAGCAAACTAACACAGGAATAGAAAACCAAATACTGCATGTTCTCACTTATAAGTGAGATCTAAATGATGAGTACACCTGGATACATAGAGGAGAACAACACACACTGGGGCCTGTAGGAGGGTGAAGGGTGGGAGGAAAGAGAAGATTTTTAAAAAATAACTAATAGATACTAGGCTTAATACCTGGGTGATGAAATAATCTGTACAAAAAACCCCTATGAAACAAGTCTTCCTGTGTAACAAACCTGCACATGTACCCTGAACTTAAAAATAAATAAACGAAGTTAAATAAATGTGTGATTGCTTTACGATTATACCTTAAACTATACATTTGGGATTCTTATGCAAGTGTGTAATATATTTTTTCTTTTTTTTCTTTTTTTGAGACGAAATTTCACTCTTGTTGCCCAGACTAGAGTGCAGTGGTACAATCTTGGCTCACGGCACAATCTTGGCTCACGGCACAATCTTGGCTCACCGCCTTCTGGTTTCAAGTGATTCTTCTGCCTCAGCACCTCAAGTAGCTGGGATTACAGGCGCCCACCACCACGCCCGGCTAATTTTTACATTTTTAGTAGAGACGGGGTTTAACCATGTTGGCCAGGCTGATCTCGAACTGCTGACCTCAAGTGATCTGCCCGCCTTGGCCTCCCAAAGTGTTGGGATTACAGGCGTGAGTCACTGTGCCAGGCCATATGTTATAATTTTTAAATGTGTAAAAACAATGTGTGGAGTAGCATTAGTCAGGAAAAGACTATAAGAAGAGGAAGTATAGGTAATCACTAGTTGAATGAGTGAGGAAATACCAGTCAAAACAACCTATTTTCTTTCAACAGAGATGTGCATTGAATGAACTGACTTGAATGACTGACTGCAGAGTCATGGTACAGAACATGGGCTGGTTTCAGGACTTGTGGAAACCAATAGGTGCAGGAGCCTGAGTGCTATATTTAACTATTTAGTTTTATTAATTAAATTTGTTTCCTACTAAATGTTTTAACATTTTCTTAATCTCATTACTCATTGAATGCAAGAGTAATTCTTGACAACATATCTATCTATCTATCTATCTATCTATCTATCTATCCATCTATCTATCTATGTCCCATGTTTTATTCCTCTTCAATTTGGAAAAACAGCTTATTTAGTAGATGTCTGATACATAATACACAGGAATTAATACCAAATTTGCACACGTGCTCCATTATAAAATGACTTTCTATTATTTAATAATTATCTAAAATCTAATGATTTTTACCAGAATCATCTAAAACCCTTGTAAAACTTCTTTTATTTTAATTAAAGCTGGTCTCTTAGTTAAGTGAATATGTCCTTCATGCCACAAAGTGACCTCCTGCCCGAAGCATTCTATTCAACTGAGAAAAGGACAGATGATATGTCTTTCTCCTGAAGGTAGTGCTCATGTACCCTGGCATGAATACTGCAAATTCTGTTCTATTAAAAGTAATGAAGTAGGAATGTCAGTACAATTATCTGCAAACAGTTTGTGTCCAGGCTTTTTTACAGTTCAGAGTAATAACTGCTGTAGGCTTATAAAATTGATGTGCAGCATAGCCTAACTGCACGATGTTTATGTGGATGTTAACTCATAGTTGACTTTTTTTTCTTCAGATACCCAAAAGGCCTACCTAGAAGATGATTTTGGTCTCAAAATCAGTTACTAGAATGAATTGGGGAGTATCCAGTTCACAATATTTAGATAACGGCTGTGTGTATGTATGTGTGTATAGTGTTTTACACTGTTTATGAAAAGGTTTTTTTTAATATGTGTTTATATATACATGTATGTAAACACACTTTTTTTTCATGCTGTAGTAGTATCAATCACGGAGTTGGAGATAGGCTGACTAGTTTTTGCTAATTGTATGATTTGGTGCAATTACTTAGATTTTTCTTTGCCCTAGCCTCCTCAGATATAACAAGGGAAGATAGTATTACTTAACTCTTAGAATTACGCTAACAACCTTATATGAATACTAAATGAGATCAAACTGGCATGCCATTTATCCTAACATTGGGCATATAGTATCTAATAAATGTTAGCTGTTAGCAGTAATAGTAAACATATTATCAGTAATAGTAAAAATAAAGAAAATACTGATATATACATCCCATGCACATCTAGATTTACTTTTATTGATAATAATTGATAAAAATGTTTCTTTTCTTTGACAACCCTCTATTTCATAGATAAACCAATCTTGCAGAATCAGTACAGAGAGAAAAATTGTAGTCAGACTTCTAAGATGCCTGTAATGACTCTCGCCTCATATTATTCATGCCCTTTTCTAATTCCCTCCACTTGCATCTGGGAAGAACCTAGTAACCTACTTCCAGTGAATTGAGTAAAGCAAAGGTGATGGGATGGTACTACCAAGATTAGATTAGTGATTGCCATCATGCTAGCACACCTCTCTCTTGTCTTTTTGCTTGTTTGCTCTGATGACGCAAGCTGTTATGCTGTGAGTTGCTCTACAGAGTGGCCCAAGTGGCAAGAAATTGAGGGCAACCTCTGCCCAATAGCCAGCAAATAACTGAGACTCTCAGAGAAACTGACGTCTTCAGTATGACAACCATGAGCAACTGAATTTTGCCAGGGACCATGTGGATGGGCTTGGAAGGGAATTTTTTTTTCCAGTTGAGACTTTCTATATCTGCAGTCCTAAATCCCACCTTGATTGCAACTTGAACCAGAACACTCAGTCTAGCCTCACCTGGATTCTCAAACTATGAGACAATAAACGTTTTCGTTTTAAGCCACTAAGTTTAAGTAGTTTGTTGTGCAGCAACAAATAACTAATATAAGTTATTACATTATATTATAATATATAATATATAAACAAGAGCCATGTTTTCCAGTATACCAAATAATCTCTAAAGAGAAATTAGGGGAGATTGTGCTTACTCTGTTTCTTTAAATCTAAGCCTTGCTTTTATTCTTTTTAAAGCATTCTTCTCTACTTCCATAAAAAATGAATCCAAACAATAATTATTTTAGAAACTGTCTTTGTACCCAACTGATGTATTTATGATATTAAAAATGACTACTTTTATGGGTTTCAAGGCTTTATAAAGATTTATATATGATTTTCTGGAGGGAAATTGGAAATAAAAAAGGATAACAATAGGATATTAGGCAATAAGCAAGTCCAGAAACAAAGTAATTTATCTTTGTAGCATTAGCAGTTAACACAGAGCCTGGCACACAGAACACAACACAGGTTTGTTTTTCTTGCTCTATGAAAACAATCGTACTTTTTTAAAATAAGAACTATGTAAATAGAGTACAGATTTTAGAGCCAGGACTATTTTATTTCAAATGCTGCTTTTTCCCACCACTAGCTATGTGACTTCAGGCAGGCCACTGTTCCCTTAGAAACGGAAAATTACAACTGAATTTCAGTTTATAAAAAGAAAAAATTGAGAAAGTTTGTTGAGAGGAACATAGTTCTTGTATTAGTCCGTTTTTATGCTGCTGATAAAGACATACCTGAGACTGGGAAGAAAAAGAAGTTTAATTGGACTTACAGTTCCACATGGCTGAGGGAGGCCTCAAAATCACGGCAGGAGGTAAAAGACACTTCTTACATGGCAGTGGCAAGAGAAAATGAGGAAGAAGCAAAAGTGGAAATCTCTGATAAGCCCATCAGATCTCATGAGACTTATTCACTATCATGAGAATAGCATGGGAAAGACCAGTCCCCATGATTCAATTACCTCCCCATGGGTCCCTCCCACAACACATGGAAATTCTGGGAGATACAATTCAAGTTGAGATTTGGGTGGGGACACAGCCAAACCATATCAGTCCTGATAGATATTAAAATATTATAATGATAATTTTAAATGAATGTTTATAGAAAAATAATAGGCACACAGTTCAGTGACTCAATATTAAGTGTCCATTAGTCATTCTAAGTACAGTTTGGTAATTTAAGAGTAGCAAATATAGGATTTCAAATAATTTAGGGAAAAGGATATTTGGATAATAGGATGTTTAAATAATGGGATATTTACAAAAAACAAAAGACATGGAATACTTTATGACACATAAAAATTACCATGTTAAAACTCCAAAAATAAACTTGTTAGTATATTAAAATAATAAATTAACGCAAACAAGACCATTAACCTGTAAGAAATGTGTTCAAAGGATATAAAGCATAAATCCATAGGAAAACATACATGATTGCCTAGTACATCCGGGAAAAGGGACAGATTACCTCTCCTTTAAGTTGCAATCATGAAAGAGCATATAAAGCACTGACTTATAATTGCTTATTGGTTAGATTGCCAAAGATGAAAAGTAATGGTAGTATCAAATGTGTGTCATGATGTAGGGATGTTACCCAAACACCAGGGTTTGATTGGGGTTCTAATACTCACTGCATAACCAGCCAATAATTGAGACAATGAATATTACCATGGAAGAAGCCTTTATTCAGATGCTGCAGCTAAGGAGATGGAATATAAATCTTGAATCCATCTCCCCAATTCTCTGACTAAAATTGAGGGTTTACATAGTGAGGAAGGAATGTAGCTATGTGTAGGAAAATGGGAATTAGGGAGAGAAGGAAGAGGATTTGGTCAACAGGAAGCAGATGATCAGTTAAAAAAGCAGGAATTAGGGGTTAAGGAAGAGGCATTTCAGCTCCTTAATACTATCTGGGAAGCCTGAGGGTTGGTTTCCCTAGGAGGGAATTCACATAAGACAAATGCAAGTTTCTAGCTTTAAGACCAGGAAGGTCAATTTCTATGTTTATTCAAACAAAAACAACAAGAAAAACAAAAACCAATTGTAAATATAAGTTCTATGGGGAAATTGAACCTGTTTCAGGGAAACAAACTTTTATAAACTCTATGTGAGACAATACAATGAACGAGTCTTTACTGAGGGGCATTTGTCACTATCTATGATAATTAAGAATCCACACACCACTCTAGGCCAGGCACAGTGGCTCATGCCTGTAATCCCAACATTTTGGGAGTCTGAGGTGCGTGGATCACTTGAGGTCAGGAGTTTGAGATCAGCCTAGCCAACACGGTGATACCTTGCCTCTACTAAAAATGCAAAACATTAGCAGGTGGTGACATCTGTAATCCCAGCTTCTTGGAAGGCTGAGGCAGGAGCATCACTTGAACCTGGGAGGCAGAGGCTGCAGTGAACCAAGATCGTGCCACTGCACTCCAGCCTGGGAGGCAGAGCGATACTCACCAAAAAAAAAAAAAAAAAGAGAGAGAGAGAGAGAGAGAGAGAACCCACAAACCCACACATCACTCTTCTAGAAAATTCTGAGGGGATGGTTATAGTGGCATAAAGTTGGAGTTTCCAAAATCAAACTGTAAAACCAGACACAGAAAGTAGGATAGCAAAACGAAACCTCACAGCAAGCAAACACAACAAAAATGGATAATAAAGTATCTCCATGGACTCCAAAATACAAGCAGATGGAACAAACCACCAATAACAATATTATTGCATTGTACAAAATGTCTAGGATGGTGAGAATAAAGCCAATGGACATCTAAATGACCTGGAAAAGATTCTCACCGGAAAACAGTCACTACAAGTGAAACTTGGTAAGATGAAAAATTCAGATTGTTATAAACTCCACAAAGCAAACAACATGTTTTCTTCAACAACAACAACAAAATGTAAGAAAATAAAAGGGATAACGGGATGCCCAGGAAGTATTATATCAGGTTCCTGATTCAAGTAAACTATAAAACAACTGACAACTGAAAATATGAACACTGACTAGCTAGATATTTGAGGATTTTTAAAAAGAACTATTTTAATATGTACAAGTTATATCACAGGTTACAATTAAAAGTCAGTATCTCTTAGAGAGTTATATTGAAATATGTATAGATGAAATGGCATGATTTGCTTTATAAAAAGCAATGCTAATCATAAAAATGATATTCTTCAAAATAAAATGGGAAGGGAAGAAGTGGATGGGAATATAGGTGAAACAACACATGCTTTTTGTTGATAATGATTGAAAGAGAATGCTGATTACTTATGGGTTTTGTACTATTCTTTTTTAGTACATGTTTAACATTTTTGATAATATGTTAAAACTACATACACCATTGACTTGGTAATTTTACTTCTATTAGTTTATCTACAGATATACTAACAAATATAATTGTGAAACAGATGTAAAATGAACAGCAAAAAATCTAGAACTAACTTAAAGGAGAGGTTGTACCCGGTTGAAAAACATAAACTGTTATAACAAATGATAGAAATATATAGGTATTAAATAGCAAGCTTCCTGTGGACTAACCATAATGTTAAAAAAAGAAACTTGCACCACATTATTTATCCTAAGCAATATATTAAATCTACATATAGCAGTCCTCCCTTATCTACGACTTCACTTTTCATGATTTCAGTTATCCACAGACAACTGCAGTTCAAAAATATTAAATGGAAAATTTTAGAAATAAACAATTTATAAGTTTTAAATTGCATGTCGTTCTGAGTAGCATGACGAAATATCGCATCATCCTGCTCCGTCCCACCCAGGATGTGAATCATCCTTTCATCCAGCACATCTATACTGTACGGTATGAATGTATAGAAAAAAATACCGTATATATAGAGAGGTCAGTAAAATCTTCAGTTTCAGGTATCCACCGGAAGTCTTGAAACATATTTCCTGTGGATAAGGGCAGACTACTATATATAAATTTAGGTCTGTGAGATATATATATATATATAAAATTAAATAAAGTGTGTGTATATATGCTTGTAAATATATACACACACACACACACGTGTGCATGCACACACAACCACACATATACATTTGTATGTCCCTAGAATATTTTTGGTAGAATATGCACCAAATTGGTATCAGTGGCAAGTTTTATAACATGCTTTTTTTGCTTTATTTTGTTCTCATTATCACTTATCCATTTATTCACTCATTCATTTAACATATATTTATTTAGCATATACTATTGTCATGTACTATTGTAGGTATTAGAATATGCTACTTAACAACACAAACATAAATCACTGTTCTCCAGAAATATAATCTTGAGAGATGGATAATATACCAGATAAATAGGTAAGAATTATAGTATGTCAAGAGAGAAACAGAAAAGGAGTGGGAGAGGGAGATTGATGAATTTTTAGATAGAATGGCTAGGGAAAGTCACATTGAAAGGGCAATTTATAAGTAAAGACCTGAAGGAAATGTGGGAAATAAGCTTAGTAATTTTCTTGGCAAAAAGCTGTAAAGCAGAGAGAGCAGCAATTAGAAGATTTTGTAGCAAGATTATGTCTTCTAAATTTGAGAAACAGCTTGGAGAACAGTGTGGCTGAGAGGAATGTGGGGAACGGTTGTAGGAGATGAATTCAGAGAGGAAGCTGGGCACTGAAACTTGTAGTAAAGATTTAGTATTTTACAATGAGAGAGATGGGAAAGGGCATCAGATCTTTCTTGTTTCTGGAATATTCGCTTTGGAGATTTTCCTTTTATAGTTGTTTTGTTGTGATTTATAAGAAGTTTGTATTATTTTTCATAGGAAGATCCTTATAAAAAGACATCTGCAATTGTCTTCATTTAATTTGAAAGTGTTATGATTTTCAAAAAAAAAAAAAAAGGCTTTCTATTAGCTTGGCTGTCAATGGCCATTCATCTGTGTGAGAACCACAGAAATCAAACCTTGAGTCATTTTTAAATAGTCTTGAGTTTACCTCTAATAATCTTCACTATTCTTTCTTGTAACCACCTGCTAAAACTCATCTCTTCACTTGTCACTGCACCTAGATCTACTCTGTGTTTATTCTGTGTAACTCCCAATAACAGAAATACCTGCATGCAGACACAAGATGTTGCTTTTATGAACAGAAATTCATTTTCCCAACAAGTGGTTTTACCAACCAATCACTTATAATCTATAAGCAATTATATCATGCTAGTCACATGTCTTGGGTATCACCTAAAGAGAGAGTTACATCTTTCTAAAGTCATTCGGAAAGATGGCATGTCCTCATGAAGAGAAAAGTAATATCCCATATATGACCATCTCCCCTCTAATAAGATAGTAGAGCTTTCTTTCAATGGTCACCTCATGGTGTGTTTGCCTGTATAGCCCTTGCTAAACCTTATTTAGTGCTGGCTCCTAATTGAGTAGTTAAGTGTTGGTATAGACAGCTTTTATTTATGAGTCAAGAAAGAAAAGAAAGATGTGTGTTGCTATCAAGTTTTAATTGAAGCACACTTTACTATCTTTTGACTAAGTACCTCATTGCCATTTTCATAATGATCACAACCTTGAGAGGAAGCTCTTCTGATAACTGCAGGCTGGTAATGAAAAAGCATGCTGTGCTGTAGCTAAATGACAGCTGAGATTTCCCTCACAATAATATATAATCCATGAAGAGATTAGAATTAAATGGAATTGTCCTGTTTTAAGCAGTCTAAAAGGAGCCTTTGATGTGAACTTGCAGCTTACTGTTGAAATGTAAAGCTCTGTCACTCTCTCCTTATGTTTAAAGAAATGGCATGATTATTACCTCTCCTCACCTCCACCAAAAAATAAAATAAAATAAAATACTAATTTTCACTGAATGCTCTATCAGTTAGGAATTATGTTTAACTGTCTCTGACAGGAATGTCTAAATAATGATGACTAAAACAAGACATATTTATTTCCTCACTGATTAAAGAGGCCTGACAACAAAAGCCAAAATTGACAAATGGGATCTAATTAAACTAAAGAGCCTCTGCACAGCAAAAGAAACTACCATCAGAGTGAACAGGCAACCTACAGAATGGAAAAAAATTTTTGCAATCTACTCATCTGACAAAGGGCTAATATCCAGAACCTACAAGGAACTCAAACAAATTTACAAGAAAAAAAAACCCATCAAAAAGTGGGCAAAGGATATGAACAGACATTTCTCAAAAGAAGACATTCATACAGCCAACAGACACATGAAAAAAATGCTCATCATCACTCACCATCAGAGAAATGCAAATCAAAACCACAATGAGATATCATCTCACACCAGTTAGAATGACAATCATTAAAAAGTCAGGAAACAACAGGTGTTGGAGAGGATGTGGAGAAATAGGAACACTTTTACACTGTTGGTGGGATTGTAAACTAGTTCAACCATTGTGGAAAACAGTATGGTGATTCTTCAAGGATCTAGAACTAGAAATACCATATAACCCAACCATCCCATTACTGGGTATATACCCAAAGGATTATAAGTCATGCTGCTATAAAGACACATGCACACATGCGTTTATTATGACACTATTCACAATAGTAACAACTTGGAATCAACCCAAATGTCCATCAGTGACAGACTGGATTAAGAAAATGTGGCACGGCCGGGCGCGGTGGCTCAAGCCTGTAATCCCAGCACTTTGGGAGGCTGAGACGGGTGGATCACGAGGTCAGGAGATCGAGACCATCCTGGCTAACACGGTGAAACCCCGTCTCTACTAAAAATACAAAAACTAGCCGGGCAAGGTGGTGGGCGCCTGTAGTCCCAGCTACTCGGGAGGCTGAGGCAGGAGAATGGCGTAAGCCCGGGAGGCGGAGCTTGCAGTGAGCTGAGATCTGGCCACTGCACTCCAGTCCCGGCGACAGAGCGGGACTCTGCCTCAAAAAAAAAAAAAAAAAAAAAAGAAAATGTGGCACATATACACCATGGAATACTACGCAGCCATAAAAAGGATAAGTTCGTGTCCTTTGTAGGGACATGGATGCAGCTGGAAACCATCATTCTCAGCAAACTATCCCGAGAACAGAAAACCAAACACCACATGTTCTCACTCATGGGTAAGAATTGAACAATGCGATCACTTGGACATGGGAAGGGGAACATCAGACACCAGTGCCTATTGTGGGGTGTGGGGAGGGGGGAGAGATGGCACTGGGAGTTATACCTGATGTAAATGACGAGTTGATGGGTGCTGATGAGTTGATGGGTGCAGCACACCAGCATGGCACATGTATACATATGTAAGAAACCTGCACGTTGTGCACATGTACCCTAGAACTTAAAGTATAAAAAAAAAAAAAAAGAGGCCTGAAAGTTGGCAAAGTTGGCAGTTTACATTTGTACAGAACTTTGGCTTCCTTATTGTCTTTGCTTTGCCATCTTTAGCGTATTGCCTTTTTTTCTTTCTTCTTTTATTTTCCTCTTTTGCCCACATTGGAGTGCAACGGCAGGATCTCAGCTCACTGCAGCCTCCGCCTCCTGAATAGCTGGGATTACAGGTTCCCGCCACCATGCCATGCCCAGCTATATTTTGTATTTGTGTGTGTGTGTGTGTGAAGATGGATTTCGTCATGTTGGCCAGGCTGGTCTCGAACTCCTGAGCTCAAGGGATTCGCTTACGTCAGTCTCTCAAAGTGCCGGGATTACAGGTGAAAGCCACTGTGCCCGGCAGCCTATAGCTTTTCCTATTTCAAGCTTTCCTAATGGTCCAAGATGGCTGCTAGAGTTGTAACAATCATAGCAACATTCTAACAAGAATAAGGAAGAAGAAAGGTAAAGGACTCACTGCTAGCTGAGGCAACTCCCTGGAAAAAAAAAAAATCCATAATGTCTACCTACATCTCATTGGCCACCTCTCACTATAAGAAAGAATCAGCAATATAGACTTTTAAATGGACTAATTTCATCTTTATAATATAAGGGTTTTATTAAAAGTAATTGCAAACACCGCACTTACTTTTGCACCAACCTAATAGTAAGAGTATTCATAGTTTTTTACTTGGCTGACCTCTGCTGATATTGATCCTGCCTTTCTAAAAGGGAAGCTCCAAATGACGGCTGGGTGAGTAACAAATAGCTGGTTAGTCACTAAAGAGTGAGTTTACTCTGTCACTCCTTTCCAACATTTTAACTATAAAAGATAGTACAACTGAAAGCCTGCTGATTGAGGAGTAGGTCAAGAAATCAATGATTGTGGACTTAATAATGGATCCCTAAAGTTTTTTCTAATTTGATTTCCTTCCTTTATATCCTATCATTTATCTTCCTAATGAATATTTGGTTTATGCTTTCTTTAAGGAAATACAGTGTGAAAGTTAGTGTGTTAAAGCTTTTACTGACCCTGCTGTTAAGAAATGTGTTTAAAGGTGGGTACAGTGGTTCGCACCCATAATTCCAATGATTTGGAAAGCTGAGGCAGGAGCATCACTTAAGACCAGAAGTTCAAGAGTAGCCTGGGCAACATATCTAGACCTCCATCTCAGAAAGAAAAAAAGAAAGAGAGAGAAAAAAATACATTTGAATATGTTTGATCTAGTCTTTCTGAAATTACTTGGCCTTCAGAAACCACCTCCTGTTGCCTCGCCTTGAAAACACACATAACATCTCAAAGAACAGAAAAATACCAAAATAGTTTGGGAAACATGGAGTTAAGTCTTAGAGGAGCTTCTTTATGCTTCATCGAGACAGAAACGTTATCATGATTGAGATTATTTTGAAGGTATGATAACTTTTTCTAACTCTTTGAATAAGTGATAAAATATAAATACCAATTTACTGGGAACCGCTAAGCTTACTTTGAGATCAGTAAATCAGTATTTTTTTCTTTTTCTTTGAAGAACTACAAAATGGAAATCCTTATCCAAAAGCTTTATCTTTAGCCCTTTGTATTTCAGTTTTTAACACAGTAAACCTTCTCTTGCCAAGCCATGGTAGCTTTTGGTAGAGAAAAGAACCCTAGCAGGATGTGTTAAAAAACAAAACAAAACCTAAATAAATCCCTGGAACTTGTAAGAGACCCTCTTTATTCTGCCATTTTTTTCACATTACTTTCCTTCCCCAAGTTCATTTAATGTAGTTTGGAGTTCCAGTTAAAGTTCTAAGTGGATCCCTGTATGATTTATTACAAAGGAGATCACATAATAGCAGCTAAATAAAATGCATGTCAGGTCATCTATTCTTTTCATTTAAGAAAAATGTTTGGCCGGGCGCGGTGGCTCAAGCCTGTAATCCCAGCACTTTGGGAGGCCGAGACAGGCAGATCACGAGGTCAGGAGATCGAGACCATCCTGGCTAACACGGTGAAACCCCGTCTCTACTAAAAAATACGAAAAACTAGCCGAGCGAGGTGGCAGGCGCCTGTAGTCCCAGCTACCCGGGAGGCTGAGGCAGGAGAATGGCATAAACCCGGGAGGCGGAGCTTGCAGTGAGCTGAGATCGGGCCACTGCACTCCAGCCTGGGAGACAGAGCAAGACTCCGTCTCAAAAAAAAAAAAAGAAAGAAAGAAAAAGAAAAAATGTTTGTTAGAATAGTTGGCAAGATGGCCGAATAGGAACAGCTTTGGTCTGCAGCTCCCAGTGAGATCAAGGCAGAAGGTGGGTGATTTATTCATTTCCCAACTGAGGTACCTGGCTCATCTCACTAGGACAGGTTAGATAGTGGTTGTAGCCCACAGAGGGTGGGCCAAAGCAGGGTGGGTCATCCCCTCACCCAGGAAGTTCAAGGGGTCAGGGGACTCCCTCCCCTAGCCAAGGGAAGCCTTGAGGGACTGTGTCCTGAGGAATGGTGCATTCTGGCCCAGATACTACACTTTTCCTATGGTCTTCACAACCCGCAGACCAGGAAATTCCCTCCGGTGCCTGCGCCACCAGGGCCCTGGGTTTCAAGCACAAAACCGGGTGGCCATTTGGGTAGACACAGAGCTAGTTGATGGAGTTTTTTTTCATACCCCAGTGGCGCCTGGAAGCAAGACAGAACTGTTTACTCCCCTGGAAAGGGTGCTGAAGCCAGGGAGCCAAGTGATCTAGCTCAGCAGATCCTACCCCCATGAAGCCCAGAAAGCTAAGATCCACTGGGTTGAAATTGTTGCTGTCAGCACAGCAGTCTGAAGTCGACCTGGAATGCTGGAGCTTGGTGGAGAGAGGGACATCCGCCATTACTGAGGCCTGAGTATGTGGTTTTCCCCTCACAGTGTAAACAAAGCCGCCAGGATGTTCAAACTGGGCGGAGCCCACTGCAAGTTGGCAAAGCCGCTGTAGCCAGACTGCCTCTCTAGATTCCTCCCCTCTGGGCAGAGTATCTCTGTAAGAAAGGAAGCAGCCTCAGTCAGGGGCTTATAGATAAAACTCCCATCTTTCTGGGACAGAGCATCTGGGGGAAGGGGCGGCTCTGGGGACAGCTTCGGCAGACATAAACATCCCTGCCTACTGACTCTGAAAAGAGCAATGGATCTCTAGGCACAGTGTTCAAGCTCTGCTAAGGGACAGACTGCCTCCTCAAGTGGGTCCCTGATCCCCATGCTTCCTGACTGGGAAGCATGTGGACTCCCAGCAGAGGTCCACAGACACTTCATACAGGAGAGCTCTGGCTGTCTTCTGGCGGGTGCCCCTCTGGGATGAAGCTTCCAGAGGAAGGAACAGGCAGCAATCATGGCTGTTCTGCAGCCTCTGCTGGTGATACCCAGACAAAAAAGGTCTGGAGTGGACCTCCAGCAAACTCCAGCAGACCTGCAGCAGAGGGGCCTGACTGTTAGAAGGAAAACTAACAAACAGAAAGGAATAGCATCAACATCAACAAAAAGGACATCCACACAGAAACCCCATCCAAAGGTCACCAACATCAAAGACCAAAGATAGATAAATCCATGAAAATGAGGAAAAACCTGCACAAAAAGCCTGAAAATTCCAAAAATCAGAATGCCTCTTCTCCTCCAAAGGATCACAACTCCTCACCAGCAAGGGAACAAAACTAGAAGAGAATGAATTTGACAAACTGACAGAAATAGACTTCAGAAGGTGGGTAATAATAAACTCCTCTGAGCTAAAAGAGCATGTTCTAACCCAATGCAAGGAAGCTAAAAACCTTGAAAAAAGGTAAGAGGAATTGCTAACTATAATAACCAGTTTAGAGAAGAACATAAATGACGTGACAGAGCTAAAAAACACAGCATGAAAACTTCATGAAGCATACACAAGTATCAATAGCCAAATTGATCAAGCAAAAGAAAGGATATCAGAGATTGAAAATCAACTTAATGAAATAAAGCGTGAAGACAAGATTAGAGAAAAAAAGAATGAAAAGGAATGAACAAAGCCTCCAATAAATATGAAACTATGTGAAAAGACCAAATCTACATTTGATTGGTGTACCTGAAAGTGATGGGGAGAATGGAAACAAGTTGGAAAACACTCTTCAGGATATGATCCAGGAGAACTTCCCCAACCTAGCAAGGCAGGCCAACATTCAAATTCAGGAAATACAGAGAACACTGTAAAGATACTCCTTGAGAAGAGCTATCTCAAGACAAATGATCCTCAGATTTACCAAGGTTGAAATGAAAGAAAAAATGTTAAGTGCTGCCAGAGAGAAAGATCGGGTTAACCACAAAAGGAAGCCCATCACACTAACAGAAGATGTCCCTGCAGAAACCCTACAATCCAGATGAGAGTGGGGCTAATATTCATTCTTAAAGAAAAGAATTTTCAACCTAGAATTTCATATCCAGCCAAACTAAGCTTCATAAGTGAAGGAGAAATAAAATCCTTTACAGACAAGCAAATGCTGAGAGATTTTGTCACCACCAGGCCTGCCTTACAAGAGAGCTCCTGAAAGAAGCACTAAATATGGAAAGGAAAAACTGGTATTAGCCACTGCAAAAACATGCCAAATTGTAAAGACCATCGACCCTATGAAGAAACTGCATCAACTAATGGGCCAAATAACCAACTAACATCATAATGACAGAATCAAATTCACACATAACAATATTAATCTTAAATGTAAATGAGCTGAATGCCCCAATTAAAAGACACAGACTGGTAAATTGGATAAAGAGTCAAGACCCATTGGCGTGCTGCATTCAGGAGACCCATAACACGTGCAAAGACACACATAGCCTCAAAATAAAGGGATGGAGGAATTTTTTTTTTTTTTTTTTGAGATGGAGTCTCGCTATTACCCAGGCCGGAGTGCAGTGGCCAGATCTCAGCTCACCGCAAGCTCCACCTCCCAGGTTCACGCCATTCTCCTGCCTCAGCCTCCCGAGTAGCTGGGACTACAGGCGCCCGCCACCTCGCCCGGCTAGTTTTTTGTATTTTTTAGTAGAGACAGGGTTTCACCGTGTTAGCCAGGATGGTCTCGATCTCCTGACCTCGTGATCCACCCGTCTCGGCCTCCCAAAGTGCTGGGATTACAGGCTTGAGCCACTGCGTCCGGCCTATGGAGGAATATTTACCAAGCAAATGGAAAGCAAAGAAAAAGCAAGGATTGCAATCCCAGTCTCTGATAAAATAGACTTTAAATCAACAAAGATCAAAAAAGACAAAGAAGCACATTGTATAATGGAAAAGGGATCAACACAACAGGAAGAGTTAGCTATCCTAAATATATATGCACCCAATACAGGATCACCCAGATTCATAAAGCAAGTTCTTAGAGACCTACAAAGAGGCTTAGACTCCTATACACGATAATAGTGGGAGACTTTAACACTCCACTGTCAACACTAGACAGATCAACAAAACAGAAAATTAACAAAGATATTTAGGATTTGAACTCAGATCTGGACCAAGTTGACCTAATAGACATCTACAGAACTCTCCACCCCACATTAACAGAATATACATTCTTCTCAGCACCACATCAAACTTATTCTAAAATTGACCACATAATTGGAAGTAAAACACCCCTCAGCAAATGCAAAAATGGAAAGCATAACAAATATTCTCAGACAACAGTGCAATCAAATTAGAACTCAAGATTAAGAAACTCACTCAAAATTACACAACTACATAGAAACTGAACAACCTGCTCCTGAATGACTACCAGGTAAATAACAAAATTAAGGCAGAAATAAAGGTGTTCTTTGAAACCAATGAGAACAAAGACACGATGTACCAGAATCTGTGCACACAGCTAAAGCAGTGTTTAGAGGGAAATTTATAGCACTAAATTCCCATAAAAGAAAGCAGAAAAGATCTAAAATCAACACGCTACCTCACAATTAAAAGAGCTAGAGAAGCAAGAGCAAACAAATTCAAAAGCTAGCAGAAGACAAGAAATAACTAAGATCGCAGCAGAACTGAAGGAGATAGAGACATAAAAAACCCTTCAAAAAATCAATGAATCTAGTAACTCATTTTTTGAAAAGATTAACAAAAAAGATAGACTGCGATCCAGATTAATAAAGAAGAGAGAAGAATCAAATAGATACAATAAAAAAGGATAAAGGGAATATCACCACTGATCCTACAGAAATACAAAGTACCATCAGAGGATACTATAAATAACTCTACACAAATGAACTAGAAAATCTAGAAGAAATGGTTAAATTCTTGGACACATACACCTTCCCAAGACTAAACCATGAAGAAGTCAGATCCCGGAATAGACCAATAACAAGTTCTGAAATTGAGGCAGTAATTAATAGCCTACCAACCAAAAATAAAACCAAAAAACCCCGGACCAGATGGATTCACAGCCGAATTCTACCAGAGGCACAAAGAGGAGCTCTGAAACTATTCCAAACAATAAAAAAAGAAAGACTTCTCCCTAACTCGTTTTATGAGGCCAGCATCATCCTGATATCAAAACTTAGCAGAGACACAACAAAAAAGGAAAATTTCAGGCCAATATCTCTCATGAACATTGATGCAAAAATCCTCAATAAAACACTGGCAAAATGAATCCAGCAGGACATCAAAAACCTTATCCACCATGACCAAGTCACCTTCATCCCTGGGATGCAAGGATGGCTCAACATATGCAAATCAATAAATGTAATCCATCACATAAACAGAACCAAAGATGAAAACCACATGATTATCTCAATAGATGCAGAAAAGGCCTTCAATAAAATTCAACACTCCTTCATGCTAAAAACTTCTCGATAAACTAGGTATTGATGGAACATATCTCAAAATAATAAGAGCTATTTATGACAAAACCACAGTCAATATCATACAGAATGAGCAAAAGCCAAAAGCATTCCCTTTGAAAATCAGCATTAGACAAAGATGCCCCCTGTCACTACTCTTATTCAATATAGTATTGGAAGTTCTGACCAGGGCAATCAGGCAAGGGAAAGAAATAAACAGTTTTCAAATAGGAAGAGAGGAAGTCAAATTGTCTCTGTTTGCAGATGACATGATTGTATGTTTAGAAACCCCATCATTTCAGCCTAAAATATCCTTAAGTTGATAAATAAGTTCAGCAAAGTCTCAGGATACAAAATCAGAAGCATTCCTATACACCAATAACAGATGGAGAGCCAAATCATGAGTGAATTCCCATTCACAATTGCTGCAAAGAGAAAACCACACCTAGGAATACAACTTACAAGGGATGCAAAGGACCTCTTCAAGGAGAACTGCAAACCACCACCAAGGAAATAAGAGAGAACACAAACAGGAAAACATTCCATGCTCATGTATAGGAAGAATCAATGTTGTGAAAATGGCCATACTGCCCAAAGTAATTTATAGATTCAATGCTATCCCCAATAAACTGCCATTGGCTTTCTTCACAGAATAAGAAAGAACTGCTTTAAATTTCATATGGAACCAAAAAAGAGCCCATATAGCCAAGAAAATCCTAAGCAAAAAGAACAAACCTGGAGGCATCACACACCTGATTTCTATATGACAAGGCTATAGTAACCAAAACAGCATGGTACTGGTACCAAAACAGATATATAGACCAATGGAATAGAACAGAGGCCTCAGAAATAACACCACACAACTACAACCATCTGATCTTTCATAAACCTGACAAGAACAAGCAATGGGGAAAGGATTCCCTATTTAATAAATGGTGATGGGAAAACTGGCTAGACATATACAGAAAACTGAAACTGGATTCCTTCCTTACACCTTACACAAAAATTAACTCAAGAGGGATTAAAGACTTAAATGGAAGTCCTAAAACCAAAAAAACCCCAGAAGACAACGTAGGCAATACCATTCAGAACATAGGCACGGGCATAGACTTCGTGACTAAAACACCAAAAGCAATGGCGACAAAATCCAAAATTGACAAACTGGATCTAATTAAACTAAAGAGCTTCTGTACAGCAAAAGAAACTATCATCAGCGTGAACCGGCAACCTGCAGAATGGGAGAAAATTTTTGCAATCTATCCATCTGACAAAGGGCTAATATCCAGAATCTACAAAGAACTTAAACAAATTTATAAGAATAAAAACAAACAACTCCATCAAAAGTGGGTGAAGGATATGAACAGACACTTTTCAAAAGAAGACATTTATGCAGCCAACAAACATGAAAAAAAATTCATCATCACTGGACATTAGAGAAATGCAAATCAAAACCACAATGAGATACTATCTCACGCCTGTTAGAATGGTGATCATTAAAAAGTCAGGAAACAACAGATGCTGGAGAGGATGTGGAGAAATAGGAATGCTTTTACCCTGTTTGTGGGATCATAAATTAGTTCCACCATTGTGGAAGACAGTGTGGCAATTCCTCAAGGATCTAGAACCAGAAATACCATTTGACCCGGCAATCCCATTACTGGGTATATACCCAAAGGATTATAAATAATTCTACTATAAAGACATGCACGCATATGTTTATTCCAGCACTGTTCACAACAGCAGAGACTTGGATCCAAACCAAATGCTCATCAATGATAGACTGGATAAAGAAAATATTGTTCATATACACCATGGAACACTATGCAGCCATAAAAATGGATGAGTGTATGTCCTGTGCAGACACATGGATGAAGCTGGAAACCATCATTCTCAACAAACTATCATAGGAACAGAAAACTGAGCACTGCATATTCTTACTCATAAGTGGGAGCTGAACAAGGAGAGCACATGGACACCAGGAGGGGAACATCACACACCAGGACCTGTGAAGGGATGGGAGGCTAGGGGAGGGATAGCATTAGGAGAAATACCTCCTGTAGATGACAGGTTGATGGTTGCAGCAAAACACCATGGCACGTGTATACCTATGTAACAAACCTGCACATTCTGCACATGTATCCCAGAACTTAAAATACAATAAATAAAATAAATAAAATGTTTATTAAATGCTTGCTATAGGCAAGGCATAGTTCTGAGCATAGTGTTAAATGTTTGTAAAATAATTGGAAATAATTTTTTGGCTAAGCTGTTTCCATCTAGCAGCAGTTATGTATTTATTATTCCACTGACCCTAATGGTGTACTCTAACTTAATATGTAGTAGTAAATAAATATTTAATGGGATAATTAAATCTCAATAGGGACCTAATTGCTGAATAGCATTCTAAAACTCTGGAGACACCAGAGCTTTAGCTCATTTAGTCAAATAAATTTTATTATATGCATAGACAGTTTGTATTTTCTCTCTGAAGGATGGACTTTACAGCACCTGTTTTTCTGTAACAGTTACATCAGGATTTATTTGTAGCACAATATGCTTAGTTACAATAGTCTTGAGAGTTATAATCCTTTTAAGCACTACCTTCTATTGAAAGCATTTTCAAACACTTTGGGCATGCGACTACATAAGCCCCAAGTGTGATTTAATCCTCAGTATTGTGTGTTGATCTTGAAGCTGATAAATTTTCTGAGAAAATTTAAAGTTTATGTTGATGTTGTATGTTGTTATTTATCTGGGATAACAGGAAATGAAAATCACAGATCATTCTATCACCTACAAAACTATAGTTTACCAAAAGCATGCAATTGCTTTAATGTGAAGCCTATATACATAGATAAAGATATAGTTCTTTTTTCATAATCAAATTCCACAATTGCAAAATAAATCTAGCCTTTTAAATCTAGCAAATCTTCAATCAAGCATTACCATTCACTTGAACTTTTTTTAACTTGATAAAATTTAATCTTATCTGTAATTATATCACAATTAGGTTTTAATTATTCTAATTAAAGATTTGTATCATTTTCTTATGGTAATCGCCTCTGTAGCTTGTTTTAAATTAAATCTACTGGAAATAACAAGTAATTTATTCTGATGTATGTCCAAGTCACTGAGTCTCAGATTTGGAACACTTCAATCTATTTTTTTAATGAGACTACTCAATAGGTTTTTATTTTTGTCTGGGTTTTAATATTTCTGGAAATACTTCCAGAGAAAAATGAAATTTTAGCAACACGTCTTCTTTTTGTTTACTTATAAAACCTCAGGCCACTTAGAATAAAACTGAGAATCCCAAAAAATAAAACACAACTCTGTATACAGATGGATCATTGAGCAGAAGTGGCAGAATTGTAATTGCTCTTAACTTCTGCATTCTTTTGGTAGCTGGAAATTCTATGGCATTATGCAAGGAATTGTATCTTCTCCTTGACTCAAAGAATGTGCATCCCCCAGTGCATATTGTATGCATACTCCTCTTAGAGTCTCTATGAAATTGGAAAAAAAAAAGGATTCCTTTTTGTCTGCTAGAATTGTGTGTTTATGTACACACACATACAGAGCACCCATCCTACACTGCTTAAGTGTTGCTCCTGGGGAATGAACCCCCCGCTTGCCACGCCATGCTTTTGGCTTGCCCCGGACATGAGTCTGAAGCCCTCTGGCAAAAAGACTCAGAAGCTGGAGACTGGAAGTCACTGAGATGATGGAAAATAAACCCCAAAACATGTTTGGTCCTGGATTTATCTTCTCCTACTTCAAAGCGCACTGTGTGTCCAAATATTGTAGTGTGGTAGAAGTTACTCTGAGTTAAGAGAAAAGATAGTTGGGTCTTAGTTCTTATTCTGCTGTGTGGGCAAGCCAGGTCCTCCATTTCCCTGGGCCTCTTGTTGCATAGTTCTGGAGGCTGGGAAGCCCTCAGTCAAGGAGACGACAATCTGGTGAGGGCCTTCTTTTTGTCTTTCAGACTGTCACATTTGTCCTTCCTTGCTGCTGTTGGTGACTCTGCTCCACAGAGAACAATCTTCCCTTCTCATCCCTGTTGTGAATATATATATATGTTATTTTTTTGCACTTCTTTCTTTTCCAACAGCCGAGTGTGTGTGTGTGTTTGTGTGTGTTGTGTGATAAGATCTGTAATCCATATTCAAATAAGATGCTTAGGTGCAAAGTATGCCTTGGGAAAGTTCCCCCAGTTTTATCTGAAAGATTGTTTCAAACTGAAAGAAGAATCCTTTTGAGTGTAACAGTTATTATATTTAGATGTGCATATTGTGGTGGTGTGTATCCCTCAGCTATAAGCCTTCAGACTCGCTGAGAGTAAAAGCTTTTCTGGATATCTCTTGCTAATCCTGGATTAAACCTAATAGTATTTTTATTTCTATCCTATTTTGAGAAATACTTTTCATCAAAACCAATTTAATTATCTTTTCAAGGACATATAAGTGTTTAGAAAAAGTAGTATTTCTGTATTTGAAAATTTCAAAGTTACAGAATGAAATTCAATGTTTTGTTATGAAAATGAGAAGAGTAAATAGAAGAACTAAACTTTTTCTGATTTCCTAGTGTTTACAATCAAGGTCTATTAAGGACAGCACAGAAATTAATTGCAACCAATAGTAATGTGCAGCTTTGTAATATTGATTGAATTGGGACTTTAACTTTTGCTTTTTATTAGCATTACACTGGTGAAATGGAAATGGAATTGAGTAAAGATAAATAGCGACTTTCAATTAGATGTGAAGCACGATTCAGATATGAAAGAATGAAGTTCATAAAGATCATATCTCAGGCAGACTTGGCAAGCTGTAGTATTGTAACAACTGATGCTAATACCGGTGTATCTGTTCAGCTTCCCCCTCATGCCAGCTTCTAGTAAGACTTCGCTGTTCTAGCCAAAGATATCATCAGTAGACTAGGGTGGACCAATCATGGTACCCAATCCTTTGGGCAAAACTGGTTCAGGGAAAGTTAAAAGAAACAAGCGTGGTGAATCTGAATCCTTCCTGGCAGCTTTCTAACTAGTTTACAGGGAAGAGATCTTTCATAGTCTTATGGAGCCATTTGATTGAAATTCCAAGCTGCTTTCAAACATGCCTCTGTCTATGAAAAGAGGCTGTCCTGCTGCAACAATGATAGGTTGCAATCCTTAAGCATTTATTATGTGTCAGGCACTGTTCTTAACAATTTAGTAACTCATGCTTTTAACTCTATTACCCAGCAGCCCTGTGTAGTAGATTTTATTATTTTCCCAATTTTACAGAGTAGGGAGCTGGGGGCAGACAGGAATTTGCTCAAAATCACAAAACTAGAAAATGGAGGAAGCAGGATTTTAACTCAGGCAGTCTAAACTCAAAGTCTGGACACTCAGCCACCATAAAATTGTGCCTTTCAGTAGAAAAAAATCAAATTATTACACAGGAAGAAACAGAAATAAGACACAGAAAAAGTCTTTAGTGTGTTTATTGTCCTGGTTCCCAACCAGCTCTGGCACCATCCAAAATCACCCCTGATGAGGTGAATCAATAAATTCCACTAATTCCATTGAAAGTGCTTTTAATTCTATTAAAGCATTGGTTTTTTATTTTGTTTACCATAAGTAAATGTGAATTATGACTCTGTTATTTAAAACCAAAGTCTCCTGAAAAATACCTAGTAGGAAAGGAGAAACTAGATCACGTATGAAACAGATACATCATGGTAGGAGGGTTTAACAAGGTAAATAGAAAAAAAAAAAAAAACAGGAAAATGTGCTGATTAGGAAATCCTGATCAATAATTAGCTCTGCTATGAATGAGGTGTATAATCAGATGTCCTCTGTAGTTCTCAGTTTACCATCTATAAGGGAACTGGACTAAATGGTTTCAAGAATTGTTTCAGGTCTTCAGTTCTGTGAATTTACATTATGCACAGAAAAGACAAAAAGCTTAGAGTGATAGGTGGAGAAACCCTGAGAGATGAATGAAAATGACTAGAATAAAATGCAGCTGAGGGCTGAAGCAAACTGGATTTGGGACTACTGAGAGACAGAAGGGAGACAGGAAAGAGCTAGTGGTAAGTAAATCTCTAGACCAAGTGAGACAAGATGCTGCTGATTGATGGAATAAGAAACATCAGATAAGATATAAATGACTTTTGTGCAACATAGAAACAAAAAGAGAAAAAGACTAAGGCTAAGATTAAACATAAAATGAAGACTGAGAATAACATTGATAGGTAGGAAAAGAGTGAAAAAGAGAAAAAAGATGCTGTATTGCAATGAGATTGAATGGAGCTTAGTCCAAATCTTAAGGGAGACTGGTTAGGAATGTGGCCAGATGGAAGTGACGACTGGATAAAGAAGAAAGCTCAAGTATATACCTCTGTGAAAAGTAACATAAAATAAAATCATTCTAAACATCACTTTATATAAGTAATATAAATTAAGCATCTGGAACAAGCATAATATATGATATAAATAACTTTAATGCTCCCTTTAGAAAATATTGTCCATCATTGCATAACCAAAGTAGCTATCATCAAAAAAAAAAAAAAAAAAAATGGTTTAGGGCTCCCCCAAACTCTTCTAAAATATGTGTGTCAGTTATTTGTGTTAACAACTTGTATGTCAGAGATGTCATATAAATTGCTTATGAGTTTATCATTTTCACCTTGGTTCTTTTCCCTGTCATAGTAGACATAAATAATCCATTAAAGTATTCTTTCACACGAATACTGTAGACAGCGTTTGAGGACTGTGCTCCGAACAGATATTGCCAGTTGATCAGGAGTTGTCACTAGAGTCAAAAATTATTTGCCGCCCCATCACATTATCCATGAAAGTTATATGTTAATTGGTTTAGGCAATTTAGATGCACAATTCTATGTGTTATTCCAAAAATTGAAGGAGAACACTGGTGGGTGTGAGAATGAAACAGAAGTGATTCTTCCATCTAATGAATTGTTCTTATCTTTGATGCAGTCCTCCATACTATTCCTGTCTAGAGAACCTTTTAGAAATCACTGTCAATTATTTACTCAAACTTAAAAAGAAGAATGTGAATTGGGTGACCCACGAAAGCTAAATACAACACTTAAAGTCATATTGAAGAAACAAGTATTATTATTTTTATTATTTATTATGAATAAAAAATGACAATCCTTAAACTTATAGCTTTACTCTATGGAATTATAAACAACTAAGTTTTACAAAGAGTAGATTTTTGATAGTTGTTACGCTGTACTAAATGCCATGTAGACATATGGTCCAATGATTGCTAAATTTTCCAGAAAAACTTGATGGTTTTGTTCCATGTAAATAATTGCTGATATGTGTCTGTGATTCTGCCTGATTTAAAGTTAATAACTGACCTCTTTCTACGGTGATAATATTCATAATCCCCTCAAATGATGATAGTAACACAGATATTTTTAATAAGAATGTTTATTCTGTGAATTAAATCATGAAAAAGATGATTTAATAATCGAGTTGTTTTGTACTTGAATAATATACTATCCATTTTATAAACTGGAAGGTAAACCATATTTAGGCAATTAGCTGGATTCATCTGGAGACAAGAAATTTTCTATGTTGAACTTCCTTATTCATCTTTCTTTCTTGCTTTAAAAAGTAAGATACATTTAAAATGTTTTTAAATATTTCAAGGATATTTAAACATGATTAATGCAAATACCCAATATTCATTAAGCAATTAACTCTGTGATTCTCAGCCCAAACTGCACATTGAATCATTGGAGGGCTTTTAGAATTTACTTATACCTGAGAACCACCCCCAGAGATTTTGATTTAATAAGTGTGGTGTGAGGCCTGGACTTTTTTTTTTTTTTTTCTTTTTAATGTGCTCTAGTGATTCTAATGTAGGGAAGCCTGGGAAATATAAAACTACTCTATTGACCTTCACAGTATTTGAAAATAGAAAGATAAGTTTTATCAAGGTCTTTCCAAAGTAAGTGACTAAAATGTAATACTGAATTATTGTATTTTTCATAGGGTCAGTAATCAGTCTTGACTCTGTCTTCTTGAATATTATTCCATTTTTAAAAACCAAATAATATCATTATTTATTTTTAATCTTTTAGGCAACGTACGTACACATAGTTTATAACTGCAAAAAAATTATATTAATTAAATAATTTTAGATTATAGAGGAAAAAGCCTAACAAATCATGAAAATTTGATAAATGAAAATTTAAACTAAACACTAAGCTAGGGCTGAAAAACTACCTATTGGATACTTGACTCATTACCTGGGTCATGGGACCATTCTTGCCCCAAACCTTAGCATCACAAAGTCTACCCATGTAACAAGTCTGCATATGTAGCCCCCTGAATCTAAAATAAAAGTTGAAATTATTTTTTAAAAAGTTTTTATGCATTTTTCCAGTTTGTCTATTTCTTCTTACTGTGTTATTCCGCATTAATGGAAACTAATGGAATTCTGTTTTCATCAGTTACAATGGAACGATAGAATTAACAATGTGCTAAAGACTTTCTAAGATGTGAGAAATGACCAACTTTAAGAGGTATAAAGGGTAAGACAAGGGGAATTTTATTTGAGTACACCTTATCTTTTCTTCCCAACATTTAAAATTAATTGTTAATTTTTGGAATATGGGCTTTATTGGTGGAATTAAGGCTGTATACTAAATATCAAATACAAATTCTTTACATCTTGTGGTAAGCAAAGCATGAATATCAAAATAAAAATAAAATATTTTAGTGAAGTTTTTTTTCCAATTGGAAACATAAAGAGAATTAATATCTTGGAAATTTAGTATGAGTCTTGCTTTCAAATGATTATGATTATCTGAAAGACCGTGTTCATTATAAGGATTATCTAATTCATAATTAGACATTTTTGTTTAATACAATGATGTGTTTTCACATTAATACATTTAACACACAATCACCAATCTGGACAAGATCTTTTATTTCAATGTATACATAAAATCTTCAGAGCAGTTAACATCCTTGAAACTTTTGGATAAAACATTTATATTTTCTACTGCCATTAATGGCAGTAAATCCCGAATAACGTGTCTCAGAGGTAAATAGAGAAAACAAGTTCATTTTTATCTACGAGATATTTTAATCAAAGAAGATTATTTGCTAGCAATAAAGTTTTTAGTATTATAATGAAACAAAAAATTATAATTGATATTTTTAAAAAGTATTTATAAAATTCAAAATGATATTACTTCCTGGACATTCTTTAATTTTTCACTTCTTGTCATACCTACCTATGTGATTATTCTCCACTTTACACAAAGAGAAGACCAGCAAGTATCTCCAATTGCAACAGTCAGATTAATGTTTCACATGCTCAAAATGTTAGTCATCTCTAATAGCTATTTCCACCATGTCTTAGGTAAGCGTTTATGGGGAAAATAACACTTAGCTAAGATCATTTTTCATGATAAGCAATTACTTCATGTATATGTGTATATTTTACATATATATGCAATTATATATATGCAGTTACACAGAGACATACACATAAACACATAAGACACACAGACACATACATATATTCGTGTGTGTGTGTGTGTGTGTGTATCCTTTTCCCATGACATTTTTCACCTAACATGCTGGACTAAAAGAGCCGTGGCTTTAGCTTCAGTATCGTTGTAACCATTACCAGCTTTGAGAATACGCTGCATTTATTTCCAAATATCAAAACATATTTATCTTTTGGTAAAATTGAGCAACATCTAGACATGTTTTTCTCCTTTCCTGTAATGTATTCCCTAGTACCTAAAAATAACCACTTAGAGGGAATAATAAACCTGATGACAGGCATATGGAAGATATGGAGAAAGCCCAAGTGCCCTGATACTAGCTGGAAGAGCCGCAGAGTCATCACTGAGCACTTGTTTGAAATGCACCACTTCAGACCCCTCACCCCCAAAGACTGACAAAAATCCAAATTTGCATTTTAACAAGATTTCCATTTCATTTATTTGCAGGTATCTCTGCAGGTATTTGCAGCTGGTCTCCTTTTCCCTCCAGTTACTGCACCCAGATAGATACTTGATATTAGAAGATAGGAAGCTATATTAAAATATAGAGATTCTACGGTTAGGGCAGAATTCTTAGAGCAGTATTCGTCTCAATTTTTCTTTCTTCACCTAAAGATTAGGAGCAGAAATTTAGTGGGAATACTTTAAAAATATTAATGTATCATGAGTTATAAAGCCAATTAATATCTGTATTGGAGGAGTCACACTTCCAGTATTTCATGAACATAAAATATTCAGAAAAAAAAAATCTCAATAGTAAAAAAAATATTTTGAGGGGTGTTTCACAAACTGTGTTTCATGAATCAACAGGTTCATAATGTATTGCTCTTCAGATTCCTTGAGGATTTCAGGTCCAAACAATTTTAGTAAACAGCACAATATGTGCTCCTCTTGGAGTTTTGCAGTGCATTCTCTGAAATCCTACAGTTTAAAAATCTGTGTTGTATTTTGTTTGACATCTCCTAAATGTATTTAAACTTAGAACCATCTTTTTTTTTTTTTTGAGACAGAGTTTTGCTCTTGTTGCCCAGGCTGAAGTGCAATGCCATCTCTTTTTATCAGGTGGAAACTGCTGAATATTGACTACAAAATGATGCGTTATCACATTGGAAATACAGTTGTTAAAACTGTAGTGTAAAGATTAAATTTTGAAAAATTCTGTACATAAACTTCTAATTATTATACATGCCATAACAATCAAATGAGCCAGCCATACATATTAAAGTGGAACTTTAACTAGAATTTGATTTCAGAAACAGATTACTATTATCTAACCATTATTCGGGGTGAGAAGACTAATAGAATCAACAAGACACCAGCAAAATTTACTTAGTACTACCCCAGAATCTGTTTAAGAATTTCTTGGATGAGAATTTTATGTGTACCTAGTACACTATATATATGTGTATCACAGACAAAATGCTGTATTTAGATATTTGGAGATGAGAAACCCTATTCTTAGAGAAGTTAATTTGTTGAAACTTACAGAATAAGTGACAGAACCAGAATTCAAAAGTCAGGCCTCTCTTCTCTCTCAATAGATAGATAGATAAATAGAAATAGATATATTGATCTCTTTCTTTCTATCTTTGTACATACATATTTATAGATATATTAAATACCTTATAAAGTAGGGTCACATAAACTGTGAGTTCCACATTATTGCAACATTTCTTCGAATGCCTGTTTCCTCCCCTTATTTAAATGAAAACGGTTTGGTTCATTTCTTTTCAACTAATCATTTAGTTGATGCAGTATAAAATGATTAATAAATAGATAGAGATTTTGGTTCAAAACACAATAGCTCTGTGACTGTGAGATCTGAATTTCAGTTTCCTCCATAAAAGGAGTACACAGTAATATATTCCCTTTTGTCACATTATTGGGAAGATCAAATGAGTCTATGTAAAGGGCTAGACATACACTAAGCACTCGGGAGCTGCTGATTCTCTTCCATTTCCTTTGCAGAATATTTCTTATGGAAATGAATTTTCAATGTTATAAAAAACTGGTATCTGAATTTGATTTATCCAGCTGATATTTGTGCTCATTCAACCGACATTCAGAGTTAGTAAGCTAAATAATCAGAATCCGTGACACTACAGAATAATGATTATATGACGTCTATCTTTGTGATCCAAAATATTTACTTATATGCAACTTTTTATTCAAAAGAAGAATGACATGTCACAACACATAGCTTTAAACTCTTATTTGGACCAGAGGTTGATTGGTGACTGACTGTCCTACTCCCTAGTTTGAGATAAGGAGAAATAAGACCAGACAGCAAATATAAGATAAATTTGATTATATCTCATTAATGGCAAATTTCAAGGTCAAACAGTAAATTCTTAATTTAACTTTCTATCTTTCTGGAAAAGAAAAATTGCCTTATAGACGCCTCTAGTGGCAGCAGTTCTCTGAAAACAAAAGTTAAAAAGATCTTTCATTATATTTTCAATGCATGAAGGGGAGGGTGGCAGGGTGTGAGGTAGTGGATATAGGAAATATATTAGGAATCCACGTTTCAGTTATTATCCTGAAATTTGAAACACTATCCCAAAATCAAAGTTTTGGTAATACCATATAATAACAGTAACTACATCACTTCTTGTTTACTGATATTTTTATTGAGGTTTGTAGCTGATGACTTTACATGTGATTGTACAGAGCATTTAAGGAAAAAGAAAAAGGATGTAAAGGTTGTACA
The DNA here is from genome assembly GCF_009764315.1 of Trachypithecus francoisi. Lineage (NCBI taxonomy): Eukaryota > Metazoa > Chordata > Mammalia > Primates > Cercopithecidae > Trachypithecus > Trachypithecus francoisi. Next base: position 70,893,107 of record NW_022681454.1, read on the forward strand.
AGGGAAATATCCAATAGCTTGAAATCTGGTAGGTGTATATGAAAAGAATAACGCCATGTGTAAATATATGAGGATCCTAGGAGACCAAAGCCACAATAGCTATACTCGTTTCTAAAAAGTGAGTTTTCTTATCAACAAGGAGTAGGACAATTAGTTGTTAGTTTTAAAAATAAACTATTGTTTTTTAGAAAGACGTATTTTGAATTAGATTTAATGCTTGGCAAGGAGGAAAACAGTATGGAAAAACTTCCAAGTTATCCATCCACTTCCAATGCATTCGCAGAAATCAGGTGAAGGCAAATCAACTTGACTCTACAAATCTTGATTTTCTAGTTCACAGGCAAAGGTCAGTGTTAAAATATACAAACAAGTGATACTTTATAAATGAACACATTCTGATTGTCTGTAGTTGTTTCAAGACATATCAGTTTTTATTATTTAGGGTGATGAAGGAAATCTTTATTCTCAAATGAGACATGAAAACGAAATTTGAATGTTTTTTCTCATTTTTATTGATTCAAAATGTCATTCAATATGTAAACCAGTTTGACAACTTGAAATTCAGGGCATTAAAAAATACTCCAGAGGACTAGGCACTGATTAGCCTAAGAATATACTCTGTCCTAGTCACTGTATCCTGAGTTCCAACCCCAAAGACTTCTACCTACTGCTAAAGCATTGAAGATACTGACTTAACTTTGTCAAACATCTTTTGATAACAATCAATATATTTCATTTTGAAGTCAGGATCATTTTGCCTGTTTTACATTCAGAAGAAACACAGGGATTTTTAAACTTAGAAAGCTATTTTAGTTCTTGGTTTTAAACATATTTCCTTGCCAATTTAGCATGAATTTTTGTAGTCTTGGATCACTGAGATGAACTTAACTCCTTTAAGATTTAAAATCCTCTGATTTTGGACTAATTGTAAATCTTTTGTAACCTCATCTATAGATCAAAGAGTGGAGCATCATCATTTAAAAATTATTCAATCTGAATGGCAATGTTTAAATTGTATAGTTAGAAGCCTGCTTTACTTTCCCCTTCTTTCAAACTCTTTCCTTTAGTATTCTAGAATGAAAGGAGCATTAGGAATACTTTTAGATGCATTTAGATTATGGAGTACTTTGATAACCCACCATGTACAACTGCATGTAGAATTTTATGAATTGACTACAATAATTAAAGGCAGAGAACTTGAGAGTAATATTTGGAGCAGAGTAGTTATTTGTTCAGTCTCAATGTAATATTCATATATATAATAATAAATTATTCTATAGTATGAATATTGCTTGGTTATGAATTATTTTTTACAATGTACATAGTTCTAATATAATATTAATTTCATATGTATTAGAAAAATTCATAATAGAGCTCTAAAAGGTACAAAGCTACTAAAAGCATTAGCTCTGTTGGTGTTGAATAGAGTCAGCAGATTAGAGAGTGAAGATGAATTGAGACAAAATACTTATATTTAAGAAACATTTATAAAATATTGATGTTTCCTTGAGACAAGGTATAGCTAGATAAGAAACATCTCAAGAGTGTTTAAAGTATTTACTGTTTCTTGTGGAATTAGCAGAATATTAGAATACAAGAAACTCCAATTTTACTTTTTGGAATACACCTGTTAACATTTGGCATAGTCTATAAGATTTTTATCACTACAAATGACTTTATTATTCTTTCCTGGGAAACTTTTCTCTGTAACTCTAGTTTAGGTCCTGTCCCCTCACCATAAGCTTGCTAACTTGTTTGGTTTCTGCTCTTCCATTGTTCATACTGTAGTTGAAGAGACTTGTTTACCCCAACAGAGGTTTGTTCATGTATAGTCATTCTTGATTTCTTCACATAAGTCAAAGTTCTTTCACAAACCTTCTTAAAAATTAGTTTGCATTTACCTTTGAAATACTCTAATGGGACACAAATCATCAAATGAGAACAATGCTCTTGACACACTACTAACAGAAAAAGAAACATCAAAACTTAGCTGAAATCAAGACATTTGAATAATAACTTACAGGTGCTAGATGTGAAAGAAATGCTGACTTAAAATTTTTTTTCAAATAAAGAAGGGATAGCAATATCTTTCCATGACGTTATGCAAAGCTATATTAACTACCTGTTTTACTGCAGAAATCACGAAGTTTTAAATATCGTAAACAAACTATTTCTTCTGCAGACTGTAAATAAGTGGAATATGTGTACAGGTGAAAGTTTCCCTTTTAAACCAAAGAGAGTGTAATCAGTGTTAATTAGTAAATAAGAAAGTTTCTTCTTATGGCCTAATCAGGAAAGAAGCAACTACCAACACATTTAAGTTCTGCTAGCCTACAAATGAAAATTTAGTTGTTTAATATTCTTCAGATATTATAAAGAACATATTTGCTGATTACAAAATTAAATTTAATGTTGGGATCCACTGAATACATTTTATGAACTCAAAAAAGCTTCTTATGTAAAATTCATTTGCACAATAATGCTTCCATAATCTATTGTGCAATGTTGCTGCTTTGCTTTTGTGCCTCCATCTTCCTAATTTAATGATGTGCAGAAATCTAACATAAGCTATATTGAAAGCATTACTTAGAAATGCATAGTAATTATGTGGTAAGTTAAAATTATGAATCACTAGAAATGAACTAATTAAATTTTAACACCTTGGTCTACAATATACTGGGAAGTTCATATATATTGTTATTTTATCTCAAAAATTTTCTCAGAGAAGAAAGTATATTCATGTCAATATCTTCAGATCTGCTCAAAACTAAAAACATTAGACTTTGGGTTTTTGTTTTTTTCACTCTCTAAGTGAACTGACATGCACTGTAGTTTTGTAGTGTTTTTTTCCCTCCACAATACATCACAGGCTAAGTGCTGTGGCTCAAACCTGTAATCATGGTTACTCAGGAGGCTGAGACAGGAGGATCACTTGAGACCAAGAGTCTGAGGCTGCAGTGAGTGGGATTGTGCCACTGCCCTTCAGTCTTTGTGACAGAGCAAGACCCCATCTCTTTAAAACAGCAGAAAAATCCAAGCAGTAGCACTTTGGTACAGTACTGATAGACAAATTCTAAAGACAAATTGTTTCTTCATTATTAGGGGATGATATAGATTAGTCTGGAGTTGATCTTTAGACAACTCATAAACTATTTTTCCTCTCCCTTTTGGTCTTTACAGTAATGTAGAAAGTCAGTCAAAGTTTTTAATGTCATTCCTTAAAGTAAGCAAGCTTGACAATAACATTTCAACATGTGTTGGGGGTCCAGGGAAGCTGAAGACAATGCCTAAAATTAAATATGTGGGTCCTTTATAAATGTTACTAATTCCCTTATATGCTTATATCTATTATGAAAAGTTTTGTCATATCAATCAATATTGATAAAACTCTTAAACCTAAATCTCAAAGATCCTTTCCTTAATATGTCAACATTTTTAGTTATGATGGATATGTTAAAATACAGATGATAAACTACATCTTAATTTAGAGGCATTGTGAATTTTTTTTTTACAGGAAGTTAAGGATATTTCCCTTACCTGCTTTTTATTAATGTATTTTCCTGATTATTGTTACTTCAAGATAATTGCTCTGTCAGTTCATTTTTGTTATTATAATTATTTTAACAGTAATTTATTATTCAACTTCAGTGTGTTTAATTATAATACAGTGGAAACAGGAAGGGGTGCCCATAAAATTTAATTCCAACCAATTTCTCCTTCACCAAATTTGGACTTTGCCACAAATATTTATCAATTAGGAACAGGGGCTGTGCAACAATCCATCAGCTTCAGAATTAACTGAACATGAGGTCCATTAGCTAGTGTCCCTGATAAAGTATCATGTGAACTAGACTTCAAAGAGGAAAAACAACCAAGTCTAAAAATGTTATAAAAATATTATTTGACAAGAAAGTAAACGTGTTTGTTTCAGTGGCATAAGTTTTACTTCTAACTGGCTAAATAAGCTGTATTATAGCTGTATAGTGTATCTGTTTGATGGAAATTCACTTCTTACTTGAAAGTCAGATGAACCCATAAAAATATACAGATAAGCAGATCATAAATGTCTCAGGATATTAAAAAAATTGAGTCACAAAAGATGGTAGAAAAAAGAAAAATTTAAAAATCATTAATCATCAACAGCTCTATAAGAAAATGTATATGAAGAAGATTCAAGTTCAGGAATTCAACCCTTGCTAATGTAAACAGGGCAAAATGAATACATTAGATATATGCAAATTTCTATTGAAATGTATGTAAAATTAGTTCCTTTATCCACTTTAAATTTTTATTATGGTTACATAAAAGTCGCTGGGGAATTCTCTCTCTGTTATAATCTTTGGGATCTTAAGTCTCTCTGAAAGCATGCCATTTATGATATATAGAGTTCAACAATCTCACTCATTTTTCTTGATGCAAGAGCGCAGTAGTAACTTTATATGCTGAATATTCTTCTGCACCAGTTTATGTATGCAAGTGATCTTTCTTCAACTTGGTCTATGTAGAGCTTGAGAGGCTACCTGCTTCAATTTTCCATATAGAAACACAAAAATAATGGGCAGGGAGGTAGCAATGTCAGAATATCAGCAAGCTGAATTGAGGTAGTTTCCCCATTTTTCTGTGAAACCAGCTTCTTACTGACAGAGATACTTTCATGTAGGTTACTGTTTGACAAAACAAGTATAAGTGCTCATAATCCACAGACCACATTTGTGTTTCTGAAGTTACCGTAAACACATCTAAAAAGAATTCTTTTATTGCCAAATGTATTCTACGTATCAGGTGGGTTAAATGCCTTGGACGTGCTAATATTGCCATAGTGTGGTGTTAGAAAACCGAATTATCATTAACGCTTGTCATTCTCCTCCAACATAAAATCTGTAGACTTAAAAAATATTCATGCCAATTGACTAAAAAGGAATGATACATAAAATATTTTGAGGTGATGCAAAGGTTATGATGCACTCTGGCCCAGCAGAAATTTTTTTGTCATGTATTTATAAACTATATACAGATTATTGGTCATTCTCTAAACTTGGTTTAAGATAGTCATTTATAGACGGATAGTGTTTAGATTTTTGAAAAAGGAAACCCCAAGATAAAACACACTACAGGAGAAATTATAATTTGGCAGATTCCTTTTAGCTTTGCCCTAACAGAGGATCTGTACCTGGACACTGCTATAAAGGATCTGCAGTAATGAGAGATCTAGAAAGTTTCTTGGAAAGAACTTCTTTATCTTTTCCTATTTCCATCACATAGAATAAGAAAAAAACACAATAAAAGTCTTATTATATCTTTATAAAATGAATATTCTCTTTGCAGCTTTTAGCAAATTCAGGAAATTTGAATTTCTAACATCAAAATGGAATGTACAAAGGAGGAAAAAATATGACTCACCCAGACCCCAAATTTGATATTTATATCTCTGATTGAATCTGGTTTTAAAGGTAAGCATAGTGACTGCATCTGGTTTATAGATAGCAAATAGTAACATATATGTTAACCTGCTCAAAATTAAGTGATGCATCTGATTTCAGCCAAAATAAACATGCGCATTCCATTTTTCTGGTTTACTTTGTATGCAAACCTGTAAGATTTTGTGCTTAGCTTATTCATCTAGGCAGAGTGATTTCTTTTGCATGGCTCATTTGGGCCATGGAGGATTAGCAAAGTTTATGTATTGAAAACAGAAGGAAAGAAAGGCGAGAAAAATAAAAAGACTAATTAATCATATAGTACATACATCAATACAATATCTTCTAAATCTCAATCAGTTGTTTATTGGTTGGCAAACAAGTTTCACTTTTACAACAAATATTAGTAATGAGGTCATCCAACTTTGAGACCATACAAAATGGATCATAAATTAAAAAAAAATTATATGTGCTGCTAATTTACCTTTTGTATTCCTACATTACTCAAAATCTTGTCAAATAAATAAATTTTCCTGTTAATAAACAGAAGACTTTTTAAAAAAAAAAAAATCACTTCAAAATAATTTGACCTTCTAATTCTTACTACGAGGGAGTGAATTTCCTCTAAAAATTGGTAGTGCAGGTGCCCACTTGGGGATCAGACTGAGCATTAGCACTTTAATGCCTATGGAAAACCGTTTTCACATGCAGAAGCCCCACTAGTTCTATAGACACCTTTTGACTTCTAGAATCATAGCTAGTGTCCTGGTGATGAACTGCTTGCCAAATATGCTTTGCATGACAACAGATGTGCCCTGTAAACATAAAAGTTTGTCCTGCTCTAGTTTGCAAAAAACACTGTTGGAAATATTCTGACTGCATAAAGATATATAGTGAGGGAAGGAACTCTAATTTTATTTATTTTATTTTTTTGTAAAAAATAATTTGTTTGCATTACTAGAAAATGATTCTTATAAAGTGATAGTTTCATTTATTTATTTTTTGCCAGGCAAAATTTTAAAGGAAAAAAAGTCGAAAAAGAAAAAAAGAAAGAAAATGAAGAAAGAGAAGGAAGGAAACTTTGCTCTCTTACTGGTAGACAAACTTGCAAGACCAGCACAAAAGAAAAAGAAAATTTTTTTTTCTACTACATTAACAGGACTCAAATTCTGGAGGAACAGAAAGCAGACTATATGTGCAATGCTAGTATCTGTACATTACATAGAAATTGTTCAACTTTTTTCTGCCATTAGTTTTATCATCAGTTAATACAGCAAATCATAAAATATGCATTTAGCATATAATTCTAGAATTCCCCTCCATTTCATTATTAATTTTGTTGTTTTATTTTGTTTTCCACAGCTATTGCAGTTGTGGTGAATTCAGGTTGTGAGTGACCGAAAACCCTATGTGATTCAGTTTTGCTTTGCTTTTATGTTTGCTTGTGCAGCACTCCAATCTAGATGCAGCATTGTTACTAATTTCAGACAACTGTTCTGGCCTTTTAAAAAGCAGGTCCTTGTAATTTTAGTAACAGAGCATCAGAGATGTTAAAACATACACAGCGTAATTCAACAAGGCCACAATGAGTGCCATTTTCTTCATATCTTGTTCATTAACATAATGAAGTCTCCATCTGAAGGGGAAAGGACAAGAAAGGATGGGGAACAGGAGAATTTTAGCAGTTATCTTTCTCCCTTGGGCTGACCTAAAAATCCCATTAAAAAAAAAAAAAAAAGTCTGAGAGTTTGTGTTTTTCTTTTGAGGACAGCATAAAGATTTAGGAGTACACACATTATTACCACTGCTTATATCAACTCAGAACAGTCAACAAGATGTTAGCAGTTTTGTTGGTTTCAATTTCTGTCTCATCTTCTATAGACTAGTGACCAAATGAGCAGGTCCTTTTGAACTTCCCTCGGGAGGGGTCCCATCTTTGTTTGGAGGAACTATAAATCCATCACTGCTGCCGCGACCTAGCTGGTAGTAAGTATGCAGCTGATGGACGTGGTTTCTGGAGCCTAGGTTTGGCATGCTTTTGTAGTAAACATCTTCGGCATCACCACATTTGGCCGGTGGGGGTTCGGTCTGGGTGCTGGTGGTAACACTCTCTGTGGCGGCCACACCAGCCAGTGTCGGCATGCTGGTATAGAGAGAGTCTCTATGGGGTGACTGGAGATCTTCTGTGTGCTCGTTGGTTAGCAAAGGGAAAAAGCTCTCACTGTGGTCTTGGGGGATCCGCCTTCTGGTATAATGGTGTGGCTGGTGGTTCTCGGTGGAGTATACTCTTGGGGGCAGCAAAGGAGCGTCAGATTCTTCATGAATGAGTTCCAGGCCCAAACTCTCCTCGTGGTTAAACGAGGTGGCATCATCCAGGACAATGGCATCTTCTTCCCTTCCACTGCCAAGGTTATTCACCAGCTTGTTCATCAGATTCCTGTTCTGTTCGCTGGAGCGCTCGTGGTTGTTCAGGTAAGAAGGGATATAGTTGGAAGTGAGTTCCTTCAGAATCTTTTTCTCTAAGGCGGTCTCGTTATGGTTATAGCCACGGTCTATGATTTGCACACAGTTGCTCAGGTATTCGCCGCTGGCAATGCTGTAACTATTGCCATGGTTACCATTCAGTGGTAGAGTATCCATGACACTTGTATCCCTGGCATTGTTCAGAAGCCCCTCTGAAAAAGATTACAAGATACTATGACATTTATATCCAACAAGTCATAGAACACACACACAAACACAGAAGCAAAAACATTCATCGACCATGAAATATGTATAAATTGCTAGCATTTACTTAAGCATTAAATGTTTGGAAGGAAACCTAAAATATTATTAAATCTATATATGTGTATAATTGGACCAGTGATTGAAATCATATAAATGGGAAAATCATATTTAAAGTAGATCTTTAAAAGAATTTTAAAAAACCTATAAATTATCAATTTGCAATTGTCACACAAACATTGGCTGACATTATTTGAAGTATATTTGGTTATAACTTGACAAAATAACACAAAATTTTGGTGTAGTCATTCATAGCTTTCAATTTATACACATCAAAGTCAGTTAAATAATTCATTACCTTTAATTTTACATATTGTCTTAACATCAAAATAGGTATAATATTAACATAATTCATGTGTGGTACTTTGAATATACTGGTCAAAAGTAAAAGTAACAAGCAGTATCTAATAAATTGATACTTAATTTTGTAAGATTAAAAATAATCCCTACATAGAAAACCACAAAAGGATTATGTTAAATTTGTCAGAATGATGAGGTCATGAAGTAATGTTTAGTCAGATAAATGGCACGTCAAAAGAATTGACACCTAGGAATTTTCAAAACAAAAGTATTTGGATTTACTTTCCAATTTTTTTTTCTGTTATAAGGACTTTGGCTGTTATTGTATACTATGCTATTGTATACTATCCCATCAGAGATTTTTTTAGGGTCATTAGGTAATACTACAAAAGAATGTGTAAAGACACAGGTATCTGGTGCCTAAAAACATTGTGTCAGTATTAACGTTACCATTATGTAATGAATGATGGATTTGTGTGCATGTTAAAGTTTGTGTTTAAAAGAGGATAAACATTTTATTCTGGTAAGAAACAGCTGCAGTGAAATAAATCTGACCACATATTTCTTCAAGGTTTTAGCCTTCCCTTGAACGAACAGAAATCCGAGAATCTATAGTAGTTTCATAAATCACTTCAAATGCAACCACAAAATGAAAAAAACACATTTAACCAATACTGGTAAATAAGAAAGGGTGTTTATTTACAGAAAAATTAATTGGAGAATTCTATTAAACTTCTTAATATATTGGTAACTTGTGAAAATATAGCATTCATTCTATATCTGTGATGCAGTTATTTATCAAAACTCAACTAGTTTCATTACTGGTTTAAATTATGTGTTTCAAATATGTCAATTTTTATTTGGACTCCTGATGCATACTGTGTATTCAACTAGGACAGTTTTCAAAATTAGCAATGCATAAATTATATTAATAAGCAGCCATCACAGACATAGGATGAAGCAATTAATTTTCATTTTATATCTTGTAGACAAATCCACAATGTTAAGAAAAAATAAAAGTAAATGCTTCTTAAAGGGCTGTATGTGATGGGTGATAGCTTTTGCAGAAGCTGCTATGGTATGCTTGATGGCTACGGTTGGATGGCTGATGCATTGAAACATGTGTTTATTATTTCAGTTTATCAATGCATTAGGTAAGGGCTGAAACAGCCATAGTAAAATAAAGTGGATATGTTGCACGTGACACATTTTTATGATGGAATGTACTAATAAAAATTAAAAGTTTATGAATTACTTAGCAAAAATAAATGCTTAATTTAAAAACAATTTAACTCACACAAACATTACATGAAACTTAACAACTATGTTGATTATGTGACAATAAAAGAATCAGACAACAAAGGCGTCTAATCTCTATTAACATATATTTATATAAGTTGATTCATAGGCTTTTTAGTTTTTAAATTGTGAGATGAACTGTTTTTAATAACTACATCATCTATATGTGATGCAATAAAAGTGAACTAAAAAAAATTACATTTGATATGCAATGTTTAGCTTTACTCCCATACTTGTCTCTCTGTAGGGCTCTAAACGACAGCATGAAGAAAAGGAAAGAAAAAACAACAAGTAAGCTTACAGCGACAGTAGAAGAAACATGAGTAAAAAGCAAATTGATGATATGCAGAAAAAAGAGTCAAAGGAAATAATTTCCACTGCCCCAAAATTCATGAGTCTGGGTTACATGATTTATCATAATTAAAAATACTGAAATGTTAGTTAGAAAATAAGAAATTCCCCTTAACACATGCTAATATAATGAGTCTTTTAAAAAGTGTTTCCACCGTTTGTAAATTTCAAACAAATACACACTTAAGATTATCACATAAACCAAGGAGAGTAAAAATTTGAGGGCAGACCATGACTATTTTCACCAATATATTTCAATGTCACATATGTGTGTGTATGTTAGAGTATACCTGCTTCAAGGAATGTTATTTAATTTTAAATTTTTTCAGTAAAAGTATAAATAAAATCTGAAGCTTTTATACACAGAGAAACCAGAGTTGAAGACTTTCATAATTGTGTTCATTTTTTCCCGCCTTCTGTATCTTCTCTTTTCCTGCACAAAAGTTATTTCCCTATTATATATATATGAATTTTTTTATCAGTTTTAAATAAAAACTGATGAACATTGTCATTTTTGGAACTCATATTCAAAGGCTGTGTAACTATGGAGGAAAAAAGATTAAACGTATTTATTATTCTGAATACAGGAAATGTGAGAGGGGAAAAATGCAACCAACAATATTAGGTTTTCTTCTGGATTGTTGCACAATTGTATGCGATCAAACATTTTGAGAGTTGATCCTTTAAACAACAATCCTGTCCAAATTATTTTTTTAAGGGAAAAAACCTCTTAACCAGGTTAACAGAGTTGTTCTTGCTGATTTTGTCTACAAAAAGACTAAAGTATCATAAAATAAAAACCAGCAAATTCACCAGGCCAGATCATTGCAAAGGGTTCTATCTTATTATAATTTAATGACAGTTTAAAGAGACAGTTTTGGTACTTTAAAGGCTGATTTGCTTCTCAGCGAAAAGATCAACAACATTTCAAAATGCAAAGGAAATCTCTTTTAAAGTTTCAAGAGTTTAAGAATAAGAATTTGAAAGGAAGGGCCAAGCCAGTATATCAAGAGATGTAAATGCTTGGAGGCTCACTATGGCTCATTCCTTAAATGAAAGCATTTTAGAACTGGAAAACACATGAGAGATCACTGAAGTTCAATTCCCACTTTTCAGAGAAGAGGAGACTGCAGCCCAGAGGGGCTGAGCCTTTATCTAACACCACACCCTGCTAATATGGCCGAACTGGGATCAGAAAAGTCTTCCAGACTTCTTCCAATTCTGTCTGTTTCAATCTCCTTCACTTCACATCTGCCTTAGGCTTTGAATGCTATCACAGAAAATCTATTTATATACATTCTAAAATGATCTTGTATTCTTACCAACTGTAATATATTCTTCACTATATTCCATTCTAAGACTATGTTTCTTTAAAGTTTTAGAATTGAATTAAACTACTTTAAAATGTAAATTATTTTAGTAAAATCATGACTTCCTCTCTAAATTATGTTTTGTTGACAGGTTTTTGTATAACGAGATTTATCTTTACAAGAATTAAATTCCTAATACTGACAAGAAGATAATGGTCCAGAAGTACTCTGCATGAAATTCAAAATATTTCCAGATAGACTCGGAATTCAGTGTAATAAAAGTATATTATTCATCTTCATTTCTAATTCTGTATGCTTCAGTGACACAATAAACACATCTTTACATATTTTAAATAAATGGTGTTACAACCAAGAATAGATACTTTAAATCAGAATGCTTCTATGCTTGGATAGCATTGGTGCAACTGAACCAGAGGACCCACAGAATAGAACCAAGTGGTAATTCAATATAAACCACTCCAGTACATACCGAGCCACCTATATTTCATGTAAGATTTCACCTTGCCAGTAAGAATATAAGTGCATTCATCTGAAAGCATAAGATTAGTAGCAATATGACAATCACCAAGATTTATTTTTGGTCAGTGGTAAAAAAAAAATTATTTTAAGCACTACCATAGTTTCTTAACATCTTAAAAAATATTAAAACATTATATAGTGTACAATTCAACTTCTGACTCTGGAAAACATTAATAAAGTTATTTACTTTGTTTTTTTTTTTTTTTTAAAGTCAGTAAAGTTATTGAATTTACCGGAATAAAAGACAAATTCATTCAGAAGAATCCTTTGTGTATTTATTGATAATCTCAGTAGCAATAACCAGTCATAGATCCCAAGAATAAAAGTTTGTATCAATACAGCATTATTTAAAATTCTTACATTGTGAGAATTGCAGTTTGATAGTTTTTATGGAACTATTCCATCCTTGGAAAAATCTCATACTTTAAGATACCAGTAAAAATAAAGTAAGACAAGAAGGCAGATATTGAATTAGGAAAAACATGCAGATTAATCAGTGTTACTTTTTCATTATATAAGAAATTAGAAATTATATCTGAATTAGCAAAAAAGTTAAACAAAATGTGGTCCAAATTTATTACTTGTTTTGAAATAATTACCTATGACTCTTCTATGTAAGGTGAATAAATGTAGAATACATTTAACTTCCAGATAGAGTGAAAATCTTCATTTAACATCATTCAAAATTTACTAATATGTCAGCACATATTAATATGTTTATAATGACACAATTAACCTGTCACTTGTCCTAAGGAAAATAAAGAAAAAAGCAAAACAAAACAAGCCTTTATAGGGTCTACTAAATTGTCCTGCCAAACTACATCTGATACATTGTGTAATGTACAATTCATTGAGTGCTACAATGAAATACGAACATTGAGATATAAAGAGACACTTTAGGTGGGGTAACCAAGAAGAAAGACCCAGAAACTGTCTCATATTGATGGTTCTGATTCATTACAGAAATGGAAGACTAAAGGAAGACAGGATAGCTGTTTCCAAGTATTTAAAGGATTGCCGTAGACAACAGAAGAATGCTTTGCTCTTCTTCGTTCTAGAGGCCAGAGACAAATTTCAGCTTAGAGGAAGGAAAAAAATATACATAACAAATGGAGTGTTTCAACAATAGAATATATGAGATTCTGAGGTAGGATGGGCCCCATTAGAGGAAATACTTAAGCACAAGCTGACAGAATGTCAGCAATGATGTAAAGAGAATTCGATGAGCTCTATGCTTTCTAATTCTAAAGACATGCACCCTTTAAGAAATTTGAAATTGAAAGTGAGCTGAATTATTTCATTGTATCGACAAATGACTTGCCTATATTCCTGTAGTCACTTTTGATTATTGACTTTGGTGTTTCTGAAATAATGTAAAATCATCCTTTGTATCCGGCAAGATGCCTCCTGAGGAAGCTCAGATGGTTTTAGACACATAATGGCCTTATTTTAACAAATATATCCTTTTCTGCAATGGCACATTCACACTAAGTTGCACACACTCACACCACTAATCTTTTACCTGTGACTAAGGAAAAAATAACAACAGCAACAAAGATTTCCGCAGAGGATAGTAGAAATGTTGTTTAAAATTGCCTAGAAAATTTAAATACTGCCAGTCACATTCAACTTGAAAGAATCATGGAAGTCTCTTTGTAATTGTGAATTTTCTTTCAAATATAATTTCAAGTAAGTGGATCACTGACTAGGACTTTTAAAAAACTTTTATTTGAATAATTTTCTCTTGTGGTCTCTTTACATATCATATATTTTAAGCCTTCTGTGTCCCTAACACATTTTTATACTCAGGAAAGATAAAACCATGTCCGAATGCTTATATTGTAAGTGGTTTTAAAGAGATCTATTTTTTTTTCTGAAATACAATTAATTTTTGGGTCATTTTCAAGCTGGAGGATGTACAGAGGAACCATACTCAAAAGCCTTGTTTTTAACATGTAGCTGCAGAAGAAAAAGCAATTTTATGATCTGCCTGAGCCAGCTCTTACTGGCAATGGCAGAGCTAAGGCAGAACCCAAGCTGCTACTGCCCAGTATACTGTTTTTATCCTCCACTGCTTAGTTCAACGTAATTCTCCCCAGAGTTGATTTAAATGCTTTCATCAGTACTAATGGTTTGTGCTCAGAGTGTACTTTATGGTATAACAAAGTAAGATTTATTTTCTTGATCTTGTAATATTAAGACTACTGAATCAAGTCTTCTTTTATGTTACTTACCTTAAGAAAATATCTCATTTCTCAAAATAAATACATAGATATTTAATATAAAAACAAATGAACAACAAGTACTGACAAATCACAATACATTTTATAACATTATGGAGAAACAAACACGTATTGATGAAGCAGGCATTTGTTTATCAGAAGGAATCCATTTCTTACTAAGGAAAACCTAAGGAAAATGGAAAATAAAAGCACCAAGAAGGGTGGAATGCGAAAAGAGTCTTCATGTCTGCTTCCAAAACAAAGAAAGGCAGGAGAAAGAAAAATAGAATGTGCCCATAAAAGCTACATAAAATGGGACTCTCACTTGAAAAACTTAAGATAAACTCCAGCACACCTTGTGCGTTGTACATGCTGACAGAAGGGTTGTTACAGACCGCCGGTTCCCCAAGCAATGTATTATAGGGATTGTTAGTACCATGCGGACGAAGCAGAGCATTGCTTATAAGATGATTAGCCATGGCTCCTGGAGCAGCCCCATAGAAAGACAGAGAAAAAAAAAAAAAAAGGTCAATCAGGCAAATGTGTTTGAAAAAAAGAAAGGAAACATTTAGAATGACAACAATTGATATAGTCCTGATTACAGGCAGGCAGCTAGCTAGACTAAAAAAATATGCCACTTAGAGCACACATTTCCAACAATGCACATATCTGAGTCAATGGGAAAGAAAGAAAATGATTTACAATGTTGATTAAGTTACATTTAAGGTTTTCTTTTTCCCAAGGTGTATATTAGAATATATTTCCATGCTTGCTAAAAATTAAAATGAAAATGAAAAAAAGCAAAATCTAATCATTCATACAAACAAAACACAAAACACAAAACAAAAGTCAAAAAAAGTTTAAAACACAAAAAGAAAAGCAAAAATTAAAACATTCCTTCATTCGCAGAAACCACGAGGTTGTTTCCAATGAAAATAAAAAAGGATAAAAGGCAACATCTATGATAAAATACTCATTTGGTGAGCAGTTGTTGACACAACAGAATTTGACATTTCTGAAATTCTATGAAGAGGAATCATTTAAGTTGAAATAAAACAAAATAGAATCACTCATTAGTACACCATGGTAAGCATACTAATTTGGTGATCTTACAAATCTGATAAAAAATCATAGAGATGCTATTTTTAAATATTTTAAGTAAATTATTAACTTTACAATGTCAAGCAATATACATATATATAATTCCATTTTCCATTTTCCAACTGGTTGTTTGGAATTTGACATAGCAATGAAACAATATTAAATTCTTTCACCCTTTTGTGAATACTTTTTGTTCTTAGTTTCTAACACCATCAGTATGAGTTGCAACTTTCCATCCTCCAAAGCCATTTAACCAAGAAGCAAAGATCAGAGGAGAAGTTTTATTAATACACTTAGGACATTTATGAAAATAATAGACAGAATTGTGTATTTGTGTTAGATGAGAAAGAAAGAAAAAGTCACAAAGGAAAGGAAAATACAAATTGCACGGGAATAGTCATGTTGAACTGACAAGTATATGTTAATTTAAATATATGTATTAGAGGATGAAAACACAAGCTATAGGCCGGGAGACAGATTTGTAAAACAAATTTACAAATATTTTTAATCCAAAAAAGAACTAGTATCGAGCATGCAGAAAGAAGTCTCAAAAGTCAACATTAAAAAAAAACTAATAGCAACAACAAACACTCCAATTAGAAAATGGTTCAAAAGCGTAAACAGATATTTCGTGGAAGAGGATACACAAGTGGCAAATAATCTTATGAAACAAATTGTTATTGGCCTTAAAGAAATACAGGTTAAAACCACAATGAGACATTACTACATATCTAAAATAAAAATGATGAAAAATACTAAACGATGGCAAGAATGCAGAGAAATGATTATTTGGACATCATTGGTGGGAATGTAAAATAACACAGCCATTCTGGAAAACAGTTTGGCAGTTTCTTATAAACCTACTTGTGCAATTATTATGACACCCAGCAACTGCATTCTTGAACATTTATCCCAGAGAAATGGAAATTTACATTCACACAAAAACCTGTACATGAATGCTCATTGCAACTTTATTTGTAGTAGCTCCAAACTGGAAACAACCTAAATTTCCTTCAACTGGTGAGTGGTCAAACAATCTGTAGTATTCCCATACCATGAAATACTAGTCAACAACCAAAAGGAACAAACTATTGATACACATAAAAACTTGGATAAATCTTTAGAGAATTATACTGAGTAAGAAAAGTCAATCCCCAAAATTTACATACTGTTTAATTCCATTTATACATGTAACGTTCTTGAAATGACAAAATTATAGAAATGGAGAACAGATAAGTGGTTGCCAGGGGTTAAAGATAGAGGATGGAAGTAAGTGAGTATTGTCATGAAAGGGTAGCATGAAGCATCCTTGTGGTCATAAAATTATCTACTCTGTATCTTCACTATGATGGTGTAAATATGAACTAACTTTGTGGGTAAAATTGCATAGAACTAAACACATACATACAATTAACTACAGGTTAAACTAAAGAAATCTGAACAAGAGTGGTAGATTGTATCAATATTAATATTCTGGGGTGATATTGCAGTATAGTTTCACAAGATATGAGGGAAACTGGGTAAGTGATACAATATCTCTCAGTATTATTTCCTACAACAGCATGTGAATCTACAATTATCTCAAAATAAAAAGTAATCTAGGCCGGGCACAGTGGCTCACACCTGTAATCCCAGCACTTTAGCAATCCATATTAAATTAATGAAACAACAACAAAAAAGTCACTCCTAAAAAATGTTAAAAATGAGAAGGGAAGTGTGGGTAGTAGTATTTTTGATCTTTTCTAAATTGTAACTCTTTGTCAGAGTAAATTATCAGTCAAGTAACAAATGTCTTAACCTCAACATTGAAAAAATAAACATCTCTTGATTTAAAGAACACTATCCCTTGTCAGATCTCTAGAGCTGGAAGGCATCAGTTCATTCAGGAAATAACTCATGTGTTTGCATCCTGTATTTCTTGCAAATAATTAGCGTAGAACTGTCACCGAATTTTTCACTTTCTAAGTGTTCAATATTTGCTTTCTGAAGATGTAAAACATATACATCTAAATGTTCTTACACAGTGCAATGGCAGATTTGCAATCTATTGTGTAATGGGCCTATAAGGGCATTATGTTCCATTAATGAATTAAATACATGGTATTTTATGAGAAAAAAGGAGTTCATCATAGTGCCTTTCAGACAAAAAATTGAAAAATCGTACATCTTGAACATTTATATTGTTGATGTTCTGCAAATTTAAGATGAATAACAGGATTTAGTCTGCATAGCATATTAGAAAACCAAATTATCTGTAAATTGTACTTCCCATCTTATATTTATTATTCTGGATCTTTTTCAAGTAAAAAAGCAAAATTAGTTTTCTAATACAATAATTTCTAAAATCACCCTAAATAAGCATTTAAATAGAAAATGAAAGGTATAAGTTAAAATGAACTAGTGTAAAAATCTTAAAAAACATATAATTGCCAGAATTCTTTATACTCCCTCAAAGATAAGGGCAAGATTTTTATGGCTAAGGCTTGCAGTTGCATCTCTCCACATTTCCCTTCATTGCTATACATTATCTAATTTGAACTAATTGGAAAACAAATAATAAGGTAGGGAGATTGCACGCCACTCTTCTTCCTTGCTTCATATAGCTCCAAAAGTAAAATATTTCTTTGTCTTAAATACACATATATTTTTTCTATGTTGATCTAAAAGAAGACAATTTGAAAAAAAGAAAAATGCACTTTTGAACAAGGAACAATTGATTTGGGAAGAATCAAACGCAAGCAAGAAGCGGATGACTCAACTTTCTGGTTTCTGTGTTTGTCATTCACTTTATTGAAAAGCCAAGAATACAAGAACAAAAAAGGATTAATCATACAAAGAAAGAGGAGTTTTATATTGGAATTCTAATGAAACTATCAAAGATTTTAAAAATATTCTATGTGGTTATATCTATCCTGGCATAAGCTTCCTTGTCAGTTTTTGTAAGTGTTTTCTAATTTTGAATGTATTTTAAAACTACTTTGATCAGTGAAACTATTAATCTGAGAAGACAGTTTTAAAGTTCATTTTATTTTTCCATCATTTCTGCAAAGCTGGAAAATCCAGCAACAATGGCAGAAATACTATATAGCTAAGTGTTATGACACAATGGTGGCTACGTGGAACAATATTTAGTCTCAGCCATGTGGCTTTGGTAGGTTGCTTCTTCACATCTCCATGTAATCCAGAATCAGTTATTGATCTGTAGCCATAATGAATGTCACGCAGTCATAACTGGAGATCTATCTGCTGGTTACACTGAAACCATATAAGGACTTATAAAAAACAACATAAAAGTATTAAGGAAAATGCATGTTGATCTTTACCCTTGTTATTAAGGACTTCTTCCTGACAAAAGAAAATAATCGCTACTTAAAAATCACTTGCTTCTTTATTGTCTAGCACTCACTTTCATGCCTTATGCACCATTTGAAATCAATGTAATTATTGTTTCTGAAATTAACTCTGCAAATGGAGAGTTATAATTCAAATGAGGTCTTCAGCAACAGAAACAAAAAAGAAAGAAATGGAATTTGATGATTAGTGTTTTTCAAAGTGTATAAAGACACAGACAAGCTCTGTGGATTTGTTAGTATGAAAGAGTAAGGGGTATGTCTGAGTAATCAAACACTTTTTCCTCATTTGATTCAACTAATGTAAGAATTAAACACTTTAGGCCGGGCGCGGTGGCTCAAGCCTGTAATCCCAGCACTTTGGGAGGCCGAGACGGGCGGATCATGAGGTCAGGAGATCGAGACCATCTTGACTAACACGGTGAAACCCCGTCTCTACTAAAAAAATACAAAAAACTAGCCGGGCGAGGTGGCGGGCGCCTGTAGTCCCAGCTACTCCGGAGGCTGAGGCAGGAGAATGGCGGGAACCCGGGAGGCAGAGCTTGCAGTGAGCTGAGAGCTGGCCAGTGCACTCCAGCCCCAGCGACAGAGCGAGACTCCATCTCAAAAAAAAAAAAAAAAGAATTAAATACTTTTCCATGACTATTTAGGACTCGGAGTGACCTCGAGAGGACATGCTTCCTATTGCTCTACCAAACAAGTACAATTTTTCTGGAAGGTACTATCCTATAGTTCCTACAGTCCACACTCACTAAGTAAGCATTTCAATTATACTTCTGAATAGTAGCACTGACTGTGTTGAAAACAAAACCTAGCTTTCTGCCAATGCCTAGATCTTTTAACTAAAAACTTGCACAGAAGCTGTCTTCCTCCCCCTTTTATGTGCAAAGTTACTTTTGTCTTTTCTCTGTAGGTGCACTGCATTTCTCTTGCCTTTGCTGAAGTCTATTCTGTTTGCTTTTGGCTGTCTCCTCAATTGACTTAGGTCATTTTTAATTCTAATACTGTCTTCCAGGATTCTGTCTACCCTGTCTCTTCCTTTTCCTTCCAACCAGCTTCTGATTTGTAAACTTCCCTTCTAATAGCTGTGAAACTGTTGAAGACTTTCAAGAAGTTCAGTGTTTACAGACCATCTGTCACTGTTTCTCAGCTGAAAAGTTGGGCTTACTCGTTAGTCAGTTTGAAGACATACATACGATGGTGAATTTTGGGGGCTCAGGGAGGACGAGATAGTTACAATATTACATATGAGAAAAGAATGTTCATGTGCTAATTTTTCCTGGACTGGAGAGGCACCATGGAAAAGCAATATACAGGGGTTTTCACTGCTCTACATCAAGTATCTAAATAGTCCCTAGAACTCAAAAAAATATTTGTTTAATTAATGAAAAAACTTACGTGAAATTGACGACACCTTGAAAATATAAAACTAAATCAAATTTATCCATTATGAGTTGTCTTATAATTTTAGTAAATTGTTTAATAGTGTCAATTGTCCAGTTCCTAATGTAATTTATTTCCTTCTAATCCTATACCAGGTACTCTACTATCTAAACTTTAAAAGCAGAAATAAACAATCATATGTTATTTGGAAATACAAAAGGCTACCTGAATACTAACTGTGGATAACAACAGAAAACAAAACAAAACAAAACAAAACAAAAAACCACTCATTACCTGCCATGACTCAAAGTAAAAAGCTCAAATTTGGGTTAAAAATAAAGTGGCTATGTGAAAATGACAGTTCCTTAATCATTTAACTCACAAACTCCTGGCTACAGTCTAGTCATACTTGCTTAATTGCTATCAGAAACAACAATTAGCCCTCTAATAAAGCCATGGAAGATTATTTAAGATTGAATTATAATATATGTGTATCAAGCACGGCATAGTGTCTCATGCCTGTAACCCAACACTTCGGGAGGCTGAGATGGGTGGATTACTTGAGGTCAGGAGCTCAATATCAGCCTGGCCAGCATGGTGAAATCCCGTCTCTACTGAAAATACAAAAAAATTGGCAAGGCATGGCGGGGCATGCCTATAGTACCAGCTACTCAGGAGGCTGAGGCAGGAGGATCTCCTAAGCCTGGAAGGCAGAGGTTGCAGTTAGCTGAGATCACACCACTGCATTCCAGCCTGGGTGACAAAGCAAGACCCTGTCTCAATAACTAAATAAACAATAAAGGAAAACAATATATGTGAATCATTACCATGGTTTTCAATAGAAGGCTCAGCACAAAATTTTTATTTCTGATGAAAGTGAGATACAAAGCAAAAATGATTTTCGTATTCTATATTGAAAAACTTGGGGAAGTTCCTTTAACACATATTTAGAAGAAAGTCAGATCCTAAAGCCACTGAAATAGATTCAGTTAAAATCATAGTCATTTTAAGAAGGGTTCTCTTCTTTTTTTACTTCATTTATACCTGAAGATCTAGACTGATACAAAAATTGTGAATGAGTGAATTTTGAATGAAATAATGAGTCACACTCTTCTCAAATGTATAGTTTTAACACAAAACTGTGATTTTTTTTTCTTATGAAAATAGAATAGGTGTTTTGACATTGGGAGGCCCTGAATGACAGCACTGTCTGGGCTGGTTCAGTGTAACCGAGGACTGGAAATCTAAGGCTGAATGATGTGCTTTGAAACTGTAAAGTAAAAAACACATCTGAAAAAGGATGACAGTTGGATCTCACTTGAATCTATCATTCTGAAACATAATTCAAACAACGCTTCTTCTTGACAGCAGGCTAACAAAAGCATACTGAAAAGATCTTAAAATAACTTGAATTGCCACTCTACTCTGACCTCAGACTTTATTTCTTTTTTTAAATGCACTTACATTCTGGTTTGATCATATTGAATGGCCAAAGTTTTAAAATTCAAAACTTTGGTGATCTAATGAACCAACTGAATACAACCATTCATCAATAGTCATATAGCAAGATGCCTCAATTTTCAAATTCTTGTATTTATAAATATTTAAGATGACAAATGTTCTGTTTGCTTTATCCTAATAAAACAGTTATACTCTGATGGTTCTTTCTTCTCTAATATCTTCCAGTCCAGTCCCTCATGTTTCTCTCTCCTTTATCTTGACACAACATTTCTTATGAAGTCATTTCTAATATATACATTAATGTATATAAATTAGAGTTTTGCATAAAACATAGTCACTACTGAGTGATGTCTCTCTACTTTTGTTTTCAGACCTTAATTTTGCCCCACAGTGGAGAATTAATTTGTAACAGGAAAAAAAAGTTTTTCTAATGGCTGTATTTTCTAGGGCATTAGAACATAACTTCAGTATAAAGCAAGGGATCTTTTCACAGGCAGATGAGATCTATGAAGCTGGGAAATCCTTAACACTGCATGTAAAATGGTTTAGGTATATGTTTGTATGCTAAATTGTGCACATTCACATGTCTGCACTTCCTTCCTTCTGATGAAAGAGTCCAATGGCTTTTATTTCTTTTACAAAGAATTAAAAAACTAGTATAAACGAATAAGAAGTAAGTTTCTTTCCTTAGTGAGTAAAATACAATATAAACAAGAAAACTGAAAAAAGTAAATTAGAAGTACTCCAAATATATGTTATATTTATATCACCTAATTGACTGTAAGATTGCATTATGGAGAAAGGTTATAACTCAAAATTTATAACTGAATACGATTTTTAACATCATCTAATCTACCACCATTATTTAATACATAAAGAATCACAGGCTGAGGTATTTATAATTTATTCAAGGTCACACATGACCTCTGGTAGTTTTATTTAAATATGTTTAAATCTGTGATTTTCAAAATATTTTTTAGGATCCTCTTCCTCAAAAAATGTTTCAACATAATTTTATTAGGAGCCTTGTAGGAGTTCATTAATTTTTCCATACACTTTCTGATAATATTGAATTACTTTGTTTTCATATTCTTCTATTAAATTATATAAAATAAATGAATAAAAAAGGAAGTAAATAGACAAAAGAAGAAGCTTCAGAATTGCAGAGAACGGATTCAGTAGGCATTGCCTGTTTTAAGTATTTTGTTTCCTATTTTTAGCTTTTTGGTGTAGCAAAACAATATCAACACATATAAACAATCTACAGAAGGTGCAAACAATGATTAGTTCAACTTGGTTGGGCTACTTTATAAAACAGGGATAGCTATATAAATCAATACCAAGTCACTTATTTAAAAAAACAACGAATAGAATCTACATGACACCTTTCAAAGTTACATAAGTTTTAAAATCATAGAATCCATAATTTTAGATTTTAATGTTTTAATTAGAACAATGAAATTACAAAGAGTCAAAAAAGAAATATTTCATTAAACGCTAAAAACTCATCTTTTTTTTCTAAAGTCATAAATTGAAGAGCTGACATCTTGATTTATCACACTGTGCACTTTTAATAGCCAACAAGTTTGCTATTAAATTTTAATCAACCTGCCTATTAAATTTCATTCAAATCGTTTGGAGATACTTCAGCTTCTTTTAATAGCTAATTCATTCACTGGGAATCCATTAATATGGATTTCAATGACACATTTTCTCTAAAGTACAGATTAAGTTATTGTTAGTTCAATATAAAATGACATAGTCTGAATTCAGAGGTGTTGCCTCTTTTAACATACAAATCTGAAGATTCAGAGTTGGAAACCCTAGAAGTTACCTCTTCAATTCCTCTTATTTTGTACTAACTGGCTACGTATGTGTCTTCTTGTTCAGACACGAGTTTTTCCACAATAAATACTTAAAAGTCAAATCACTAGGTCATATCTTGTGCACATTTTCAGCTTATTGAAGTAACATACTGCCAAAGTGCTGTCAAATGTGCTTGTATAATTCACTTTCCCATGAACAGTGCACTTATTCTCTCAAATTCTTGCTAGGATTTAGTAATGTCAGACTGACATTTTTGCCAATCAGATAGAGTATAAAATGATATTTCATATCACTGTTATACTCTGCATTTCTTATTACTATAAAGGTGGGTAATTTTACAAATGTTTATTTGCTATAAGGGTTTCTTTTTTGTGAGTTGTCTGTTCTTTTGCTCACATTTCTATTGAGTGTTTGAATTTCATTTATTAATTTGTAGACATTCTTTATACAACATGGGCACTAGCATTTTGTTTTTTATATATGTTGTTTACACTTTCTCCCAATGGCTTATGTGAGTACTGTTTCAATGTTGAGACAATGACTTTACCTGTCTTTTTCTTATAGGTTGTGATCATTATTATTATTATTTTTTAAACTCCTTCTTTAATCTAAAATCTGAACTATGGTTTTTAAAATTTTAAGGTTTTATATTTAGTATTTTTCCATATTATGCAACACACTATCATATTGCAAATGAGAAAACTACTGTCATTAGATATTCAATGATATTATTCATATAATTAGCTAGAAACCAAAGCTCTTTAGAGATTTTAGGTTTTCCAACTGCTTAAGCCAACAATGGTAGGATTGAAACTCAGAATTGTTGGTGAATCTGCTTCAAAACAGAGAAAGTGGTTGGTCTGCAGAAGTGAGGGACTCTTACTAGTAATTTATTAATCTCTAAAGCTCATCTTTTGCAGTCAAAGCCATGTATTTCTGTCTTCTTTTAACTTGCACATTTTGAATTCTTTTGCATAGTACTCAAAAAATACTGAGTCTGGAAATCCTGGGGCAATTTTCCTTAACCACAGGCAAAATAGCAGTGAACTGCAGTTCTTTTTAGTAAATTAAAGTCACTTAGCAAAAAATATTTATCTTTGTCATTCACACAGTAGCAACTCAATTCATTTCCTCTAAATCAGATTATTCGATAGTCTGCTAATGGTATGTAGTCAATCCTATAGCTATATTTATCTGTTACTCACACATTGCTTGTGAATTTGTTCTGAAATAAAATACAGAACAAATGAAAGTATTATTAATAAAGATAAAATAATTTACCAAAGTGAAAAAAATATGACATGTAGTATAACTCACTGCCCAATATTGGTGCATTTGTAATATTGTGCAAATTATACAATCTTATATGCAGAAGGTCTGTCGTGACTAAAATTTGATCTTTTAAATTGGATCCTATATTTGAAAATAGTGTGTCTGAACAAAAAAGACGTCAATTCAAATAAGGTATCCATGAATAAAGAGGTTTTTGATAATGTTACAAAAGGCTTATTTTATAGTATGATCATAGTCAGCTCTGTTTTATTTAGACTGGGGCTGATTCAGGAAACATATTGTTTCTATTTTTCTAAATCAAGATTGACTATCTTCCTTCAATCTATATATCCTCTCAACTCTTTCTTAATTCTCCAGTGATTTTCCAGGGTTGTAAATTACCTTCTATGAACGTGGTAGCTGACTTGTCTTACATTCTAAAGTGGCCACATTCCTTATTATGACAAACTATGAAGAAAGATTATTATAAAATTTCATAGGAGAAGCTATCACATAAACAAACTTTTAAATGGCATGTAGTATATAAAGCTGAGCTATATAAAGTACAAGCCTTTGTATGCAATTCAACAGGAGCTAATTTAATCAAATACTACCCAATTATTGGCTGTTACAATTTAAGTACTTTTTTTTTCCAATGAGGCCTTTTTCCCCTTGCTAAACATGTATCCTCCTTTCACATTTTAATTTTTTAGATAATTGAGTTAACTCCCATTTACCTCACAATAGCAGACAGAAATTAATACAGCCTATTTCTTAGAAAAATAATTTGAACCAATGATGACTCTGCTAGAATTAACTTTGAATATTATATACGGTATTTATATCATCACAACCTTATGTTTACAGTATTAGCAGGAACATTTTTCCAGATGGCAGACACAGTTCAGGTTTTAATTTATTTTAAAATTTTGAATTATAAAGCATAAAGCATATCATACTTTTTGTTAAAACCAGAATTAGCAATACAATAATAAAAAGTTTAATTGATAATATTATCACTGCAATTTCAACTGAAATACATATTCTACTTATTCCAGGCATTACTGTATTGTCCTGACAGAAAAGGGCACAGCTTCAAAAAGTATCAAATTCAGGAGTAAAAGATCTGGGAAAAGTTATATCTTTTCTATTACTATATGATTATAGGGAAAAGCTATTTACCTGTTTTCTAACATAATCTTTGCCCTCACCAAAATGTTCATCCTTGTACTGAAATATAAAAATTTTAAATTAAAATAAAAAAGATTCTACAAATAAAATACCTTGAAAGCTTCCAAGAAAGAAGAATGACAATGAAATTCTTCTTACAATCTAAGCCCTACAATTGGGCAATAATGTATAATAATTCAACATATTCTAGATCAAATAGTTTTGTAAAAGTAATATGTGGTTTGCCAGTCTATGTCCTCATATATTCAGTTTTTTTGAGCTTTTCTTCCTTACATGGATAGGAAGAATCCACTCTAAAAAACTGTGCTTAGAATAAAATAAAATGGAAGCAAATGAATAATACCTGAAGGAATTTTAGAAATAAAGATGTGAATAACTTCACTGTTAAGAATATCTATTTCCCATATTAGTTGATAAAAATAAAGGTCACTTTGAAATACTTCCTTCAAACAACCATGAATATATTCTAATCTTCAGCTTCACGAAAATTTGTCATTATATGGAAAGAATGAATGTTTTTGTTACCCTGTATAGGGCTTTGGGGTTGGAAAGACCTTGTTTAGAATCTAGATGTTGCCTTTAATAGTCATGTGATCTTGGACAAGTTACTTTGACTACCAAGAAACTCAGCGTCTTCATGGATATAAAGAAAATGGATAATAAATAATGAACAGAATACAATATGCAAATGATTACACACATACTAAAGAAGAAACACCAAATTATTAACAAATATAAAGAGGTATATTGTGCTCTATCAGAGAAAGGAACACCAGCAACTCCTAAGTTGGAATCTTCACACTTAACTCTAAGAAAAAGAAATTTTTAAAAATTATGTCCTCAATAATTTACATGAAACAAATAGTAATATTTTAGAGCTAAGTGGAAATATTCTATAGCACTTATATTTAGAATTTATCAAGGTAGCTCACTGCAGCTTGTTTGATTCATAATAGAGGTGAGGAATACTGCTCATAATATGTGAGGTAATAAGGTAATAAATCAATAAACAAAAGGAAATTAAATAGAATTTTACGAACTTCTCTTTTTAAAAGGATCTATGAGAGCTTTAGGTTAATAATAATGAATACAAACTGTTTATCATTGTTTAGTTGGCTGTGAGAGACTGGATTACTTGGAAGAGTCATATCACAGACAAAGTTGAATGTAATGCATAAGAAGGACTTGCTGAATAAGCAATATGAAGATTTTTCTTTTTCAGATCCTGCCAACAATTTATAGCCAACGACCTTTGCCCTGGATTGATTGGACATTAATATTTTATATATTTCATTTTGCCACTTGAATGAAGAGTTAACTCTGAAAATTATTTGGCTTCCTTGGGTTAAAAACCTGGATATTAACAGCCTTGTTTAATTATCTCTTTGACTCAGCATCTCACTTTAAAAATCTGAGCCTATTTTTGCCTTTGTGTTATTAAACTGATTTTCCTAACACAGGCTTCTTTATGTTATTGTTCCTTTTCTGATTGTGTCTATTGATAACATGTACATATATATCCTTTGTGTGTATATATATATCTTTTTTGTGTATATATATCCTTTGCATATATATATACACACACACAACGCTGTTGCCTCATTTACACAGAATATAAAGAACAAAATTATAGACCTACTAGACATAACAGTATTTCTCAAAAGAAAAATTTGCCTATGTCATTGAATACTTATATTTGCATTCATATCAGTATAATGCTTGTTCAAAATAAGAATAGTTTGTTATATAGCTTACTCTGATTTGTTAGCTATGCAAGTTCCATGGGCACAGTATTAACTGTTTTTGCAAATTTCATAAGTAGATGTCAGATTATATTAGGAGCTGGTTAATATTTACAACCAATGATTTTATAATCCTTCAGAACAGCAAGACTTTTGGGCAATACAGCCTATTTTATGCATATAAGCAAAATTATATTTATTGACATTAATAAACAACAGTGAATGAGTATGAGTGTTTTGCCCTAGTAGCTTTAATTTATATAAATTACTAATCGCAGTAAAAAACCACTTAAACTTTTTTCATTTGCAATTTTTCTTTAAAAACATGAAAGCAAAATATGTTTAGAAGCTTGAATATTAATGGGAGGGCAGGTGATTTATTTTGAGGTTTCTTCTGCCTCAGTGACCTACCTCCTGGGAAAGACAATACAGGCTCTGAGAAAACTTTTGTTAAAAACGGGTCTGAGCCACATCCCTGCTCCACTACATAATTGGTTATTTAGCAGAGCTGTCTGAATTGGAATAGTGTTCTCTAAGCTTCTGAAGGGACAGGACAGGGCTTAGAAGAAAAGTGAAGGCAGTGTTTGCTTATGTCATTATCTAAGGTAGGGAGAAGAAATATATTACCTTTATTTCTTTGATGCTAAAACATAGTTATAAATCAAAAGTGGGAAATACAAATAAGCAGATGCAATGTGTATTTAATTTCTAATTTAGAAGCGACAATTCAGTTTTATTATTTTATTTTTTGTTAGGCTCCAGGGTAGCACAATCATTTATTTTACTTGACATTCAGTTAACCACTTCATTCTTCCCACTTATTTCTGCAAAATAAAAATGAAAACAAAACTTCGGTAGTGAATGATGGATTTTAGTATCTGATTACTTGAGAGCACTAGCAAGGACAAGTTTTCATTTTTTAGAAAGTATAAGTGAACTTCTGAATAAAATAATAATAACTATGTTCCAGGCCCTGTTGTAAGGAATTTACAGATTAATATATTCATTTACTCCTCTCAAGGACCTTCGGAAGTGAGTACTATTTATTTACCTATTGCATAGATCCTGAGAAGTTAAGCAATTTGCCAGAAGTCTCTGGATTAAAACTCAGGTGTCCATTCTTAGAACTATTATGCAAAACTAAAATGAGTAGGTCAACTGCTTGCAAATATCTATTTGATAGCAGCATCTTTCCCCTCTGTATCAACCATACTCCTAACAGGTGGGGTCACCTTTCAGCAGGTAGCAAAGCCACTAGCTACAAGCCAAAATTTACCCTTAAAAAATCTATTAAAATAAATCCATTGTCATAGGCAATCACAGTTTTGTCAATTACATATATTTACTGAGAATGCTTTTGCAGATTAATAAAGATCTGAACTCTGAAAAGAGAATCCATCAGCATTTATAAATAAGTGTTACACATCTACAGATCAGTCTTCCTACATATAACAACTGAATTTGGCTTAAATAAATACACCCTTACTAGTCAGATCTCTATGCATAAAAATCTAAATCAAATTAACTTGTGTGGGAGGTTGACAAGATGGAGGATAGTTTAGGGAAAAATAAAAACCCATGATGCTAGCCAAGCAATTGTTCCAGAAGAAAAAAAAAATGCCCATTTTTCTAATTCTACCGCTCAAATTGCATATTTTTGCAATAACTTCAGGGCTGGGATGAGAATGGGGCACTCTTTTGTGATTCAAAGATCCATATTGGTAAGAGCTACCTAGCAAAACTTGATTTTCAAAGGGAAGTTTCTGACCTCTATCTAACTAATTAAATAAAAAGAAAATGAAAAATATAATATTTATGATGAGATAAAGCCAATAAAATATTTATAATGACATAAAGCCTAACAAATATAATATTTATGATAAGATAAGGCCTAATTTCAGAAAATATCCTAATTTTTATATAGAGTTACAAAAAAATAGAAATATTTAACAACTCATGCCACTGTCAGAGGAAATTTCTCAGTAAACGTTTCATTTTTGGATCAAACTAAAATTTTAGATAAAACTAAAGTTTTAGAGACATTGTTAATCTAAATAGTTCTAGGTTGGGCACTGTGGCTCTTTTCTGTAATCCCAGCACTTTGGGAGACTGAGGCAGAGGATTGCTTGAGGCCAGGACTTCAAGACCAGCCTGGGCATCATAGCAAAACCCTAACTCTAAAAAAAGTAGAAAAAAAAAAAATGGTGTGGGAGCCTGTAGTTCTAGCTACTCAAGAGGCTGAAGCAGGAGGATCACTTGAGCCCAGGAGTTTGAGGCTTCACTGAGCTATGATCATGCCATTGCACTCCAAACCGGGTGACAGAGGGACACCCTGACTCAAAAAAACAAAAATAGCCGGCACAGTGGCTCACGCCTGCAATCCCAGCACTTTGGGAGGCCGAGGTGGGTTGATCATGAGGTCAGGAGTTCAAGACCAGTCTGGCCAACATGGTGAAACCCTGTCTCTACTAAAATTACAAAAATTAGCCAGGTGTGGTGGTGCATGTCTGTAATCCTAGCTACTGAGGAGGCTGAGGCAGGAGAATTGCTTGAACTGGGGAGGTGGAGGTTGCAGTGAGCTGAGATCATGCCACTGCACTCCAGCCTGGGTGACGGAGCAAGACTCTGTCTCAAAAATAAATGAAAAAAATGAATAAAATAAAATAAAATAAAATAAAAGTAAATAAATACATAGCTCAAGATAAGATTTGACCTGCAGAGATTATTGGTAGGAGTTATGGGTGGAAAAGACTAGCTACAAGTCATTTTTACCGCTACCAGAAAGTTGGAGCTACTAGAGATTTGAATTAGATTTCCAGCAGCCCTGGGAGGAGACTGGGGATTGAGTGCTGACTAAACCTTCAAGGTATGAGCAAAACAGTAAATATTTAAATGAACCAATGAATAACCATCCTGAAGTCCTATAAGTTTGTGAAAACTTGGGTTTGGCGTAGAGTTAATCTTTGTTGAAACTCTCTATAATCAACCATCACCTTACAGCTCTTCTAAAGCTCCTTCTACTTGTGTATTCAGCTGGATTGCTAAAGTTAACTTGATAATAGTGCTGGGGTATTGGCCTCAAGGAATTCTGAATTTGTCTAAGTGTGTAACATTGTGCAAAACAAGTTGGCTGGAGAAAAATATTTGAAAATGTATA
This sequence comes from Trachypithecus francoisi, assembly GCF_009764315.1. NCBI lineage: Eukaryota > Metazoa > Chordata > Mammalia > Primates > Cercopithecidae > Trachypithecus > Trachypithecus francoisi. The sequence goes on from NW_022681454.1 coordinate 70,923,814, forward strand.
GAAAACATTTTGTGATGTTTTCTAAAACATCTTCATATTTATAGATATTCAAAGTACAATTTTAATGAAAGATTTTAAAAAGATAAAGTTATGAAACAACAAACTTCCAAAGAGAATAAAAAGGAATTAATATACTCATTGAAAATTATTATATCAATAAATCTTCCAAGGTTTCACATGCTTCCAAGGAGTAAAATCCCAATAGTAATCAAATTTATCACACTGGGAAATCTAGAAAGGTAATCTCATACTTACGATACAACAAGCTAATTCAAGAATAGAATATTTGAGATGGTTTAAAAAAATAAATACCATTGAGAAGTAGTTCTACACTGCATGATGTATTCTTTATTCCTAATGGATCCTAAAGATAATAATGATTGATTCTTGTTTGTAAGAATAGATGATAAAACATACAAAAATATAAAATAATACTCTTTTGATGAATTGGCCAGTGGAATGAACAGGAAAGAAAACCTAAATTAAAAATAGGACTAATTTTTGGACAACAGGTTGTCGTTTTCAAGGGTCAGAACTATCTTAAAGACAAAAATAAGAGATTTAATATATCTAACTTAGAAAGAAAGGAAAATGGGGTCTGAATTTAAAACAAAAACAGTATCTATAAAAAACTAAATGAATGGGAAGTTAGAATATATGAAGATGTAAAGATGTAGTATCTAAGATTTTTATTTTAGTAATAGAGAATATAATCTATTGAATAAACAGGAGTGAATAATTATGTTGCTGAGGTGACTATTTATCTGAAAAGATGAATCTTGGATGTCACCTACCTAAATATGATACACACGCCTGAATGCAGGGAAGATAGGACCCTGGGAAATAAGACAAGATTAAAGAAGGAGGTTAAAGACTATCTTCAGAGATACAATATGAAGAAACAAAATTTCAAGTAGTCCACTCATCTAAGATTAAAAAAACAAGATGAGAATAAAACTAGGAGCTTCTGACTTGAGGGGCACAAAGAAATTAATATAGGAAATGAAGAAGATCACTATGATTTCTAGCACCAATAAAGTCACTAAGTGAAAGGAAGAATATATATCCTGATGAAATGATCACTATCTGGGCAGCTTTTAAATGATAAATTCAATTGAATTATCTATAAAAAGTCATCATTAAAGTAACTTATTCAATGTCACAAGAAATTGTATACCCTTCCTTTAATAACTGTATGAAATATCTTTTAAAACTAGAGATTTTGATAAACAGACTTAAACATACGACCAGCCAATATAAAATAATACTATTTCCTTTAAATATATTTCAAATTGATCCAGTTATCTACACGTCACTATATTCCAAGTTGATTAAATTCTGAAGAAGCAATTAAAAAGGAAGAAACTAAATGTAGTGTTATATAGTGATTAACTTTAAGCCCATAAATAGTATCCATTCATAGCAGTTTTTACTTAACTTACATACCTTATTATCTTTACGTGAATTTAGATAACAGTATTAGACAAAATAATAATTTTACATATTTTATCCTAACAATATAAAAACAATTCATCATTAAAATCATATTACCTCATTCTTTGTTTAATCAATAGTTATTCTATGGCTGCCAGGATCTTTAAATGCAAGATAGTTCTATCAATAAATCCTATAGGTAAGGACAATTCTCTTTCTTGGAACATGCAGTAAATTTTCTTATATATGGAATTGTTTAAAGAATACAGAAAATTAGTCATCTGTAAGCAAATTAATCCTAGGTTATGGAGGTGTTTGTAAGTAATTTGTTCTTTACGATTTAAAAGTAATGTCAAAAAGTTAGAATACTCATATTAAAAGAAATTTTCACAAGCTAAACATTAAAACTCAATTGAAAAAGATGAATACTTGAGAGATATTGTCTACATGAATATATTCTAGCCAATAAAAACAAACTAATAATGAAACAAAATACTAGGAGGTAGTTGTTTTATTTTAATATATTTTCTTCATATTTGGAGGAATATTCTCACTCACTATTCTTACTAATCAAGAAAAAGTGATGTAGATAATTTTAAATCATCACTAGTTTATAGTTGCTATATTGTTACCCCAAACAACACATGAGACTCAATTACTCAATTAAGATTATATTAAAACATGGATCCCTGCATCAAATTCAATCTTGACACTGCCTGTCCTAACTTCTTTATATAAATAAGATGTAACCTACTTGAGTACAAATAATTGAGAGTACTAGCATCTGAACGTTTCTGAATCATATGTTATAATTATTACATTATTTCTTCCTAAGTAGCATAAAATACAACAAAATAACTAACAGAAATGAGTTAAAAACAAAATAATAATTCTAGTTTGGGGATGAAAATAATAATATTCATCATAAAAATAACTTAAATTCATACAAATGCCTCCTTCCCGGATAAAACTATATTCTAAATATTTCCCATTGCTGACTGTAGTAGCCTCTTGGTCTCCACAAAATTGCATCTGGTCATTTTTACCGCAGCAAAATGAATTCTAATCATATCCCCACACATACACACACAGAAAGAGAGAGAGAGAGAGAAAGAGAGAGAGAGAGAACATAAGATCAAGGAAAAAAACTCGACCACAAACAAAGCAATAGACTAAGGGAACTTCATTTCTTCATTTCAAAAATCTAAATGCCTCCCAGGGAGCACTGAACCACAAGCACATACACAAAAATCATAATATACCCCAAAGTATCCTTTCTCCTAAATCTTTAAATATCCAATATTATACAGCTAAGTCTTTTAGATATTAAGATGTGATTTTTTCCAAGTACACAGGTTGCCTTAAGTAGGTATTAGACAGTATACTTTTACTTCCACAAAGACTATGAAATTGCTTTATACCTAAGACAATGTGGAACTCTATGATGCTTAGCCGACTATATAGCCACATAATTGCCCATTTTCACTGCTTCCAATGAGACCTGACAGTGCTCGTTTATAGCAGCAGCAGATGACTAGGAAAAAAAGTTTCTTATTTTCTAATTTCCTTTTGGAAAAGACTTCTGGAAAATTCAGGATTTTTTTTAAAGTGTCTTATGAATAAGGAACACATTGCTACACTCAACCAAGTTTTATGTTCTTACAATATTTCTATCACGTGGAACAGGTTCAGAAGTTGCAAATAAAGCAATGCATTTAAGAACTCCTTAATCAGAAAAGTAATAAATATGAAAAATTATTTCTAATTACCTCTGTTGAGTGACGCTGAACTGTTTATGTCTCCAGTAATAAAGGAAGACTCTGACTGCTTTCGAACTGTGTCATTCCACATTCTGCGGATTCGGCTCTGGGTGGGGGAAAAGGGAGAAAGAAAATGAACTCATGAGACAGTGAATTTTCACACAAATCATTCTTTCCTTTTCTGTCATAGTTACATGAGATGTTTGTTTCTAGTATTTGACAAATGAACAAATACATGTTTGCAGTACAGTAGCATGAGAACATCAGAAATAACGTTCATGATAATACATGGTTCTCATTAACTGTATTCCTAAATGCTTATATACCAAAGGTAATTATAACTGAAAAAAGAAATAAATGTGAAGTACTATACCAACTTAAATATGTTGAAGATATACAGACGTATATATCTTCAGACAGTTAGAATTAGAAAATTTTAATTTCCAAGGTGAAACAATTTTTACTGTAAATTTTATCAGAATGAGAATGTTTAAATATGCATTAAATTGCCAGTTCTAACAAAATATTTAGTTTAAGAAATCAGAATCTTGCAAAAGAATTTGCTAAGAAAAGAAAAGAGAACATTATTAAAATGCTACCAAACTTAAATTTCTCATAACTTTTATAGGAAGATCAATGTAATTTTAGGGATTGCATAACTATCCTGACTTTTCTTTCTTTGAAGAAAATAAAGTTAGTTGATTCATTGCTTCAGTAGGAAGTTTTAGAGATAACTAAAAATTCTTACATTATTATTGACATTCTTAAATTCAAATTTCTAAGTGTCAGATAATTCAAGAAAATAAATATTATAAACTTTTTCCATTGGCGGGATTTTTTTCTGTTTTATTCTGTTATGCCATTTTATTGAGTTATAGATCCAAAAAGTATTAACAATCTTGTGAGGAAGAAACAAAATATTTTCAGAAGTTTTTCCAAGGTTGAAATAGTTGTAAGAAATATTACTACTACTTATGAAACCATGCCTACAATGGGTTATGTTCCAAATACATTTGAACTTCTTGAATAATGGGAGTAACCAATGTTAGAATATTAGACAATTGATTTTATGAATCTTGGAGCATGATTATTCTTCAGATATATTGTTGTATATCACATTTCCCTAGGTAGACAAATGCCTGCATGCACACACACACAGGCACAGACACACACAGAAAACTAATAAACAAAAAGACAATGATGGGAGCCAGTCTCTCACATTTGTTTCATTAGTTGGTTAATTAATTAATTAAAAATATCAATTACCCTCTAGTGTCTGCCAAATACTAACCTATAAGATACAAAGGTGAAATGTAAGCACAAAATGTCTTGACCCTGATGGAGCTGCTAAACTAGTAACAGATTAGTTAAATTATCACAAAAATAAATGCAAAGGTACAATATGCCCACAAATCTCCATACAATCATTAAATATTATAGCTGAAATATGAACAACCAAAATGACTGTCAATGGTAGAATGGATGAATAAACTATACAAAAATATAAAACAAAGAAAATTAAAAAGCTCATAGCCTCCTGCAGTAATGTAGATGTCTTGGGAACAAAGGAAAACATAAAAGAGTATGTACTAAATGATTTCAGGTTAATGAGCATCAAAATATACAAACTAAAATGTGCTTATAAAAGCTAAGACAGTGGTTATGTTTGGAGGTTAATGATTGAGACAGGTTCAAAGTGTTTCCAGGTTATTCTCAGTATACTAATACTTGCCCTGAGAAGTGGTAATAATTAATTGTGCCATACACTTATGTTTTGTATACTTTTGTGACTATTCTTTATACTACAGAATTTGTAAAGACTTTTACCAATTATACCATATATTTTTACCATATATTAAAGGACATGTCCTTCTCTAGGGAGTCTGAGAACAATGCAGACTGAAGAAGTAACATTTTATCTGGAGTTGACGAAGTTATTATTGTTAGGTGATATTTATATGAGCTGTCCCCATTTTCTCATCTCCTATTTATCTCCCCTATCTGCTCTAGCTGCACCTGTCCCCTTGCTGTTCTCTAACATGCCAGGCATGTTTGTGCCTCAGAGCTTGGCAATGCTGGTTGTTTTCTCTGCCTGGGGTGCTCTTCCCCCAGATACAGGTATGCATAATTCCTTTATCCTTTTAACTCTAAAATATTTTTTTCTGAAGATATAACTTGACCACCCTACTTAGAATTGGAGGCTACACACAATTCAATCACATCTCAGTCCCTTTTCCCCTCCTACATTCCCCCAACAGTCACTAACATCTCCTACAATACCATGTATTATATAATTATTTCTTACATTTATACTTAATAGCTAACCATTTAATGGCTAATATTTAATGTCTGATGTCTGCAATAGGCTTGAGGCTTTATGAAAACAGAATTTTTGTCTTTTTTGTTAATTGAGGTACATATACGTGTCACATACATACATAGTGTATGTATATTATATATGTGCATGTGTGTATATACATCTGTATCAATTTTTCTATGCTCTCTTTTCCATAATATATACCTTTCACGTATTCACCCATCAAAACCTCACAAGAACTCCATGAGGTAGGTAATACTATACATGAGAAAACCGAAGCACAGTGGTTAATGAACATTTTAATGGCACAGATCTAATAATCAGCATTGGAATGCAGTCATCTGGCTCCTGAGTGCAGGAGGTTAACAACTCACTGCACTACACCAAACATAGTTTAAGAGGAAAAGAGAAAAGAGGAAAAAAGGAAAAGGAGAAAAAGGAGAAGTATTCCAGGCAGAGAAAAAGGTATATAGTATACAGCACAGAGGCCACACTTAGATATTTATGGAATGAATCAGGAAGAGTTTTAGAATATGGGAGTGAAAAACACAAGTCAGAGAAGACTACATACAATAAAATACCGTTTTTAAACAAAGATTTCAAAAAGGAATGCTGAACAACATTTTTTGGAGGGAAACAATTGGAGTAAGTTGCAGGAATGGAAAAATAAAATTTAGGAGCCTCTCTGGAGGAAGACATAGGGGTTGATTAGGGAGAGGTTAAATAAAAAGGAAAACATATTGAAAATGTTCTATTTCTTCGGTTGGATGTTGAGTTCACAGGTGTTCATCTTATTAAAATGTTTCAATGTTTCATATACATATGTCACTTTTTAATTTTTCAAATATTATATAATAAAAAGCAAATATATCTAAAAGTCAATAAAATACATGAAAGATAAATGACAAAACAATTACAAGAAAGTCAAAAGATATTATTTCAATCCATAGTTTAAAAAAATTTTACACCCAAGGCCGGGCGCGGTGGCTCAAGCCTGTAATCCCAGCACTTTGGAAGGCCGAGACGGGTGGATCGCGAGGTCAGGAGATCAAGACCATCCTGGCTAACACAGCGAAACCCCGTCTCTACTAAAAAATACAAAAAACTAGCTGGGCGAGTTGGCGGGCGCCTGTAGTCCCAGCTACTCGGGAGGCTGAGGCAGGAGAATGGCATAAACCCGGGAGGCGGAGCTTGCAGTGAGCTGAGATCCGGCCACTGCACTCCAGCCTGGGCGACAGAGCGAGACTCCGACTCAAAAAAAAAAAAAAAAAAATTTACACCCATTTCTGTGAATATGTTTGTGTGACTGATGCATATTATAAAACTTTTATAAGTGATTAGGACCAGGAAGTAAGTTTGGAGGAGCAAGAAGTGAAGAGGATTTTTACTTGTTAGTCTTGGCCATCATCCCCTCCATTATCCACAATGTAGCAACATAATGTTTATTACATGTAGATTGTATCCTATCACTTTCATTTCTAAATTATCTCACTGGCTATCCAAAGTAATCAAAATAAAATTTAATTTTCATACTGTTACAAATACCTAGGGATCAGTCTCTTTCCTTTTTCTTTGACTTTCTGTCTCATTCTCCCTCTAACCTACTTTGGCTAATAGTTTTTGTAAGTTCTCCACACCATAAAGGCTTTGCATTAGACATTTTCTCACTTAGAATTCTGTTCCCCTGAATTTCCTTTTCTCCTTCATTTAGAATCTTGTAACTCAGACTTTGGCATAAGTACCACTTCCAAAGGTAGTCTTTCTCCAGCACTTAATTCCAGTAGCCACCTGGCTAATTGACATCATATTTTTGTTCTCTGCCAGCTTTCCCATTTGATATTTTTGTTGGGTTGTTTGTAATTAATACACTTTCTATCTTCCAATAGTAGAATAAAAGTTCCAGATCACAGGGGAAGTTGTATGTCTTTCAACCATTTTATCCCCAGAGATTAGAAAATTGATGGCATTATATAGGAAGCACTCAATATTTCTAAATAAAATATAGTTATTTTAGAAGTGCTGTTATGTGAAAGATGCATCCATACTCCCCAAATTTTGTTTTAATATCAGCATTTTAGTATTTGCTTATGGATGACCATGATTAGTGAGAAATGTATTTACTTGTCTTACCTAAACAAATAATATAGATTTAAGTAACTATAACCTTACATAGGCTTGGATGGTCATAGTTAATCAGAATTAGTATTTTATTAAGTATAAGAAAAAATGTAAATTATTATCCAAGAGTAGAATTGTGATATTACACATTGCAAGAGTATGGGGAAAAATATGATACAACTTAAAATATATATACAATAATATTCTATAATAACAACAGTAATAAATGGTAGCAACCACTGTTTACTGAGCACCCACAATTTATTCTCTTTTGTGTATATTAGTTCAATCTTCTTAGCAACTTAAGACATCAGTATTTATTACCACCATTTTACAGATGAAAAAACTGAGTGTCAATGAGATTAGTAACTTGTTTTGTGTCATACTTGGTATATAGCAAGGCCAGAATTCAAAACAAGGTATACCCACCCACAGAGTTTATTATTATTCCATTGAGCTGTACTGCCTTAACTCATAGTTTAGAAGTATTGCTAAACATTGCACAACTCTGTTGTAATGTAGTAAATGAGACCCCCCAAGTATTATTATAATATTAATGACATATTTCAATAAAATGACCATAGGATGGTAGCTGATGAGCTCAGTAATGTGAAAAGCATGTGGGATCTAATCAGGCTGGATGATATAGAGAATCTCAGCAATATCAATTGAAAAGTCATGGAAAAAGCTATTACAAAAAGCAGGGGAAGAGCAAGGGATTATGAGTCTGAAAATAAAGGCATTAATTATTAAAGGGGCTCATGCTGTAAGCATCATCCTGGTCTGCTCCCACTCTTATGTGAGAATTCAGATCTCTGATTGGCAAATTTAGTAGTCCTAAACTCAGAAATTTCCATCCATCTGAGTTGGGACAATTGTTCCTCTGATTTGCAACTTTACAACCTCAGTGTGGTGTGTAAAAAATAAATCAAATTCAGATTATTAATAATCATGCAATTATATTTAAGTTTCATGATTTGTGGTTGGTAAAACTACTTAAGATAGTCTGATATTTTTGACAGTTATATGTTAGCTTTTAAAATTTTAATTGGAAATATCAGATTGATATTAAAGATATGATTTTATTTGTAAAATTAAAAACTCAATTGGTGAGGAAACTATGAAAACACTGGTCATTCATTGATTTATAACTGGTTCAAGTGCTAGTTAGGTGTGTATGACTGTCTAGTCTGACAGTTGATGTGTTTGAGACAATCAGGTATATTAAATTTATAAATGATGTTTAAAAGGTATAAGGAAATTAAATTTTCTAAGCATATAAATGAAATTATTTAGGGAAATTTAATCGACTAAGCTTACAAGCCAATTGAACATTCATCAAAGAAAAAATGAAGTAATCGCTCTTATTTTATATAAAATAACCAAATTTATGAAACAATAATTCGATTTATAGGTTGAGCTAAAAGAGTAAAGAAAAATTAATTCTTGATTTATAACTTCATTTATCAATTTAAACTCAAGTCTTCCTCAGAAAAATTTAAGTGGCAACACTGAAAACATGACTTTTGTTTCTACTGAATCATGCAATCCTAAAAACACTAGTCTGGGTGACTTACACCTATAATCCCAGCACTTTGTGAGGCCAAGGCAGGTGGATCACCTGAGGCCAGGAGTTTGAGACCAGTCTGGCCAACATGGCGAAACACCATCTCTACAAAAACCTCAGAAATTATCTGGGCATGGTGGCACATGCCTGTGGTCCCAGCTGCTCAGAAGGCTGGAGGTTAAGATGGGAAGATTGCTTGAACCCAGGAGGCAGAGGTTTCAGTGAGCTGAGATTGTACCACTGCACTCCAGCCTAGGCAACAGAGTGAGACTCTGTCTCAAAAAACGAACAAACAAATAATACTAGTTTGCTAGCTTGAATCAAACTCACTCATGACCTACACAACTCTAAGTCTTTTATTTGACAGGCTTATCTTAACATACAGGAGTTGTTAAAATTTCTATGTAATAATCTTTGAGCTGACTCTGTGCCCTGGGAAAAATGGCACACAGTTTACCTAAAAGCTTAAACTTTTTCTGGTAAGGTACTATGCTGCTGCGTCTAGTGTTCGGCAAACGGGAGTGGAGCTTAGACCAGCTATGTTAATAGTGCTGTTGTAGTAGTCTTCACTGCCCTGACTTTTCTTCAACTTCTCAGCACATAATAGGTTGAGTCATAGTTATTTTTACTAAACATATCATATCATATGTAAATTGTCTCAGTTTGTGATAATTATTATACTAGTTAGAAGAATTATAAGAATTAGAATCATATCAATATATCACATTTCTATATACATGAAATATTACTTTCTTTGAATTTTGGGTGAACTGGAAAATTCTTTACCTGCTGCATTTATTGAACTGAAAGCAATCTGAAGTCATTAATTATTATGCAAACTGAGACCTCAATTTCATCATTTTAATACAGTTTTAGTTTCTTCCATTTCTGTCAGAATCATTCCCATGTGAGACACAGTGAAACAACAAAAACGATGTGTTAAACACAGGATAGAAATTAGCGCCAATCGTAAGGGACAGTAACTGGTTACAGAATATAGTTAAGAATTACTTCATTTCAGTGAACAAATATTGTTTACCTGTGAGCCTGTGGAGTAGCGTCCAGGAGTTCGAGAACCAGATGTTTTCCCTGAACCAATGGAACTCTCTGTACTTTTGCCACTACAGCAATGTGTTCGCAGGCATTTCCCATACTCTTTTCGTACCTAGACAATTAAATATTAACTTCTATTAGGAAGTAATTCATTGCAGGTAGGAACAAAAGTAGACAATGTATGTGAGTTTTATTTTTAGATAACATAATTGTTTCCTTGCCCTACAGATATAAGAAAGTCTGTTCAGCATGTATTTTACAATACAACATAATTATATGCATACTGTCAAGCTTGAAATTTTGCCTAACTCTGGAGCCTTTTAAAACACACACACACACACTCATACACACACACTCACACTCCTCCCGTCACATCATAGTGGTACTTTCTCTTAGTTCCAAGAACATATACTTAAGCCCATCGAAGATACTATTTTTAGCTTCATAAATTTGATATGAAGTAGCCTATTGGTGCAAAGGAATTGTAGTTGTTGTTCTTTAGGTAGAAGCCTAGTTAGGAAGTTAAAGAGACTGGGATGGAGGAAGTAGGGTAAGAAGTCGGGGAGAGAGAGAGAGAGAGAGATCAGAGAAAGTGAGAAAGCAGAGAAAGGATATTTAAAGACAGAAAATATGAGTATGTTGGGCTAATCATTTCTTCTAAATCTATATTTCTCTGAAGTTTATTTTAAAAGAGATCAAATGTTCAAATTGAGAACAAAAATTAAAAAGATTGTAAATGTAGTCCTTCAAAATAGTTCTGCTCAATAATCACAGAGAATATAATTACTTTTCTTTAAAGCATTCTTGATTAAATACTTAATTATATTTTTATTAATTAATAATTAAATAATTAATTATATTATAATAAAATTACAGGGAAAAATAAAACTTTTAGCTGATGTTTTCAGAGAAATACATCAACTTTTGGTAAAAATTTTAATCATGTCTAAAATTTTTATTACTGCCTATTTAATTGAACAAGGCATATAAAAATAAACAGTAACTGCCTTAAATCATGTATCTACTATCAATAACAACAAAGGGACATCTTATTATATCGATTATATGTTCATGAATTTATATTATGAAACAACATCATATACATAAATTATTCTTAGGCCTTTATGTATTTGATTTTGCATTAGTTCATTTTTTCCACAACTTATGATAATGTAATATTCAAATAAGATTTTATTTAAATCAAAGTTTTGAACATGTGCTTTAAAAAGGGATGTTATTTAGAATCAAAAGCAAAAAAAGGTATGTAAATGATACATTAAATTTAGTATTCAAAATGGGAACGTTTCATCTTATTATTGTAAAATTCATTGTGTCAAAGACATAGGAGAATCAAAGACAGAACATATGCAGATTTGCTCAAAGAACTCACATTTATCGAGTGCTTATTATGGGATAAGAGCAATGATGGAGATAGGGTGAGGTGACTCAAACAAAGAAGAGGAGTGCCTGTGGGAAGTAGGTGTGGGGGGCCAAGGAGGGCTTCTTGGGGAAGACCGCTTCTCAGAAAGTCTTCAAAAGAGCGTCTGGAATTAATTCACAGAGTGAAGTTGAAATAAAAGATAGGGGAGAAGAGGAGAAAAAGGCATTCTCACCACAAAGAATAGAATGAACAAAACAGGGTTATGATGTGCTGGTCTTGAAGGCCTTTCTCTGCTCTAGCATGGCAAAATTACTTATTTTTAATATATTTAAAATGCTATTGATTTGTTTTGCAACCAGTCTCTTCTGTGCTACATTTATCAATAATTAGAAATAGAGACAATCATTTTTGTTCCGTGTTTACAAGTTAGTCCATATTTTGTTTATTTTTAAAAAAGACACCAGTCTGCACCCAGTTATGTGTGTTTCTAAGATGCATCTGCAGGGAGGGTGAAAAGAAGAAACTTCTACTTTTTAACTATTATGTGTCAGGAATTGTGCTAGGTACGTCCCTCAAAATGAGTCTGAAAAATAATTATTAACTTCATTTTATAGATTAATTGATTGAAATGGGTTAAGTAATGAGAGTAAACAAGACTGAAAAGGTCAAGCGATGTGCCTTGGGAGAAAACTCTAAATTTCACGAGTGCTGTATGATCAAAAAGCTCTAAGATGCCATATTTGAAACATGAACTCATTGACCAGCACAGGCATTGTATATCACTAATATCATTATTAAAGTAATCTATTAATTATCTCCTTCTTTGTGTCTGGAAAGAATGAGGACAAATGCTTTAATTAGAACTTGAGAAGGCTTAAAATAATCTCTAACCAAAAGTAAGCAGTATCAATGATAGCTTAGTAATTTCTACTGATTTATGAAACATATCTAGGAATCTAAACTTTGATCATAACTTCCCCCTGCAACATCCCATTGTTTTCCTAAGGTAAACAGCAAATGATATGTTTGTTTCTAGATGAGAAATGATATTTGAATGAAGTGATATAAACCTAAACAAATATTTCAGTACAATAAGGAATAAAGGCAAAGAAGACAGAAAGAGAACCACTCTCCCTCCTGTTACAAAATCAGCAATATTGTTTAAGCCACAATAATTCATCATGGACTATCTGAATTTTCCAACAAAGATTAAATGTTCTGAACTGATAATATAAACAACCAGAAAATCAAGATATTTGGTGATGCCAAGTTTCGCATTAGCTACATTACTTACTGAATCATTATACTGACTTTATTTTGCTGTGATTTGATTTGAAATGGTAAGCATATGTCTTCAAAAGAAGAAAAAAAATTACATGGACCATGTCCAGGAAACATTTTTTAGATTACAATAAAACAGTTATTTGATTGTTCAATCATTTGCATATTCTAATCTACTATTTCACATGGCACTGCATCTTAGTTACCCTAGTCAGATGATATTCTATTTTGGTGTGATGCTGTTCTAGAACATAGAAGACAGGAAAGAGAATGTATCTTACCAATAAAATATTTCTGATATTTCTCATATCAGAAATAAAATGATCATGGAAGCTCTGAGAATATATAAAATATTTGAATGTACGACAAAAGTAAAAGTGACCACTTTAATGTGGCCGGTGGAAACACTGTTTATACAATCTATATTCAGAAAAAGACTGATGACTCAAAAATTTTAATTTTACGAATAAGTTGAAGCAATCGACAAATAATTCAATAAGACAACAATTTTCAAATATGAAATACTTCATATTTATCTAATCAAAATATATAAGCAACTATACCAGCGATGGCATATTAGTGAAATTTAATCAGATGGCTTAAAAGAAAAAACACCTCCCAACCATTTCTTCAATTTCAAAGACAAGTATATGACATTTTTTATATAAAATAAAAACCAAAAATAATTATGTTTTCTGTATTTTCTGATGTTGGCCCATATTCTTGACACCAAATACAAATGCAACCAAAGTTTTAAAATTCAAAGCATGGAATGGATGAAAGAACAATATGTATTACTTGTTATTGTAAGTCATGAAAATAAACTTTCAAACTCAGGGCCTGGCAAGTTTTTCTATAAGGTCCAGGTAGTCAATATTTTAAGCTTTTTGAGTCAGGAGCCAAAGCTAAGGATATGGTGTATATACTTATTTTAAACTTTATGTATTGAAAATGTAGTAACCATTCCTGGCTTCCTGGCTGTAAAAATAAAAGGCAGCTGGATGAATTTGGCTCACGAGCCACAGTTTCTGGAACTCTGTTTTAATGAATCACAAAACTGAACTTGATGACATATATATTTTAAAAATTAACTTATGTTAAATATATTAAAAACTCTAAAGTTGTTTTAGGGTTGTGAGATGTAAAATCTCTACCTGGGTATCAAATGCAATTCTTACTTATTCCAGTGATATGTTTATGTTAAGACAAGAAAAACTAAAATAACATTTTTATTAATATTGGGAAAACTGAAAGAGGTGTTGGCTAATAAAAAATACTGAAAGCAAAATAATCTGTGGGTAAAGTACAAAAATTTCTTTTCTGCCTTGTAGAAAATTTCCAAATTAACTTTAAAACTTAAAAATTACTTCTTAATGAGTTAGTAAAAAAAAAATAAATTAATTAAATTTTAAAACTATGTTAGTCCAAATTTCCAGCTAATGTACAAAATAAAGATGACAGGCAAATAAATCTACTTTATTTCAATATGTTATGACTGATTATAATGACCTAATACATTCCCTTTTTTTCGTGGGCAAATGCTACGTTTTCCCTTAATCTCCTGATTTTGCTCACATTTTTTGTATGTATTTCTCTTGAGCATCAGTTATGGCTATGGCTTTCTTCTATCCAAATCTAAACATCTTTCCCAAGTTTTAGTCTCTCTGACTTCTCTGAAGTCTTTTAGAATACCAACCACTGTCTTCTTCTTGACATTTTCTCCTATCTTTAATTCAGTGTATCATCTTGATTCTCGTTCTTCCTTCCAGCTCTATTCTCACTCGCCACTTACATGTCTCCTATTCTTTAAATACATTAAGTGTGGCAGACTGCTATCTATTCACCATACCCAATTTCTTCTCTTTCTGACTAAAAAAGCTATACCCAATTTCTTCTCTTTCTGACTAAAAAAGCTATACTATGTTTTTCTGTCTCCCTTGCAGTTTAGGTGGTACCATCGACAGAGTCCTATCTGATTAAAAAAAAAAAAAAATTAGTAGAAGCCATGTGAGCCACTTTCAAATCTTTAGTACAAAATCATCTCTCTCTCCCCAAGACTTCCTGTTGGATGTCAAAACCAAAGAGGACTACAAAATCATAGAGTGAGGTTGTTTGAATCTTCATCAGCCTATGTCCCTTCATGGGGCAACCCCATCCATTGGGCAATGAGTAAAACATAAACATATGTTGAGTCAGGCTTCTGTAATTTGGGAGGTATACATATTAATTATTTGGGAGGGTTCATCTATTTTATTTTAATTTTATTTTTTCTAAAATATCCTGTTATAGCAGGATTCATCTATTTTAAAACAACCTCTTTTTAAGGAGAATTCTAATCAATTAGATTAGAAAGCATCCATTCTAATGTTACCTCTTTTCTTTTCTGTAACATACATTTAGAAGCCTGCCTCATCATTACTACTCTATTCTGTATTTGTGATCATGTCAACACATTTTAGATATCCACTACCATCTAAATTTGAAACAGAGTAGTGTTTTGTTTTATGTTTGTCCATCTTGTGACAAGTGGACACTCTTTTCAACTTCTTGTTTTGGTCCCACTAGTCTCTAAAACTAAAAATCCTAGAAAGGGATATCTTTACTTCTTATTTCCTTTGTTTTCCAAAGAAAAATTATAAATCTTATTGTTTCTTTCCCACAAATTTTAAAACATAATGTTCTACCTCATTTTCAGAGTCATCTCTTTGAATATTTTATAATTATTTTTACCCCCTTCATGTCACACATGAGTAAACTGAGACGTGGGGAGGTTAATTAACTTGCCAAAAGTCACATAAGTTTTTAAATAGAAGAGCAGAGATTAAAACCCACATATATATATTTCCTATACTGTGATATATTTCCATGATATATGTGTGTGTGTGTGTATCTCATGCCTCCACAACATTTTTAGAAAATAATTACTTCCTAATACACAACTACAACTGGCCATCAATGGGAATATTAAAGACTATAAAGTCAAATATATAAGAAAACAATTTTTGTTAATTTTTTAAATCTGAAAATGTGTTTATTGTTTTTTACTATTGGACACTCTCACCAACTATTATGCTTGTATTTTGCGTTTGTTTTGTTTTACTATTATAAAAGATGAGTATCTTCATTTCTTGTAGACAAACATATCAATAATAATATATTAGAATATGTTATGGCTGCTTTGCTATCATGAAATGTACGCCATTTATATTTTAAAAAAAGAATTCTAGCTTACCTTCTTCTGTAGGACACAATGGAAAATAAATATAAACATTCCCTGTAGAGAATTGAAAATGGTGAAGAGATACGCCATGATGACTGTGCTTTCATTAATATACATGAGTCCAAAGGCCCAGGTCAATCCTAATAGGCAGAGAAGAGCTATTGCACCTATAACCCATGACCTGTAGAGAGAAGAGAAAATTAAGGGTTATTAAATAATTGGTCTTTAATTAACAACCATATCAGATCAACAATACGACATTGAAAAAAAAATGTTACAGTAACTTTTATTGACAGAAAATGTAAGACAGGTGGTGTAAGTACCTTAAGGTTTTAATGAGACTACAAGTTTTCAAGCTTGAGGAGATATACATGAATGAAAATGTTATGAACACAGAAATTCATTTAAGCAAAAGCAGATTTGTACCATAAATTATTCATGTATTTGCAGCACATATGCAAATGGCATGAGGTGTAATTATGGTGAATGGCAAGAGGAAAGCAGGCTATAAAGCTATGTTAGTCTTCACTGGTCTCACAGGGGTAACATTTGCTTGATTGATTTCCCTCTATTAGTGCTTCTTCTGATACATTTGTACCTCATTTTTTCAAAATTTCCTCTTTTTCCACAAAAATTTTGTTTACTGACAAAAATATAACTCGTATTAGGAGGAAATACATGGATTTGAAGTTAATGTATGAATTTAATGAGCCCTACTTGTCTAACCTATATTTATAAAGACTAAGAGCGAGGGATAGTAGATGGAAAAAAATAGTTCCACTCTAATGGAAACACTCTGTTTCTACTCTCCTTTAGCCTTTGGATCACTCTCTTCTATGCTACACTGTAGTAGATTTTAGAAATCAGTCATTTGGCAGCTTCACTGAACAAATTTTTGAAGGCTCAGAGAACCTTCATTTCTTTGAAGTGTCTGTAAACTCAAGGGAGAAGATGAAGCTGAGAATGAAGATGGAGTGGTATGAACGGAGTGGTATAGAATGAAAGACAAGCTCTCACTCCCATTCCATTCTCTTAGTTTCCTCCAAGATGTCATTTGCAAGAGTATAAGCAGGTAACAAAGTTCATATATTTGTGGTTATGTATTAAATATCAAGATAAAATGAATTCTTGCAACAGGTGGGACTCATAATTGAAATGAAATCCTTCTCAACTCCTAAGTATATGGGAGAACAGGACCAAATCAGTAGAGATCTCTATACACTAAAAAGCCCAACCTCTTTATTCCCAGCACATCTTCCTTGAAAAGGGTAAATTCATATTTCTTTTCAGCAGATTATTATTCTCCACTATAATGTCTCTGGAAGATATATTTACAGGGATTGAAACTTTGTAAAATGAAGGGGAAAGATCATATATGTTTATGATAATCTGAAACTGAGTTCAATTTGTTTTTTAGAGAGAACTGCATCTTAAGAAAGATATGGTTCCAAAGTCGTTAATTATTAAAGTCTTATTAAAATTAATTATAAATATTTACTATTTTTCTCCCATAACAATCAGTCACTATATTTCATGTTTAAATGGCCACTAAATTTAACATGTTTAACTGAAAAATCAACATTCTTGAATAAAGAATCTCTAAGGGAGTTTTGCTATTACATGTTACATGTTTCCTTATATGATTTAGAAAACATTTTAGGTGTTAATATTTTATTCTACAGTGGGATTCAGAAGTATACTAACTTTCAAGGAAAAGCTCTCAGCTTATTATGGATGTTCGAAAAAGAAAAAATAAGAATTGCCATTAAATCAAGGCAATATTGCTATTTAGATTTAGAAGCAAAATAATGGGATCAAATACTGAAGTCAGGTATTAACCCCTGGAAAACACATGATGGGCCCAAGGGTTAAGTTGTAGAAAACTTCAATGAGCCCCGATTTCTTAAAAAAAAAAAAAAGAAAGAAAGAAAGAAAGGAAGCAAAAGCATGAAGAAGTGAAATGGCACTGGAGAAAAATGAAAACAAAGGACTCTTCACCAGAAGAACAAACTGAAAGTCTACAGCAAGATTGCCCATAGGTTACCAATCTTAGTTTATTCTTGCAGGACTTGTAATTTTAAAATATACATGGGAAAAATGTCCAAATGTTAACATTTATGTTCTCATTTATTAGATTAGTACAGACTTGTAGCTTTATTTCAGAAACTGAAATATATTCATACAGATTAGATCATTAATCAAGTGACAGATGTCAAATTTGAAAGGGATAATTTTGCATATGTAAAAATTAATTTTGAAGAAGGCAATTTTTTCTTTATTTATATTTAGTATAGCAATTCATTAATATCAATTGCAATTGGGTAGTTGTATACCCGTAAGATCATTTTGAAGATATACCAGTAAATGACAGAATAATTTTAGATGAATGATGCCCAAACAAACAACAGAAAAGCGGACGTATGTGGCACAGAGGAACACATCACAATGAGAGGGAAGCTATTAAAAGAGAAACAAGTCTGTACCACAGGAAATTGCTATTGCTGTGGCACTGGATTCAGGTGATATCCAATTAACAGAGGTGAAGCAAAATTTGTTTTTGGCAATACACCTGCAGCATATTTATTCTGCATGTAAGTTGTATGCCAGCTTATTTTCCTGCACAGTTTGCTCTTCTGCCTCAATGTGAATGACAGAAGCTCTAATGATTTTTTCAGTACTGATCTGACAGCTGGTTCATGGGACCACACTGATAAATGGAATTTATCAGCCATTCAGGTCATTCTTACTTGATGAAGGGTCTGTTATCCTCATAGCTAAAGAATGCATAGACATAAAGACAAGAACACCAACATTAGCATTTTATGACAAAGAATTTCATATGAAAAATATTCTCCTGGTCCCCAAAGGCTTCTGTCCCCCACCTCCCTAAAAGAAATCATAATCCTTTATATCTAGAAGGTAAATCCTAAAATGACCATGAGAACTTAAATGACAAGAAATAAAAGCAATTTTATAATACTGCAATATCCCTTCTAAGACTCAAAATTCCATTTTTTTATGTGCTCATATTACTTGTGACTTGAAAGAGACATTTATTTCTTAGAGATCACATTTCTCTAGAGAATGAGAAATTTTATGAGCAATCTTGAAAAGGCTTGGGGGCATGCTTAAAATGACAGATTTCATGTCACCTAAAGGTATTCCTATTCCGTAATATTAGTGGGTAAGATTACTTAATTATGGACAGTACGCTTCTAAGTAATTTTAACTTGGAGATGATTGACCTGAGTTAAATCTTAACGTTATAGCCTTTAGAAAATAATCTATCTTGAGTACTTTATAACTCTTTCTGTTTGTATTCTGAGTAAGATAAACCTGAATAATCTTTTGTAGTAATAGGAACAAACATACAGCATCTGTTATTTTCACTTACGTTTACTAATTTATTTAATATCATTTGGATAAAATAAGATACTCAATTAGTGAAGATAAGGAATGTTTTGGATCAATTTTTATAAACATACTTTTTGCTTAGAGAATTGTGATAAGAAAAAGAAAGAAGAGAAACTGTTCCTTTCTCTTCTCTCTTGCCAGAGGCAAGATAGTTTCCTATATTATGCATACACAAATAAAGCTTCTAGAAAGGCTCCAACTGTGATGTATTTTGAATAAGGAGAACCACTGATGAAAATTCACTCTCCAGAATGATGAAATAGTAAAGAATGGTATTTGAAGCCAGTTTGCCAGAGGTTTACATCCTAGCTCATCCACTTACTAGCTACCTATTTGATCTTAGACAAAAATTGATTAACCTGTGGTTGTGTCCTTTTATACATATATAAGATGGTGATAATTATAATGCTAGTATCTTGTGATAGTGAAACAATTTATTATGAATAAAATGCTCAGAACTGTGTCTAAGACAAAATGTGTTCAATAAATATTATATATGCATATTATTATTAGACTACTCAAAGCTAGAATAAAATCACACCTAAAATACAAAATTTCTCACCCAGAGAATAAAACCCCAAATACATACATGTTGAGTAAGTAAATTTATTGAAGGATATTTCAGGAGTAATATGATGCAGTAAAATAGATGTGGCTGAAATAAGTTGGTAAACGGAGCGGAGAGTGACTAGAACTGTACGTCCAAGGGGGTGATCACTAGTCATGTCTGGCTATTTACACTTAAATTCATTAAATGAAATTAAGTTTAAAATTCAGTTTCTCAGTTACATCAGTCACAACACAAGTACTCAAAACCTTCACATAGTAGCTACCATCATGGATATGTTCATCATCACTGAAAGTTCTATTGGTCAGTACTGGACGAGGACATTCAAAGAGAGTTTTAAGCCAAGAAATGGAAATCCAAGAGATATTTAAATAATGCCATGGATGTGTGAAAGATAAAGAGAGAAGAATTTGTAAGAATTGATGGTATTTAACAGCTGTAAAACAGGCCTAGAAAGAAAAATCCCGTACTTACATTACTATCAAAAATTTATAAAACATAATATGTGATTTTTTTTTTTTTTTTTTTTTGAGCTGGAGTCTTGCTCTGTCGCCCGGGCTGGATTGCAGTGGCCGGATTTCAGCTCACTGCAAGCTCCGCCTCCCGGGTTTACTCCATTCTCCTGCCTCAGCCTCCCGAGTAGCTGGGACTACAGGCACCCGCCACGTCGCCCGGCTCGTTTTTTGTATTTTTTTAGTAGAGACGGGGTTTCACCGTGTTATCCAGGATGGTCTCGATCTCCTGACCTCGTGATCCGCCCGTCTCGGCCTCCCAAAGTGCTGGGATTACAGGCTTGAGCCACCGCGCCTGGCCATATGTGATATTTATCATACTATATGCATTCCCATTGCATCAGTATATTCCATCTGTGATGTACTGTTCATGATTCGAATAATTCTACCTTAATTCATATAGTATAAGGTCAAGAAAAGAAAGTTACAGAGGTTGACACATAGGGATCTATGCAAAAATGCTCCAGGAAATGGATTAATTTTTGTATATATTTTAACTAACTTTCATTATGTATATTTTGGATACATAGCATGATGCTAAGGGATACATGTAGACAGTAAAACTGTTACTATATTGAAGCATATTAATGTATCCACCATCTCACATAGTTACCAACTTTTTGTTTGTTTGTTTTTATAGCAAGGCAGCCAAAATCTGCTCATTTAGCATGAATCCCATACACAATGCAATTTTATTACTTATAGCCCTCATGTACATGTCTCTAGACTTGTTCATCCTACATATCTGCTACTTTGTTTTCCTCTGACCTACATCTACCCATTTCTTTCCCCTGTCCCTGTGTTTTGTTCTCTATCTCTGTACTATAAAAACGTTTTTAAAAATTAAAATACAAAGTTTGCAATATAACTGGTGAGGCCACATATGTTTTGCTTTTAATATGAAATATGAAAAAGTAGAGTTTTCAGGGTGCAATTCAGCAGTTTTTATCAATTGGTGGGGACCATTCAGTTGCTCCATTTAATAACAAAGACAACAGCAACTCCAGCTTCACTTACAGTTTGCTATAGTTATGTGTAGAAGTAGTGTTCACAGGGATGTGGCCACAAGTGAATTATGACATTTCTGTGTCTTGTCAATTAAAGGATGGGAATTGGTCTCCTCTTTACCATTTGCTGCTGTCCTTTTACTAGGAGAAAGTGATGCAGAGCCTTAGGCATCAAAATGGAAGTTGTTTTTTTATGTGGAGCTGAAATACTAGGTTTAGACTACCTACTACTAGACTCTCATAAAGTAGAGTTTAAGGCACAATATTTTAGAATTTTTTTTGCAGTGGCTTGATTTGTGCAATAATTAACAAAGCACTTATTTTATCACAAAAATGAGATAATAATATTCAATGATTTAAAATCTAAAGATCACTAAAGATAACCTACAATATGTCAGTACCCTCCATAATTTTTGTCAAATATTCTACTGGTCTAGATGATCTAGTTTTATAGTTTCTCTCCACCAAATCCAAATTAAATTGATGGTAATGTCATCATGCTCTTGATTCTTTTTTTCTTTTTAGTTTGAAAAAGCAGATCCCCAGAACTAGTTTCTATAGCTGAATAATTTTTATTATGTTTTACCAATGATAATCCATTTAAACAAAATACCATTACAGGTTGTATGACTAAAACAATTTTACTGGAGTATATTTAAGAATTTTGTAAAAATGTGGATGCAAAGGCCTAATACGTTCTTAGCAGATGTTAAGAGGATCTTATAGGTTACCTTATCATTTATAAGTAGTGACTTACAGATTTTTCAAGATCAAACTATTCCTCATAGAAAAAAAACCAGTAATATATACTAATGGATCTGTATGCTGAGTGGGCTTTTCCTCAATCAACAACGTGGCTTCCAAACTGAGGACTAAGAAGATTCAGTTGCCCATACTCTAAAAGGAGCCAGCAGTAACCTGAGATAAAGAACTTCCATAAGCTTTACTTAGAAGTGATCTAAGAGATACTGCTTTGCCATACTACAAGCCCAGGTGCTCCAAGTCCTTATAAATGCAAGGGGACAAATAAGGCCATTTTAGGATTGTAGTATTCACGGAATATATTAAATAGTAGGAAGAAGAAACAACTTTTATTATACTAATCCCCTAGCCACAAATCTTAGCAGGCAGTGGAGGAAGAATGTTTTACGTGGGTATGTTATTAAAGTTTTAAGTTGGTCAGACATATAATAACATGAATAGATTGTCAACATTACAATGTATATCTAAAATAGCAGTAAGTGATCTGCTACCCAGTAGTTTAAGGATATTTAAGATAGCATAGCTAGATTAATGATCAGAAAAAAAATCTAAACATTTCATCTTTTATTCTTTTACATTAAAAATGCTCAAATGGTTATACTTATGATAGAAATCTTGACAGCTTAATATTTCTTCCAAATGTACCTTATGTTGATGGGACTATACCATCCTGAAATTATATTATTATATTTGTTCTTTGTTCATCACTATAGGAAGAATAAAGGGAAAAGGCAGTCAGATTTTTTTTTTTTTTTTGAGACGGAGTCTCACACTGTCACCTGGGCTAAAGTGCAATGGTGCAATCTCGGCTCACTACAACCTCCGCCTCCTGGGTTCACACAATTCTCCTGCCTCAGCCTCCCGAGTAGCTGGGAATACAGGCGCATACCACCACACCAGGCTAATTTTTTGTATTTTTAGTAGACGCAGGGTTTCACTATGTTAGACAGACTGGTCTCAAACTCCTGACCTTGTGATTTGCCGCCTCGGCCTCCCAAAGTGCTGGGATTACAGGAATGAGCTACCGTGCCCAGTCTGGCATTCAGAATTTAATTCAATGGTTCTGAGTAAAATATTAACAATTTTTATCTATGGCTATATAATAAATAAGCATTAAAGATATTAAAAATTCTTCAAAAACATGAAAGTCACATACATACAAAAATTATAAATGACAGAGATTATTATATTTCAACTATGAATTTTATTACCATTTAAGTATTCCTACCAAAAGCTATATTCTTATGTTTTGTTCATAGGAAATTTATTAAGAGAATGAAATGAACCAAATAAATGAAATAAATGGTTTAGAATACATCACAAACATTTTAGAATATATAATAAACATTTTATCCCTATGACTCAAGGATCCCATAACAATGTTGCAAATTTGAAAGTAAAACACCAATATTAAACTTTACATAATAGATTGTGTGCTGCTGATGAATCAGGTAAGTCTGAAATTAGGAAAAACTGAGTATAATAAATTAAGACCAATAAATATCAAATCAATGACAGACAAAATTTTGCTTTCTCTACAACTCAATGTTATACAAATTATGTTTCCTCTACAACTCAATGTTATATAAGTTTCTTTAACTCAACATATTAATACTATCAAAGAATTAATTTATATGTGAGAGAAGTTAAGGGTATCAACAAGGAGAATGAATAATGAAGTATTAAATTGTACTTCATTTATATAATTAAATGCTTATAAGAATTTAGTATCCCTCTCTATCAGATTTACAAAAATGAATTGGTAGGTTGCATACAAATAAGATATGGGCATACCTCAGAGATACAGCAGCTCAGTTCCAGACCATCACAATAAAGTGAGTCACAAATTTGGGGATTTTCCAGTGAGTATAAAAGTTATGTTCACATTATATTGTAGTCTATTAAGCATTAAATAGAGTAAAACACTATATATACTCTAATTTAAAAATATTTTATTGTTAAAAAAAAAAGTTACCAAATCTGAGGCTTTAGAGAGTTCTAATATTTTTGCTGATGGAGAGTCTTGCCTGGATATTAAAACTGCTGGATGATGAGTTGCTAAGGGTTATGGGAGCTATGGAAATTTCTTAAAATAAGACCATAGTGAAGTCTGCCACATCAATTAACTCTTCCTTTCATGAAAGATTTCTCTGTAGTATGTCATGCTGTTTGATAGCATTTTACTCACAATAGAATTTCTTTCAAAATTGGAGTCAATCCTCTCAAACCTTGTTGCTGCTTTATCAACTAAATATGTAATATTCTAAATCCTTTGTTGTCATTTCAACAATGTGCATAGCATCTTTACCGGGAGTAGATTCTGTCTCAAGAAACAACTTTCTTTGCTCAACCCTGTAAGAAGCAACTCTTCACATAATTAAAATTTGATGATGAGATTGCAGAAATTTAGTCCCATCTTCAGAATCCACTTCTAATTCTAGTTATCTTGCTATTTCCACGACATCTGCAGTTATTTCCTCCACTAAAGTCTTGAACTCCTCATTCATCCATAAGGGTTGGACTCAAATTCTTCCAAAATCCTATTGAAGTTAACATTTTTACTCCTCCCATAAATCACAAATGTTCTTAATGGTATCTAGAATAGTGAATACTTCTCAGAAGGTTTTCAATTTATTTTGTCCAGATTCATCAGAGGGAGGATTATCTATGGCAACTAGAGCCTTAAAAAAATTATTTCTTGAGTAATAAGACTTTAAAGTAGAAATTACTCATTGATCCATGGGCTGCAGAATGGATGTTGTGTTAGCAGATAAAAAATATTAATCTCCTTGTATATCTCTATCAGAGCTCTTGGGTGACAAGGTGCCTTGTCAGGGAGCAGTAATATTTTGAAAGAATTTTTTTTTTTTTTTTTCTGAGCAGTAGGTCTCAACAGTGGGCTTAAAGTATTCAATAAACTGTACTGTAAACAGGTGTGCCTTTCATCCAGGCTTTGCTATTCCATTTATAGAGCACAGGCAGGGTAGATGTAATATAATTCTTAGGGATTTTCAGAATGATAAGTAAGCACTGGCTTCAACTTACATTCACCAGCTGCATTAGCTCCTAACAAGAGAGTTAGTCTATTATTTGAAGATTAGAAACCTTGAAGCCAGACATTGACTTCTTCTCTCTAGCTAATAAAGTTCCCGATGGCATCTTGTTCCAATAGAAGGCTGTTTTGCCTACATGGAAAATCTGTTGTTTAGTGTAGCTGCTTTCATCAATGATCTTAGCTCTATCTTCTGGATAATTTGCTGTAACTTCTACATCAGCACTCACTGCTTCACCTTGCAGTCCCATGTTATGGAGCTAGCTTCTTTCCTTAAATCTCATGAACTAGCCTCTGCTACCTTCAAAAAGACTTTTATTCTATAGCTTTCTCACTCCTCTCTGCCTTCACAGAACTGAAGAGAATTAGGGCCTTGCTCTGGATTAGGCTTTGGCTTTAGAGATTGTTGACACTGGTTTGATCTTCTAACAAGACCACTAAAACTTTCTCAGCAATAAGGCTGTTTTGCTTTCTTATTATTTATGTGTTCACTACATGAGTACTTTTGATTTCCTTTAAGAACTTTTGCATTCACAACTTGGCTAACTGGTATAAGAGGATTAGCTTTCAGCCTGTCTCAGCTTTCGACACGCCTTTCTCACTAAGCTTAACAGTTTCTAGCTTTTGATTTAAAGTGAGAGACACTGCCTTTCACTTGAACTCTTATAAGCCTTTGTAGGGTTATTAATTGGCCTAATTTCAATATTTTTGTGTCTCAGGGAAGAGGGAAACCCAAGGAGAGGAAAGGGAGAGAGACAGAAGAATGGCTAGTTGGTGGAACAGTCAGAACACACACATTTATTGACTAAGTTTGCTGTCTTATATGGGTGTGGTTCATGGTGCCCTAAAATAATTGCAATAGTAACATCAAAGATCAGTAACCATAGATAACCCTAAAAGATATAATAATAATGAAAAAGTTTTGATATATTGTGAGAGTTATCAAAACGTGAAATAGATCCATGAGGTAATCACATGCTGTTGGGAAAATGGCACTGATGGACTTGCTTGAAATAGAGTTGCTACAAACTTTCAATCTGTAAAAAATGCAATGTCTGGGAAGTATTATTACCAAAAAGAGAAGCACAATAAAATGAGGTATGCCTGTATGCAATTTTTGAGTCTTATGTTTGAATAAAATAATAATATCATTCTATGATTATTAACTAATATTAAAGTATGAAAAGCTGTATGCCGGTGACTGAAAACATGGATGTGCAAACCAACCTGTCTGAATTTGAATGCCAGCCAAGCATTTTAATAATTCTGCAATATTTCACTAATTGCGCCTCATAGCCCTCTTCTGTGAAATGGGGATAGACACTGAAGTTCCTTCATAGGACCATTGTGCGTATCAAATAAAAGGTCTCGGTAGTTTTATTTATTACAAAAAACTATGCAAACATACAAAATTTTTATGTGCAAAAGTACTATACAAATACTTGCTATTGTAACTGCTGTTGTGTATTGACCTGACCTCAATAAAGGGGTTGTAGGAAAAAATACATACACGATTCTATATTGTTTTTTTATTATTTTGGAAATTATATATTAAGTGTAAATACAAAGAAGATGAGGGAGTCACTGCCTCTTTCTGAGTTGATCTTTAATACATACATTTAAAGGGCCTCAGTTTATATAAAGTAGCATTTTCTTTTAGATTATTAGTTTAAATTTAGTAAATGCTATGCATTTTCATATTCTGAGTTGAAATTGAAGTATTTCCAAAATTCCTAATGAACATTAAAAGAGATAGCCACAGTTCTTTGGTTTACATGAGAACTCTAATTCATGAATATATTATATCCTTAGTGTTGAAAAGTCCATTATACAATGGCAATGTTCTGCTAAGTGCAATCATTTGACTATAAAGAATAAAAGCCATAACATCACATGTGAAATCTTCCTGAAGATTCAATCAGAGATTTAAGTTCCAGAATTGGATTGTTTAATGTTTTTTTCTTATTACTTTTCTAAACTTTGAAATTTGAATAGGAAAAATGAAATAAATGAGAAGATACCTATATATACACATTTATATTTATTTCCAAGAGTTTTTATTTTGAAATCAATGGAAACTTACTTCAGTCAGTAACACTTCAAGATCCATAAAATATTTTTAGCAAGTTAACATATCTTACTTATTGATATTTATGATTAAAATTTACAGTGCTTCCTGGTTCACTTTTGGAGGTCCCGTGTTTTCTACACTTACATCGAGCCTTAGAATTCATGAATTCCTTAGAACCTGTAACTGTGGGGCTGATAAAATACGGTCATTGGAATGTAAGGCGATGAAGTAGTTTAAGGACTATATTACCTACTCTCAGGATTTATTTTTTCCACTTACAGAATATACAAACTTTTAATTTAAGTAAAATAAGTCAAGAAATTAATAACCTTTTGTAATCCTTGCCAAACATGCTCTGACTAGGTGAAATTCTGCTATATTCTTTCTCATACTGTATGGTATTTTCACCTCTCTTTTCACCAACTTCCGACAGAAACATCCATTGAATAAACAACGGATTATAAACTGCTTGGGAGAATAACTAAAACACAAGGAAAGCACAACTGAGAATTTCAAATACATCTGAACTAACTAAAGATTCCAACAAATGGAACCATCGAAGGCACTGCAACACAGTTGGAAGCAGGCAAGGTTTATTTAATTTTGGAAGTATCTTATCCTATTTATAAGCCTCAGTTTTCTCACCTCCACAATCGATAAGATAATTTCATTGGGATCTTTTTAGAGTTGAGTGGACTCAAGAAAAGAATATTCGATGGTCCTTAAAAGGTTACAAATTAGTAAAAGCTTTTGAAGTATACTCTGAATCACTGAATTTATCATTTATATGGAACAGTGAATGTCCATTGTAATTTTTCTTGTAAAGATTTTGAAAAAATCACACTCCACATCTTCTGCACAGAGCTATTACTTTGTCAGTGAGCAGACCTGATTAATTACTTAAGAGCTCTATCTCAATTCTGCTTTTAATACAGAAGTCCAGTGAGATATAATTATTCCTAATTCAAATTGTGAAAAGAAATTGAAAGATAATCTTCTTAAAAAGATGTCAATGAGAAAAACATTAATAAATATTATGGAATAATTAAAATAATAAATCAAATTTTATAAATACATAAAAAGCTACAAGTCACAAAATAAAAAAAAATTAAATCAAACATATTCTAAGCCAAATGGCAGCTTCAAAAATGTACTGAGAATTAACATCAATTGGAATTTACTCTCTGATGATAATAAAGTTAGATACCAATAACTAATAAAATATGTATATATGCATATGACTACATGAAAATTATCCATTTGCTACTGTCTCTAAGAAAGCCTCAAGCCCCACACCACTTTGCAAATAAGTTCTACCTAAAACTCAACAAATAATTCTTCTTCTAATCTAGGTTAAGCCTAAATGAAAAAAGAAAAACTTTTTATATGTATATAAAGGATTTGAAAGTTCAAATTTAGAAAAGCAAATGTAAAATGGCTTGGGCTTATAAAACCAGAATTTATAATTATCTGTGAATAGTCAGAGATAAATCATAGAACTATTTTGATTACAAATCCAAAGTAATGTTACTGTTGGTTACAGAGTCACTTTCCTGTTCCCCTGACGAGTCCAGGTGTTAAATTGTACACATCCCCACTGCTATGCAAACTCCTTCATCTTCTTCTCTTCAGTGTTTCCATACCCCAGCTGCATCACACACATGAGGCACATCTTCCCTTTCATAGAGTGTGTCAGGATGTTATCTCCTTTTGGCTTACATCAGCCACCTTCTGTTTACAAATACCATACCTACCGCCCCCAGTGTCTGAACTCTTCCAAGTCTTCTGCATCCACAGACAGTCTCCCTCAGCCCCAGTTCCAGCAGGACAGGCCTTCCTCTAAAGGAAAGCTGGGGCAGTGAGGCCACACCGGTCAGCATTCTGTCCTTCCTGCACCAATCCCAGCTGGGTTCCTACTTGTCTGGCACTTTCACACTCAAGAAAGTATATTGTTCTCTCTCTCTCTCTCATTTCTTGCCAGTATTCTGCCTTTTCCTGACGTCTATGCCAACAAAATACCTGGTCATTCCTAGGTCTTGTCTTGCACAGCCCTTCATTGATAATTGAGTGAGTGCAATCACCACTGCAGTGCTGAAAAGCTCTTGGTCTTTTACCCTTTAAATCTGTATCTACTACAATGAAACTGAGTCTCTTCTGGTAACCAGGAGTCTTATATCAGAGACTCCTCTCCTGACACCCTCAGTCTCCTAATTGATCTACTCAATAAAAATCTGTTATCCTGAAATGCCTACTGCTCTGCAAACTCTTGTAAGAACACAACACAAAACTCCTGAGAGCTCTGTCTTTTCTTCTGCTTTTAATATGCCTATGCTCCATCACAGGGAGCCAAGGAAGCACTTGCTGGCCTTTGGGATGCCTCTTGGTATCCAGCACCTACTAGGTTAAAGTATGTTATCCATAACTAGTTATATTTTATGACCTCCATGCAGTACATGTTGCAGCACTGCTCAATTTTCAAACAGTGAAATTTTTCAGGAATCTACATTCTCTTGAATTTGATCTTAAGTGCTGTACTCCAGCCTGGGTGACAGAGCGAGTCTCCATCTCAAAACAACGACAACAACAAAAGCAAAGTTCTACTTTTAGTATGTCCACATTAAATGCTCGACAAAGGGTTACTTAGAGAAAACATGGACGATTTCTTTAAGAAAGGAACCATGCTGTCTTCTCCAGCACAGCCAGGGGGTGGAAGGCCTGCTTCCATCCTCCTTTCCATTCTTTCAAGAAAAACTTTTATGAGTCTACTCATAAAAGTTTTTATAATGTATTTTTTGTCCTCTTAAACTGTCTTTACCAGGACAAAAAATATCCTTACAACAGAACAAAAAATACATTATACTAACATTTTACTTCAGAACTTTGTTAAAAGCCTTAAATAAGCTATTAAATAGTTCTAGATCCTTGAGGAATCGCCATACTGTTTTCCATAATGGTTGAACTAGTTTACAATCCCACCAACAGTATAAAAGTGTTCCTATTTCTCCACATCCTCTCCAGCACCTGTTGTTTCCTGACTTTTTAATGACTGCCATTCTAACTGGTGTGAGATGGTATCTCATTGTGGTTTTGATTTGCATTTCTCTGATGGTGAGTGACGATGAGCATTTTTTCATGTGTCTTTTGGCTGTATGCATGTCTTCTTTTGAGAAATGTCTGTTCATATCCTTTGCCCACTTTTTGATGGGGTTGTTTTTTTCTTGTAAATTTGTTTGAGTTCTTTGTAGATTCTGGATATTAGCCCTTTGTCAGATGAGTAGATTGCAAAAATTTTCTCCCATTCTGTAGGTTGCCTGTTCACTCTGATGGGAGTTTCTTTTGCTGTGCAGAAGCTCTTTAGTTTAATCATATCCCATTTGTTAATTTTGGCTTTTGCTGCCGTTGCTTTTGGTGTTTTAGACATGAAGTCCTTGCCCATGCCTATGTCCTGAATGGTACTACCTAGGTTTTCTTCTAGGGTTTTTATGGTATTAGGTCTAACATTTAAGTCTCTAATCCATCTTGAATTAATTTTCGTATAAGGAGTAAGGAAAGGATCTAGAACTAGATGTACCATATGACCCAGCCATCCCACTACTGGGTATATACCCAAAGGATTATAAATCATGCTGCTATAAAGACACATGCACATGTATGTTTATTGCGGCACTATTCACAATAGCAAAGACTTGGAATCAACCCAAATGTCCATCTGTGACAGACTGGATTAAGAAAATGTGGCACATATACACCATGGAATACTATGCAGCCATAAAAAAGGATGAGTTTGCGTCCTTTGTAGGGAGATGGATGCAGCTGGAAACCATCATTCTTAGCAAACTATCACAAGAACAGAAAACCAAACACTGCATGTTCTCACTCATAGATGGGAACTGAACAATGAGATCACTTGGACTCGGGAAGGGGAATATCACACATCGGGGCCTATCATGGGGAGGGGGGAGGGGGAAGGGATTGCATTGGGAGTTATATCTGATATAAATGACGAATTGATGGGTGCTGACGAGTTGATGGGTGCAGCACACCAACATGGCACAAGTATACATATGTAACAAACCTGCACGTTATGCACATGTACCCTAGAACTTAAAGTATAATAAAAAAATAAAATAAATTAAAAAAATAAGCTATTAAATAACAAAATGTAATGGTTCATAAACATCATAATCAATTAAGATTTATTCCAGACAGTAAAAAGAGTTAAATCAATCTATCATGTCACTTACTTCATAGTCTAATAGACAGTCTCAAAAAAAAAAAAACTCCCAATAAAATTAAAAAAAATTTATTTGATGAACTTTAGTATTTTTCAAGAAAATACAAAACAATTTAGAAAACTAGTATATAGTAGTTTCCTTAACTTGGTGGAATCATTCATTTTTTAAATCCATAGCAAATATTATATTTAATGGGGAAACTTCAAAATGTGTATTTTTAAACCTCAGGACCGAGCAAGGATGTAGGCTATCCTGGGACCTGCTCAATTACAATCCAAATCAAATACCAAAATAAATTAATAACTAGTATAAAACTGAGAAATATAGAGATAATTTTTAACTTATTATTTAAATATGACATGATCATCTCCATAGAAAATACAAATGAGTGCAGAGAAAAGGTGCTGTAACTATTTAATAACGTTCAATAAGTTTGCCAGATATAAGATCAACATGCAAAAATCAATATCATTTTATTTGGCAATAATAAAGTAAAAAAAAGGGAAATTAGGTATCATACCTAATAGCAACAAAACAAAAAGAATCTGTACAGAAATCAACCCAGCAAAGAATGAATGGACATTAATGGAGAAAAATCTTAAAAACCTATAAAGGGATATAACGGAAGGCCTCAATAGGAGATAGAC
Source organism: Trachypithecus francoisi (assembly GCF_009764315.1). Taxonomy (NCBI): domain Eukaryota; kingdom Metazoa; phylum Chordata; class Mammalia; order Primates; family Cercopithecidae; genus Trachypithecus; species Trachypithecus francoisi. The sequence goes on from NW_022681454.1 coordinate 70,956,213, forward strand.
ATGTGTGTGAATGGTATGACTTAACCTCATAAAGATACCAGTCCTTACAACATAATCCATAAATTTAATGTAATTCGAATTGAATATATTGAAAGAATTGTAACAACTGATTCTGAAATTTATGTGAAGGAATAAAAAAAATTCTGAGTAACTAAAACAGTTTTGCAAGAGATGATGAAAACGGGAGGACTAGCCCTACCAGATATTAAGCAAGTTCTAGTAATGATGTAGTAATGATAGAAAAACATAAAGTATGTCCATGGAACAGAAAAGAAAGCACAGAAACAGATTTAATGTAGGATAGTGTGGTAGCATAAATGTTCAGAAAAAGGATGGATTATTTAGCAAATGGTGTTGGAAACTTAGCTTATTACATAAAGAAATGGAAAATGTCCTTCAAAGAGATTAAAGATTGTAACATGAATTGTAAAACTGTGAGACAAACAAAATATAGAATAGAAAATAAAAGGCCTGGCACGGTGGCATATGCCTGTAATCCCAGCACTTTGGGAGGCTGAGGGGGCAGATCATGAGGTCAAGAAATGAAGACTATCCTGGTCAACATGGTGAAACTCCATCTCTACTAAAAACACAAAAATTAGCCGGGCATGGTGGCATGCACCTGTAGTCCCAGCTACTCGGGAGGCTGAGGCAGGAGAATCGCTTGAATCTGAGAGGTGGAGGTTGCAGTGAGCCGAGATCATGTCACTGCACTGCAGCCTGGTGAGAGAGCAAGACAAGAAAGAAAGAAAAAGAAAGAAAGAAAGAAGGAAGGAAGGAAGGAAGGAAGGAAGGAAGGAAGGAAGGAAGGAGAGAGAGAGAGAGAAAGAGAAAGAAAGAAAGAAAGAAAGGGAGGGAGGGAGGAAGGAAGGAAGGAGGAAGGAAGGAAGGAAGGAAAAGAAAGAAAAAGAAAGAAAGAAAGAAAGAAAGAAAGAAAGAAAGAAAAAGAAAGAAAGAAGGAAAAAGAAAGAAAGAAAGAAAGGGAGGGAGGGAGGAAGGAAGGAAGGAAGGAAGGAAGGAAGGAAAAGAAAGAGAAAGAAAGAAAGAAAGAAAATAAAAGGGAAGGAAGGAAAAACTAAATTTTAAAATTCTAGTTTAAAAGGATTTCAGTTGAAAGACTTCGAAAGCATATACCTTAGAGGAAAAAGTTGATGGTTTACATTTATATATTATAAATTATATACTTATTTATATTTGTACCAAAAGGAAAAATTAACAGAGAGGTAACAGACTGGAAGAAGATATTTGCAATAGCAAAAGCATTCAAAATGGCTATCAGCAAGTAAAAGAAAAAGGACAGGGAAGATAACAGAAAAAAGTGGAAAAAATTAAAACCATTAAAAAAGAGAGAAAATCTAGTAAAAACAAATAGGTGCACAAGTTTTACTAAAATGTCTCTTTGAATATTAAGAGATATGCGGCATTATAGCACATTATTAAAACTTACAGAATGGGAGATCTGGCAGTTTTAGAAACCTTTCCACAGCTAATTGTGCAGGATGCAGTAAATTCAATGAAGGCAGAAAAATCAGAGCACTGTGATGATGAAGAATATTACACAGAAAATGTGCTACCTTTTAAGTCATATAATGGTACGTATAATATATTATCTAATAGTGTCAATACTTGTGCTAATAAATTATTACTTTTTATGCTCATGGGTTATTATCTTAATCTCAAAATTAAATAGTTTTAAATTGTAGCCTTAGACTGTCAATCTCAGTTGTGTAACAAAGAGGATTTTTGTGTTAGCACTTTGAAGTATCTGGTTTAAAATATCAACTTCCATAGGCAGCAATCCAGAGTATTGCAGAATGCATGCTAAAGTTGCACATTTATAAAAGTACCAGGGACCTTGATGACAGACCTTTTAAGAATACATAACTGTATGTAGTGGAGAAAACCAGCAACAATTGGTTCTCAGCCAAGAGAAAATTAGATTAGGAAATTTTCAAGTGAGGACTGAGCGGCTCAAGATGCTTAACACTCCAGTATACTGTCTGCACATTTTAATTACAAATCCAATGATTTAATACAGTCTTTTGTCTTAGGTAACTCTGACTTGTATGCTTTCAGCACTTTTCAAATGAGATAAAGAAAAAATAGCATTTTAAAACCAAGTAACACTCCTGATGGAAACCACTGCCGAAAAACAGGAGAATGAGAAAAGCTGAAATCTGTTACCTTATTGTTGTTTTGCTTAAACGGGAGGTATTTGTTTGGAATTGGGGGAAACTGATAAGCGCCTGGAGTATGGTGACACATTTGGCATTCCGTTTGTGTAATCCACTAACCTTTTCAGTGATTAATTTGCTAATCAGTGATCATCTGCAGTAACTTCAATGATAGAGCATTTTACAGACTTCTTTTACTAACAGTGATAAAATTGAATAGCTTGAGCAATGACTCTCAAGACTTATGTATCATAGTATTTTCTGGAATTTGGGGAGAATGGGTATGTATCTAAAGCAAAGTAGAAGTAGTGTTCTCACTCATCTAGGGGGCTTTTCTATCGCTAATGAGTGAGATTCTACTGCCCAAGATTGTAAGTGACTTCATGCATATAGTAAGTAATGAATTTAGGCAACAAGAACTGTAAAAAAAAAAAAAAAAAAAAAAAAACTTGTATTATAGGCTATTCCTTCCTTTCTTCTGACATTTTTGTATACCTCCTAGACCAACTAATTTTCTACCATTTCCCTTTCTCCCCACAAATTACATCCTGTCCTTTGAAACTCATGATCCAAACTCAACAAATTCCCTTAAATCCTAAATTTCATTTTTGGTGTTTCTGTCACTTACTGCTTTTAAGTGATATTGTTGCCCACCAGCAGTGCTTTCCCTGAGGAGCACACAAACTCAAAGGATTGGTTTTCTCCCATCCCTCAGGTGGTGGAAGTGCTGTCATCGACCATGATTTCCCCAGTGCAAAAACCCCAAATCCTCTGAGGGCTTGCCATGGGTTATTCAGTACTATCTTCTTGTTTTTGTTATCTTGCACATTCCTAGACCTCTTCTTCTTCCGTCTCTCCATCTTTCCACTGCATTATCACCCAATTCATGTCCATACTTTTCCCCATGAGCAGCCCAGATACTATGACCATTTACTTTCTTATATCCCCTTTCCTCTTTAATGATTTGAAAAAAACACACACACATTGAGGTAGCTGAACAAGGGTGAAAAACAACAACAACAACAAAAAAAAAAAACACGTGTTTTTGTTTTTTGTTTTTGAGATGGAGTCTCGCTCTGTCACCAAGCTGAAGTGCAGTGGTGCGATCTTGGCTCACGGAAACCTCCGCTTCCCGGGTCCAAGTGATTCTTCAGCCTCCTGAGTAGCTGGAATTACAGGCGCCTGCCACCACGCCCAGCTAATTTTTGCATTTTCGGTAGAGACGGGACTTCGCCACATGAGCCAGGATGATCTCGACCTCTTGACCTCATGATCTGCCCATCTCAGCCTCCCAAAGTGCTAGGATTACAGGCACGAGGCATCATGCCCGGCTGTTTTTTGAAGACATGTCAAATTCCTAACAACAACTTTTTTTTTTTTTTTTTTGAGATGGAGTTTCATTCTTGTTGCCCAGGCTGGAGTGCAATGATGTGATCTTGGCTCACTGCAACCTCCTCCTCCCAGGTTCAAGCGATTCTCCTGCCTCAGCCTCCGGAGTATCTGGGATTACAGACACGTGCCACCACACCTGGCTAATTTTTGTATTTTTGTAACAGAGATGGGGTTTCACCATATTGGTAAGACCATGTTGGTCTCAAACTCCTGACCTCCGATGATAGCCCTCCTCAGCCACCCAAAGTGCTGGGAATACAGGCGAGAGCCACTGCGGCACCCAGCCTATAACAACAAATTTCTAATGGCACTTAATATCTGAAATGCCAATTATACTTCCCCAGTGCATGTGATTTCCCATTCTCCATAAGGGACATTTCACATCTTTCTTCAATTCCAAACCTCTTTCCCATCACAACTCCCTCAGCTGAATATTTCCTAGTTTCTTGAAAAAATGGAAACAATCTGACAGTTGCAAATGTTTGCACTGTCCAGACCTGTCAATTTCTTGTACAGCACCCAAACTCATCCCCAGCTGCTGCTTCCTTTGATTTTTGGTCTCCATAACATAATGTTTTTACATTTACCTCAGTGACTTTTCTTCCCAAGTCATCTTCACCAGAATAATATTCTTCTTGAGTAGTTTCACTCAGCAATTCACTTTATACACTAATAACGCTGAAATCCCTGTCTCTCATCCTGACAAGATTACTGTACACTAAGATGCCTTATAATTGCATTCTGCTGGCCAGATTTTATAGTTCATAATTTAAAATATTAACATAATCATAGGTGTTAAACACAGGACCCTTAATGATCTTCGTTATCCAATCAATATCAGGATTAAAGCTTTGTGAGCATGCCCTAGAAAATGATCTAAACTGATATGTTTTCTGAAATGACAATCTCTTAAAAATTTGACACATTTTACTAGATTTATAGGTATGCAATTTGATGTGACAAGGACTATATCTAAGAGTTAAGTAAATGGACAGTGAAGCCAGACTGTCTGTTGAAATCCTGGTTCTGGCACTAACTAGATCTGAGGTTTGAAGTGAGTTAATTAACCTCTCAGAAACCTCAAAGGATTATTGCAAAGATTAAATAAATTACCACATGTAAAGAATTTAGAACAGTGCCTAGCACACAGTAAAATGTCAATAAACTAACTATTCTTATTATTTGGCACACATTTTCCAAATAGACACAATATTTAAAATTCAAGTTGGTGTTTAATCAGGTGCAGAGATTACAGTTGATATGAGGGCAGAACCAGGAAGCACCTATCTTTTACTTCAGAATCTATGACTATGTTTTGAGTATGTGACTCAAAATACAATGGAATGTTTAACTTCAATGTCTCACAAAGTTTCACTTTATCTCCAAGAAGCTTTAAAAAGAGGCTGGTTTGAACATGGAGGCCCAAAGTCTTTCAGTCTAACATCACTTATTCAAGCTTTCGCACAAAAAAAATTTTTAAGTCAGCAAATTTTGGTCAATTTTCATACAAAATTATATGTATTAATACATATAATCATCATACTAAATAAAGCCCTCAATTTAAAATAAGTTGTGTTATTTTAAAGAAAGCTATGTTAGGACAAAAAAATGTATTCCTAATTGGTTTTTGTTATAGCATCCAAGGCAAACTCCTAAAAACCACAAGATTATATTATCAAAGAGATTTCATGCGTATTTCACTTAGCCTTTAGAAGAAAATGTATTTTCTGCTTAAGACATTTAAGAACTTTGACTTTAAGTAGTAACTAAGTGGTTAAAAATTGGCTTATATATTTTTAAAAAGTTATGTTCATTTTTCTTAAAACTGGATTCAAACAAACAAAAAAAGACATGTTCAGAAATAATTAGAAAGAGAATTATTTGATACAGTTCCAGACAATAGTATCCTAAAATATGGTATCTTCAGATTTGAGAAAACAGCAAAAGTAGGAAGGTCTCTTTGACATTCCCCTCACCCTTCTCTGAAACAGACCATAAACGAATTCTCTGACCTTTCTCTCTGAAGTAGGTCATAAGACCCTTACCCAAGAGATACCCTCCCTATACCCAGAGGAAAGGAACATTTTTTTTTTTTTTTTTTTTTTTGAGACGGAGTCTCGCTCTGTCGCCCGGGCTGGAGTGCAGTGGCCGGATCTCAGGTCACTGCAAGCTCCGCCTCCCGGGTTTAAGCCATTCTCCTGCCTCAGCCTCCCGAGTAGCTGGGACTACAGGCGCCAGCCACCTCGCCCGGCTAGCTTTTTGTATTTTTTAGTAGAGACGGGGTTTCACCGTGTTAGCCAGGATGGTCTCGAACTCCTGACCTCGTGATCCGCCCGTCTCAGCCTCCCAAAGTGCTGGGATTACAGGCTTGAGCCACCGCGCCCGGCCGAAAGGAACATTTTTATACTCTAAGACATAGAGACATCCACAATAATCTGAGAATAAACAGGCCTTGCTAAATTCTCCTCAGTTTATTAACATTGAATCATAACCTTTTGTCTTCCAATCGTATTTCTCCACATCTATCCACTTCTTCATCAAACTTAGTAAAAAAAATTCCCAAGTTTAACAGCGTTCCTTCGTCTCCATTTCTGAAAGCTCTAATAACATGTAAAATTTGTATTAAATTAATTTGTATGCATCTATCTTGTTAATCTTTAGTCATAGGAATCTCAGCCATGAACCTAGTAATGAGTGAGAAAAGAAATTTTTTCTCCCCTATGGAATCAAATACTTTATTTTGGAATGTACAGTTCCAAATCCTATTTCTTGTGTAGTTGTTTAGGAGCTGAAACTGCACTAAAATAAATAAGCTAAAAAGTTTATGAAGTCATTTTAGGATATTTTTTAGTTTTATCTATAGCACATGAGATTCAGTTTTACAAGTTGGAACTAAATATCATTAATGATAAGTACTCAGTTTTGAATTTTTATTCTAAAGTTTAAAATCCAAGGTAAATAAATAGCAATTACCTTTTAAAAGTGAATACAAAAGATAAAAAGAGTAAGTTTTAAAAATTTTATCCCCGAATCACAAGTGGGTTATTTCACTAATATTTTAATGATATAAATAAGAGCAATTCAACATTAGAGTGAGTTCTACCTCATAAAGAATTTGCAGACAGACAAATTACAATAATTAAATGTTCCCATTTTCATAAGACCTAATTAAATTTTCATTATGTAGATATAGCCACAGTAGTATATTAACAATAGAATATTAGACTTGATTTTTTAAAAACTGTTTCATAGCTTAAAAATATAGAAGGATAATCCTTTCAGGGAAATGACATTCTTATATTGTTCTTTCACAAATATGTTTTCGGGCATAACATAGGGTGAGATATTTTTAAGATAAAACATTTTTATAAGAGTACTATGTATTCATCATACTAGCTTCTGAAAACTCAAGAGTGAAATGGTGTAATAAAAAATAAATATTTGTTCTTTGTACCTGATTCCTGGCACAGAGCTCCTAAAAGCCCTTGAAATCTCCCATGTGCCTTCTGCAAACTAATGAGATGACTAGGTGTGTTGAGGGGGAAGGTGTGTGGCAAGGTGATGGCAGGAGACTAGATAGCTTCAGCATGGGGCCTCGTTCCCAGAAGGATCAAGCTAACATTAAAAAGGCCGAATGTTCAGCCTCCTCTTCCCCTCACTGGGGAAAAAAGTGGGGGTGGAGATAGAGCAGCCAATGTTTAATCAATCATGCCTATGTGATAAAACCTCCATAAAAAATTCCAGATAATGGATTTTGAGAAGCTTCTAGGGTGGTAAAAAACATCCACATGCCTGGGAGGGTGGTTTCTTGGAAAGGGCATGAAAATTATGCCTTCTCCTCCATACCTTGCCCTTGAATCTCTTCCATTTGGCTGTTTCTGAGTTATATCCTTTATAATAAAGCTGTACTTAGAAGTACAGCACTTTTCTAAGTTAAGAATTGTTCTAGTAAATTATCAAATTTGAGGGATGGTTGTGGGGACTCCTGAATTTGTAGTTGCCTGATCAAAATGTGGGTATCCTGGGCACTCCACGGGCACCTGGTGCCTAAAGTGGGGGCAGTCTCGAGCGACAGAGCTGTTAACCTGTAGGATCTGCGCTAACCCTGGGAGTTAGTTTCAAAACTGAATTGCATTGTTGGACACCAGTTGATGCTGGGGCACTGGTTGGTGTGTGAAAAAAGGACATGTATTTGGTTGAGAAGAGGTGTCAGAAAACACCAAGCAAGTGCATAAAAAAGAAAATTTTAAATTATGCATAATCCTGACACTAAAACATTACCATTATTAACTTTAGTACATTTCCATTTAGTCTCCTTTTTCTCTATGTATAACCATTTATTTCTGACAAATAACAATGAGTGTTCATTTAATGTCCAAAAAGGTATATTACACACAGCTATTTTATAAAGTACACTTCATAAAATTTTATAATATATAACACTATATGTTATTTTTAGAAAGACAGTTAAATAAAAAATTATAAGGTATCAAAATGAGTGCCTTATTATTGCTTGAAGGAAATGAATTGTGTTGCTTAGATAATTTTCATTGATGAATAATTTTTCTCCAAAACATGTGATTTATTTAGTTTCTTAAATTCATGAAATTACACAACAAAGTTACTAAATGTGTTTGACATCTAACTGATTTTTATTTGTTAATAAAGCCTTTGGACAACTGCATTTTCTAGAAAGCATATACAGTCATGTGTCATTTAACAATGGGAATACATTCTGAGAAATGTGTCCTTAGGCAATTTCATAGTAGTGTGATAATAGAGTGTTCTTACACAAACTTAAAGGATTTAGCCTACCACACATCTAGACTATACGGTAATGCTTATTGCTCCTAGGCTATAAACTTGTATAGCATGTTACCGTGCTGAATGCTGTAGGTAATTGTAACACAGAAGTATTTGTATATCTAAACAAATGTAAACGTAAAAAAGGTACAGGAAACAAATGGTATTACAATCTTATGAGATCCCCATCATATATGCGATTGTCATTGGCTAAAATGTCATTCTGCAGTGCATTACGGTGTGTGTGGATATGTGTGTATATATTTCGATTATATATAAGCATACATATGTATGCTTGTACCTATATACAGACACACACATGCATATATACATATAGATATAAATAGATTTTATAATTGGAATATTAATTTATAACCTGTACATATATTACTATATATTAATATCAAGGGGAAAAATAGAAGATTAAAACTTCATACTAATGTTATATTTGTCAATATTACATAATTTTTTTCTAGGTAAATAAACGTTTTTCAACACACTGAATACTTATGAATCATGATATTTATTGCATTACTTTAAAATAAAATATCTACTGGTCAATAGGTTAGCAGGTCTCAGTCATAATTTTATCACATAAAGAAATAATGGTATTGTCTGCATCCTTCTTATCTAAGATCAGCCTTCTCTTGTATACTGTATCCCATACTCTTTTGCCTACTCAAGTGTAGACGCCAGATCCCATACAATTTCCTCTCTTTCCAATATCAACTAATTGTGTATTCTTACCAAATTAAAAGGAAAAGACTGTAACATATCTCATGCTTAAAAACAAACCAATTATTATCAACAACAGCAACCTCCTGAACCTAAGATCTCTGTCCACTACTACATTTCTCAGCTCTTGTTTACAGCAAAAGACTTGAAAAGATTGTTTTTACATGTGGTTTTTAACTCCTCCCCTCCCATTCTCCCTTCACTCTATTCTAATAAATGTTCATCAACCACTCTGTCAAGCAGCCTTTGTCAAGTTCACCAAAGATCTCCATGCTGCTAAATTCAGTGGTCAAGTGTAAGTTCCCATCTCATTTGAAAAGCTAGATTCACCTAGCTTCCAGGATCTATAGATTTCTTCCTATCTCACTGGCTACTCCTCCTCAATCCACTTTGCAGGTTCTACGCTTCTTCTAAGATCTCTAAAAGTCAGAGTGTCCCAGGGTTACAGTCCCTAGTTCTCTTATTTTCAGTGTCTACCCTCAATCTCAATATCTTACCCACTATCATGGGTTTAAAATAAAATCAACCCTGACCCTTTCTCCCAAGGTTGTCTAGGTTTGAGGAGTGGTCAAGGGGTGGCAGGTTGGGAGAGGTAGAAAAACCTTGGATGTGTGGGGCAGAGTGTCCACATACCTCTGCATGAGGCCCCACATGTGGTAACTAGCTGGAGGCAGCTAGATAGAGAAGGAAGACAGGCGGTGAGCCAGGAGCCATATCCTGGCATGGAACTCTAAGACGTCAAAGGATTCTAAACTCACACTTGATCTTCCAAGTGTTTTTGAAGGTGTATCTATCACAAGAAGAGGTTAGGAGATATGTCCTCTTGCCCTGAGCTCTGCAAATGTTGAGACTGCCCTGTTCCCACAGCCCCTTTGCCAGACCTTTGCTTTTCCAGATTCTCTTCTAGCCAGGAGTGGTCATATGATTCAGACATGTGATGCCAGCAAGCAGCTTCTGAGGAATATTTTACACCCTGAACATGGGAGAGAAGCCCATGAGGAAAGGCTCATGAGGGGAATCCCTTCTCTTATCTCTTCTTTCCTGCTTTTGAATGCAACCAAGAAAGAATATAATAATGCTTGGAGCCGAAGAAGTCATCCTTGGACCATAAGATGACACAGTGCATGACAACAGTCAACATTCCAAGGATGATGTAAGAACTTTGGTCCTTGTTGACATTACTGAGCTTTTGAACCAACTCTAGAACACTTACCTCTGAATTTCAAGTTTCATACATCACCAGTGTCACTATAATTTAGGACACCATACTGGTCAGCATTTGATACTTCCAGTAGTGACCATTCTAACAGAAACATACTTTTTTAGTGACTAGTGAGAGAAATCAGTTTGGCTGGAAAATCACCATTTCAATTGTTTACGATATCTCTATGCCTCTTTCACTGTTGTATTTTTTTCAAATCATCTCACTTTTATTTTCTTAATGTTTTAAAAGGAAATAAATAACTGCCATAAATTTTAGAAAACCAGGATGATTTGCTATTATAGAAAATAATAGATATATAAAGTGAAATCAATACTGAAAATAAATAAAACATGAGTAATACTAAAAGCAAAAAAATAAAATCTATACATTGATGATTCCAAATTGTATCTTCAGCTTTCACTACTCCAACTTCCAACTCAGCATCTGCACTGAGATATTCAGCAAGTTATCTTACAATAAATAAATAAATAAATAAATAAATAAATAAATAAATAAATAAATCTGTTCAGCCCCCAAAAGTGATCCCTCCACAGTTTTCCGCATTTCGGTAATAACCATTCACTGTTCTAGTACCTCAAGCCAAAAACCTTGGAGTCACACTCCACTCCGTTCTCTTAGAATCTACATAAAAATGTAGGCTGGGCTGGGCGGCTCAGGTACTTTGGGAGGCCAAAGCAGGAGGATCACCTAAGGTCAGGAATTCGAGACCAGCCTGGCCAACATGGTGAAACCCCATTTCTACTAAAAATACAAAAAATTAGCTGGGCATGCTGGCACATGTGTGTACTCCTGGCTACTTGGGAGGCTGAGACAGGAGAATCCCTTTAACCCGGGAGGTGGATGTTGTGGTGAGCCGAGATCACACCACTGCAGTCACTCCAGCCTGGGCAAAACTCCTTCTCAAAAAAAAAAAAAATATATATATATATATTTTTATATGTATATATAATGTATGTATATATAATAAATAAAAACTAGCTAATTCTGTAAATTCCATCTTTGAAACATATCCACAATTTTCATATTTCTCATTTGTTGAATAAATTAATAAATAAGGATAAAATCAGATCAAAGTTCATACATTAAAATTAAAATCAAAATATATGAATAATATGGAACACAAAAGTTAATTATTATAACTATTCTCAGATTTATTCTACTCTTATGAAATCTTACTCTTCACCATTTGGGGGAAAACCTACAGTCTTATGAATAGCTAGTTTAGATTAATTCAGATTTTTAAGAATTTCCTTAGACTAACTCCACATTTCTTGTGGGATATAAAGGTAATCTCAGTCTAAGCCCTATATAAAGAACAGAGAACCTGCTAATTTTTATGTTTTCATTATGAAGAAGACATTTTCCCCTTAGATAGGTTTTTAGATTTTCTCATCCTTAGATAGCACATGACTCTCCTATATCTGATAGAAACCTAATTATTTTGGGGAAAAGTGAAACTATAATTTGACCTCAAGGTATAATGGAAAACAATTCCAGTGTGCCTATGGCAGTCATCCTTCAAACCAGTTTTCTCAAATGTGAGCTTCCAGTCGACAAAATATGTTAAATACACTTATTCATAAACCCTGATTCATAGGAAAATCATATGGGAATTTTAATGCATTTTAAAGAAAAGCCTAAAAAGAGAGCAGTCCTTTTACATTTCAGAAAACTTAAAACTATAGCCTAAAATAAAGGATACAGTGAGACTGACAATAACACTTGCAGAATGCACAGCTTTTTGAATCAGTGACTAAAATTCAGTTTTCAAAGAAGTGATTGCTAAACGCATTTAAATGCTAAAATTAAGGCAATCAGCAAAGGACCCACTATTACCTTGGAAAAGTCTCAACTTGTCTGAAGCAAGTCTAGTAGTGTCATTAAAAAATACACAAAGCTCCACACAATGTTGTTTGGATTGTACTACTCTTTAAATACACTGGGATCGCTTATTACATCGTTATGGTGATTTCTAGTAATGTTTAAACATAGATCAAATAAATAGAGGAAGACAGAAAAAATGGGATAACAGATAAATTATATTCTCTTTCAGAATTATCTTTAAAAATGATTCTATCTTATTACAATGAATAAAATAAATTTATTATTGGTTCTAGCTAATTCTTAAAACTAAAGTGTTCATAGTATACATGGGCATTCAGAAGTATATTTGGTTTTTAAAATTTGGGAAAATACATCTTCAGTATAGCATGTTGACCTAATAATCTTTTTACAAAACGGGTAACAGTTTTTACACATACTATCTCTAAATAGTTAAAATAATTAGAAATCTGTAAAATCTTGATTTTAATTGAATAGCTTTGATGGTGAAAGATACATCATGAATAAAATCAGTTGTATAGAGATATAAGCTAATATTTTTAAGTTTGCATAGATGATTTTGAGCTTCCTTCTTAAAAATAAAAATCAGTATATCAATATTTTTATCAGTAACTGGTATTTTGAGAATAAGAAAGTTCTAAAAATAATTTCCTCAAAACTCATCCAGAAAACTCTGCAATTGATGAAATTTTTACTACACAACTCAGAACTAGATTTACTGTTCTCATAAAGGCTTAAACTTTTAAGTTATTGCTTTGACTATAGTATAGAGATGAGATAATTTTAGAAAGTAGGCTATATATATTTATTATTTTTAACATATTAAGATGAAAGTTCATAAGTATATACATTATATTAATATAAAATTGAAAAATTAAAGCATTAAAATATTTTTGCGATATTGTTGTATTTTTCAGGAACATGTCCATTTGGTTTTCTGCCTTTACTTTTTTAAACTTCAACCACAAAGTACTAATATAATACTAATCAAGCTGAATGTAATTCTGACTTAATTGTTTTTACTAACATTTAGACACATGTTTCTCAAAGTAAAGGTTACCTTCTTAAGAAATATAATAAGTTATTATGGGTACTGGTAAGGTATTTTGCTATTCATCCCTGAAGCTATTCAGAAGCCTTCTTAGATTTCTTAGCATACGGCAGGTGTCCAACCTCACTGAGAATACTTTTTTTTTTTCTTCCAGAACTAAGAACAGAACTAGCTATTTATTAATCAAATGAGCATTCCACCCCTGGAGCCAATTCTTTCATAATAGGATAAGTTTGGCTTAAAAAAAGAAAGGATCATATCAAGCATAATTCTTCATGATACCATATGGTAAACAAAGCCAGTCAAATTCTAACGGGATTTTGATAGATGCTGAGCAAAGCTTCACCATTAAAAACACAAGGAACTAAAGGCAGCAGGGCATTTCCATACAGAGTGGTTAAAAATACTCAAACCATCCTGTATGGACAACAAATTATATGCTGTATTCTTTACATACGTGATTACATGTAATTATCACAAAGCTTTATGAAATAGGCATAATTATTCCAAATTCAGAGGAGAAAGTAAGACCCAGACCTCTGATGTAACTTGCCAAGGTCTTGTAAACACTACAGCACTGAAGAGAAATTCAAACCCAACTAAGTTTGACACTCAAGTTACTCCCCTTGACCATTATGTCTTCCTTGACAATTAGAGGCTAGGGAAGAAGAAAGGAAAGTAAAAGTTATATCTTTAAACAAATACTTGTTTAAACCATCTGACAGAGTCTTTGCCAACCTATCACTCATATAAAACCTAAGGAGAGAGACTAGAAATCAGAAAACACGACCCAGTGAAATCCCAAGTCTTTATGCAGAAGTCCGTTGATGAGAAGGGGCAAAGGGACAGATACAGAAAAGCAAAGCCTGGCAGATTCTGTGTTCCCTTCACATAGGCACCAATGTTCTTTTCTACATCTTAAAACGACCACTATTTCATTTTTTCTTCAAAATAACTTGAGATGTTATTAAACAAATTATTTTTAAATACAGTTGTTAATTAATATTTTTCAATAACAGAAATGGGTGATTAGAGAAACTATCCCCCATTTTTATTTTGAAGGTAAATGTCAAGATAGTTCTAAAGGCTCCTCACAAATTAAAGTTTCACATGTCATAGTACTTCAGCCATACTGTAAGTTAATTTTGTGCTGGTAACAATTCAATAATAGTTTTATTCATACTTACATATACTATTTTTTAATTAGTTTAGAGTTTTGCTATGATAATTGTAAGCATTGATTTTGACCTGTCAGAAACTCAATGAGAGAATTCAAATGATTGGAATTCTTTCCTCTAACTATAATTACCTATTTGAATGAAAAAGAGACAAAGGACAAGTAAGCAAGCAGCAAATAATACAGACAAGCATTATTTAATTTTAATTACTTTTTTAGTTAAATCCAATAATTGGCATACCTCAGTTCCCCTGTAATCATATTACCATATTACTTCACTCTAATTTTTATTATTTTTTCCAGAGAATTCATTAATATAGTAACAAGGCAACTAATTAAATGTTCTCTATTAACATCAAAAGGGGTTTTCTATGATGACTTGCAGTAAATTTAGAATTTAAAAAAGTTAATTTTTAAGATAATACAATAATATTTCAATTAATTAGGATAAATAGGAGTCAGCCAGTCATAGTGTTAGGGAAACGAAAGTCAGTAGAGAAACAGCAGAGGTAAGATCTGAGGCAAAAGAGAGCATATCTAGAATGGCCAGAGGGCTAAAAGGCATAAAATGAAGCTGAAGAAAGAAAAGGACAACTAGATCAGGGAGGTTTAATGGGCCTTGGCAGGAAGTCTGACCTTTAGTT
The DNA here is from genome assembly GCF_009764315.1 of Trachypithecus francoisi. Classification (NCBI taxonomy): domain Eukaryota; kingdom Metazoa; phylum Chordata; class Mammalia; order Primates; family Cercopithecidae; genus Trachypithecus; species Trachypithecus francoisi. The sequence continues at coordinate 70,971,256 of NW_022681454.1, forward strand.
AAGAGTAATGGGCTCTTTTTGAAGAGTTTTACCCCAGAGTGTTGTACGAATGGTTTTAAGTTTTTCAAGAGATCTCTCTAGATGGTGAAGGTGGGGGCAAGAATTGATGTGGGTAGAGAAGTTAGGAGACCACTGCAGTGATTCTGAAGATGATAGTGGCTTAAAGAAAACAGTGCCAGTGAATATGGGGAGAAGCAAACACATTTTAGATAAAGGAGATATATGTGTGTGAAAGAACATGTATAATCAAAGCAATGAATACTTGGTAACTGAATGAATGACTTGTTTTAGAAAGACAATGACTTCCAAGGGGCCTTACGTGGTGATTTTTTTATTCTTAATACATTGAACAAGGGGACCTGTCTTGTTCAACATTTTACAAAAATTTTTGAAAAATACAAGTAAACATTAACTTTTATGCTTTCCCCAATATACTAAAAAAAAGTTTTCCAGATAAATGATGCTTACATCTTTAAAGCAAACACTTTCACATTTCCTATACTATTTTGAATACATATTATACAGAGCTTTATTCTTGTTAAAAAAAAAAAGCCAGATTTTCAGATTTAGTTAATGTTCAACATCATTATTACCCTTCTTAACTCTTTTTTTCCTTATCAATTATGCCCTGCTGATTTCTTTACAACCACTTATTAAACAGTTAATATAATGTATTTTAAATAAAATGAAATTTTCTTCAGATTCTGGAAAAGATTAAGGAATATTTTCTGGAGATATCTTTCTCGTTGTTTTTCTTCAACATGTTCTGTTATCTTGCCAAAAACTATCTTTCCTACCTCACTGAGGAGACTAGGCAGAAATCCCTCAATTCACTGCGCTACCCCAGTTCCACCAACATATCTGCATCACACCTATCATTATTTATTCCATTCAATCTCAGTGGAAATGGATCCTCCTGCCTGGCTTCTTTTAGCTTACTGGACAAATGTCCTTCCTGAAATCCAATGTAGAGGAATTGCTCTACCACTATTCTGGATCACATTCTCTACACAACCTCACATCACAACTATAACAGTAATTCTCCTTTCCTATATTCTTAATTTCTCTATCACTGGTTCTTTTCCATCAATATATCCATATTCATAATTCTTTCAACTTAAAAACATCCTAGCCCAGGTGCAGTGGCTCATGCCTGTAATCCTAGCACTTTGGGAGGCTGAGGCAGAAGGATATCTTAAAGCCAGGAGTTCGAGACCAGCCTGGGTAACATCATGAAACCCCATCACTATTAAACAACAACAACAACAACAACAACAACAACAAAAATTAGCTAGGCATGATGGTGCATGCCTCTGGTTCCAGCTACTAGGGATGCTGAGGTGGGAGGATATCTTGAGCCCAGGAGGTTTAGGCTGCAGTGGGCTTTGATGGCACTACTGCACTTCAAACTGGGCAACAGAGCAAGACTCTACCTCTTAAAACAATAAATAAATCAATAAAAATTAAAACAAAGAAAAAAAAGCCATCCTCTATACCCCTTCTAACAACTATCCAATTTCTCTCCTTCATTTACTAAATTTTTTTTTTTTTTTTTTTTTTTTTTTTTTTTTGAGACGGAGTCTTGCTTTGTCGCCGGGACTGGAGTGCAGTGGCCAGATCTCAGCTCACTGCAAGCTCCGCCTCCCGGGTTTACGCCATTCTCTTGCCTCAGCCTCCCAAGTAGCTGGGACTACAGGCGCCCGCCACCTCGCCCGGCTAGTTTTTGTATTTTTTTTTTTGTAGAGACGGGGTTTCACCGTGTAAGCCAGGATGGTCTCGATCTCCTGACCTCGTGATCCGCCCGTCTCGGCCTCCCAAAGTGCTGGGATTACAGGCTTGAGCCACCGCGCCCGGCCCATTTACTAAATTTTTTAAAAAGCGTCATCAAAGGTTTATGTTCTTCTGCCTATTTAATGGTCAGGTATATTTCATTATTATATCCATTTCAAAGAGAGGAAGACTCAGGAAGATTAAGTACTTTCCAAAGAATATAATCTAGAAGGCAGTTTAGACATTAATTGAATTTAAGATATTTTCATTTAAGGCTTTATTTGCTTTGTAATATAAAACTTGATGCTACCAATGCCACTAAGTATAATTATTGATTTTTTCATGTTTAATTATTTTTCCAAACAGTAATATCATAAAAATTCATCCACATTACGTAAAGAAATACATATGAACATTATACAAACAAATTGATTTTTAAAATATGTGATAGTACTAAATACAAATCATAAAGTTAAAAGTAAGCAAAGGCTTTACCTTTTGTTGAATTAGACAAAAAAGTTAAAAAGAAAAAAAAAATACCTAAAAAGTATACTTGAAATATAGGACAAAGAATGATCCTTTTTGCCAATTTATAACCTAGTGTTACATAAATGTTAAAGTCTTATTCCCTTATTTCTGCTAGTATTTAAATATATAATATAAATAATAAATAAAGTGTTACTTGTGTTTTATTTTATACTACAAAGTAGGTACAAAGATGTAATTTGTGTTAAAGTGGGTAAAAGTGCAATATGATAAATATATTTTATGTGCCAAAATTGAATATGTGCCAAATTCAATTTCATCAGGAACAAATAGTCTAAGAAACCAATGCTGTACTTCAGAAGGACAGTTTAATTGTACATAATTAAACAATATGATGACTACTATCTCAACTAAGTCATATTGAGAATTACAAAAGGCTATTACTCGTAGATAATTTCTATTTTGAACCACTATGTTTTAATTTTTCTAATTCCTTGGTTATCCTTTTTATTTAATGTCGATAAATAATTCCTTCAACAAAATTAACTACTTAATGTCAATACACCTTAGGAACTAAAGTCTTTAATATATTACTTTATTCTGTAAATATTCATTGAGGGTCTACTATGGGCCAGGAACTGTCAGGCATTGAATGTAGAAAGATGGAAAATGGGTGACATAATTGCTGTCTGAGGTAGTTCAAAGAGAATGTCAGTAGCACAGAAAAGTCACAGATTACCTCATGAAACTTCTGAAAATACATTCATTTAAATAAAAGCATTTAACAAATATAACACTAGCATAAGCAAATTATATGAAAATGCAATTCAATATATTGTATCTTAATAACTAATATGCACCTAAATATTACTATCTTTCTAAAATATGATACATTCCAAAGAAACAAGATTTTTTTTTGTTATATCAAGGATTGCAGCTATTCTTCTTTTCAGAAAATGTAAATCAGCTACTTTTTTTTGCCCATATAAAGTACTACTACTGTTGAAAAGTAATGTGAATGTTTTCATATTTCTGCATGGCAGAACTTTCTGAACATACAAAAGTAGATCTTGGGCTAAAGAATAAACTTTCAAACTTGACAGATGATTAAATAGATAAAGACTTCTGGAGAGATTTAACTTTAGCTCCCAGAAGGTTAAGTGTTAATATTTCAAGGGGAGGTAAAACGTAGAGCCATATTTTTATATTACAAAGTATCTGTTTACATTAGGAAGGTTTCTTTATCTCTATCAGAAGATGGCAGCCATGTAACAGCTCTTATATAAATGCCCAGATTCATAATTCCAGGGTTCCTCTTCTGTGATGTAAAATTCCCCTTTTGGTACTTGTAGGTACCATCATCTGGCTCTCATCACATTGCTCTGAAGTGAGAGGTGGAGTGTGAGGAAGTGATGTGGTAATTGCTCTAAGAAACAATAACCTGGCCGGGCATGGTGGCTCACACCTGTAATTCCAGCACTTTGGGAGGCCGAGGCAGGTGGATCATCTGAGGTCAGGAGTTTGAGACCAGTCTGGCCAACATGATGAAACCCTGTCTCTACTAAAAATACAAAAAATTAGCTGGGCGTCTTGGCGGGAGCCTGTGGTCCCAGCTACGTGGGAGGCTGAGGCAGAAGAATCCCTTGAATCCGGGAGGAGGAGGTTGCAGTGAGCTGAGATCGTGCCATTGCACTCCAGCCTGGGCAACAAGAGGGAAACTCCATCTCAAAAAAAAAAAAAAAAAAAAGAAAAAGAAAAAGAAACAAACGAAAAATCAGAATAATGTGTCCTAAATGGAAATGTGTTTGTTTTCAGGATAAAATGAATATAGATATTTAAAACTTATCATGTTCCAAATTAGAATTTAGAAGAAAAAGTATCTTTGAAAACAGAACTTTATTATACTTATTTTCAGGCAGATCAAGTCACTTTGATAGTCAATCAATCATCTTATTCAGCAAAGACAATACACTCATATTCTTTATCTTTTTGTCTTAAGATTTTGGTATAATAGAAAGGATAGTTTATAGTATAAATATAAGGCAACCTATAGAAAACAAAAATAAAAATCACTTACTTGATGTTATCAAGACAGCCTGATTCAGGTTTCAGTATAGCAGTATGATGAAACATTTTATATAAAGCAATCCCAAGGAAGATTACATTAAGCTGGAATGCAAAAGGTAGTGTTATGTAGCATAATTGGAGTAGGAAAAAAAAAAACAAATCTATTCTCTGCAACAGATGAGTTGTTCTGGGAAATTAGGTCTCACTACACTTTTAAAGGAATTGGATCATAGATGACTGCCTAGTGTTTTAGTAAAGGCAAGAAGCTACTTTTGAGAATTGGGATACTACTGAGTTACAAAGCACTACTATGCCTGCTATGCCAAATCACACAAATACAAAATCAGCATCAGCTGGAATGATGCTGTGGAAATTGTGAAACAATTCAAAGTCTAGTGTATGTCAAAACAAAAACAATACATTTTTAGGTGTGTTACTATTTCTACACTCTGAACATTTATCTAAATTTATTGTTTAGTGACATGTTTTCAAATACTGTATTACAAAAATGCAAATACTAAAATCAATATATTTTTGTATAGCTAGTTCAAAAGGATTATAAAATGTTGGTTAAATTCTGATGCTACAATAAACTAGGACTAAAGTAAAGGGAACCACCCGTGGTATTGTCATGTCACTGGAAATACAGAAAGCATAAATTTTATTTTATTTTATTTTATTTTTTTGGAGGCGGAGTCTCGCTCTGTCGCCCAGGCTGGAGTGCAGTGGCCGGATCTCAGCTCACTGCAAGCTCCGTCTCCCAGGTTTACGCCATTCTCCTGCCTCAGCCTCCCGAGTAGCTGGGACTACAGGCGCCCGCCGCCTCGCCCGGCTAGTTTTTGTATTTTTAGTAGAGACGGGGTTTCACCGTGTTAGCCAGGATGGTCTCGATCTCCTGACCTCGTGATCCGCCCGTCTCGGCCTCCCAAAGTGCTGGGATTACAGGCTTGAGCCACCGCGCCCGGCCTAGCATAAATTTTAAAACAAAACAAAACAGAAAAACAGAAAGCTCTGATGTAAACTTCATATATCACACACAGGTAAACTGTATAAAAAACCACATAGTGAGTTGCCCTTTACCACTTGATTAATTTATATATTCCACAACTTGGCAATAAAAGCGCTCCTGAAATTCTCTCAAAAATACATGTTCGTAATACTTTATCAATCATCCCCAAATCCAAAAAGTCTGCAAAATGAAAGTTTTTTTTTTAAAAATCCATTCAGTGACCAAAAAGCCTAACCTGAAGTAAATCTATGTGGTGGGTAAACCTAATTTGAATTGACATAAGGCTGTCCATGGTCTTTCCACTATTTGCTCTTACTTTTCCTTTTTTTTTTTCTTTCTCTGTTGAAATATTGTATTTGATTACAGAGTGCTGCCTAGTCTCCACTGTATTTGTTGATGTATTTGATTTTGGGTAACTGCCTATTCCTCAATAGGGTTATTGTGTATTATGCAGTGTATGTACCATATTATCTTTCCAAAGTCTGAAAACTTTCTGATTCCAAAATACATCTTGTCCCAAAGATTTCAGATAAGAAACTGGAGACCTATATTTATCCAAAGTCAATAGGCTAACATTTTATTCACAAAATGAATAGCAACTTTGTATTTTTAAAATGGTAAGTATATAAGCAATTATACTAACAGTTTTATCTAAATTCAGTTAATCCATTTTTGAAATCAGAATATTATGGATCTAAAAACGGAAAAGGAAGCATGATTCCAGAATGTATGCCTAATGCGATTGTGCCATTCTCAAGTAAAGTGTTAAAGTTTTGCTTTTAAATTTTAAAGTTTTCAAGATTCATTTAAAAAACAAAGCTGATAGGAACAGTCAGGTGTTTTCCCACTTTTCTAAGTTCTATCAGTTCCCAATTCAAATTATCTAAAAGAAAAATAATGGAAATACACTGTTGTCAACCTTAGAGTCATCCCTGTTCAAATATCTATGAAACCAAATAGATTATGTTGGATTGGACCCTTGAGTAGCTACAACACTCCATAAGCTTTTGTAAATGCATATTTTCTTTCCCACCAGTTTTGATTAACTATTTTACAACATAAAATAGACTATAATGAGTGTTTAATTGCTTGAATTATGTTGGGTCAAATAAGGACATGCTTTCCCCAAATTAACCTCTGTAAATTAAAGACAGTCAGAACTGGGATAGTGAAAGTTTTATATCTTGAGCTGGGAAACACATAGTTAATTAGGAATTCTTACCATAATTATCAAGGTTGCTGGTCCTATAAAACTCCAAATGAAGTAGGTGTCAAGTCGGAGCCAACATCTGCAATGAAACACAAGGGAGAGAAGGCATTCAAGGACTGGGTATGGGACATACATCAAGAGTGAGCGAGTGACAGAGAAGAATGTGAGCTGCAAAGCATTCCACTGGGAGACAGGAAATATTACATTGCTTGTTCATTTAAATGCTGAATTATGTGCTCAATTTCTGACAGCACTATTGATGGAGTAAGATAATTACCCCTGGAGGAAGCAGGAAAAAATGGCACTGGGCCTATTTGCTCAGGCCTTTTGTGTCTGTCATAGACACTTAAAAAAAAAAAAGAGAGAGAAAGAAAGAAAAAGCCATACACGTAGCCATTAAATCGAGGAGCTTTAAGCTATCCTTTTCTCTTCAATTATGGTGCTACATAACCTGTCTATCAGCTGTCAGGCAAAGTGACATTTTCCTGTTAAGAAGATCTGAGGAAATGCAGTACAAAGAAGAAATAAATTTGGTATCAGAAGATTGAAGTTTAATTAGGTTGGGCAGCCAACCTTTGAGATTTCTGGAGTCTGAAAAAGTGCATTGTTACTGCTCATTCTTCTGGGGTAGCAAATGATCCTTAGCATCCCATGAAGTTGATTCATGACCCGGAAGTAAATTATTAATCACTTAATTTCAGCTACATTTAGTACTCCCCCAATTCTTAAAACCTCTGGGAAATTACATTTTCATTCTTCAGGATGACAGGAAGACAAAATGGAAGTGACTAGTTATGAGAAAGATTAATGTAAATTTTGAACAAATTACATTTGATGTTAAAAATAATATCTTGAATTATTTGCCATTTTGCTATAGTTGAGGCATAAGAAGAAAATAGCTCCAGTGGTAAATATTCAAGTCTGGTTTGCTATATAATATAAACATGCAAATCCTAAGTACTCAAATATTTCTGTGATTATAAAAGTTACTTAAACCTAAGTAATAATGGAATAACAGAAAAACTGTCAAGAAGGGAAATTAGAAATGCCTATCAAAAAAGGAATGAATAAATACAATATTTTCTATTCATATGATGAAATGTTATAAAACAGTTAAAAAGGGGGAAGTAGATCTACATATGTCAATAGGATACATAAAAAAACAAACAAAGTTGGGGGCTGGGTGCGGTGTCTCACATCTATAATAACAGCACTTTGGGAGGCCATGGAGGGTGGTTCACTAGAACCCAGGAGTTTGAGACCAGCCTAGGCAACATGGCAAAACCTTGTGTCTGCAAAAATTAGCTAGGCATGGTGGTGTGTCCCTGTAGTTGCAGCTACTCAGGAGGCTGGGGTGGTAGGATCACCTAAACCTGGGTGGTTGAGGCTTCAGTGAGCTGAAATCACAGCCCTGTGCTCCAGCCTGGGTGACAGAGTGAGACCCTGACTCAAAAAAAAAAAAAAAAAAAAAAAAGTTGAGTAAAAAAGTAAGGTACAGAATCTAAACTATATCAAATGTATATATATATAGTGTGTTAAATATACACACACAGAGACATTAAAACTATACACAATATATTTTTGATGGATATATATATGTTATTTTATTTAATGGGAAGAAAAAAAAAATCACCAAACTCATGTTAGTGGTTGCCTCTCACATAAGAGTAGAGAGCACTAGAAGTGAACAAAATGGGCTTTAGTCATATGTTTTGGGTTAGTAATTACTGTTAGCAAATACACTAAAATGCTAACAGTTTTAACATCTGAGTAATGGAGGCAATGATGTTTATTATGGTTTTTGGCTTCCTTTACTTTGCTATAACTTTTAAACTTATTTTAAGAGCTAGATTTTTAAGCCAAAAAAAAAAAAAAAAATCTTGAACCAAATCAGATTGCCTACAAAAAGCCCATTTTAAAACAATGAAGAGGCTGGGCACAGTGGCTCACCCCTGTTATCCCAGGACTTCGAGAGACTAAGGCAGGAGGATGGCTTGAGCCCAGGAGTTCAAGACCAGCCTGGGCAATATAGTGAGACCTCATCTCTACAAAGAAAAAAAATATTAGCTGGGGATCGTGATGCATGCCTGTGGTCCCAACTACTCAGGAGGCTGAAGTGGAAGGATGGCTTGAGCCCAAGAGGTCAGGCTGTGGTAAGTCATGAACCCGGCACTTTACTCCAGTCTGCCAACAGAGTGAGGCTCCGTCTCAAAAAAAAAAACAAAACAAAAATGAAAAACGAAGTCTGGCCTTCTTCTATTAAGTTAAATACATGTAAACTAATTTCAGTAGAAGTACAATAGGCACTCTAAAAAGAAACTGACTACGAGTTCCCATTTTTTATGTAGACAAGATAATTTCTATATTCAAAATAAACACAATAATCCTGTTTGAAAAAATGCTATTAGTGAAGCAATCAATGTTTAAACACCACTGGTTTGTTTGGATAATTAGTTACCCTTTTGTTGTGGTGGTGTTCAAAAAACTTGGTCATATGAAATAGAAGTGTAGTGCTAAATATAAGCAGAAACAAACCAGAGAATTCAAGGTTGAAATATGAACATTGTCTTCATTCTGATCATAGGCTAGCTTGTCACCAATGTAATAAAAGAGAGAGAGATTGGGTGCATGTGTGTATGAGAGAGACAGAAAAAGAGAGAGTGACAGACCGGGGAAGAGAGAGAGAGAAAAAAGAAACTCTTGGGGAAGGAAGATTTTCAAAGGTCTGAGTTCTGAACAAATATCCTTTTTTCCCTCAGGGTAAAAACAATGAAGGAGGCTGGGCACATGGCTCAGGCTTGTAATCCCAACACTTTGGGAGGCCGAGGTGGGCAGATCACTTGAGGTCAGGAGTTCAAGTCCAGCCTGGCCTACATAGTGAAACCCCGTCTCTACTAAAACTACAAAAATTAGCCAGGTGTGGTGCCTGTAATCCCAGCTAATTGGGAGGCTGAGGCAGGAGAATCTCTGGAATCTGGGGGCAGAGGTTGCAGTGAGCCAAGATTGTGCCATCGCATTCCAGTCAGGGCAACAAAACGAGACTTCATCTCAAAACAAGAACAAAAACAAAAAAACAATGAAGGACGAGACCAAAACATGGACGTTTTCCCAGACTAGATCAGACACACACACACACACACACACACACACACACACAACTGCAGCCCATGAATGCTGCTGAAATTATAGCAACATAATACAATAGTAATAGTACGTTTTAAGAATGACTTAATAATATAACTCTCATTATTTTGTAGGTCAAACAAGTTTTTGAAAGCTAATCTAAGAACTAAAACACGTTTTCAGAAAAATGTTTAATAGGAAAATGTGTTTCATAATCTTCTATAGAAGATTATTTTACAAGTTAAGGAATCTTAAACAAATACCTTTATATTATTAACAGTTGTCTTGGACTAAGGGAATTTTAAAATATTAAATAATCTTACCAAATGTTTCAATAAAGTATAATAGTATCATTAAATTACAGCTTTGCAAAACTTTGCTTTTTTGAAAATGATCTCAGCTTAGCTAACGCTTTATTTGGAGATATGCTTTCAGCATAGTGATATTTTCTAAATGTAAAAGGGCATTTCAAAATGATTATTTTTATTCTTTAAGAAAAATTTTTATATCAGTTTGGCAAAATAGATTTACATTTCCTTTGGAACTGAACAGTGAAAGAGGCAATATAAAATAAGTAATATGTACTTAACAAATCATCCCTCCATGAGGGCTGATGGGGCTTTACTCTTTTCTGAAAGGCTGTGTGGCAAGAATCCCTTTTCTAATTTGATTGCCATATGGCCACACCTGCTGTTGTTTCTGGCCACATGCTGGCTTTCTCAAAGCCTTCTGTATTTCCTCTTCTTCCTATTAAGTACCTTAAAAATTTGCATGATTCCTGTCCCAGTTCACTGTGCCTATGTTAAAACAATTCACTCAGCCTTTAAGGTGGAGAAGAATATTACGTGAGGTGTATGTATACATGCCTGAGAACATATATCCTACCTCAGAGTTATAAGTCTGACCATTCAATGACATTTAGATACAAGGTAAAAACATTGGTTAAGGTGAGACAAAGCTAGAAGAACAATTTATCACACTAAACACACTGAAGTCCAGCTTGTGAATGGTAAGATAGACCCGCTATTGAAGAATACAATTTATCTGAAAATTGCCTTTATCTATCTAGCAACATTTAATTTGTGAAATTAGTAATTTGGATTGGCCATTCACACTTAATTTTTAAGATATGGCAATTTCTTTTTTATAAATGAAATTCAATCATTGTCTATCATCTATACATTATATTTATAAAAGTACTGTAACAAAAGACATAAGAGACTTGAGAAAGCAGGTGCATTCTGACCACATTCATGTTTATTTGAGGCAATAGTAAAAACTTTTTGATATTAGATATATCCTGTAATTCAAAGAAACACTTGTCATATACCACAAACCTTGACTTGACCTCCTTTTCATTTATCTAATACAAATATGTTGTTGAAATTCATTTTGTAGCATAATTTTTTTCAAATAAAAAAAGTAACATATATTGCTAGCTACATGATGAAGTCTTACTGAATTATACAAGTTTATTGATTTCAAAACTCTAAAGGACTGGTGTTAACCCACAAGAATAAGTAGTCTTTGTCCTTGTGAATTACTCTATTTCAAAATATTAACCAAAGTTTTTTTGGGTAATGTAAATTAGCAATATGTTTGTTTCACTTTCTACAGGATGCTAAATCACAGACTGAATTATTCTTGATGAGTATTGAATGTAACCAGTAAACAATCGTTGGCTACTATTAGATCATGAAATTCACAAGGCTTAATCATAGCAAGTTGTTTATGAGAACTTTTAATTATATAATATCCTTTTCTCTGTAATATTTGCCAACATTGTTATATTTGTAATATATATATTTATATGTCATATTATAAATATATATTTGTGTATTGATGCATTATAAATATATTTGCATATAAATATAATATGTAAATATAATATTCATATTATATATATATATCTGGCAAGATTGAGAGAATAAGAAAGGAATAAACTGGACAAGAAAGAAGGACAAGAAGAGAAAAAAGGGACAGGTATATACATCAAGTATAATAAATCTGGTCCTCAGTTTATTGCATAATATGATTGTTAGGGATTTTTTTAATGCCATTTTCATCACAGCACATTCATACAGCTAATATTGAAATACTTTGCAAGCAAGTGCATGAATTTTAAAAAAAGGTTGGTGGAGTGATACAGGGATGCAGTGAAATCAGTGGTGGCCAAGACTAGCATTTGAGGTTCTGCTACAGTTTTGGATCTTAGAATTAAACACTACCTCTAATATATCAAGAATAGATTGTGTTGTCTTTATTTCCTCAACATGTTATAGTTTTTAAAAGAGTTTCATTATTTTTTTTTCAGCAAAATGCATACTACATTCTATGATGGACTATAAAGGTAAGAATTATAACTATTATAACTTATTAATACTACTAAATGTTGAGTGATTGCCATGGTCTCATCTTAAGACGATATCATAAGAATTGTGTACAAGAAGCCCCTGTGACACAAGTTTACCTATATAACAAACCTTCACATGTACCTCTGAACCTGAAAGGTAAAAACAAACAAACAAACAAAAAAAACAAGAATTGTAATCACTACTCTAGTGAATGGTTGCTTTTTAATGCAATCTATTTTATAATTAAAAACAATGTTGCTGATCATGTCTGTATTTCTTCATTTGTATCAGCCAAATAATAGTACCAGCAGGCCGGGCGCAGTGGCTCAAGCCTGTAATCCCAGCACTTTGGGAGACCGAGACGGGCGGATCACGAGGTCAGGAGATCGAGACCATCCTGGCTAACACGGTGAAACCGCGTCTCTACTAAAAAATACAAAAAGCTAGCCGGGCGAGGTGGCGGGCGCCTGTAGTCCCAGCTACTCGGTAGGCTGAGGCAGGAGAATGGCGTAAACCGGGAGGCGGAGCTTGCAGTGAGCTGAGATCCGGCCACTGCACTCCAGCCTGGGCGACAGAGTGAGACTCCGTCTCAAAAAAAAAAAAAAAAAAAGTACCAGTAATAATAAAAGTTCTAATTTAATAAATGCTTATCTATGCTAGTCATAGATGTCTAGCATATGCTTTACATATATACATATTGTTTATATACAAATATATACTTTGTGTATATACATACTCTGATTCATAAATACACACACACACACACAGAGTTTCAAACATTGGAAGAGTCTTGCAAGGTACTTATAATAACTCCCACTTTACGGATTAGGAATGTGATACTCGGGTAAACTACCCACAGACACACAGATAATAAGTAGTTGAGACTGAATTTTATTCTAGTCTACCTGACTCCAAACTCACTGTGGCTATTAGATGTTTCTCCAGAGAATAAAGATATAAATTATAAAACAACTAAAGGTGTAGCTTGGTTGATAATTAAAAATTCTCAATGAGTAGGTGAGAAATTTATATGCTGTATATAATGCACAGATTACTGAAACAGTTCTCAAGTCAAAATATCAGATCTTTCTAAATATAAGGTCATCTCAATGTTAGCGAAACTTTTAGTATTATTAAACAGCTTCACTGCAATATGATTTATATATCATAAATCATTTATTTAACAGAGTATAACTCCAAGGTTTTTAGTATATTTAAGAGTTGTGAACCCATCAGCATAATCTAATTTTACATTTTCATTTTACCAAAATGAAACTCTGTACCCACCAAAAGTCACTCCCCATTTTTGACCTCCCACTGCCCTACAATGACCCATCCACCCTCTTCCCAATTGTAGCAACCACTATATTTTCTGTCTTTAAAGATTTGCCTATTCTGGACATTTTATATATATGCGAACATATAATATATAGTCTTTTATAACTGGCTTTAGTCACTTAACATAATAATTTTAAGGTTTATGTATTTTATGGCATGTGTTAATACTTCATTTTTATTGCCAAAAAAACACTCCATCATTTAGGTATTTTACATTTTATCTTTTCATCAGTTGATGGACATTGGGTATTCCCATGTTTTGGCTAACATAAATAATGCTGCTATGAAATCTTGTATACAAGTTTTAACATGGTCCTTAGTTTTTATTTTTTAGTTTTTGATAAATACTTAGGAGTGGAATTGCTGGATCAAAACTATGTTTAACATTTTGAAAATCTGTGGAACGAGTTTCTGAAATAGCTAGCTACACCATTTGACACTCCCATCAGCAATATATGAGGGTTCTGATTTTCCACATCTTCAACAATGTTTGTCACTATGTACTTTTTAATGTAGCCATCCTAATCAATAAAGTCATGATATATTATACATGATGCTCTAGATGTCCAATGATAGCTGTGGAAGTTGTTACACTTCTTTGATTCCAATTAGAACTCAGGTCCAATATTCAATTTTAAGTCTAGCATTTCATTGCATTTTAAAAATAACAGCACAGTGGTCCTGATGATCTCTGACATAGTTCTAGTATGGATAACTTCTTAATAGAAAAAAATTATGCTCAACCCAGAATTCTTGTATATATGATGATAATTTTACATGTCCAATCAATCATTGGCTTTCTGGATGATAAAATGATGACACAATAACCCTTCAGCATTTACTACACATACACATAAAATGCTCTTGGCCTTGAATAAAATAGTATATAAACATATACATGTACTCCCTGTAGACATATTGAATGACGACCTTCATATGTCAATAACAAATACTTCTCCATTATCTGTACTATTTCCTACTGGCCAAGCTATAGTCAAACACACCTGGTGATAATATTACAGCAAGACAGATGCTTTATGTCAATGAAATGTTATAAGAACATTTTATAACATCATATAATAATTGCTTAGAAAAATACTCCTTAAGTGAAGAAAATACGATTTTCTATGAATTTGAAATGCTAAGGAATTGTGAACAAGGTAATTAAATAAATCTATGCATATAACTTGCAGGTACCATCAAGTTCAATGTTCCTTAACTAATCTCTTTCTTGAATAATACTCTAATCTGATATCTTTAAAAAATCTATAATCACTTTTCTACCTACATGATTATGCTGGTTAGATGATGAAGTGAAAATAAGGAAGTCTGGGGTCTTTTAACTAAGAAAGGAGAGATTACCCCTTTTAGAGATACTCTTAAGCTAGTGAGCTGGGAAGACAAATGTAAAATTTAATAGATAATTTACAACAATTTTCAGATCATAAAATTTGATTCCAATTATTTTTAACAGCTTGGCTATTCTTCTAGTACTCAAGAATATTCTGATCGATTATAAATGTTCATGACTTCATCCACATATTTAGAAACCACTCATCAATTTTTTAGCCCAGATTTTCTCTCCTAGACAATTCTCTGGGCTTAACCCCTTCCCAGTGTCCTCTCTCCCTCTTCCTGGTACCCACTTCTAATTCCTTCTTCCAATCGACTCATGATGGTAACCACTGCTTTTCCATACATGAGATTGAGTGGAAAATGCTATAAACTATCAATGTGATTTTTTTCTTTAAATAAAAATTTACTGTTCAAACAGTTTGCATGCTTTGGTAATATTGGAATAATTAAAGTTTAAATGAAGTGATTAGTTTCAGGTCATAAAACCAAAGTATTTAGCACTGAATTTCCAAATCTGTCCCATTTGAATTATTGTTAAGTCAGTGCCAGCCTTCGCTATAGTTTTCTTCTGACAGTATCATATTGATGTCATCCCACTGAATATCTATATGAATAACAGTATGAGAGACATAAAAAGATATAAGAAAGAGGTAAATGAAAATAAATGCCCATTATTAACAGTGCAATTTATACCTGTGGTCTACTAGCAGAGTTTTTTTTGTTTTGTTTTGTTTTGTTTTTAAGATTATTGTTTTTCAAAATGGATTTTTAAAATATCTAATTATTTTAACCAAATGTTATTCTAAGTACATTCTTGAATATAATGTCAGTACAGATAAAAAGGTTTTGTTAAACAAATAATGGCTCCTTACAAGCACTGCAAATTGATGGCAAATTAAGCAACTTCTCAGAATCAAATTTGTATGCGTTGTGTGTATGTGTTTTATATAAAATAATAAATTCAATAGCCCTAACAACATTTCATAGAAAAACGTCAAAATCCATCAGCCAGATGGAATATGATATTTATCTCCATATCTGTCAAAATAGCATTTATTTAACCTATTAAACAATTTTATCTCTGATTTTATCTTCTACCATTAATATAATTCTCTACATTTTAGAAATGTAAGGTATTATTATTATATTAAAGGTTTCAGAAATAAAGCCTCATTGTCAGTATAATAAACAAATACATTAAGAGGAGAGAAAAGGGAGATATGTCTATTATCTGAATTATTGTAATAGACATTCAATGGTTTTATTCTAGATGTACTCTAAGTGGGCAAGTCTGAAGAATAAAAACTTAAGAAACATGAAGTTGCAAAAACAAGTAAAAAAGATTTCCAAGACATACAATTTTACTGTATTGAGCTTAATAATAATTTAAAGAAAATAGTTAACAATATTTCTCCAATTTCTGGCTAATTCCACTGTATTATAGGCTGTGGACTATACATTTTCATACTTGAAAAAATCAGTGTAGTACAGAGGAAGGTGACACTGCAAACAAACAAACTTGAGACAGCAGAGATGTGTGCAAAAAAGATGCACGTGGTGAGCAGGGAGTGGGAAATGTCATATTAAATAAAATAAAAGCAGGCAGGGCATGGTGGCTTGCGCCTGTAATCCCAGCACTTTGGCAGGCCAAGGCTGGCGGATCACCTGAGGTTGGGAGTTCAAGATCAGCCTGAAAAATATGGAGAAACCCCGTCTCTACTTAAAAAATACAAAATTAGCCAGGCATGGTGGTGCATGCCTGTAATCCCAGCTACTCGGCTACTCTGGAGGCTGAGTCAGGAGAATCGCTTGAACCCGGGAGGCAGAGGTTGTGGTGAGCCAACATCGTGCCATTACACTCCAGCCTGGGCAACAAGAGTGAAACTCCGTCTCAAAAACAAAATAAAACAAAATAAAAGCAATGCACAACAGCAGGAGAAACTGGAACAAAGACAGTCTCGATGATAAGAAACAAGATATATAATTCTATATATAGAAATCCTTTGAGTTGCGTAAAAATTAATGGCTTATATTTTCATTGCGATGTCTTGATTAAACCCTGATGGAAACAATCTGTTCAATTCAACTTTTCAAGTAAACACCATGGCTCAGTACTGGTTCTCTTTTCAGTATCTGCTTCTTCAGTGGGCAAAACAGCACTGTACAGATGTTGGACTGCATGAATTCCAAAAAAGTAGAAGTTAAACATTTTTTTACATGTATACTGAAGGCTTCTCTGTGGACAATGTATTTAAAATGTACAAGACACTAAAATGTGTTATGCCTGCTTGTGAAATAATTGAAATAATGAAATTTTCTCTGTCTTTTCCTCTTTATTTTCCATCTACCCTCCCTTTTCTCTATATCTGTTTTGCTTCTCTTTGTGTTGGAAAAAGTGATACTTGCAAAACTGAACTGTTATTAAGGCTTGTTTTAAATCAGTGCCTGGGAAATAAATTAGCCCCTAGTCTCACACAGTAATCATGTCAGTAAATGAGAGCTTCCAGTTATGGTGCAGGAAATTAAAGCAATGATGGCCAAAGCTTTAACAAAGTCACAAGAGATTACATATTATTGATTCTAAGAAAAGATAGATTTCTACTATCCAAAAAATGACATCTGTCTCAAAGTAAATGACTAAAACACAAACCAAACAAACTGAATGAGTTCAGAAACAGGACAATTTCCAAATACCTAAGGAGAAAAAAATTAATGTAAAATAAAAATGTAATTTGGAACTTCAAGAGAGCAAAATGCAGCTACTTAGCAACAATATTTGAAATAGTATAAGGTCACAGATAACTATATTACTCAATTTCGTGGTAGAAAATGCACTGAGAAGAATGTAAAGTCCCATGATCTAGGTGAAATGACTGCTAGGGGCTTTCTTTTTTTTTTCGATGAAAATATTCTAAAATTAGACAATAGTGATGCATACATAATACCATGAGCATCCTAAAAACAACTGAATTATATGCTTTAAAAGACTGAATTTTATGTTATATGAATATGTCAAAGATATTATTTAAAAAAACAAACCTATATCAACCTAACACCCTTAAGATATCTTTAGGGACAACCTCAGATAATGTGTTTGTGTGTGTGTGTGTGTGTGTGTGTGTGTGTGTGTGTGTGCGTGTGGTTTTTTTTGCTAATCCTAGTCTGTATCACAGATGTCACTGGAATTAACAGAAAAAAATCACAGACTTGATTACAATTCACAAAGGTGAGATTAAAAAAATAGTTATTGGCATATTTAGACAAATGGTTTTATACAGCCTGTCACTGTACTCAAGACAAAGACTCAATGTGAAGAAGTCTTCTTTTAATTGTAGTGTTGGTGCCTAAAATAGCATAGTTCACATATGCTGTTTTAACTATGCTCCCAATAATTCTGGCGTCGTCTTCTTGTCGTTCCCGTTTTATGAATCCTCACTTCTGAGAAGCAAGCTGTTTTACTACCAGCATGTTCAGACTGCTGATTGCCGGTGGAAAGTCATGAAATTCGGCTTATTAACTTCTGTACAAATTGAAGTTATCTATCCTCATCTGAGCCTTCACTGCTGTTTGAAAATCTTTTTATTAATATCTAATTGGCTCCTTAGAACATTTTCCATAGTCTTCATTTCAAAGCTTTTCAAATCCGTTCTCTTGACGTGACCTCACCTATTCACTCAATAGAAATCAGCATCTTTTACTTGATGGAAAAGTTCCTCTGCTTCAAAATGTACCTTGCCTGTCCTTTTCTTCACACTCACCTCAAAAAAGTGAGGTCATTTTACAGTTTCAAAAAAAAAAAAAAAAATTCCTAGTTGATTTGAAATAACCTGACTTGGTTTATCTCACATCTGCTACCAACTAACTCTATAACCACAGGCAACGCAATTAATTAATCTAGTATTTCATTTTCTCACCTGTAAAATTCGTGCCATGGACTTTGCAAATTCTAAGACCACTTTTATTAATAAATCAAGAGTTTCCTAATCTTGTGTTTAGTCTTGTGTCATTCTAACCCCCAAGACTTTTCGCTTTCATTTGGCCCATATGTACCATAAGGAATTTTCTCTCTACGAATCTCCTCCTATTAATTTGATTCTTCTAACCCTAGATATGCTTAAGACTTCATATTTAAAATCTTCCTTCATGATTATCACATAAGTTAATATTTTCACTATTTTTCAATCAACTTACTTCCAGGTGTAAATAACACTATTACTACTGACTTATCTCTTCACACCTCCCAATTTGACTTCTGCTTCCAGTACTTTGCAAAAATGGCTGTTGCACTACTTGGGAGGCTGAGGCAGGTGGATCACTTGAGCCCAGAAGTTCCAGCAGCCCAGGCAACATAGAGACCCTGCCTCTTAAAAAAAAAAAAAAAAAAGACTTGTTTTAGAGGTCAAATTTTTTGTTTGTTTGTTTTTGTTTTTTACTTAAGTTAATTTTGACATAAAACACCACTGATGGTGGTTTTTTGTTTTAGTTTTGTTTTGCTTCTTAGAGATGAGTTCTCACGCTGTCATGCAGGCTGGAGTAAGGTGGCATGGTCACAGTTCTCTGTAATCTCAAAGGCTGGGCTCAGGCGATTCCCCTGCCTCAGCATCCTAAGTAGCCTTATAGACATGCACCACTGTGTCTGGTCACTAATGGTGTTTTGAAACACCATCTTGAGACTTTCTTCTCCCTTGCCTTGAATCTGAACCTCATGGCTTTACTTTTTTGGGGCTTTCTAAGCCTCTGCTTACCTCTTCTTTTTCTCTACTTGTATTTTTTCTCCTGAGGCTATGTTCTAAATATGATTATTCATCAGAGGTCTATCTTGGTTTACTTTCTAATCTTCTCATAAAACTTTGATTTACTCTAGAGATCTCAACTGTTATGTGCATGTAGGTTATAAACATATTTTTCTCTGAACTCCATGTTAATATGCTTCACATCTTGATAGGTATGTCTTACCAATTTAAAGCTATGTTGAAAGCAAAATTCATCACTCTACCTCAACGTCTACCCAGGAAAAAAGGGGAAAAACACGGGCTGTCCCTGCTCCTATACTCTTTCTGTTGATGACATAAAAGGCTTTCCAGTGACTTGAACTGACTGTCAGGAAGAAGAGAAGCCAGCAAGGTCAGGGACTGCACCATCCTATACTAGCAAACAGCTCTTCATACAGCTAGTTCTTCCTTTGATTAATGTCTTAATGTTCTGAAGAAAAATAAAATTATGATCTCTTCGTAATTACACAAGGTTATGATGTGGATGTGGAAAAATTATACTGTTTTAAAACAGCATCATGGTAAGTCTCTTTTTCTTTTTACATCATAACCAAAGTATAACCATGGATTGAATTATACACATTTGCTGCTCAGTTTCTTCATTTATTGCTGTGAGGTAATATAAAGACCTTAGCTTCCAAGAAAATCCAACACTTTTATTTCACCTAGATTTAAAGAGAAAGAAAACAATAAACTCACACTTTATCTGTTCCATAACTTCTGTAGTCTACTGCAGCTGACACAGCCACAATGAGTGCAGGCATCCCATAGCCGACCAGATAAAAGTATTTCCTGCGTGAATGTTCACTCTCAAAAACCTCCACCAGCATGATATAAAGCTGCACGCCCTCCAGGAACATCCAGGTGAAGGCAGCCAAGAAGAAGAAATGTAAGAGGGCAGCGAAAACAGCACAGGCAATCTAGGAAAAGGAACAAACGATTTAGTCAAATCACTATCACATGGGATACTGGTGAACTGCCATAAAACCAAATTAAATATTTACCGAAACTGCATTACAATAGGTCTTTAAAATAATCATCTAGGGAAGATTCTTAAAACACAGATATTAAAACTAACATACTTAAATATAATCTATCTTTGAAAACTGCCTTTAACATTAATAATGGCTTATGGATGACAGCATATCATCAGAATAAAAAAAATACTTAGAAAAAATTCTAATAAGAGTCTATGAATAATTATTCCTGAAAGATGTGCAAAAATATTTCAAAATAGATTTTAAGAATTTTTTCTCTTGGCCATAATCATGAGTTAGAGTTAGAGTTAGAACATACTAACCGAGTAAGTTCTTCAATAGTCAATGAAAGAGAAACATTAAAACTAAGGGGAAAATTAAAAAGTGTAGTTAATTGCAGTCTTTTCATGATGAGATTATTACTGTTTGTTTGTTTCATGATGAAATTAATTATTAATAATTGTTTATTTCTCCCTGCCTGGTATCAAAAAGAACTTAAGGTGGTGTTAGAAAATTCATGGTGAACATGAATAAAAATGGATCTACTTAAATGTTCCCAAACTGCTTTCTTTCTTTGATTTTTTTGTTATTGTACTAAATATTGGTTTAGACAAGTTTGGTCAAAAAAGGCAGCCAGTTCTTATTTTTGTATATTTTCTAAAGTACTACAATTTTCAGCTGACCAGCTATCAATTTCTTATCCTTATGTCAGTTCCTGAATTCTCATTTCTTTGAGTTCTTGTTCCTTATAGGAAGCCCTGATTAAAATCTATAACTGCTACTAGAAAAGGGCATCAAACTTACAGAAGTTATCAGAGTAATAGAAATTCATTGGTGAGTATAATCTCTATGAAATGAGACAAAAGGTCAGGTCAAATTTGGGGTTACAAAGATGACAATGAAGGAGAGAACAGGAAGTCTTACATCTGAGGAGCTAGAAAGAAAGCTGGTCCTAAACACTACGTGGAGTGCAGAAAAGGACACCTCGCTAGCAAGGAGAGTAAAGACAAGTTTTGCTGAGCTGCACTCTACCCATGTTTTTCATATCAATCATTGTTCTCTATATTACTTGTTAGAAATGAGTTTTGTGTAGTCTGCAATATTTGGCGAAGTTTTTCATACCATATGTAACATCAGGAAACAAAAATAAGAATAAGGTTTCTAAATGAAAAGAAATCACACAGCATTTGAATTGCAAGCTAACAAGAGAATAAAATGATATATTCTTGGAAAATAACACAATTTTCCATTTCTTGCTTTTTTGAGTTGGAACTTCAACTATTAATTTTTGTTATCATAAGGCTTTACTTTTTTGGGGAAAGAAATGGGTACTTTGATTGCTTATTCATAGGTATGCATTTATGGGGAAAGCTGTCACATTAGTATATGATACCCAATTAAAAATATAATCACCATAATTGTACCCTTTGCAGTCATTAATCATGAATGTGTAATCACAAACATGAATCCAACTGCATTTTTATTGTAAAGTACTCCATACATATGGACACATACCAGAAAACAGCATTAAGTAAGCGAATTATTTATTATGCTCAAAAGTCTTCTACAAAATGAAACTTTTCTGCTCATTTGCAGTTTTACTCATGATTACAAACTGGTATCATGTGCATAAATTTTAAGTAAACTGAAACTGGCTCCAAAAATTATAAGTGGGCATAAAGTCTGTGTAATATTAAGATACTGTCTATTATTTACATTTTCTGTTTGGTTTTACCAAGGCTAGTGCTGTTCCTTTATTTTCCTTTTCTTTCCCTTTTTCTCTTCCTCCTTTCCTTGATACAACTAAATGTAGGGTGCAATAACGTGCAAGGTTAGCACTTAAAGACATGACCAGAACTCATCCAAATATGAAGTGCCAAACAAAAATTGGGAAGAGTTTACATATACTAAAAATGATTTGCAGGTTGTACTATTTTCCAAAATACATCAATTAGAAAAACCTATTTTAGACCTGCAGATTTTCATATAATACTGGCTATTTTTAAGGCATGTTACAAACTTTAAAACATTAATCTATTAATTGGAAAAAAAGATATTCTTTCATTTTCTAAATAATTTTACCAAAGTTTCCTCAATATTGAGCCCTGTGGTTAAAACAAAAGAAAAAAAATGACAATATGTAGTTCCTTAGAAAGACAAGTTTATGAAATAATTTCTGAAGAAATGTACATCTCCTGCATTGCTAATGGGAACACAAAATGGTACAGCCACTTTGGAAGACAATTTGTCAGTTTCTTTAAAGCTAAATATACTCTTACCATGTGATCCACAAATTGTGCTCCCTGGTTTCACCCAAAGTAGTTAAAAACATGTCCACACAAAAACCTGCATACAAATGTTTATAGCAGCTTTCTTCATATTTGACAAAAGCATAACTGACATCTTGGAAGTAGTATCTCATCAGACAATAAGATACTATTTAGCACTAAAAAGAAATAAGCTATCAAGTCACAAAAATGCATGGAGGAAATTCAAATATATATGACAATTTGAGAGACGCCAAGTCCAGGCATGGTGCTTCACATCTGTAATCCCAGCACTTTGGGAGGCTGAGACAGGTGGATTGATTGAGTCCAGGATTTTGAGATCAGCTTGAACAATATGGCCAAACCCTGTCTATTAGAAATACAAAAAATTAGCTGGGCATGGTGGCAAATGCCTGCAGTCCCAGCTACTCCAGAGGCTGTGGTGGGAGGATCGCTTGAGTCTGGGAGGTGGAGATTGCAGTGAGCCAGGATCATGCCACTGCACTCCTGCTTGAGTGACAGAGTGAGACTTTGTGTCAAAAAAGAAAAGAAAGAAAAATCAAAGAAAGAAAGAAAGAAAGAAAAGAAGGAAAGAAAGAGAGAGACCAATCTGAAAAAGCTACATACTAAATGATTCCAATCATATGACATTCTGAAAAGTCAAAACCATGGAGATAGTAAAACAGAAAAATAGTGCTTACCAGAGATTAGTGGGAAAGGAGAGATTAAACAGAGGAAGCACAGAGGATTTTCAAGGCAGTGAAAAAAACTCAGACCCAGAGAATGTACAATACCTAGAGTGAAACCTAAGGTAAACTATGAAATTTGGATGATAATGATGTGTTGATGTAGGTTCCTCTGTTGTCACAAGTGTACCTCTCTGGTGGGGGATGTTAATAATGAAGGACACTATGCATGTGTAGGAGCAGGGAATAGATGGGAAATGTCTGTAGCTTCTGCTCAATTTTGCTGTAAAGCAGTAACTGCTCTAAAAAACGAAAGTCTATTTAAAAATGAAATATACACCTTATTCATAAAGGTTGCTGCTTATTTATGATGATGGGATATGAAAAATGGAAAACTGAGTAAGGCCTGAAAATTAGTATCTATTTTAGATGACTAGAAGAAATGATACTTTCAAACTAAGTGGTTTTAATATTGGCAGTACAGAAAAGCTGGAAGCGGAAAAATTCTTCACTGGTATCAATGTAGGTTGCTTACTGGTTGGTCAGTTCGGTTGATCCCAATCAGGAAGAGCAGTTCTGCTACAAAGAGACTGATGCAAAGGTTCTTGTGGATGGTGTTACGGTCACTCTGGAGCCCGCGGAAAAAGCAAAATGTGAAGATGCAAATCAGGAGACAAACAAGCGACAGCAAAATTCCAACCCACGTGATCACATCCAGAAGGAGGTCATGGACCGCATCACTGTGCTGGAAACACAACAAAAAAGCCATAAGTTGTGCTTATGCATAACCAATTACAAAGTTTTATAAGGGCCTGGATTCAGAAAGCATGATAGTAATAATGCTCAAAATACCCTCTATGCCCACAATGAATAAAGTAACTTAATGATTTGGGTTTTCTCTTCCACAGATAGAGCATTTTATCTTTTCTGTGAGGTGTAAATCAGTTTGATATTCAGAGATGCCAATAGTGTTTGCTTCTTTCTCAGCTACAAACATTTTCAGAATATAAGTAGTTAAAGCAGACCAACTTAATTCTGGCCAAATATTTCAAGGTAAAACATTTTATTTTTTAAATTTGTATCACTTTTTTAGACTAATTTTCAGACCATCTCCACTAGGGAACACTATTTAAAATTTCAAGCTTTATACTTGGGGAAGTTGTATCTCAACTAATTTTTGAATCATCTAAGGAGTTTTAAAATTAAAAATGCAATTCCTTTGTCCTATAAATCTTGTATCATAATTTCCAAGGTTGTGTTATATAAGTATGTATTTTCATAAAGATCCCCAGTGAATTCTGATGAATAGCCACACATGTGTACCATTTATTTTTGGGAAGATCTAAAAGAATGAGGATATTCATTGGATTTATATTCACATTGAATGGATTAGAGACATCAGCAAGTTTGATCTTTGAAGATTTTGCATGAATAGAGCCTGTTATACATTGACAGAAAATAAATATTCAGAATTGCTATACTAAAGTGGCATATAGCAGACGATAGAGCTAAGAAACAAGAAAAAGTTCGTGAACTGTACTGAAACATCATGTTTTGGTTCTGTTAAAATAGTAGGGGAAGCTCTGTGTCTGCCATGTTCCTTGGTTGTCAATTACTTCATTTCTGTCCTTGTTTTAAGATTCAGAACTCTTATTTCCACCTTGAGATATTTTGTCCCTACCCTAAAAAAAACTTCTGTGAAGCTTTAGAATTTATAGAGGCCCAACAAATAAGTATATCAAGATGTTGGAGAAAAGTTGAGAAATTGTCTATGACTGTCAATTCTTTTCCTTCAAGGTTTTTTGAAGAGACCTAAATACCTAACTTCTATCAGTAGAAGAATGGATAAATGATTGGGTAAAAGGTTAATTTGTACAATGATATTTTAAAGAGTAGTAGAAAATCAGTGTACTATATTTAAAGTCACAAACATGGATAATACACACAAATCTAATATTTTTTTTTTAAAAAAAGCAAGATCTATACACTATGACAGCATTTTTGTAAAATTTTAAAAGATGAAAATCAGGCCGGGCATAGTGGCTCATGCCTGTAATCTCAGCACTTTGGGAGGCCAAGGCGGGTGGATCATGAGGTCAGGAGATCAAGACCATCCGGGCTAACATGGTGAAACCCCATCTCTACTAAAAACACAAAAAATTGACCGAGCGTGGTGGCGGGCGCCTGTAGTACCAGCTACTCAGGAGGCTGAGGCAGGAGAATAGGGTGAACCCAGGAGGCAGAGCTTGCAGTGAGCCAATATCGTGCCACTGCACTCCAGCCTGGGTGACAGAGTGAGACTCTGTCTCAAAATAAAAAAAAAAAAAAAAAAAGAAAAATCAATGGCATTGACTTTTATGAATATATGTAAAATTGGTAAAAGTATAAAAATTACATGGAAAAATTTTGACAACAAAGAGTTGTCTTTCTAAGTGATGCCTTTTTGAGCTATATCGATCATACACATTGACTTTTGTTTTAGGATGGAAGTCGCCACATTTAGTTGGCTTCCACACTAAGCCCAATTTTAATCTATATAAATATTCAGGTTTTTCAAATACTGTATGTTCTCACGTATAATCAGGAGCTAAACACTGAGTATTCATGGACATAAAGATGGCCACAATAGAAACGTGGAGCTACCAGAGGTGGGAGGTAGGGAGGGGGGCGATGGTAGAAAACCTATTGGGCACTATGCTCACTCAATACCTGGGTAATGGGATCATTCATACCCCAAACTTTAGCATCACAGAATACACTTATGTAACAAACCTGCCCATGTACCCGATGAATCTAAAATAAATGTTGAAAAAAATGGATTTTAAATGAGGACATTTGAAAAACATATATCCAGATTTTCTTCTTCTTTTTTTTAACTTCATCCTTTCAAAGATTTTTCTGGATGTGGAAATTCTTAGAAGTGAGCCACCATGCTGTAATCTGAATCACAGCACTCCTCATACTGCCAGATATGACTTCACAGTTGTTATTTGATAAAGACCCCCACTAGAATACTGTCAATGAAACAGTTTTGAAATATTCCTGCATACCTCTTGATATATTTCTCAGAAGGAGCTCAGGTCATGAAAGAAAACCACATGAAATTTTGCTTTAACAGCTTTGTTCTCTGGGGGATACTACCAAAGCAGTGTTGGGTCTGCGGTAGCTTAAATTACTTTTAGTGTTTGAGAATGGAGAGTGGTTAGTGCTACCTGGTTCCCTGAATAGACAGCTATTTGCTTTCTTCTTTGACTCAAACGAAAGATGCTGTGATTTGAGAATCAAATACCAACGTTTAGCACAGTAGTCTTTCATAATGGAAAAATGGCAGGCATAACACCATCTCAAATGTATCCTAAAAGACCTAAAACACCCTTTTGAAAAAAAAAGAAAAAAAAAAAAAAGAAGAACAAGAACAAGCAAAAATGATAAGAAACCAAAGAACTCCCACTTTTATCTGGGTAGATGCATTATTAAAAATGTACTTATTTTACTCAGTGCCTTAGTATGCTCTTCAAAAACCCCATGCAGAGTTACTAAGAGAAGAATATCAGATCTTGAAATGTCAGTAGCAAAAATCTGTAGCACTCAAATATAGAACAAGCAAGTCTAGTAAATAAGTCACCTTTTAGTTATGACTGTTTAGCCAGGAAAACATCAACACCAACCACCTATAGTCCATGATACTGGGAGGGCAGCACTCATCAAAGAAAACTCAATACTTGAATTTTACCAGTAACATGAACAGGAAAGAACAATGGTGTATTAGTCCATTCTCACGCTGCTGATAAAGACATACACAAGACTGGGTTTATAAAGAAAAGAGGTTTAATGGACTCACAGTTCCACTTGTAGGCCTCACAATCATGGCAGAAGGTGAAGGGGGAGCAAGACAGGTCTTATAAGGCAGCAGGCAAGAGGAAGTTTGTGCAGGGGAATTCCCATTTATAAAACCATCAGATCTCATCAGACTTAATCACTACCATGAGAAGAGTATGGGGGAACTACCCTCATTATTCAATTATCTCCCCCTGGCCCCACCCTTGACACATTGGGATTATTGCAATTCAAGGTGGTATTTGGGTTGGGACACAGTCAAACCATATCAAGTGGACACTGAATGTAAATAACAGATGTAAATATGAAAAGCCTTGTTTATAATTAATAGTCTGCCATAATAGAACTTCTAGGAAGGAAGTCCATGCATGGAAAAAAGCAAACTCCTTTCAAGAGGACGACCCCTTGAATTAAACTCCTAGGTATAGTTGTATCAATGTGATAATGGCACAAGGATTCCTTTCTGAGATTGCATGTTTGTGAACACTACATAACTCAATCACCTATAAGACAAACTATATGCCATTATGTACCTTGAGAGCAGGCATTATATTAATTTTATTAATATTACATCCTAGCACCTAGTACTGTGCTTAACATTAAAGCAATCTATAAAAATATTTGATTTTGAATAATTATATTCCCACTTCTATTAGGCTAAATGCCTTAGAGCTGAACCCTCTCATATCAGTACAGCTTTAGCACCCATTTAATCTCCACTTGGATATTTAATAAGATATCAAATATTTTATGTCCAAAACAGCTCCTGATCTTATCCTATTCTACCCTCCTGCCTCCAATCTGCTCTTCCTTCTGTTTTCCTCATTTTAGCAAATAGCAACTTCATTCTTGAAAATGTTCTGGTCAAAAACTCAGGAATTATATTGACTCCTTTATTTCCTTCACACACTACACTTAATCCAACAGGAAATCTTATAGGTCTTACCCACTAAGTCTGCCAGGTTCTTATCTCAACTGCACCAACTTGATTGGAGCCATCTGATTTCTTATGAAGAGCCTCTTAACTGATTCTTAACTGATCTCCCTACTTTGGCCCTAATCCCACTTCTCTCTATATTAGCAGAGCAGAGGTTCTTTTTATATATAAGTCACACAATATCGCTCCTCTAATCAAAGCCTCCAATGGCTCCCACTCAATGAAAATAAAACTGAGTCTTTGCAAAAGCCTTACATAGCCCTAAGAACTGCACCCCTGTGACATCATTTCCTATTCTTCCCTTCCTTCACTTCATTCCACTTCCATTGGCCTGTTCTGTTCTTTGAATGGGTGAGAGATATTCCAGTCCCATGGCCTTTGCATCTGATGCTCCTTTGGCCTGGAATACTCTTCCAAAAGATATCTGCATGGCTTACTTGCCACCCTCCTTTTACTATTTATTCAAATGTCACCTTCCCACAGAGGGTTTTTTCTGAGTCTTCCTATCTAAAATTACAGACCCGTTTTCCGTATTCTGACTCTATTGCTTTTCTTGTATTATTTTCACCTTACTCCTTATCACTTATGTAAATTATATATTTTAATAATTGTTTCTACTTATTTTCTGTGCCCTTCCCAACCAGAAAGAAAGCTCATAGAGAATAAGTTGTTTCATCTTTTCTGATTACCACTCCTCCAGGTCCTGGAGAAATAGGTAGTATACAGTAGCTGCACAATTAATGTATTGATTGAATAAATGACCTCTCTTGAATCATCCCTCTCTTTTACAACGGATTTTTATTCAAACTACAAGTTGTATCATGCTGCCCACTAAACAGTCCTTGGGACTCTTCCTCCTAAATCAGCAGCTCTAAAATGTTGAGTAAAAGATAAAGAAAATTAGAGCTAGAAAATAAGAAGGCTGTTACATCATAATACCTTAAGATATCCTATAATGTGAAGGTGTCAAACAATTATAAAAATGAAGACAAAAGTACAGATGTAAATAAGAAGTATCTTGAGTAATTCTTGGAGTCTAAAGCCTTGAATTTAATCTTGTCACTTCAATTTAGTCATTGTTACTTTTAACAAAGTACTTAATCTGTTTGAGTATCAGAAGCCTTATCCACATAGCAGTAAAATAACTGAGGCTTCAGGATACTGTGGTAAGTAATTCACATAATATATGTGAAAGTAAGAAAGCGAGTATTTCTTTCCTTTTTTAAATCTGAATGTATTCTGAATTTTTTCATGTTCAATAGCAATTTTCATTTAAATAATAAAAAGCCTATATAAATGATATAGGGAGAATCAGAAAAATAATAACTATAACAATAATAAATGTTAATGTTATTTTAACTAAGAACACCAAAAAATATTCCAATCAAGTATGAGTTAACTAATTTCACTTTATAACATTTCCAACTTAGTTATTATTAATATTTGTGGTACTTATAAATTAAGACTATAAAAATGCCTATAGCAGCCAGGCGTGGTGGCTTATTCCTATAATCCCAGACTTTGGGAGGCCGAGGCAGGTAGATTGCTTTGAGTCCAGGAAATCAGGACTAGCCTGGGCAACATGCTGAAATTCCGTCTCTACAAAAAATATCAAAATTAGGTGGGTAGGGTGGAGGGTGCCTGTAGTCACAGCTACTCAGGAAGCTGAGGTGAGAGGATGGCTTGTGCCCAAGAGTTGGAGGTTGCAGTGAGCCAAGACCACACCACTGTACTCCAGCCTGGGTGATAGACCCAGATCCTATCTGGGAGAAAATAAAACAAAAAAATGCCCAAAGCAGATGAAGACAGCAGATTTTAACTTTTGAATCTGAATTACATCTTGATTACTGTACAATTGCACTTATGACTTTTAAATGATAAAACAAGAAAAACACTAATTCATCTGTATACTTTTCCTTAGGTTAGAACAAAAAGACAAATAAAGTAGCAAACAAAGAATGACACTAAAAAATTTTGTCAGGGTCTGCACCACAGACCAGTGTAATTTTTGCAAGGAACTCTTGGAAAACTCATTAAAAAATAACAATAAACAAAAATATCAAAGACTTCAAGGAAATTAGCTTCTTAAGGGAAGATAAGGAGATGTGAGAGAAAAATCAGAGGAGAATGACAGAATTATTCCTCAGAAGATAGTTTCAGAAAATTCAATGAATCTATCATCTCTAGACAGAAATTTTTATATAAACAATAATTGTTTTTCAGGCTTTCTATGAAGTTTCTATTCATATTCAAAAGGCCAAACATTTTGTAAAACTTACATGAAGCTTCTGATTTTCCTTTTATTTTTGTCTTACCTAATCTGCTTTGTCTTTGTCACTGAGCACTCACATACCTCGAAAGGAGAGTGATGGGAAGAATGGACGGCTTACACAATGATTGTCACTTGTGAGAGTGACTCTGTCCATGTAAAACCCTCCAATATACCATGAGGTACATTTAATGATACTAAGACCAAATTTCTGGAACAGAAAAATGTGACTTTTGCCTTATGATTTAAAAAATAATAATAATCTGAGTACACAAAGACTTTATGTGAAACTGTTGATATTTCTAACTTTATTGTCAAAAAAGCAAGTCAGCAAATGAGATAGACAGATCTTAAAATAGTTTTCATTTTTAACTATGTAAGTGTTTCCAGATGGGATACAAACTATACAAATTAATTGTGAATGCTTCTGGAGAGTTTTTTTTTCCTTCTTTTTTGAAAAAAATAATTCTAGAGAGTTGCATTTTTTAGACTGCTTGAACAATCACCCTGTAATAATTATCAACTGCTTGCCAATAATTATCAAGAACCTGTTCTACTTTTTGCATAATAATGCATTATTTTAATGTTGAGCTAGATTTGGTAAAGCAGAATAATATGAGTTTAAAATTACCTCTTCAACATATCGTGTTCTGAAATATTTGTAATATAGCTGAGTTTCTTTTTTTAATGAAAATGTAGGAGTGTTCACCTTACCACTAATATATCCATAAGCATAAAACATTGATTTGAATCATAAATTAAACCGAAGCCAGCAGGATTCCAAAAAGCCTATTTTCAGATAAATGTGGCATGAACTCTGTGAAAAAAATTCCTGGCATTGATCTAACTGTTAAGAACCAGGTCATCAGACACAGAGGTCACCTCACAAGCTCTTGGGAAAGTGAAGGGATTAATGTTCTGAAGAAATTAGGATTTCCTTTGCAGAACATACCATAGTTGGGTAACCCAGTAACAAGGACAATATGATTATATTTCTTACTTCTTTTTAGGTCAATTAACTGAAACAACCTACCAACGATATTCAAGTCTGTATCAAATTGAAAACCAATCTAAGTATTTTCATGCTTTAATTGGTAAAAGAGAAACACTAGCAAGTGTGTGCTCTTAAGAGCATACAACATTCATATACAATTGTCCTTTGGATTCAATGGAACTTCTTTAGCAAAATTTTTGGCTTCAGAAGCATACTTATTATGATTAGCACACTCTAAGTTATTGGTGATCTTGCTTTGAATTAAAAAAAAAAAAAAAGCCAAACAAACAAACAAACAAAAAAACAACATTTGGTGTACCAGATTTGCAACTACCATAACAAATGAAAGAAAACAGCAGGAATTGTTAAAGGAAATGGAATGATCAATCAATAGAAAGAAAATAATTTAAGAGTGTCTGGGATGGGGATGAAGGTAGGAAATGAAGCTAGGCAGATGGAAAAATTTTATCCTTAGCATTTCTGAGTTAAATAAAGTGGCTGATAATGATAGCAGTAATAACTAACACATAATTTTCAAAATGTCTGATTCTATTAGAAGAGTTTATTTATTTTCTTAAGGTACTCATTTTAATTCTATACAACACTGTGATGTGATACTATTATCATCTCCAACTTACAGATGAAGAAACTGAAGCAAAGAGTATACAGAATTTATCAACAATCATTCTACTAGTATGCGGGAGAGACAGAATTAATGATAGGGCAACCAACTGCCCAGGTTTGCTCAGTACTGTCTTGGTTTTAGCAGTAAATTTTTGTTTTCTGGGAAAGCCTTCTCCAAGACATAAAAAGCCTCAGATTTCAGAGATGGATGCAGAACGTTGAAAGAAATCTACAAAATCCACAGGACCACCTAGAAAATGGAGGCTGAATGCCACAGTATTTTTAGTGTCGAATGGATTGAACCATCAATTACTCATTTTTCTTAATGGCGCCTGCAAGTTTTCTCCTGACTACTGAAGCTGGTAATCAAGATTTGTGATCCCAATACCAGTTCATCCATTGTTGCATTACTCTAGATGATGTGATTGAGTATTTAACCCACATGCATTGTGATCCTGAGCTCCTCTTTGATTTTGCCTGTGAATTAACTGTAGTGATTTGTATCAAGATTGTGCTACTTTAGTTTTTATATTGTGAATATCGTGACCATATTTTCTTACAGTTCAGTGATGAAAATGAGTATGACTATAATACCAAAGCTAGCATGACAATACTGACAAAAAAAATCTAAACAACTGTGTTACTTTAAAAATAACATAGAAGGATGCATGGATCTAGAATAGGGAGAAAATCAAAACAGAGTAGTGTACAATAAACAGAAATAAATTTGAGACTAGACAGAAGGTGATGTGAATACACCTGTGGAGCCTAGATCTCACAAGACTAGGATGAGGCAGGCAAGTTTTTGTAAGTCAATCAAAACCATTTTTTATCTCCTCCCAACCCCCCCAAAAAATCAATGCTGTTTTGAAAATGGAATAAGAATAAACATGCATTATCATTTTGTTCTCTTGATTGCTCAACACACCTGAGTACAGTTACTTTTTTTCTGATTCAAATGTTGCAACTAAAAACGTTCCTGAGGGTAAACAAAAGAGGAAATTTTGAGGACCAATATGTTGACCCCTTAGAGTGTAGAGTTGATTTTGTCAGATCTTATTAATGATCATGGTGCTACAAAATATCAAATGATACGTTGAATCATGCTAGCAAAACCATGCTCCCTCTAGCTCTTGGAATTTTGAATTCTAAAATGAAGTTTCAAATCATCTCCTTGATTTCTGTGAATATTTTAATGAAATTTCAGATGACATAAAAGATGTTGCATCTTGTCCAAATTTAAAGTAGACTCTACTCATTTATCTGCATATTTGACAGACTGTGCAAATGTAAATGTTGGAAAATTCCATTCAGTCCATAAATGTCTTATAAGAGAAAATGAACAGTTCTTACCTATTAAATGTCCTGTACATCTTTATACAATATTAATAAAAAGGTATGTGGCTTGCTTAGTTACGATATTGTGGTTTTATAATGAAATTTTTTGGTCACTTTTCAGTTTCCTCAAAATGTGCAGAGCACTTAATGAGCTTTTTGACTTTCTGGAAATGTAAGAAAATATGTACTTTGAGACATATGCCGACAAGATGCCCATCACTGTGGCTGGCCATAAAAATATGTTAAAATATTGGCTTCTATAAAATTATATTTTCAAAGCATGGAACAAAAAGAATGTATCTCTTTGATTTTTAAATACATGATAGATGAGAACAAAGAAAAAGATTACCATGAGACAGAAATGTAAATGATGTTTCTCTAAAACTGTTTAATGATCTCTAAAGAAGATGTAAGAAACCTAGAAAAAGATGAACTGACTCTACTTGAGTTGTTTGAAGTTCTGTGTAGTTTAGGACAAAAAGCCATAAAGGGAAAAAAGGACTCATTTTTAGGATTTAAGACTGTTTTCAAAAAATGTCACCGGAAAAGGGCAAGTTAAACAGGAATTTCTCACTTATTTACTAAAGCTGTAACTTGTTTAGAATCTGCTCTGGTTTGAATATGGCCCCCAAAGTTCTTAAGTTGGAAACTTAATCCTCAATGCAACTGTGTTCAGAGGTAGGAATTTTAAGAGATGAATAGTTTATGAGGGCTCTGCTCTAATGACTGTATTAATATTGTTATAATGGGAGTGGGCGAGTTCGGCCTTCTCTTTCTCTCTTGCCCTGTGTAGCATCCCTGTTCTCTTGCCCTCTGCCTTCTGCTAGATTCTGGTGGCATGCTCTTGGACTTCATAGCCTCCAGAACTTTAAGAAATAGATCTCTGTTTTTTAATAAATTAACCAGTGTGTGATATTCTGTGATAGCAACACAAAGTAGACTAAAACAGCATCCAATCTCAATTTCATAACGTAAAAAACTATGTGCTTTACAACTATTAATCCTGATAGTGTTTTAATTTATGTTGAAATCCAACATACTTCTAAGTGTTTAAAACTGATGGACATTTTGGACATAGAGAACATATATGATGAATTCATAGATGCAAACGACCTGATTGAAAGGCAGCTGGTCTACCAAAACAAGCATGTAGATACAAAGTGGATGGGTATTTTTGCAGAGCTGGGAACTAATTCCTACAAGTCTGAAAAACTATTTAGTAAAGCTATGCAGTAAAATCGAAAGTATTCCATGCTCAAACCTTTTTGTTGAGAGGATATTTGGCTTGATGTTATCACATTGGACTGACACAAGAAATCAACGTAATATGGGCTTAATGAGGGCAGAACAGAACTATGACTCAAAGTAAATTCTACTTTTGACTGTATTCATTTTTACCACTATTAAAAAGAAAAGAAAGGAAAGGCAAATATAAACATGCCATAGTTATTTTATTAAATAAAGGTAATATATGTTTAATTACTACATTGTATCTACCTTTTAAAAAATTCTTATATTTACTTAAAAATGCACAATAATATAGCCTAAAAATTTAAATATCCAGTGAAGACTTAAAAAACATTAAAATAAATGTCTGAATCAGAAGACAGAAACATTAAAAAAATTAATACATTTTTTCATACTACTGGCCCTACTATGAACTAGCATTAAAGTACTACTAATTTTCATTGTTAAATAGTAATAACACATAGGTGAATAATTATTTATGGTGTACTAAGCATATTTTTGGTCTTGCAGTGCTATCTCCCTTTGGCTCTCTAAAAACTTGGTCACCCTAACTGGTAGCTAAATATTCCATGTTTTTAGCAACATCATTAACAGTGGGAAGGTCCACAAATGCTTGCTATATTTCCTTCCATGACCAAACATAGGTGGCCCCAGATTTACAGTAGTTTGACTGATGATTTGTTGACTTTACAACAGGTGTATGAGCACATAACCCCGTCACAGATTGAGGAACATCTGTATACTAAGCCCCTAGAACAGGAAACAGCAAGGTTTACATGGGTAAAAATATCTTGACTGTCCTTTGAATAAAATGATTAAACCCAGATATATTGTTAAAACAAAGTTTTCTGAGCTCATTTCTAGCTGTAAATTTTCTTATTCTCTGATAAAATGGATAACGTCTGTTTGTTTTCATTCACACACACGCACACACACACACACACACATACATACACACACACACACATACACACCCCTTTTGAAAGTACTTCTTAAAGGGGTTGGGTGATGTGGAGTGGGGTAGAGCAGCTGAAGAGTAAGGAAAAGTAATTATAGAAATACCAGACATGAGTTAACCCGATATGTATATTTTTATCACTTTATCATTCTCACAGAGTCATTACCTTTAGCTTGTATGAAAAGAGAAATTTACCACAGTGAGAAAGAAAATTTTGAATTATAGATGAACAGAATTAGAATTAAAGGAGAAGGCAATTTTTTATATCTAGATTATAAAAACCACATAATAGACACTGATAAGGCAAGAAACATTCAATAAAATTTTGGTAGATTAATTCTAAGAATATTTATTGGGTACCTATTATGTGCCAGGTACTGAACAAAACAGAATATAAGTATAAATATAAATATGTACATGTGCACATACATACACCCATGTCATTTTTATTTCACTTTCGTTTGGTTTTCTTAGCTGCAGCAATTTCAGAAAAAAAAAAAGAATATTTATTAGGCTCTGTTTTTTACATTCTCATGAATAAATGTATTGCATTTTAAGCAGAATGCGGGTCTTCCAGATATTCTAGAGACAATTATCCCACAGGCTTAGTGACAATAATGTGAGATAACATAAAACTCAAAAAATAATTAACATCTTAAAAGTTTCATGAATTGGATTTTTAAATTAGCAAGTAACTAACTATAGGAGATTTTTAAATTATATTATTTACATTGCAATGATACACAGAGTAAACTGGCAATCCCTTGAATTGTACATATCAAGATAGGCAAAATGGTTTAGTTTAGCCATATTTTTATTCAAATGCTTTTTTTCTTCCTTTTTGTGAGATGGAGTCTCGCTCTGTCCCCCAGGCTGGAGTGCAGTGGCACCATCTTGGCTCACTGCAAGCTCCGCCTCCCGGGTTCACGCCATTCTTCTGCCTCAACCTCCCAAGTAGCTGGGACTACAGGTGCCCGCCACCATGCCCGGCTAATTTTTTTTTGTATTTTTAGTAGAGACGGGGTTTCACCGTGTTAGCCAGGATGGTCTCGATCTCCTGACCTCGTGATCCACCTGCCTCGGCCTCCCAAAGTGCTGGGATTATAGGCATGAGCCACCGCGCCCGGCCTCAAATGCTTTTAAAATCTTGTTTATACAATTTGTCATTATTGTCTATCTTATAAAGCTGTATAAATAACTATTCTGGAAAACCTAGCCTAATTCTAGTAGTTTTCTAACTTTATCACTTTATTTACTAGAAATAGCCAAATGAAATAGGCCAGAAAAAGGCCAGGTAAAGTGGCTCACTCCCATAATCCTAGCACTTTGGGAGGCCAAGGCGGGCGGATTGCTTGAGCCCAGGAATTCAAGACCAGCCAGGGCAACATGGCAAATCCCCATCTCAACAAAAAATACAAAAATTAGCCGGGCGTGGTGGTGGGTGCTTGTAGTCTCAGCTATTTGGGAGGCTGAGGTGGGAGGGTCACCCAAGCCTGGGTCAAGGCTGTGGTGAACCATGATCATGCCACTGTACTCCGGCCTGAGTGAAAGAGTGAGATCCTGTCGAAAAATCTAATAAGCCAGAAAAAAAGAAAAACGATTACAGAAATGTTGCCATGTTACAGTAAAATTTTGTGATCTGGAACAAATAGAGTATAGTTAATAAACACCTCAACTAGTTCTTACCAAGGACAGTACACACAATTGAAAATATTTTTAGGATATTAGGATGGAAAGGTTTGTATGTTTCTTCTGCTTCGTTGATTGATTATGCTTAAGCATGAATAGATTGGATGATTAGAACCATTATATTTAATTTTTTTAAAATAATAATTCCTTCAGTTAAACAATGCTAAAATCATTTCACTAATGAAGAAGAAACTGAATCAATAAAAAAGATTATTTATTTTTAGTACTGATTTATGATTGTACTTAAAACTACATTGAGTGATACTGATATTGTGGGAATTCCCAATGTTCATACAACCAACATTTGAAAGAGTTGGGAAGTTACATGTAGTTATATCTTGCCACAAAGCTATTATTAGACAATTTCAAAGAGTCTGTCACTTCTAAACCCAAGGCAAAGCACTGGCCTAAACATTTCTCTTTCAGGAAAAGTTTACCTGATTAGGTGTAGATAAAATCATTATTTTTATTAGAATCTCAATCATGTGTTTGTGCCTTGAGAGTTAACTACATCCAGGATGAAGAGCTTTAAAGGCTTTGAGAATAGTTAAACAGTGAATTAATAAGTCCTATTTCCAGAAAACTTTATAATTCTCAATATGATTCTTACAGATTTTATTATTCAATCCCTAAAATAATTGACAGACTGTTAGAAAAAATTGTGTTAGTCATATTTGCTCAATTAATAATGGGAACAGGAAGTTCAGATGATTT
This sequence comes from Trachypithecus francoisi, assembly GCF_009764315.1. Classification (NCBI taxonomy): domain Eukaryota; kingdom Metazoa; phylum Chordata; class Mammalia; order Primates; family Cercopithecidae; genus Trachypithecus; species Trachypithecus francoisi. The sequence continues at coordinate 71,009,279 of NW_022681454.1, forward strand.
GCCTAAGAACAAAAAGGAATTACTTAAAACACTGGAATCAGAAACCTAAGTCTCCTGATTTTTAATTCTTATTTCTACTTTCCTGAATTATAAACTTAGAAAATAAAGAATTGTGATGACAATACCTTTTGTGATGCTATGGATTAAAATGAGGTAATCTATGTAGACTTTAAAGGAATGATGTTCATCCTTATTATGAAAGGTCTTGAGACACTTTGAGAGTTGAAGTCTTCATCCAGTGTCCACATTTAGGATCCCTTATGTACTTGATAACTTTTTTTCTTACAAAACGTTTCTCAGTAGAATTGCAGATGGACCTCTAGCTGGTATTTTTAGCCAATCTTATTTGCTGAAGATGAAATAGAATCTAAATATTTCAAGTGTGAGGATCCAAGCTGTGCATGGGAGGATCACAGGATTCTTTCTGCTTAAAAGTTATATTGTCCACGATTCATAATAACAAATACATGGAATCAACCTAGATGCCCATTAATGGTGGACCGGAAAAAGAAAAATGTGGTAGATAATACGCTATAAAATACGATGCAGCCATAAAAAGAATAAAATCACGTCCTTTGCAGCAACGTGGATGGAACTGGAGTCCATTATTCTAAGAGACTTAATGCAGGAAAAGAAAACGAAACAATGCATGCTCTCTCTTATAAGTGGAAGATAAATACTGTGTACACATAAACACAAAAAAGAGAACAATGGACAAGTGGGCCTTCTTGAGGGTAGGATGGGAGAGGGGTGAGGATTGAATAACTACCTATCAGGTACTCTGTTGATAATCTGGGTGACAATATTATCTGTACACTAAGACCCTGTGACATGCAATTTACCCATGTAACAAACCTGCACATGTACCCCCTGAACCTAAAATAAAAGTTGGAAAGAAAAAAAAACAATAGTCATAGCAAAAGAAAAAAAAAAATTCTGCTATAATCCAGAAAAAAATTCAAACAAAGCATGCTATTAAATAATATAACATGTATTGAAAAAATATATATAGCAAAACAAACAAACAAACAAAAAATACAGCCTTATATCATGCTATCATAACTGTGTCTCTCGATTTGCTTAAACTGTCCTAGGAAGTGATGTCACTTCCTCTAGGGTGTCTTCCCTGACTCTTCAAGGTCCAGATAAAGCTCATTCCCATGTGTTTCCACAGAATCCTCTATAGTTGTGAGAACTATAACACATTTCTCACAAGATGTTGATTTTGTTGATCAGTTGTCTATATTACTAAATAAACTGTAAGCTTTGCTGGTCACCAAGATGGTACTCAACTATTTGGGGAACAATAAAGGATGGATTGAGCACATTATAAATTTTAAAAATTAAGATTAATAGAACAAAGTTTCCAAATACGTTCCCACAGATTTCTCTTAATTACAAAAAGTTCAATGTTTCTGTACAATGTAACTTTTTAACTAAGTGATCCAATTCAGTAATACAAATGACTAAATTGATAGTAACTGGACCTCTTGATGCAACGGGAAAGATACAGCATTTACAACATGGTGTTCTTGACAAAAATGTTTTACTCAAATCTAATCATAAGGGAAAAAAATAAGAAAGGTTGTGACTGTGGAACATTCTATAGGTCAACTGACCTGGACTTCATAAAATGTCATTCTTATGAAAGAGAAAAACAGGCAGAAAGACATAAAAGAAGATTAGCAACAAGGCAAATGAAGGCAGTGTATGATCTTTGGTTGGGTCCTGCTTGAAAAAACAATGACTCTATTGGGACAACTGGGAAACATTTTTTGGGGGATTATATAGTAGATGATAGTATTGTATCAATGTTAAATATCTTGTTTGTGTTAACAATAATGTTCTTAAAATATAATTGCTTGAAATTTTAGGAGTTCAGTAATATAATATCGGTAATTTACATTCTATTTTTCTATTTTTATTTTTTATTTTTTTGAAATGTAGGCTTGTTCTGTTACCCAGGCTGGAGTGCAGAGGTGCGATCTTGGCTCACTGCAAATTCTGCCTCCCAGGTTCAAGCAATTCTCCTGCCTCAGCCTCCTGAGTAGCTGAGACTATAAGCCCATACCACCATAGGCCCATACCATCATGCCTGTCTAATTTTTTGTATTTTAGTGGAGACGGGGTTTCACTGTGTTGCCCAGGCTGCACAATTTACTTTCAAAAAGTCAAATAATACAGCAAAATATACACACATGCACAACATATACAGAAAGCCAACTGTGTCAAATAGATATGAATTCAAAAACAAAAGGGGTATATGAGTATGTATTGTATCATTCTTTCAACTTTTCTATAAAAGTTCTGTAAAAGAGTGGAGAAAAAGGAAATAAAATGATTTCAATGGCTTGTTTTTCTTCAAGTCCATAATGCTCTCTTTCTACAAACAATTTTAGACATATCTTTTTCTTTCATGAATTTAAGAAGATATACAACAAGTTGGTGTCAATTCCCCTCCTCAAATAGAAACACTATCTTTCTCAATATCTCTAGGTAGATTCTCTTTCTTCTGTTCTTTCTCCCTGCCCTTCACAGAGATAAGTAATGGTGAAAATACATAGAACCTTTACTCTTCTTCCCCCAATGATTTTTCCTATTCAGAACAACTTCATCAGAAATGAAGTAAAAGAGGTTTTAGATAATTGGTGGTCCACACTAGATGGGAGAAAGTGGTATGGAAGGCAGCGTTCTCCTTTTCCTGCCTTGGAACAGGAAATGCACAAAAGAGAATTAGAGTTAAGGTTGATGTCCCAGGAGTCATGATGGTAGGAAGACAATTCTCCCATTATACTCATTCATATTTTGAAATGCCCTTTTTCTGCCCATTGTATGCAAGTGAAATATAGTTCTAAATACTCTCTACAACCTGGGGAATTAAAACATCAGTGTTTGCAAGTGTCTGGCACAGAAGGAGCGAAAGCGAGTGGATGAGGAAGGTGGCAGCTATCTTTTATTAAATAAAAGGGATTTGTTGTTTCTTGGTAGCCTGGGCAAAAATGTAACCAACTCTTATAAATGGTTAATATCTAGTTCTAGACAATTATAAATGGTTAAGAACTAGCTCTAGATACATAGGAAGCCTGAGTAAACATGCTAACTGATCTCACAATTTAGAACTTATATCGTCACATGTACCAATTCTGCTGCTCTTTTGTCACCCCATATAAGGTGAATATTTAATTTATGAAATATCTGTAACTCAGATATTTTGAATTGCAACATCTAATTTCGAAATACGACATTTTCTCTATTAAGAGGTCAGGTTTTAAGTAGTTAGTGAGATTGTAGAATTTGGGGAGCTAGGGTGTGACATTTCTAGAGTGCCTTTTTCACAGCAGAAAACATGAGAAGAAAAAAAGAAAACAAATATTTATTTAATACTTTTATTATGGGACAATTACCCTACATATACATTTATACATTTCATCTTATTTAATAGTCTTATAAACTTGAAATCATTGTCATCTTGAGTAATTTTGTTTTTGCTAATGAGACTTAAAAATTGCCTACCTGAGGCCGGGCGCGGAGGCTCAAGCCTATAATCCCAGCACTTTGGGAGGCCGAGACGGGCGGATCACGAGGTCAGGAGATTGAGACCATCCTGGCTAACACGGTGAAACCCCGTCTCTACTAAAAACTACAAAAAAAAAAAAAAAACAAAAACAAAAACTAGCCGGGCGAGGTGGCGGGCGCCTGTAATCCCAGCTACTCGGGAGGCTGAGGCAGGAGAATGGTGCGAACCCAGGAGGCGGAGCTTGCAGTGAGCTGAGATCCGGCCACTGCACTCCAGCCTGGGCGACAGAGCAAGATGCCATCTCAAAAACAAACAAACAAAAACAAACAAACAACAACAACAGCAAAAACAAGCCATGCTGCTCCTCTGCTCAAAACTCTCCTGTGGCTTTCCAGAGTGCTCAGAGTAAAACCCAAACCTAGAGTCCTTCCTATGTTTTACAAAGTCTTCTGTTCTAGACCCTGCAGCCTGTTCTGCTAACATACTATCTCTCTTACTTTTTCAACTGCAACCATACTGTTCTCCCTGCAGCTCCTCAAACGTATCAAAATCATCCTGGTTCAGGGACTTGTTTTTGTTCCTTCTGCCTGGAAGAGTCTTTCTTTCCCCAGGTGATCTTCAAGGCCTACTCTTTCACTTCCTTCAGGACTCTGCTCCTAATACTGAACTTGGACACAAGAGGAGGAAGTAAACAATAAAACAGCATACTAGCAAATAAACAATTTCAAATTTGAATAAGTGTATGAAGGAGATATATTATGACAAGTGTGTTCAGTGAGAAAGCACCAAAAAATTCTTGGTTCTAAAAGGTTAGCTTTTGGATAAAGTTAATATTCAAGATAATATAATAAAATATTACGTTTTTGAAACCAGTTTCTTTTCAAGAAATTTTCTGTATTTGGAGGTACTCAACATACAAATTATATAGCTTTTCCTTAAATAAATACATTATTTAAGGTACTATTTATACTAAAGTATTATACTAAAGTATTAGCTATGATTTTTAAACTCCACCTCCACTTAAATCCCACCATACTATAGACAGCAAAATACAAAATGAGTGTAAGAACTAGGCATAGGATTGTGCAACTTATAGCATCATAAATTCAATATTTTGTTTTCTAATAATAAAAGTAATTTCTTAAATTTTTAAAGTAACTTTTCTTTTTGGACGTTAAAAAGTAAAAATACTCTTTTTGAAAAACAAGTACTTTCATGTTCAACTGCAGAACCTTACAATATTAAATTACCTAGTGTTTTCTTCTAGCCTAGAAAAAGTTTAGCTATAAAATATTCAACACACAGAATCCATGGTATGGAATTAAAATGTTCCAACCTGTGACTGTTTTGAATCAATTCTACATTTAGAAAGAAATACAATGGCTTTAAACAACAAATCAAGTTCTATACTTGGAATGAGGTGAAGTTGGGATGGGATGATAATAGTAAGCTTTAAAAAAAATACAATCATCAAACTAAAGAAAGTGAAGTATTTTAAAGATGATAAAAATCAATGTCAAGTTGAATTGACAGGAGAGAGTAGGCAGACTTTTTGTATTATTTCCAAAGAATTATAATTTGACTAGAGAAAAGAGCTGGTAGTATAAATTATAAGACCATTTTCTGAGGCATTTTTACAGTGCTCTACAAAACCACAGTAGAAATGTTAATATAATTACTTTGAAACTTATGCTCCTGTAAATTAAAATATTCCCTCCACAGAGGGGGTTACAAAAGAGAATTGCTACTAAGAGATGAAGAGACATTTGGATTTAGTTTTTTAACATTCTTCTAAACAACAGAGAAATCTGCAATTCCCAATAATGGAAAGTTTTAAAATATCATAAATACTATATCTCAGTTAAGTATACAATTACATGGCCGGGCGCGGTGGCTCAAGCCTGTAATCCCAGCACTTTGGGAGGCCGAGACGGGCGGATCACGAGGTCAGGAGATCGAGACCATCCTGGCTAACACGGTGAAACCCCGTCTCTACTAAAAAAAAATACAAAAAAATTAGCCGGGCGAGATGGCGGGTGCCTGTAGTCCCAGCTACTTGGGAGGCTGAGGCGAGAGAATGGCGTAAACCCAGGAGGCGGAGCTTGCAGTGAGCTGAGATCCGGCCACTGCACTCCAGCCTGGGCGACAGAGCGAGACTCCGACTCAAAAAAAAAAAAAAAAGTATACAATTACATTACCTAAATTTTGTAATGGCAACTTTTGTGTCTAAAAGAGAAGACAATCAAATGTTTCCTTAGACAGTAGAAGCAGGGGGAATTCAGTAGTTAACCAGCTGTGCTGCCACCTTGAGGTTTATGGTAGCAATTCAGAAAAGTTGTCAAATCTACAAGTAGATGAGACAGGCTCTTCTCACCTTTGGATGTTAGCATAATTGGGAATTCAGAGATAACACTGATATGATTTGGCTCTGTGTTCCCACGCAAATCTCATCTTGAATTGGAAGCCCCATGTGTGGAGGGAGTGACCAGGTGGGAAGTGATTGGATCCTGGGGTTGGTTCCCCCACGCTATTTTGTGATAGTGAGTTCTCATGAGATGTGATAGTTTAAAAGTGGCAGTTTTTCCTGCTTTCTCTCTCTCTCTTGCCACTTTGTGAAGAAACTGCCTGCTTTCCCTTCACCTTCTGCCATGATTATAAGTTTCCTGAGGCCTCCTCAGGCATGTGAAACTGTGAGTCAATTAAATCTCTTTCCTTCATAAATTACCCAGTCTCAGTTATTCTTTATGGCAGTGTGAAAATGAACTAACACAATCCCTCATAGCAGTTGGCTTTGTGGTTTCTAATGAAAGAAAGAAAGAAACAAACAAATAAACAAAAAACTCTTACAACATCAGCATTAATAAACTTACAATCAATTAGAAACAAGAATGAAGACAAAGCAAAACAAGACACGTTTTGGATACTTAAGAGGTCTTATATCATATGATATGGTTTTTCTTTTAATGAATTCTGTCCACTTGGTCAAAAAATATTATTTTATATACCATACAAGGCACTGAGGTTGCAAACAAGAAATGAAGACATTCCCTAATAGGAGGAAGTCACAGTCTAGAGAAGACAAATACGTTTCAAGAGATGATTATAATATAAAATGATGAGAGGTACACAAAGTATTTTAGAAATACGTGAAAAGAAATTTAACTTTTACTGAATACTTATTATGTGACAAGCACAGCTCCAAATCTCTAAATCTGTACAACTGCAGCAATTTCTGAACACACAGATTAGAAATTAGTAACATTTGTGAAACATTAAAAACAAATTTTTTTTTATAGAAAGCAAGAGGCAGAGTCTGTTTAACTGGCAAAGAGCATGTATGAAGGAAAGAAAATGAAATAAAAAGATGCTATAGGATAATTTTACATTTGACTAACTAAAAGCTTCACCATTTTTCAAATTGTAATTAGCTATATTTTTCATGAATGTAAATATTTCAGAAATAATCAAAACAAAGCTTTAACTAGTTTTCCTTGTATCAACAGTAGTGTCCTTGCACACACACACACAAATTTATTTACTTTTTCCTAAGGTCTTAAGGTCTTTGTCAATTCCAAATTGTAAACTACTATATAAATGTAACCTCCAGCCTGGGCAACAAGAGCAAACTCTGTCATAAATAAAAAATAAATAAATAAATAAATAAAACCAAAAGAGAAAAAAAGTACCATTAAATTAATAAGTAATCCTCTTTTACATAGAGAGATAACTTACTATTCGGCTATGCTTATTTATGGATTATGAGATGGCCAGGCATAACTACTCTTTTATATAAAAGTTCTCACATAGCCAACTCTAATAATTGAGAGGTATAAAATGACAAGCATTCCTTTATGCCAACAACAGACAAGTAGAGAGCCAAATCATGAATGGACTCTCATTCAAAATCACTACACAGAGAATAACATACCTAAGAAAATAGCTAACAAGGGATGTGAAGGATGTTTTCAAGGAGAACTACAAATCACTGCTCAAGGAAATAAGAGAGGACATAAACAAATGGAAAAACATCCCATCTTCATGGATAGGACAAATCAATACTGTGAAAATGATCATAGTGCCCAAAGTAATCTATAGATTCAATGATATTCCCATCAAACTACCATTGACTTTCTTCACAGAATTAGAAAAAAATTACTTTCATATGGAACCAAAGAAGACCCTGTATAGCCAAGACAATCCTAAGCAAAAAGAACGAAGCTGGAGGCATCATGCTACCTTACTTCAAACTATACTAAAAGACTACAGTAACCAAAAAAGCATGGTACTGGTACCAAAACAGACATATAGACCCATGGAACAAAACAGAGACCTCAGAAATACCACCACACATCTACAACCTTCTGACCTTTGACAAACCTGACAAAAACAAGCAATGGGGAAAGGATCTCCTATTCAATAAATGGTGCTGGGAAAACTGACTAGGCATATGCAGAAAACTGAGACTGGATCCCTTCCTTACACCTTATACAAAAATTAACTCAAGATGGATTAAAGACTTAAACATAAAACCCAAAACCATAAAAACCCCAGAAAAAAACCTAGGCAATACCACTTGAGACATAAGCATGGGCAAAGACTTCATGATGAAAACACCAAAAGCAATTGCAACAAAAGCCACAGTTGACAAATGGGATTTAATTTAACTAAAGAGCTTCTGCACAGCAAAAGAAACAATCATCAGCATGAACAGGTGACCTACAGATTAGGAGAAAAAATTTGCAATCTACCCATCTGACAAGAGTCTAATATGCAGAATTTACATGGAACTTAAACAAATTTACAAGAAAACAAAACAAACAACCCCATTCACAAGTGGGTAAAGAATATGAACAGACATTTCTCCCAAGAAGACATTTATGCAGCCAACAAACATAGGAAAAAAAGTTCAACATCACTGATCATTAGAGAAATACAAATTAAAACCACAATGAGATACCATCCCATGCCAGTCAGAATGGCAATTATTAAAAAGTCAAGAAACAACAGAGATGCTGGCAAGGCTGTGGAGCAACAGGAACACTTTTACACTATTGGTGGGAACGTAAATTAGTTCAACCATTGTGGAAGACAGTATGGTAATTCCTCAAGGATCTAGAGCCAGAAATACTATTTGACCCAGCAATCCCATTATAGGCAAAGGAATATAAATCATTCTACTATAAAGATACATGCACATGCATGTTTCCTGAAGCACTATTTATAGAACCAAACCAATTGCCCACCAATGATAGACTGGATAAAGAATATGTGGTACATGTACACCATGAAATACTATGCAGTCATAAAAAGGAATGAGGTCATGTCCTTTGCAGGGATATGGATGAAGCTGGAGTACATCATCCTCAGCAAACTAACACAGAAACAGAAAACCCAACACTGCATGTTCTCACTCATAAGTAGGAGTTGAATAATGAGAACACGTGGACACAGGGAGGGAAACAACACACACCAGACCCTGTTGCGGGATGGGGAGCCAGGGGAGGGAATTCAGATGACAGGTCAATAGGTACAGCAAACTATGGCACAAATACACCTGCGTAACAAATCTGCACATTCTGTACGTGTATCTTGGAACTTAAAGTAAAATAAATAATGATAATAATTGAGAGGTGTTTCTTTATTGAAATGACTTCCCCCAGCAGAAATTCATCACTAATTAGTTTAAATTAGTTTTTGTATTTAACTGTCATGTACTTAAAGAAAAATCATTTCAAAGTATATTTTATCTTTGATATGAGATAGCTACAATGAATGAAACTATATGTATCTTAATTAATTTAGTAAGCATTCATTATTATGTAGTTTAATCTGTTTAAATTAATATGTTCTAAAGTTTGAAGAACATATCTGAGGTACAAGTAATCAGCAACTCTAATTTAAAGTATATTTACAATGTTTTTACTAATGTCTAGTTTGAAAGCTAAGGACTAGATCACTGAAAAATAGTTACTCAGTATTGTCTTATTCAGACCTCTGGTGCTAAAGTAAAAGTTTTGAACAAATAATCAAAATAAGAAAAATTTAAAATTTAGAAAGAAGACAAAAAACAATAAAAAAAAACCTACCCTAACCCACTATCCCCTACTCTGTAGAAAAAATAATAATAATAATAATGTTCGTGAAAAGGTAGAAAAGTTTCAGTGCTCCTATTTAATTTTCTAAGCGATGTTCAATTGGAATCATGCCATTTACTTTTGTCTGCCTGAGGGGAACCTAGCTGAAATCTCTCTGAGCACCCCAGTCAACAATCAGCCTTGACACAACCTTCCCTTGATAAACTATAAATTCTCTGAGGCCAGGGACCTGATTTGCCTTACTCCTTCTATATTTTGTGGAGATGGGGTAATCTAAAATGTTAAATAGGGTGAACAAGGAAAGCCTCATTGAGAAGGTAATATTTGAGCAAAAACTTGAAGAAGATGAGGAATCTTGGCAAGTGCTATCTTTGCGGGGGTGGGGTAGGGAGTGTTGAGAAGAGAAAGACACTTAGGTCTAACTAGGACACAACTGATGTGTTTGTGGAAAGGCAAGGAGTGGCTTTCCACTGTAACCAGTGACTACAGCAGGTGAGCAAGGTGAACAGTGGTAGGAGAGGATGTCAAGAGATGCTAATGGGGGCCAAGATTTGAGATTTTTCTCTTACTCAGATAAGGCGTCATTAGAGATTGAATCAAAGGTATGAAGTGCCTGATTTGCATTTTAAAGGGTTTTGGGAATAAATTTGAGGAGTGACATGATCTAACTCACATTTTAAAAGTATCCCTCTGGCAACTATGTTGAAAATTAAGAGAAACGAAGAAGGAAACAGCAGTTGAGGGGCTATAGCAAACAAGTAGAGGAGAGATGATAGAGGTTTGAACCTAGGTGGTAGAGATGATGTTGAGAAGAGGTCAGATTCTGAATCTGGCAGGAGATGCTGATGGAATTGACTGTGCAGTATGAAGGAAAATAAACAAATCAAAAGTGATGCATGCTTTAGGAACAGAGCATCTGAAGGAACAGAGTGGACTTTTACTAAAATGGAGAAGACTTAGATTAGAGAATATCATAAGTATATAGCTCTAGGATTGTGACACTTTTAGATAAGTGTAAGTAGTTACATCAAGCCACTGGTGAAATCCGTGTCTGGAATTTAAAAATGGAGATAGAAATATGTGAGAGTCATGAGATGAGGTATAGAGCCATATAACTGCATGACATCTCCCAGGGAGAAAGGCAGGTATTTAGGATTATGCTCAGGACCAGAATGGCAATGAGAGGTCATGCAGATGAGGAGAAAACAGCAAAATATGCTAAAAAGGACAAGTTGCTGAGAAGGAAAGAAACTAGGGAGTGGTGTACCCACAGCACAGTGAAGAAGGTGTTGCAAGAATGAGGCCAACTCAAATTCTCCACACATTAACTTATGAAATACATCTGATCTTCGTAATAGGACACTTCTTTGATAAGCCCTTTCTGAGGACTCCTGGCTCACACAGATGATTTTCCCCTATGTCTCTAAATCACAAGGTAGGCCTTGGTTATAATTCTTATCAAAACTATGACTCTAGCTGCAGTTTCTCTTCTGTGCTCTTCTTCCCTATCACCACTTCTCTAAAAATACGAGTTTCCTGAGGGCCTGAAGTTTGCACTGGAGTCCTTGGAATCCAGTAATACATCTGATAACTAGGAAGGAGGAAGTTACATTTATTCAGAGCCTACTGTGTATTAGGCAACGTGTCAGTATCTTCATGATGTTTATCTTAACTTAGGTGATCAAAAATGTGAATAAAAGAATAAAGAAAGTGTTGACTGAACAGCAGAAATAACACATAGGACAAATAAAAGCAATTCAGTGCATTGGGAGAGCTCTGGAGCGGAGAAAGATGCATCAGGATACCATCGCTTGATGCCAACAGCTATCACGATTTTTGAGCTAACTCTTCCTGCACTCTTTCCAAATTCCTCAAAGAAAGTTCTCCAATAATAATTTTGTTTCCTTTATAGGTTTTCTTGTAGAGTTAGAAACTGATGACTAGAAGACATAAATATCTGTTCCAACTGGCTGCTGTACTTCTCACTGTGTATGAATAAATTAATGTTCTGTTTGAAACATTAGTCTTAGGTAAGTTTGGCCAGTGTGTTTCTTTTTGAAACTCTAGAGATGATCAGTCTCCTTGTTTTCTCTTTTCCATTGACGGCTAACATTTCCAAATCTTGTTGTGAGATCCAAATGGGGCTGACGCAGATAATCACAAGAGATTATGATATAAGAATTTCAGGACACACATGCTTGGTGATTGACTGCTAAAGGAAAATATTGATTTCCATTTATTTTATCTCTTGTTGACACACAATAGTAGTCACAGTCATGACTGTTATACAAAGGATTGGGGAAAGGTTGTTAGGCAATGAACTGAGCATAAAATGATATTTTTTGTTGCTGCCTCAAATTTGATTCATTTTTCTGAGTCTGAGTTTATAACCTAACCTAAAATGTAGACTCTCAGAGCCAGAGTAATACAATCTAGATTTAAATGTATCATTTGTTAATATATAGCCAGTCTTGCTAAGATGGATCAATTCGTGACGCTCTGACAAAATAGAGTTTGTAGTCCTTCGAACATCAAAATGTAAACTGTGCTGACACAGCTAAGATAATTTTACTTTTAAGCTGCTAATTGAGCATGAATTTGCTCTCCCTCTGGTATACCTGCACCAACTCTCTAAATTTGAATCAAATAAAATTTTGGATGACATTGTTTTGTTTTGAGACAGGGTCTTACTCTGTTGCCCAGGCTGTAGTGCAGTGGCATAATGACAGCTCACTGCAGCCTCAACCTCCTGGGCTCAAGCAATCTTCCCACCTCAACCTCCCAAGTAGCTGGGCCTACAAGGGCATGCCACCACACCTGGCTAATTTTTGTGTTTTTTAAATAGAGATGAGGTTTCACTGTGTTGTCCAGGCTGGTCTTGAACTCCTGAGCTCAAGTGATCCGCCCGCCTCAGTCTCCCAAAGTGCTTAGATTACAGGCTGCAAGCCACCATGCCTGGCCTGGATGACATTATTTGGATCAATAACATAAGGTAGCTAAAAATTTTGTCATCATTTTTACTTTGTAAAATGTTAAGGACATTAATACTTTCCCTATTTTTACTGATAGCAGGGAGAAGACAATGTACATGTGTATAGCCCTTCTATCGAACTCTATAAACAAGGTAGTAAGCCATTTATATTTTTGTATCCTAGTATATCTGAAATACAAATCCTCTTCATGACTACTACAACAGCCCTTGCCTATGCCCTAGACATCCCTTACTTTACCAGGACTTATTAAAATAACTGTCACACTACAACCAGTCTAATCATTTTGTTTGTTTATTTGTTTGTTTGTGACACAGTCTTGCTCGGTCGCTCAAACTGGAGTTGCAGTGGTTGATCTCAGCTCACTGCAACCTCTGCTTCCTGAGCTCAAGTGATCCTCCCACCACAGCCTCCTGAGTAGCTGGGACTACAGGCATGCACCACTATGCCCAGCTAATTTTTGTATTTTTAGTAGAGACGGATTGCCACGTTGGCCAGGCTGTTCTCAAACTCCTGACCTCAAGTGATCCAGCAGCCTCAGACTCCCGAAGTACTGCGATTACATGCATGAGCCACCGCACCCAGCCAGTCTAATCATTTGACATCTATCATCCACAAAGAATTGGGAATAATCTGTCTAAAACTGCAACATAAACTGGTACTATTACTGTTTTTTTAAATAGGAACAGTCATTTTTATGCTTTGTTTAAAAAGCCTTAACCAGTGTAATTTAGTTTTCTATTTTATATAATTATTATTATTATTATTATTATTATTATACTTTAAGTTCTAGGGTACATGTGCACAACATGTAGGTTTGTTACATATGTATACATGTGCCACGTTGGTGTGCTGTACTCATTAACTCGTCATTTACATTAGGTATATCTCCTAATGCTATCCCTCCCCACTCCGCTCACCCCGTGATAGGCCCCAGTGTGTGATGTTCCCCACCCTGTGTCCAAGTGTTCTCATTGTTCAGTTCCCACCAATGAGTGAGAACATGTGGTATTTGGTTTTCTGTCCTTGCGATAGTTTGCTCAGAATGATGGTTTCCAGCTTCCTCCATGTCCCTACAAAAGACATGAACTCATCCTTTTTTACGGCTGCATGGTATTCCATGGTGTATATGTGCCACATTTTCTTAATCCAGTCTATCATTGATGGACATTTGGGTTGGTTTCAAGTTTTTGTTATTGTGAATAGTGCCACAATAAACATACGTGTGCATGTGTCTTTATAGCAGCATGATTTATAATCCTTTGGGTATATACCCAGTAATGGGATGGCTGGGTCAAATGGTATTTCTATTTCTAGATCCTTGAGGAATCACCACACTATCTTCCACAATGGTTGAACTAGTTTATAGTCCCACCAACAGTGTAAAAAGTGTTCCTATTTCTCCACATCCTCTCCAAAACTGGTGCTATCATTGTTTAGAGATCTAGCAATCATTTTTTAGTTGCCCAAGTTGCCCATGGAATCACAGCAAAGATCCATACCACAGTTATCCCTGAGAGTCTGGAAAGAGAGCCTCCCCATCCCCACGCCTCCTCCTTTTGAAGGGGTTGGGTAAACCACTGACTGTGAGCCAGGAGTCGGCTCTTCTGACACTGCCATGTACAAGTGCAGAACTCTGGGGATTCTGGGAATCCTAAGTTCAGATTGTGTGTCTTCGGTGATTATAAAGCTATATTTTGTTAAGTCAAGTTATATTTCATTTTTCCCAACTTTATGTATTACTTGTAAATATTCAGACATGTAGGATATTGAGACTTTCACTCCGAGCCTACAGATGTTAAGCTCATCTAAATTTCTACATCGCCCTGATGCAAGCACCAGAGATGGAAATAAATAAATTATGTCCTTCATGGCCACAGTCCTACTAAATTCTTCAGTCCGCCTCCAGTTTCTAACTACAATGAAAGATGGTCATATGAATTGGATTATTCTTGTCATACCAACTAAAACAGAGGCAAAAGACAGGGAAGAAAGCATTCAGGGCACAAAACATGGCTCCAAGAATGGAATTCACTGTAAGCCTGCATGCTGAAACTGCCTGTTGTAACCTGAAACGAGTTTTACTCAATAGCTACTGAAACAACCTCCTTTGACTCCAAGACCCATTGCCTGTCACTCACCAATCAGAGCTTGCCAGCTCTCCACACTTGACTAGTGCCAATGAACTTTCTCGGAAAACAATACGTAGCACTTCTTTTTATGAAGTCTCCAACTTTCTTTTTGTTCTTCAGGCATAAGGAAGACCATCCAGTCTGTATGTATACCTGAACTGCAATTCTTGCTTCCCCAATCAAATCTTAAATTTAGATATTTGTTTCTGTTTTTATTTTGACTTAAACACTAGCCTTGTTATACTTATCATGTATTAAATTCTAAACTCTTTTACCATGCTCTACACACCATGGTATATAACATTTTTGTGTTTTCGCTCCTGCTGTTTTCTCTGATTGAAATGTTCTTCACAACTTTTCTGGCTAATCCATTAATCTCTTAATATACAGCTTTTAAATCTCTAAGAACTTCTCCAGACTTTTATTATACTTATTCAATTTTCCCACAGTACACTGTTCAAACTTCATTCTTATCACTACCTTATTAACTATATAGCTGTTTTTTTCTGTCTCATCTGAAAAGAAAACCTGTAAAGTTTTGAAGCCAGTGTTCATATCTTATATTATTACACTACTAACATATATGTGCTGAACTGAACAGTATGGTTAAAAATACATGTCATTTCACATTTTATTGAACTTATAAAGACAATTGTTTTGAAAATACTATTTACCAGTTACTAAAGTTGAAAGCTAAGCAGTATTAGTTAAATAGTGAAAAATTTTAATGAATTATATGAAAGAATGTTCAATCTTTGTGAAAGCCATTCTAGGGTTTTAAGTACTCATTTTCTTTTCACAATGAAATATGTACCATATAATTATAGCAGAGGTATTATAATATAAAAGGCTGTGAAAACTAAGCTTTC
The DNA here is from genome assembly GCF_009764315.1 of Trachypithecus francoisi. Lineage (NCBI taxonomy): Eukaryota > Metazoa > Chordata > Mammalia > Primates > Cercopithecidae > Trachypithecus > Trachypithecus francoisi. The sequence goes on from NW_022681454.1 coordinate 71,024,882, forward strand.
ACTTTTACATAAAGTGTTGAAGCTATGAGTGCTTTTCCCTACCAAAGCAAAATACCAATGCTAGTTCTAAAGACAAAAATTTTGTATATATTATACAGGATTAATAATCTTAAAGACTAATACATATGAAATTGAATTTAACTTATAAAGACATTAAAAAAAAAAAAAAAACTATATTTTAAGATTTTTTTTTTTTTTTTTTTTTTTTTTTATTTTAATTTGAGACAGAATCTCACTCTGTCTCCCAGGCTGGCGTGGACTGGTGCAATCTCAGCTCACTGCAACCTCTGCCTCCCTGGTTCAAGCAATCCTTCTGCTTCAGCCTCCCGAGTAGGGGGGATTACAAGCATGCATCAACGCTTAGCTAATTTTTGTATTTTTAGTAGAGAGGGGTTTTGCCATGTCGGTCAGTCTGCTCTCGAACTTCTAACCTCAAGTGATCCTTCCGCCTTGGCCTCCCAAAGTGCTGGGAGGCGTGAGCCACCATGCCCAGCCTATTTTAAGATTTTAAATGTCATTATCCGTTTAGTTTAAGACATACAATATTTATTTAAAATGTATTATTTTTGTTGAGCATCTTGTTTCAAAGTTCAAAAATTAAATTTTTAATGTCACATAATGTATATAATCTATTAATAGCCTTCTTCCAACTAATAACAATTGGTGGAATCCAACATGTGGATCTGAGTCAGCCTCAGTTCTTAACTATTGTGATGAGGGAAGCAAGATATTTGCATTCTCAAACATCTCTGGCCATGAAGTATCTGGCTTGAAATAAAACTTGAAGTTTTCAACCCCATACATTTCTATAGGTTGAGTATTAATATTACTCAGTGTTAGCAATAATCTTACCTACTACTGATGCACTGACCTGCTTAGCGTTTTTTTGTTTCCTGGCCTAGGCCTCCTAAAATCTGATAGTTACTGCATTTCTAGCTTTTACTGTTATCCTGCTTGAGTTGATCTCCTGAAACCCTGTCAACCTTCCCTTCCCTTGCAAACTCATACAATCCATCTGACAACCCACTATCCATATGAAAGCTAGTCACACTGGGAGGAAATTGATGTAGCCATGTTTCTGACTTTGGAAACTATCATCTGGAATTAGAATAATGTCTTCTTGCATGGGCAGAACCCATTTCCTTATGTCAGGGTATGCCAAGTCCTTTGCACTACCATTCTCTGGGTATTGTGCTTGAGGGTTGCTTTCCCAAGAGTCATTTTGACTGTATCTAACCTATGCATAGCTCTTTACTTTTCCGCCTCCCTAGTCCCAGCTATCTAAACCAACCCCACTGGCCTTTGGTCCTGGGGTGCTATCTTACCCTGTTCATGAGGTTATGATCTGATATTTATTATCCAAAATAACAGGGAGACTAGGGGAAGTTTATTAAGCAAACTTCAATTTTAAGAACTATATTGATAATAGGAAAAGAGATAACAAGTTCTTTGAATCATCCACAAGGATATGGTTTGAACATTGAGAGTTCCTTAATAGAATTACTACGAAAGTAGAAAAACATTGAAATATGAGAGCCCATATAGTTAGGACTATTTACAGTTAGTGATCATATTATGTACTAAAACATTTTCATTGCATGGTATATATCTTACCTTAACTTCCACATGTGCCATTAGTACTGCAAAATTTGTTAGGTGGTTACAAGAGCATGTTGTATGTGTCTTATTTGTTGTCAGGAGCCGACAGCCTTGTGTTGACCAGTAACCTGTCATTGTACGCTTGGAGTAGCTCCAAAATGAACAGTTAGGGTTGAAATTTTCCTCTGACTGCTACAGGGGAAAAAAATCCATAAAATCAACAACTACTTTATGATCATGTAAATTAAGTTGGCATTTTCTTTACATATAATACAACTTCATATTCTGTTCCCTTTTTTTAGAGATGTCCACCAGTGTTTTCATGAGTGGGCCTCATCAATTCTAAGGGAAACTGAATATATGCTGTTGTTTGTTCCCTCTGACTAGAGACAAGTGCACTATTTTTTTAAATTAACAGTAAAAGAATATACTAATATCAATGTTTCAAAATCACACTAATTAATACACATTGCAAAATAAAGAGGTTCATTGCTCTTAACAACCAACATCTGAATGGATGATCCTTAGAAATCTTTGTTGAATTTACAACCTCAATCTTTGTATATATGCAAAAATATATATTCACATGGACATAATTGCTTGAAATATCAAATATAGAACCACGTCTAGTTCTGTTTAATGTACTCCTATTCTTCTCTAAAAAACATAAACAGTATTGTGAATATTTAAGGTATACAACATAATGTTATGAAATACATGTAGATAGTAGAAAGGTAACCAAAGTGAAGCAAATTAACGTATCCATCATCTCACGTAGTTACCCATTGTTTTCTTATTTTTGTGGCAAGAGAAGCTAAAAATCTATTCATTTCACATGAATCCCAAATACAATAGAATTTTGTAATATTATCTATGATTTTCCGGCTGTATTTTAGATCTCTACACTTGGACTAGGTCTTTTTAGTTATGGAGAAGCATTTATAAATCCATCTATGAATGCTTTTACCATAAGTATTTACAAATACAAGGATGATTCTCCTCCAAATCTTATTTCTGAAAAAGAATTACCACTATATTGTACAAATAATGTACTGCTATATGTCAAATAGAAAAAATAAAATTAATACACTTAATGTTCAGTGTTATAAAAATACAGATAATATGAACACCCAAGTTAATATGCCATTTTCTTACCTTGATATGTTTAACAGTAAACACCACAGGATCAGCCAAATAAACCTTATTACTGAACTCTTTGTTTATTGCTGCTGTAATAACAGGAGAATTGACAATAACAGAATGATTTGTGGACAAAGCTTCCGTTCCCAACTTCATACTGGCATTCTCCGTGGACAAATAAGGACCCAAGTTGTTATACAGGACAAAGGCCACTCTGATCTCTCCTAAAATAAATGCAAACTCTGATTAGTTTGTCTATTCTACTTAAATTAGTTAGTACTAATGAAATAGAAAATTAAATCCATATAGTATGTATTCATACAAAAAATTCAGCATTCATTTCAACCAAAGTACCAAGTCATTTATGAGGAGAGAAAACTCAAATTATGCTAAAATAACTACATACCACTATTTTAAAAAATGAACCTCAATCCCTATCTCACTCCATACTCAAAACTAAATTTAAGATAGATCATACACCTAAACATGAAAACCAGAATCATAAGGCTTCTAGAACAAAATATAGAAAAATATTCTTGAACTTTGAAGAAGGTAAAAATGTCTTCAATAAGACATTTATCATAAAATGATAAACTAAACTTTATCAAAACCAAAAATCTATCAAAATACATTATTAAGAACATAAACAAGCAGACTGAAATACATTTAAAAATAAGATTCATTAATATATACAGCAATTTTACCATCCAACAATAAATTAATGGCATCTTAAAATGGCAAAAGACATAAATACACACTTTAGAAAATAAATAAAGGAAAGGCCAATAGACACATGAAAAATGATCAGCATAATTAGTAATTACGGAATGAAAAAATAAGACTACATTGAGTTACCATTTCATACCCACAAGAATCTCTAAAATTGAAAAGACTGACCACACTAATGTTGATAAGGATGTGGAAGAAACGGAACTCTCATACACTTCTGGTGGTAGTATAAAATAGTTCAACCATTTGGAAAAAATGACAATTTCTTATAAAATTAAACATACATCTACCTTTCCTAGATAAGTGAAAACATATATCCACCACAATACATGTGGATATATATCCTTATTCTTAATAGTCCCAAACTGGAAACAAGTCAATTATTATTTATAGGATAATAAATAAATTATGCCATATTACATAATAGAATATACTATTCATCAATAAAGAACAAACTATTGATACATGGAACATCATGAGAAAGTCTTAAAAATATTTTGCCTGGTGGCCGGGCGCGGTGGCTCAAGCCTGTAATCCCAGCACTTTGGGAGGCCGAGAGGGGCGGATCACGAGGTCAGGAGATCGAGACCATCCTGGCTAACACGGTGAAACCCCGTCTCTACTAAAAATACAAAAAAACTAGCCGGGCGAGGTGGCGGGTGCCTGTAGGCCCAGCTACTCGGGAGGCTGAGGCAGGAGAATGGCGTAAAACCCGGGAGGCGGAGCTTGCAGTGAGCTGAGATCCGGCCACTGCACTCCAGTCCGGGAGAGAGAGCGAGACTCCGCCTCAAAAAAAAAAAAAAAAAAAAATATATATATATATATATATTTTGCCTGGTTAATGAATTCAGACAGAAAATGGTGTATACTGTATAATACCAGTTATATGAGGTCTTAAAAAACTGGCAAATTTTGGCCGGGTGCGGTGGCTCATGCCTGTAATCCTAGCACTTTGGGAGGCTGAGGCAGATGGATCACGAGGTCAGCAATTCAAGACTAGTCTGACCAATATGGCGAAACCCTGTCTCTACTAAAAATACAAAATTTAGCCAGGCGTGGTGGCACACGCCTGTAATCCCAGCTACTCAGGAGGCTGAGGCAGGAGAATCACTTGAACCCGGGAGGCAGGGGTTGCAGTGATCTGAGATTGTCCCACTGCACTCCAGCCTGAGTGACAGAGTGAGACTCCGTCTCAAAAAACAAAACAAAACAAAACAAAAAAAAACCTGTCAAATGTTGTCTACAGAAATAGTAATGAGAAGAAAGTTTTATTAGGTGGGGAGAGGGAATAAGAAGACTGGTAAAAGACATGGGAAAATTTTCTGGGTACAGAAGACATTTATTTTCCTTCTTTTTGTGATATTATAAAAATGTACAACTGTCAAATTCCCAAGCTAAATGCTTCCTCAAGCTAAATGTATATTTTAGTGTATGTAAATTATTTCTCAATTGCAATGTTAAGGAAAACACATAAGAATTCACAATCTTTACCTGTCTTAAAACTCAGTTGTCATGTTATTTTAAGGTCACTGTTTCCACAAAGTCACCAAGTCCTTCCACCTTATTTTTTTCCTTTATGACAGTCTCTTAAATGTAATCCTCTATGAAATGAATTGTCTCTTAACACACTTTTTAAAATTGTATTTTTCCTTTATTTAAAAAAGTCAAGCCCTATATCTTATTTCTGGCCCCAACTACTATGGTTACTAAGAAGAGGAAGTCACAGTCCCTATCTCTGAATCTTAGAATCAAGTGGAAAAAAAGAAAATTGAGTCGTGTGAGGAGATAGGCAAAAAAAAAAAAAAAAGCTACTTTTTTTTTTTCTTTTCTTTCTTTTTTTTTTTTTTGAGGAGGAGGGCTATTTAACATCTAACTCCCGTGTTTGGGAAATTCCCTACTCTTCGGAATTTATAGACACAAAATGGACATATACTTGCTTTCCTAGCTTATTGTGAATAGGTTGCTCTGGGCACTTCTGCTAGATGCATCCAATCAGATTCAGTAGCCTCAGGTATCAGATGAGGAGCTAGTGATACAAAGAAGCAGGAAGTGGTACAGCAACAACAGCAGCAGCAGCGGCACAGTTACTGCTACAGAGTTCATTTGCGGTAGCAGTGACATTTCACAGCAGTGATTCTGTGATGTGGTATAGGCTGCTGTCAGCCTCCTTGCTCTAGTGTATCTTCTGGGACTGATTCTCCAGCCGTCTCAGTGATTCTATGAGATAACCATTATCATTTCCATAATCCAGCAAAGACATTATGATGAGAGCTACATAATGGAAGAGAGCATTCTTATCTAATCTACAAGTGTTAATACAGTACTGAGCAAATCATAGTAATTCACTAAATACTTATCTGTTATAACATACAATTTAATTTTGTTCTTTCCCTCTAGATTTGGTATTAAAATGCTGATTTTTGAAAGGTGAAAATTAAGAACATTCATGCATTTTTCTTGTTGACATTAAAAACTTCCATTTTAATTGGTTTATAATTGGCTGATAATTCATGCCAATTTCCACTTTCAGGATGGCGTCATTTTGACATCCCACCGTGTTACCAGCACACTTAGTCACTGGCAATTCTCTCATATTCTCTGCTCTAAAATTAATGCTTAAATGTGACTTTAACAAACAAAAACAAAAACAGGCTGGGTGTGATGACTCATGTCTGCAATTCCAGCACTATGGGAGGCTGAGGTGGGAGGATCTCTTGAGGCCAGGAGTTCAAGACCAGCCTGGGAAACACAGAGAGACCCTCTTCTCTATTAAAACAAAACAAAACACACAAAAAACAACTATACATTAATTTAGAAAATAAATGAACACAGAACTTAATTTGACTAATCTATTTCTACATGTCTTCAGATACACAGTTTTGTGTCTGAAGGTTCACACATTTATTGTATACTTAAGTAGTGAGTATATAGATGTATAGATGAACCAGGCACTGAAGTACTAGGGTTACATCAGTGAACAAGATTAGACAAGGCCCCTGCTCCCATGGAACTTACTGTCTGGAAGGAGACCCAGGCAGTAAGCAGGCAGATTAAAAAATAATAATATTATTATTTCTTATAATGATAAGTGAATAAATGCTATGAAGAAACATTGGCATAATCATGGCTAATGGGGAAAGAGTGATTGGGAAAGAGGAGTTTACCTTAGAGGAGATAGGGAAGACTCTCCTTATAGAGGTAGATTTATTCTAAAAAGTGAATGATAGAGAGGGTGCCATGCAAAAAAAAAAAAAAAAAAAAAAGTAAAAATTGTATTCTAAGAAGAAAGGTTTAAAAAAAACAAAAAAACAAAAAAAAACCCAAACCTGATGCAGGAACATGCTTGGTGTGTTCAAGAAACAGAATCAAGATTACTCTGTCTGGATCACACAGAACATGCTGAAGACAAATGCGAGGTGTGGCAAATGAGGCAGGAAGGAAGTGGACCAGGTAGCCTGTGGCAGGCCTGGTTAAGTCATGAGATTTCATTCTAAGTGTAAGTGGAGGTCAACTGGTCAGATGTATGTTTCAGGAAGAACCCTTTGTCAACAGGATATACTGTTGGAGGGCAAAAGAGTGGAAGCAGGGAAACAATTTAGGAAGCTAATGCAGGAATCTAATTTTGCTCTACTTAATCTTACTGCTGTCTCAAAAATTTTCTTAGTCAAATGAGTAACATAAAAAATGATTCCTAAGTTTAGTCTTACAATATTTCTAACATTTACAGACCATTTTATTCTGATGACAACAAATGTAAGTTGTTTTTCTTGATATTATTTATCAACACTGTTCACCTTGCAATATGAAATATTAGCATTAAGTTGGTGACTAGGAACTGAGGTCGTCTTCCTATCACCTGGCAGATTAAACAATATCCCTTTCTTGGCAAAAAAGAAATATCTCTGTGTGTGTGTGTGTGTGTGTGTGTGTATGCATATATGTACAAATATGGGAAAGAGGGGTCTATTTTAGAGGAGAGATATATATACACATACATATTTATATATATACACACACATCTATACACACATATATACATATACATATATACACACACATACATATACATGCACATACATGTGTGTAAGTTTAAACATTTTTTAATATTAGTGAAATCTGGGACATACTTTATAAGATTATTTATTGAATTTTAATTATTTTCAGTGTATTCAATTTAGTAGTAAGCTAAGCTGATTATATGTACAGTTCCATTTCCCAAAATCATCTCCTTACATTTAAATGTTTGTATGCTTTGCAAAGAAAAGCATAAAAATACTCTCAAAAAGATGCTGAATAAGCAAAAAAAAAAATTTTAATTAGAAGTAAAATAAAAAATTTTACAAGTGAAATCTGCACACTCAGTGAGAGTTCCTCCTTTTGAGGAAAGATGTCAGATCCTCTGAATTTTGTTGTCCATAATTTCCTTCATATTTAAGTTTCTGGCAACTGAAAAGTAATGGAACAATTTCCAAATCTGATTGGGAATTCTGTAGAATAAATATCACTGTAATATTGATGGTGCTGTACAGTAGAAAGAGGAGGAAGAGGAGGAGAAAGAGAATAGTGTAGGAAAAGGAAGAGGGGAAAAGTTCCTCAATAGTGGATCTAATATTCTGGGCCAAAAAGGAATGAATTGATGCAAGTTCAACTCCCTCAAGCTTAAAAAATAAACTCTAACCTACCATTTCGGCCATTTTGCTTTAAAGTATTTGCAGACAGCTGGATAGTGCTTCCATGGCCCATGTTTTCTGGAAATTTTAGGTCTTCTAAGTTTCCTTCTGTGCTCAGTCTTGCAACTTCCAATTCTGTTAATATCAAAGAGATACCCGTGCTCATTGAGAAACATACCTAAGCTACAATAATTTCCTAAATCATTGCAGTATTTCTGAAATCAAAACACTGGAATTCTCATTCTATTTGTCATGCTTTATGAAAATCTTTCAGAAAATATATTGTTCGTATTTTATAAAAATAATGCAAATAAAAGTTATTAAAATTATGTAAATAATACAAACATGTCAATCATAAAGTCTAAAATTTAAAATTCAATCCCAAATTCTAATACATTGTCATTGGCCTTAAGTTTCAAAATATAATCTTTATTTTATAAATTAAATAAAAATCCTTTTGTAATCTAGAGCTGTACTATCCTATCAATATTGATCTTGAAGTCCAATAAATTTGAAACAGCTTTATCATAACTTCTGAAATAAAAGTGTTAGCTACTCCTAATCCACAATAAAAATAGATTGATATCCTTTATAAGTCAAATAACACGATTATCAAACACTGTTTTATCATTTTCACTCAAATGACTTACTTCTTTATAATGTGAATTCAAAGATACTCTCATTATAACTGAAATAACTCCTAATAGTCCTTACTAAGAGGATGAAATTTTAAATAGTATAATACATACATAAAAGTCCTTTAAAAAAACAAACCTCACCGTAAGTGATCTCAGGCTACTGTGTTCAATATTGAACCTAATATCGAAATGTCCTAAGAAAGATAGCACACATGATTTTCTATCCTTTTAAGCCAATGACAAGTGATGCCCTCTTTATTTTAGAAAAAGAATGACTTTTCTCCATTGAAATAAAGTATCACTCATATCTGGGACACCAGAGATACTTTTTTCTTTTCCCTCTTCTGATATACAACAGTGTCTGGACCTTCTGAATAACAAAGGCCACTTACTAATATTGTCTGTGTTCTCCCTGACAATGTCAGTCTTCAAAAGGTTATCAGCCAGCACAAAAGCACTTTCCTCCACAGTATGAAGCAACATGGTGGCCGCACGTAGCTGATCGCTTATAGTCAGGTCTCTCCACGCATTCAAAGCTTGTGGCTGAAGGAGGTTGTTAACTGTCTCGACCATTGCCTATAAGAGGATGAAAAGAATGACAGAGGTCTCTAGTGAACCCACATAGCTGTCAGAAATCCAGGTGTACATGTTGCCCAGCAAGCAAGGATCAGCAGTGTGCATGAGTTCAGTATTGTCCCAGCCTCCCCTGTGACATGCTGCAGCAGAAGCATTCATTATTTTATTCTGTAAAACCCTAGCTGAGACTTTGCAAAGCAAGAGGAAAACCTGTTTTTGTTTTGAAAGACAACAAATAAAGTCATGCTTTCTTCTTAGCATCAATAACACAAGCTTCAAGAAGACTATGATCACATAATTAAATTATTTGGCTGGGGAAGTGTTGACAAAAAATTTAAACCAAGAGTTTTACCACATGACTCAGAGAAAATCATTTTTTCTGTACATTACCATAAAACTGGATGCTGAACACAACAGAGATTAAAAGGATGACCATAAACGTGACAATCCAAGAATTTGTTGCCTATAGGTTGATGACTCACATAGCAAACCTATCTGTTTTTTAGCCAGCTAGTAAAATGTCAGAATGGGGAAGATATCAAAGGATACATACTCCAGGGGCTTTGGATATGTTATGTACAAAGAGAAACCTTCTTCATGCTGTTTACTACTAAGGAGGGGAATAAACAGTTGAACCTTACTACCTATGGTCCTCAGGTGTCTTATCTTTAAAAAATCAGCAGTAGGTACACCCACACATAGAGACAAAACACTACAGTTCTCATTGCTTCATCCAAAAGAATCATCTCTGTAGTTACAATTTATATATTTCCTGTGGTTTGCTTTATGCTGTCGGTTACAAAGAAAAACAGTTCTCCCAATAAGGTTTTGGGTTTCATTCAAACATACAGAATTGTAAAATAGAAAGATACAATACCTTCAGCTTGAAAGTGATCATCCCTGAACCCAAATCATTATGAAATATGCATCTAATCCAGAAATAAAGTTGAATAAACAGCCAACACAGGCACAGTTACCAGGCAGCACATAAGTGTTTTAAAACAGGACTCACATTATTGACACACTGGCAGAGGGGCTGGGAGAGACTAGAGAAACACCCTCCACAAGGCAGTGTTTTCTCCTGGCTGGTGTTTTCATAGTAACCAAGTAACAACTGTTAAAAATTCAGCTTCCTAATGAAACACCTTGGCTGCCAATTAACACCAGCTCCAAAAACTAATTTGCCTTTGATAAAAGTTGTTTTTCTTGATATTTTCCCAGCTATTCCAAGTTTTGGTCAAAAATCAACATCACTGTACTTTTAAGTAAAATAATCCTACTCACAATTTGCATGCTTTGGATTATTTTTTAAAAGAGGAACACCACAAACAAATCGAAAAAGTCTCTCACGAGTTTAAACACTGGACATTTTCATATAGTGTACTTAGCTCTGTCATTTGTTCTTGGTGTGAAGCATGACCTAGTAGCCAGACAAAAGTATTTCTGGATCACAACAAAATGATCCGCTTTCCAGGAAGTTCTCTATAAGTGCAATATCAACAGGATATGCCAAACAAAGAGATGCCAGATAGGAAACCAAAAAACAAACAAACAAACAAACAAACAAACAAACAAAAAAAAACTTTAGATATTTTCTGAAGCCAAACAAAAAACAAGAGAACATAGACATCTTCAGTGTAAAGAAGTATTCTTTCAGGGATTAGATGATACTGTGAATTCATTAAAAATGCTCTGGGCCGGGCGTGGTGGCTCAAGCCTGTAATCCCAGCACTTTGGGAGGCCCAGACGGGCGGATCACGAGGTCAGAGATCGAGACCATCCTGGCTAACACGGTGAAACCCCGTCTCTACTAAAAATACAAAAAACTAGCCGGGGGAGGTGGCGGGCGCCTGTAGTCCCAGCTACTCCGGAGGCTGAGGCAGGAGAATGGCGTAAAAAACCCGGGAGGCGGAGCTTGCAGTGAGCTGAGATCCGGCCACTGCACTCCAGCCCGGACGAAAGAGCAAGACTCCGTCTCAAAAATAAAATAAAATAAAATAAAAATAAAAATGCTCTGAAAGTCCCACATGCAACAGAAATTATGGAGCAGCCATTTTAGCTGCTAATAATCTTAATAATTAGTTAATAATCTTATAATAATTAATTAAAATCTTACCTTAGGGGAAATTTGATTGGGCATAATATATTTCTCTTCTGTCCTTTATTGTTTTTATTTTCATAATTTAAAAAATGCAAGATGAGAAAAAAGGAAAAAGAAACAACTATGGTCAACTCCGAGAACATTACAAGAAAGAATGTGTTCCAAGACTAAATTAGGAAAAAATAGAAAGTCTGACTAGACCTATAACTAATATGGAGATTGAATCAGTGATCAAAGCCTCCCAAGAAAGAAAAGCTCAGGATCGGATGGCTTCACTGGTGAATTCTACCAAATTTTTCTACACTTAAAGAAGAATTAACACTAGTCCTTCTCAAACTCCAAAAAATATAAGAGGAGGGGACACTTCCAAACACATTTTTATGAGGCTAGCATTACTTTGACACCAAAGCCAGACTAAGACACCACAAGAAAACTGCAGGCCATATCCTGATGAATACAGATGCAAAAATTCTCAACAAAACGCTAGCAAACTAAATCCAACAGCACTTAAGGAAAAAAGTATAAACCATGATCAAGTGCAATTTATCCCTGAATTCAGGGAGAGTTTAACATAAAAAAAACAATGAATGCGATACTTCATATTCACAGAATAAAGGATATCACATGATTGTCTTAATAGACACAGAAAAAGTGTTTGACAAAATTCAGCACCTTTCATGACAGAAACTCAACAAACTAGGAACAGAAAGAAGTTACCTCAACGTGATAAAGGCCATGTATAAAAGCCCTTAGATAACATCATACTCAACATTGAAAACCTGAAAGCTTTTCCTCTAAGATCAAAAACAAGGCAAAGATGCCTACTCTTGCCACTATTCAACATAGTACTTGAAGTTCTTAGCCAGATCAATTAGGTAATAATAATAATAGGCATCCAAACTGAAATGAAAAAGCAAAATTCTCCCTGTTTGCAGATGACATGATCTTATATACAGAAAACCTGAAAGACTCCATTAAATATATATACATAAAAGACTGTATATATGTATGTGTGTATATAGACGAAAGACTGTATATGTGTGTGTATGTCCTTTAAATATATATATACATAAAATGCTGTATATATGTGTGTATATATCTATAAAATACTGTATATATTTGTGTATGTGTGTGTGTATATATATATAAACTAATGAACAAAATCAGGAACGGGTTTACAACAGACTACTTTATCTAAAAAACTTTGTATGTCTTTGAACTGACAGCAAATAAATCAAAGGTACCATTTATTAATTTATCTTAGCTTTGCAACTGAAAAAGTGCAAAGTGCAATATTTTTTCATAGCTACAAGTTTTCAACAAGTGTATTCTTCAAGATAAGGCAGTCTTTAGGAAGGCTTTCTACTAATTTTGGGCTTTAAGCCCAAACAATTGCCAAGTTTACTAAAAAGCAACACACTCAAAATGTGGCCCCCAAACCCAGGATTTGGTGAGTTATGACACCAATTTAACATTTATTTAGTCTGCTCAAAGACACACCTCTTCACCGTTGTTTAAGTATAACTGCAAGGAAATGTTTACACAAGGACCGAGAGACAGTATTCTGTAGTTCTAAAATCAGAGTGTGGGATTTGGAACCACATCCCCCAAATTGTACCTTCACAGTGCCTCTTACTGTGTGACATTGGACAAGTTACTTAACTTCTCTATACTTCATCGACAAATTTGGTATGATACTATAATCATCTCAGAAAGTTGTCTGACTCAAAACAAGTGCTCAAGATGTAACCTTGTTTTTACTCTTACTTGATATCACAGTCCAGTGTAGGAAGAAGGGAAGTCTTCACTTAGAAAGCACATTTCATATCTGATCATTGCTAAATAGTCACACTGAATTGAGATCTGGAAGGAATAAATCTTCAGTAATGCAATCTGCATAATTTGGTTTCTTACACAACTACAGAAGCCTATACGACCTGAAGCTTTGAGGAATTGGAGAGTAAAGGCAACATGTGTATTAAATAGTTCATAATGAGTTTTTTAGAGACTCGAATAAAATGCCCCATTTCCTGCTAGTGAGACAGCACAATTAAGTCCATCTTAGAAGCTTTATAATTATAAATGACTTAAACTTTCTAAAGCTTGCTGACATGTCCCTTTACTAGCTAAATGAAGGTTAATTAAATAGTTACAACTCCTCAATGGATACCTATATTTGGATTTCCTTATACATTTATGTATTGTATATTTTATTCACACACTATGACATCTGGTCACAAGATAATCTTTTTCTCAAACTAGTTATTTGCATTCTTTTCATAAGCTCAATATAAGACTCATTATATTTCAATTTGAGAGTAGGTAGGGGTGAGTATTATCCTTTTCATCATACAGTATACTCACTAAACTCTCAGTGACTTTTGACTGTTTCTAAAAATCAAATACAAATGGGAAAGAGCCAAAAGTCATTTTGATTCACACCAAGATTATGGACATACCATATCCTACTAGACACATATTTGCATTATTTTTTAATGCAACATTATTAGGACCTTTATCATTAAATTCAGACCTTAGGCAAATTCAGTTGACGAATATTACTCATAGCATATAATTGTGATATGTTTGTTAAGGATGCTATATACTTTATAATTACACTTTATATATTTCAAAATACAGAGTTTATTTGTTATAACTACTGTAAAAACCTTTGCGAAAAACTGCTATATATTTTTGCAATGACAACTTTTGTCATTATTCCAAGAGGATGTATTTGTGAAATAGCCTAAGATTTCTCAGGAAGAATACACAAAAGAATCAACAGGGAGAAACACATGAGTGGCACCTCTTACCCAGGTGAGCAGTAAATATCGAACTATGAAAGTAAGCAAAATCATCTGGGGAACTTAGTTACCCCCTCTTCCTCCATTTGAAAATCATAAAAACAAATACTCCAATAGAAGGAATGCCTTATGGAAAGATGTATAAATGTCTAACTTTACCACCATGGCTTTTTTTTGTTGTTTTCTTTTTGTTCTTTTTTTTTTTTTTTTTTTTGAGACAGAGTCTCACTCTGTCACCCAGGCTGGAGTGCATTGGTGCCATCTTGGCTCACTGCAAGCTCCACCCCCCGGGTTCACACCATTCTCCTGTCTCAGCCTCCTGAGTAGTTGGGACTACAGGCACCCGCCACCACCCCTGGCTAATTATTTTGTATTTTTAGTAGAGACAGGGTTTCACCATGTTAGCCAGGATGGTCTTGATCTCCTGACCTCGTGATTCACCCGCCTCAGTCTCCCAAAGTGTTGGGATTACAGGCGTGAGCCACCGCGCCCAGCCTTGCAGACAAGTTTTTAAATCACTAGCTCATTCAGGTTTTAGCTCAAATATCTGCTCTGAGAGGTCTTCCATTATTAGCAAAACCGGGGGAAATGTGGAGGAGAATCCCCCCATCCTTAAATCTATTACCTGTTTTGTCTTCTTTGTATCATATGTCATTATCTAAAGACGTCTCATATATTTGTTTACCGGCACAACTATCTTAAACTTCCCATTAGACAGATGGCAAGCTTCCTGAAGCAGGAGACACTGTTTCATTTACAAGAGCCAAAAGCAGTGTTCGGTAACTCTTAGATGAGGGATTTGCCATGTGGGATAACTCATACGTAAGTCAGTTTTCTCCATTTTCATATCAGCCAAAATAAAAATCTCTGAAGTTATTAGTTTGATGAGTATAAGAGCAAAGAATAAATAGAAATGATAAAACTTATTAACTAGCCAATGCTTCCCTGAATTAGTCTTGCTTCAGAGAATCAATACCCCAATGGGCTCTTAGTCCATTTGGGCTGCTAGAACACAATATCTTAGACTGAACAATTTTATAAACCACGGAAATTTATTGCTCACAGTTCTGAAAGCTAAGAAGCTCAAGATCAAGGCACCTGTAGATTCATTGTCTGGTGAGGTCTCACTCTCTGCATCCTCACAGGGTTCAAGAGAGAAACAAATTACCTTGGGCCTCCTTTTTAAGGGCACTAGTAACATTCATTCATTAGGGCTTTGTTCTCATGGCCTAATCACCTCACCAGAAGCCCCACCTCCCAACACCACTATACCGCAGAGTAAGTTTCAACACATGAATTATGGGGAGATACAAGCAGTCAGACCACAGAAGGCTCCCATTTTAGTATTTGTTTATCTTTAACAGAATTATCCATATTTGTATCTGGTTTTCTCACCAGACTATGATGTCCTCAGAGAAGAGATCATATTCATTTGTGTTTTCCAGAGTAAATTTTAGTGCTGTGATACCTTTTGGGTATTCATTAATATTTATCACATTATTATCAAATTATTAATGACATTATATACAATAGGAAAACTGACAGCATCCTTTTTTGTTTCTTTAATTTTTTCCCTGTCTCCCCAAATACTTCTGAGAGAATAACGTGTTCAGATATCACCACAATTTGAGAGTGAGACAGGGTGAATGAGAGGAAGTTAAGATGACAGAGTTCAGAAGAAGAAAATCTAAACCACAGGCTATTATAGTGAACATAGGACACTATGAGTAAAATATATATATATATTTTATAAAAAGTTTTCCATAATGTTTCCAAAGGTAATTTCCAATGTAATTTAATAAGATTTCATTAAATATGTATTATTTGCAAAGAACTAGTTAAGGCACTGTTGAATGAGGTTAGAGAAGAAAAACATGAGTTTGCCTTCAATGTACCTATGCTCCAGCACAAAACAGATCTAGAAACCCACAGCATACAGCACAAAAGTAACAGATTCTTGCTAGGGAGGTCCATAAAGACATCCCAGAAAATGTTTATTTTTGAGTTAGACACTAGAGGATGAATACATTTTCTTTGACTCTGAAGAAGAAATCCAAAGCTAAAGTACATAATGAGCAAGTTGATGATGATCAAATAAAAAAAGCAAATTGATATTAGGCAGCCCATTTGAAAGTTGGGAACAATTATTTCATAGTAATAGATACATTTATACTAATGAATTGCCTAAATTCTTTTGAAAAATAGCCTAGTAATATAAATTATATTTTACTCTACTTCTACTTTTTAAATATATTTTCCTGAATGCATCATGTCCTTATCAATATATACCATAATCAAGCTGAATAATGCTATTTTATTATATTATTATTTTATTATATTATATATACAGTTACATTTAAATATTTTCCTTCATATCTAAATCTCAGGATAGATTAAGGAAGAAAAATATGTTTCCAGGTCTCTGCTCCCATTTCTTGCTTTCTGAATGTATACACTGCAGATAGATAGATGGAAATAGTATCCATTGATTTATAATTTGAAATAATAAAAACAAAATGTTCTTTAATTCTTTACTTTGACTTCCTGATATAAAGTTTATCAGTTGAGAGTAAAGTAAAATGAAGCAAAAGTTTAAAATCATTACTGAATGGGACACATTGTACTGCAATCTGTGTTTAGATATTGATTCAAATCAAAATGTAAAGGTCAAGTGTTAGAAGTGTCTTCAAAACAGTTTATAACTTGCAGGTTTTTTATTACAAGTCAAGTTGAATGACTGATATTTACACATCTGATCAATAAACCTAAGGTGCTTTTTATAACCACTGTCATTTGATATTATTAAGTATATAAAAACTACTAATCTCTGAACCACCTTTTATATTACAGTGAAGTGCTGGCATTTTCAAATCTTAATTAAAATTAGATCACATAACACAAGTGACCTTAATATAGTAATAAGGACCTTTAGGAGTAAAACAAGGTGAAACTAAAATTTCATAGAACAGACTGTGTCTTTAAGAGACCCTTTTTTTTAAAGCATTATTTTTTGCAAACTGTATTTGATCATATCACTGTTTAATTCTACTTTAGAATGAAATGACTGAATGCTGTCAAATAAATCTCTATTGTGTTACAGGAATTAAATGGATCTACAGACCTGACTTAAACTCCTTGCTAACTCAATATTCATTCAACAAATATTAATTGAGCATCTTCAGTGTGGCAGTCAACTGGGATGCAGCAAGAAAGACAGATGTTCTCCCTTCCCTGAAGGTAATGGCAATATAGTTAGGCCAGGCAATTAAACAAGTAATTAAAATCCAACATGGCAAGCATTATAATGATGGAAACATAGAGTTCAAGCTCTGTATTGGAAAAGCTCCATGAAGGGGGACATTTCCAAGATGGAACTCAACACTGAACAAAGAGACAAAGGGGACAGCGTGTACTTATAGGCACAGAGGTGAAAGAGAACAGGCACTGCGAAGGAACTGAAAACAAATTCCTTATGGTAGAGCAAAGAGTATAAGGGGTTCAGTGGTAAGACTGGTAAGTGAAGGCTAGATTTCAAAGAGGTTTGCAGACTATATTAAGGTATTTACAATTCTTTCCAAAAGTGACAAATAGTCACTGAAAAAAAAAAAAAGTAAGGTAACAGAGTGATACATAGTAACAGTTAATATTTGTGGAGTGTATGCCAGATCTTGATATGAATGGTTTACATGCATTAACTCCTTTAATTTTGAAAGTAACCCAGCAAGGTATAATTTATTATCATCTTCATCTTACAGTGAGAATACTGAGACTCGTAGAAGTTAAGTAACTATCTAAAGGCTAATTAGCTAACATAGAATAGAACCAGGGCTCAAGTACATGAATTCTGGTTCTGGAGAAAAAGAAAAGCAGAGATTATTCCAAAGATATTTAAAATGATTTTCTGATTAGCTAATGCCAGTTGACGAGAAAAAGAAAGAAGTGCAATGCGTAGAATTTGGGGTAGTCAAGGAGGTAGCACTCACTTCAAATGGGAATTTTATTTTTCAAAAGGTAGTGGGCATAAGAGTATATGTGTGGATGGAGAGTATGAGTAACACATTAAATTCAGGTTGCCTAGTTTGAATGAAATATACAGTCTTGCACTGAATAATGATGTGTTGCTCAACAATGGACCATGTATACCATGGTGGTCCCATAAGATTAAAATGGAGCTGTCTTATTCAGGTGTACTAGCTTTTATCTTTTTATTATATTTTTACTGTATCGTTTCTGTGTTTAGATACACACATACTATTGTGTTATAATTGTCTACAGTACTCAGTACAGTAACATGCAGTACAGGTTTGTTGCCTAAGGAGCAGTAGGCTGTACCACGTAGCCTAGGTGTGTAATCTGCTATCCCATTTAGGGTTTCGTAAGTATACCCTATGATGTTTGCATGACAGCAAAATGAAGCATTTCTCTGAATGTATCCTCACTGGTAATGCATGACTGTAATTGAATGGCATCTAGACGGGCCTGAAGCTTATGTAAGATATCTGATATTCACATATAGTTCATGAGATAGTTTAGATATTTTTCCTTTTAAATCTCATGTTGAACTGTAATCCTCAATGTTGGAGGTGGGGCCTGGTGGGAGATGTTTGGGTCATGAGGGCAGAGTACTGTCTTCACATAGTGAGTGAGCTCTTGTGAGATCTGGTTGTTTAAAAGTGTGTGACACCTACTCGACTCCCTCTCTTGCTCCTGCTTTTGCCATGTGATATGCCGGCTCCTGCTTTGCCTTCTTCCATGAGTAAAATCTCCCAGGGCCCTCCCCAGAAGCTAAGCAGATGCCAGTGCCATGCTTGTACAGGCTGCAGAATCATGAGCAAATTAAACCTCTTTTCTTTATACATTACCCAGGCTCAGATATTCCTTTACAGCAGCAGAAAAACGGCTTAATACAATGCATGCATCATAAATTTAAGTAGGCTTATTAAAGCCATTGATATATCTGAAATTACCCAGATAAACTGTGTAGAAGAAGAATTGATGGTACAGAAACGCTAACAGAGGGGCAAATGAAGTAAGAATAGTTGACAATGAAGATGAAGGAGTAAGCAGTCAGAGAGTGTGGTATCACAGATGGAAAGAGGGCTTTCCTTGGTTTCAAAACTAATCATGAAAGTGTCCAAAAATTCTTCTTTTTGAACTAGAAATAATAACTTTATTTTTGTTCCGGGTAACAGAGTGATTTGTAAAACAAAAAAGAAAACCACAGAGATACTGCTTTTGAGGAGCAATCAGGACATCTATTCATTTAATTAATATTTCTTGAGCCCTTAACACATGCCAACACTGTTCTAGACCCTTGAGATACATCTTAACAAAGCAGAGAAAAAGTAATCTTAGAACTGAACATTCTGGCAAAGGAAGCAAATAATAAACCATATACTGTTAGAAGATGCGATGTACAGTGTGAAATAAAAGAAAATAGGATAGGGGGATCTAGAATCAGGGATGGTGTTGGGATAGAGGTTGGCTTTCAAACATGATGGTACAGATGGGCATCACTGAAAAGGTAACAATTCAAAAAAGACAAAGGAATTAAGAGAGTTAGCCATGCAGGCATCTGGAAGAGAAGCATTCCAATCAGAGAGAACAACCAGAATAAAAGTCTTCAAATGGAACTTTTGAAGGTTTGCATGGTCCAAACCCTTAAAATGGCATGTGTCTGGAGTAAAGCAAAGGAAAACAGTAGAGGTGGGAGCTGGGGCTCAACCACTTCAACTGAGATGCTGAAGAATGGTTTGCAAGTGAAGATTGGGAATTCAGTTACAGATATGGAAAGTTTGAGGTATTTATTACACAACAAAGTGAAGCTATTGAGAAATTGGCTGGAAAATTAATTCTGGAGTTCAGGAGAATGATCTGTGCCATGGATAATATTTGTAGGTCATAGACGTATAGGTGGTATGTAAATCAATGAGATCACCAGGGGTGTGAATGTACAAAGCTTAGATAAGAGGACTAACTGTTGTGCTAGGGGGCACTCCAAGCTTAAAGGTTTGAGGAGAAGAGGAGGAACCAGCAAAGGAGACTGGAAAGAAGTGTCAATTAGGTAGGAGAAAAATAAAGTGAGTTGTCCTGAAGAGAATATATCAAGGAAGAGGGGGTGATCAGCTGTGCTAGATGTTTCTAATTAATCAAGTAAGGTATGGACTGACTACCGACTGTTGGTCTAGCAGCATTTAGAAGTCGTTAATGACTTCAACAAGGTCAACAAGGGCAGTTTCAGTGGTGTAGTGGGGGCACGAGTCTGAGGAGGTGAATTTAAGGGAGAATGCGAGGAGAGGGATTGGCAACAGCAAATGTTGACAAGTGTTGTCAGAATTTCAGCTGCAGTGGACATACTAGCAGGCAATCAGAAATTTGAGCCTGGAGCTTGAATTAAACAGTAAATATTTGGAGACCACTTAATATGTGCTATGTACAATTTAAAAGGTCCTGAAGATGTAGAAATAAAAGTGGCACTGTTCCTTCCCAAGCAGCTTATTGATAGAGGGAGTGAAGAGACATTAAAATACAGCTCGATAATTGCTGTGATAGAGGAAAACTGAGAGTGTTGTAAGTTCACATAAGAGGTCATTCATTCAGACTAAGTGGGACAAAGAATGCTTCCTTAGAGTAATTGACATATGAAGTGAGTGTTGATAGGTAAGTCAAAGTTACTGGAACGAACAGAAGGAGAAAGGAGAGCAAATCTAGAATTAATCCAAGCAGAAGGAGCTGTGACTTATAAAGGTACAAAGATGCGAACTGAAAGTATTTAAATCCTCTGGCAGTGTAGGATCCGAGGAGGAGCCAGTTAAAGGGGTGAGAAATTAGCAACAGGAGTCTGATATTCGAGCACTGTGGTTTAGAAAAGGATTTTTTTTTTTTCTATAAGGGTAAAAGAGAGTAAGGGACAGGCTGAATAGGGTCAAGTCATGATCAAATTTGCATTTTTAAAACATTACTCAGACAGTACGTGGAATAGATTAACAGAGGAATTTGACAATGTGTAAAGCAGTTGTTTAAATTTTTTTTTTTTTTTGAAAATCATCTACACAAGGATAATAGCTGAAGTTATAAGAATCAATATCAGAGGAAAACAAAGTTTGCAGCCAAAGTCATTTTGCAAAAAATATGTCATGACCCTGGTCAAAGGTTTTTAATAGTACTCAGACGCTTCATTTTTTTCCATAGCCTTCTCCCTCAACCCACTGCTTCAGGCATATTTGTCTTCCTTCTATTCCCTGAACTCTCCAACCACTTGTCACTTGACCATCTCGGCCTTGGGTGACCTTTGATCTTGGAATGCTCTTCTCCAGGTAGTCACATTACTGAATTGCCTATCACTTCCTTAGAAAGTCTTCCCTGATCCGCATGAAATGAAGTAATCATAAGGTCATATTTACTCATTTGACTGCTTTAATTCTTTGAACAGCATTTCTGCAATCTTATTTTATTACTTTGATTGATTGACTGATTTACTGGCTATTTTTCTCCATAACTCCAGCTGGCTGAACTAGGGTGTGAGCCCTACAAGACAGAAACTCTATCTGTCTTCATCCCCGAATCCCTGCACCTGAAACAGCGTCTGAATGAGCTCGACAAATGTTGCCTGATTGAATGAAGGAATAAATCTATGCTTTTCTTAAAGTATACATGTTTACTATTTTTTAATAAAAAATGTATTTTTCAGACTTTGAAAAGGAGATACTTGTTGGAAAGTCTGAAAAACTGCCACAGCCTAGCAGAGCCAATTAAATGTAATATGATATCCTGGATAGGATCCTAAAACAGAAAAAGGACATAGATAATAAATTTAAAAATCTGAATGTGGACTTCAGTTAATGATAATATATTAACATTGGTTGATTAATTATTATAAATATACCATACTAGTGTAAGATGTTAACAATAGAGGAAGTTGTTCATGTCAATGGGAGGCATATGGGAACTTTCTATCAGACTTGATCATTTTTTTAGATTTTTTACATACAAATCTAAAACCGTTTCAAAAAATAATATCTATTCGTTTTAAAAAGACATATTTATAAACAGTTTTAAATTACAGAAGTATATATGGTAAAAGCTGAAATTCCATTTATAGAACACCGTAAAACTCCACACACAAAAAATCACTTTTGACAGTTCACTGTGGATCTCTCTAGACCTGTAAATATTTACGCATTCATGAGCACAAACTCAGTCCGTACAATAAGGTTGTTATCTGTTGTTTTTGGCTTGCTTGTTTATTTTTACTTGAAAATCACACCTATCTTTCTAAGTCAACATAAGTTCTACCTCACTGTTTCTGAGGCTAGGAAGTATTCCTTTATTTAGTAGTTTATTCAACCGATTTCCTACTGATGAAGACGTAAGTTGTTCGGTTGATACAAACACTACCCTAATCTAGCTTGCGATCCTGTCTACACATTTACTCTTTTCCAGTGCGGAATGCTACCCCATTGTGTGGGTCGGCCACAAGTTACCCCCAGAGTCTTTTCTCTCCACAAGGAGAACAACACTGTTTTTGTGATTGTATGACAAGATTTATAAAGAAACAGTATAAAAATATAGATGTGTGTAAACATAGTCTTCTCTGGTAAGATATTTGAAAAGCTAACAGGCCGGGCACAGTGGCTCACACCTGTAATCCCAGCTACTTGGGAGGCTGAGGCAGGAGAATCACTTGAATCCGGGAGGCGGAGGTTGCAGTGAGCCGAAATCGCGCCACTGTACTCCAGCCTGGTGACAGCAAAGAATCCTTCTCAAAAGAAAAAAAAAAGGAAGAAAAAAAAGCTAACAGTGATCATGCCTTGGAAAAGGACTGCTTAAAGACCGTGGAGAGAAAAGAGGCCGGGTTGAACTACGCAACCGCAAGGGGGCACCACTGAAATAGACAACAATGTCAGTGGCGTGCCCTGGAGTTAGTAATGCAGAGGTTCCAGAGG
The DNA here is from genome assembly GCF_009764315.1 of Trachypithecus francoisi. NCBI lineage: Eukaryota > Metazoa > Chordata > Mammalia > Primates > Cercopithecidae > Trachypithecus > Trachypithecus francoisi. The sequence goes on from NW_022681454.1 coordinate 71,048,084, forward strand.
GAGGGAGACATAATTATTTTCTACCTTTAGAATTTTATACCATGTGTCTATATTAGCTATTCAAAAAATTACTTAAAAGGTAGAAAAATGCAATCTGAGAAGTTTCAAATAGTTTTTTAAAGTTTTTTTTTTTTTTTTTTTAGACAAAATGATTAATCTCAAACTATGACTAACAGAACAAGTAGAACATTGTTATTTATATCTAGGGTTCAAAAGTTACCTTTGTATTGTCATAAATCTATGGTAGGTTATTACATTAAAACTGAGTAAGATTTCACTTTTACTAAATAAGAAAAATAAAAAGCATTTTCGTTGCATCTGAGGCTGCTAGTTGCCCAATATCCCTCTTGTGTTAGACACAGAATCATTGGACATTATACCCAGCTGCGAAGCTGCACCTATTAATGAAGTGTTTAACCATGCAAACAGGGTAGCCCACATAATATAATAAGAAATAAGCCGGGCGCGGTGGCTCAAGCCTGTAATCCCAGCACTTTGGGAGGCCGAGACGGGCGGATCACGAGGTCAGGAGATCGAGACCATCCTGGCTAACACGGTGAAACCCCGTCTCTACTAAAAAATACAAAAATCTAGCCGGGCAAGGTGGCGGCGCCTGTAATCCCAGCTACTCGGGAGGCTGAGGCAGGAGAATGGCGGGAACCCGGGAGGCTGAGCTTGCAGTGAGCTGAGATCCGGCCACTGCACTCCAGCGTGGGCGACATAGCGAGACTCCGTCTCAAAAAAAAAAAAAAAAATAGTTTGGAGAGACTCCTGGAAAGTACTAAAAGGGACAAATCCTTCCGGTACTTATCCTTTTCCTTCTTCCTTTTGGAAGATTGTCATGACATGATGATTGGAACTTAAGTAGCCATCTTGTCATCTTGGGGATGGAAATGCATGTGCTAAAGATGATGGAGCAAAAAACCAGATGCAGCCTTGGTCTCTGATGATTTCATGCAGTTTCCAAGCTAATCTTGGACTGCCTCGTCTGCATTCTTCATGTGCAAGAATAAAGCCCTGGTTTGTTTAAGCTACCATAGCTAACTTTCTGTTACTACCAGCTGTCCAAGATTCATGTATTAAATAAAGGAAAACATAAAAATTGTAACTCTGGGAGCAGTCCTAAAAAATCATTTGTTTGGTTCCATGCCCTCAGACAACTACTTTACTGCAAATTGGACTTCAAAATTTCCATTTCTTTTCTGATCTGTACCAAAAAAGTTAATGACAGTTTCAGAAAGTAGGATCTTAAATCTGTAACGCTGTTTTTTTTTTTTTTTTTTTTTTTTGAGATGGAATCTTGCTCTGTTGCCCAAGCTGGTGTGCAATGGCGTGATCTTGGCTCACCGCAAACTCCGCCTCCCGGGTTCAAGCAATTCTCCTGTCTCAGCCTCCCGAGTAGCTGGGATTACAGGCATGTGCTCCCATGCCCGGCTAATTTTGTATATTTAGTAGAAAGGGGTTTCTCCATGTTGTTCAGGTTGGTCTTGAACTCCTGATCTCAGGTGATCTACCTGCCTCGGCCTCCTAAAGTGCTGGGATTACAGGCGTAAGCCACTGTGCCCGACATGTAATGGTGTTTTTAATATCCTTTGCCTTTTGGTTAGCTATGTAACCATCAAACTATTAAAGAAATGGAAAAGTAAATTGATGTGTATTCTCTTGCATTTGCATAGAAATAGTATCTATTTATATTCTGTGTATTTAAAACTTTTCTGAAGATAAACTTATGTTCAGAAAGCATTGATGCATAGAATGGACTTTAAGTAAACAGTTTTACAATTACATAATGGCCCAGACTTTGATCAAAAAATTAAATAAGAGAAGAGAACACAAGTTGGTGCAAAGAAGAGAGAAAACATTTTCGTTTTAGATGACAACATTTTATTTAAAAACAGAAAGACACTTTTTTCACACCCTCATTAGAATTACTTCCTGAAGCATTCACAAACCATGTGTATACAAACAGCATCTGGAACATTTGTTTATTTACAGGAAATGTACAAAACAAAGGAGGCAGAAATGGCTTTCTAAAGCAGCCATTTCTATCTAACCTGACACATTCGCCAGGGGAATTGTGAGAGATTCCCAGAATGATGTTCTTTCCACGTCAATGCAGAATCTCCATCATCAACATCTGTCACTGTCCTTTGGAAGTTTTTAAATCATTAGATTTACAACATGACCTGTTCAGATTCTTCAATAATACCTGTGTGAATTACTCTGCTTACATTACGTATGATTTTACTCTTTTGATTCAATGATGGCTTTGTATGTAGTAGCGTTTAATATCTACAATTTATAGAAAGGAATTCTTATAACCATTCTTTATCTGAAAAAAACTACAGTACTCTGGTTTTGTAGACAGAAGTCACTTTCTTTGATCTCAATGTCTTTTAACAATAGGTTTAGGGCATCAGAAACATGCAGGGTGCAGATTTATATTTTCTTTCTTACTGACATAAATCAAGTGCAGATTTATCAAGCTGTGAAATATATTAAGTTCACAGGGTTTTAACAAAGGGTTACCAAACCACAAGAACCTGCTGTGATTCAAACTACTTTCAGATGTCCTTTTAATTATATTAAATGAAAGTTTGGGTTGGCTTTGATGCTTATGGGCAAACATCTAAATCTCTTGAAAGAGCTGCTAAAAGTACTCCCTGTTGCTGCAGTTAATATACTACATTGTATGCACACTGCTAGCCAATTTATTCTAGCCACTTTAACAAGGATATCCAGCCTGACAGGCCACACAGAATAGTATCACAAGTCAAGCAAAGCACAAATCATTAGAGGACTCTGAAAGTTGTTTGACATGCACCACAGAGCTCTTTGTCACACAGCCAATTAAGTGACCAAACAAGGAACTTGAAAATACTCGTTAATTTCTTCCTAGCAGTATAAATGGAGCTTAGAATCCTTCTTGTCTTATGCACCAAAGGCACACAAGTAAAACTGGCATAATTCAATTTGCACTTTGTCAAAGGCACAAGTAGCAACTTTGGTTCAGAGAAAGTGTGCATTAATAATACAGAAAAATTGAAAAGAATGGGCAAAAATGTTTAGATCTTGCATGTAATAATGTAGACATGTGGGCTTTGGAATTTTTTTAATTATCAAAAGTTGACATTACTTTTATCTTTGAAAAGCTGTATCAGCATTTCAGAGCAGATTCAGCAGCACTTCACATCATTTCATCCTCTCTGCAATAACTTCAGTTGATTCCAGGATACCATACTCTCCTGGTGCTCCTCATTCCTTAAGGCTGTTTTTTAGTCTCTATTGCTGACTTCTCGTCATTTCCCCAACCTCTTCATGTTACAGAGTCCTGGGGCTCAGTCCTAGATTCTTTTCTTTTCTCTCTTTACATTCATCCCCTTGATGGATTCATCTAGAACACTGATTTCAAATGCCACTCTAAGCATAACACTACCAAATAATTATTTCCAGGCTAATCTCACAAATGAACACCATGAATGTATATTTAATGACATATTTAACATCGATATTGCATGTCTAATAAGAATCTCAAACTTAACATGAGCCATAGTGGAGTTCTCTTCCTGACCCTCCCAAATTGGTTGCAGACAGACCATCTCAATAAAGGGCGACTTCATCCTTCCAATTGCTCAGGCAAAAAACATTCTGTCATTTCAACTCCTCTTTTTCTCTGAAAACTCCACACAATCTCTTAGTGAATCTTATTTCATTTTTTAAAAAATTCTGAATCTGAATAATTACCTCAGTATGCAAACTAATATACTAATCCAAGTGGCTGTCATTACCCAAATGGTCACCCAGCTTTGGCCCTTACTTTTCTTGCTATTGGCTACTCTCTACTTGTAACACACATCAGATAATTATCCTCTCCTCAGAAACCTGCAGTGGTTTGTTTACTAGGCTTTTCTGAATAAAAGCTGGAGGCCTTACAATCATCTATCAGAATCTGAGCCTTGCGGTACCACAAGCTCACACCCTGTGATCCTATTCTTTTTCACTCTGTTCCAGTTGCACTAGCCTCCTTCCTTACCAACAAGAATATTTCCGCTTCAGGAACTTTCTGTTCTCTCTGCTAAAATGCTCCCTCCTGCATATTAGCACAGTTGACTCCTTTATCTCCTTTTGAGTTTTGCTCAAATATCACCTCGGTAATTCATTTCATGCTTTCTTGCTTTATTTTACTCTATAGCATTTATCATCATCTGGCATACCATATATTTTACATATTCAGTGTATTGTTCATATTCTTTCACTAGGATTTTCACCTTAGAAGAGAGTGCAGGGATTTTTGCCTATTATGTGTACTGCTGTACTCGCAGAGCTGATAAGATTATACCTGGCACATGTGCTTAACTAGTAATTCTTAAATATTTTTGTTGTTCACTATGTGATGCTTTTCCATTACTAGGATACAGTATTATATCATACCATATATATAAAATATATTACAGTAATAAGCTCTCTATGTCCTATATACCTATATAGTATATATAGTATACTTTAGTCTACTATAATAATACTCTTTAAGCGTTAAAAAAATCACATAGACTACCTGCCTTTCAAAAACAAAAGAAGAAAAACCAGGTGTGTGTTTTTTTGTTTTTAAATTCACACCTGCTTAACGTTTTTTTTAATTATTTCTTTCTGATCAGTTCTCAACCGAGCTATGCAAGTGACCAAAACAGATTCTACACAATGACTCAAAGGAATCACATCAGTACCTAGATGAACTTATATTTTCCATTAAGCATGGTCGACTGCAGACTCTCTAGCAAGTACACACTGCCTCTGAGATTTGGTGGGCAAAATAAACTATTGATAAAAATGAAAATATTTTTAATAATGAGGAAAATGTCCTGTCTTAAAAGTAGTAAAAAATAAACACCAGTAATTCTTAATAGTTTCTGCTAAAGAGGAGAACAATGCTGACAACTATTACTATTTTAAAAACAACAATTTGAGGTTGAAAGAGAAGGAAAAAATGCAAACCTAAGTTCTGGTCACATTTGGAAAACACAAAGGCAGTTGTTCTTAAGCTCTTGGAGCATCATACTCTACTCCCATATTCTCATGAAAACCATGGACCTCTCTCTGAAACTACATGATTTGTACTGGCTCATGACTTATATTTTTAAACTTTCCTCTGCCCCCGATCCCATGACTACAGTCAAGAACTTCCTCAATTCACAAATACTATCGTGGCAATAGTAAGAAAGACAGAAAATAACAAGTGTTGGTGAGGTTGTGAGGCAACTAGAATCCTCTTTTTTTTTTTTTTTTTTTTTTGGTGAGACGGAGATTTACTCTTGCGGCCCAGGCTGGAGTGCAATGGCATGATCTCGGCTCACCGCATCCTCTGCTTCCCAGGTTCAAGCGATTCTCCTGCTTCAGCTTTCCAAGTAGCTGGGATTACAGGCATGTGTCACCAAGCCTGGCTAATTTTGCATTTTTAGTAGAGACGGGGTTTCACCATATTGCCCAGGCTGATCTCCAACTCCTGACCTAAAGTGATCCGCCCGTCTCGGCCTCCCAAAGTGCTAGGATTACAGGCATGAGCCACTGCGCCCAGCCTGGAATCCTCATATATTGCTGGTGGAAAATGGTACTGTCTCTGGAAAACAGTTGAACAGTTCCCCTTAAACATAGTTACTGTATCTTTCTGCTGGTTTTTTATTCTCTTAAGATGAAAACTTTTTCATCAGAGTTTCTTCTGAAAATAAAAAGACCTCAAAGCAAATTATATTTGGATATGACCTTAAGATGACAGCACAAAATTACCACATAGCCATTTTACCTCTGTCTCAAAAAAGAGATTAAAAAAAAAATGTCTTACTTCATTCCATCCCTGGAATACAGTGCAAAAAATCAATAAACATAAACCTAATGATATATCTTGCCTCCTATCACCAAAAGATGAGATCAGTCCTGCTAATAACAGTATCTCAGAGATTAGGAGCACAAGCGTCTGAATTAGAAAGACTTAGCTTTGAATTTAGGGCACCCTCAATTATTATTGTGCAATCTTGTGAAAGTCATGTAACCCTCCCTGGGCCTCCATTTTTTCATTTGTAAGTTAAAAATCACAATAATTATATCATATGGTGGTTGTGAATATTAAATAAGAATGTATTCTAATTGTTCTGTACAATAATGGCACATAATTAATGCCTAATAAATAAATTTATTTGTATTTATTTTTATTTTTTTGGAGATGGAGTCTCGCTCTGTCGCCCAAGCTGGAGTGCAGTGGCACGATCTCAGCTCACTGCAACCTCCACCTCCCGGGTTCAAGCAATTCTCCTGCCTCAGCCTCCCGAGTAGCTGAGATTACAGGCATGTACCACCACGCCCAGTTAATTTTTGTATTTTTAGTAAAGACAAGGTTTCACCATGTTGGCCAGGCTGGTCTCAAACTGCTGGTCTCAAGTGATCTGCCCGCCTTGGCCTTCCAAAGTGTTAGGATTCCAGGAAATTAATTTATTCTTAAAACAAATCATTGTTAGTCTTAATCATGGTGTTTAAGCAGCACAGGACACATGCCAGGAGAGAAGCAATGGTACCATCAGTGCTATTTGTGTGACCTTGGGCCAGTACACTATCTCATCTTCATCTGTAAGGCCCCTTCTGGTAATATTAAATCACCACAACTGTTTACTGTGCATGTGTAACACAAGTCTTACTTGTTTTCTCCAGTAGAAAACTGAAAACTCTCTGCCTTTTCTTGTTTTTTTAAGAGACATGAGTCTCACTAAGTTCCCCAGGCTATATTCGAACTCCTAGGCTCAAAAAATCCTTCTGCCTTAACTTCTTGAGTACCCGGGGCTCTGTAGGGCCATGTCATTGTGTCTAAGAAATGGAAGTAATATGTTTTACTATGACATATATCAATTTATATCTTATGATACTCAACAAGAATTTTAGTGTAATCTAAAATTATAATTACAATTAAAATATGCATATTAAACTCAATTTTTTTTTTTTTTTTTGGTTAAAACTCTTGGGATGCAAACATAATGGCTTTTAAGGAGATTCACATATCATTTAAAATATCACACCAGCCACTTTTAATTGTACAACTACAGGTCAGTTATCATAGTTGACAAGTGATAGTTAAAATTTCACTGTGCTTTCATTTGTGTGTGAGATAAACAAAAGGTTAAAAGTAAGAAGATACAAAAGGTAGGTCTGGATAATTCATAAAACAGACACTGAACTTCTAAGTAATTGAAAGCTAAATGGAGTTAGACAGCCAAAATCAACCCTAAAAGATTCATTGCTTGTGTCTATGAAAAGGCCATATATTTAAAAAAAAATTATGATGACTTAGAAATCATATTATTTCAAATTTAATGCATAAAGCACTTCAAACATATTTCACACCTATTTCATAGATAGCTCTGAATGTACTCTGAACATAGAAACAATAGGAAACATAAAACAAGTCTTTAAAATGTAAATAGACTAAAGTTTAAAGGATTAGTCACTCTGGAATTTCATGGAATAATGATCTACATTAAGAGGAACAGAGGTAGTGCAATGTATTAGAGAGCAGAGCATTTCTGATTCACCAATATTCTGTTTGTATTTGGTGTTATAATGTTTACTCAGTAGCTGAAACATTTATTCATAGTCAGTTATAACCAGGAAATCAACCATTGAATAAACTGCTATTAATTTTGCACCAGAGATTCATGTTTGAATGACCATGCATTTCATAGGTTTAAATACCAAAAGACTAATTATCCCAAAGGCCCCATTAAAAGGATAGCATAGATTGCAATCAAAAACAATCCTAACATTGCTCAGTTCAAAAATGATCTTCAGCTTTTGATGATAAAGGATATTTTTATTTCTCTACCTATTGTACTCACTGAGAGTATAGGTCATATATAGATATATATTTATATATACATATGTGTGTATATGTATATAAACACACCTATATAGACCTCGCAAGCAATTTTCCCCAAAACCTTAGAAAAATAAACCTGAACAGTTTCTTATACACAAAGATTCATTATTTTATAAAATAAAACACAAATTAAAAGTTTATCTTCCTAATCTCTGTTCAATGTTGAAATTTTCTTTTTCCTTTTAAATAGTATTTTCACAAAATGCCCTTATTAGCCTTATTCTAATAGCTTCACTTCACATTCAAAATGAAATGTGCAAGAATAATATTTTTTTCAGTCTGTTTTTTTTTTTTTTTTTTTTTTTTTGAAACGGAGTCTCGCTGTGCTGCCCAGGCTGGAGTGCAATGGCCAAATCTCAGCTCACTGCAAGCCCTGCCTCCTGGGTTTACGCCATTCTTCTGCCTCAGCCTCCCAAGTAGGTGGGACTACAGGCGCCCGCCACGTCGCCCGGCTAGTTTTTTGTATTTTTTAGTAGAGACGGGGTTTCACCGTGTTAGCCAGGATGGTCTTGATCTCCTGACCTCGTGATCCGCCCGTCTCGGCCTCCCAAAGTGCTGGGATTACAGGCTTAAGCCACAGCGCCCGACTCAGTCTGGTTTTTAAGTTTCTAATTGCTCATTCTGCAAAACAATGCTGAGATTAAAGTAATAAGAATTGATGAGACTCAGAACATGTGACTCCAAAATATGGCACATTGGCATTTGAGAAAACAGCAAAAGCAGGAAGGTAATTCTCATCTTCACCCTGCCTTTTTCTCCTGATGCAAATCAAACAACTGAGCAAGAATTTTCTAACTTTCCCTTGAATCAGGTCATAATATTCTCCTTAAAGAATGTCCAATTCTCAATTCTATACTACCCAGAAGGACAGTGGAATGTGAATATTCAGATCATTGGAAAGGCATAAATGAACAAATTAATTTTTAGCGTTTACATCAACCTAATTTACATCTCCCTATACCTGGAAGGAAGGATCTCAAGACACAGAGATGCCTAGAACAATCTGAACAAATGCCTTGCTAAGTTCCCCCCAATGTACTACCATTAGATAATTCCCCCTTTGTCCAGTTGCACTTTCCCACGACTGTCTCCTCTTTATCAAACCTACATATAAAAAATACAAGTTTTTCTGCTTCTTGGGGTCATTACCAAATGCTGCTATCTCACATAAAACTTATACAAAATAAATTTTTATATTTTTCTCTTGTTTTTTTTTTTTTTTTTTTTGAGACGGAGTCTTGCTCTGCCGCCCAGGCTGGAGTGCAGTGGCCGGCTCTCAGCTCACTGCAAGCTCCGCCTCCCGGGTTCACGCCATTCTCCTGTCTCAGCCTCCCGAGTAGCTGGGACTACAGGCGCCCGCCTCATCGCCGGCTAGTTTTTTGTATTTTTTTAGTAGAGACGGGGTTTCACCGTATTAGCCAGGATGGTCTCGATCTCCTGACCTCGTGATCCGCCCGTCTCAGCTCCCAAAGTGCTAGGATTACAGGCTTGAGCCACCGCGCCCGGCCATATTTTTCTCTTGTTAACCTGTCTTTTGTTATAGGGGCCTGAGTCATGAACCTAGTTATAGATCAGGAAAAGAAATATTTCCTTCCCTACAGAAACCACACATAATCATAATAGACACCTTTGGCCAACTACAAATTTAGCCAACTTATAGGAAACATTTGTAATGTGTTCTTGTGTTGCTCAGGAGACTTGGAAGACACCAAATCCAATCAAAGTGATCAGTATACATTTCCAGAACGAGAGTATATCTAAAGAAAGTTGAGTCTACTCAACTGCATTTTCATTCCTCTGAAGTGTTAGTGTACTAACATCTATTAATCAATGTTTTCTCCTAGATAGTAAAATCCTAGACAAGGACTGTATTATATTTGCTTTGTTCACTTATAATTGTTGAGGATATGAAGATACTCATGTATAGAATTTACAAACGGCATAGCTGCAAGAAAAAGAATTTGCCAGCCAGAATTAAGCTAATGATTACAGTTGGCACACAGAGATATTTCCATTCATTAAAAAGTCTACTGTATTGTGCTTTTCACAATCTAAGTTTGTCCCAAGCCTATCCAGTTCCTTTTGCTATGATTTTATGCTCATTAAGTCACTTTCTCATTATAAATCCAATTCTCAATTCTATATTACCCAGAAGGATAGCAGATGTGAATATTCAGATCACTGGAAAGGCATAAAAAACAAATCGATTTTTACTATTTATATCAACCTAACTCAAGAATTTTGGTTTAAAGAAGTAAACACCCTGATATTACGTTCACCTTCAAATTAACTGATCAAGTTTTGTTTTTAAACTGCCAATCTCATACCCATTAATTTGGTTCTTGAGGGTATCTCTTTATAAATGCAGATGGACTTTCTCTTTTAAAATGCTGTGAAATGTATACATGTAGAATAAAGTTTACAGCCAAACATTTTCATTGTTCCTCCTGCCTTCTTTGTTTCTTTCCTTCATTTCTTATAAAACAAAACAAAGCAAAACAAAACAAAAACTAGAGAGCTTGCTTCTGAGGTTGTTCTCTGTCATACAAAATCCATAAACATAGGTATGGTTTATTGCTTATAAATTACAACATGCTTACAAATTAGAGCATGTCAGCCAGAAACAAAGTGCATTTACATTGGGATTACAGTTTTCACAATAAGTAAGAGAGTAAGATAGTCACAATCATGCCTTGAGCCAATAAACAGCTTTACTGAGGAACAGAAGCATGATATTTCAAGTATCCTGGATTACTTGTTGTTTTGTAAGACTGATTTAGTTTCATTTCTGAATGACTTGCTACTCAAATATGGGCTGACCCAATGAAAAAATGAAATGTTTTCATACCCACCTCTATGAAAAATAAATAGGGATTTTATAGATTGGGATTTTATAGATTATACCCAACTCACCTCTTAGTGATGATGCAAAAGTTCACACCTCAAGTTGCACCTCCTTCTTAGTCTGTGTTCCTCTTGTTTGACAGAGCATTGGCCCTGCCAACGCTTTTATGTTTTTCTGTTCCCACCCTTCTGCCCCTCCATGAAATTCCTTTATTTCAGTAAGGTACATTATCGTTTTTCTATAAGGTGTCCATGCATGCCATCACAACACAGATATTCAACAACTTAACACATTTATAAAAACGCAGAAAGTACCTGGACATAGGCTCTGCAAGAGCGCTCTCTTTTCTGAAGCTGAATCCATTAAGACAGCAGATTAAACACAGAATAGAAAAAACAAGTTAGTGACAGAAGAAAACAAGAAAAATAAAAGAACACATCTACACAAAACACCTTATTTTGTCATTCACTGCTTTTCAGAAGAAAATGAAAGCTAAGCAGCAGCAAAATGTAAGCAAGCAATGGCTTGAAAAATAGTAGCCAACATCCTTTCAGAACAACCTAAGTGAAAACTGTATGGTACGAAGTTGTTAATGATAGCAAGAAATCTTTGAATACATTTAGTAGAAATTAGTAAAAATCAATATACTTCATTCATCTGAAATGATTCATTTCACATTAGGTTAGTTATGAATTTATGGGTGACAAAGACATGAAGTTAAGGAAATTACGTCAAAAGTTTGGAACCCATTTTTCGAAGATTATTTGTGGTTTACAGATAATATAAATGGTTAATGTGCACCACAAATCATATGTTCTTCATATATACAAAAACTTCTGTTTATCAGGAAAAAAGAAATGCCCATTCATTATGACTCTTTGATTCTAATGGGCACATACTAGAGGTAGCTAGCTACTGATTAAAAAAATGTGATTATTCTCCTGATTAATCACTGCTTTTATTTCTTGAAGAATTTCTTTCGACAGTTTTGACCAAAAATCAAATGATAGAGACTTTGGTGGGATAAGAAGTATATTTCTGTTTGTTTGTTTGCATAGAGAGTGATGCCTTTCTGGGCAAAAGGTTAGCAATAACTCATGTTATGTCCCAAACATTATTTCCTGGTGATAAAATGAATAATTAATAACAGTGTATCCACCATGTTTAAATAAATGAGCTAAAATTTTATAAATTCACTTGTGGGTTTTCCTCTTCTTTCCTATATATATATATATTTTTTCCTTAGTAGCCTTGATTGTTGAAGGAGAAAATTACCCAGTTTTAAGAAGCAGTTACCCAGATGCCTTTTGTGTGGCTTATACTCTCCCAACTCTAATTCATGCATTCTTCAATGAGCATAGAGCAGTTACTCCTCTAAAGAATTAAGTGAGGAATGAATGCAAGTAAATTACCAGGGCTGTCATTTGGATCACTGACTTGCATCATAGTTTGCAGGACTCTAACACTCCAGAATTTCAATATAGAGCACAGTTGATTTGTACTGAGTTGACTTTTCAAATCTGATGGGTTATAACTGCTTCAGGGAAAGTGGGAACCACAGGAAATGAGAGCAAGCCAGCAAGCATGTGAATAACCTTTGCCCTCCCTTCTCCTTACCCCATCATGCAAATTAACATATGACAAACCACATTATATAAACAATTGAAAAGAGCCAAATGGGTAACAAAAGAAAGCATTAAAAAGCTTCACAAATGGAAATTTGTCCATTATTTAGTTATTTGATATTCAGAGTAGGCAAGCTGATTAGCTGTAGCTAGTTAGAATGTGACATTAATTGCCAGCTTTACCTGATATTGTCAGACATCAACACCATTTTTAAATAAAGATACAAAGTACTGCTATAACAAGTCATGTTATGGATATGTAACATTAATAGAAATGACTACATCCAGTACATTACGATAACAATAGCTGGCAGCAATATTCATTAATAGCATCCAGCCAGTCTGGGCAACAACGCATTAAAATCACAGCATGCCCAGATTGTATAGGTAGCTGTGGATTATATTCCATCAAGCAATTAGTTGTGATTCTATCAAGGGCATAAGTGACAAAAATAACTCCTTTATGCTCAGAATGAAAAAAATAATAATTTTTATCGAATAATAAAACTGTACCTGTTTTCTGTAGATGAAATTGCAAAACAAAACAAACAAAAAACAAACAAACAAACAAAACTGTTTGCCAGATAAAATATCTGGCTTTTCTGTGTTGAATAATCATTATTTAGAAAATGTATTTCCTTTTGATGAGTGAAATTCTTAACCTAGTAAGACACAGAAGAACTAAACATATTAAAAGACTACTTTGCAGTCATTTTCATTCTAAACGAGAATGTTCTTTTAGTGAATTCCATAGAGGAATATTAATCTGGCAATGTCAAATTCTTCTTTTTTAAAGTAGTAAGGCTATCATGATATTCAAGGATTCACTAAAATTCAGTTTCAATCATTGAACATCTCTACTACACAAATGCCAGCCAGTCAGGGAACACATGTCATTTGAAGGTAGCTATGCTAATATGTTTTTTTTTTTGAGACGGAGTCTCGCTCTGTCGCCCAGGCTGCAGTGCAGTGGCCAGATCTCAGCTCACTACAAGCTCCGCCTCCCGGGTTCACGCCATTCTCCTGCCTCAGCCTCCCGAGTAGCTGGGACTACAGGCGCCCGCCACCTCGCCTGGCTAGTTTTTTGTATTTTTTAGTAGAGACGGGGTTTCACCGTGTTAGCCAGGATGGTCTCGATCTCCTGACCTTGTAATCCGCCCATCTCGGCCTCCCAAAGTGCTGGGATTACAGGCTTGAGCCACCGCGCCCGGCCTAATATGTTTTACCATAGAGTTAATTCACCATGTGATATTTGGTTACACAAGTAAATTATATTATTTATAAATATATGAAATATATTTTATATGTTTATGTAAATAAATGTCTATTTCATTTATATAAATATAAATGAAAATTCATAAAATGTATTTTCCCTGAAGTTAAAAACATAAATAATTTTTTTTTACTTACAATTCAAATTTGCTGGAAAATATTTAAGCTTTTAACATTTTAATGTTAGTGATACAAAATCTGAGTGATTTCAAAGTCAAAAGGAAGTAGAAATTAAACAATTACTTGCCTTATGAATTTTTTAAAAGTTTTATTAGGGTAAATTATCTCAGTTTTTAAATAATCTATAATGGATGTTAGAGATCCATCCATCCTTCCAGAAGAAGATCTGTAATATCGTCTTGTTATTATGTTCTAAAGTCTTACTTATTGATTAGACATTTGTTTCATTGTCAATTATCTTAACATAAAAGTTTGAAAGAAAAAAGAAACTGCGTTTATGTACATTAACCCTCTCTGAATTTAGCATACCAGAATAACTGCCATGGAAAACAGAATTATAAATTCAAAATATATAGAGAGAAATTATCATTTACCATTTCTTTAGATTAAGAACAACGTAGTTCTATTATAATGAAATAACAAAGGAATTGAAAATAACTGTTGATTATCTTTATAATGATTATATTCTATAGAAGGGGGAAAATTAAGCAGTGAAGTCTTTCTTATTTTATGAAAACTTTAAAGACATACACACACACACACACACACAGACACACACACACACACACATAATTGGGGTCCTTACCTTGTTCAAACTCCGGGCAGCGCTATCTTTTCCACCTGGGGTCAAGTTCCGAAGTTGTACATCCAGGAGGCCTACCAGCTGATCCATGGCCCGGACAGAGTAGCTGATGTCCCCAGCATTCAAGTGATTTCTTGTCTGTTCAGCCAGCTCTCTAGCAATGTTGGCAGCTGTCTCACCAGATTTCAACTATAATTTTTAAACAGAATACAAAGGAAAGAGATCTCACATAAATACTTTTATTGGTTTCTTTCAATGATCATGTTTGCATGTAATTGTAATGATTGATTCAAGAAATAGTTGTTAAACTCCATCTTCATCTGGAATACACTCCCCAATTTTTCCTGCGAATTCATCTTTTTCTTCAAAACTTGACTTTAAACTCATGTCTTCAGAAAGTTCCTCCTGAGGAAACTTACTTTGAAAAATCATGTTTACCTTAATTATCTATTTGGGTAGTTAAGTCTAAGGTTGCCCTATGGTTTTCTCTGTGAGTTTCTTTTTTTTTTTTTTTTTTGAGATGGAGTCTCGCTCTGTCGCCCAGGCTGGAGTGCAGTGGCCGGATCTCAGCTCACTGCAAGCTCTGCCTCCCGGGTATATGCCATTCTCCTGCCTCAGCCTCCCGAGTAGCTGGGACTACAGGCGCCTGCCACCTCGCCCGGCTAGTTTTTTGTATTTTTTAGTAGAGACGGGGTTTCACCATGTTAGCCAGGATGGTCTCGATCTCCAGACCTTGTGATCCGCCCGTCTCGGCCTCCCAAAGTGCTGGGATTACAGGCTTGAGCCACCGCGCCGGCCTTCTCTGTGAGTTTCTGAAGTTGACTTAGTTGCTTGTGTGTTGTGGATCCCCAACCACATTGTAAGTTTTCAGAGGCACCTACACATTTTCCTTTGTGTCTAGTTTAGCACTTAGTTCACAGTGAATACTCATCAGCTGCTAAGCTCTGTGAAAATTCTACCAGAAATAAAATCTGGGCTTTTCAAAGTGATTTTCATCTTCTTACTAACTGAATAAGGAATTTCTCTCCCGGTATGTTATTGCTTAGTTTCCAGTATTTTTTTTCTCTGAAAGTACATGCTGATTTTTCAAGTACATTCTACAAGAATATGTCAAATTGTCAACACTCCAAAAATATTAAAATAGATAAAGACCTAATACGTCATCATCACTAGAACAAATTTGTTAGCCATGGGTAATTCAAAGGTAGGAATATATATTAATTGGTAAGAAAGTCATGAGAAACAAGAAAGAAGAAACAAGAATGAGTAAATAAGTGTAATTTCCCAAGTTATACTCTTCTTTGTTTTGAAATTAAAAAAGTAAAACAGGACTATCACACATTTACAATAAATAAATAAAAAGTGTCCAAAGTAAAAATAATGAACACCTCTATTTCACCTTTCTATATTCTCACTTTCTAGAGACTCTTTATTTATTTATTTATTTATTTATTTTTGAGACAGAGTTTCGCCTTTGTCACCCAGGATGAAGTGCAATGGCGCAATCTCTCGGCTCACTGCAACCTCTGCCTCCTGGGTTCAAGCGATTCTCCTGCCCCAGCCTCCCGAGTAGCTGGGATTACAAATGCCTGCCACCACGCTCAGCTAATTTTTGCATTTTTAGTAGAGATGGGGTTTCACCATGTTGGCCAGGCTGGTTTTGAACTCCTGACCTTAGGTAATCTACCCGTCTCGGGCTCCCAAAGTGCTGGGATTACAGGCATGAGCCACTGCGCCCAGCTTTTTTTTTTTTTTTTTCCTTTAGTAAGACAGATCTCACTGTCACCCAGGCTGAAGAAGTTCAGGGGCACAATCATAGCTCATCACAGTTCACTGTAACCTTGAACTCCTGGGCTCAAGGCATCCTCCCAGCTCATCCTCCAACGTAGCTGGGACTACAGGTGTGCACCCACTATGCATGGCTAATTTTTTTTTTTTTTTTTTTAATTTTGTAGAGATGGGGCTCCTGGTCTTATGCTATCCTTCCACTTTGGCCTCCTAAAGCGCTGAGATTATAGTTGCAAGTCTCTAGGAGTTTGTTAATAATTTGATATTATCTTTTCAAACTTTAATCTGTCCTACTGTCAGAGGCCTTCCAACCATAGTAACTGCATTTTGAGTGAGGGCTAAGAAAATGAGGCCGGGACTTGCTGACTTGCATTCTCAGAAAGTTAGGCATTCCTAGCTTCTAGATATTTATGGTTAAGGGAACAAACTAGTAATGTTTGCTAAACAGACCCAACCTTGGGAGATATCACGATATCTAGAGAACAAAGGCATTCCTAATTTTGCTTTAAAGACAATAATACCAATTTTTGCAAAATATAGTAATTCAGAAAAGTAGCCGGGGGCGGTGGCTCCCAGCACTTTGGGAGGCTGAGGCGGGCGGATCACAAAGTCAGGAGATCGAGACCATCCTGGCCAACATGGGGAAAACCCGTCTCTACTAAAAATACAATAAATTAGCCGGGTGTGGTGGCAGATGCCCTTAGTCCTAGCTACTCGGGAGGCTGAGGCAGGAGAATGGCATGAATACGGGAGGCGAAGCTTGCAGTGAGCCAAGATCGTGCCACTGCACTCCAGCCTGGGTGACAGAGCAAGACTGCCTATCAAAAAAAAAAAAAAAAAAAAAGACAGAAAAGAAAATTAACGCTTTATCACAAACCCTTGGAGCACAGCACATCTCCCCAGTATCTCTTTTTATCTCGTATATAAATACACACAC
Organism: Trachypithecus francoisi; assembly: GCF_009764315.1. Lineage (NCBI taxonomy): Eukaryota > Metazoa > Chordata > Mammalia > Primates > Cercopithecidae > Trachypithecus > Trachypithecus francoisi. Next base: position 71,065,229 of record NW_022681454.1, read on the forward strand.
ACACACACAAACACATATACAAGCACTGGGCTGGGCACGGTGGCTCATGCCTGTTATTCCAGCACTTTGGGAGGCTGAGGCGGGTTTATCACGAGGTCAGGAGTTTGAGGCCAGCTTGGCCAACATGATGACACCCCGTCTCTAGTAAAAATACAAAAATTAGCCAGGCATGGTGGTGCGTGCCTGTAATCCCAGCTACTTGGGAGACTGAGGCAGGAGAATTGCTTGAACCCAGGAGGCGGAGGTTGCCCTGAGCTCAGATTGCACCACTGCACTCCAGCCTGGGTGACAGAGCCAGACTCTTACCTCAAAAACAAACTAACTAACTAACTAACTAACTAACTAGAAAAAATATACGTATACAAGCATTTTACCTAGGGTGGATGCATTCCTCCTCTTACTTTTGGGAACGTCCTACACTGCCTATGGAATAGCTATCCTTTCACCACTGTACTTTCTTAATCAACTTGCTTTTGCTTTGCACTGCGGACTCGCCCTAAATTCTTTCTTGGGCAAGATCCAAAAGCCCCCTCTTGGGGTCTGGATGCGAAGCCTTTTCCTGTAACATCATTACTATTTAAATATATAATAGTGTCATTATGTGCAAAATTATTTTCTTCCCCTTTTTAAAGGCAGTCCAACACAGTAAATGGGAACACAAAGAGAAAGCCATACTCTCTGTAAGTTGTTTCACTACTGGGTATTCAGAAAGCTAAAAGGGGGACAAGTAAAACTCTTATTTAAATAGGTAGATCTACTTGGGATGCTTAGCGTTTGTATCAGGATTGAATGTTAAAGAAACAATAAATTAATTAAATTGATTAGAATACCTAAATTATTTACAGTCATATTCTCATGTATATAGAAAAGCCTAACTCAAAAAGTAAAAACAAAACAAAACAAAACAAAAAAGGTTTAATATCATTAAGTGGTGGCAAGGTTTGTTTCAACGAATATCACCTCCATAAACTACTATTGGTAGTGTATAGTTGTATTGTTCCTATTACAGTAAATTACCACTGTCCATTAAACTTTGACATGTGAAGACTGTGTAACTCAAAGTATCAACCATAAGAAATAATCCCACAGATATACAAAGAGAAATGTTCAAGGATGTTGATTCCAGCTTGTTTATGACAAACAATAAAATGGATTATGATTATATAAAACTCTGCAGGCAGATTCATACCCTGGAATTTTTTTTTAATTAATTTGTTTAATTAAGCCAGTCAAATTTGGCAGTGAGGAGGTTGTATAGCAAGTATATTGACACTAATGTTAATAAATTCTGATAATCCACTACTATCTGATCCATGAAATATTCCATACCATGAAATATTATCCAACAATTTAAAATTATGAATGAGATCAATAATGTGAAGATTAATCTTCAGGCTATATTGTTGAGTTAAAATAAATGCAGATATGAAAGTTATTTACATACACATGCTAATAAATATTTGCATGCTATTGAGAAATATAAACACACTACATAAGTAACTGTAAATATGCTACTTGGGAAAAATAAATAATATATACAATATTTGTGTTTATTTATATATGTGCATTTCTATGTATTTAAATATATAGAACAAAGCCTAAAAAGGGAGAATCAAAAGAAAAATCCTTACCTATAATGTTAAAATTTTACCTGAAAAAATATGTTAAACAATTTTTATATAATCAATACTTTCTAGAATTTTTTTTTTTTTTTTTTTTTTTTGAGACAGAGTCTTCCTCTGTCTCTGAGGCTGGAGAGCAGTGGCACGATCTCAGCTCACTGCAACCTCTGCCTCCCCAGTTCAAGAGATTCTCATGCCTTGGTCTCCTGAGTAGCTGGGATTACAGGTACATGCCACCATGCCCAGCTAATTTTTGTATTTTCAGTCGAGATTAGGTTTCGCCATGTTGGCCAGGCTGGTCTCGAACTCCTGATCTCAAGCCATCAGCCCGCCTCGACCTCCCAAAGTGCCGAGATCACAGGCGTGAGCCACTGCACCTGGTCCAACTTTCAAGAAATTCTTAAAATAGAAAATATCAGGACTGAGTATAAGAAATTTGTCAAACATGGTCAGGGTCTTTTTACCTAAAATACTTGTAAGACTAAAAGGAATACATTATAGGGTTCAAGGATATGTATGTCACAAATTCAATGTAGATCAAAGTAGCACTCGTGGCCCACTGGTGGGTCATGAATGTACTTTTAAGTGTTCATAAGGTGATATAAATGTGATTAAAGTCCATACATTTAAATTTCTGTACATAAATTAGGGCTACTTACTGGTATTATAGTAAATCAAGTAACACATTCTAAAATTCAGTGTTCATTAATTAATTTAGTGAGATGCTAGTATAGTGTAAGTATTCAAATTCAATATTCCATCAAGAAGTCTGGACACCTGATACAACTGATACTTTGCAAAACTCCCCCACTGGGCATAGAGATATCTAAGATAGCTGGAATTCCTATAATTTTCCAAAGGGACATTATTTTAATGAATGTGCCATTCATAGTGTCTTGCAGGTTATAATTTTACACCTATTATACTCTTATAATAATGAATATGTTTGCAGAATTACTATTGTTTTATTTTGTTAATCATGGGTTCTTATGTAATTATTTTGTTGTTATTATTAAGTTTTTTTCTCTTTGTTACCACACAATATCATTTCTATAAGAAAAAAAGTCAGTTTGATGGACCTCTGAGGTTTTATGATTCACTTAAATATACTACGGTGACAAAAGTTTGAGATCTACTAAATTAGGTAATCCTTTTTTCTTCATCAATACATCTTCAAAACTAAGGATACAAGTATTGACTTTAGTTACATCTATCGGTGATCATTATGAATAGCAAAATTGGTCATCAAATAGAGAAAAAAATAAAATAATGGTACTGGTATGTTCCTATTGTAATTTCATTTCTTTTTTTTTTTCTGTGTAGGTATACAAGTATAGTTTTCAATATGAATTATTACATTATTGGAGTGGGAAATGAAAAGGTGGAAAAGAAGGCCTATGTAATTCCCTTATAGAAAAATTTATCAATATAAGAGGGTGGAAAAAAATTAAACATTTTCTTTATGTGCAGTAATGAAAAAGTTGAAAATGTAGATGACCAACAAGTCAAAAGGTAATTGTTCTCAATACAAAAGATAATAATGAAGGCCAGGTGGATGGCTCACACCTGTAATCCTAACACTTTGGGAGCCTGAGGTGAGCGGATCACTTGAGCTCAGTAGTTCAAGAGCAGCCTGGGCAACACATTGAAACCCCATCTCTACAAAAAACAGCCAGGCAAATTCATCTGTCCATATATGTGTCAACAACAGTGTAGTTTTATAAATCAATAAGTAAAATAAGAAAACCACTAATGGATTATCTTATAAATAGTAACTGTATTTTAGAATTCAAGAGTGGGTTTTTTTTTGTTGTTGTTGTTGTTTGTGAACAATAAACTTAATCCTTCAAAAGAGCCCTGGAATTCAATGTTTAACAACAAAAATGTTGGAAGGAAAAAAAAACTGAAGTGCAAATAGATTATAAAAATATTTGTAGGCTAGGCATGGTGGCTCACACCTGTAATCTCAGTACTTTGGGAGACCAATGCAGGAAGATCACTTGAGCTCAGGCAAGATCACTCCAGCCTGGGCAACATAGGGAAGCCCCATGTCTACAAAATTAAAAAAAAAAAAAAAAAAAAAATTATCAGGGCTCACAGTGGTCCCTGCTACTTGAGAGATTGAGGTGGGAGAATTGTTTCATCCTGGGAAGTTAAGGCTATAGGGAGTCATGGCCATGCCACAGCACTCCAGCCTGGGTGACAGAGTACAGAGTAAGACCTTGTCTTTAATGAATAAAGAAATAAATATGTTTATAGTAAAAATATGACAAGTACCTTTTTAGGGTAAAATAAAAACTGCTATAACAAATTATTTTCTGACCCTCTATTCTTTTTTTTTTTTTTTTTTTTTTCTGTTTCCCAAGCTGGAGTGCAGCAGCACAATCACAGCTAACTGCAGCCTTGAACTCCTGGCCTCGAGCAGTCCTCCTGCTTCAGCTTCCCAAGTAGGTGGGACTACAGGCCCTCTCTTCATCTTAAAGTGAATAAATCATAGCAAAAATGTTTCATTCTTTCAATGATTCTTTGCACACTTGTTATTTCCTGAGGAAATAAAGATGAATCTTATACAACTCTTGCACTCATGGGGTTGGGGTGAGGTGTGTAAAAGATCATATGAGTTCACAACAATTCAGTTGTTGTGACAGGAATGTGTATGAGGTATTATGGGAATAGAGAACAACCAGAAAGCTGAGGGACGGCAAGAAGTAACCACCAAGTGAAATCTTAAAAGATAAGTCGAGGGATACAAGGTACAACGGAATACTAATCGGTGCTATTGAGGGGAAAGAATAAGCCAAGAATATGATACATAAAAAGTAAGATCTAGAATAAACATGGCTTGAGTAGACATAGTACTAGGTACGATAAGAAGAAAAAAACATTTTTTACACTTTCAGAATCCAATATTGCTACCTGCATATCTGTATGTTTTTGTCTAGCTATCTCCATCCGCTTATCCATCCATCTATTATTTCAATGATTGTTCATTCAGCCTATTTATTCATTTGTTTTTTGATAAACATTTGAATCTCTATAGCCCTGTGCTAAGGTCAGTGTTGAATAAAATGCTTTCTCATGAGAGGGAGTTTATATACTAGCCATGGAAATAGTTATTAAAAATTTAACTGTACAAATACATAATTTTAATTTTGTTGAGAGCAATACAGAATCCCAGTATGGTAGAGTAGTTTGAAGACATTTTAACCTGGCATAGAAATGCTTCTCTGAGGAAGAATGTTTAATTTGAGATGGAACAGAAAGAAGAAATTAGATTGGGATGTGGGTGGGGGCATCTGGGCAGAGGGAACAGCTTTTAGGAGGGAGGGGCATGCAGTCTTAGGGAAATTGCACAAAGGGCACCATATCTGGAGTTTAGGCAGCTGGAGAGGTGAGCAAGGACAGGATTAAGTAGTTCTGGTTTAGAAGTTATGATGAAGATTTGGGGAATTATGTTAAGAATAATGGGAAGGTCCTGAAGAGCTTACATGGGATATGCCTAATTAGGTTTGTATTTGAAGTCAAATTCAGGCGAAAGGATTAGAGGGTTCAGGAGTGAATGAAAGGAGACCTGGGTGAGGAGAAACTGCTATGGATTGGGGTAGTGGGTATGGAGAGAAGTAAAAAGCAGTGGCCTGGCCTGAGAGGAATTTACAGTTACACCTGACAGGACTAGTGTCTGACTGGGTGCAGGAGGTGAAGGAAAGGGAGGCAGCAAAAGCCATCCTTGGGTTTCTGGTTTTCCTAATTCCACAGTGGTACCATTAACTGATTTCTCCCATAGCTGCTCCCAATTCAGTTTCATGGCCACATTTTCTGTCCAGCTGTCACGGCCCACATCCTCTCCAGTGGCATCCAAAGTGAATCTCTTTCTGATCACCCTGTTTACTTCTCTTACTCCAGTTATTGTAGACTATAATGATCTTATTTCCATACAAATATATATATATATATATATATGTTGAATGTGCCTCAAGTTTTCTGTGCACATAGGCAGGGCTGAAATACATTTATTCTACATCTCATAGCTTAAAGACCTCACTAACTTCTTTTGCTAAATTCTACTAAAATTTTTCTCAGAAATAAGCAATACACACTGAGAAATGTTATGAGTTTTGTGAGGATTAGTAAATTAATGCCTGTATTGATATGGTGGGATTATATCTAGGACTTGAATCAGGGAGGGAAAATCCGGCAGCTTTAGTTAAAAATAATAATTATGACAGAGACAGATAATATTTTAAATTTTGATACAAGTCAAAGCAATTTTTTAAAAATCAGCATTGAGATTTTATTATATCAACCACTAATCAAGGGCCAAAACAATTTATAAAGGAATTACACACAGTGTTCAAGTACATAGCTACCTTTTCTTTGAAAGATCTATTTTACTATAAATCTGAGTCAAATGGGTATATAAACAACAAAATGCTTCTATCCTACAATTAAACATAAGTTAAATAAGTGTAAAATTTTGGAATTGCCACTCATCTCTGACAAAATAAAGAAGCAATTTACTTTCATTTCATGCTAGATCTAAGGAAGATAAAATGGGGAATTTAAGATATAGGAGACAGGATTCGACCTAGTTTCTAGGGGAAATAACTGACTTATGTTGTAAAGTAGCAACATTCTTTCTAGATTTTCACATCCCTCTTCTTTAGAAAGTCAGGAATAACCTTGCATTATCTGAAAATCTATCAGTAACTTGTATACAAACAGAAACAGAGGCACTTTGGTTTCTTAGAAATAGGAAGAGGCTATTCTCACCATTACAACATTGACAATTCTTTTCCATGTAATAGTGGAATCAGGCAATGGAGTAGGAAGCTGACTTCCCTTTGCATGTAAATAAGGAAGCTATATAGAATTATACTACCACCAAACTTGAAGTGAAAAAAGATGGGTGAAGTTATAAAGCACAATGCTTTCTTTAAAAGTATGCAAAATAGTCTCCTTTTTGAAAAATTGAGTGCAAGCTGGAGATCAAGCTGAGGCAAGAGACTATGATTTTACAGCAGTCATTAAAATAGTTGAGAAATGGGATATTTTGCCTTCATGTTTCAGGAGGCATGGCTCTGAGCCAACTTGTTGGCTTTCAATAAAAACCCGAGACTTTTTTTAAAACATTAATTTGAAGACATATATCTGTCTTCCAATGTATGTAGATATGTATACAGATATGTATCTATTTATGTATCTATCTATTCATTTATTCTTCTATCTACTTTTCTCCCTTTGTTTTTTTTTTTTTTTTTTTTTGAAATGGAGTCTTGCTCTGTAGCCCAAGCTGGAGTGCAGTGGCGCCATCTCGGCTCACTGCAAGCTCCACCTCCTGGGTTCACGCTATTCTCCTACCTCAATCTGCCAAGTAGCTGGGACTACAGGCACCCGCCACCACATCCAGCTAATTTATTGTATTTTTAGCAGAGACAGGGTTTCACCATGTTAGCCAGGATGGTCTCGATTTCCTGACCTCGTGATCCGCCTTTCTTGGCCTCCCAAAGTGTTGGGATTACAGGAGTGAGCCACCGTGCCCACCCCTTCTACCTCCTTTCCCTACATTCATCCATCCATCCATGTACATCCATCAAGACTTCCATCCCCCTGCCTATTGGCCTGCCTTTTCCTCTCCCTTTCGCTCTCCTTTTCTCTATCTCATTGTTGGAGTAAAGGTAACCTTTTGTACAACTTATGATTTTCCTCCTTTCCCTTCTGTACAAATAATTTTTTTTATTAAATCTCATCTTTATGAATGTATCCAGTTAGTTTATTTGCAACAAATTCCTTTGTGATATTCTAACTTTAAAAGCTTACATCTTCTCTAGTGAAAAGTAATCCACTCTTTAGTGTCACACAGAACTTAATCTCTAACTTCACAAGTACATAAGTGACTCAAATTTGTTTGTGAGTTGAAACCATCAAGATTCTTTAGCTGTTTTCGCCCACTTGGCCTGATTGCTGGGGGAAAAAACATAATTCATGTTTTCAAGAAAATGTAAATGTAAGATTTCCTATTTTGAGCTAAAGTCAGCAACTTGATTCATTTACTTGAGTATAACTGCTACCTATGCAATCTATAATGGTGGTGACATACAGTGAGCACTGTATGTCTAAAATTTAGTGAGCACTAAAATTAATTATCTACTCTATTTTACAAAAGGGGAAACCAATCCAGAGGTTAATGATGTGTCCACCATAACTCAACAATCAAGATCCTCAGGTCAGTGCTCTTTCCTTCAACATCCTCAGGAGTTTTCCAGGGGCACTGTAACGATGAGAAGGAGGTTGCAATGGTCTGAAAGTTTGTGTCCCTCCAAAATTCACATGTTAACATTGAATCCTCAATGTGATAGTGTTAAGAGGTGGGGCCTGTGGGAAGGGATTAGGTCATGAGGGCAGCGCCCTAATGACTGGGATTACTGCCCTTATAAATGAGGCCCCAGAGAGCTGTCCCTTCCACCATGTGAGGATTCAGTGAGAAGGTGCTGCTGATGAACCAGAAAGCAGGCCCTCACTGGACAAAGGATCTGCCAGCACCTTGATCTTGGACTTTCCAGCCTCCAGAACCATGGCAAATATACTTCTGTTGTTTATAAGCTACCTCGTCTATGGTTTGTATTTTTATTTTAATTTTTAATTTTAATTTTTTATTTTTTTTTGAGATGGAGGTTCACTCTGTCACCCAGGCTGGAGCGCAGTGGCACAATCTTGGCTTACTGCAAGCTCCGTCTCCCAGGTTCATGCCATTCTCCTGCCTCAGCCTCCCAAGTAGCTAGAACTACAGGCGCCCGCCACCAGGCCTGGCTAATTTTTTGTATTTTTTAGTAGAGACAGGGTTTCACTGTGTTAGCCAGGATGGTCTCGATCTCCTGACCTTGTGATCTGCCTGCCTTAGCCTCCCAAAGTGTTGGGATTACAGGTGTGAGCCACTGCACCCGGCCTTGTTTGGTTTTTTAACCATAAACCACAGCAGTCCAAGTGGACTCACACTTCAGGGTACATTAATTCACAAAATCCCTGAGAAGAAGAAAACTACCATTTCAAATATATACTTTTTTTTCTTTGCATGTGTTAACTGTGTTTTTTTCACCTGTGTTTCCACTGGGGGTAAAAAGCGTTTCTTTGCTTTACGAGTTTGAAATTCACAAAACTATACTGGCAGCAGGGGGAGGGTAGCGGGAAGAATGAAACATTAAAGATATCTATTTGACTTCAATTTTTCAACATGGCAGAAGGCAGAAAAAAATCAGTTGCAGAAATGGAAAGAGGTAGGAGATCAGAGTAAAGAGTGTGTGGGAAAAAGGAAATCAAAGAGGGAGGAGAGGGGAGGTGAAGGGCAAAGGAAAGAGAAGGAGATGGTGATACAGGAATTAAAAAGAAATTATTTAGGCAGATAGGGTAAGAAAGTTCTCAGTAAGGTTTTCCTTTTAATGAAAAGCAGCCCCCAAATCATTTCTTTTCTAACAAAGAGTAGCTTGTAAAATTGAGCTGCAGACGTAGAAAGGCAAGCTAGAAGCTTGCACAGGCGAATGCTGGCAGCTGTGCTGACAGGAGAAGGCTACCTGGGACTAGGCATGTTCAAAATGGCAGCTCCTTCCCTTTGCCAGCTACGTGCACAGTAAGGAGCAGGCAACATGGCAAGCCAAGTGGAAAGCCTATTTGCATAATTAGGTTAGTGCGGTGGGGCATGATGGCTCACTCCTCTAATCCTAGCACTTTGGGAGGCCGTAGCAGGCAGATTGCCTAAGCTCAGGAGTTTGAGACCAGCCTGGACAACATGGTGAAACCCCATCTCTACTAAAACACAAAAAATTAGCCAGGTGTTGCAGTGTGCGCCTGCAGTCCCAGCTTCAGGAGGCTGAGGCAAGAGAATTGCTTGAACCTGGGAGGTGGAGGTTGCAGTGAGCCAAGACAGTGCCAGTGCACTCCAACCTGGGTGACAGAATGAGACTTCATCTCAAACAAAAAAAAAAAAGAAAAGATTAGGGTGAGGTGGCTAGCCTTCCAGCCTTCCCCGCAGACTATGTAAACATCACACCTGGTCCAACCAATCTTGGGCCTTACATAAATCAGACACCATCTCCTCAAGCCTGCCTATAAAATCCAGTGCACTACCACTCCGGGTCGGAATTCCCATTTTGGAGCCCCTCTCTCTCTCACAAGAGAGAGAGCTGTTTTCCTTTCTCTTCTTTTGCCTATTAAACCTCTGCTCCCAAACTCACTCCTTGTGTGTGTCTGCATCCTTAATCTTCTTGGCTCTAGATGATGAGCCATGAGCTAGACAACAATGCTGATTCAATGGGAAAAGGAAGAAGGGTGAGAGAAGGGAGTGGAGAAAAGCCAAGGACTATGTTGGGTACCTTCCATTTGCTAGTTCAGGGCTACTCTCCACCCTCCTCCATCCTGCCTTCTGCCCTACAAGGTGGACTTACAAGGTAGTCATTAAGTATGTCCTTCTTTGGCTTCTGGTTGGGTTTGGCCAGTGGGGTGGCTTGGCAGGTAAATGGACGGTGGAGGGTAAGTAAGGTCAGGGTATTAATTCACCTGGATTCCTTTCTGAATGGCCACCTGGGGCTAAGCTGTGTCCCTTGCCTTAAGATCATCTTTCTTCCCAAGGATAAAGTGCTCCTTATTTTTGGTCCCTCCTTTGATCTGGTACTCCACAGGCCTGGGGTTGGGAACAGCTCCTCCCCTGCTCTGGGTTCCTGTTCAATCCCTTGCAGTTTGCCTTTACTGTCCCAATACCTTTGTAAACAAAACCTCCTCAAGTGTTCCATCTGTGTGGACTCTGGTATTACGCAGGTATGAGAGGAAGGAGATGAGAAAAGGGATGAATTCTATGAAAGACAGCCTGGGTAGGAGGAGGATAAAATATAGACAAATAATCCTATGAATGCTACAACAGATTCTTTCAGTTTTCAATACTAATATTTAAAAGTGTTAGAGTTTTGTGGTAAAGAAACCTATTCCACTATCATTTATAGTCAATGAGTAGCATAAATATTTGGAGGCATAAAGGACACAACCAAGTAAAAGGGTAGGCAGAGTGTAGAGGGACAGCATAGGTAACTGAGTGTAAGGCTATGAAGCCAATCATAAGCTATCCATGGTTTAACCAGTGTTGTGGTTCAGTATGATGTCTTCATGAAGGTAGTCTCAACTACCTTTTCCACCACTGACTTCTTCTCCACCAAATACCAGCTCCACCACTGACCTTGGACAAGTTACATAAGCTGATTCAGAGTGCTCAAAAGCCTCTTGCTGTACTTTTTAAGATTTTATAAATTTTTGGGTAATCAATCTAAGGTTTTTTTTTTTTTTATAAGTTTCAGTCACCTAAGTTATTCAAGTTTAAATGTAATGATCTCATAACATAGTTTTGTAGACTCTACAGGATGAAACAAAAATGCCCTGGAAGAACAGGAGGTATTTTTTTACAAAACAAAAACATCCTGTCTATAAATCAAATGGACAACACCTGTCTGGTCTTTGAATTATCTTTTGTCCCAAGATTAGCTGGGCTGCAGAGAAAAGAAAAGAATTAAGCATCATTATCAGTTAAAGTCACCTAGTAATTTCTACAATAAAATGATCCAACTATATTCAGAAATTATCGTGAAAGCATTCAGCCTTCTAGAAGAATTATTATTGAATTTATATTAACCCCTGGGCTAAGTATCTAGGGACTGTTTTTAAAGAATTGCTAATGTAAGGAGATATGCTACTGATCTCTTAATCTGATCACATCCAGCAAGAGTTATTTGCCCTGGGGTCTGAGCTACATTGTAATAAAATCAAAGGACATAAAAACTGTGGCAGGAACAGTGCTGAAATTGGAGAAGCATTATTATGAATAGCAACAAGTATGGAGATGCATATGTAAGAGGGTAACTAGAGTCAATATAACCACTATTCTTCCATGATTTAGGGTAAATAGATAGTTATGGCTCATCTGCTAAATGATCTACTGGGTAGATATTTATGGATTATTATACAGTATATTATTGAGGATAAGTCTGGTTAAAAACAAATAGAGAAAAGAGCAAATGGCACAGGCAGGCTTTTAGTAAGGTCATCATTTGTAATATTTCTCGGGAAAATCTCTCTCAGAAATTCCTCAGCATAGCTAATGTGCCATAGAAGGACTCTCCATTTTAGGAGTGCATAAATTCACATAAATTGCTATAATAAGGATTCATCCCATAACCCTTTTGGCATAAATGCACATCTGGTCTCTGTTTGTAATGAAATCAATTCAAAGCCCCACAGTGCATTAATAATAAAAATGTCCAACATATTGCAACCAAATAAGCTCTGAAAATTTGAGTCTGCAAGATTCTGTCACACATGTGTATACTTTTAGCACTGATAAATGATTAGGTTACAGAACATTAATCAGATGCCTTAAGATTCCAAAGGTAGACTTTGAAAAATTATAATTATTATTTCCACAGGAAAACTCATATGTATGTATGCTAGAAACTTTTACTTGCTTAATTTATAATGCCTCTTGGACTTTTATATCTGTAGTTCACAATACCACAGAAATTTTATTAATAATAAAATTATTATAAGCAATATAAGAGGAAATTCATGGATTTGCACTTTAAAAACAACAAAATTATAGAATTAGCTCATAACATATTAGAAGTTGTCATTAAATGTGAAATTAAATTAAAATGGAAGAATTTTTCTACATTGATTTTAAAAGAATTCTTGACTGTTTTGTTTCCAACAGCTATCATCAACAGTAGATAATATAGTTTAGCAAAGACTTTCTTGTTAGTCACAGGATTTACCTTCTGTGTTATATGATTGACCCAAGGAGAAGAACAGTTGCTGAGATCTGGTCCTTGGGGATCCCAAATTCCATCAGGAGCAAGGCATAGATAAGTTGATACACCTATAATAATGAGAGAAATATATCTGTTTCTTTTTCTGAAAATGACTTCACATCCATGGTATATTTAAAAATGAGCAAAGGTAAAAATGAGATAATTAAATGGACATAATGTTTATTAAAACACCAGATCCAGTGCCAGGTAAGCATTTGGCACTAGAGAAATGTAGTACTCCAAACAAAAATATACAATATGTTTGAAGCACTTGTGGCAGCCACATTAGGTATGGGGACTGTTTTGTTTTGTTTTGTTTGAGACGGAGTCTCACTCTGTCACCCAGGCTGGAGTGCAGTGGGAAGATCTCGGCTCACTGCAACCTCTGCCTCCCGGATTCAAGTGATTCTCCTGCCTCAGCCTCCCAAGTAGCTGGGACTACAGGTGCACCCCACCACGCCTGGCTAATTTTTGCATTTTTAGTAGAAACAGGGTATCACCATATTGGCCACGCTGGTCTCAAACTCCTGACCTCGTGATCCGCCTGCCTTGTCCTCCCAAAGTTCTGGGATTACAGGCACCGTGTCCAGCAGGGGACTGTTTTTAAAAAAATTTCATGTGTGAGATGATGTGATATGTGCCTCCGTGGAGCTTAGTGCTTGACTTTGTAGAGGAAAGGTAGCAGCTGAGCCTTAAAGGAATAAGTGTGCAGGTTTTTCAGGAATAAAACAAAGTGGAAAAGGACATTCCAGGTGGAAAAATATATGCTCTTTGGGAAACCTCAAGTTTTTTTGAACTGGGGCCTACTGGACTGGGGAGTTGTATTTAATTAAAGTGGAAAAGTAAACCAGATCATAAACTCCCTTGTCTATCATCTATGGGTGCTGGAAAATCAATGAGAATATTAAAAGAAGAGATAGATGATGAGCAAATTTGAGTTTTGGAATGATAGTTCCGGCAGGAACATGGAAGATGAATTTGAGAGAGTAATAGAGTGATGGTGAGGAAGCTATTGCAATAATTCAAGTGAGAGATTGTGGGGGCCTAGACAAAGGCATAACAGAATGGACAGAGATGGGTAACAATGAGACTGGGGTGTATTGACAGTAATCCCTGAGGGCTTCAGAAAATTTCTTTTCCAGTTGTCACAGACAAATAATGACACATTTCTGCAGAGCAAAGTGCTTTCAAATAAAATGTTTCACTAATCTTCAAAACAAAGTTCTGCAGTAGGGGGCTATTATTATTTTTCTTTTAGAAGTAAAGGAACTGAGACCTAGAACTAAGGAAACAGAGCTAAGAGAGAAGGTGGCTCCCAATTGTTCTCTGATTCCAGGATCACAGAAAACTTCACAAATAAACATTCTCCCTCTTTTTCTTAAAGAAAATGAATATTTTTGAATGTTTTTAAATATTTTGCTGGAAAAAAGTGTATTTTTTATAAAAATCAAGATACTCTTTAGTATTCCCACCCACCATTTCCTATACCACGGAATATGAAATAATATACCCATATCAGAACTTTCTTAAAAAAAGCTTTTTTCCTTGAAGTATTCAAATCAATAATACCCAAGGAGAAAGTCCCTGAGAATGCGAGGTGACATATATTGTGAATTTCTCTTATTTACATATTTTAGAGAATAATGCAAACGTGACAAGGATTCATTTACGAATATCAATGTATGCAACAATAAGAAAATCAGAATACCTTTGCTTAAGCAAAATAAATAATAATATGGTTACCATGTGAAGATATTATGAATTATATCAGTAATAAAATAGGCAAAGAAGGCCGGGCGCAGTGGTTCATGCCTGTACTCCCGGAAATTTGGGAAGCTGAGGCTGGCGGAACACCTGAGGTCAGGAGTTTGAGACCAGCCTGGCAACATGGCTAAACCTGTCTACTAAAAATACAAAAAAAAAAAAAAAAAAAAAAATTAGCTGGGCATGGTGGTGGGCACCTGTAATCCCAGCTACTCAGGAAGCTGAGGAAGGAGAATCTCTTGAACCCTGGAGATAGAGGGTGAGCCGAGATCATGCTGCTGCACTCCAGCCTGGGCGATAGACTGAGATGTCATCTCAAAAAAAAAAAAAAAAAAAAGGAAAAGAAATATTGAGTTCTTATCTATCCCCTAGAGGAAACAATGCAAGATTGTTCTCTGGTGGATGCATGAGTGCTAGGTTGACTCCTGCAGCGTGGTCCCCAACAGTGTTAAGAGCCTTTGACCATCAGAGGACAACTACAATGGCTGATAAAAAGGAGAGTCAAACGTTCTCTTTTGTAACATGTTAGGTGGTTTCCATGATAAGCTTCTAATATAGAAGTCCTGGACCTCATTTTCTGCAATCAATATCTGATGGTTGGTGATAAGCATGAGACTAACTCCCAGCAATCAAGTAATCCCCTCTGGACTGCTGCATAGAAAAGCTGAGCCTCTAGAGTAGCCTGAACATCTACAGCCTAACTTTACCTTGACCCAGAGACTATGAGGGCAAAACGCAGATCTCACAGGTTACCTGTGACTTAATCAGGTTACATTTTCAAACTGGAAAATAGATAGCTTTAAACTGTAATTTAGATGAGTTCAGAATTTAGTTAAATGTCAAGTAATAAAATATGTTGTAATGAAAACAAAGAAAGAAGAAAGATGGGAGAAAGAAAGAAAGAGAAAGAAAAGAAAAGAAAAGAAAAAGAAAAGACAACAGAAAAGAAAAGAGAAAAGAAAAGAAAAGAGAGACAAGGAGGGAGGGAGGGAGGGAGGAAGAAAAACGAAAAGAACACTAGAAAATAAAGCCAAAGTAACACAACAGTTTTAACTCAGTGCTTTAGCACAGACTTACCTATAGTTCCTGCAGGGCATGGCTGCTTTGCTATCTGTCCTTGACGGGTCTTAAACCACATGATTTCTCGGGCTTCCACAGGCTCACAGCTCTCTTCGAGAGCTGGGATTTGGGACGATGCTGATGGAAGGTGTGTGGTCATGTCATCAAGCACCTCAACAGCTGGAGATGGGGCGCTAGTACTCCGGTTTCTTCTTCCTGACACTGACAGAGTGGTACTCCTTCCTGGGCTCAAAGTTGTAGTCCGAAGGGTGGTACTGGTGCTCGTGCTTCCCATGCCAAGGGGTCCTGTGGTAGAGATATCTGAAATAAAATTAGAAAGAAAACACCTACATTGCTTGTTCACAGTAGGACCTCAAGATGTCCTAACACTTTAGAAATTATTTTTATTTGACTGTTGAAAGGGCTTTAAAGCTCTAGAAGTCCTCATCCTGATTTTCATTTTAAACATGGCAAAAATAAGCCAATACCAAGGTATCAGGGTGCCACTTGAGTATCAAAGCAACCAACTGATCACTGCCAAACACAGGCTTTTTAATGGTTCTTTGAAACTCAAATCCTAGAAAACAAAATTACAGCACAACTCAACTCTTCATTCATAAGCTTCTTAATGCTTCCCAGCCTTTTTGACAATTGGAGGATTAAAACTTTAAGCCCTCTCCTTAGAATTATCAAACTTTGTATAGAAGAGGGAACTATATAAAATTGTATTTTCACATGAAGTATAATTTGGATTTCTATATATGCAGCAAACAGGGGAGAGGCCAAACAAAAAACAAAAAAACAAAAAACAAACAAACAAAAAAACAAAAAACCAAGAAACAGAAATTAAACTGCTGACAAGCTAAAAAATAAAGAGCAATTCTGAATATAGTCTCCTTAATCACAAACTGGAGTAGCTTAGTGGTCTACTTTATTGCTCTTAGAACAGACTCACCTTCACACAATTTTCAAATTTGATTTTTATTAATATACAGTATAAGTAGTTTCCAAATGGTTACAACCCTAAATTATTCTCTAACAAGATTTTTTGAATGGGAAAGTGTATTCCAAGTTCCAAATAAAGGTAGTTAGGTTCTTTGTCAGGTAATTGAACCTATGTTTCCAAGGAATAGGCATACTATGGAAATAACCACTGCAAAGAATCATCTTTTTGGGAAAATATATTCATATTCTCAACATGGGAATGCAAGAGTATGCTTGTCCTTCCTGTACACAGACTGCATTCCTAGCTGTAAGATTAGAAACTACTGCTAACCTCACTTACTGGCAATAAACTGTAGGGATATTGGCTCTAGTCTGATTCAAGATCACTCATGTTGAAGGAGATGTAGGGCATTCTGATATGAGCCTCTAGCTGTTTGTAATTCATTTTCTACTTCCCTTAAAATATCTTCACCTCTGCTACCCCAAGGAAGTCCCAGGTTCATCACAATGTATTTGATGTACATAAAGCTTCCAAAGAAACAGGATAGAGATGGTGAAGGGATGGGATATTTTTGAACATTTAATCACTGACACTGCAGTATTTTCTGAAGTGATGCTTTTTTATTATGCCATTTGCCTCTTTCTTCGATTTTCCCTCCCACTCTTCTCAGCTCTCCTTTTCTTTCTCTCATGGTCCCTTTCCATATGAATGGTAATGTTCAGAACTGCATCTACTCAAAGTTCATACAAGAAGGCAGAGTGTCTTATTTTCCCTCCTTCTTCCACATATACTATAGATCCCAAATAACCAAGTCTTTTTGATTCTGTCTCATGCCTTTATTTGAAATCCACCTATTTTTTTCTTTCTAATCACCACTACTTATGTTCAGCTCCCCATCATCAACCTTTTGTTAATGAAAGCAGTAGCAGAGCAAAATGGCAATACAGTTATTTCAATATTTACTTTTGCCAAATCAAAGCTCATGACTCAAAAAATAAACATATAACACAATCCCAACATAACATATTTCAAAATACTAAGTGCAATTGAAAGCTTACAACTATACACAATAAAAATGACTCTAATATTTATAATTTGCATATATAATCAATCAAATGTTTTAAAAAGAAAACATTACCTACAATCAAAAAATTGAATAACTTAAAAACTAAATTTTTAGAAAGTATTAGCTTAAAAAAAAAAAAGTATGTCAGTGGTGTCACTGCTGAGATGTAAGAACATTTTGTGCTGATTTTTCCAGGTGACAGAAAAATCCTTTTTGACATCATACTACTTGGGGAATGCGAAAGTTTAAATGTGTCCCCCAAACTTCATGTGTTAGAAACTTCATCCCCAGTGCAAGAGTGTTGAAAAGTGGAACTTTTATGAGGGAATTAAGACCCGAGGGCTCTGCCCTCATGAATGGATTAACACCATTATTGTGGGAGAGGGCTAGTTATCTAGGAAATGGGTTTCTGACAAGAGGATGTGTGTGTTTGGTCCCCTCCCATCTGTCTCCACCCCTCCCACAAACTGTATGCTCTCTTGCCCTTCTGCCTTCTGCCTTCTGCCATGGGATCATGCAGCAAGAAGAATTTTGCCAGTTGTGGGATCCTTCACCTTGAACTTCTCAGCCTCTAGAACTATAAGAAACGATTCTGTCTTTTATAAATTACCTGGTCTTGGGTATTGTTACCATAGTAGAAAATGAACTAAGATAGGGAAGTAGTAAGGCAACAGTTAAAAGCTAGCTCCAACTATTTTCTCTAACTATTAAAGTTGGAATTATCCTTTAATTCAAATAATGCCAGCTCTCATTTGTACTTCTGAAGGGACGGTTTTGAGCAACTTTTAATTTTTTGACAGGGACTATAATCTTTTCATTGATAATGAGCTACAGTTTTTGTTTCAAACAAAGCATTGCTATTTCTTCTTTGTCTTCTTTAGTTTGATCATGTAAAAATGGAGATTCTTAGCAGTTACCTGTTATTAGTTAAATAATCTCATGCTCAACTTAACTTGTTCAGGAGGCCTGTGAACTAGAGTAAGAATCAATTTTAAAATAGAAGCTCTGTTTTTCAATTGTCTTCTTTCCCTTCTTGAGGATTATGTAGGTACTGACAAATGCTTTCTAAATGAATGCACCTTTCTTCGATTAGATATTTTAATTAGCATATAACTCTCTGGGAGAAGAAAAGATTTGTTCAGCAAAATCATTTTCACTATGACAAACTACATAGTTACACACGTAGTGCAAGATTTCTCCAGCCTATTGTCTCAGCTGCACAAATCATGCACAATGGGCCAAGTTACACTACCGCAAGATTTTTGCTGGCTGTGTGGTATAAGTATTTTAGCATGGGTTTAATAATACATCCTTATCCTCTATTTAAATGATTTATATTTCAGATTTTTAAAGATAATAGAATCAAACCAAACATAATTTAACAACAGCACCAGTACCATAGAATGAAAATTAATGTTCTTTCTTTCTTTCTTTTTTCTAAAATTACCCTATTCAAATCATTCTCTACCTTTTTCCAGAGATACTCTTAGGGTATAAATTGGAATATGTTAGTTTACTGATTAAAGTGCTTAAACAGTTCCAATCTGCCCTTCAAACAAAAACTGAATTGTTTTCTTCATGCCCAAGCCCTTCATGAGTTTCTCTCTCCAACTCATTATAATGCTTTCTCATCTTTTAAGTATATTATTTAAACCATATAAAATTACCAGTGGTTCCCCAGCTGCACCCTGTTCTTTCTGCCTCAGGGCCTTTGCACATCCTGTAATGTGTTCTTGCCCCCATTTTCACCTGGCTAACTAACTCCTATTTATCCTTTCGGCTTAGCTTGGATGTTATCTCCATCAAGGAGCCTTTCCAAATTTACCAAGACTGGGTTATACACTAACATGTGTTTTGTTAGGATTCATTCCTTAGCTTTTAGCATTGTGCCTGACTAGAAGTAAATGAGCTCTCATTAAAGGGAGATGAACATCAGGACTAGGTCAAGAAGGCAGTGAAGGGTATAGTATCCCACAAAAAGAGAAGCATCACAAAAGAAGAGAAAGGATAAATAGTAGGACAAGCAAATGGGGTGGTTAAGAGTTTGTACAATTGATAGACTGGAAAATTTATTTCTTAAATGCATTTTACATTGTCCAGGAAATATTCAGGAAGAAAATTAAGCTCCCTTTCCCCCAAATGATCATATCTCAGAACAATCAGATTTAAACTCTTATGGAGCAATAACAATGATACAATATTTTTTAAAAACTTCAATTTGTTATGAAATACATTGGAAGGACTTAGTTTAATAGACATACTAACATTAGGGATCAATATAGAACTTATTTTCATGGAACTGTGCCACAGAGAGATGTCTACAAGCAGGGTCATACCATTCCACTTAACTTTAAGCAGAATGAAAATCGATTTTAAAGGCTATCCCTGATCCCCCATACCCACCTTTCCATTCACTGCTATGTAAGACTATCGCAGGCTCTGTTCAATGCCAACTTCCGGCAGAATAAATCCTAGTGATAGACATGCTGTCACCAGTGCCCAAGAAAGGATTCATCTTATTGCTAAATACAAGAGAAAAACAAATCTAGATTTGCTGAACAGTCACTGACTGGCAAAGTTCTAGCCCATATTATAGGCTATGAGAGTTTATATTCCAGCCATGGAGAGGTGACATGACACTTTTTTCAATATATACTGCTCTTGAATCTTACCTGATGACATAGCTAGCTTAATAAAACTATGTGTTATAAATGCTTTGTATGGTTGTATATCAGAGAAAAGTTATTGTCTAAAAGAAATTAAGTTTGAGTGTCTATTTACATACGACATTTTATTAAAGTTTTGCAATTTTCCTTATTTCGTCACTGTTTTTGTGCTCATTGTGCTTATACGGACTAGTATTTTCATAAAAATAACTAAACAAAACTCCTTCTTAGCATTTCACCCTCATAATCGTACTTCCAAAAGAAAATTTTAATTCTCCTGTCCTTTGAAATTCACTGTTCATAACTTGTTTCTTTCTTAGAATTTGATTCATTTTGCTTAATTTTTTTCCTTCAGCCTGCCTTGAAAAGTATAAGCATTATTTTGAATGCTATTACGAGTTATAACTTCTGGAGTACAATAATAGAAAACAGTGAAAATAAACACTTGTAAAGTTCTTCACATTTTGTAATTATTATTATTATTTATTTATTTTTTTTTTTTTAGACGGAGTCTCACTCTGTTGCCAGGCTGGAGTGCAGTGGTGCAGTCTTGGCTCACTGAAACAAACGCCTCCCGGGTCCAAGTGATTCTCCTGCCTCATCCTCCCGAGCAGCTGAGACTACGTGCCACCACGCCCAGCTAATTTTTGTACTTTTAGTAGAGACCGGTTTTCACCATGTTGGCCAGGATGGTCTTGATCTCTTGACCTCGTGATCTGCCCTCCTCAGCCTCCCAAAGTGTTGGGATTTCAAATGTGATCCACAACATCTGGCTCATTTTGCAATATTTTAAAGTTACTATCATCTCATTTAATTCAGACCAAAAAAAGTGTAATTATTACTATATATTCCTAGTTTTAAAAATGAGAAAATATAGGCTTAACTAGTAAGTGCATTATAATCATACAAGTAGTAACTAAACAGGGATTCTCTGACTCCATATTCCATGTTTTTAATACTGTGCTATTAAAAATGTCATTCTCAATGATTTCATGATTATGATTAATTATAAGTCTTCCTTAACACTTTAAGAAGAAGCTGAAGGAAATGAAAATAATCTAGTAAAATATTACTATTCTTGAGCACAAACATTTTTATTATTTGGGATGGGCATCTTCTAAAAAAAATAATACTTAAGAGAGAATATAAAATTATACAATCCAAGATAGTCTAGGCTGGGCACAGCGGCTCATGTCTGTAATCCCAGCACTTTGGGAGGCCGAGGCGGGCAGATTCCCCGAGGTCAGGGGTTTGAGAGCAGCCTGGCCAACATAGTGAAACCCATCTCTACTAAAAATACAAAAAAATAAAAAATAGCCGGGGCATGGTGGTGGACATCTATAGTCTCAGCTACTCAGGAGGCTGAGGCAGGAGAATCGCCTGAACCCAGGAGGTGGAGGTTGCAATGAGCCAAGATTGCCCCACTGCACTACAGCCTGGGCCACAGAGCAGACTCTGTCACAAACAAAAAAACAAACTAACAAATAAACAAACGTAGTCTAAACTGCACAAGAGAAGAAAGGTTTACCTTCTACTCATAAAATGCATTAATTTTCTTTTTTATTCTCCTTCATGTTTTCCTTTGCTCTCTAAATATGTACCTTCCTTCATGGTTTTCCCTTTACAAATCTTTCTTTTCCTCTAACTTCACTCTAGTAGACAATCCTTTGGCTGACTACAGAAGCATTTCCTTCTCCCCACCCTTCAAGTGTTTGTTTACATCCAAAGTCTATTACTGAAGAAACCTTCCCAAGGGCCTAATAGAGGAAATAAGAAATGTGAAACCATAACAATGCTCTCAGTAGCTTTTGGCTACTTGTACAGTGCCCTGGGTAGAAAGAGGAAATTCTGCCTGAGACCCCATGGCTATCAGTTGGTGGCAGCAGATTTGATTACGTCTAGTTTTTAAAAAGAAGCATTCATATTATCAGTCATGAAATTATCCAGTTCTCTTCGGAATTCATTTTAATACTTGGCTCTATGGCCTCCTGAGATAGCGAAACTCCACAGACTATCAGCAATATGAAAGTATATTTATTTTTGTAATTGGATCCATTTATATTTTCTAGTTCTCCTAATGGCTAGGAGATTGAGGAAGCTGTTTTAATAAACATAAAATTGTAGTGGCTATATCATGTAAGATTTTGGGGGGCATTTATTTGTATTATCTGGTGCATATTTAGCCCCTATCATGCCAGAAACTGTGCTGAATGTTTTACCTGTGTACTCTCTAATTTAGTACTCCCAGCAACTTTTTGGTAAGCATACTCACCTTCATTTCAGAGATGAAATAGGTTAAATTAAATAATTTGCCCAAGTTTACATAGCTGGCAATTGATAGGACCACGATTCTAATCCAGGTCTATTAAAATCTCTTCCTGTCCACTAGGCCAATGCTGTTGAAACTTTAACACATATGTAAACATATGTAAACATTTTCATGGATTTGGAAATTAATTTGTCCCAAATACTGCTCACATATGCTTTTATAGGCTTTACTATGGTCCAGACCTGCTGAGAACTTACTGTGCACTTATGGACCAGGCAATATTCTGAACACTTTACAAGGACTAATCCATTTAATTAGAACAACAAATCTGTTAGAAGGCGCTATTAATTATCATTATTTTACAGATGGCAAAACTGAGTCACCAAGAGATTCAGTAATTCTCCAAAGGTTACAAATTCATAAGTAGAACAACGGAACAACACGTGCACTGTTAAGGAGACCCACCGTTTTATTTTTTATTTTTTATTTATTTATTTATTTATTTTTATCTTTTATTTATTTATTTATTTATGTATTTATTTATTTATTTATTTTTGAGAAGGAGTTTCGCTCTTGTTGCCCAGGCTGGAATGCAATGGCGTGATGTCAGCTCACCACAACCGACGCCTCCAGGATTCAAGCGATTCTCCTGCTTCCGCCTCCTGAGTAGCTGGGATTACAGGCATGCCCCATCACGCCCGGCTAGTTTTGTATTTTTAGTAGAGACGGGGTTTCACCATGTTGTTCAGGCTGTTCTCGAACTCCTGACCTCAAGTAATCCACCCGTGTCGGCCTCCCAAAGTCATGGGATTACATGCGTGAGCCACGGTGCCCGGCCAGGCTGTTTTCTTACGGATCAAGTTCAGGTTCTTAATATTCCAAGTTATTACAGTTAAGAGTTGAGTCTTGGCCGGGAGCGATGGCTCACGCCTATAATCCCAGCACTTTGGGAGGCCGAGGGGGGCGGATCACCTGAGGTCAGGCGTTCCAGACTTGGCTGGCCAACATGGCGAAAACCTGTCTCTACCAAAAATAAACAAAAATTAGCCGAGCGTGGTGGCAGGCGCCTGTAATCCTAGCTACTCCAGAGGCTGAGGATTGAACCCGGCGGGCAGAGGTTTCAGTGCGCAGAGATCGCACCATTGCACTCCAGCCCGGGTGACAAAGGGAAACTCTGTCTCAAAAAATAAATAATAAATAATAATAATAATAGAAAGCAGCCTGCTCACTGCAGTTGACAGTAGAGGAAGTAATCTTTACAGAGCTAATTTATTTTTGTTTATGGCATTTTAAATCCCCTAAGTAAGGGTTCACGACCAACTAAGGAAAAACTGTTGATTCCACAAAGCTTGCTAGAGTGTTCAGCATACAAATAAGGCAATAAACAATGAACAAACAATAGTGTGAAATAAACTCTCGCATTTCTTGAGCATTTATTATGCACCAAGCAATGTTCTAATGCTCTAGATACATAACTGAGGCATGGAGAGGTTAAATGAATTTCCCAATCTCATAGCATTCACAAGTGGTAGAGCCAGAATTTTAATGCAGGTAGTTTGACTCAAGAACCCATACGTACCCATATTTTCTGATGAACTGATAAAGGTTTGAAGTAATTTTTAAAAAGTGTCAGAATATGGCATATGTTATATGCCTGTGAGAGAGAGCTCAGCTCTGGGAATTATAAGATTAATTTATTCCATCCATATTTATTAATCAACTCTCATGTGACAGGTATTATATTGGGAATAAAATGTTGAATAATAATTATTATGTTCCTTGCTCTCATGGAAACCTTCTCTAAAAAGCCTTATAGAAAAAGCTACCAAAGAAAATAGAAAATACAAAGAGGAGAAATATACAAACTCTCTTCATTCAGCCTATATTTATTGATATTTGTCTTGCATTACACATTGTGCTGGGCATCAGGGATTCAGAGATGAAGCAAAGAGTACTACTCTTAAGACGATTTAATAAACTGTATCTTATGGATGCTACAACATCGTCAATTATTCTATGTACCACTTAGAAAGAAAAAACAAAATCTCTGTCAATTTAACTCTGACGTGTCTTCAATGGTTAAGCACATCCCAACTCATGAGATGTTAAAGGGTAAAATAATGAGACTATTCGAATTAATGAAAAACTGTAGTAGTAACGGACATATCTCCTTACAATATAATGAAATAAACATTCCATCATTTAAAAGCGATGTAACCTTGGACAAATTGTAATGCCTCTCTGTGCCTTAGATTTTTTTCACCTGATAACCAGAGATAATAATATATTTGTATTTATTTGAAGAGAAAAATGTAAATATGCATTCAAAGTACCTAGCAAAGTATATGGCAGAGAAAAATAGCTTAATAAATGTCTTCTATTAGTAGCAATATTGTTATTTATTCCTTAACCAAGAATTATTGATTGCTTACCACATGCCAATTACTATCCTAAGTGCTGGGGATATAGAAGTAAACCATGAAAACAACAAAAAATAAAAATACCTGCCCTCATAGAGCTTACATTAGTAGGAGATACAGACAGTAAATAGGATAAAAGAAAAAAACATGCATTATATTAGATATTAAGAAGTGTTAAGGATAAGAAGAAGAAGAAAAGCAGAGGAGGGGGATACAATGTGTTGGGGGAGGGGAATTGTAGGATTTTTTGTTTTGTTTTGTTTTTTGAGACAGTCTCACTCTGATGCCCAGACTGGAGGGCAGTGGCACAATCTCAGCTCACTGCAACCTCTACCTCCTGCGTTCAAGTGATTCTCCTGACTCAGTCTCCCCAGTAGCTGTGTTTACAGGTACCTGCCACCATGCCCGGCTAGTGTGTGTGTGTGTGTGTGTGTGTGTGTGTGTGTATTCTGTAGTTTTAGTAGAGACGGGGTTTCACCATTTTGGTCAGGCTGGTCTTGAACTCTTGACCTCAATCAATCCACCACCTCGGCCTCCCAAAGTGCTGGGATTATAGGCGTGAGCCACCATGCTCAGTTGCAAGTATTAACTGGATGTCAAGCATAGCCTTACTGTTAAGATGACAATAAAGATTTTGACAAAAGAAGCAAAATGAGAGATGTAAATAACTTTTTAAGCAGTGGGAATAGCATCTGCAAAGGGCTAGACACAGTGAGGTAGCAATGTGGCTGGAGCATAGCATGTGAGTCATATGAAAGGCAGTATGAAATGAGGACAGAGAGATGATGAGGACTACAGCATATGGGTGTTGACAGGCCATGGTGAGAACTTTGGCATTTACTCTGGGTGGTGTGGGAAGCCACTGGAAGGTTTTCAGCAGAGAAATGATGTGATAAAACTTTCACTTAATAGGATCACTTGAGTTGTTGTGTTGAAGAGTGATTGAATGAGAGGGGAGTCAGTGTACCTATTTGGTTAAACATCTGTGGTGGTAATGGTGATAATGACGATTAGAATGATATGGATATAAACATACATAATACAGCATGGGAGTGTGACAGAGGTGGCGGTGGCTTTTGTGTGTGGATACCATGATCCTCACTGGCACATGGTAGCCCTTCAGTCATTGTTGGCTGAATTAAACTAATGTTTGCTTCTTCATTGTAGTGAAATGAATTTGTTCTTCTTATACAAATTCTTCTATAGCTCCATTTCAATTATTATTATTTGTTTAAACTTGAAACAATCAAATAAATATACTGACCCCAAGCAGTATGGAAATGTTAATACAGTTATGTTAGTGTTCTCATTACTGTGAAATTGCTAAAAGTTGTATTGATGGGAATGTCAAATAAACTTTGGGAGTGAGAAAAACATAAAAACAAATAAAGAAACTGGGAGATTCGGTTCAACTGAATCAGAGTTGATTGATTTTTCAGTGAACAACAAAACATACCAAGGGCATAAGTAGTTGAATTATTATAGATTTAGAGTCATTTCCTAGGGCTAGCCTCAACATTGTATTTTACTTCTCGAGTTTTGACATCATTGTTACCTAGTTACTGAAGTTATTGCCTAATATTTCTAGAGACACAATTTTTTTTTTTTTTTTTTGAGACGGAGTCTCTCTCTTTTACCCAGGCTGGAGTGTAGTGGCCGGATCTCAGCTCACAGCAAGCTCCGCCTCCTGGGTTCACACCATTCTCCTGCCTCAGTCTCCCGAGTAACTGGGACTACAGGCGCCCGCCACCTCGCTCGACTAGTTTTTTGTATTTTTTTTAGTAGAGATGGGGTTTCACCCTGTTAGCCAGGATGATCTCGATCTCCTGACCTCGTGATCTGCCCGTCTCGGTCTCCCAAAGTGCTGGGATTACAGGCTTGAGCCACTGCGCCCGGCCAAGACAATATTTTTATATTAACTTGTGAATTACAATTTAAGTATGATGATAAAGGGATACCAGAATATAAATGCTATGGAAGATTTAGTTATGAATAAGTATAAAGTTAAAATAAATTCAAGAAAAATAAAATTAGCCAGGCGAGGTGGCTTCCACCTGTATTCCCAGCACTTTGGGAGGCCAAGGCGTGGAGATCACCTGAGGTCAGGAGTTCGAGACCAGCCTGGCCAACATGATGAAACCCTGTCTCTACTAAAATACAAAAACTAGCCAGGCATGGTGGCATGCACCTGTAATCCCAGCTACTTGGGAGGCTGAGGCAGGAGAATTGCTTGAGCCTGGGAGGTGGAGGTTGCAGTGAGCCAAGATTGCGCCACTGCACTCCAGCACGGGCAACAGAGCTAGACTCTGTTTCCAAAAAAAAGAAAAAGAAAATTATCCTCCATGTTTGGAAATAGAAAATTTAAAGTGAACAGTAAAAACAAGCCTGTAATTTAAGCTTCAAGTTTTTTTCTTTTTAAGAATACACTTCTGGTAACTTTGATCTATTGCAGATGCTTAGAGAATAAATATGCATTTGTCTTTTTTACATATGTGTTCATTTCTAAGAAATGGATAAAATGTAAGGCCCTATTTTGATTATTTGTTTTGTTGTTTATATTTAGAGTCTGGAAGACAAAGAAGATTGTATTACTTTTCAAGTACCATATCATAAAATATGTCTTTAAAAAAATTAGTATTGATTTTTCATCAAATAAACATAAGGATGAAACAAACAAGAGATCCAACTAGGTGCTATAATGGGGATACATGGTTGAGTAAAACAAGGCCCCTTTCCTCAAAGAGCTTAAAATTAGACTCCTCAAGGAGTCATCGTGGGTTGTAGAGTTAAAGCTTGACTCTTCAGTGTAACTATCTAATAACGAGACTCACTGAATTTTCTCCAAGACTGGTGAGGCCATTAAACATTTCATTTTTTTCAAGTAATTTAAATAGCAAAAAAGAAAGAGCTGCATAATTGGCATATAAATGATTCCTGAATTCAAGTGAAACCACAAAAATATTGTAAATCTTTCTTTTTTTTTGAGATGGAGTCTGGTGCTCCATTCCCCAGGCTGGAGTGCAGTGGTGCAATCTCGGCTCACTGCAAGCTCCGCCTCCCAGGTTCATGCCATTCTCCTGCCTCAGTCTCCCACGTAGCTGGGACTACAGGCGCCTGCCACCACGCCGGGCTAATTTTTTGTAATTTTAGTAGAGACAGGGTTTCACTGTGTTAGCCAGGTTGGTCTCCATCTCCTGACCTCGTGATCTGCCCACCTTGGCCTCCCAAAGTGCTGGGATTACAGGCGTGAGCCACCACGCCTGGCTTATTGTAAATCTTTCTAAATCACTTAATAATCAGTGTACGGAGTATACACTTGATAGATAAATTAAGTCATTCTACCACAACCACATGTAAACTATACAGTTCTTCTTAAGTGCAAGGAAATTTGGCATTCCACTTTGTTTTCCTTATACTACTTGCCTTGTAGTAAGTACTCAGTAGATGAAAAATGGGTGAGTGACAAAATAAATATCTGTAATTTATTTTGAAAAGTATATTTTCAGAAGCTCTATATATACTACTATGTCTGAATTACACTGTGACTTTGATAAAGTTGGATTAAAGATTTGATCACCCACTCCAGACTAAATTTTATAACAAAATTTAATATGAGTTTTAAATTTTAACTTGCATATTTTTAGTCACTAATTCGTAATTACTTTCCTCTAGAAATAAAAGAAGGAACAGGAATCACCTGTTTGGAACTAATGACTAAGTGGTTGAGTAATCAGGACAATGTATTTTCTGATGATATGGATTTGGAGACAGAATTCTGAATGTTTATCTATAAGACAAATATTTGCAGTTAGTCTGTAGGTTGAGGACTCAGTAACTTCTCCTCAATCACTTATTTATCACTTTATTTTCTTTCTACTATTATGGCCAACCAAGCCTACCCACCACCTTTTAAATTAAGAGAGTAGCTGGGCATGGCGGACCATACCTATAACCTCAAGAATTTGGGATGCTGAGGTATGAAGATTGCTTGAGCTCAGGAATTTGAAACCAGCCTGGACAATATAGCAAGACACCCTGTCTGTACTAAAATTTTTTAAAATAATTAGCCAGGTATGGTGGTGCATGTCTGTAGTCCCAGCTACTTGGGAGGCTGAGGTGGGAGGATTTCTTGAGCCCAGGAGTTCAAGGCTGCAGTGAGCTATGATTGTGCCACTGCACTCCAGCTTGGGTGACAGAATGAGACCTGAAGACCTCCCAATTTTGCTTTCTCTTGATTGTCTTCTTTTTAATAATATGGAGTCTTGCTTTCCACAAGTTCAGGTTAAGCATCCCTAATCTGAAAATTTGAAATTGGAAATCCTCCAAAATCTGATGTCACAAGTGAAAAATTCCACATCTGACCACATGTGATGTGTGCACAAAATTATTAGAGATATTGTATAAAATTACCTTTGGGCTACATGTGTGATGTACATATAAAACATAAATTAATTCCATGTTTAGACTTGGATCTTATCTCTAAGATATCTCATTATGTATATGCAAATATTCCAAAATCTGAGAAATTCTGAAATCTGAAACATTTCTGCTCCCAAGCATTTCAGATAAGGGGATATACAACCTGTAGTAATAAATGGGTCAAAGAAGCAGATTGCTTAGGGAAATCTCCCAGAGGATCAATGAGAATTCTTATATTTATTTTAGTAATACCAACACACAATATGTTATTCAGTAACGTATAATGTTATTCAGCAATAGCAACATTATAATCAAATTCAGATTATGCCTATATATTGTCAACTCTGTTTCAGGAGAGTTGTAAAGACAGAAAAATATTTCTTCAAATTCTCTTGCCTACTCTATGATATTTCAGTATTTCAGATGATAGAAAATTGGAACATAAAGGATATAACAATCTTTTCAAAAAAAAAAACTTAAAGGGACATATTAAATCGATATTAAAATGTACAATATGAAGAAGATCAAACTATTTTGGAATCATAATTGTAGATGGCCCATGGAATTTAAGAGTCAAAAAAATAATAATTTAAGAGTCAATGAGTGATAATGGAATTCCACTCATACATAAGCCTTTTGGAAGCATAGACTTATCTTCATACAGGGGAATGTCAAGAATTTATGTAAGACTCTGCAGACCAAATTTTACCCCAAAAGCACCACAAAGACAGAGACTGTTGCTGTTTTGCTTGATAACAACTCTCAATGTCTTGAGCAGCATGTGACACAGAAGAGGGGTCAAATAATAGTTGATAAATAAATGAACTCTAACATCAACAACCTTGATTTACTCCAAAATATTAACATTGAGACTCACAAATGTGATCATTCATGTACCCAGAGGAGATCACCCTACTTCATCTTTTGACTATTTTCACTCTGTCTGTTCTATTACAATGGCTTGTTCAAAAAAAAAAAATATTTCAAAATACTTATAGACGTACAGGAAGTTGCAAAGATAGTCCAGCTTCCCTCAGTGACAGTGACTTTTATAGCTATAGTAATATACAAAACCCAAAAAACCAAACATTGATTACATGATCATTAACTTGACTGCAGACCTTATTCAGTTTTCACCTGTTAGGGGCTCAATTATGCCTCCATTTCCCCAAAATTCATACATTGAAGTTCTAATCTTGAGTACCTCAGAATGTGACTCTGTTTGGAGATATAGAGCTTTTATAAAACTAACTAAGGTAAAATGAGGTCACATGGGTGGTCCCTAATCTTATATGATTGATGTCCTTATAAGAAGGGGAGATTAGGACACAGATTACACAGCAAAAGGATGTGGAATAGTCTGTTTCCACACTTCTATAAAGATACTCCCTGAGATTGGGTAAGTTATACCAAATTGGTCTGACTCACAGTTCCACATGGCTAGGGAAGCCTCAGGAAACTTACAATCATGGTGGAAGGCGAAGGGGAAGCAAGTCATGTTTAGCATGGCAGCAGACAAGAGAGAGTATGAAGGGGGGACTAACAAGCACTTTTAAAATCATCATCAGGTCTCGTGAGAACTTAGTCACTATCATGAGAACAGCATGGGGGAACTGTTCCCATGATCCAGTCACCTCCCAAAGTAATGGTCATGTACCAGGTCCCTCCTCTGATATGTGGGTATTACAATTTGAGATGAGATTTGAGTGGTGACACAGAGCCAAACCATTATCAGGATGACCATGTGAAGACAAAATGAGACAGTGGTCATCTCCAAACCAAAGACAGAGGCAAGAAACCAAACCTACAGACAGTTGAAGCTTGGACTTTTAGTCTCCAGAATGGTGAGACAGTAAATTTATGTTGTTTAAGCCAGCCAGTGTCTATTACTTTGTTATGGCAGCCTTAGCAAACTAATACATCACCATTTCAAAAAGTCTCCATTCACGTGTGCATGTGTGTACTTCTCTGAAATTTTATCTCATGTATGGATTTGCATAACCACTTACAATCACATACAACCACATTCAAGATACAGAACAGTTTCATCACTATGAAAGAATTGTGTTGTGCTACTCCTTTGTATTCATACCGACTACTCACTCCTATCCCTATCTCCTGGCAACCACCAAACTGTTCTACATCTCCATAGTTTCACTGTTTCAGGGATGTTATATAAATGAAATCATACAGCAGGGAACCTTTTGAGGTAGACTTTTTCACTAAGCATAATGTTTTCAGGTCCACCCATGTTGTATATATCAATAGTTGAATTATCTCACTGCATCATCCCATGATTTCCTACCATCTATCTTTCATCTTGCAGCAGGACTGACCTTTGAAAAATGCAAATTTGATGTTTTCTCACTTTAAAAACTCCCATCGATTTAATCAATTCAGAATCCTCAAACTTGTTGTAAAAAGCCCTCCAATCCATGTTCTGCCAACCTCTCAAAGTTCCACTTGAGCTCCTCACCTTTGCTCGCTCTCTTCTAATCATCCTAGGTTTATTTCCTGTGTCCTTAAAAGGCCCCTTCTCATCTTCAATGATGTGGATATTTCTTTCTCAAACTCTCTATTGTCTTCTTCCCTCCCAGGCATTTATTTCTCATACTCTTTACTCTCTTCTTCCTTCCTAGGCCCAACTCCCTTTACTTAATTATACCACTAATTCTTTGAATATCTGTGACTTATAATGATTGTAAGCAGAAAATAAAAAAAAAAAGAAGAAGAAGAATGAAATTGTCATATTTGGATTACTTACATTTGTATTCAATATATGCCTATTTTCTAGACATTAATTCAGAAAAAGAATTCAAAATTTCATTCTTGCTGGGAAGCGGTCATATTTTACACCACTAGCCAGGCAGGGCCATGCATTAGGGGAAGAAACAGTTCTTCATGAGTATCAGTTCTTGTATTTTCTTGCTGTGAAACTTTGGGCAAATCCCTAAACTGGACTAAGTGTTGTTCCCTTTAAAAAAAAAAAAAAAAAAAAAACTGAGTAAAACAGACTTATGAATGATATTGTAATATTGAGCACGCAGCAACCCAGCACAGTTTCTGATATATAACAAGTGCTGAATAAATGTTTTAAATATTTGATATACATGTGAAAAGTCATATGAGATATGCAAATAGTGCAAACACATAGAGAAATTATCTAAAAATTATCTAAACCTATTTGATAGTATAATTTCCACATCTCCTAAAAACTGAATTATTAATGAATACAGCTCTTTTTTTCTTTTCTAATTTTTTTTAGAGACAGGGTTTCACTATGTTGCCCAGGCTGGTCTCGAACTCTTGGACTCAAAAGATCCTCCCACCTTGGCCTCCCTAAGTGCTGGGATTATAGGCCTGAGCCACTGCACCTGGCCTGAGTACAATTTATGTAAAACAGAAATTCTGATATCTCCTAAAAAAGTGCAAAGTACACTTTCAATCTGACATAATGCAGTATTATCAGTCATCACATATGTTGACCACAGAATATGCCTTATAGTACAAATCAAATAGATGAAATACTATCTGAAAAGAACTCTAGTTGTTTGTAGACCTCAAAAGAAGTCAATGGATAAAAAAATTCAATGTAATCATAAAACTTGTGTTTAGCAATATTTGTGTCACCTTGCTTAACAATGAATCCATTTAATGTTATCTTTTTAATATTATCCTTTCACTTTTGAAATTAGTTTCCAACACTATGTAGAAATTAAGTTGGCTTATATTACAAGCAAAGGAAAACAGAGTTCAGTATCAAGGAATGAACATTCAGCTTATACTTAAAGTATAATAAACAGGCAATGTTCTCCAGCAAAGATCTAGTAAACAAAATTTATTATAACAAGTCTATTTAAATTTAGGTTGGAGAGAGAGATTCAATACCTATTTTTGTGTTATGTGATTCACATTACCTTATTAGTCTTTCACTATTCCTTTTATCCTATTTATAATTATGTATTCTAAATGCAAGACAATTTCCATCTACCACTGGCAATGAAGAAAAATCCAGGATGGCTTGTCCATTCCTCAATCCTCCAACCCTAAATAATGTGGAAAGTCTTTTATAGAGAGAAAGAAAATGAAACAGAAAGAAGAGTGACAAAGTGTAGGTCTACAGAAAAAAGGGCACAAAAAAAACTAGGCAATTTTGTGTGTTGACTATAAAAGAGCATTTTGATGTTGTTGAAAATATTTTACACAAATGGAAAAGTGATGATGGTTATCATGTAAAGGGGTTCTGTGGTCTCCCTTTCTCTTAGTTTTCTGAATAATAGTGTGTATATTTTACTAGCAGACTTTTCACATTGAGCCTATCAACTTTAAATAAATAGCAATATTCTTTAGATGAAAAAAAAACCACATGCAAACAAAAGAGAAGAAAAAACAACTTTTCTAGGGCAGACAGGCTCTAGAGCGGCCCGTCTTGCTGATATTCACAGCTTTGTGTAATTCCCACCCCTTTAATGTGGGTGGAGCCTGTACTTGCTTATACCTCATAGAATAGGACTAACGTGGTGGAATGTATATGATTATGCACACTGATTACATTATAGCAAACTCTAACATTAATCTTGTAAGTTGATTTTCCATATGGCTTTGAAGAAACAAGCTGATTTGTTGTGAGCTACCCAAGAAGAGAGCCATGGGACAAGTTGCTGAGACCAGCAGCCAGCAAGAAACTGAAGTCCTTAGTTTGACAGTCTACAAGGACCTGAACACTGCCAACAACCACGTGAGCTTGGAAACAGATTCTTCCCCAGTCAAGGTTTCAGATGAGAACTTTGTCCATAGCGGCACTAGGACTGTGACCTTGTAGAGGACCCAGCTAAGCTGTACCTGCTCTCCTGACTCAGAGAATCTCTGAAATAATAAATGTGTATTGTTTTAAGCCACTAAGTTTGTCATAGCATTGTTATTTATCAGTAAGTAACATAAGCCTAATGCTTTTCACAATAGGAAAAGCTTTTAAAATTCAGGATATGATCCGGCTTCATATCTTTATTCAGAGCAAGAGTTCTCAAACATGGTACTAACTGACATTTTAGGCCACACAATTCTTTTCTTGTGTGAGTAAGGGTGTAAAGGGTTGTTCTTTGCATTGTAGGATGTTTAGCAGCAGCCATGAACTCTACTCACTAGATGCCAGTAGCACTCGCCACTCCTCATTGTGACAAAAATATCTCTAGAAACTGTCAAATGTCCTTTGGAAGGAAAAATCTCCCATGTTTGAGAAACAGTGATTTAGAGGAATTTCTTCATTTACCTCTAATCTGTATTTGTTCAGTGAGAGGGCTACTGCATGCTGATAATGGTCTTAGGATCTTTTAAATATGTAATAATCTAAACACGAAATGGCTGGATGGTTGCTTTTCAATTTGTGAAATGGCTCAAAGGTTGTAAATAAAAGGAAACTGGATGGCTTTCAGAAATACAGATTATGCTTTTTTCAATTTCTAGTGATTCAATGCGTCTAAGACACACTTCTTCAAATCACACATTAATATTTAAAAATTGGTTTTATTTTGCTATTTCACTTAAGGAGAACATGCATAATAACATATCAGGAAAGTAATGCAAAGCACAAAATACAAAGCATCTCAATTGCATGCTTGAATTAGCTTAGGGAGGGAAGTTGGAGAGAGAAACAGAAATTGTGAAGGCTTCATGCTTTTTGATTTCAGAGATTATACTGCACAGAAGAAACTCTGTGAGCCTCTTGTTTACTACATTATATTTGCCTTTCAACGATGTTCAATGCCCCCAGTGTCCAGTTGCTTTCTGAGTGAGAAATCTGAGAATGAAACTTCTTGCTTCATCGCCACTCCATTCAGTGATCACAAATTATTAGCTTTCCCATAAGCGTACCTCATAGATGAGTTCTCAAGTTAAACATTTAAGGAGGAAATCAAGGAAAACAAACAAGCCTGCTCTTTGAAACATGTTTTATGTTCCCCTTCCTATTTATTATACAGTTAGATTCACATCATTAACATGCAAATCATACGGCACTACAGTGCATTTTAAACAAAGAACTGAAAGAAGGGATTGTAATTTCTTTATTGGTCAATAAAAAGATTTTTCCTTTAAAGGGTAAAATAAACGCTAATCAGTTTAGGTTCACAACTTTTGGCCTAAATAATAATTTCAAACCAAATAAAAAAATGCTACTTTTTTCACCTTGCCCATGAATGTTGCTTGTTACCCTGATTTTGGTGTGAAATCTAAATGCTGCTAATTATCAAGGGAAGTTGGGAAAACATACATATTTTTTTTTCTGGATGGCAAAGTGTTTTATCTTGCCTAAATTTCTTTTTTTTTTTAACAAGGTTAACATTGAGACTAGAAACTGACTTGAGACTGAATAAGTAAATGTCTGAATTAAACCTGGGGGAGAAAAGTCTAAAATAAAATAATAAACAATTATAAATTAACCCTACAAATTATGTATCTTTAGTGTCACCAATACTTCGAACTACTTGATAACATAAACTATTATGGAAAGGGTGGGAGAGTAAAAAAAAAAAACAATTTCAGAGACCACTTCTTATAAAAAAAAAAAAAAAGGAAGGAAGGAAGGGTGAAAGGAAGAAATGGTACGAAATGGTGTGTTGGCAGGCATTATTCTCTGCTGCCACTAATGCAACACAACTATCACTTTATTTCCCCGTTCACTTTCCTTCCATCATTCTCTATTTGTCTATACTTAATATGTCTATGTAAGATATTCAGTCACAGGGCTTTTCCCTTCCTTTACTGACTTATTTATCATCACATTCAACACACACTATGATCCAGCCACTAAGAACCACGTGTGATGTCCATACAAACCAGGTTGCTTGGGACCTAAGTGCTATCTGTCACTTCAAGTCTTCACTAAACATACACTATGTGCCAGGCATTTTCTAGAAGCTAGAATTATAGCAAGCAATCAAACAAACAAAAATTCCTCACTTTATAAGGAAGTAGACAATAAATATGAAAATAAGTAAAATATTGGGATAGTAGTAAGTATAAAGAAGAAATTTTTGACATTTAGATTAGTTATCAAGGCAGGCGTAACTGAAAGGTAACGTTTGAAGGCAATGAGGCAGTGAGCCACACGGATAAACAAGGTAGAGGGGATAGCAAGAGAAAAGAACATGTCTCTCTGTATATTTTTTTCTTAGCTTTTTAAAAATGACAGCTTTATCGAGATATAATTCACATACCATATAATTCAGCTAAAGTGTACAATTCAATGGTTTTTAATATATTCATAGAATTGTGCATATAACATAATTTAGAACATTTCATTACCTGAAAAAGAAAGCTCTTACTCAACAGTAGTCATTCCCACATTCCCCAACCTCCCAGCTCTAGAAAATAACGAATCTACTTTCTATCTTTATGGATTTGCCTGTTCTAGAGATTTCATATAAATGGAATCATACAGTATGTGCCTTTAGTGACTGGCTTATTTCACTTAGCATGTTGTTTTCAAGGTTCATCCATGTTGTAGCATGAATCAGTACCTCATTCCTTTCGATCACACAATAATATTCCATTAATCTGTTGCTGGAAATTCAGATGATTTCTACATTTCATCTATTATAACTAATTCTGCTATGAGCATTTCTGTACACTTTTTTTTTTTTTTCTTTTGAGATGGAGTCTCGCTCTGTTGCCCAGGCTGGAGTACAGTGGCGCAGTCTCGGCTCACTGCAAGCTCTGTCTCCTGGGTTCATGCCATTCTCCTGCCTCAGCCTCCCGAGTAGCTGGGACTACAGGCGCCCGCCACCATGCCTGGCTAATTTTTTATATTTTTTAGTAGAGACGGGGTTTCACTGTGTTAGTCAGGATGGTCTTGATCTCCTGACTTTGTGATCTGCCTGCCTCAGCCTCCCAAAGAACTGGTATTACAGGTGTGAGACACCATGCCCGGCCCCCATGCACACTTTTTTAATGTAGACATATGCTTTTTAATTTCTCTCGGGTATATACCTGGGAGTGGAATTGCTGGGTCATCTGGTAATGCTATGTTTAACCATTTGAGGAACTACCAGATTGTTTTTCAAACCAGCTACAGCATTTAATAATCCCACCAGCTGCATAT
The DNA here is from genome assembly GCF_009764315.1 of Trachypithecus francoisi. NCBI lineage: Eukaryota > Metazoa > Chordata > Mammalia > Primates > Cercopithecidae > Trachypithecus > Trachypithecus francoisi. The sequence continues at coordinate 71,102,396 of NW_022681454.1, forward strand.
AAGTGTTACTATTTCTCCATATTCTGGCCAGCACTTAAAGTTATCTGTCATTTTGATTACAGGTTGTCTAGTGATTTTGAAGTAGTATCGTATTATAATTTTGATTGTATTTTCCTGATGGCTAATAATGTTGACCACCTTTATAAGTGTTTATTGGTTATTTGTTTTTCTTCTTTGGTGAAATGTCTGGTCAGACTCTTTGCTCACTTTTTAATCAGGTTATTTGTCCTTTTATTATGGAGTTGTAAGGATTCTTTCTATATTTTGAATACAAACCCCTTATCAGATATCTTATTTGAAAATCATTTCTCCAGTTCTGTGGATTGTCCTTTCATTTCATGCCAGTGTCTTTTAAGCACAATTGTTTTTCATTTTGATGAAGTCCAATTTATCTTATTTTTCTGTTGTTGCTTGTGCTGTTGGTGTTAAATCTAAGAAACCATTGCTTAATCCAAGGTCATGAAGATTTATTTCTTTTTTTTTTTTAACAGTTTTATAGTTTTAGCTCTTATGTTTAGATTTATGATATATTTTGATTTAATTTTTGTGTATAGTATAAGGTATGGGTCCAACCCCATTCACTGGTATGTGGATATCCAGTTGTCTGAAAACCATTTGTTGAAAAGACTACTCTTCTTTCCCTCATTGAGTTATCATTAACTTCTTGTGTCTCGTGGGCACCTTCCATCATATAAGCAACTCCAGTTTCACTAAACTGTCAACAATTATAGAACTGTGTTGTTTTCAATTTCAACACCACACTGAGTCCCAACAACAGGATCTTTCTTTCTTTCTTTCTTTCTTTCTTTCTTTCTTTTTTCTTTCTTTCTTTCTTTCTTTTCTTCCTTCCTTCCTTCCTTCCTTCTTTCTTTCTTTCTCTTTCTTTCTTTTTCTTTCTCTTTCTTTCTTTCTTTCTTTCTTTCTTTCTTTCTTTCTTTCCATCTTTCTTTCTTTCTTTCTTTCTTTCTTTTTCTTTCTTTCTTTCTTTCTTTCTTTCTTTCTTTTCTCTCTCTCTCTCTTCTGTCTCTTTCTCTCCCTCTTTTTCTCTCTTTCTCTTTCTTTCTTTCTTATTTTTTGAGACAAAGTTTTGCTCTTATTGCCCAGGCTGGAGTGCAATGACATGATCTCAGCTCACCACAACCTCTGCCTCCTGGGTTCAAGCCATTTTCTTGCCACAGACTCCTGAGTAGCTGGGATTACAGGCATGCACCACCATGCCTGGCTAATTTTGTATTTTTAGTAGAGACGGGGTTCCTCCATGTTGGTCAGGCTGGTCTCGAACTCCCAATCTCAGGTGATCCACCAGCCTCGGCCTCCCAAAGTGTTGGGATTGCAGGTGTGAGCCACCACTCCCAGTCTCATTTTTAAATATCTCAGTACTTGCTACATAGTAGGAACTTGGTAAATGTTTGGTATGTTATTAAAAAAAAAAAATTGGCTGGGCATGGTGGCTCATACCTACAAACCCAGCACATTGAAAGGCCAGGGTAGGCGGGTGGCTTGAGCCCAGGAGTTCAAGACCAGCCTCGGCAACATGGCAAAACCCCTCTGTATAAAAAGTACAAAAAATTTAGCTGGGCACGGTGGCCTGAGCCTGTAGTCCCAGCTACTCGACATGCTGAAGTGGGACGATCACTTGAGCTCAGGAGGTTGAGGCTGCAGTGAACTGCCATCACCAGGCTGCAGTGAGCTGCTACACTCTAGCCTGATGACATACAGGGACCCTGTTTCAAGAAAAAAAAAAAAAAAAAATTACCTTTCAGGTGGATGTTGGGTCCATCGTGGTAGTACTTGGGCAATTAATAGCATCTCTGGAAAGCAGTTTAATTAGGGTTGCAAAAACAGGGTCTTAAAGTGAGTGAGCATGGGAGCCAAGGCAGGCAAAGCTGCAAAGACAGGCTGAGGTGAAACTTTTCAGCAGCTGGAAATGCCTTGCCACGGACTTTAATTGTCTAGCAAATTAGATATTTTGAAGCTTCTGTTGAGATTTGTGAACAAGGAATGGAGTTCTGTTTTAGAAAGATTAATTTAGCTGGAGAATATAGAAGAGGAAAAAAAGAAAGACAAGTTTAGAGGTTGTTATTATAATCAACAGTAAAGTTAAAGGCAGTTGAGTCACAATGACAGTGGTAATGAAAAAGGTAGTATGCATTGTAAAGTGCGTTCCTTTCATTAGTTTGTTATAGAGACAGAGATGTCAAGCAGGGATTTGGAAATCCATAACTGGAGCTCAGAAAATGGTTGGGCTAGATATGTAGATCTGGTAGTTACCTATTCAAAGGTGCTAGAGGTAGATGTGGGGATAGATGGTGCTAATAATGAGAGAAAGAGGGAAGAAACAGACATAGAAATCACTTGACTTTTAAAAGAATCAGAGCTGAAATTTGAGATTTCCTGAGACCTATGGGGAAATAAATGGACTGAAAAAAATATCTACAGAATCTTGTTAAAAGTCTTAATCACTGAATTACTTTCAATTCAGTCTCAATCACTGAATTACTTTTATATTTCTAGGATATTTAAAAACCAAAGATATATTTTATTTATTGTCAAACAAAAGAAAACACACACGCATATATATATATATATCTCCTCACAAGAAAGTATATGATTCAATTTAAATTTTTTGTGCATATGTAAACCACTAGCTAAGCTGAATTTTCTATAACTAATATTAAAACAGGATATTATAAAGCTTCAAGCAAAGAAAATCAAAGCTATAAAGTGACAACATGTAGAGAATGAAAGAAAACCCCATTATAACCCCTTCTCTTTACATACCCACTTAGGGGACTATATCACAAGGAAATAATACAAAAAACAATACAAATATTTATAAAAAGTGTTGTATATCTATGCTATCTATTAACAAGATGATGAAAGGACTATCAATATGCACAGTTTGAGGATGGCTTAAGTAGCCTCTAGATTATTGTCACTGAGGCTGGGTGTGGTGGCTCACGCTTGTAATCCTAGCATTTTGAGAGGCTGAAGTGGGAGGACTGCTTGAGCCTAGAAGCCTGAGACCAGCCGGGGCAACAGAGGCAGACCCCCATCTTTACAAAATAGTTTAAAAATTAGCTGGGCGTGGTGGTGTATGCCTGTAGTCTCAGCTACTTTGGAGGCTGAGACAGAAGGGTCGCTTGAGCCTGGTAAGTTGAGGCTGCAATGAACTGATTGAACCACGGCACTCTAGCCTGGGCAACAGAGCAAAACCCAGTATCAAAAAAGAAAAAAAAAAAAATGTACTCTTGACACTGAAAATGATAAATATATGTTACACAGGTATGTCTAAGAGTTTATACATAATCTAAGAGGAAAAAATAAAAAAGCACAAGACCTAACAGCATGTGTCTAATTATTACAACCATGCAATATCGAGTAACAGGCACAGCACCGGAATAGAGTACAAATACTGTCATACGCTTAAAGGTATAGTTTACATTTCTGTATTGAATATAGATGTGCTAAGTAGTAAGTAAGAAGAAAATGCCCTATCATTTATATTGGTCTATATGGTCTATTTCATATTCTTTGATTTTTATCCAAAACTCGTTACTTCACTGGGAATTAAATAAATGAGTACATTTATAGATATAAGTTTATTTAGAAAGTTATGGTGAATAATATGCACTTGCCACACTTATATTGTAACTTATTAAGTCTTATCACTTATTACCATAGATATTGAATAAAAAAACTGCTAACAAAAATTCAACTTCATTGATATATATTACAATGACCTAAATAAAAGCATTGACACTTCATATCAAAATACATATTATGAAATATTAGGATGTAAAACTAATTTTAAAAGGTTCACTGCTGTACCCTCTTATAAAATATATTTAATTATATTCCTTTTTTGAAATGCAGCACATGTTCCTAAAACTAAATTACTGTACTGTCATCAAAAACACACAACTGCTACATTTTGATTAAGTGAAATTTCCCATAAAGAAGAAAAGATATAATTTCACCTTTATCATAACATAAAAAATCCATTATTTCTTATCAAGTAGCCTAAATTTATTTGGCAAAACTATAAGAACTGCTCCGCCTCACTGAACCAGTTTCAAATAGCAAAACAAAAGCTCTTTGCTCACATTTGATTATAAACATTGGATAAATTTACTAGTTTAAGATTAGTAAGACTTAAGACGTTGCATACTATTAATACACAAACCAAGCTGCATTTTATAGCTCCTTCTCTAGAAGATACACACAACATTTCCTCTCAGACTTCACCAGTTCTTCCTTAAAATCAACCTCACCCAAATTCACTTGTTTGGTCATTGGGGATAAAAAATTGACTGCATCATTTTGGAAGGGCAATGGTAATAACTATCAAAAACAACCACTTAGAGACAGATATTGCAGGGAATCAAAACCAGGTCTGTATGACTCCTAGGGTGGATCTTCTCTACCTATCAAGTGATATTTGGTCTTGTTTTATTCCTTACTACCTTTCTAAATTCCTACTCCTACGATTGCTTTCGTACCTTCTTACAGGCTTGCCTTCTCCATGCCCTGTGTCCTTTCTCTTCATATATAGTCTTCCTCCTGTTTAATTTTAATTACAATTCTTTAATGTAGTTACTATTGGGAGTTGCTACGATTATCTGATGAGTTCAGGACACATTACCCCAAAATACGGCACCTTGGCATTTGAGGAAATACCAGAAGCAGACCGTGGAAGCTGGAAGGAATTCTTGCCCCTTCTCCCTTGAGGTGAGTCTTAAAACCTAGCTGACTTCCTCCTGAAACACCTTCATTCTAGAAGGAGTCCTGGCCTATACTCAGAGAAAAGGAATGTCATACAGAGACACCAAGAAACATCTGAACAAACAGGCCTTGCCATAAGTAAACCCCTCCCCTCCTCAGTTTATGACGATTAGATGATACCCCTTCTTGTCTAATCGTGTTGCTCCATAACATGGACTTCATCAGACTTAGCATAAAACAGACAATTTTCTCTGCTTCTTTTGGTCTTCATTGCGAAGGCTCTTGTGTCACGTAATACACATTAAATAAATCTATACACTTTTCTCTTGTTAATTTGTCTTTTGTTATAGGGATCTCAGTCATAAATCTTAAGATGGGTAAGAAATCTTTTCTCTCCTACAATTATACATATATACATATATAATACATATATGTATTTACACACACAAATATATATATATGTGTATGTGTGTGTATATATATGTATATATGTACTTTTTAAAATTTTTTTTTACTTTTTTTTGAGACAGGGTCACCCTCTGTTGCCCAGGCTGGAGTGCAGTGGTACAATCTCAGTGCACTGCAACCTCCACCTCTCAGGTTCAAGTGATCCTCCCGCCTCAGATTCCTAAGTAGCTGGGACTACAGGCATGAGCCCACCACTCCTGGCTAATTTTTGTATTTTTTGTAGAGATAGGGTTTCCCCATGTTGCTCAGGCTGGTCTCAAACTCCTGAGCTCAAGTGATCTGCCCACATTGGCCTCCCAAAGTGTTGTGGTTACAGGCATGAACCACTGTGCCTGCCTCTCCTACAATCTTAAATCATTTACATTTAGATTCCAATTTTTGTTTGGTTTAATCTAATCGTAATAATGCAAATATTCTTTAGCTTATTTGCTAAAAAATAGATATGGGCTGGTATCATAATTCTTTCTACTATTAAAATCTTTACCTAAAAAACATAATTTGAAGGCCAAGTACACATGAATTTTCCATGTTATAACCAATAGAAGCTCCCAACAAAGTCAATATAATCCTTATAACAGTCTGTGCATAATCTTTACTGTGCTTATAGTTGACTCTCTGGGAGTGCATCTAAATACCTGGATGTTCAAAAAAGCAGAGGGGCTTTTCTTTTGTCTTGTTTAATTTTGTTATTTAACAAGCACGTGGAGGATTGATCAATGTGACACTACCTTTAATCCTTAAAACAGAATTACAATAGACATGAGAAAATAACCTTCCCTCAAAGAGGGCTTGAGGGTATACTCAGGGGAGAGATGCATTTTAGTTAATGCCAGAAGAGTGTTCAGAGAAAGCACTGACTGCATGAGGAGTTCCTTCATTATGAAGTTTCAGAAAGCATATTGGAAAGCTTAGAGGCATTTTCAAATCTGAGTGCTTTCCAGCCTCAGCATTAACAGGAAGCAAGAGAATGAAGTAGCTCTGGGCCAGTACGAATAGCACCTGAGCTTTTCCTAACACGGAGAATACAACGCTGAGGACAGGCTGACCAGCTGCAGAGCACACAAATCTGATGTCATTAAAGACTGTAGATGGTCCTGAGGAAGTTCACTGTGCTCCTGAAAACTTGTGCGTGAACATGAAGAACACACTCCAATGAGTAGAGTATCTCATGTCATCAGCAAGTCTATTTATGTTAGTGAAGGGCTATGACATTTCTTCTCTCCTCTCTTGTTCCTCTGCCATACTCAGAATAGAGGCTGATTTGATGCTTTCCCCTCATTTAAACTTAATGATAAGGGATTCATGGAAGCTTAATATGTTTGCCCTAGAGTCTGAGGATAAAACAGAGAAACAGAGACTAAGATGCATAGGGAGATAGCTATGATTCCACTATAAAAGTGAAAGGAAGGCTGCATAAATTTCTCAGGGGCAGGGGATGGTGCTTGCCTGGAAGCCCAAAGCAACTTTCTACAGGTGTCTGTGATATCCACAGAAGAGGTATACAACTGGATTCCCAGGAGCACAAAAAGGAAATGTAAGTGGTCATCCAGATGGAAGAACATGCATCATTCATTTTCAGTCAAACATTCCTCAATGGGGTAGTACAAAAATCCCATGAAATCACTTATACTTCTATTCAGCTTTCAAAAACTGCCTAAGCCGGAGATTCATCTTCATCCATCTTCCTATGAAAAAACTGAAACTGGATTCTGTCAAAGCCTGTCACTTAAGACCTTTCCTGCCCAAACCTGTGCTCCCCTCCTCCCTCTTCCTTCCATCTCAACCATGTAGGAGTCAGAGGTAGTCTAGCAAACAAGAGTCAGGTGGAAATATCAGATGGAGAAACTGAGGAAACCAACTAAACGCCTGTTTTGCGTGGCAAGAACTGAAAAGAGGAGAACGTTGTGAAGAAATTTACTTTAAATGAAGTTCAGAAATTGTACTGTCATCTGGAACTGTACACTGAATTTCAATAACTGGATTATTTTTAGGACTAAAAGTAATGTTTGTGGTGCAAAGGAGGAGCTATATGGGCAGAGAAGGCATATGGTACAGTCAGAATAAAGTTATTTTATGATTGGTCTCGAAATCCTTATTTAATGTGCTTATTTACAATCTAGCTGGTTATTTTAGTACACTGAAATGTCAAACCACAGCCTTCCAGTTACACATGCTATTTTAAAAAATCCTGTCCAGATTATACCCCCACAAGCTTCAAGTTGGTGGAAAGGTAAAAGTCTAATAATTTTTTTCAAAACTACTTAGATTTAGGTAATTTTTTTTTTTTTTTTTTTTTTTTTTTTGAGGCGGAGTCTCGCTTTGTCGCCCGGACTGGAGTGCAGTGGCCGGATCTCAGCTCACTGCAAGCTCCGCCTCCCGGGTTTACGCCATTCTCCTGCCTCAGCCTCCCAAGTAGCTGGGACTACAGGCGCCTGCCACCTCGCCCGGCTAGTTTTTGTATTTTAGTAGAGACGGGGTTTCACCGTGTTAGCCAGGATGGTCTCGATCTCCTGACCTCGTGATCCGCCCGTCTCGGCCTCCCAAAGTGCTGGGATTACAGGCTTGAGCCACCGCGCCCGGCCGATTTAGGTAATTTTTTAAAAGTAGCTTGTATACGGGGGTGGGCAATACAGATTACAGATACAGCTCTTAGTCAGCCAAAAATATCTTAGAGAATTCTTTTGTCCACAGAAAATTGATTATGAAAATACTCATTTTATTCTTAAGACCAAAATTTTATTTCATAGTTTATGCTTAGTGTAAACTAATCTCATTCTGTGAGAGACGAGTGACATGCAGATTACAAAAATTCACGCATAAAGAAGAGCTTCTATATTTAACCCTAACAGGCTAAAAATCACTAGGTTCTGCATATTTGGCCATTTCAGGCGAAGTAACAAACATGTGATAATGTATGTCCCTCAAACAAAATAACAACAAAATACAATTAGGTGACATATTACATTCTATGCTTCTGTTGATTGCATTTTAGTTCCACAGCTTCACAATTTTACCTGTTTTCCAAAGCTGTGATTTTTATGTCTCTTTGGGGCTCTATTCAAAGAACTCTCTCAGTTCAGTAAATGTAACACTTTTTTTTTTTCTCAGTTGCTTCAGAACCAGATTCAAAAGAATCATTGAAAATTCCATGATTTGCTCCAGTTTCTGCTGGTGACCTTAGTTTTATTTGTTGTCTCAGCAGTATAAAGTTATTCTAAGCACAAATAAAAGGAAACACAGATAAAAATTCTGTCCTTCTGAAGTCAGCATTACTATAGTTTCTGCATGTGTTTTTGGCAGTAAGTGACTATCACATAACATCTAAAAGCTTGGCTTTTTGTGGAGCTCAGTTAACATAAGTATCTGATACTCTGGGGCTTTGAAATGTTCAGAATCAAATGCAAGACAGGGAAGAGCCAAGGTTTTATGTTTGACATTCAGATATTTACTGAGGCTCATGAAAGTCCTTTTGCACAGCAGACAAAACAAGTTAGTTTGCCTTCTTGCTCTAATCTGGGGCTTAAATTCAATGGGGAAATTGTTATTGACTTAGAGAAGTTATTTTTATTGGCCAGTTTTCAATATTTCTTGCCAATTCACTGATATATGAGAACAAAGATATGGCAGTCATTAATGAATAATCTGATTTATAAAGAAGACCTAAATCGATTATTACCAGCTTTTAAAACTAAGAAGCTTTACTCAGTAACTGAATTTCCAGGGATAAGGTACATAGTACAGTCTGTTCCTATAGCAGCATTGAGTACACTATCTTCCATTTAAATATGTCCAGGTTATTTTCAAGATTTTGATGACAACCTAGCTACTATCATATAAAATATATGTTATAAATGCTTGAGACCATTTTCCTTCTATTCTCTTGCAGAGCTAGACATGAGAAATAATCAATTCTGACCAAACCATCATAGGGAGAATTGCAGTACAGGATTTCATTCCAAACACCTGATTGAGCATACTTAAAATAGCCTTTGAAAAATCAGCTTGGTCTAAGACCATGCCAGACAAAGATGGATGTTTATGAAACAATGCTTGTATGATTTTAATCTCTTCAAACTGCCCTCATGCTGGCAGTGATTTTGTGCCTTTTGTTGCCAATAAAAAAATATTACCTTAAAGTTCCAAAATGCCTCCCACAACTAATATGATATATTTGTAAGTCTTCTATTAAATCATGGTTGAAAAGAAAGTTATTTCATGTGTACATATATGTGTGTATGTTTGCATATTGCTACCAAGATAAACATCCACTTTCCTAAAAGAGGTGGAATGGAGTAAGTGAGAATGAATGATGCCCAGACATGATGTGCAGAAGCACGTTTCCTTGTCAATAATGTATTGATCTACGTTAGTCACTTCAGGGTATCGTGCACATCGTGGAATGTCAGAATGAAAAAGGATCACACTGTTCATCTGGTGCCACTAGCACTTCTGAAAGAGGAGTCACGCAGTATCGAAGTGGCTCAGCTGGACTGCCAACCCTGGTTTCTGAAATCCAAGTCATGTTTTTCACCTATACCACTGTTTCCCCAACCTACTCAATTAGAATCACTGTGGTGACAGGACCTAGGAAGCTGACTTTAGTCTGATTTAAAATAAGCTCCCTTCATCCACATCTCCTCAAAATCCCAAACATTTAGTTTGGATATACTCCCAGGATGAGAACCACTGATCTAGTAGTAGTGTTGAGCAGTGCTTCTCAAACTTTCACAAGCATCAGAATCACCAGGAGATCTTGTTTCAAAAGAGTCCTAGGTCACCTCCCAATGATTCTGAATTCAGCAGTCCAGGATAGAGACCATGAATCTGGAGTTCGAACAAGTTCCCAGAAGATGCTAATGCTGCTGGTCCAGGGATTATACTCTGAACTGCGATACTAATGAGAGGAAGGCCATTATTGGTTGCAGAGACTTGGAGCAGAGGATCCCTAATTCCCAAGGCTGGTGGTGGTGGGACATAATATCAAGGAACACATGTGAGGGGAGAACTGTAGGCTTTGTTTTCACTCAGGGTTAGATTATTCAACAAAATATCCCCGTCCCATCTCCTTCTCTTCTGAACTACAGTTGACAATGCCAACAAACAACTCTAGTTAAAAAGTGGGTCATGCCAGCTGAAACATCATTCCAATGCCTGTGATTTGGCTGATCTAGACTCTGGCTGGTCATAGTTACAGCTCTGTCCTTAGGCCCCATCTGGGACGCAGACTGTATTTTGAGCAAAAATCTCTTCTCCCCAATGTTCGTTTGAATGTGACTTTGCCACAGAGAATCCAATTTGTTCTGGTTTTCCTAAGACTTTCCTAGTTTTAAAATGGAAAGACCCATGTCATGGTAACCTCCTAAGTCATGGGGAAACAAAGAAGTTTTATCACTCTACCTTACCATTTTCCTATGAAAAGGGATAATCTAATTCCTCTCCTCTACAGTCTTGGCTGTCCTTAGTGACAGCCTTGTGCCAGGAGAATGTTCCCAAAGTCAAGCTATATGACTTGCAAAGCTATGTAAAAAAGGCTGTGTAGCTTCTACTATTTTCTTGGAACATTTGCTGTTTAGAAGCTTTCTTCTGGGACACTTCTTTTCAGAAAGTAGAAGCTGTGTTGTGAAGTCATTCCTACGTGGAAAAGCCACATGCAGGTGTTCCGCTTGTCAGTTCCAGGTAAGGCAGGCCTTCAAGTAATCAAGCCCAGCAGTAGACATGTATGTGTAGGAGCTCCTGGAAAACTCCATTCCACTCACTGAAGTCACCTCCAGTCTTCAAATCTTCTTGACTGTGTCCATAGACATGGTGGAGCAAAAGCAAACCAATCCTACTATGCCCTAGATGAATTTGGTAACATAGACTATCAATTACTATCATTTTATTCTGCTCATGACAAGAGTTCATTTTATTCTGCTCATGAATTCCATGAGCAGAATAAAATGATAGTTTATGCCACCAAATTTGAGGTAATTATGCACCAATAGGTAATCACAACCCCACCTAATCCAAAAGGTATCATCTTTCTATCTATCTTGACTTGACTTTGTCAAGATTGTTGCTCAATCAAGCATACTGTTTCTTGGTTTAATTTTCCAACCCATTAATTCCTTGATTCAGTGCAACCCTCCAACCCAGTCTTTCAGAACCCTTTTCCAAACAAACATTTATGAGCTCTAAACATTTAGCAGGCATTATCATAAATCAATAACCCGGATTATTTGATTTAAGCTTCACAACACCCTGTTCAATTATTATCTCCATTTCCCAGATGCTTAAATTCACATCTTATAATCACTGGATATAAATTGAAATACATGCCTTATTCCCAAATCCTTACTTTTAACAATCATGACATACACCCCGACTCTCAGCTTTCCCTGGTCCTTCCCTGGTAATCCTGAAATTGGTTTTCTTAAGAAACAAGGGGAGACATTTGCTCTGCTGCACCTATCCTATTTCAAAATTGTGTTTTCATCTTCACTATATTTGGAAATAGATTTCAATATTTCCTATGTCTATACTTGGAAATAGATTTCAATATTTCCTATGTAGAAATGTTCAGTTTGACACAAAATGATGAGTGATTTAACGCCAACATTTGGCAGTGTGGCTTAGGAAAAAATGCAAAGACTTAATAATCAGACTGAACATGGTTCCTATCCTGGCTCTATCACTTTTTATTGATGTTAAGTTACTTTGCACTTGCTGAGGTTCAGTTTTGTTATTTGTAGTAAGAGGATGATGATAATAATAACTATCTAATAATATTATGATGATCATTAAATGAGAAGGTATAAAACACCAAGAAGAGTAACTGCCATATGACAGGCACTCTCATGGCAGCTATTAATAATATGAAGGGGCTCTGAGATATGACTGCACTGGAATGAGGCATTTCACTCACAGCTTAGCCATGGCACTCAGGGGAAGGACCGCAGATAGAGTAGAGTGGATAAGAATTGTATGATGCTGGCAACAACAAGGGGGCCCAGATATTGGCACTGGCACACTGTATTGATGGCAGCATCATAAAAGTCTTCTACTCCACCCCGATCCAGAGAGATAAAAGGATTAGTTGGCAGTGGCTACTACCCAGTCTCTTCTTGTGGGCAAATTTGTTCATTTTCCAATAAGTAACGCAAATAATTCCACATTTCTTTCCAACTCTGATAATTTGATTTTGGACAATGCTAGTTAAGTAAAAGGGCATATGTTTATCTGTATATTGTTAAAGAAAAATACCAAAAAAGAGGTGAGGGGATGGAGAAATGAGACTGTTGTTCAGTTCAGTTGTCCTAAGTTGGTTGCCGAGAAGCAATAAAACAACATACACACAAGCACACCCACAGAACACAACTGTGTTTCTTAACTTTAAGCTATGTGTTGGAAAGCACCTGGGGAGGTTTTAACAATGCCCAGCCAACCAAAACCTGCTGAATCAAGACTCTCTGCAAGGAACACTGAAGCATGCCCTGTAGCAGAAGCTTTGTTTCAAAACAGTAAACATTGAGATATACCTTTATCTCTATTTTTTTCAGGTAAGTATAAGGATTTTTATTTTGAAAAATATTCCTTCACTTTTAGTATAGTGTTGTTATTTTGTTAACCTAAAAGCAGTTAAGACCATATTTCTCTAACTCAGACAAGCACTGGAAAAAGACAATGTCATTTACTTCTTTAACATAAATAATTAGGCACTGACTTGTTCTCCTTAAAATTGATTTTCCTGATGAGATAACCAGCTCTGTTTAGTGCTTCCCTTTTTAGTAAGAATACTGTCACTTTAGTACTACATACCACAGAAATAGATCATTATTGCAGATCCACAGTCTCAGTTATTCCTCAGCATTCAATCTGAACTAAGTTATAAATATGTTCTAATGGTGTTTTAAAACTTATTTACATTTAAATTTCTTCTGTATCTTACAGAACTTCATGAGGTTACTGTTGTTTCTACGTCATGCTTTTTGACAACTTACACATTGTAAAGAGAACAAATGGCATTGAGTCAATGTGAAGTTTGGTTCACTAAAACCTACTGAATGATTAGGAGCTTTATTAATAAATGTATTTTTAACTAATCATTTTTCAACATCACAGAATTATGAAAGCAAAAACATTTAACACCATCATGACTGGAGTATAACAAAATTAAATTTAATCACTAATTTGCCATATTGTCACTACAGATATTTTTATTATTACTTGATTTGCAAATTACTTCAAATATTCTAAGTATTTCATTCAGCTTCCTTTCTGCTTATCTAAGTTAATATGTAGAAAAAACAAAACAACCCAACACTTCAGGTGTTAAATCAAACACCTCTAAATAAGGAAGTATTTAACATTTTGCTAACCATCCATCCCTTAAACAGACTTTTCAAATGTCAGCTCTATTTCAGGTGGTACAATTACACTAAGCACTGAAAAATACAGAGAAGGCTGAGATGAGTCCAGAAGTGTTCACAGGATAGTATATACACATACATTTCATAAAGTTAATGTATGTATTAAGCAATATGATAGGCTTATTCATCACAATTCAGGATTTGTTTTGCCTTCCAAATCTCCGATCTTTCAAATTTTAGTGGTCTCCTAGCCTTATCTTTGCCATCTTTTTAGTCTCCATCAATCCAAAGAGGTGATTGCATTCACAGCCACCACTTTAGACTTTTCTCTATATGTGAATAACAGAAAACTCCCATTTCGAAGTCAGACTTCTTTCTAGATCAAGGGTCTGCAAATTAAGAACGATGAGCCAAATCTGACCCACTCTCTGCTTTTGTTCAGCCCACAAGTAGGGAATGTTTTTTCCATTTTGTAATAGTTCAAAAAACAAACAAACACAAGAAGACAAATACATCATTATGTGTAAATTACATGCCATTTAAATTTTAATATTCATAAATTTTTTGTTTTTTGTTTTTTTGTTTTCAAGACCGAGTCTCAGTCTACCTCCCAGGCTGGAGTGCAGTGGTACGATCTCAGCTCACTGCAACCTCCGCCTTCCAGATTCAAGCGATTCTCCTGCTTCAGCCTCCTGAGTAGCTGGGATTGCAGGCACATGCCATTACGCCAGGCTAATTTTTGTATTTTTAGTAGAGGTGGGGTTTCACCATATTGGTTAGGCTGGTCTCGAACTCCTGACCTGGCGATCCACCTGCCTTGGCCTCCCAAAGTGCTGGGATTACAGGCATGAGCCACTGTGCCTGGCCAATATTCATAAAGTTTTAATGGCACACAGCCATGCTCATGTGTTGATATATTGCCTATGGATGCTTCTAGGCTACAACCACAGAACTGAGCAGTGAGGGAGGCCTTACATAGCCTGCAAAGACTGAAATACTTACTATCTGGTGTTTTATAGTAAAAGTTTGCCAAGTTCTGCTCTAGATCATTTGATTTACTGCTATTGGGTATGTTACCTTTGCATCCTGTAGGTATCTCAAATTCACTATGTAGGTATCTCAAATTCAATATGCAAAAACTTAACTCATTATCTTTTCCCACAAAGCAGCCTCTGTTCCTTTCAATAATGAGAAGTTATTTGTGATCTTTTCTTTACAATTACCACCTACCAATGATCAAGTTCCCAATGATTCTGCCTCATTAAAGTTTCTCACATCTGCCTTCGTCCCTATTACTATTACTAAACCTTAATGTAAACCTCCCAAATGGACTATTAAAACAATTGTGCTATTAGGTGGGCATGGTGGCTCTTGCCTGCAGTCCCAGCTAATCCGGAGGCTGAGGCGAGAGGATTGCTTGAGTCTGGTGAACTATTAATGCACCATTGCCCTTCAGCCTGGGTGATACAGCAAGATTTTTACCCTAAAAAAGAAAGAGAGAAGAAAGAAGGAAGGAAGGAAGGAAGGAAGGAAGGAAGGAAGGAAGGAGAGAGAAAAGAAAAAAAAAGAAGACAACAGTTGTCCAATACCTTTCTTGGTTGTGTATAATCTATAATCTTAGACCCCATCCAAAGCTCGTCTCAATTTTCTGACCCATCACTCTTCAGGGCTATTTTAACACCACTCTTAAGTACACTGTTTTATCATAGTGAAGAAAACTAGCAGTGGTTGGTTGGCTGAAAATTAAAAGCCCCCCAAGACATTCTGATAAGGAAGCCAACCTCATTTTCCTTGATAAATAGCTGTTAGAATGATTTGATAATCTTATTTCTTTACTTACTTTAGCCTAATGTACAAAGCCCCTTACAACCTGAACTATGCCTGTATTTTCAGGCTTTCTCTTATGGAATCTTTTCTCCTGTAGATACTCTACTCCCAGCATGATTAAGAAATTATCAGGTGCCAGACACAGTGGCTCATGCCTGTAAGCCCGGTACTTTTGGAGATTGTGGTGGGAGAATTGTTTGAGGTCTGGAGTTTGAGACCAGCCTAGGTAAGATAGCAAGACACCTGTCTGAAAAAAAGAAGGAAGGAAGGAAGGAAGGAAGGAAGGAAGGAAGGAAGGAAGGAAGGAAGGAAGGAAGGAAGGAAGGAAGGAAGGAAGGAAGGAAAGGAAGAGGGAGGGAGGAAGGCAGAGGCAGGCAAGCTGAGCACCCTGGCTCACGCCTGTAATCCCAGCACTTTGGGAGGCCAAGGAGGGTGGATCACCTGAGGTCAGGAGTTCTAGACCAATCTGGCGAACATGGTGAAATCCATCTCTACTAAAAATACAAAAATCAGCCAGATGTGGTGGCACACGCCTGTAATCCTAGCTAATCAGGAGGCTGAATCAGGAGAATTGCTTGAACCCTGGAGGTGGAGGTTGCAGTGAACTGAGATTGCACCACTGCACTCCAGCCTGGGTGACAAGAGCAAGACTCCATCTCTAAAACAAAACAAAACAACAACAACAAAGAGATAGAGAAGAGAAACAGAGAGAGAGGGAGGGAGGAAAGGAGAGAGGAAGGGAAGACGGGAGGAAAGAAGGAGTGGAGGGAGAAAGGAAAAATGAAAGAAAAGAAAAAAGAAAGAAGGAAGGAAAGAAGGGAGGGAGGGAGGGAGGAAGGAAGGAAGGAAAGAAGGAAGGAAGGAAGGAAGGAAGGAAGAAAAGAAGGAATTACTTCTCAGACACAGTTCAAAGTTCTAAGAAAGAAAGGAAGAAGGAAGGAAGGAAGGAAGAAGAAGGAGGGAGGAAAGAAGGAAGGAAGGAAGGAAGGAAGGGAGGGCGGGCGGAAGGGAGGAAGAAGGGAGGGAGAGAGGGAGGGAGAGAGGGGAAAGGAAGGAAATGAAGAGAAGGAAGGAAAGAAAGAAATAAAGAAAAAATCACAGACATAAACAGTTCCTTCAAATTTTTATTTATTTATTATTTATTTTTGTAGAGGTGGAGTCTGGCTATGTTGCCCAGGCTGGTCTCAAAGTCCTGGATTCCAATGATCCTCCCACCTCAACCTCCCTAAGTGCCAGGATTACAGGTTTAAGTCACTGTCCTTGGCCAGTTCCCTGAATTTGATAGACTGCTTCATGCCTCTGACTATACCTAAAGTTTCCCAACTCTTTCGGTATGGTGAGATACGTTTAAGTTCTGAACTTGCCTGTTCTGTAAAGCCTTTTTCAATTGTCTCCTATCATCTGGGATTAATGACTCCTTTTTCAATATTCTCAATGAACCCTGACAAGGAGTGTACTTAATTGCTCTTTTAATTATATACCCATTGCCTTCTACTGTAACATCCTTGAAATTAGGGACTAGGTTTGTATCCTTAAAGCCTAGAAATTGGTAGGCATTCAATAAATAGTGGCTGAAAAAAAGAAAGACATTACGTCTGTCACCATTTAGGTGACTATTAGGCAAGTTTTTTTTTTTTTTTCTTTTTTTCTTCATTAATAGCTCACAGTCCTCAAGGAACTATTTTTTAATGGTTTAAGGTGAGTTATTAAGGTCTCCATATATTTAAGCCTCTCAACATGTTGATATCAAAAAGAACATAAATCTCATGATATTTTCAATAATCCCAGTTAATTTTTAAAAAGAGAAAAATGATATTTATCAATATTTCTTATCAATATATCAATATTATTTATCTATAGTTAATCCACTCACTGAACAATGAGTTTTAAGTCAGAACTCTTATCTGTGGAAAAGCAAGCAAACATATATTTTATATTCTTCAAAGTTTTTCTAGCTTTGACTGCTTCCAGAAAATATTCTTCAATATAAAAATTAAGTCAACTACATGAATCTGATATTTTGGTCTCTTAATTTTATTTCTTTTTCTGCGTAATTAACATTTTATTTTACAACTTAGAAAGATGATAATTCCTAGTTTATTACACAAAACTTGCAAACGCATAGTGTTCCCCTACAGCCAGCATTCCGTTTCTATTTTTAATATCTTACATTACTGCCGTACACTTGTCTCAACTAATCAACCAATATTCATAAGTTATCATTAACTAAACTCCATTGTTTTTAAAAATTTCATTAGTTTTTCCTCATGTCTTTTTTTCTGTCCCAGAATCCCATCCTGGATACTACATTACATTCAGTTGTCATATCTTCTTAGCTTCCCCTGGTCTGTGATACTTTCTTACACTTAGCTTGTGTTTAATGACCTTGAGGAGTGCCAGTCAGCTATTTGGCAGAAAGTCTTTAAATTTGTGTTTGTCTGATGTCCTTTTCTCATGGTTATACTGAGATCGCAGATTTTTGGAAGGATGACCACAGAGGTGAAGCACCATTTTGACCACATCATAATCAAGAGTAAGTACTATTAATCTGACTTATCACTAACGATGTTAAACTTCATCATCTGACAAAGGTAGTATGTTCCAAGTTTTTTTCTCAACTGAAAACTTATTTTTTTCCTCTTTCCTCACTGTATTCTTTGGTAGCAAGTTAGTGCAGCCCACACTGAAGAGGAAGGGATTCAGCTCCATCTCATTGAGGAAGAAGTATCTGCACAAATTACTTGGAATTCTTTTCTACAGGAGATTTGTCTCTTCTCCTTCATATATTTACTCACCCATGCATTTATTTGTATCAGTAGGAACTCATGATTATTTATTTTATATTCTAGGAGATAATCCAATATTACATTATTTAATTTGCTGCATAAATTTTTCAGCTTTTTCATGAGAGATCTTTGAGTTTGATTGCTCCTATCTCACTTTGACATATTCCTATCAAATTATTTTTTGAGCACTTCCTTACTTTCTGGTGCTACAAGATTCACCATAATTATTTTGTATATTTCATCCCCTAGCCCTAGAATCAGCCATTTCTCCAAGGAGGCTGGTGTTTTATTAGAGAATCCTACCAGAAAACAACACATGGGTGCTGGTTGGTTTCTTCTATTTCCTACTTTTACTTCAATTCTGTGAGGGAGGAAAGTATTGTCCAGTAAATGCTCTGGATGCCTTCCATTACAATTTCACCACTCCTTCTAATGAATAAGAATAAAAGCATATTCACACACATATACAATTCTACCAATAAAGAAGCAATAAATTCCCAGATGCTCTGGCTTATAAACATACAAAGATAGAGGATTTCTTAGAAGATAAACTAAACCGTATCTGCAAATGATAACTGTCATGTATCAACATCCATAAGTACCGGGAAAGATAGATATGCTTGCAAAGATAAGTAATAGATCTTTTAAGTTCAGGCTATAGAAAAGAGGCTATAAATAAAAACAATTATGTTAGGGAATCATTACACCCCATGCTTCTCACATCTGGCTCTCCCTTGTTGAGCTTTACAAATGAAATCTGTCTTTTGGGACTATGACTGGGAAA
Source organism: Trachypithecus francoisi (assembly GCF_009764315.1). Lineage (NCBI taxonomy): Eukaryota > Metazoa > Chordata > Mammalia > Primates > Cercopithecidae > Trachypithecus > Trachypithecus francoisi. The sequence goes on from NW_022681454.1 coordinate 71,121,334, forward strand.
CCTGGAAAGAAAGAATAAATCTCAAATATTAGGAACCATATGTAAACATCAACTTCAGGAATGCAAATCATGTAGGTAAAGAGAAACAGCTTTTGAAGGTAGCTTTCAGATAACACTCTTGGTTGGGTAACAGACTGAGGACACAAACACAAATAGACTTCTTTAGTGTCTCTAAGGGGGAAATATTCTTCAGTGTAACTGAAGTAACAATAAAACTCTGTAGCCGGAAAGTGATTTTAATTTATTCCAAGTATTTTCATAGCCATTATACTAAAGCTCTGCAGCCAAAAGTGAAATCAAGTAGTAAAACATAAAATAATTAGCAACTGATGGGACAGCAAAGCTTTCACACTGTGAAAGCTTATTGACGGTTTGGGAAGGGAAAATCTGAGTAATATTTCAACGTCCCCAGAAGTCAAACTGTGGTATACTAAAAAACATATTTGTTCTTCAGCCTTGGTTCCTAGTATAGATGTCCTAAAACCCTAGAATTTCATGAGTGGTAGGAATGTCTTTTGTTATTCATAAGAAGATCCTTCAAACACATCTGAGTTTATGCCAATAGGGTGACCCAAGGTGGGGCCTCTAATGCTATCAGGATGGGGGCTGGTCACCAGAAAGACCAAGCACAGAATTCAAAGTTAGGGACTTTCAGCCAGGGCAGTGGCTCCACACCTGGAGAGTAGAGGGAGGTTGCAGTTAGCCGAGATCACATCACTGCCCTCCAGCCTGGGTGACAGAGTGAGACTCTCTCTCAAAAAACAAAACAAAACAAACAAAAACAAACAAAAAACAAGTGTGCAGAGAAGGATGAACACTAAAAAGAACACTTCTATAGCGCTAAAGTTTCTTTCTTTTCTAAAAGTGAATAGCTGGTGACAGCAAGAGTGGAGTTAACTGTAGTTTTTAAAAGTAACATGGCCGGGCGCGGTGGCTCAAGCCTGTAATCCCAGCACTTTGGGAGGCCGAGGCGGGCGGATCACGAGGTCAGGAGATCGAGACCCTCCTGGCTAACACGGTGAAACCCCGTCTCTACTAAAAAATACAAAAAACTAGCCGGGCGAGGTGGCGGGCGCCTGTAGTCCCAGCTACTCGGGAGGCTGAGGCAGGAGAATGGCGGGAACCCGGGAGGCGGAGCTTGCAGTGAGCTGAGATCCGGCCACTGCACTCCAGCCCGGGCGACAGAGCGAGACTCCGTCTCAAAAAAAAAAAAAAAAAAAAAAAAAAAAAAAAGTAACATGCTCTAAGCACAGCTGCATGTAAAAAAACAATAAATAATAAATAAATAAATAAATAAATAAATAAATAATGCTGAGTTCAGGATTCCTTTATGGAGAAAAATACCTACTCACTAACTGCACAATTTTAGACTTAACTCATAAAGACTTTTTCATATTTAATTTTACACATTCTAATCAAATGTACTAAACAGACTAAATAAACTAACTGTGGTATTTGCACTCCAAAACATATTTTTTTGTTATACTAAATAATTAAATCGGCCAAGAGCTATGACTCATGCCTATAATCTCAACACTTTCAGAGGCTGAGGCAGGTGGATTGCTTGAGGTCAGGAGTTCAAGACCAGCCTGGCCAACATAGAGAAACCCTGTCTCTACTAAAAAGACAAAAATTAGCTAGGCATGGTGGCAAATGCCTGTAATCCCAGTTACTTGGGAGGCTGAGGCACGAGAATCGCTTGAGCCCAGGAAGCAGAGGTTGTAGTAAGTTGAGACTGTGCCACGACACTCCAGCCTGGGCAATGGAGTGAGACCCTGTCTCAAAAAAATAAATAAAATAAAACAAAATAAGTAGTTAAATGCAGCAACTTTGGACTCCAGAAATGCAGCAATGTATATCAGTGTTAACTAAGCAGAGTATAGAAAACATTTAAATTTTTTTTTTATCTTTTAAAAAAGGGTCCTAAGAAGTAAATGGGAATACAATAATATGGCTACCCTCAGTTTTGCTATTTTCCACCCTGGAAGCTTCCCAATATGTAAACTTTGAGATCTAAATTTTGATTTGCTTTGGAGATACTTAGACACTAACCATACATTTACCCATGGCACTTTTTTCTCTGTAAACACGTGCGTGATGACATAATCAGTTCCAGAAAAACTAAAAACTATGTCAATGTTTTCTCTAGGTGTGTGGCAAAACAAGTCTATTATTGTATATTGATAGTGCCATTCAAGAGTTTTAAAAATCAACACATTGCATCTATTATATTATGCCAACACCACATAAACAGTTTCACAAGGCACTGGAGAGGTTTGTTCTACATGACATCACAAAAAGAAAATAACAAACTTTAAAATCTATTTTTAAAATTTTAAAAATAAAAAACTTTAAAATCTTATAAAAACTTTAAATAATAAAATAATTTTAAATAATTTTTAAAAATAAAAAACTTTAAAATCTAATTTTTTTTTTTTTTTTTTTTTTGAGGCGGAGTCTCGCTCTGTCGCTCAGGCTGGAGTGCAGTGGTGCAATCTCGGCTCACTGCAAGCTCCGCCTCCCGGGTTCACGCCATTCTCCTGCCTCAGCCTCCCCAGTAGCTGGGACTACAGGCGCCCGCCATCTCGCCCGGCTAGTTTTTTGTATTTTTAGTAGAGACGGGGTTTCACCGTGTTAGCCAGGATGGTCTCGATCTCCTGACCTCGTGATCCGCCCGTCTCGGCCTCCTAAAGTGCTGGGATTACAGGCTTGAGCCACCGCGCCCGGCCAAAATCTAATTTTAAAATCCCATTTTAGAGGGATATTCTTAACAAATGATCTTCTAAAGTTGCTCGTCAGTAATTGTCCCCTGAAAATGACACTCAAATGCATTGAATTAAAAGCCTCAATTTTTTTTTTTTTTAATTTTTTTTTTGAGACATGGCCTCACTCTGTTGCCCATGCTGGAATGCAGTGGCATGATCATGCCTTACTTGCAGCTTTGCCTTCCCAGGCTCAAGCTATCCTCCTGCTTCAGCTTCTCAAGTAGCTGGGACTACAGGTATGTGCTGCCACACCTGGCTGATTTTTGATTGTTTTGTAGAGATAAGGTCTCTCGTTATGCTGCTCAGGCAGGTCTCAAACTCCTGGTCTCAAGTGATCCTCCTGCCTTGGCCTCCTAAAGGGCTGAGATCACAGGTGTGAGTCACTGCACCCGGCCACACCTCAATTTTTTATTAATATTCTAAGTATGTAAAAAATGCTCTTAAAATAAATATATCCCTTTCTGAGATACACACCTTTGCTCACTTATGTTACTGCTAAAGATCTTTATAATTTCTCTGCCATTCAGATATATCAGTATATTTAAAAAGAAACAGATAAAATACTTGGATACTAAAGTATGTAATTAAAAACAGTAGATAGGAAAGTAAAAATTACACATTTAAAACGAATGGATATGAGGCAATTAATTCAAATTTCAGCTGGTGAATGATTACATATGACAATTGGTTCACTTTTTTATTCACTTTTGTTATTAGGAAATGTGCTTTTTAAAAGAGGGTAATGCCATTGCAGAAGATGATTCCATTTAGGAACTGAATTTTCAACAGCAGTATTATTGTAAAAGTGAGTGATTTATTATTTAATTCTACTTAAAGTTGTTTTTCCTCCCTTCCCTTTTGTTGATCCACAGGTGATGCTGTGTAAATAGTCTATTGATAAAATTTTAGATTTTAATCTATATTTAAATTTCCACTTAACTACAATCCTTATGTAATATCCAAAATATTTATAGCTATTATTAAGGAGTAATAGCCCTGCCCAAATAGAGTATCAATTTTAAGTTTACAATGCTGCAAAGAAAATGCTGTTTAGGAAAGATCCCAGAGACTAATGTTTTTATGCTGTCATTTTATCTGTCATAAACAGTACCATTTTCCTGCATTGTCTTGAGCTCTTTGGCCTAGAGAAATTAAACACATGATTTAAAATACATCAGGACTATTCACTTGGTTACTCAAGTTAAATTTGTCATTTCACTAAGAGTGGTAAGAGAAGTGAAAGTCTGATATCAGAGCCCATTTTATTCTTTATAGTTCACTGATAGTAGTTATTGGTAAATTGAATAAAAGCATTTAAAATTAGAACAAGAAGCTAGTTATTACATATTAGGTTGGTGCAAAAGCCATTGGCAAAACCGCAATTGCTTTTGCACCAACCACTATATAATCTCTCGAAAAGTCAATGTCTATACCAACAAATTGGAGAAAAATAATAACGTAGAACTTTCATAAAGATAAAAGGAGATAATTAGCATAAGATGCTTAGCACAGTGCATATGCCCATGATATGTGTGCAGTAAATATTAGAAAATGTAGACTGACCATCACAATGTTCTCAAAGAATTGTTTGTGTCAAGACCTGTATTAGGGAACCATATATACTTATTAGGAGTGAAGATCCTGATCTTCACAGTGGTCAAAACTAGCAAAATAACATTCCTTAGAAGACTGTCTTAATAATGCCTCAAATCTGCCTGACTGTGCTATATTATGTCATAATTAAAGTGAATCTTCTTCAAGTCAATCTGTTTGGCAAAGCGTTCTGTTTACATGTAATGTGTTTATACCTAAAATACCCATAATGTTTACTCGAATATGAAAATATTTTAAGCTGTCCTCAAATTAGAAGTAAACTAAATGTGTTTCGTTATGTTGATTGCATTTGCTCTTTGTTTGTAAGAAATAAAGTCACAGCTGGCATTTCGATATTAAACAAGTATAATATTTGTAAGAAAGAGTTGGAAATTTAACCTAAAGATAATTGAAATCAGACTCTACAAACAGAACTTACAGAACTGTTTCTAAATGCTCCATATAGTTTACACATAAATCTTATAAAAGTTCCCAAAATGCTGCAGAGAGAAGGATGTTTAATAGAGTTACATAGCAAGAGTCAAGATATGCCTGCTTGGGCTCAATGGGAGAAAATAGATCCAGTTTTTGAATCACATTCCACAAAAAATAATATAAAATATTTCTCTCTTCAAAACAATGCAGAAAACACATATTGGAATCCATCTAATGATACAGCGCTTTAGTGCTAAGTGAGGCTGCGTAGTAAGGAAAATGGACAGTATTTAGATTTTGTGCCCTAAGGAAGCAATAATTCATTGGTAATGCACTGCTAAAAATCATTGGACTTAAATTGCAATTTCAGCATCTCTATGTTTGTGACTTTTACAAAGAGTAATAAGAGTCCTAATAAAAGAAAGTGACACTGCAGAAAAGGTTATGGTGAGAAAAGAACAATTTTAAATAGAGCAAAGGATCGATAGAACTTAGACAAAGTAGAGAAAAAAGAAATCCAGACCAGTTTAAGAAGAATAATTATTTTACAACAGTGATTGAGGCATTTCATTAGGATGCTGATTACTGCTATCATAACTTCATTGTGTATAACTTATAATTTGCTAAAATGTATACACTTCTCATTTATGGGAGTTGATTCAGTCATGATCTAACTTTAGCTTCATAAAGTACTTCTCTAAATGATGCTATGGACAGAGATCTGAATGGGCTGGAGCTTTCTTCACTGCCTCTGTCATGATATAGACACTTGTGACATCAGTAGCAAGTCTTAGAAAATCTCAATGTATTTTAATTAGGATATTATTTATACACAGGAGAAACTCTGGAACAGATAGTAGTCATAGGAAGCTAATTAAGCCTGTAGAAAGTTTGATCATTTAATTTATCCTTTTATGAGTCATTAATACTAAAATTATTAACCCAGAAGTAAGAAATATTATTGTCTTATTTCCAGAATTAGACAGTAGTCTCTTGGATACAATTTTTTTTTTTTTTTTTTTTTTTTTTTGAGACGGAGTCTCGCTCTGTCGCCCAGGCTGGAGTGCAGTGGCCGGATCTCAGCTCACTGCAAGCTCCGCCTCCCGGGTTCACGCCATTCTCCTGCCTCAGCCTCCCGAGTAGCTGGGACTACAGGCGCCGCCACCTCGCCCGGCTAGTTTTTTGTATTTTTTAGTGGAGACGGGGTTTCACCGTGTTAGCCAGGATGGTCTGGATCTCCTGACCTCGTGATCCGCCCGTCTCGGCCTCCCAAAGTGCTGGGATTACAGGCTTGAGCCACCGCGCCCGGCCGATAAAATTTTAAATACAGGGTGATATGGGTTGAATTGTGTTTCTCAAAAAGATATATTGAAGTCCTATCCTCTGGTACCTGTGAATGTAACCTTATTTGGAAACATGGTCTTTGCAGATGTAATTAAATTACATCCATTGTGACTGGTTTCCTTTAAGAAAAGAAGGGACACAGAGACAGACATACAGAAGAAAGAGGGACTTGCAAAGACAAAGACAAATGGGGTTAGTTGTCACAAGCAAGGAATTATTGGGGCTACAAGACACCGGAGAAGGTAAAGTAGGATCCTGCCCTAGAGGCTTCAGAGGGAACATGGGCGAACGAACGCTGTGATTTTGGACTTTGAGCCTTCAGTACTGTTAAATGGAAAAAATGGTAATGATGTGTTACAGCAGCCCTGGAAATTAACGCACATAGCTTCAGAATTTGAACTATTACGTTTACAAACCAAAATTGAAAGCAGTTCATATGATACAATTTTTGATACATGATTTTAAAAGTCTGCCCCTCTAACATATACATGATTTATATAATATATATTTTGTGTGTGTGTGTATATATATACACACACACGCACACACACACATGCTTCATGTACTATAATTTCTCATTTGGGACTTCTAAACAACAGGCTCCTATGAGAAAAGTTTAATGATTATTCACAGAAAAGTATATCTGCCTTCATGTGGTACACACATACCCTGCCCCTTAGGTTTACAGACATTTTTTAAAATGGCACTATAGATTTGGTGAGGTTTCAGAGAAAGCCCTTCTCCCCCATACACTGCTTCTTTTTTTTTTTTTTTTTTTTTTTTTTTTGAGACGGAGTCTCACTCTGTCGCCCAGACTGGAGTGCAGTGAGTGGCACAATCTCGGCTCACTGCAAGCTCTGCCTCCCGGGTTCACGCCATTCTCCTGCCTCAGCCTCCCGAGCAGCTGGGACTACAGGCAACCGCCACCACGCCGGGCTATTTTTTCATATTTTTAGTAGAGACGCGGTTTCACCGTGTTAGATAGGATGGTCTCAATCTCCCGATCTCGTGATCCGCCTGCCTCGGCCTCCCAAAGTGCTGGGATTACAGGCGTGAGTCACCGTGCCCGGCCCCCCCCACACTGCTTCTTGATCTGTAACTTGGTATAATATTTCTTCTGCAGGGCAACTGTCAATGAATTGATTCAAGTTAGCCCTTTGCTTATCCTTTACTTTGGAAATTTCATAACTAGGCATTCAGTCTTAAGGATACAATCATGAATATGTACAAAAATATAATCACGTGATTTATAAAGAATACTTACTGTAGTGCTATTAATATGAACTAATTAGAATTGTCCAAAATATGCCATAATATGAATAGTCAAATATGTTATCTAATACCCATATGACATATTTTGTATATTTGTCCCCAACCAAATCTCATGTTGAACTGTAATCCCCAGTGCTGGAGGCAGGGCCCAATGGGGAGGTGTTATGTTGTCACAAGCAAGGAATTATTGGGACTACAAGATACTGGAAGAGGTAAAGTAGGATCCTGCCCCAGAGGCTTCAGAGGGAACATGGCCCAATCAACGCTGTGATTTTGGACTTTGAGTCTTCAGTGCTGTAAAAGGATAAATTTGTAATGATGTGTTACAGCAGCCCAGAGGGTCACGGATCTGCCCTTCTAACATACAGATAGATAGATAGATAGATAGTATCCCTCATGGCTTGGTGCTGTCTTTGTGATGATGAATTCTTATGAGATCTGGTCATTTGAAAGCATGTGGCACCTCTCCTTCTCCCCGCCCCTCCCCACCTTGCTTTCTCACTCCTACTTTCACCATGTGACATGCCTGCTCCCCCTTCATCTTCTACCATGATTGTAAGCTTCCTAAGGCCTCCCTAGAAGCCAAGCAGATGCCAGCACCGTGTTTCCTGTAAAGCCTGCAGAATTGTGAGCCAATTAAGCCTTTTTTCTTTATAAATTACCCAGCCTCAGGTATTTCTTTATAGCAAGGCAAGAACAGCCTAACATACCACACAAATTAAATGCTACATGAACATTAATGATACTATAGAAAAATATTTATGTGGAAAGTTTTTTAATGACCTATTTTGAAATAAATAAAAAAGCTTGCAAAACAGAATGCACTACAGGATTACCTGCATAAACATTAACAGAAGGCTAGATGGCTATAAATGCAGATAATAATATTGATAAACCTGTGGAAAGTAGGCAATTGAAATTTTTTTTTATTTTATTCACTTTCTTTAGTATGTTCTACATGAATATGTGTAACTTTTTAATAAAAAGTACTTTATGATTTCTTTTTTTAGAGATAGGGCCTCACTCTGTTGCCTAGACTAGAGTGTAGTAATGCCATCATAGCTCACTGCAGCCTGAAATTTCTGGGCTCAAGAGATCCTCTTGCCTCAGCCCCCCAAATAGCTAGGACTACAAGTGTGCACCTCCATACTCCACTGATTTTTAAAATCTTCTGTAGAGATGGGGCTCATTATGTTGTCCAGGCTGGTGTTGACCTCCTGAGCTTAAGAGATCCTCCCACCATGGCCTTATGGAATGCTGGAATTACAGGCATCAGCCACCATATCTGGCCAAGAAAGGACTTTAATTTGCGTAAATACAAACATTTGCAATGAACAAATGAAGGAATTGCTGCCAACAGAATATTATGCCAATAAATGCTATAAAACTCTACTAAATACTACACATTAATAGGAACGGTACTAGTAAGCAATTGCTAGTAGGAATTGGTTTACATCAAATGATGTAAACATCTACATTGTTGCAATTTTAAGTGTATCATTATATTGCTATTATTTTCTGATTTTCTCCAGATGGCCATGTCTCCCACTAAAGGCATTTATTTCTTTCATTAAGCGTTAACAATACCACTGAGCAAATTCTGGGCCATTAAATAAAACATAGTAGAGAACGATAATTGTTTATAAAAGAGAGGAAGGCTGTGTGCCGTGGCTTACACCTATAACATCAGCACTGTAGGAGGCCCAGGAGGGAGGGTAACTTGAGCCCAGGATTTCAAGACCAGCCTGGGCAACATAGTAAGACTGCTGTCTACACAAAATAAATAAATAAATAAATAAACAAACACACAAACAAACTTAGGTAGGTGTGGTGGCATGTACCTGTAGTCCTAGCTAATGACTGAGGTGGGAGGATGGCTTGAGCCCAGGAGTTTGAGGGTGCAGGGAGCCATGATCATGCCATTGTACTCCCAGCCCAGGTGACAGAGCAAGGTCCTGTCTCAAAAAATACAAATTACAAGACAATTAATTAATAAATAAAAAGATAAAAATAAAAATAAAATAAAAAGAGAAAAATGTAATGGGAAATCTGCGTAGCTTCTTCATGTTTCTCTAATATTTTGGACAAGATAAGAGATTGTCTGAAAAAGAAAAGGTGAGGGGGCATTCCAAGACATTTTATGCATCAAAGAAAATTAAAATGCAAACAGACTGTCAAAACAAAAACATTGTAATAAAGATGATCAAACAGATTATAAATGCATTTGATGACTACACATAAGATTCTAAAAATAAACATAAACAGGAAAGCTGGCTTACTTTAAGTAAAAGTCCTTCCACCTTTCCCACTTTCTCTTCTATTTTCTTTCTTAATATTCAATGAGTAGCTACTATATACCCACTAGTTATGTAGGAACTAATGGTTCTGCTGTTTTTAACTGACATGTGAAGAATAATTGTGCAGTGTGTAGTTCAGTGTTAAAGAGACATGAATACACAGTAGCAGAAGGGAGTGAGGGAGCTAGTCAAAGAAGTGAAAGTAGCTTGAATCTGTTGGAAAAAGACAAAGAAAAGATGAAGAGAGTCTGCATTAAGGCAAGACAGTTACGATAAATGTCAGAGCTTATCAATGAGGATATTTTAAGCAGTGGTGTTCAAACTACAAAACAACGAGGTTATTGAAATTATTCATTTTAGTCTTTTCCCTCTTTTTTTGGCGTGATTAAAGTAAATATAGTCACACTTTTTTTTTTTTTTTCTTTTCTGGGACAGAGTCTCACTTTATCGCCCAGGCTGGAGTGCAATGGCACAATCTTGGCTCACCGGAACCTCCGCCTCTCGGGTTCAAGTGATTCTCCTGCCTCAGATTCCCCAGTAGCTGGGATTACAGGCATCTGCCACCACGCCTAACTAATTTTTGTATTTTTAGTAGAAATTGGGTTTCACCAGCTTGACCGGGCTGGTATCGAACTCCTGACCTCAGGTGATCCACCCACCTTAGCCTCCCAAAGTGCTGGGATTACAGGCGTAAGCCACTGCACCCAGCCATATATAGACATTTTAATTAAATTATTTTTCTGAAACCCTTTTTTGACTGCTATTTTTGTTAGACGGTTAGCAGCCACTATATTCTGGGAAGACCAGTATAGAAAGAAAAAAACAAATAGGAAGCAAAGATAAAACAGAAAACACAAAATATATGATTTCCAAAATTTTTACAAAATTTTTGAGAGGGCAAGACCCCTGTGAATGTGACGCTGATATAGTCTACCGGTGATTTTTTTTTTTTTTTTTTTTTCAAGACAGGGTCTTGCTCTGTCACCAGGTTGGAGTGCAATGGCACCATCTCAGCTCACTACTTGCAGTGTCAACTTCCCAGGCTCAAGTGATACTCCCACCTCAGCCTCCTAAGTAGCTGGAACTACAGGCACACACTACCCACCACGCCTGGCTAATTTTTTTATTTTTATTTTTGTAGAGATGGAGATCTTGCTATGTCGCCCAGGCTTATCTTGAACTCCTGGGCTCAAGTGATCCTCCTGCCGTGGCCTCCCAAAGTGCTGGAATTATAGGCACGAAGCACCACACCTGACCTACTAGTGAAATCTTTATTGGATGTTAGGCAAATTATAATAGGATTAGGTCTGTTAGTGACAGAAAATCCAAAATAGCAATGACTTATTCAAAGGATAATTTTTTTCTCTCTCTCAAGGCAAAAACAGTTTTCCAGAGCTGGTACAAAAGCAGCCATCTTTTATCATGCTCTTTGTTTTGCCTTCATAGAGTCTACTTTGTGATCCACAATGGCTCCTCTTGCATATTGTACCAGCCAATAGGAAGGATAGAAAAGGGAAAGAGAATGAGACCTTCATTCAGTAACACTTCCTGGAAGTTGCACACACCAGCATTATTTATAATACTATTGGCCAAGACACACCTAGCTGCTAGAAAACGTTGGAAAACATCTTTATTCTCAGAAGTTAAGTGGCCAGTCAAAAACAGGATGTTCTAACACTGCAGAAGAAAGGGAAAGTATATTGGTGGATATTATCAGCCTCTCCTACATTGGCTTTTGCATATCTATTAAGTTTATATCCATAAACTTAGAAATGACATCAACATTACCCAATTTCTGAGAGCGAAGGAAATTAAACAAGTTTTACAGTATGAAAAGTGAATCTGTCTCTCTCTCTGTCTGTCTCTCTTCTATCACACCTTTCCAACAACATTTTGAAAGATCTAATCCTTGGTGCTCTTTACTCCCTTTTTTCAGTTGGATCTCTCAACACCAGTATACAGGAGGTAATAATTGCAAGAATTATAAGTTGCTCTTTTTCTCCTCTTACATGTGTTTCTTCATAGCCTACTACTGAAAGCAATTTGTAACAGCCCTTAAAGAACCAGTGCTGAAACACCTGTTTCCAATTTCCAATATAGAAACTATCATCTTCAGTGTAGACTATATGCATTCAAGACTAGAAGGCTTCACTGAGCTGATCTTTTCAATGAAATTATACTAAAATCATCAGCCACTGAAAACAGCAAATGATGCAGCTTCTTACAAAATACAAACTGCTTTCAAGTGAATTTACCCTATAGCGTTAGGGTTGCAACAAACCTGATGGACTTTATTCATCTGGGATCAATACATTAATAAGATTCTGATTTTCTTAGGGATACAGTCAATTTTTTTTTAAAGGAAAAACACCTGAGAAGATGGTGTTTCAGCCAGATGTTTTTTTCTCCCAGGGGAAGATAATTCACAGTCCATAGCTGTCTTTGTGTTTGTACCCCAATGCAGAAGAAAACTAAGCTCACTGGCCTTTCAATCAGCCAGCTACCTAGATCTAAACTAGGAATGCCCCAAAGCAGAAGATGAAGAATTTAGTGCTTTTAGATTAATCCCTTTAATTACTCCAAAACAATTAAATATCCTGTAGACTAAAAAAATTATTAGTCAGAAGATAATGTAAACTTGATCATATACTTATCTGTATAGAAAAAATCTACAGGAAACAAAAATGAAAGAAAATAGGAGCATAAGGAAAAATTCTCCCACCCAATATATGAATTTCTTAGCCACCTGCAAATATTTACCTCAGTTCTCTCATGTGAATAATACTTTAACCTAATTTATTTTCACTTTTCTCTGTAATTTATTTCTTTTGGTATTAAAATGTTTTAACTGTATAGAATTTATTCACTAGTGCCTTTTAACATCTCTGTGTTCTGTGTTATGAAATTCTGTTGTACATTTTTTAAAAAGCAGATTTAAATTAGGCTTTGACAGTTTGCCATTTCATATAATTTTCCCTTAGGAGATTCAGCTAATTAAACAAATGATTGCAAAATACCCATGGTGTCAACCCTGCTGGCTCTTACTAAGGACAATTAAAGCCAAATTTCAGTCATTTATCTCCATCCATGCTGGCCTTTTCTCATACCTTCATCCTACCCCCAGGACAAGTATGTATTATAAAAACAATGTGTGCATACATAAGAGTAAAGTCTAGGCAGCAAGGAACTCGAAACTTTCAACAAAACTCCAGCCAGGTACAGATGATTTAATATTCTTACAGGCATTCAGCAGTGGAAATTATTTTTTTCATGATAAGTAATTTATTTTACTTTATCTAACAACAACAAAAAAATCCATTCTACAATTTTGAAATTCTCTCATGGGTTAAATGACCTCACAGGTGTATTCCTTCTTCTCCTTGAGAGAATTTGTCCTCAGGTATGAACTATTCTTCAAAACACATCTTTTTGCCGTCTTTAACCCCTTTTTCTCATCTTCCATGTTCAAAATTTCTATCAATTATGTGGTGCTGACATAAAATTTTGGGTCAATTACAACGAGTGGTTGATGAAATGGTGTGGAGAACAGAAAAATTCAAGAAAGAGCTTCCTCCAGGGTACAAGCTACTGCAATTTGGACTTGAACATCACCTGAGACTACTTGCAAGGCCTAAGAATATATATGCAAATTTAAGAAATGACCTAATTTATATGCAAATACATAAGTGAGCCTCCAGCTTATTGGAATAACCTGGTAGATATCAACAATTTTCAGTCATGCCTAAGGATTTTCTTTCATTGGGTTTTCAAACGCTTAAGGTTTGAACTAGGATATTGTTGCTTTTATTTTTGCAAGATATGAAAGAGAGGAGACGGTAGAGTAGGGATGGCAAGAGATGAAGAAAGAAAGGGGAAGGAGGTAAGCTAATAGCCTGCCTTTTATGGAAATCTAGAGTCTGTGACTTTACAATCCTATCTAATGTAAATATTTAGTTTAAAATGATAAAATACACCTAGCATTTAGTTATTACTCCCCCTTGTGATTAGAGGAAGTTTGAGGAGAAAACTCAACATTTGGAATAGAGAAAAAGAGGTGGGGAAGGAAGAAAGCAATTCTAAAAGATAAACTCTAAGCCAAAACCAAGCAAACAAAAACCCAATTTCCTCTCCTTCCACCAAAGAAGGAAACTTCCCCCCAGTAGCATGTTTTGATACATCATTCAGAAGCAGCATCAGTTATTCTGAACCTTTTTCTCTTCCCAGTTCAGGTGCAAACTCATGAACATAGGCTACTTATTCCTGCTTCTCAAATTATCTGATTTACCCTTTTAGGGAAAAATTCTCATCTCAGGAGGGGATATCAAAGAAACTAAACAAGCAAACAAATACATTTATTATAACCTCTCAAAGGCCCTAGTACAGTAACTAGTAAAACAGACACTGAAAAAGAGAAAAGCAACAATATAGAAATTCAGTAGTGTTTCCTCAGTTGAAGGTAATAAAAGGAGATGCTCTCAGGCTTAGACTCAAAAAAGTGTACATTATAATGTGTTATTACCAGGTACAAACCAATGGAGTTTCCTTTTCCTTATATGTAAATAGGATTTAATACCACAACATGTATTTGTGAAAGTTAAATGAGACAAACAAGCTGGGCGCAGTGGCTCATGCCTGTAATCCCAGCACTTTGGGAGGCTGAGGCAGGTGGATCACTTGAGGTCAGGAGTTCCAGACCACCCTGGTCAACCTGGTGAAACATCATCTCCACAAAAAATACAAAAATTATCAGGTTTTTTTTTTTTTTTTAATTGGTTGGTTGATATTGCTTAGGCTTTCGAGATAAGACATGTGCACGGGCATGGTGGCAGACGCCTGTAATCCCAGTTACATGGGAGACAGAGGCAGGAGAATAGCTTGAACCCAGGAGACACAGGTTGCAGTGAGTCAAGATTGCACCACTGCTTTCCAGCCTGGGACACAGCAATACTCCATCTCAATTAAAAATAAAATCAATAAGTGAGACAAACCAGTTGATAGTTAATTCATTTTTTAAAAAATGTAGTATTATCCTATGTACATCATTCATTACGTAAGAACCTGGATTTGCTTTTTTTTAATGTCCTTTTTTTTTTTTTTTTTTTTTTTTAAGATGAGGGTCTTGCTCTGTTGCCCAGGCTGGAGTGCTGTAGCCTAATCATGGCTCACTGCAGCCTCAAACTCCCGGGCTCAAGTGATCCTCCCACCTCAATCCCATGAGTGGCTGGGACTGCAGTCATGCACCACCATGTACAGATAGTTTAATTTTGGGGGGAAGGGAGGAGAGGGGTGGGCAGAGACAAGGTCTCGCTATGCTGGTCCTGACCTCCTAGCTTCAAGTAATCCACCCACCTTGGCCTACCCAGTGTTGGGATTACAGGCGTGAGCCATGGCAGCTGGCCTTTTCGTATGTCTTATCTCCAAAGCCTAAGCAGTATCAACCAACCAATTAAAAAAAAAAAAACCTGACAAATTATGTCCATTATAAAGAAAACAACAACAACAACAAAACTACCATTACTATACTTTTTTTTTTCCTTTTAGTTTAAGAATTACATGGCCAGGTGCAGTGGCTCATTCCTGTAATTCTAGCACTGAGGGAGGCTGAGGTGAGAGGATTTCTTGAGCACAGGAGTTTGAGACCAGCACAGGCAGCATAGTGAGACCTCTATATCTATAAAAACATCCAAAAAATCAGCTGGGCATGGTGTTGCATGCCTGTGGGACTAGCTACTCAGGAGACTGAGGTGAGAGGATCCCCTGAGCCCAGGAGTTTGAGGCTGCAGTGAGCTGTGATAGTGTCACTATACTCCAGCCTGGGTGACAGAGCAAAGACTCCATCTCAAAAAAAAAAAAAAAAAAATTACAATCTAATTACAAACTTCATAGTTACCTAAAAATAAAGGATACCACAGATAGCAATACACATTTAAAACTACCACATAAGTTGCATTACTTTTAAATACTCCAGTACACACTTCCTTTCTTCCTTCCCCATTTCCTTGCTACACCCTGCCCAAGTTTCCTCAACAAAAACAAAAAAACAAAACACTCTCTATGTACAGGACTCCTTACAATAGATGACTTTGAAGATCACTTTTGTGTTATTCTTACTGGCATTCAACTTAGATTTCTTTAAGGATCATTCCTATTTGCTCTAGGCACTTACAGCAACAAAAGAATGTAAGTCAAGTTATAGGCAGTGCCTTTCATATTTTATTAAATTAAATGAAACCAACCCTCTTCCCTCCTCTGTAATAAAAAAAAAAAAAAAAACAAAGAGAAGAAATGGAATAAAACAGTATCTTCGTGTCTTTACTTAAAGATAAAAGGCATAGATCATTTTTACTTTCAACCAGAGAAATTATGATTTTTCTTATGATAAAACTTAATTCATTAACTTAATATAATAGTTGGTTATTCTTTAATTTTTCTACTCAAAGATGCTAGACATTTGTGTTTCTGTATTAGATATCTACATCTTTATTAACCCAAAATAACTCTATCATACATGTTCAAATGCAGTTGGTTTTTTTTTTTTTTTTTTTTTTTTTTTTTGAGGCGGAGTCTCGCTCTGTTGCCCGGACTGGAGTGCAGTGGCCAGATCTCAGCTCACTGCAAGCTCCGCCTCCCGGGTTTACGCCATTCTCCTGCCTCAGCCTCCCCAGTAGCTGGGACTACAGGCGCCCGCCACCTCGCCCGGCTAGTTTTTTGTATTTTTTAGTAGAGACGGGGTTTCACCGTGTTAGCCAGGAGGGTCTCAATCTCCTGACCTCGTGATCCGCCCGTCTCGGCCTCCTAAAGTGCTGGGATTGCAGGCTTGAGCCACCGCGCCCAGCCTCAAATGTAGTTTTAATTTACTTCACATGAACAAAATTTGAAGTTCTAAAAAATATAAGAATGATCTTGGCCCGGTGTGGTGGCTCACGCCTGTAATCCCAGCACTTTGGGAGGCCGAGACGGGCGGATCACGAGGTCAGGAGATCGAGACCATCCTGACTAACACGGTGAAACCCCATCTCTACTAAAAATACAAAAATTAGCCGGGCGAGGTGGCGGGCGCCTGTAGTCCCAGCTACATGGGAGGCTGAGGCAGGAGAATGGCGTGAACCCACGAGGCAGAGCTTGCAGTGAGTGGAGATCGCTCCACCTCACTCCAGCCTGGGCCACAGAGCAAGACTCCGTCTCAAAAAAAAAAAAAAAAAAAAAAAAAAAAAGATCTTGAGTTTACCTGCTTTACAATCTTACATCCTTAAACAGAATCCTAAATAAGACAAATGCTTAACTGCCATGAGAAATTCTATAAACATTTCCTGTTTATTTCTGTTTCCTTTTTATAGAGCTAGGTTAATATTGTGCCCAGTAAGTAATTTTAAACCACTGTAAATACCCTCTTAAAATAGCTGTGTTTTCAGAAACTATTTATCAGGCTTCTTGATTTAAATTTGATTTTTATCTTTATATGTAATGAAATGGTCAAAGTAGTTTATAAACATTTCTTTCTCTCTCCTCTTATGATAGAATCCAGCAAGTGTAATTACTACTAAATAGCACCATGATGTATTTATTTAGCTATAGCTTGGGATCTGGGGAAGGTGATTCATGGTAAAGAGAGTTTCATGAGAAAACATTTTATTTTCTTTCTCTTTCTTTTTTTTTGCTCCCTCCCCCAAACAAACTTTATTAACAACAACAATAACAATGCCATTCTAGAGCTTACTCCTCAACTGTATGAAGCACATCATGACAATGGAACTCTTCATTTGAGAGCACCATCCATGGAATTCTCATTCATTTAACTTTAAAATGATAATGCAATGCCAGCTCCCCACCCTATCCCTAGGAAATAAGGTCTGTTTACTGACAACAGTGTGTAATTGTCTCTTCCTAGAAGACTACCATGACTATTATTTTTAAGTTGTTTCATAACAGATGATAGTGAGGGGCCACTAAGAACTTCTGGCAGTTGGCATGAAGATTATTTTAGGCTCAAAACCTTTGAGAATCTATAGATGCAGACAGAATCCTTCCCAAAACTTCCCTAAAAACAGAACTTCTAAAAATATGAGGCTGCCATAAATTCCCATTTCAGGGTGGGACTACTCCTAGGGGGTAGACAGAGAACATACCAAGTCTGAGTCCCTTTTGGAAAATTTTAATGCCCTAAAGAAGACAAATAGACCAATCAGACCTGTATAGATGAACATTATCACAAACTTTCCTATCATCTTCCCATTCGTTCTCCTAAAAACCCATTTGTTTTTTCCAAAGAAACCATAGAAGTGTTTCTATCCTCTCCCTTTCCCCAACTAGGTTAGGTATGTAAGCACCACATCCTAATTGCCTTTGTGATGGTAGCAATGATAAGTTACTCACCACTGAGCAGTCTACAGGTGCATTGCACTTGTAAATAAGCTTTTTCTCCTGTTAATCTGTCTTTTGTCAGTTTAATTTGCAGGCCTCTTAAAATAAGACCTAAGTGGGTAGAGGAAGTTTTTCCTCCCTGGCACAGTATTTTGCTACTTTTATTGTATCTTTTACCAACTCTAAAAAATGTGGTTACTGTTTATAATCTATTCCAGAGTCCTGACTCTAGCACTTAATAGCTGGATGAACTACTTCATCTCTGTAAGCCTCGGCCTTTTATTTCTATAATGAGGATAAAAATATTTATTTTGTCAAATTTTCAAAAGAATTTGCAATATTCTTTTTTTTTTTTTTTTTTTTTGAGACGGAGTCTCGCTCTGTCGCCCAGGCTGGAGTGCAGTGGCCGGATCTCAGCTCACTGCAAGCTCCGCCTCCGGGTTTACGCCATTCTCTCGCCTCAGCCTCCGAGGAGCTGGGACTACAGGCGCCCGCCATCTCGCCCGGCTAATTTTTTGTATTTTTTTTTTAGTAGAGACGGGGTTTCACCGTGTTAGCCAGGATGGTCTCTATCTCCTGACCTCGTGATCCGCCCGTCTCGGCCTCCCAAAGTGCTGGGATTACAGGCTTGAGCCACCGCGCCCGGCCAGAATTTGCAATATTCTATATGAAACACCAATGTAGCAGGTTTAGAATTGCCATTCAGTCAGTGGTGACCTTTCTTATCCTTATTCTATTGGCTATTGAAATTTCTTTCTTTCTTTTTCTTTTTTTCTTTTCTTTTTTTTTTTTTTTTGAGAAGGAGTCTCGCTCTTTCACCCAGGCTAGAGTACAGTGGCGTGGTCTCGGCTCACTGCAAGCTCCACCTCCCGCGTTCACTCCATTCTCCTGCCTCAGCCTCCCAAGTAACTGGGACTACAGGCACCCTCCACAGGTAATTTTTTGTATTTTTAGTAGAGACAGGGTTTCATTGTGTTAGCCAGGACAGTCTCGATCTCCTGACCTTGTGATCTACCTGCCTAGGCCTCCCAAAGTGCTGGGATTACAGGTGTGAGCCACCATGCCCAACCTGCTATTGAAATTTCTAATGATATTTCCTAAGTCTTTGATTTTGATTTTTCTTCTATTATTCAGTATTACCACTACATTTACAGTGGAGTAAAAGTCATATTGTAAATTACATGTTTATACAGTCAAAGTTTTTACATGATAGAATAAATGGGAACCATTCATCAATTTTTTCCTAATCAAGAACATATAAAACGTTCAACAGAAGTAAATTTGTTTTATGATAAATACAGTCATTTTAAATGAAATGTTAATAGGTACCATAAGTATTCATGAATAACATTGTTATTCAAGGAAAAATATTAGCATAAGGAAGACATTTGGGTTTTACATGTCTCTTGATTTGAAATTATGGGGTACTTCAGATTCATATAGTTTTAGAAATGCATAATGTCCTAATACCACACATTCAACTTTCATGGGTAAAATTGAAAAAGGGACTATAAAGTTTCATATCAACCATTTAACATTATCTACTCTAAATCACAGAAAAAAAAATCCAGTGGATCTTATACAGGAAACGCTACACTTAAATTGTTTCCACTTGGCTTCTATGACTTTTAAGACTCCAATGTTTCAATAATTTTTGTCTCAAATATTATTCCATAGTACAGACAATAAGATATTTACATAGTTTAAGAGAAACCTAGTTATAGAATGTTTTTCTCAGAAATCATAGAATGTTGCAGCTTTATTATAATGAATACTTTTTCTAGTTTAGAAATTTTAAAGAGATTAATCTTTGTGAAATATAAGAAAGGACTAAAATTGGAAAAAGTGTGAATTCTCAAAAATTTGTCATTATTTTTAGATGAGATATTCTTCAGTGGTCACAAGGTTAAGCTTTTAAGGACACAAAGCAATACTGGATAAAATTTCTCTGTCTTGTTTTTCATCTTTAAGAGTTTAACTTTGCTCTTGTTGCCCATGTTGGGATACTTTTTTTGGTTTCTGCCATCTGGAGGACAGGACTTTTGAAGTTCATTTCGTGGTTACCCCTAAAAATTATCTTGAGCAGTTAAAAGCCTTTGCAAGCTCAAAATTGGCTTCTCTAGGCTCCTTATGGGAAAAACAATAGAAATCGCTCAATGCTGTGTAGCTCAGTAGTTAAGGCTTTATCTTTTGACCATGATGGCCCAGGTTCAATTCTTGGCTTCTGGAATGATACATTTCTGGTTTGCTATTTGCATAACTTTGCCATTTATTGAGGTTTTTTACCCCCATGGATGGCTTCTGATTTCCTGTCTTGAATTTTCTTTTCTCTAAACTGCCCATGGGGAGACTGCAAATCTTGTAAAAAAAAAAAAAAAAAAAAAGCTCCTTACCATGTCTTTGAAGCACCTGAGAGGTTACCTTTGGCAAAGCTCAAAAGCTAGAAATATTGGCTACTTGATGTGGCTAAAGTCAGATAATACAAGATTTAAAAGGATTTATTTTTTTAAAGAGCACTACGATTAAACATCAGCTTAATGGATAAACAAGTTATAGGTATATTTAAAAGGCCTTTATGTTTTTCTCTTCTTGGATCTTGTTTTTCTGGAAAAATGATTTTTTTTTCTTCTCAGTCAGTCGCATCATTTTTCTTTTTATCTTTTCTTTTCTTTTTTTTTTTTCAGTCTTGACAGTCTTAAAGCACACATGAGAGGTCCTAAGGTAACTTCTGCTAGTGGTAGCCTAGGACTCCTTGGGAAAAACAGAGGACGAGCTGCAGAACTCGTTTTGGAAAAAAAAAAAAAAAAATCTCTGTTTTCCTCATGAAACCCCAGGGAATTAAAAGCAGATAGATCGCTCTCAATATCTAAGGCTCTGTTCTGTCTTGCTTTGAGTTATCCAATGGTTTTAAGTTTTGGGGGTATCAAAAATTACTCTGAATTATGGGAAAGCTTTTACCCTTGGTGTATAATATATAACATAAAAGCACATGCTTTAAAAAATAGCTAACGTCAGTTATAAAGAGATACTTAGCTCTTTGCATGCTTGGATCAGAGCATCATGCTCTCTGCCACCTGGAAGACATGGAAACATGTGCAACCCCCACTGAGAAATGACACTCCCATGGGGGATGGGCTGATTACAAAATGGGCTGACTGGCTTTGGGTTTTACCTTTAAAATTAGGAATTGCACTCTTCGTCCTAGTACTCATTATTTACCTTGTAGTACGCTGTTCACTTCAATACTGTACTAAAATTATAGATGTAAGTACTAATGCCTTTGTCATGCAAGCCTTGGACCCCCAGCCTGGCTCATGTGAGTTTGCTCAGCCAAGTACAAAGTGGTTTCACTCCCCTCATCTTGGGGTCAACTCCCATTCTCGCTATGTCCCCTGTCAGCAGGAAAAACCCAGAGCCCTTGATGACCTTTTCTGATCTTCATAGCCTGTACCTTAAGATTAACATGTTTTAAAACTCAAAGGGGGGATTGAAACTGCCTTTGCAAAATTATGACTGAGACAGTGAAAGGGATCTGACTCAACCAACTCCATCTTGCTTCTATCCTCCAAGCTGTTCTTGTTCACTCCTGGGCATAGGCTGAACTAACTTTGGGAGGAACTTAGTTTATAGTTTAAAATACAGACAATAACAGCCCTTTCCCAAAACAAACCTCCTTCGTGCCTGGGGACTAGTTTGCCTTTGCAGGACTAACAACTTAGCCACAAGATTAGAAATTACGGTTTAGGAGTCATGCGGCTGGAGGCTACAAGATTCTGACCCTCCCTAAACTGCTCCTAAAGTCACTGCTTCAGATATTTTGCAGATCCTGCACTTGATGAATCAGCTGGTACCACCTAGACTGATAAACTGGCTCATCTGATCTTGTGGCCCCCACCCAGGAACTGACTCAATCCAAGAAGACAGCTTTGACTCCCTATGATTTTATCTCTGACCTGACCAATCAGCACTCCTGGTTCACTGGCTTCCCCCTACCCACCAAGTTGTCCTTAAAAACTCTGATGCCTGAATGCTCAGGGAGATTGATTTGAGTAATAAAACTCCAGTTTCCCACATAGCTGGCTCTCAGTGAATTACTCTTTCTCTACTGCAATTCCCCTGTCTTGATAAATTTGCAATGTCTACGCAGCAGGCAAGGTGAACCCATTGGGCTGTTACATGTTCACCTTTACACATTTTTTTTAATGCAAAATAAACCAAGTGTCCTTGCAAAAACTATAATCCTTATTTTATATAAAATTTCAGTGCAGCCAGTATTTTTTCTACCACCTACAAAGTGTGATACATACTTCAATTTGCAACTCAGTCTTGGCATAACCAGCAAAAATAAATATATATTTGAAGATAAAAATATAAACAAACACTTTTTTTTCTTTTAATTTCTAGAATGGCACTATTACTTAATGGTTTTATTTTCACACGAAAATCCTCAAAATCTTAGATGTAGACACTTCAGGAACTATACGCGGCTCTACATGAACTCAATGGTCAGAAAGAAGAGAAAAACATGCTGGTAGTCCCAGCTACTCGAGAGGCTGAGATAAGAGGATTGCTTGAGAGGATTGCTTGAGAGGTGCAGTGAGCTATGATCACAACACTGCACTCCAACCTGGGGGACCAGGCTCTCTCTCTCTCTTTTTTTTTTTTTTTTTTTTTTTTTTTTTTTAAAGAGAGACCCCTTCTTAAAAAAAGAAAGAAAGAAAGAAAGAAAGAGAGAGAAAGGAAGTGAAAAACAGAATCTAGGCCAGTGAAGTGATTGATTATATATTCAGGTTTTCCAACAAGGTTTCAGATGATTAAGCTAGATTTTTGATATAGTCAATCCAGTGAAGCTGTGAGAAAAATACATATAAGATGATGAGGAAAGAACAGTAGATTACAGGAAATCCCTGCTATTGGGGCACAGAAAATAATTCCCCAAAATATGGTGCTTTGGCATGCTTAGAGCTTTAAAAATTCAAATGTCTCAGAACAAGGTCTGATGGTCTTTCTGGAAGCACTGGAAGGGATTTCTGCAGAATTTCCTTATCTGACTAAGAAACCTTCTTTCTAAAAGAAACACAATTGTATTAAGATACCCTCCCTAGGAATCTCAACAAATATCCAGGAAAAATGAACACTGGAAAAGACTGACTTTCATCTGGTGTCCTGAGGACAGCTCCAAGAGATTACCTGGGAAGCTTTATCTTCACAATAAGTCATAACCCGTAGGTCCCATCCTTTTTCGTGAGAGAATCATTTACAAATTAATGTTTGCCTGCCAAGCCCACACATCTCTCCCCTCTGAAAAGAGTATTTAAGCCTAAACTCCCTGGTCCCTCTTCAAGTGTCATGCATTGTATATGTGCATTAAATAAATCTTGTATGCCTTTTTCTCCTTTGGTCATTTCATGTTCAGCGAACATTAGAGGGCAGAAAGAATGTTTTCCCTTGGCCCCTACACTGCCAAATGCCAGTCTCGTGGTTTAGAACAGGCTCTGAGGTCTACTCAGTTGTCTAGGGCTTGAACTGGCTCAGGGCTTTTCTATATAAAGCTTAATCTGCAGGCTTTAGATTTTTTTTTTTTTTTTTTTTTTTGGCCAGCCAGCTGAAACTTGCTGCCACTTACCCCTTCATTCTGATTATACTTGCCTGAGGGTTAAGATATGTAAAAGACAGCAGTCTTGATCAGTTCTTGGGAAGCTTGCACCCCTAAACAGTCTCAGCCAGAGCCATGCTAGGTCACCTTAGCATGAGGTTTCACCTACTAAACCTTAACAATTTTATTTGAGTTGGCTATTAAAATATCTTACCCCATAACCCGGACACCTTAATGAACTTTCCAGCCATTTAGGTCAAAGGTATAGTCTAGAGACTAATTATCTATTGACCACTAATGTCCACTGGAAGTAAATCTCAGAGGCAGTCCACGCCAGTTATAAATGCATCAATGTGGCCAGACATTGAAACTGCATTCTTTCACAGAACCAGGGCTTTTAAATTTAGAATGTTAGGAATACCTAGCCCACCTCCCCTGCTTCACTCCTGGTTATCCCCCACTTAGCATCTTTTCCTTTCTTCATCTTCATGACATTTTTTAGCTATTGAAGACATCACCAAAATGCATGGTTTCTTTAAGCGTATAGGCCTGACAGAGAAGTTAATGACCTTCTATTCTATCACCTTGTTTCCAGTGTGAGTGCCATCAGTCATGAGAATGAAACTATGAAAGTTGTCAGAATCAAAATTCTCCCTCTCTTATTTGTTATTTAAAATGACAAAGCTAGGCCGGGTGTGGTGTCTCACACCTGTAATCCTAGCACTTTGGGAGGCAGAGGTGGGTGGATCACATGAGATCAGGCATTTGAGACCAGCCTGGCCAACATGGTGAAATCCTGTGTCTACTAAAAATACAAAAATTAGTTGGTGTGGTGGTGGGCACCTGTAATCGCAGTTACTTGGGTGACTGAGTCACGAGGATCGCTTGAACCTGGGAGGCAGAGGTTGCAGTGAACCAAGATGGCACCACTGCACTCCAGCCTGGGCACAGAGCGAGACTGTCTCAAAAAATAAAATAAAATAAAGTAAAATAAAATAAAATAAAATAAAACAAAACAAAACGGTAAAGCTAGAACTAGGAGTAATAAAGCTAGGTCGATAATATTATGACACTGACACGATCTCCTTTTTGGCATCTCTAGCCCTTCAAATAGCTTAAGACAATTCTAATATGTCTATTGTAGATTCATTCTCATACCATCCATCTCTATGAACAGTTTGTTAATATTTTCCTATTCTGTAGCATTCAGTTTCTTCCTAATCTGGCTGGTCAAATAGTTTAACTGATTCTTAAACAGTCTTTGATACTTCTTTCCCCCTACAGTTCGTCTTGTCACTGACTCCGTTCTAAGGTCCTCATTAGATAATAGGCTAGACATCTCGGAAAGAATCTTTTCATGGATAGTAACTTCAATTGAGAGTCTAAGGATTTCTCTAATAATGATCTTGAACATAGACATGGTGGAGTTCCAATAGCAGGTTCTTATGTCCAAAGAAGAGGGCAAAAAGTTCTGCAGATGCCAGCAGGGAACATTAATTCTTTTTTGTCTGTTTGTTTTGTTTGTTTATTTAGAGACAAGGTCTCATCTCACTCTGTTGCCGAGGCTGGAGTGTAGAGGTGTGGAGTTAGCTCACTGTAGCCCACCTTCCTGAGCTCAAGCAATCCTTCTGCCTTAGCCTCCTGAGTAGCTAGGCTAATTTTAAAGGAATTTTTGTAGAAGCCTGGGCAACATGGCAAAACTCTATCTCTACAAAAAAACAGAAAAATTAACTGGGCATGATAGCACCTGTGCTTGTAGTCCTAGCCTGGGAGGCAGAGGTAAGAGGATTGCTTGAACCTGGAAGGTCAAGTCTGCAGTGAGCCATGATGGTGCCACCACACTCAAACCTGGGTGCCAGAGTGAGACTCTGTTTCCAAAAAAAAAATTTTGGGGGTAGAGATGGGATTCTTGTTATGTTGTCCTGGCCAATCTCAAACTCCTGGTCTCAAGAGATCCTCTTGTCATGGCCTCCCAAAGTGCTGAGATTTTAAGCGTGAACTACCATGTCCAACCAGGAACATTAATTATTAAAGCCTACAAAGTACCAGTTCTTTGACTGTCTTTATTCCTCTTGGCGCCTCTCTCAGAAACCTAAGCTTCTCTTTTCGCTATGTCTTTTGTACATATTGCTTTGATAGTGCCACGGTTAACTAACTCTACCCTGTTTATGTTGTCCAATGGAGAAGTTCTTTAAAAAAAAAAGTGGTAAAAAAAACACATAATATGAAATTTACCCTCAACTAATTTTCAGTGTACAGTACAGTATTAACTATATTCACATTATTGTATAGCAGATCTCTAGAGCCAAGTTTTTTTTTTTTCCAAAAAGCATTGTCACTTTACCAAAATCAAACTGCAATTCATTGGTAAAGGAAACAAAAGAATTGTGCTTATTTTAAACAGATAGGGGCATTAACATAATTGAGTATGGAATTTTACATCATATGTTATTCACATTTTCCCACTTCTCAAAATTCACAAATATGAAACAAAACATCTTATGTTTTAAAATCTCAAAGGATATCAGATTAAGTCTGTGTGCTTTAAAAAAGGGGGCTGGTATTACGAGAAACACATTTACAGCAAAAGTGACGTGAATGGACTATTCATTTGTTTGGCCACTAATTCCATAGGGCAACTGATCATAAATTAAGTGCCTGACATTCAGTAATAGATGATTATATCTGACATAATGAAGTTATAATGGAAGGTGTTCGCACACTGCTTGACTATTAAGTGCCCATTTATTGTCCCTGCACCAGGTGTGATAGTGATAGGCTATACAAATCATCCGGAAGAAATGTCAAAATAGGCTCCATTACTGATAAAGCACCACACATGTTTATTAATATAGCAGCTTGTCTCAGGTCTGGCCCATCTGCTCATTTAAAACAAATCTTTTCCCTATAAATATTTCAGTTAAGAGCATGACTGCAAGTAATAGTTTTAGAGCAACAGAAATGGTAAGGGAAGAGGAGAAAAAGAAAAATAGCTGAGCTTAAACAAAATATTATGTTCTTACTTTTGTCTTAGATGCGTTTAACAGAAGAAGGGGCAGGGACATAGATTTTCATATGACATTTGCTTTAGATTAGTACTGCGTGAGTGTAGGCCATCGTAAATGGGCCAGGCTCCAGCTGTTGCTGATGCCAGGTGGGAAACAGCAAATTTCACCAATGTTTTCAAAGTACACATTTCAATAAAGTACAAAATGAAGTACTCAATTAAGACATTCTCTAGAGCACTAGTTCATATGCATTTAAACTCATCAGAAAATATTTCAGCTGGGTAGATTTTATAAAGAAAAATAATAATGCAGATTTTTGCAAAGAGGATGGGATGATTTTTAAACTCTGAAGATATGCTTTTAAAAACTCATTTTCTGTAAGATACCAACACCAAATTTCTGTATTAACGGGGGAAAACAACAGAAACAAAATTTAAATGTTTGCCCCTACATCCACCCCCCGACACCTCGTGCTTTTTATTTTTATTTTTTTACTTTAGCAAATCAGAACTACAAGGCTAAGACATTTTCCATCTGGTATCTCGGGTTTTATGTGCTTGCATTGCAGCCTGTATGCTCTGTGTTGTGCCTTAGGATGGTTTTATCCAACAAACAAACAAGTATGCCCTAAGGGTTCCCTCTTAAATGAACAGGCACATTGAAATGAAGAACTACAATTGTTTAAAATAGTGAAACAAAGAAAAGACATGGACCATTTGGTGACCAGAGGTGGTTCCCACTCTATAGCCCTGGCTTCATTTATTCACTTATTAAAACCTAAATAAATTCTGGCAGGCATACCTTTCAACTTCCAGGAAAGATCTTTATCAGACTCAGTATCACATAAATCCACTAGTCATACTTTTCTAAATAAATTACATCTCAAGATAACTAACCACCCAGTGACCGAAGGGCCAATTCAATTACTTAGACAAGGCTAAAGGTCTCAGACACTCCTAAAAGTATTATTTTTTTTCATCTTTTATAGACTGAAAGCAACCACTTTGCAATCATGTTTCATGTTACATGTACTTTCAAAGAATCAATAATGGGTGATCTTTAGTCTGAACATGAACTGCCCTTGTCTTCCAGAACAGTACCAACATCCACCCAAATTATCTAAATTAGGTATCAAGAATTTCTCTCTTGACATTTCCAACAATTCTAAACAATCAAGGAGATCTATTTATGCTTTAACTGCAGTCTATGAATCCATCATGTCTTCTTTATTTCCATTGCTACTGTCTTTTAGTTTGTACTCTCAAGAGCATTTTATGAAATAACCTACTAATTCTCTTTGCTCTCAATCCACCTTAAGAACTGGAATCAATATTTATATGCAAACTGACTATATTCATGCCTTCTATGTTTGAAGTTCTTTGTGGTTTCCCACTATCTATAGGATATTTGAAATTGCTAGGTTTAGTATACAAAGATCGATTATAACCTAGGCTATAATTTCTTTTGTCAGTGTCTTTCTTCCCACTTCGCCCCACATCAGTTGTTCACACTGAAGTCCTACTCAGTACTAGAAGCAATATAGACTAACCTTGGCAATAGATTAACAGATTCACAATCACCAGTCAAGAGTCTAAAACTATTTGTGATTTAACAGAATCAATATTCAGCAGGAGAATCTGATTGTGTGGGCACAGTAAATGCAGTCTTTTCAGGGGTTATTCCGTTAGCAGTTAATGCTCTTATGCTCAGCAGAGGTTTTAACCCCAGGATATACATTGGAATCCAGGGATGTATTCCTTGAGGTGCTGCTCTTAGAGACTCAGAATTTAGTCTTGCCATTTGAATTTGCCTGTTTCCAAACTGTTCTGCTACATCTGATCAGAAAAGGGAACCCACTTTGCCCACGGGACAATAACTAGTGTGGGAAATGGAGGGGAAAGAAAGGAATGGAATATTCGGAGAACAGAAGGGACAGGAGGGAATTCTGTAATAAAATTTTAAGGAAAGGTCACACCAGTATGATTGGATGTACCTCTCTCTAAGTCATTCTCCACTCTGTAACTAGAGTCATCTTTTAAAAATTGAAACCACAGTATGTAGTACTCTATGTTATAAACCCTTCAGAGTTATTCACAGCTTTTAAAACAAGACCATAACTTTCTTCATGTCTTACAAGACCCCGCGTGACTGTGGTATGATTTAGGTCCCACCTAAATCCTGTGCCTATATTCCTACTCTCTCCTCTTATTATATTCCAGAAATTAGCTTATCCATTTATTTGCCTTTTTTTTGTTTATTTATACTTTCCTTTGTCTAGAATGTGTACTCCATGAGAATAGAAATCTTGACAGACTTGTAAACTGCTCAATCCCACAAATGCGTGGCAAATATGAGGCATTTAATTAGTCTTTGCTTAGTGAGTAAATTAGTTAACATACTATAAATTTCCTACTTCAGGGCCTTTGAACACACTATTCAACTGTAATCATGGACAACTCACTTTCATTCTTCATGCTTCAGCTCAGTGGTCACCTCCCTAGAGTGGCTTCCTTTGACTAACCATCTTATATGTCTTTTATGGCTAGAATAATGATCTCTTTATAATCTTGACTGTGTAGTCAATAATTTTTCTATTGTTTAAATCTCCCACTACAAGATAAAGTCCATGAGGGCAAAAATCTTTTTTCTCCTACACATTCACTATTGTAGAGTCACATCAAAAATTAATTTGATTTAAATTCAACTGTACGCATTTAAAAAAAGTTTGAGAAAAGATTCTATTTGCCATTTTACTCAGTGAGCACACAGCCCAGAGCGAGTGAGGAGCAGTGATCAGGTGCCCTCAATGCTGTCTGTGTCTCTCTACACCCCTCATCACATAGGTATCTAGATACCCTGGAGCAATTTTATGACATTTTTAAATTCACATTTTCTAGTATTAAGGAATAACTCATTATGGACCACATATCATGGGTAATTTAACAAATTTTTCAAGATTTTTTTTTTTTTTTTTTGCTTTACCCTACAATTTCAGAATTTAACCCATGCATAAGATGCAACCGCATAAAAAATATTTGTTGAATAGTGAAGGACAGTTGGAGTCCTTAGGAAGAACATAGAGAAAAAGTCATGTGTAGTTTTACATAGACTGTAATAAATTATTTGGCATATAGTTGAGATTTTTAATGTATAGCCATTCACAACTAAAATACATTTTCATCTAAAATTAAAATTGTATCATAATTAAACCAATAGGATTTAAGGAGGATAAAAACATTGAAAACTCAGTTGAAAACTGCTTTATTTGATCTTACCATATGTGAGATATACTAAGCTTTTGACTAGAGCAATAGAGTATTGCTGCTAAATTAAATTAAACAATATTTGTATAGCATTCTTTAGGTTATAAAGCATTTTCACATATAATATCATACTCAATATTTGATACTTAACCTTGGGAAGGAGATTTGCTGGAAAATCTGAGGCACTGTGGCAAAGGTTTTGTCCATGGCCATATACTTAGCAAAGTGGGATATCAGGATTAAATGCAGGTATTGGTATTCATGCTGTGTACTTAACGTTTGACTCCACCTAGGATATTCTAATGCCACACTTAACAGCGAGGGATATTGTTTTTTGCTGCACTCTTAAAAAATGGAAATAATTGCTGGACCCAGAGCTATCACTAGCAAAGAGAAACATGCTTCTTGGCACTGAGAGAGCCAAGTGCTTCTTAGCGTCAAGGTAACACCAGTTAATGTGCAATGGGACAAATAATAGCTAAAGTCAATGCTTCCCAAATAGAAGCATATGCCTTTCAGCAGTGAAGAAAAAAAGATTCTCATTCTCCAAATGGTATTATATAGGCTGATGTCATATGTATAACAGTTCCTACCCCTACTGTTAGGGTATAAAAGATCTCAAAAAAGATCTTTAACTTCAGGCAATTGACTCTAAGATTAAAATTTAAAATGTAAGGATTACCAAATAAAATTTTTGTCATGCATATCTTCTACATCTACTATCAAGTAGGAATTGTTATATTCAAGAAGATTTCCCTGAGTGGCATCCGTGTGTGTGCACGTATGCATGTGTTATGTTGAGTATGCCAAATAATTTGGAACCTTGCAGCTGTGGATATGCAGCAGGTGGGGCTGAGGAGACTGTTACATTTGGAGGTCAAGGCAGACCTCCTACTTCACCCCCTCAGGCTTTGGTGGTAACAGCCAACACAACTACCAGCCAGCTGTCTGCTCCAGGCAGTAAGGTAATTAATTTTTACTATATGGGTATAAAACTATTTTCTGGTGATAACATAAACATTAACCATTTGGGGAAAGAGAACATTGAAAAAATTTTTAAAAAGGATATTTTATCAAATAAAATATTACATTTTAGTGTTTTACAAGATTTAGTACATTAACTTGCATATAATTTGTAATACATCATTAGAATGTCTGACCTCTTTTTGTAGTAAGATTTTAAATACTTTTTCTGAGAGAAGCAGTATATGTTTACGAAAACAGTAAAAGATAAAGGGTGACACTAGAACAAAGACGTTTTATGGAAAATAACAAGCACACAAAAAATTATTTGTCACTTGGTGAGTAAATAGTAGATATATCTTCAAACTATTTGTGTCATATTGTATTCTTAAGATGAATAAATAAGATGATGAAAGATTTTCTTAAAAAATACTACACTATGGATAGTCAGATCTTCCCTGCCTTGCTGGTAATGTTTCATTAAGGATGACCTTTTTTTTTTTTGAGACGGAGTCTCACTCGGTCACCCAGACTGGAGTGCAGTGATACAATCACTGCAACCTCTGCCTCCTGGGTTCCAGCGATTCTCCTGCCTCAGCCTCCCCAAGTAGCTTGGACGACAGGTGTGCGCCACCATGCCTAGCTAATTTTTTGTATTTTTAGTAGAGACGGGGTTTCACCATGTTAGCCAGGATGGTCTTGATCTCCTGACCTCGTGATCTGCCCGCCTCGTCCTCCCAAAGGGCTGGGATTACAGACGTGAGCCACCGGGCCCAGCCTAAGGATTACTTATTACAGTGTATAGGACTGGGCACTAAGTCGTAGTTCCTTTCCTATACATGAAAAACTGCCATAGCAGAATTTTTTATTTATTTATTTATTTATTTTTTTAATACCTAGGTTTGAATCCTGGCTCCTAGGCTTAGTATTATCTGTCTTACCTTTATAAAGTTAAAGAACTTCTCTATGTCTCAGTTTTCTCATTCACAAAAAGATAATAATAATTGTCTACCTATTTCATGGGATTTGGGAGCTTAATGAAATAATAATCCATGTCAAGTGCTTAGAATAGAGCTGGG
Source organism: Trachypithecus francoisi (assembly GCF_009764315.1). Lineage (NCBI taxonomy): Eukaryota > Metazoa > Chordata > Mammalia > Primates > Cercopithecidae > Trachypithecus > Trachypithecus francoisi. The sequence goes on from NW_022681454.1 coordinate 71,153,310, forward strand.
AACAAATAAATGTTCATACCACTCAAAAGGTGATATCTATGGAAAATCCTGAAGAATAGTATGATTGATTCTCTTTGCGAAGGAATTATGAGAGAGGGAGTCATATGAATCATATTAGATTGAACACATGATTTCACAGTTAATGTGCAAAGTAAATGTTAGCTATTATTATTGTTATTATTGACTAGCAATACCTCAGTCAAAACCTGTGATACTTAGACATTAAACATATTTTTTCAGAACAAGAGAACACAGCTCTATCAGCACTTTTCTGAAAGAGACCAAAAACAAAGTAAGACAATGAGAAATCAGCCTTGGAACCTATAGTAGCAATCTTAGGGAAGCTGGGCCAGTGAATAAACCCTAGGAGAAAGAACACAGGAAGCTCCATGCGGTAGTTTGGGAGGGGTGAAGCTGAGAGAACTGAGCCTGATCATAGCTACTTAGAGACATACTAATCCCAGTGACTTTCTCTTTTCTGGAGCAGTGCTCAAGGCAGAATCACCATCGGAAAACCACGGTATTCAATGTAGGCATCATTATCACAGGATCTGCAACCAGTCACATCAAACCTGAAGGAGAATGTTCACAGCTTGACAGTACCAAGCCTTTATTTAATGCCCTTTGAATACTAAGAATACCATTCCATCAGCCAGCATGGAAAGAGAATTTGAACAATTTCTTTTTCCCTTCTCAATCTCTTTAGAGACCACCAGGACAAACTGATGAACAACCAAATAGGAAAAGCTATCAAATCAGTCTATCAAATCATTCTATCAAATCATTCTACTCTCTGGGATAATTATTCTCAGTATGTGAACTACAGACCACAAGGGGCCAGAAAGAGTATGCTAAATTATTTCAAATTATAAAAGTTAGCTTTTAAACAAAAACCTATAATTGGAAAATACGTTACAGGTTTACAAAATCCACATACTTATTCCTGACAATACTGAATAACAAATACATTTTAGCATTAAGTTTAGAATATAATTTTAATTAAAATCAACACATTCCATTAGTATTATAGAGTATCATGGTATCATGCAAGAACCTAGAGATATGATAATTATGATCATTAAATCTGAATAAAAAAGTAATAGGATCTTTGTAAGACTAATTGAGACAATGTGTATGAAATATTTTTTTTCTGTGTTTGATACAAGGTACATACTTAATAAATGGGAATTGTCTTTACCATTAATAATAACAAGCTATACTCTCTGCCTATATCTTCTAGGTGTTGTCTTCTAGGTGTTGGCAATGTACTTTTTTTTTTTTTTTTTGAGACGGAGTCTCGCTCTGTCGCCCAGGCTGGAGTGCAGTGGCGCGATCTCGGCTCACTGCAAGCTCCGCCTCCCGGGTTCACGCCATTCTCCTGCCTCAGCCACCCGAGTAGCTGGGACTACAGGCGCCTGCCACCTCGCCCGGCTAGTTTTCGGTATTTTTTTTAGTAGAGACGGGGTTTCACCGTGTTCGCCAGGATGGCCTTGATCTCCTGACCTCGTGATACGCCCGTCTCGGCCTCCCAAAGTGCTGGGATTACAGGCTTGAGCCACCGCGCCCGGCCTGACAGTGTACTTTAAATAATAATACAAATGTTTGGCTTTACAAGTGTAGGAACATAGGAAAAGGGATTTAATTTAATGCAATCAAAGAACTCTGTGATATGCAAGTTTCATTTTTATTCTATTGAGATAAGAGTAGGTAAAACTAGGGAATTTATGTTCCCTCCCCCTGTAATGTCTGCTAATCAGATAAATTAGAAAAGCATCATCATGGAATATTAGAGAACAGGCCTGCAGATTCTTCTAGGAGAATGCCAGATGTGACATTCCTATTTTATTTTAGTCAATTTCAACTGTTTTTATACTTCACTAGATAATAGCATGTGTTAATGTCTCTAATTTGTGATAGTAAATCTTTGGCTACAGCCTATTTCTAATATAGATGCACTAGGCAGGATCATCTGCTTATTTTGAACTTTAAAAAATATTTTCAATGAGTGGATTTGCTGAATATAATTTAATTTGCACATGAAACTTAATGCCTTGCATTACTCTAGTTCATTGATTATGTGTCAGTTGAACTCTGTTTACATTACTTGGTTTATTTGAGGAAAAAAAGCTAAAAATAATTGTAACTTTTCAAATGTGAAAAATTAGCTTTGTCTCAGAGTATACATTGTAACTGTCAACAGTTAGCAAATATATCAATTAATATCCAACATTAGACTCCTTATTAAGACCCTACTTATAGAAAAACTCTACAAAATTCACTAGATTTATAAAAAGTAGTAATTAGTCAGGCATGGTGGTGCATGCCTGTAATCCCAGCTACTCGGGGGGCTGAGGCAGGAGAATCTCTTGAACCAGTGAGGTGGAGGTTGTGGTGAGCTGAGATCAAGCCACTGCTCTCCAGCCTGGGCAACAAGAGCAAAACTCTGTCTCAAAAATAAATGAGTAAATAAATAAATAAAAAGTAGTTCACTATATTGGAAGGTGGAATATATTCAATAATTGTCAATTTTTTTATATAGCAAAATATTCAAAATATCATCATTAGCATGACATTAGGAGGGCATTTTTTAGAAGTTACTGTCTTTTTTTGTTGTTTTTGTAAGTGACAGTAATTTGTCTAACTTCAATGTTAGTGATACTGTAATGGATTTCTGTAATGGATTTTATAATGGACTGCTAAGGCTGTCACCAAACTGTACAGGAAAACAATGAAACAGACAAACCCAACATAAAAACAACAAAATCTCAACTGAAGGGTGTGTCCCAACTGGTATATGTAAACCTCAAATAATATATGCCTCTCCTTAGGATTCTGATTTACCTTTAACACAAATTCCCACCCAATCATCTTCATTGAGTGACTCTGTCTGTAATATATTAAGACATGATTCTGGTGTAGGGCATTTTACACATGAGTAGTTAGGAGGCAAAAGAACGGTTGGGAGAATGGAGAGTTGGTGGGACCATATGACCTTCAGAACTCCGACTTTCAATGAGTCCTGCTAAGAACTCTCATGTACTTATTTACAAATCTGCCATGAAATCACCAAAGTAGTATTTCTTTCATTTCCACTTTAGTAAAACTGGGAAATATGCCTTAAAAGCATGCACAGCTTACTTACATACAGAAATATATAATCAATCTCATTAGATTAACTACAAAATTATAACAAACTTGTTCTAATAATGAAAGTTTTAAAAATAATAGTGCTTTGAGATGAAGCTTTTTTAAAAAGTCCTGATTAATGAGACGTATGGCAAGAAAAATTACTATAATGGTGAATGCTGATTCAGAACCTTATTTTTATTAAGTAGTTTATAGTGAAGGCTGTGACTATTTTTTCTATTTATAGTGGCAGCTCTGGTTAATTACCTTGTAATGTATTGTGACTTTAATGTACCAGTAAACTACTGGAATTTACACCCCTATTCAGTAATAAAATCTGTAAATTGAAGAATGCACATAAAGCCATCACAGCCATAAATTATGGGACCAAATGCCATGTACTATCACATTAGATTTAAAGAACAGAATCTCTCAAATTTGCTCATTAGTATATAAATTCAGTGGCTATTTTGCAACTGCAGAGAGTACAACATTTTACTCAAAGGTATTTTGAGTAACTTGTTACTGTATTTTCCTTTTGATCATTAAGAGCAGGTTAAACATAATTCAAATGAACACTATCAGAAAAGAAACACACTGTGACGATGGTAAACAAATGTAATAATAACACAAAATACTTTTTCCCTAAAAATGTGAGAGTGAAAGTGGAATAAATCAAGGGAATTGAAAGGAGGCAGAATGGTGACCCATGGATTAAAACTAAAACGATTCACAGGTGAGAGGGCAGAAGGGGGTCAGAATGTGATTATCTCTCTCTCTCTCTCTCTCTCTCTCTCTCTCTCTCCATATATATATATACTTTTCAAAATAGAGTTTTAAAACACAATTTCAAAGTTACCAATAATTACTTTATTATCTCAAACTCTCAAAGCACAATCACTATTTCAAAAAGTAAATATCAAGTAATCCAAGATATTTCATATGACAAAAGAATAAAATGGCATAGTATCTGAAGCATTCTGTGTTATTTTTAGATTGAATTCATATTGTTAGGTTGAGTTTCCTCTGCTAATATTTATAACTATGTTAATATATTTTAAATGTTTTTGTTTCATATTGCTAGATTGATGAATAACAGAAAATTAAGTACGATTTTCCTATAGGAATATAGCCAAGTCCATAAACTATAAAAGGAATTAATACATGAAGCAATAATTCCTGAAGCATTAACATATATGTAGACTGGTGAAATTGCTTCAGGAAGAGAAAGAAAAAGATATAGAGAGTCATGGGTGAATGGAGTAAGGGGAACACCTAGAAATGTTGCTCATATTTTCAATACGTATGAAATTACAGCAGAAAAACAGAAGAAAAAAAGGTAAGATGGTTAACTGGTGTTAGTTTATAGGCAATTCAAAGGATATTGCTATATAATCTCACAAAAAAATTACTGGAGATAGAATTTCAATTACTTAAAGAACTTAATTTGTCAGATTATATAAATTCAAATAAAAATCCATAACATTCAAGAGAAACTCGCTCTCCACCTCGTCTCTCTCCCATGTCCCTTGTCAACAGATGAGCAGATAGTTATAGAGATGTATGTACATTTTGCACGTATAATTTGACTGCATATAAATATCAACAATAATGTACAATATACTTTTAAATGATAAATAGAGGTGAGGGGTTATAGTTGAAAGGAAATATTTTATAGCTCCAAGCTAACGATATTATTATACCAACTCTATCCCATTTCCAATATTTGTGTTTAAATATAAGACAGTCTTAAGATAAATGAATACGAGTTTTTGCATTGTTACTTTGGTAATTTGTACAAATCTCTTCTTTATTTGTCTAATCAATCTTATTTTTATTTTGAAAATTGCAGGTCAGGGTCACATGAGCTAGTGATTATAACTGCAATTGGATTGAACAATTAATCACAGAACAATTTAGAAGAGTCTCTAATCTGTGCAAGCAGAGAAATGTATATCATTTCTCTGGTATAGCATGTACCTCCTAAATCGAATAAGAAGTAGAATCTATCAGGACAACCATTTTAAACTAGAGAGCACAATTTGAGGTAGATACCAAGCAGAAATGACTGTTGGATTATGGTTGATATGATTGGGATCTGGGTCCTTGCCAAAATCTCCTATCAAATTGTAATCCCTAATGCTGGAGGTGGGGACGAGTGGGAGATGACTGAATCATGGGGTGAGATTTCTTATGAATATTTTAGCACCATCCCCCTTCAGCCCTGTTTGTGTTACAGCTCCACAGAGATGTCCTCCAGTCCACAGAATGGTAGGTCAACTGATGGCTTGCACCATGCACCTGGAAAAGCTGCAGATGGTCAATACTAGCTCATGAAGGGCTGTGCCCTGCAAAGTCATAGGGTGGAGCTGCCTAAGACCATGGGAACTTGTATCTTGCATCAGTGTGACCCGGATGTGAGACATGGAGGCAAAGGAGATCATTTTGGAACTTTAAGGTGTAATGACTACCCAATTGAATTTTGGACCTGCATGGGGATTGTAACCCCTTCATTTTGGCCAATTTCTTTCATTTGGAATGGCTGTACTTATCTAGTGCCTCTATCCCCATTATATCTAGTAAGTAACTAACTTGTTTTTGAGCTTACAGCCTCATAGGCAGAAGGGACTTGCCTTGTCTCAGATGACAGTTTGGACTGTGGACTTTTGAGTTAATGCTACAATGAATTAAGACTTTGGGGAACTGTTGGAAAGGCGTGATTAGTTGGCTGCATCTCCACCCAAATCTCATCTTGTAGCTGTCATAATTCTCATGTGTTGTGGGAAGGACCTGGTGGGAGATAACTGAATCATGGGTGCAGTTTCCCCCATGTTTTTCTCATGGTAGTGAACAAGTCGCATGAGATCTGATGATTTTATAAGGAGTTTTCCTTTTTGTTTGGCTCTTTTTTTTTTTTTTTTTTGTGATGGAGTCTCGCTCTGTTGCCCAGGCTGGAGTACAGTGGCATGATCTTGGCTCACTGCAAGCTCCGCCTCCTGGGTTCATGCCATTCTTCTGCTTCAGCCTCCCAAGAAGCTGGGACTACAGGCACCTGCCACCACGCCTGGCTAATTTTTTTGTATTTTTATTAGAGATGGAGTTTCACCACATTAGCCAGGATGGCCTTGATCTCCTGACCTCGTGATCCACCCACCTCAGCCTCCCAAAGTGCTGGGATTACAGGTGTGAGCCTCTGCACCTGATCTTGGCTCTTTCATTGTCTCTTGTCTGCCAGCACATACGATATGCCTTTCACCTTCTGCCATGATTGCGAGCCCTCCCTAGCCATGTGGAACTGTGAGTCCATTAAACCTCCTTTCCTTTATAAATTACTCAGTCTCAGGTTTGTCTTTATTAGCAGAGTGAGAATAAACTAATACAGTGAGCAAGGTGGACAGGAGCTTCACTGAGGGACAGAATGGCTCTCAGGAGACCCAAAGTAGGTAGCTTCTCTCCACAGGCAGGTCATCCTGATGAGTGTTCAGCTCTCAGTAGAGAGGAGACTGTTAGTGGGCAACTCCCTTCTACAGGCAGGTCATCCCAACATCTGTTCAAGTATGGCTGAGTCTGGGGTTTTTATGGGCTCAGAAGGGTGGAAGTGCATGCCAACTGGTCCATGGGCAGCCATGGGAGGGCTTGAGAAAAAGGACCATAAGTTCTTACTCCAGGTCACAGATTCCACCCACAACTGGCAGTCCAGCGCCCAGGCTTCAGGCCATCCCTTCCTTGAAAGTGGGGTTTAAATTTCCCTTCCTTGCAAGTGGGGTTTAAACTGGGGACCCAGTCCTTTCAGCCCAAGAACCTGTCTGCCTCCTGCCTTCAACATGCCATCCATGGTGCCCAGGCTTTTCATGCCTAGGGAGGTCTGCAGGCCTGTGCCAAGCTACCCTCAGCCCCTTGAACCTGGGCTTCCATCGCTGAGCTTGTCGGTGTTCAAAGTTTCAGAGAGGGTTGAGGTGGTGGAGGGGGGCTGGGATGTCAGCACCACCCCAAGCACATGCACACCCAGTCGGGATGCAACAGTGACCATGCTCGGCTTCACCTTTGCTCTGAAATTGGGGCAGGCACCAGGAGCAGGGAGAGGACAAGGAGCAGGATCAGTCACTTCTGAGCCTGCAGTGGCAGTGGGGGCTTCCTGGGTCCCTGAGAACTCAGGGATGGCTGGGTCCAGAGCTGCCCGCTAGGAAGCCGAGGCTGCACCTAGGAGTGCAGGGTTCCTGTCCCTTTAACTCGGTAGGGGGCACCTGTTCCTGGCCCCTGCGTGCTCAGCAGAGCATGCAGCCCTAGTGGTGCCTCCCCTGCTGCAGCTGGCATCCCCTCAGCGGCTGCTCCAGACAGGTCACCACCACCATCACTTGGAACTACAAATGGGAGCCACTGCACCTGGCCATTTATTAGCTTCCAAATCCCTTTATCAGTCAGTTTTTTGTCTTGTTTGATTTTACATTGATTTTATTTTTTATATGACTACCTATAGTACTTTATAAATTGTTCTAATTCCTCTTCTTCTTACATTCATGGTCCTTTGAAGTGTGGCTCCTCAGTCAAGGGACATAATCTATTTCTGCTCTCCTAAATTGTAGTTGCTATGTGACTTGCTTTGGCTAATGGGACATTAGCAAACATGACAGTAACATGCTGAATGAAGAGAGAGACCTGTGACCATCACCCTAGAGACATCAGGGCAATTTTCAAAAACATGAGTGAGTCCCCTCCTCTGCAAAACCAACCAGCCTGTTAACTATAAAACATTCAGCCTCAGCTAAGTCAGTAGACATCAACTAACTCTCAAAACTATAATAAATATTTCTTTTTTTTTTTTTTTTTTTTTGAGACGGAGTCTCGCTGTGTCGCCCAGGCTGGAGTGCAGTGGCGCGATCTCGGCTCACTGCAAGCTCCGCCTCCCGGGTTCCCGCCATTCTCCCGCCTCAGCCTCCGAGTAGCTGGGACTACAGGCGCCCGCCACTGCGCCCGGCTAGTTTTTTTTTTTTTTGTATTTTTTAGTAGAGACGGGGTTTCACCGTGTTAGCCAGGAGGGTCTCGATCTCCTGACCTCGTGATCCGCCCGCCTCGGCCTCCCAAAGTGCTGGGATTACAGGCTTGAGCCACCGCGCCCGGCCTATAATAAATATTTCTTAAGTCACTAAGTTTTGGAGTCGATCATTATACTGTCTTATCCATGAACCTAAAGTAGTACTCGTTCTCAAATCATATTGGGATCATGCATGAGGAACTGAATTCTACTGAAGTCACCAACCTCTGTTAGTAGGACTCTATCTTTCAAGTTTAGTAGGAACATTCTACTATGGATTAATGTGTCGTCTAAAGCAATGCATTGATTTATAATTCATATCTATTTCTCATGATGAGCAATCATGTCATAAGCATCCAGCTCAGTCCGCTTGTGATGCTATAACAAAATACCTGAGATGGGATAATTTATAAAGAATGGAAATTTATTTTCTCACAGTTCTGGAGGCTGAGAAGCCCATGATCAGGGGCTGGCAGATTTAGTGTCTGGTGAGGGCTGCTCTCTGTTTCCTGCTGTGTCCTCACATGGCAAAACGCATAAGAGCAAAAAGGACCTACCTAGCTTCTTCCAGTCCTCTTATAAGGTCATTAATCCATTCATTAGGGCAGCACCTTCATGGCACAATCATCTCCTAAAGGTCTACCTCTTAATACTAATACAGTTGTACTGAGGATTACATTTCCATATGAATTTTGGCAGGGATACAAACATTCAAACCACAGTAGCATCCAAGCAGTTAATCAATATAGAAACCTCAGAGGCATTTCTGCCCCTTTCCCTGTATCTATTCATTGAAATGTCATGTCTCTTCAAAATACTTATCAGATCCTCACATTGCCAGGACACACTCCTGATTTCCCCATCATCTTTTATCTGAACTGCTGAAAAGCCCCCTTCTGCCAATCTCTTCTCCAATCAGTTCATCACCTACACTAACATCAGAAATATGTTTCTCATATCTAGAACTGATAATGTTACGATGTAACACCCAACTAACCTGGGGAAAAATAATTTAAAATATTTCATGTTTTTATCCAGGATAAAAACACAAACTCCTTGGTATGGGATACAGAATCCATCACAGTCTGCCTTGTGACATCTCTCTAGTCTTTTCCTCCAGAACTGCTCTCCTTTTACTGTGCATCCAGCACATTTCCTTAAAAATACCTTCACATATTTATGTTTTGTCTCATTTTTCTTCCTTTTCATGGGATTCGCTTATCATTTCTCCTCTCTTTTTCTCTAATAAAGCACAGATGCATCCTTCAGGATCTATGCTGTCACCTTCACTGTCAGTACCTTAGAAATCATTGAGTGAGTTTCCATTATGTGTCAAGCACAGACCCGATGGCTCAGGGAAAAATAATAAATAAGACACTCTGTGCCCTCACAGAGCATACAGATAAGGGAAAGGAACATGTATGCCACAAAATAAAATCCAGTGTCTTAGGTGTGTAATAACTGAGGCAAGCACAGGGGGCATTTGGAAAACTGACACATGCACATATGTCCACCCTATCACACAGTCAGGGAAAACTTAATAGAGAAACTAATACAGAGGAGGGCCTTGAAACGTTGGTGGAAACCTATCAATTAGACAAAAAGGGATAAGAGATTCTCAGGAGAGGAAATAGCCTATACAGAACACATGTTCAGAAATGTCAGACCTAATGAGTTTTAATTTATTAAGTAATTAATACTGTTGAAAACATGAGAAAATATACTGCATTACTTAAAACCAAAAAGTTAAACTTGGAATATTTGGTATTTATAAAATTAAAAGGCATGTCCACATATCAGCTTTGAGAACAAGAAACATTTTGAAAATCATTGATAAATATTTATTTAAAAGCTGGAGGATTAAATTTGTATTTAGATTATGATGCAGTAAATGTTACTTTTAATTTTTATTTTGTATGACTATTTACAAAAATCTTTAACTGAAACAGGTAGCATCAATTTAAAAATACATAATTTTAACATATATTTTAAAAACTAAATGATGTTAATATAAAATGACTTAAGAATAATAAAATATTACTTTTCAGGGGAAAAAATCTATCAATATGATTTAGATTAAGACATCTTAATGTAAAAAAAATTAGAATAGTAGAAAAAGAAGGTCCCAGTAAAAAAGTTATGGTTATCTGGTAATTTCTAAATCTAAATTGGTATTCAACTAGTCCTCCACTAGTTGAATCACTATGAATACTCATTTATTGAAGCCACTGTATTTTGGTTTACAAACATTTCTCAGAGAAATATTTCACATTTTTGTTTATAAATGAGACTTGTTTTATTTCCAGATTACTCGTATACTTCATTTTATCCCTGCTTTTTGAACAGGCACTGTATTACAAAATACATGTGTGCAACCATCATTGCTTTCATCAAAGAATGAGCAGAGTTACTTTTTCTTTAAATAAAGAAAAACTCACCTTTAACAGAGGGTCTTTCTACCTCAGAGTCAAGATGAATTGGTGGAGAAATGTATGAAACTTGTCCATGATGTGCCTGCCCTGTAGACCCAAAAAAAATTGTTAAGAAGACATCATTCGTATGTCTTTTCCCTTTATAAATTGTTTTTATATCACATTATCTTACTCCAAACTCAATTAATAGCCTACATTAAAGAGTGTAGACATATCTGCCCAAACATAAAAACAATGTGTCATCCAAACATCACCCAATTAAAGCAGTGCTTCTCCAACAATCTGAGTTATGTTTCTTCTTTTTTTGTTGTTGTGAAATTACAAATGTGTTATGGAGTGATAACTTTAAAAACACAATAAAAATGAGTTATAAGAAAAAAAAAACTCAAAGCAAAGACATATAAAACAAAAGTCCTTTTTTTTTGTTGTTAGAATAAATAAATATTAAGTGGCATATTTATTTGCTGTAAGTATTTCTTTCTTATTTATTTATTTATTTATTTGTCTATTTATTTTGAGACGGAATCTAGCTCTGTTGCCCAGGCTGGAGTGCAGTGGCGTGATCTCAGCTCACTGCAACCTCCTCCCGGGTTCAAGCAATTCTCCTGCCTCAGCTTCTTGAGTAGCTGGGATTACAGATGCATGCCACCACGCCCAGATAATTTTTTTTTTTTTTTTTTTTTGTAGTAGAGATGGGATTTCATCATGTTGGCCAGGCTGGTCTTGAACTCCTGACCTCGTGATCCACCTGCCTTTGCCTCCCAAAGTGCTGGGATTACAGGCTTCAGCCACTGCGCCCAGCCTGCTGTAAATATTTCTAAACTCTCTCAATTTCTGCACCTACCTCAATGAAGATCAGTAATAAACAGTCTGGAGACTTGCACCCAATGTACAAATAACACTTTGAGAAACATTTATTTAGATCACTTTACAATTATGATTAATTTATATTTTACCTTTAAGATTCACTTCCACTACTTGAATAAAAGAGTGTTCCTATCTGTACTTAATAAAAAAAGACAACCACAATTTAAAAGGGATTAATTCTGTGTTCCTTGCAAAACATTTTATTAGTTAACACACAAATTTGTAATACACTTTCTATTTCATGAGATGAAAGCATTAAAGTGAATTTTAAGGTTAAGATGCTGATTTGAAAAATTGTTAGCTTAAATGTAAAAGAATTCTCTAATTCTCAAAGTAGTCATAGTTTGTATATTGATAATAATAAGCAATTAGGATTTTGAGGCAAGAAAGCATAATTATAGAGTCAGTTCAATTTCTAAAGCTACTTTATATACAGAAGGTTTGAGTGGGAGTGGAGGACCCACTACTTTCTTTCTACAATGGGAATATGCAGTTATATATTTCACACATCTACTATAGCAATTTACAGTGTTGTTAATCTCTTTTCCTAAACAAGGAAAGTTAATGATACATAGATTATGGTAACAGTTGGAGTAACCTTCCCATTTCAAGTAATATTCGACTTGTAATAAACTCTGCTGACTCCTCTTATGAGGCACATTTCAAATAATTAATATGGCTCCCTGTTGATAGTAGCTGCCATTGCTCCCAGCATTTTTCCGGCTAACAGCAGAGACAGTGGAGAGCCTGTAATACACAGAGTCCCTCATAATGGTAACTAAGAATATTGCACATTCACTGGCCATGTTTCAGTGGAATACTAAAAACATTATTATAAAAAGAATAAGACACCAATTGTGTACTGTTAGCAGTCCATGTTCAATACAGTTTATTAAGAACGTCAGATAATCTTAATTATAAAACCACCTCTTGACCTATGTAACATATTGGTTGCAAAGACATTTCTATTCTTCAGGCCCTGTGTCATTACATATAGATTGGTTTGAAACTTTGTAGATCTTGTAAATGCAAATAATACATTGCTTTCTTTATATTGGCTCAAAATAACCTTAGCATATAGAATAATAATGATTTTCTGTTTAATACCGGAACATAGCTTTCATCACCTAAGACAGTAACTACAAAACACGTTCACACATACCTAATCTCCTTTCATCCAACCCCCATCACTATGTACTTTGTTAAAATACGAGCATTTTTAAACCAAAGAATAGTGGCAATAGAGAAAAGGGAAGGTAGCTTGCAAATTAGTTTTGATTATATTTACTCTAGGAAAAATGATACATTTGCATGGAGATTTTATATATATATATATATCATATAGACACACATACATTCATATATGTATCTTAACTAAGCATAATTTACATACCACAAGCACCCATTTAAGGTATACAATTCAATCTTTTTTTTTTTTTTTTGAGACGGAGTCTCGCTCTTTCGCCCAGGCTGGAGTGCAGTGGCCGGATCTCAGCTCACTGCAAGCTCCGCCTCCCAGGTTCCGCCATTCTCCTGCCTCAGTCTCCTAAGTAGCTGGGACTACAGGCGCCCGCCACCTCGCCCGGCTAGTTTTTTGTATTTTTTAGTAGAGACGGGGTTTCACCCTGTTTGCCAGGATGGTCTCGATCTCCTGACCTCGTGATCTGCCCGTCTCGGCCTCCCAAAGTGCTGGGATTACAGGCTTGAGCCACCGCGCCCGGCCTGACAGTTTTTAATATATTCATAGTTATGCAAACACCACGACCAATTTTAGAACATTTTCATCAAAACCAAAAGAAATCCAAAGTTCATTAGCACTCACTCCTCATTTCCTCCCAAGCCATCTCAGCTCTAGGCAGCCACTCATCTACCTTCTGTCTCTGTAGATTTGCCTATTCTGGACTTTTCATATAAATGAAATTATAAAGTATATGTTTGTATATTTTGTGATCAGCTTCTTTTACTCAACATAATTCAAAGAAGCTCATCCACTGTTGTAGCACAAAGCAGTACTTTACTTCTTTTTCCTAAATAATAGTCTATTGCATAGACATACTACATTTAATTTATCCATACATCAATTGATTAACATTTAGAATCATTTCCACTTCTTGATTATTGTGAACAATGCTGCTTTGAGCCCTCATGTGCAAATTTTTATGTGCATTTTTCTTGGATATATTCCCATGAGTGGATCACTGTGTCATATGGTAATGTTATATGTAAACTTCTGAGAAACTGTCAGACTGATTTCCAAAGAGGCTGTACTATCTTACTTTTCGATAACAGGATATAAAGGTCCCAATGACATGGAGACATTTTGAGGGTTTTTTTGTTGTTGTTGTTGTTGCTGCTGTTTGTTTATAAGGTGATAGTATAGTTAAGTCAGCTTTGACCAGATTTTGAAATGATTAATATTATGATGACTGTAAAATCTGGGAAAGGACCAATCTCTCTGAGTATAGAAAGATAAATCAGAGAATTTGAGCCAGAAATTATGTCCTCATTGAGAGGGTAGAAGGAGAAAAATGATCTAACGAACAGAGAAACACACACAAAAAAACTTTTGTTCTGAAATGAAAACGCGGACTCTCCACTGTCAGGTATGCCAGATAAGTAAAAATTTCAAGGGTCTGCTCAATAAAGCCCAGTGTTGTAGCAAAAATCAAAAGGCCGTTATGGACTCTGGAAAAACCTTTATTTTTCTATCTTCAATCTCTTTTTCAACTTTCATTTAATTTCTATTTTATTGAGAAACCCTGTGCAATTTCTACTAAAGTTCAAATAGAAAAAGGACTTGACCAGCATTTGGTAGAGGAAAATGCTCTTCTCTCTTTCTACTGTCAATATTTTCCCTGTACATCTGAGCATAGAAATACTTTATAGAACTATGGAACTAGGACAGAGAAAGACATTTGATAGCTTATATTCCAGAATCCACCTTTTAGACTGAGAAAACTGACATCTTGAGAAGTTGGAGACTTTTTCAAAAGTCAAGTCAAGATGGTGGTTGTCAAGAGTGATGTCAGAGGCCGGTTAGAAAGTGGATGCGCTACAGCTAGCCTGCAGAAAACTGCCAATAATCCTCATCCTCTTACTTCTCAAGCCTCACTTAGAATGGCATTATTTTCAAGGTGTGTGGGGCATAATGCTTCATGTGTGTTGAGACATTAAAAATATTGAGAGCTATTTATTTATGAAAATATGTACATTTTTCCCCATAAGGCTAGGTTTACAAACTAGAGGAGTTTCGTTTAATGGGTAAGATCATGGCTTCAGAAGCAGGAAGTCTGTGTTGTTAGCCAGATTTTGCCACTTATTAATCATATAACCCAACTAGTTAAGTAACTATCAAGTTGCTTCACTTCCATGAGTCTTAGTTTCCTCATTTGTTTAATGAGGATTATAACAGCACTGACCCCATAGAGGCGTTCTGAAGATTAGATGAATTTATACATAGGTAGTAATTAAAACAGTGCTTAGTACACTGAAAAGTACTTACTAATTTTTAGCTATTATTATTACTAGAAGTTTGTTCTTTTGTTCATTAATTCATGAGGCACAGGTGCCTTTCTAGGTGTTTGGCATATATACAACACCATAATAAATGAGAGTCCATATTCTTATGTAGAGTGAAAAGAAAGCAAGCAGTAAACATAATAAATACATGAATTATATCATATGTGCAAGATGCTAAGGACAATGGGAGCAACCTAGGTTAAAGGGTATCTAGAGTGGGACGAGCAGTTAGTAATTTTCAATAGGGTGCTCAAGGAAGACCTAATTTAATTTCCATGAACAGCACTTACAGAGTTTAAGAGATGACAAGAGGTAATATCTGACTTTTATGAGAAACTCTAAAAGGATAAATGCACAAACAAAGGCTCAAACCTAATTTTAATAAGTAAGACTTAGAGAACTAAATATGCTGCTATCAGATGCTTTTCCTCTAACCCATTTATTTCAAATTCTTTGCATATTTATATAAATATTAATACTGTCACCACTGACCAATGGATAAAAGAAGGTATCAATAAACCATGAAGATATGCAATTGGGAAAATAACCACAACTTTCTTCTAAAAGTAAAACCACATTTTACTAGCATAAAATCCCCATTGATTTCTACAGTTATACCATTTTTCAACTCAACTTTTCACCATTTTCTAGATAGTACTGTAGACAAGTTTAATAGTTGATGGTCCTCCAGGCAGATTTTATGCCTTTTTTGTCGTTGTTGTTTGCTTTACATTTTTCAACTGTTGATCGTGATTATTTTACTCTAGAGATATGACAGTCCTGCTCTTTAAAGACAATAAAATGGATGCCACATTTTTACTCCTGAGGTTTTTAATAATATTGTCATTTTGCTTTTATAACATTTTGGATGTCAGTAAGTTACATCTTTCTGCTCTACTACAATAATAAGTCCACGTGAGGAAGAGGGAACCCACACCATACTACATTTAAAAATGGCATTTGGGATTTTTTCTAAGTTTTTAAAACACTCTGAAAGTAGCTCTGATCCTCCAAAAGAAAAAAAAAAAAAAAAAAAGAAAAAGTCTGATTTCCTGTTGGAAATAATCTCTACTGCTGAAACAAAACAAAACAAAACATAGGTCAATGTGTTGTTTGTGCTGATGGAAAATTGGACATGCCTAGCATTATAACAGCTTGAATTTTTTTTTTTTTTTCTTCAAGTCCCACTCTGACTATACCCATCTGCATTTGTAAAGTCGGCTCTCAGGAGATGATGTAAACACCAATCAAAAGTCATCATCAACCAAAAACTGTGTAAAGTCAATTTGATATCTATCCTTTTATTCTGGTTTCTTTTTTTTTTCCTCCTTCATCTTAATAATCCTACAGATTTGCAGTGAATTTAGTAAAGTATGAGGTATCAGAGAAACAACTACATGCTTGATTTATCCTGGACATAAAGTCACTGATGGAGGTGCAAAGGTTACTGATGGGCCTCTCCCTAGTGGATATTACTTGCTGCACAGAAAACATGGAGTAATTTGAAGCCAGGTAACTTTGTGTTTATCTGTGTATTTCATTCGGCACCCGCTCCCACTCTGTGGTCGGTATTAAGGATACCATATGAACAAGATAACACTATTCCTCTACTGAGAGATTTCAGTCTAGGTGCAGGACTAAGCAATTACAGGAAAGTCTGATATGTACCTTGATAGAGGAGAGAGAGAAGAGCATAGCAGTGGCACCTAACTGAGGTAAGTAATGGACAATCAGTACCTGGAGAAAGCTGAGATCTGAGGGAAGAGCACGTCGTAGTCCAGTGAAAGATTGAGGCAGTGTATGGGGGACAGGAGCAACATTTTGAGTGGATGTCTACAGATCATAGGAGTGAGAGATAAGGGACAAGGACCCACATGCCAAAAAGATGACTAAGAAAGAATTAAAACTTCAGATATGTACTCATAAAAAAAAAAAAAAAAGTACATGCTTATCACCCAGCTTTAATAATCAATTCTGGGCTATATTGTTTCATCTTCTTCCTATGATGCTTTCCCCATCCCAGAATATTCTGAAGCAAATCCAGGACATATAAGTTCATCTATAAATTATTTGAAAATGCATCTGTAAAACACAGGGGCTTCTTTTTTTTTTTTTTTTTTTTTTTTTTTTTTTTTTTGAGACTGAGTCTCACTCTGTCGCCCAGGCTGGAGTGCAGTGGCACAACTGGGCTCACTGCAACCTTCACCTCCCAGGTTCATGTCATTCTCCTGCCTCAGCCTCCCGAGTAGCTGGGACTACAGACACACACCACCACGCCCAGTTAATTTTTGTATTTTTAGTAGAGATAGGGTTTCACTATGTTGGTCAGGCTGGTCTCGAACTCCCGTCCTCTTAATCTGCCCGCCTTGGCCTCCCAAAGTGCTGGGATTAAAGGCATGAGCCACCACACCCGGCCTAGGGGCTTCTTTATACCATTATGATACCTACAAATTAAGAAATACATTTTGAAAATGAATTTAGTGTGAAATTTAATATAGCAATTTTTAGGAAGAAATCAACTAATCTGAAAGGGATGAAAATCTTTCAGCTTGCAGAACATCACTTGGTCCTAGTGTTGAAACTACATTGTAGCAGGATGAACTGCAGACAAAACTCCCCAGACACTGAGTTAAAGAAGGAAGAGGTTTATTCAGCCGGGAGCATTGGCAAGTCTCCTGTTTCAAGAGCCGAGCTGCTGGAGTGAGCAATTCCTGTCCCTTCTAAGGGCTCACAACTCTAAGGGGGTGTGTGTGAGAGGGTCGTAATTGATAGAGTAAGCAGGGGGTACGTGACTGGGGGCTGCATGCACCGGTAATCAGAACAAAACAGAACAGGACAGGGATTTTTACAATGACTTTCCATACAATGTCTAGAATCTACAGATAACATAACCCGTTAGGTCAGGGGTCGATCTTTAACTACCAGGCTTAGGTCAGGCAGGCCCAGGCCTGGTTTCAGGTCTGGTTCCTTGGTTTTGGGTCTGGTTCTTAGGTGCCGGGCTACCTGCCTTTAGTTTAACTTCTCTTTCTTTTTCTGATTATAAAACAATATAAAACAATCTGAGAGAATCTGTCTCACTTCTCTCACACTGGAGTGAGAAATGCTTTCAATTTATGATAAATTTCAACTACTCACAGATACATAGGGAAATCTATTTTATAAAACTATACAGATGCCTTTCTTTCTTTCATAAACATGAAAAATAGACTTGGCAGTTAAATGACAAATGTTAATTTTGAAAGCACCACTAAAAAATACATTCTATGAAGTCTCAAAGATCTATTGTAGCAAGCATTACTACAAAAAAATTTAAAAAAAAGAAAATTAAAATAAAAATAGAGCAATTAATTTTTGCAAAGATTGAGCAAAATAACACCTCAACACAAATAACAGCAAAAGAGAAAAAAAATGTGAATGAGCTTTCACTGATTCCCTCATTACTAAATTATTCATTTGGACAATATGCAATGTGTGCCTACTATGTGATTGATACTAAGTACTGAAAATAAACTGGTGAACCCTTAACTATTGAAACTTATAATCAAAAATATTAAATGATTGATTTCAATTGAGAAATACATTTTCTAAAGGAAAGGAAACCCAATCCATATGGGTGTGACTCACAGTAGGTGTTTAAAAATGCTTATTTTTTATTACTTCTTGTTTATAAGAAAGACAAAAATAATCTTGATAACTGAGAAGTAAAATCTCTTTGGGGTGACTCAGGAAAGACTGGTAGAGGAACAAACCCAAAGCAGACACTGTGACTATAAAAGACAAAATTATCTATCACATTTATACTCGCAATTCTCTTGTGATATTTGAAAATATGATTCATCATATTATATAGTACTTTTGAAAAAAGAGAAAAAGATGAGGCATTTCCTGTGACTTTTTATTTATGCCAAAATGTAGATACAGGGCATAATTTATGAATTTCGTGAATCTGTATTTTTACTTATAAATCAATTCACCTGTCAAAACTTTATATTAAAAGAAAATACCAATTATTTAACCCTTTTCAACATGCAGCCTAAATAACAAATTTCAAGAAAACAAAAATGATGACACTGGCTCTATACTCAAATTCTGTTAGGAAAATTTATTTAATACTTATAATTTTGTATGCTCCAGGTATTGTATATTAAATAAAACAATACTAATAGCAAATATGTTTATAATGTATGTATTACATACAAATATTTGCTATTTATATTAGCAGATATGTGTAATATAACTTACATATTTTATTTATATACACTATATATCTTTTGTTTATATAGAAATATAAATACACACAAACATACACACACACAACTTGGCTATCCACAAATTCTTCTAGAATTTCTAAAATATTTTAACATTCGCTATATTTTTAAAGACAATGAAACCAAAACATCCTTTGCCTTTTCTAACCTCCCTTTATTGGAAGAGTAACCTAAATGAAAACATTCAGTGATGACTAAATAGGATGAATCGGATATAAAACTCCACGAGGGTTGGAAGTATCAACTGCAGCTCCTATGTGTTCTCTGTCATCCTAGGACCTACTAGAATGTCTTAGACATCGTAAGAGCTCAATGTATTCCTGGTGAAAACACATATGAATGACATAAAAAAAAGTAAGGCAAATGTTAAAATTGCTATATTCCAAATCATAAACAAGAGAAACATTGAAATTCTGGGAAAATTCCAAAAGTTAAAACAAATTCACACTACAACTAATTCTGTTTAATTGAGAAGTATTGCAAATTTGATAACCATGTTAACTCTCAGTCTACCCATTTTCTAGCAGAAAACATTCATGGAGTTCTTAAAAAGGTCTCTACCAAATGAAGGATATAACAATTCACCAAATAGTGATTTTAACCCAATGCCCTTATGTAAAGTAGCTATTTAAACATACTCTCCTAACGTACTTTTCTCAGTTTTATTTTTCCAAAATAACGTAATTGTTAGGTAGGGGGCAATTGTATCATTATAGTAAACTATAATAAGAAAAACTTGGATTAATTGGCACCATATTTCTATCATTCATCTATTTAACAGAACTGAAAATAGTTGCTGGTATAAAGAAAATATTGAAATTATGTGTTCAGGATAAAGGGTTATGGTGCTAGAAAAATAATATTAGAATTATTTCAAAGGAGAACTAGCAGGAGAAAATTTGCCTCTAGAACCACAGAAGCAAACAGCGAAACCATAAACCAGGGAAGTCACAACAAAGTTTGTTCCCTAGAGGACAGATTCAGGAAGTTGGCCTGCTGTGCTTATGTTTTTAAAGTTCTGTTTTAAATCCTATCTTGGCATGCTAAGAAAAACATAATGTGGTAAATTTTCTTTTCCTCCCTGCTGATAGATCAGAAAACATTCAGTAGCACTAACTCAAAAAGCAGAATAAGAAAGCATGTTAAAGGCACAGGCAACAGACCAGGCACGGTGGCTCAGGCCTGTAATTCCAGCACTTTGGGAGGCCAAGGAGGGCGGATCATGAGGTCAGGAGATCAAAACACAGTGAAACCTCGTCTCTACTAAAAATACAAAAAATTAGCCGGGCATGGTGGCATGAGCCTGTAGTCCCTGCTACTAGGGAGGCTGAGGCAGGAGAATTGCTTGATTCTGGGAGGTGGAGGTTGCAGCGAGCCGAGATCGCGCCACTGCACTCCAGCCTGGGTGACAGAATGAGACTCCGTCTCGAAAAAATAAAATAAAATAAAATAAAATAAAACAAAATAAAATAAAATAATGAAAAAATAAAAGGCACAGGAAACAAAGTTCATAGGTGGATTGCAACAAAATGCTAACACCTCTCCCCAACCCCTCCCCGCAAGGAAGGCTCTAAGATACAAAATGTAGTAGCCAGAATTTGACTGAAAAAATGTTATCAATGATGAAATATGATAATATAGATCTCAAAGTAAAAGCTATTTATCATGTATTACTCTCAAATAATGGCCAATAGGCATTCTTCATATCAGCTCTTGAGTCAGTAGACCTTAAAGAAGGCAGATCTATATGGGAATTAGAATGAGGTCTTTCAATACCAGAGTCATAATAAACTAAGTGTAGCTCAACTTAGCTGAGAGAAGACTGAAAAATTTTTAATATGTCCATTACAGCTCCAGTGTTCAGAGTTCTTTACACCTATAATGATAAGGTTAAGCAAACTGATGAAGAATCAGAGAAGGAGGTTTTTAGCAGAATATCTATAAACACATGTGTGTCCAATTAACTGTTCTTATAAAGAAAAGAGACAAGGAGACTCTTATTTTCCTTATAATCAGTTCAGAATCTCCTCTTCCTTTTCATCAATCCAAGTGATCTGTGAGAAGATCTGCCAGGAAGATGGCCCAGTAGGACTTGACAGCATGTCAGTTAGCTGATTGAGATCAATATATGCCCCCAAAGACCCGAATGCAGGAAGTTCCTTGCAAAGGTATTACAAGGCTTATAAAAATGGGATCAGAATGACCTAAGTATAAAGAGACCAGATTGGCACATGAGAAATTAAAAAATATGGATATTCTCCCAGGATGATGACAGTGAGTTTTACCACCTAATTCTTTTAAAGATAATTTAAAATGTATCATTGTATAGAATATAACTGCCTGTAGTGAAATTTTGACAACTCCCCTCTGTGTGCTAAAATGCTGTCACCTGAGAAATTTGAATTCTTTTTGCAAATTGTTCATTTTTGACAGATTTATCCTACTTTTATGTCTGTAGCATTAATCAAAGGAATTTGGAAAAGTTAAAATTTAGCTTTACACTCAAAGAATAGGAGGCATTATTAGCATAATTTGGGGGTACTAGGTATTTATATTACAGTTGTCTATAAAAAGTAAAAATTGTCATAGAAGTGAAAATATTTATAAAGTAACAGTACAGAGCTAGATTGATTTTAAGATACTGTGTATTAGATTTAGTAGAAATATCATTTCATAGTTGTAACATATTTAATAGTTTTATGTTTTCTTCTTTAACAGATATCTTAATATTTCTAAAACTGTCATTCCATTTCATTATTTCAACTTAATGTAGGATTAAATGAATCACTTGGTTCCTATTATATTTCCATTTTGGTTTCCTTTACTATAGAAAAAATATTATGACATTTCAAGGTAACTCTTACTAAAACAAAGAAAGAGAGAGTGAGTGAATGAGTGAGAAAGACGTCATAGTGAAAGGCAAATACAGCTCTATGTCATAGACGAATAGAGCTTTCTCTCATATCACAGACTCCAAGATTAAATATTCGGAAAATGTATATATTAAATCAGACCTGTTTACCTAACAACATGCACCAAGTAATACTCATTAAAGTTCTGGAGAACACTTGAAATGGGGAAAGGTGGAAGAGGTGACTTTAATAGAATACAAAAATTCATAGTTTAGAATTTCAATATTAGCTTCAAATAAGGTTCAAATAATTTTTTCACATAACTCCTGTATGAAAAATCAAGCACAATCAATTTCAGATAATTTACTTTATGCTTAAACACACAAAAAAAACTTTGTCCATTTAAATGTTCACTGGGCTATGTACTATCATTGGGGAGTTTTCACAGTTTTTGTTTAATTTGAATGTTTTTTTTTTTTTTTTTTGAGGTGGAGTCTCGCTCTGTCGCCCGGACTGGAGTGCAGTGGCCAGATCTCAGCTCACTGCAAGCTCCGCCTCCCGGGTTTTCGCCATTCTCCTGCCTCAGCCTCCGGAGTAGCTGGGACTACAGGCGCCCGCCACCTCGCCCGGCTAGTTTTTGTATTTTTAGTAGAGACGGGGTTTCACCGTGTTAGCCAGGATGGTCTTGATCTCCTGACCTCGTGATCCGCCCGTCTCGGCCTCCCAAAGCGCTGGGATTACAGGCTTGAGCCACCGCGCCCGGCCTTAATTTGAGTGTTTTAAAGATTCTCACTGATACCACTAGCAAATAGAAATAAAAATGTAAAGGAGAAAATTCTGCATATTACAGTCTTATTTTTTTTTCCTTCAAGGAAACTGTATCTGATAGATATATTAGCTTGCCTCATGTGGGATTAGAAGTGGTAATTCTTATTCATAAAGGATTTTTCTTTTAAAAATTATATTTTGGGGAAACAAACAAAGTAGCAATAAAAATGACACCAAGGACGTTTTTATAAAAAACAAAACACCTCTACTAGAGTAGATTTAGATAATTTTTTTATTGTGTCATAAAATTACATGCCTAATGCATCCCTTGTTTCCAGATACTATATACCATTCAATATTAATCCTGCTCAGTTTAAATTGTTTGGGGAAGGACTTACTCTCTACAGTATCTCTAAAATCAGAGCGGTGAATCCATTACCCGGGTTTGGCCATTCAGAGGGTTTTAAAAAGTATGTCAGAAGGCACAATCAGATTGTTCCCTGATGACCAATGAGTAGTGCTCATAGAGAGAAGGAACACTACTTCTACAAGAATATGAGCTCTATGAAAAATCAGGTTTGAAGATGCCCATGGTCATCTTGTTGACATCTGGAAGAAATCTATCTGAGAAAGGAGCCAATCATACAGAAGCAAGCAAAATTACAGTGATGGTGTGAGACAAAGGCTTTATAGCAGAATATGAACTTTTTAGGTCTGAAGCAAGCCTCATTCTTTGAAAACCCAATTACTGGAGAGATTAAGTTCTTATTTTAGTTTTGGCGAATTTGAGTTGGGTTCTCTCACTTTCTTTTTTTTTTTTTTTTTTGAGACGGAGTCTTGCTCTGCCACCCAGGCTGGAGTGCAGTGGCCGGATCTCAGCTCACTGCAAGCTCCGCCTCCTGGGTTTACGCCATTCTCCTGCCTCAGCCTCCCGAGTAGCTGGGACTACAGGCGCCCGCCTCGTCGCCCGGCTAGTTTTTTGTATTTTTAAGTAGAGACAGGGTTTCACCGTATTAGCCAGGATGGTCTCGATCTCCTGACCTCGTGATCCGCCCGTCTCGGCCTCCCAAAGTGCTGGGATTACAGGCTTGAGCCACCGCGCCCGGCCTCTCTCACTTTCAAACAAAAGCAACTTCACTTATATTGTGTGTGCAGACGTGCATATGTGTCTGGAAAGCAGAAGTGTTTTCTTCCTTTAATAAGTTTATCAACTCTTTTTCTTTGGCCATATAAAAGTTTACTTTCACAGTTTCGACTCAACTAATTCAGCCACATATAATTCAATGGACACATCTTAATATTCTGCTTTGAGAATGAGAATATTCAGAGGGCTAGCATACAATCATTTCAAAATTATTCATTATCAGTGCTCTCCAAGTGCTCATTCATTGATAAAGGGGAGACAACTTGGAAATTTCAGACAGAAATATCTGCAAATAAAAAAATAAACATGGTAAATCACTTCACATGCTAGTGAGACAGAAACACTCATGTATATTTTACATATATTCGGAGAACATGAAATTAATAAAGCATTAAGGAGCATATTCATTACTGAAAATTATTAAAATTATTTCAAAATCCAAAATGTTGAGGTGCTGTTGTGTCTTGATAATATACTTTCGGGACATTAGGCATGAGTGAAAACCCTTAAATCCTACTGTAAACAAGTTATATTATGGAATGCTGGACTTGATACTATATCCTCTTTTGGTATAGAAGGAGTAATTGATGACTTATAGCATGAGGCGTCACAATATCCCTCATTTTTTTCTTTTTGTATTTCATTGCTAAATGATTTAAAATGTCACAGTTCAAAGTTCTACTTGTAACAAGAAACTATGGTTTCAAAGAAGCAATGCAGATTATTTCAGTTTATGCTACTACAGAACACTTCACCATCTTGACATGAATGTGAGAGTCTATTTTTTAAAAACAGGCTGAACAATAGAGTTTATGTCCACTCTTAATTTAATTAAAAACCTGTTTCACGTCATGCCATATAAAAATTATTGTTTCCTATCATCAACATTTTATGTCAGGTGCTGGAGCTGTCCTCAAATAGCCTTGATGTTCTAAGAATTGTTCCTAGAAATGTCATTAATATCTCAAGAAAAAAATCACATAAACCTACCAAAGGCCATTATTCATTGCTTCTACCTTCATGATGGCTTTATCAAGATGGCTTTACCAAGTACCAATCACTAACCTTATTTCTGGGAAAAGCATATTTTCAGGTAGATTATCTTTACAGAAAAGCCATGATGTTTTCACCCACAGGTGTAAACTGGAAAAGCAATGCTGAATACTAATGTACTGAACCACCTGCCACTGAATATTTGAGGAGATGCTGTACTTAGGAAGATATGCAGCTAGTAGACCTTCTCAATGATCTTTTCAACCTCATTAAATTGCAGTTAACTGTGTAGACAGCAGACTTGTTTATATACACCAGGTACAAAGATCAATACTGAAATTGGCTGAAGAAGTTCCACAAAAGCCATTTGTCCTATCTGCTATAATGTGTGACTTTAAAGAAAAAAAATTAAATTGTAATTCTAGAACATTGTCATCACATCATCCTGACGATATTACACACAAAAAGGGATCATTTTCATGATAATCTTTTTAGAATTATGCCTGATGTTCTGTAATTGATTCTGATACCGAGAAGGCTTTAGAGGAATTTAGTCTGAATCTACCTGTTCAGGATAACCCATTAAAAGAAACTCCCTTATTAGAAAAAGACCAGAAATGTCTAACAAGTATCTTCAGTGATTTTCTAGAATAATTCTAGGGGAGCTTCCCTACCAAAACAACTTGGCAGACATTAACTTTTTTAAGACAGCACTTGCACTGAGGTTAGGAACATGGTTGACAGTATCGTTGTCTAAATGCCACTCTGCTTTTTATCAAGAAACAGTTAACCTAACAGAAGATGGTACAGACTAGAATGGACCCTCTACAATAGACTCATGAAAATTATTAGCTAATGGATTGTGCCAAGTTTTCTCAGTGTTCAAAGTGTCACTCAATGCTCCACAACAGCAGTCATTCCTCCTGAATTTCATGACGATAACTCAGGTTCTGCCTTAACTGTACTATTCGGAGAATTTTAAAAATATTATATATGTATATATTCATAGCTATATTTGTATATCTGTATCTATATATCTCATATATACAATATATACATACATTATTTTTCCTGTTTCTGTTTTATTTCTTTGCTCATTGTTACAGATGGTTAAGAAGGTTTCTTTTTGCTAGACCTTACAAGGCTAAGCTAAGTAAATTTTACTAATTCTAATCAAAGTCACATGTCCCAGTACACAAGAGATTCAATGGTAAGGCAGGGTCATGCCATGGCATTGAACACAGGTTCGAGAGATGCAAAACCTGTGTACTAATTTTAGTTACATAACCCGTGAAGTCTGTGGCCTGGATATATTAATCTCTTAGCTTCAGTTTCTTCATCTATAAAAGCAAACAATCCCTTTTCATAGGATTGTGGTGAGGATTTTTTTCTAAAATCATATATATGAAGCAGAGTATTTGTCACATAATAAGCACCCAAATGTTGAACTATTGTCATCATCATTGCCTGTATCATCGCTGTGTCACAGTTGCTACCTCTGAGACAAACAAGATAATACTAGTATGGTTAATCAAATCCCTTCTGAGACATAGGGTACTTTAGCTTGGTGAATAAGAAGCTGGTATTTAAAGAGCATATTGTTGCCTGAAGTTCAAAACACTATCTTAAACTGAGGTACTCTGGGCAAGTTGGTTAGCCTCTTGGGGGTTCTTTATCCTTATCTGTAACATAGGGCTATTGATAGATATTTCATAGAGTAGGGGTCAGCAAACCATGGTCTGCATTCAAAAGCTGGCCATGGCCTGAGTATGTGTGGTCTGTCATAGAAGAATGCTTCCTCTATTTTTAAAAGTTTAGAAGAAAAAAAATTCAGAAGTAGTTATAGAAAGAAAAAGGAGGAGGAGCAGCTACAGCAGAAGTACTTCCAACACTAGTAGCAATAGGGATCATATGTAGCCTGCAAAACCTAAACTATTGACTGTCTGGTCTTTTACAGAAGAAGTTTGCTAGTCCATGTCATATAATCATTGTGAATAGTAAAGGCACTAATATGTGAAATATACTAAGCAGATAACCTGGCATAATTGAAGTTATTGTAGTTATCATTCTTGCTACTAAACTTTTCAGCATTCCCCTAAAGACCATAGTAAAGGATGCACCATGAAAAATTATTTTGGACCACATTTAACTGCTGATAATAGATATTTATATATATATATATCTCAAGTATATATGTTATATATAAATATATATATTATATAAAATATCCTAAACTCATTAGAAAAAGCCTTCTGAAAAGAGTTCTAGCCAGGTGCCAAGGCTCACAACTATAATCCCAGCACTTTGGGAGGCTGAGGCTGGTGGATCACTTGAGGTCAGGCATTCAAGACCAGTCTGGCCATGGTGAGACCCCATCTCTACTAAAACCACAAAAACATAGCTGTGCATAGTGGTATGCATCTGTAATCCCAGCCACTTGGGAGGCTAACGCAGGAGAATCCCTGGAACCCAGGAGGCGGAGGTTGCAGTGAGCCAAGATCGTGCCACTGCACTCCAGCCTGGGCAATAGAGCAAGACTCTGTCTCAAAAATAAATAAATAAATAAATAAATAAATAAATAAATAAACAAACAAACAAATAAAAGAGTTCTACTTTCCTTGGTTCAAAAAATATGTTAAATATGGCAGAGGAAGATGTACAATATTATCTTTGCTAATAATCATTTGGCAAAAACAGTTTAGATGATTTTGTATCATGTATCTGCATTTAATGGCAGTCAGTCCTACAACAAAGATTTCCATTTCAGAAACATATGTGTATGTAAATGTAGGCACACACACAGCTACACATGTACATATACAGAGAGGAAAGAATCATAGGTTTTGCTTTGTGTGTACCTACCATGTGCTCAATTTTATCACAAGCAGCAGTCACAAACTATGGGACTCGGAAATTAATTTCCAATGCGGTTTAATGTGATTTTTAGCTCTGACAAGTTTTTAAAGCTAGAAATTGTTGATTGTTATCCCTTGCTATTTTATTACTAATAAGTACAACACAAGACAATAGTATAAAAGTTAGTAAAAATTGTTTCAGAAAATGCATTTTACCCTATTTGCCCATAAGGTGCATAGGTGGCAATGAAACATAATTGAATAATAAAGATCAAGATACCTTTTCTAAATATCATGACATCATCCTCACCCTTCTATTTGCCAAATGTTCTAGAAGGCTATGCCCTATCATATTAATAGATGGATGTGATCCAGCGAATTTTGTAAAGTCACAAAGCCCGTAAGAGATGACTGTGAAAATAAAATAGCTAACAAGTACGACAATACATTAATTATTTAACATTAATACTTTGACATTAATTATTTAACATTAATAATAACATAGATCCTGATACACAAGTTGAACATGAAGGAGAAAATTAACCCATCCATTAAGAATTGGGAATTCACTGACGTGATAGTGAAACTTAATCTATGTGGTGTTGGGTTTTTTTCTCTAATAGTGTGAATATTTGGAATAAACATGCAGATTTTTTCTTGGTTTATCATTTGGCTTGTGTAAAAAATAAACTGTTATAAAAGGTAACATGATAATGAGGAAGAGGATAATGATCACACTGATGATATTTATTGAATATTTAATTCTGCTAAACTTTCTGTGAACTATTTTATAATCTCACTTTCTATCCTCACACAAATCAATGAGGTAGTTGCTATAGTTCATTCTACTTTATTAGAGAGGAAACCAAGTCTCAGTTTAAATTATGTTTTATTTTTGCTCCATACTCTGCCTCAAATTTGTGTTAAGTTAGAAAGAAAATATGATCCCCAAATTAATACCCAGGATCCTTTAGAAACACCTTTTTGTAGGGTACTTAATTCCAATATTTGTTTAAAATTAAACAACTGATACTTTGAAACATTAGTCTTCATGCATAATAAATTGTGACTATCCTTCTAAGACACCAGAGTTGTAACCAAAACTCTGATTTTCCTATGTTTTAATTTACCTTGCTTAAATTCTCTGTAGACACAAAGCTTTTGAAGAACTGAGAGAAGGAAAGTCTCTAATTTCATTTGATTTGGCCATGTAAGGATAAAAGGCAAGGGCTTCTGAGAAATCTCTTCAGTTCTTCGGAGAAGTAAAGGAGTGCTATGCCTGAGAAGCAAAGGCAAAGCCAAATTGACAGGACAGGAAAGAAAGGGAAGGCTGTGAATGCTGAACTTTAGAAATGCTAAAGATAAGGGGAAAACAATTCCACCACAAAATCACATGGTTCAATTACCAAAACTCCAAATACAGAAGGGGTACTAACTGCTCCATGCTGAAATACTTCTTTGTATCTTTTGTATCCTTTTGTATTTTGTTTTCTTTTGAAATATCTATCTACTCCTTTACAATTAGATTCACTAATGTTTAAACAACTCTAAAGAAAAATTCAAGAGCATATCTGGTAAGTAAACAATTGCTTATAAAAATTATAACAACAGCAAATACCCAAAAATAGAGGCTATCCAGAGTTAGCATGAAAAAAACTCAAGCAAAAGAGTAAAGCCATTTTCAAAGTCATGATAGATTTAATCATGTGTTGTTATTAGAACAGGCATCTTGTCTTTTGTGAAGTCATCAACAAATATTTATTGAATCCAAATAATATATACAGCCAGTGATTCTCCAACCCTATCCCCTCAGAATCTACCTTCAGGGCATTGTCAAATTTCATAAAAGCTCTGACTTCAGTTTCTGATTTGGTTAATTTATCTTTGATCTAGAGAGCCCCACCTTTTCTAATCTCCACCAAGACTTACTATAGTTAAGAGGCAAAGACACTGATGACAGAAAGAAGTCCAACAGATATGCTGGGGTGGAAAAAAGCTGAGTCTTTTCTGTGGAGGAATTATGATGAAGATTCGAAAAGATTAAGGCCTAGATCCTTCCCTAAGAGACATCATTCTAATAGAGACAGCAGAGAGGTGGCAGCATGTGCAGGAGGTCATTTGCATGTCACAGCACAGGGAACACAAGCAGTCCATTGTGTTGGGATGCAAACTACAATGTATAAGAAGTAGGATATGGGCTAGGCATGGTGGTGGCTCAGGCTTGTAATCCCAGCACTTTGGGAAGCCAAGGCAGGTGGATCACGAAGTCAGGAGTTCGAGACCAGCCCGGCCAAGATAGTGAAACCTTGTCTCTACTAAAAATACAAAAATTAGCTGGGTATGGTGATGGATGCCTGTAATCCCAGCTACTCGGGAGGCTGAGGCAGGAGAATCACGTGAACCCAGTGGGCAAAGGTTGCAGTGAGCTGAGATCACGCCACTGCACTCCAGCCTGTCTCCAAAAACAAAAATAAGCAGGATATGATGCAAGAAATGCAAGCAGGATCAGATTATGCTTGTATTTGCCAACATGGTTGATGAATAATCTATTTGGGGAAGTGAAATAAAAAATTTCTCATTTTATTTTTTAAGAACAGTAGTTGCTTTGAGTTTCTCAATAAAGTACACAGACTTGTATACAATAGTGAAAGCCCCCATGAACAGCTGAAAAGTATTCATTTGCAGATGGTAGTTGAAAAGCTGGAAACGTGACTCATTTTCTTTATGTTTATATATTTTATTTCACAACTTGTACAATATATACTCCCTAGACATAGTTAAATGGAAATGAGTTCAAATGATTCGCTCAAGATCACATATGAACTGAAAAGAATACAATGCAAGATTTGAATCAGTAGTTGCTGTCTAATCATTCTTGAGGTGTTCTTTTTAAATTTAGGTTGAGGCCCGCACAGTGGCGCACACCTGTAATTCCAGCCCTTTGGGAGGATCACTTGAGGCCAAGAGTTCAAGAACAGCATAGCAACATGTTGAGACCTTGCCTCTACACACAAAAATAAATATTAGCTGGACACAGTGGATTGTGCCTGTAGTCCCAGTAATTCAAGAGGCTGAGATGGGAGAATTGTTTGAGCCTAGGAGTTCGAGGTTGCAGTGAGCTATAATCATGCTACTGCACTCCAGTCTGGGCAACAGAACCAGACCCCGTCTCTAAAAAATAAATACATAAATTTAAGTTGAGCACAAAACTGATATTTTTCCATTTTTTAGAGAATAGTTATTATTGTTCTACTTGATAGGCAGAAAGATCCTATGAATAGCTCTTCAATTTCTCAGTAGTCTGACATAAAATTATTCATGTAAAGTGCATTTATTGCATAGGAATTTTCTGAATTGCTTAGGCATGAAAAGAGGTTGAGATAAGAAGTTATTCATGTAGAAATAATTGTGAAAGCAATGACAATAAGTAACTTTCCTTAAAATAATTCACAGTTAAGAGCTATGCTCAGAATTGTCATTAGCTCACAAACAAACGAGAGAAAACTGAAGAAGCCACCACCTAATGGTTTACCTCATTTAGACTTAAAACTTACAAATGAGTTAGTGCCTCTTACAACACTGCTACCTTATTCTTTAAGTCAGTCAATCATTACCAAGTACATTCTGAGTTCCTCTTCATGAAGAATATCTCCACAGGCAAGTGAACAATCACTTATTTTTCCTTTCCAGGAATCTCAATAACAGAATGCTTTTATTTGTTTAAAATGGGAAGAAATAGACAACTAGAAATGAATCATGACTATACAGATTAGGATTATTTCTTCAAATGAATTCACAGAAAAATATCACTCATTATTTAAGAAGAGACAGGTGTTTTCTTCTTCGATTAACTTGTTTAAAAACCAACCAATGTGGTTTTTTCAGAAAGTATTACAAGCAGAAATTTCCTTTCTCTTTTGAATATATTAGTAAAAGACATCACAAAAGCATAAGCTACTACAGTGAAAAAAATACTAAAGACAATATGTTGTAATAATTCATCCACTCATGTCCTTGTCTTGTGAGAGCAAAATGACCACCTGGCTAATGCTCAGGTGACAATAACTTGTTTTCTCTCCACCGGTAAATGAAATTATAGGTAGAAGAAATAGCTAAATACATTTGTTTGAATATTGTCAATGAAACTAGTTCACATGTTTAAACTCTTTAACAACAAAAATAAGTATGATCTACCTGGTTCTCTCAAGGGCAATATAATCTTAGCCAGTATGACTGCATCTGTGCAAAGTTAGTTATGACATCATGCATATAGCACCTAGCACCCTTTATTATCTGACAGATTTCCAAAGATTCGATGTACTGGTCATTAAATATTAGAGATTTATTCTACTTTTTCCAGGTCTTTAATGTATTTTAAATCTATATTTTACTTAAATTTAAATTACTATGTTTCTTCTTCGAAATTAAATATGTAGACTACATTCTCATTCATAGTATAGATATAGGTAAATTATGACTACACATTTGTTTTTGGTATGACCATATGTTGAGGTCATATTTCTCAAAGTAAGTTTCATCAAGTTTACAAAAAAAAATAGGGAGTTAAAAAAATAAACTATACTTCATAACTTATCATTTTGAGCTTTGGAAATATCCGGTAGCTCTCTGGAGAGTAGACTGAGAGTGGGAATAAGGATGGGGAGGAATATGTTGAGAACGGAGGCTGGGGGTCAAATTAGTTGTTGCAAAAGATAAGTAATGTTGGGAGCCTGATAAGATTTGGCTGTGTCCCCACCCAAATCTCATCTTGAATTGTAATTCTCATAGTTGACACTTGTTGTAGGAGGGACCCAGTGGGAGGTAACTGAATCATAGTGTGCGTCTTTCTTGTGCTGTTCTCATGATAGTGAATAAGCCTCATGAGATCTGATGGTTTTATAAAGAGGAGTTCCCCTGCACAAGCTCTCTGTCTTTGCCTGCCTCCATCCAAGATGTGAATTGCTATTCCTTGCCTTCTTCCATGATTGTGAGGCCTCCCAGCCACATGGAACCGTAAGTCCAATAAACCTTTCTTTTTTTTTTTTTTTTTTGTAAATTGCCCAGTCACGGGTATGTCTTTATTAGCAGTGTGAAAACAGAGTCATACAGTAAATTGGTACCAGTAGAGTGGGCCATTACTGAAAAGATACCTGAAAGTGTGGAAGCAACTTTGGAACTGGGTAACAGGCAGAGGTTGGAACAGTTTGGAGGGCTCAGAAAAAGATTTAAAATTGTGGGAAAGTGGTCAGGCATGGTGGTTCATGCCTATAATCCAAGCACGTTGGGAGGCTGAGGCGGGCAGATCCCGAGGTCAGGAGTTCAAGACCAGCGTGACAAACATGATGAAACACCATCTCTACCAAAAATACAAAAATTAGCTGGGCATGGTGGCATGCACCTATAATCCCAGCTACTCAGGAGGCTGAGACAGGAGAATTGCTTGAACCCGGGAGGCGGAGGTTGCAGTGAACTGAGATAGTGCCACTGCACTCTAGCCTGGTGACAGAGTGAGACTCCATCTCAAAAAAAAAAAAAAAAAAAAAAGTGGAAAAGTTTGGAACTTCCTAGAGACTTGTTGAATGGCTTTAACAAAAATGCTGATAGTGATATGAACAATAAAGTACAGGCTAAAGTGGTCTCAGATGGAATTGGAGCAAAGGTGACTTTTGTTATGTTTTAGCAAAGAGACTGGTGGCATTTTGCCCCTGCCCTAGAGATTTGTGAAACTTTGAAATTGAGAGAGATGTTTTAGGGCATGGGCAGAAGAAATTTCTAAGCAACAAAGCATTAAAGAGGTGACTTGGGTGCTGTTAAAGGCATTCAGTTTTATAAGGGAAGCAGCGTGTAAAGGTTTGGAAAATTTGCAACCTGACAATGCGATAGAAATTAAAATCTCATTTTCTGAGGAGAAATTCAAGCCTGCTGCAGAAATTTGCATAATGAGGAGCTGAATGTGAATCCCCAAAACAAAGGGGAAAATGTCTCTAGGTCATGAGAGAGGTCTTCATGGCAGTCCCTCCCATCACAGGCCTGGAGTCCTAGGAAGAAAAAGTGGTTTCACGGGCCAGGCCCAAGGTTCCCCTGCTCTTGGTACCCTGTGTCCCAGCTGCTCTAACTGTGGCTGAAAGGGGCCAATGTACAGCTCAGGCCATGGCTTCAGAGAGTGTAAGCCCCAAGCCTTGGCAGCTTCCATGTGGTGTTGAGTTTTAGAATGCAGATAAGTCAGGAATTGGGGTTTGGGGACCTCCACCTAGATTTCAGATGTATGGAAACGCCTGCATGCCCAGGCAGAAGTTTTCTGAAGGGGTGTGGCCCTCATGGAAAACTTCTGCTAGGGCAATGCAGAGGAACTCCACACAAAGTCCCTACTGGGACACTGCCTAGTGGAGCTGTTAGAAGAGGGCCACTGTCCTCCAGATCCCAGAATGATAGATCCACCAACACCTCAGAGCATGCACCTGGAAAAGGCTGCAGACACTCAATGCCAGCCCATGAAAACAGCCAGGAGGGAGGCCATACCCTGCAAAGTCACAGGGGCAGAGCTGTCCAAGACCATGGGAACCCACCTCTTGCATCACTGTGACCCGGATGTGAGACATGGACTCAAAGGAGATCATTTTGGAGCTTTAAGATTTGACTGCCCCACTGGATTTTAGACTTGCATGGGGCCTGTAGTTCCTTTGTTTTTGCCAATTTATCCCATTTGGAATTGCTATATTTACCCAATGTCATACCCCATTGTATCTAGGTAGTAACTAACTTGCATTTGATTTTACAGG
Source organism: Trachypithecus francoisi (assembly GCF_009764315.1). NCBI lineage: Eukaryota > Metazoa > Chordata > Mammalia > Primates > Cercopithecidae > Trachypithecus > Trachypithecus francoisi. The sequence goes on from NW_022681454.1 coordinate 71,187,945, forward strand.
CTCAGAGCTGGAAGGGACTTGCCTTATCTCAGATGAGACTTTGGACTATGGACTTTTGAGTTAATGCTGAAATGAGTTAAGACTTTGGGAGACTGTTGGGAAGGTATGATTGGTTTTGAAATATGAGGACATAAGATTTGGAGGGGCCAGAGGTGGAATGATATGGTTTACTTGTGTCCCCACCTAAATCTCATCTTGAATTGCAACTCCCACAATTCCAGTATGTCATGGGAGGGATGCAGTGGGAGGTAACTGAATCATGGTGGTGGTTCTTTCTTCTACTATTTTCATGGTAGTGACTAAGTCTCATGAGATCTGATGGTTTTATAAAGAGGAGTTCCCCTGCATAAGCTCTCTCTCTTTGCCTGCTGCCATCCTTGTAAGACGTGACTTGCTCCTCCTTGCCTCCTACCATGATTGTGAGGCCTCCCCAACCATGTGGAACTGTGAGTCCAGTAAACCTCTTTCTTTTGTAAATTACCCAGTCTTGGGTATGTCTTTATCAGCAACATGAGAACAGACTAATACAGAGCCTAAACTAATAGTTCTGGTTTTTAGCTTCCAGATATTTAAAAGGATTAAGATATACTTCCATCAGAAACACTGATTCACAAAGCAGTCATTCTCAACAGAGAGAGAAAGAGACCACATTCATATAACTTTTATTACAGTATATTGTTTTAATTGTTTCCATTTTATGATTAATTATGGTTGTTCATCTTTTACTGTTTCTAATTTATCAATTAAACTTTATTATATGTATATATAGGAAAAAAACATGCATATAAGCTTTGTTATCATCGACAGTTTCAGGCATCCACTAGGAGTCTTGGGATGAATCCCCTACCATAAGGGCAGCCCTACTATACATAAATGAATGTACAGTCGACTATTGTGACAGGAGTTGTGTAATATTCTCAAAATTTGGTTTATAACTTTAAAATGAACATATATTTCAAGATATAGGCAATCAATTTCCAATAATGTCATAGTAAAAATAACCTATTTGTTTTAAAACCACAAATTTAAATACTAAATACATAAGGCAGGTAAAAAAGAAACCCCAACATAATGATAATCTGTAGTGACCAAGGAAAAGTTAAAAGTTAAATGTAGTTAACTTTGCTTTAATAAAAATTAAGTATAAAAGTTACAGAAAGGATCTATTCCAAATGACTAAAATGTATCTTAAAAGTTTTAGTGCTTAAACAATCTGATTTAGGTAGAATATTCTGCTACTCAGCATGACTCATTTTTTAAGAGATTCAGACATGAAAAGATTTATTCTATTTGTAATAACAGGTGCTGAGGAAAAGGTATGGCTCATTTATGCATTTGTATTTTATATTTTGCCATTCTAGTTTTGATTATTCAACACTTTTTCTGTGCCTGTTTTGGAAGCTTTAACATTGTAGTTACATAATGTATATTCTGGTATATAAGCATATTTTGGCAAAAGTGAAAATACTAATTAAACATTAATTGCACTTCGTTAGTAATGGAGACTTATTTCATTCCTTAGAGAATTGTTTGAAAATCAACTATCAGTCAATTTTACTATGAAGCATCAATTAAATACTTAAAGTTCAAACTTACCAATTAAAAGAAAGGTTAGTTTACTATTACTAGCCTATAATCGCTCAAGCATAATTAGAAAATTTAAGCAAAAGGTACTTTATTACATATTTTGAAGAAAAAGTAAATCTTAAAAATAAGTTTCTTGCATATAATTGTTTGGTGATTAATTAGTCTGTTTGCACGTTTGGTGGTTAATTGGTCTGTTTTCAAGTGTGCCATATAGTAAAGCCCTCAGGACATTTCTTACATTTCTTCTCTCTAGGAGTTTCTTTGTTAATAAAGATCAACATATATGTGTGTGTACACACACAAACACACACACACACAAAGAGAGAGAGAGAGAGAGAAATTTAACTTGTATCATTTAGTGAAAAGTGTTCCAAGAAACCATAAATTTGGTAAATAAATACATAATTTTCTAATCATTATAATCTAAAATCAAGGTTTAGTTATCTTTTTTAAAATCCTGAAAATAAGTAAAAAAAAGTCTAGGTAAATAACATATGGTTCATCTGTTTGTGACATAATGCATGAATTTCTAATATTATGACCCCTTTGTTAAATTTGATTAAAATGTTTCTTATTCTCTAATTTTAAAAGTGAAGAACTGAGACTTGATTTAAGATTCCATAATTAGACTTTAAGATTTAAATCTTTATTTAAAATTCCATAATTGGTTTTAAAACAAATAAGTTATTTTTACTATGATATTATTGGAAATCAATTGCCCATATCTTGAAATCTTATTTTGGAAAAAGCACTAATTAGTTTTCTTAATTGTAAACTCATAAATCTATGGATGTACATAGATTCTTAAACTTTAATACACTCTCAGTCTACATTAATATGGTCTTGTATTTTGAGTAGCTTAAAAATCAACCTCCTATATTCTTTTCTGGCAATTCAGAGATTTCTTCTTGATTTGGATCCATTGCTGGTGAGCTGGTTTGATCTTTTGGGGGTGTTAAAGAACCTTGTTTTATTGTATTACCAGAATTGCTTTTCTGGGTTCTTTCTCATTCGGGTAGACTATGTCAAAGGAAAGATCTGGGGTTCAAGGGCTGCTGTGCAGATTATTTTGTCCCATACGGTGATCCCTTGATGTGGTGCTCTCCTCCTTCCACTAGGGATGGCGCTTCCTGAGAGCCAGACTGCATGGATTGTTATTGCTCTTCTGGGTCTAGTCACCCAGTGTAGCTACTGGGCTCTGGGCTGGTATTGGAGAGTGTCTGCAAAGAGTCATGTGATGTGATCTGTCTTCAGTTCTTTCAGGTGTGGATACCTGCACCTGTTCCAGTAGAGGTAGCAGGGGAGTGAGGTGGGACCTTGGTTATAGTTTTGATTGCTGCACTGGTTTTCACTAACGCTGGTAGTGCTTGCAGTAAAGTTGTCACATGGATAGACTCAGGACCTCTGGTTAGCCAGGATGTTACAGGCGGTGGGGTTAGCTGTTGTTCTGTTGTTTTCTCCTTTCTTGGGGAAGGGTTGTTCTTTGATGAATTGCTCTAATGGTTATAGCAGCACAATTCCCAATTGCAAAAATAGGGAACCAGCCTAAATGCCCATCAATCAGCAAGTGAATAAAGAAAACGTGGCATATATGTATATATGTATATCTATGTTGTGGACAGCTATCAGTTTTGCGGTAGCATTTTTAGCCTTATTACTTTCTTCACTTTATTTCTATCTTTTTTTTCTAAATTATTTTCCAGTTTTAATTTATGTGCTCTGTTTCATGTGCCAAGGTAAGATATCTTAAACCTTTTCTAGATTTTTTTAGAGTGATGAAATTATTCTATATCTTGATTGTGGCAGTGAAGTTATATGAATCTGTCATAATTTTCTGTGCCCTGTATTAAAATGAGTGAATTCTACTGCATAAAAATAATATTTCAATTTTTAATAATGAAAAAACTACTTTGGAAATAAGGCTGGGTATTCATAAACAAATAAAGAAGAGAATATATTTTATAAATAATTCTGGTGCTCGCTTCGGCAGCACATATACTAAAATTGGAACGATACAGAGAAGATAAATAATTCTGACAAGCTTTCAAGTACTGATAAACTACTGGAAAAACAGAATTCTTTTGAATGAATTTGTTTTGGGTATTAAATTCCACTGGATGGTTTTCTTCCTTCATTGGCATAAACTAATATGGGAGTCCCCAAAACACTCTTTATGTTGTTACTTTATAAAATTGTAAAGAACATACAATAATATTTTCAAAGCATGCAGTGCTAGATATTGTCTAGCAAAAAAATTAGTCATTCCAAAATCACTGTCATATATAAGTGCCTATGCTTTTTTAAAATAAAGTATGACTATATTTTTAATATTTATTAAAAGCTGGGATATTTGAAAGATAATGTGAGGAAAGTTGAAAATCTTTATAGAATTTCAAGAAGTCCAATAATGTCTAGATAGTATATGTAATTAGTGAAAAACAGTAATTCATCCTATGTGACATATCAATTAGAGAAAAATGATACCTTCAATTGTGCTGTTACTGAGTTATTCACAAATTTTATCATTTACAGAACATAAGGAGAATCCTTTTACCTTTTCCCCTTGCTTCTAACAACCTCTCAAGGTATACCTTGCCCAGGAAACTAAGAAATGTATAACAAATGTATTTTAATTAATTCTGTTTCAAGTTTTTATTTATCTTTTGTGTATTCATGAATGCCATCAGTCTTAGCATCACAGTATTAGCAGTGTGACATGTTTTTCTCTTTTTTAATACTGAAGAATCTCGTAAGTAATCAGCATAAGTCTTCACAAAGATCTATTTTGTATTGTCATTATAAAATGAGAATTGTCAATATAAAATATTTGATTTTATATATATATATATATATATATATATATTTTTTTTTTTTTTTGAGATGAAGTCTCGCTCTGTCGCCCAGGCTGGAGTGCAGTGGTCGGATCTCAGTTCACTGCAAGCTCCGCCTCCCGGGATCACGCTATTCTCCTGCCTCAGCCTCGGAGTAGCTGGGACTACAGGCGCCCGCCACCTCGCCTGGCTAGTTTTTTCCTTTTTTGTATTTTTTAGTAGAGACGGGTTTTCGCCGTGTTAGCCAGGATGGTTTCGATCTCCTGACCTCGTGATCCGCCCGTCTCGGCCTCCCAAAGTGCTGGGATTACAGGCTTGAGCCACTGCGCCCGGCCGATTTTATTTATACTTAATAAGCCTATCCTAGATGTGTGCCTAGATATGCGAAAGCATAATGGGCAAATGTTAGAATATTTTTGGAACAAAATCTCATTTAAGATAAAAATCTTATTAATTTATAAGCTCATCTATGGGATAAGAGCTACAATTTTTAACACATTGCTTATGCTTTCCAATATGATGTCCTATCTGTTTAAAAACAAATCTGTTTTTAATCTGTTTAAAAACAAAAACAAACAAAAACTATGGGAAGTGTAATACTCTGATGGCTAATGGCAATAGCAGCTAAGATAAGGGTGCCTTACCAAATACCTTGCATCTCCTGTTTTCCCCCTTTGAGTATTATCATCTTATGAGCATTCATCTTATGAATACTCTTCGTATTCTTTCTCCATCTGGTTTCTTCATTTAAAGTGTGTCCCCAATGGGAAGGTGTTCATTTTTGGCAAGAGTCATATGTTACATACTCACAGTGCTTGCCAAATAACCTCATTCAAAGCAGAATGAGTGAGTGAATGAATGAATATTTAAACTGTAGGAAGAAGAGTAAGAACTATTGACTAAATGCTACAAACTGGCTACTTACAAATCACATTCCAAACTTTATATATTTCTAGTAAGAAGAAATTAGCCTTTCTGAAGACAACCACCAAAACCAACATTGAATGGCTTTCTAATTAGCATGAATGTAGAATGTATGTATCAGTGGAAATATGAAACTAACATTCTGCAGATAAGTTGTATATATTATCCAGCTAGTGTATATAATTATCTTAGATATATGTCTTTTAAGCACATAAAAAAAAAAAAAAAAACTCTATTGTCTAATTATATAACACTACACTGCCAATAGCTCTGTTGCCCAGCCCGCATGTAGTGGCATGATCTTGGCTCACTGCAACCTCTGTGGCCCAGGTTCAAGAGATTCTCCTGCCTCAACCTCCCAAATAAGTAATTTTTAAAAATATCATTCCAAAAGCTCCACTGTTTCTTCCTAACCAAAGTTTTTACTTTGGAAATGTTACATTAAATTGATCTTAGCAAGAAACATTCCTCTAAAACCATTAAGAATAATCAAGTTCTATAAAAAGGATAAACTCACTGCAGTATGCCTAAATGCCAGAATAAATCTCTGATAATGCTAGAAATAGCACTGCATTGATGAGCTTTTATTTGGTTAAAGAAGGAGAGAAAGACTAAGAAAATTCTATGGGTTTATTCAGATAATCTGTGGCAGAAGAGCTCCTGAAACAAGACAAGAAGACTTGCAGTTACCCCTCTAAGTCAGCTATATTATCAGTCAATAGGCAAACATGCCTTAACATTGGATTTATTCAGGTTCCAATCATCAGATTATATTTTATTTCCATGTTAGAAGGTAACAATATTTTGAAATTTTAGACCTTAAAAGCAGTGCCACCTACTTTACATGAAAGGTATCATGTGAAGAGGCAGAGTTGTTGAAGTTAATTTTGCCAATTTTGCATCACTTTAGAAATGAACAAGATTTGGAGCACTGCAGAATAAAAACTGGCCAAATTTAAAAAAAAAAGTATATTTTATCAAAGAATAAGGATTTGTTTTCACCTATTGATTTCTGGCTACTTGATCATGCTCCTTTTAGGAAGAATGAAGCATGGATATTTTCTCTTCCAAAGCTTCTTTTCAGATATTTCGAAATACCTTCTATGTCTCTCTCTTAATCTCCTTCCTAACCCCTCTTATTCATTTATCCCCTATCTAGCCACCTATCAGTTTATAGGTCTATCTATCTATCCATCTATTCATTTATTTACATTTAGCACTCATTTGCCACTTACATGTCATTCATTGTTTTAAGTACTTTACAAATATTAACTCACTCTTCTTAACAAACTTGAGATATAGATACTGATATAATTTCTCTTTTTCTGATAAGAGTACTGAGGCTGAGAAAGGCTCAGTAACTTGCCCAATGTTATGTAGCTAGAAAGTAGTGGAGCCATTTTGAACCCAGGCAATTAGACTTGATTTCCATTAGCTAAAATCCCTCATCCTTCAACCTTTCATCTATTGGATTATAGTTCCCAGAATTCATACCAACATAGGCATCCTCCTGTGAACCAAGTCTCAAATTTTGATATTCTTCCCAAAAGCTGATACCCAGGAGTTCTGAACCCAATTCTTAGGAAGCGGTCTGACCAAATGGGAATAGCATAAAAATGTTCACCTTGATTCTAGGTGTAATTATAATTATTATTATTATTAATGTACCTGAAGACTGCATTCATCTTTCACACTCCATACACCAAACTGTTCTTACAAAGTGAACCTGTGGTTCCCCACATTCTGTAAACTTGTGAGGACAGGGATTGAATGTGTTTGAGTCATTGCATCCTCAGCATCTTATAAAGTGACTGGAAAAAAGTGAGTCAACTGGCCGGGTGCGGTGGATCAAGCCTGTAATCCCAGCACTTTGGGAGGCCGAGACGGGCGGATCACGAGGTCAGGAGATCGAGACCATCCTGGCTAACACGGTGAAACCCCGTCTCTACTAAAAATACAAAAACTAGCCGGGAGAGGTGGCAGGCGCCTGTAGTCCCGGCTACTTGGGAGGCTGAGGCAGGAGAACGGCCTAAACCCGGGAGGCGGAGCTTGCAGTGAGCTGAGATCTGGCCACTGCACTCCAGTCCGGGCGACAGAGCGAGACTCCGCCTCAAAAAAAAAAAAAAAAAAAAAAAAGTGAGTCAACTAATATCTATTTGCTGGCCGAAAATGAATTAAGGGTTTTTGTTGTTGTTGTTGTTGTTCACATGTCAAGCAGAGTCTCACATTTTGGAATTGTATAATATACAAGGAAATAAAAAAAAACCTAAACATAGGACTTAACATTTATCTGTGTTAGATTTCATCTTTTAATTTTAGAACCTTGACTTAGGCTGTTCAAAACCATTTGATTCTTGATTTTATCATCTGGTCTATTAGGGTATTCCTTCCAAATAATCTGTCATCTAGCGATGCAAATTGTCATATCTTCTATATCTTCATCAAAGTTATTGATGAAAAATATTGAACAAGAGAGGGCCAAGGACAAATCTTGTCAACATTCTCATAAGACTACTTTCTAGGCTAACTCTGATGAACAAACATATTGCTTTACTCTCTTTGGGTAATTCAAGCTACTTGTGAGGACGATACATTATATTAGGTCAAGTCATAAAAGTTGCATTTTCTTACATCAAAACTGTCAGATATTGGCAATTTCATATAATTTAACCTAATCTAATGTAGTCCACATTTCTTCATTTTCTAAGAGTGTCATATGAGATTTTAGTAAATATCTCATTTAAATAAAAATAAATCCACATCATGCATAACTTTAATAAGATGTATATTATTTTAAGATTTATTATTATTAACTTGATAAATTTTACAAAAATAAGAAATTTTGTTATTTGGCAAAATTTGATTCTTCAAGTTTGTTGCCTCTATAACCAAATAATTAATTCCTCATCTATGGGACCAAGGTTCTTACTTTATCTCCCACAGCTTTCAGTAAAGTGTTTTGCATATCATAAATATTCATCAAATGTTGAATAAATAAAATAAAATAATTTTGAATGTGGTCATAACTCATTCAGCAAAGAACCTTCATTCCTTCATTAAGAGGCTTTATATACAATTTCCTAGAACTATCACTTTTCAAGATATTTCTCATCACTAATCTATTGGCTTTAATAACTATTGGCACAGCCCACTCACCTGTGGACATACTATATATAGAGAGAGGGAAAACACCCCTTTTGCATTAAAAATAACCTCATAATCTCCGAAGGTCTATGGGAATTAAATATATACTAAATCACCCAGGCACTTGGCTCAGATATAGAGACACTGCTGATGGTGGCATGACAAAAGGATAAGGTAAAGTAACACCATCTGTCACAATCATAATGGAATCCCAAAATGAGTCGCAGAGTCCTTTAAGCCACTGATATGAAGAAAGGCAAGTTTAACCTCTGTTTGGCCCTCAGGCAAAATTGATGCGACATTTAAATACTCTGATAATAGTGTTTTTGTATCACTATATCAACTACTGCATGACACTCTAATGCTTAGCCAATAGAAATTAATTTCTGATAATGCCAGGTCTAGTCAGTGGAGTCTGGGAATACATTTCTTATCAAAATCAAGAGTTCTTAAGGAAGCTTATGATACAACAAAGTCACTTATAATTAGAGAAAAATATCAGCAGTGACTATGGGATTCTTTCCAATTATGGATTTCCCAGTGCTTGAATTAAGACTTTGGCTCTAAAATGAAGCTGACTGACACATTCAGACTATGTCTGTCAATATTTCTGGGCTAGAAAGCTCAGATAATTCCAGTATCCTTCGTAAGCTGTCTGACTGCTTTACTGGCAGAGTCTTCTTTCTCTATCAGCATGAATTTAATATTAAAAGATTACTGCTTATTTATTTATTTATTTATTGTGAAAGTAAACTTCCATTTTCTACCATTTAGTAGTTTTAGGTTAAGAGGAAAGAAACACCAGTGAAATTAGTAGTGTCCTTGGTATGTGAATGTATATTTGTCTGTGCTATTCTTTTGAAACCACAAAGCCAAAGCATTCTAAAATATTTTTTCTCATAATTTGACCATTTTCCCAATTTGTCTGAGGTTTATTATATTTATCTGTGGATGACTACTGTAATATTTTTAGCACGACTTATTAAAACTCATGTCTTAAAGTCTTGCTCAATATTGCTAATTAACTTCTTCATTACCATAAGCAATGCTGCTAAGCTACAGTACTGTCATAAAATTTTTAAAATGAATAAACAAAATCATGTAATATAAACAATGATGCAGCTGCTCATTGTTTATACAGCTCAGCAAATAATGGCCAAGTGCTACTGACTGAATCAGTGAATATTATTCCTTCTCATTAATGGAAAAAGAAAGGAATGTAGAATAAGCTGTGCCCATCAAAATAACAGGGAGCTCACACATTTAGGATGCAATCAATGTTGCATCTCTGTCTATAGTACTCATCAATACTCTGCTAAATGGTAATTACATCCTCCTCTTCCCATTTCAACTAATACAGTCAGCCCATTTTAATCGTAAACAATTGCTTTGTAATTTAAAAGGATCAATTCCATTACACATTCACTGTAATTCATTTAAGGTCTGAAGGACCGAGTTGGGCACAAATGTAAGTATTCAATAAGTATTTGTTAAAAGAGTGAAATATGTAAAATTACATAACCTTATCATTAAGAATAATTAAGGACACCTAAAAGTCCTCTGAATTATCTCAGAGACAGTATATTAGAATCTAAATATAAGTAATCATGATGGCTATTAGTGAAACAAGAAACGAATTCATATTTTAAGCTTTACTTTTTCTTATAGTTTAGAAATGCTTACACTTCCCAAGGCTTGTGTAAACTTTAATTTTACCACTTTTACTATTTCGTATTATTTTAAACAGGAATAATATCAGAATTGCCACACATCCTAATAGAAATAGGGTAGAGTATGAATAAATAAATCAACATCAGTAACAAAAATCAATGATAGCATTTTCATTTCTAAATTGGAGGTAGAGTTGGGATAAAATTAAAAGAACTAATGAAAACCCAACAAAGTTATTCACAACAACCAGCTACTACTCACCTTAGTCACTAAGCCAAATATTTCTGGAAGTAACCTATAATGATGCATACAGAAAAGAGGTGAAGAGAGAGGTAAACATAAAGAAATGTTTCTCTTAAAAATAGTTATTTCATTAAGTGAGACAACACTTTGTTTTTTTTCCTTTTCCTTTTTTGTTTTTTTTTTTTGGCAGAGTTTTGCTCTTGTTCCCCAGGCTGGAGTGCAATGGCACAATCTTGGCTCAAGGCAACCTCTACCTCCCAGGTTCAAGCAATTCTCCTGCCTCAGCCTCTCGAGTAGCTGGGATTACAGGCATGCACCACTGTGCCCAGCTAATTTTGTATTTTTATCAGAGATAGGGTTTCTCCATGTTGGTCAGGCTGATCTCGAACTCCTGACCTCAGGTGATCTGCCCGCCTCAGCCTCCCAAAGTGCTGGGATTACAGGCGTGAGCCACCAGGCCCCGGCAGAGACAACAATTTCATGCATAATTTTAGAAATTAAAAAGATATGTTATTTGGAGTCCCTTTTAACCATATTAGAATATTTAATTCAACAGATTCAGATTTGAAAAGATGCTTTTAAATTTTAGTCTTAGTTGGACCAAAGTCAACAGATGTTTCTGTCTTTAAGAGAAAAGTAAGAGCAACAGGGGGCTGGAACAAACACATCAGCCTGATTCAGGATGGGCACGATCTCTGGTTCCCTACATTCACTCAGACCTCAGCTGGCAAAGCTGAGTGCCATTCATGCTGGCCTTGCAGAGCCAGAATAAATTAACACAGTCAGAAGGAGGGATTGGTCTCACAGCATTTCAAAACAGCCCTTCATCTGTCTATGTTTAGGGAAATCAGTGGGAATGGAGAGAAGAAGGAATCCATCATGTGTTATAGACTATGAGTTAGTACACTGAGAAAATTACAAACACACATGAAAAATTGAAACTCTATCTGCTCCCTATTTTTGAGTATGAAACAAAACCTTTGCTTAAGTTAAAATATGGAAATCCAAAGTATTGCCCATGGTGAGAATAGAAACTTACTGGTTCCTTTTTTAAATTCCTTTAACCTATACTAACAGATCTAATTTGTCTTTTTGTCCATTTTTCACCTCTTCCCCTCCAACATATGAACAGATCAAAACACTGCATGACTGCCTTGAGTCTCATTGCTCTTCTCACTGTGTTAATTGATTCTAGCTATTCAAGGTGAGGATAAACAGTATTCTGCTTGGCCAGGATAAACCTGTGAGGGACATATCCATCCTCTATAAGGTGGCTGCTCTTCTCTGTCAACCAGGCAGGCAGTAATTCTGTGAGGACACAAAATAGGGTCATTTAACAAAACAAAGAGATATGCTTCACTGCCTGAGCAGCCTAAGTCTAGAGAGGGAGGCAGCATATACATCGCTCCACAGCTTCTTTTTTTTTTTTTTTTTTTTTGAAACGGAGTCTCACTCTGTCGCCCAGTCTGGGGTGTAGTGGCACAATCTCAGCTCACTGCAAGCTCCGCCTCCCGGGTTCACGCCATTCTCCTGTCTCCGCCTCCCCAGTAGCTGGGACTACAGGCGCCTGCCACCACGCCCGGTTAATTTTTTGTATTTTTAGTAGAGACAGGGTTTCACTGTGTTAGCCAGGTTGGTCTCGATCTCCTGACCTCGTGATCCGCCCGCCTTGGCCTCCCAAAGTGCTGGGATTACAGGCGTGAGACACCGCGCCCGGCCACTCCACAGCTTCTTAATAGATTAGTACACCTATTCATGCTAAGATACAAATTCAATTCAATGTTAGGAAGTTGAGAACAGTGATTCTTTTCCAAACCCAGAATCACCATAAAAAAAATTAATGACCCAGGGCCTTACTACAAATACTGAATTAACACATCTTAGGGCTCTGATTTGATGAGATGTGGGAGAGAGAGAAAATTAGCACTTTAACATGATCCCGGGGTGATTTATAGAGCCTCCTTGCATTAGATAGGAAATTCAGAAACATCTAATTAGTCATTAGGAGATTCAGAAACATCTACATAAACATCTATATAAAGGCAATCAACAAAAATAGTCACAGAAATTTAAAACACAAAAAACAGTTTAACATATTTTTATTATATTTTGTAGCTTATACTAACCTAGCAGTAGTTATGGAATATATGATAATTCTCTCCCTTTTTTTTTTTTTTTTTCTTTTGAGACAGAGTCTTACCGCGACACCCGGGCTAGGTGGCTCAGTGCTCGATCTTGGCTCACTGTAACCTCCACCTCTAGGTTCAAGCAATTCTCGTGCCTCAGCCTCCCGAATAGCTGGGGTTACAGGTGCCTGCCACCATGCCCACCTAATTTTTGTATTTTTAATAGAGAAAGGGATTTCACCATGTTGGCCAGAGTTCTCAGACTCGACCTCAGGTGATCCACCCACTTAGTGGCCTCCCAAAGTGCTGGGATTACAGGCGATAATTCTCAAATTTAAGCAGCTTGTTACAAGTAGATTACTGGTCTCCACCCCCCCAGGGTTTCAGATTCAGTCTAAGGTATAACCTGACAGTTTTTCTTTGTAACAGTCCTTAAAAAATATTCAGTTAAGTGTAATCTATATGCACATAGGTTTGATTATGCAAATGAATATGATAGTACACCTCTAATTCATCAAAGAATTTAAACTCACTCATCACTAAAACAAAATTACATAACATTGTAGTAAAACACTGTAATATTTCCTCTACATATTTTTTTTCTTTTTTTTTTTTTGTTTTTTTTTGAGACAGAGTCTCCCGCTGTCACCCAGGCTTGAGTGCAATGGCATGATCTTGGCTCACTGCAACCTCCGTCTCCTGGGTTCAAGCAGTTCTCCTAACTCAGCCTCCCAAGCAGCTGGGATTACAGATGCTTACCACTGTGCTCAGTTCATTTTTGTATTTTTAATAGAGATGCGGTTTCGCCATGTTGACCAGGCTGGTCTTGAACTCCTGACCTCAGATGATCCACCTGCCTTGGCCCCCCGAAGTGCTGGGATTTACAGGCGTGAGTCACCATGCCCAGCTTACAAATGATTCTTAATATTATTACACCATGATAATGATTGTCAGTAGTGCTTCTCTCATCAAAAGCATTCACTCAATATTAGACTAATAGTCAATACTAATGGTTAATATTTATAATAACAAGGTTTGATGAATATACGTACCTACTCCTTCCAAGAGAATGTAAGTACAACATAAAATGGCCATAGTTGGATAAATTAAAAAAAAAAAAAAAGAGAATGTTGCAGATAGGCAATTTTTACCTGTTTTACTGTGAAAGCTGAAAGCAAAAATGTTAAGGTTTCACCTCTGATTAGAATGGTTGACTCTTCTTTTATTCAAATTCAGTGTTGGCGTTTTTACACTTCATGGTTTTCTTTTCATGTTTTTCAACGTTTGTCCTTACAAACAACTGGTGAAAGCTGTCTGTTTGAACCGTTTAAATGTGAAAGTCAATAGAGAGTACCGCTTAACCAAATAAAGGTTGAGTATCTCTTCTCTGAAATGTGTGGGACCAGAAGCATTTTGGATTTCAGATTTTTCCAGAGTTTGGAATAGTTGCAAATACATATTTGAGATATCTTGGGGATGGGACCCAAGTCTAAGCATGGAATTCATTTATGTTTCATCAACACCTTATACACACAGCCTGAAGGTAATTTTATACAATGTTCTTAATAATTTTGTGCATGAAATAAAGTTTTGACAGTATTTTGACTGCAATCTATAACATGAGGTCAGGTGTGGAATTTTCCTTTTGTGGGAGAATGTTGACACTCAAAAAGTTTTAGATTTTGGAGCATTTCAGATTTCTAATTTTCACATTAGAGATGCTCAATCTGACATGACACTATAACTATTTCTTAAGTCTCTGGAGTGAAAGACCAACCCACTTTGTTATTCTGTTTCCCTAGGAGAGTAGATACAATGTGTTACATACTTTTTCAGGGCTATTTAATAGATAGACAGAAGCAAATCCCCTAGCAATACTCAAAACTTTTAAGAACTACTTTTTTTTCCCTTCCTTAGCAAATAAATAAATAAATAATAAAAAAATACTAGAAATAGAGTAAGGCTCTTTTCTTGTAGTTTTATTTTCACAGTAATACTTTGGCACTTTCCCAGGAATTTGTGTGTACTAACGACGAGCAGGTGCCAATTAGCTAGCTGGATAACTCTCCTGAACACAATTAGCACTTTTTACATTTCTTCATGGAATTCTAGGTGAACCATCAGTCCTGTGTTCATGTGAATCATTAAATTAATCTTCAGAAATTTATTTCAAAATTTCAAAGACTGAATATATTCACTAAAAATTTGGTAAAATGCAGAAGAGCTCAAATCTGAAATACTCAAATATTAAGTACCATTAAAACTTTGGATCACGTGTAGTAAAAACATGTACTACATAAAATAAAAAGGCATATAGTGAGTAATTAAAAAACCTTTTTTTTAAGAGAAATTTTCTTTTTCTTTTCTTTTCTTTTTTTTCTTTATTTTTTTGAGACCGAGTCTCGTGCTCTGTGGCCCAGGCTGGAGTGCAGTGGCCTGATCTCGGCTCACTGCAAGCTCCGCCTCCTGGGTTCACGCCATTCTCCTGCCTCAGCCTCCCGAGTAACTGGGACTACAGGCGCCCACAACCACACCCGGTTAATTTATTGTATTTTTAGTAGAGACGGGGTTTCACCGTGTTAGCCAGGATGGTCTCAATCTCCTGACCTCGTGATCCGCCACCTCAGCCTCCCAAAGTGCGGGATTACAGGCGTGAGCCACCGCGCCCGGCCAGAAATTTTCAAATATAAACAAAAGCAGGGAAATTAATAAAGATCTAAATTCCAAATCATCTTAACCTGTTTTCAAAAGCAATAGCAATGCATAATGAACATTTCTCAGCTCATTATATATGTTTATTTAATAGTCGCACTGTTGACACACTTAGTAAGTAATCTAATAATTGCATACAACTTTAATGGAAAAGTATAAATCAATATATTCAAGAAGACTCTTGTTGATGCATTGTTTTGGGAAAAAGTTCTCATGGAAAAGGTTTATCAACACAGAAATAGCAACTGAATTTTTTCTTAATACAGAGGATTGCATCACAGACACATTTAATTTACATAAATTCAAGTAGTTCTTTTATGTTATTACAATACTATAAAATGATACTTTGTAAAGATACTTTTCATTATGTACTCCATACTTGTACAATAACATGTAATAATATCTGTATACCACATAGGAATATATTTTTTAAAATTCAGTATATTTTATGATCTAATGAAGAAGTTTCAAAAATAATTTTGATTATACTAAAATTTAATAGTTGATTTCAGACCCTGACCCCAACATATAATTTAATTCAACTAGGTGATTATTTCAGATATTCAATTTCTTACGTGAATTCTGTCCTGCAGTTTAAAACTTTCATAAATCTTTTCTGGTTATCTCGTTTTAGTAGTAAAAAAAAAAAAGCAATAATAATAAATAAAAGAACTCAAAACTCCTACCTTCACTCACATGTAATAGTCTTCTTGCTCACTGTTAGGTTTAGAAAATTTTAGCTTTTCGGCACGTGAGGCATCTTTGCCTGCCACCACCGAGTGGTGCAGAGGCGGAGGCTTGGGTGCATTCAAGATTCGGCTTCACCCGTAACCCACCGCCACGGCCGAGGAAGGCGTTGCTGCTGGAGGTGTAATGGCCGTTAATACTGCTTTACAAGAGGTACTGAAGACCGCCCTCATCCACCACGGCCTAGCATGTGGAATTCGCGAAGCTGCCAAAGGATTAGACAAGCACCAAGCCCACCTTTGTGTGCTTGCATCCAAATGTGATGAGCCTATGTATGTCAAGTTGGTGGAGGCCCTTTGTGCTGAACACCAAGTCAACCTAATTAATGTTGATGACAACAAGAAACTAGAGGAAAGGGTAGGCCTCTGTACAATTGACAGAGAGGGGAAACCGCATAAAGTGGTTGGCTGCAGTTGTGTAGTAGTTAAGGACTATGGCAAGGAGTCTCAGGCCAAGGATGTCATTGAAGAGTACTTCAAATCCAAGAAATGAAGAAATAAATCTTTGGCTCATACGCACAAAAAAAAAAAAAAAAAAAAAAAAAAAAAAAAGAGAGAGAGAGAAAGAAGGAAAGAAAAAAAAGAAAATTTGAGCTTTTCTATGATTGTAAAACTAGGAACTTGAATTTGTGTCATGGTATTTCAAATTCTTAACTCTAGAACATGATCAGCTAAATCAATAGTCTTGTTCATCCACTGAGCTACTTTGCCGTGTTCCTGAAAGCTTTTAGTTAAAAAAAACAAAAACAAAAACAAAACAAAACAAAACAAAAAAGCTGTCATAGGAATCTAGACCATCTGGCAAGTCAATATATTCACACTTGGGGGAAAATTCAGTGAAGGTTATGAAAAGTAGCAAATTATGCTGCCCCACAATATGCCACTTGGCATATTGATGATTTTGAACTGAAGACAATTGGAAGCAGATACAAGGCAAGCTCTAAGCAGACTATAAATTTACAAAGTATCCCCTCTCTCCTCTCTATTAGGAAAAATAGAAGTTGATCACCAGAGACAACTTTAAACATTTATCAGCCTGGAGATGGCGCCAGAAGAATCCACATAATAAACGTTACTAACTACAGTAGTCTCCTCTTACCCATGGGGAATATGTCCCAAGGCCCCCTAGTGGATGCCTGAAACAACCCATAGCAGCAAATAGTACATACACCAGATTTTTCCCTATACATACACACCTACAACAAAGCGTAATTTATAAATTAGGCACAGTAAGAGATTAACAACTGTAATTTATAATAAAATAGAACAATTATAACATACTGCAATATAAATTACATGAATACAGTATCTCTTTCTTTCTCTCAAAATATATTGTACCGTACAGTCATCCTTCTGTAGTCACGTGGTATTGGTTCCAAATCTTCCCGGGGATTTTTCTGTGGATGCTTAAGTCCCTGATATAAAATGGCATAGTATTTGCATATAACCTACACACATCCTCCAAAACAGTTTAAATCATTTCTACATTACTTATAATCCCTAATACAACATAAATATAATTTAGGCAGTTGTTATACTGTATTGTTTTTTCTGGAAAAATCGTATTATTTATTTATTAATTTATTTATTTACTTTATGTTTCCATTTCCTGATTTTTTTTTTTTTTTTTTTTTTTTGAGACAGAGTTTTGCTCTATTTGCCCAGGCTGGAGTGCAATGATGCAATCTTGACTCACTGCAACCTCAGCCTCCCAGGTTCAAGGGATTCTCCTTCCTCAGCCCCCCAAGTAGCTGGGATTATAGGTGCCCACCACCATGCCCTGCTAATTCTTTTGTATTTTTAGTAGAGACAGGGTTTCACTGTGTTGGGCAGGCTGGTCTTGAATTCCTGACCTTAGGTGATTCGCCTGCCTCAGCCTCCCAAAGTGCTGGGATTACAAGCATAAGCCACCATGCCCGGCCCATTTCCTGAATATTTTTGATCTGATGTTGTTTACTCACCTGTCTGCAGACCTCAGTTGACCACAGGTAACTGAAACTGCAGATAGCAAAACTGCAGATAAGGGGAACTACTGTAGCTCTCATGTTCCATTAGTTTCCCCCATATATTTACCTTCCCACAATTTGCTGCCCTTACAAGCTCAAAGTTCTTTTCCTTTGTTTTGCCACTTCTCTACAAAATCTGTTGTTTTTTGGTTAGATGCTCTATAACCCTAAATTCCAATCACCCCGCTGAGTTACTCATCAGAATTCTCCCATGTGCATCCATGAAGCACTCCTTACTAAACTGTTTTTCTCTTGTTAATCTGTGTTTTGTCAGTCTAATTTGCTGGGCCCCACCAATAAACCTAAGTCAGAGGGAAAAGGGGTTTTTCTCCTTGCCTGCAGTGGTATAAAAATAATTTTTTAAGAAATTAAATTATCAAAAATTGTTTAATAAGCACAGTATCTGAAACACATGGCAGTTATTCTTATAGGCCACACTCAATTAAAATTTCAGAATAAAATTTTACTTTTTGGAAAAGTGAGGGCTTCTTTTACTAATGATGTAATAATTTGGTGGAAAGTTATAGGAATAAAAGGTTGCCGGTGCTTTAGGAGGTTATAATCTGGATTGTTTTGCAATATTATTGCAGCTTGAGAAAGAATGAGATAATGGTACTAGGAAAAAGAAAACTCCAGTATAAGATCAATTCTTATTCATTATTTCATATATACCAATATTTGATTTAGTATATTACTAAGGGGTAACTGATCACATAATGCTTTTCTCCATGTTTCATGTTGTCCAGGGCTTAAAAAACCTCTGGTGCCAGTGCAGATGATTGTCAGATTCAAGTCTTCTGCTCCAGCTCGGCACTATCCACCTGGACAAGTGCAAGCAAACTGTGCTTTTTCTTTCTTCCCTATTCCACCCTGTACCCTTTTACTGAAGAACAGTTCAGTATGATTGACTTTTATGTTATTTTAAGCATCACTGTAGTGAACACCTTATGCATGTCTTTGCACACAAGTATGAGAGTTTCTCTAAGAGGAAAACTTAGAAGTAGATTTCCAATATACAAGGTATGTAAAACATGATATTTTTTAAACATGGTATTTTAAACATGATATTTTAAAACATGGTAATATAAGGTAGTAAAACATGGGTTTTAGTAGGTGAGGAGGTTCAGAACATACTACCCCATAATACAGAGCTCTGACACATTGAATATTTTAAGAAATTGACAAATAGCAAGTGCAGGAAGGTATCTCTGATATTCTCCTGAAGCATTTCATAAGAACCTCAAATGAGAGCTGCTTTCCATATACCCAGTAGAAAGGGGCATCTTTATCTCCAAAGATGGAAGGGCAAGAGGAATCAGAATGAATAGGCTTTGCTAAATTTCCCCCAGTTTACTTTGCTTAACCCATACTTTGCCCTATCACACTTTTTCATAACTTTGCACACTTCATCAAATCTCACATAAAAATACTCAGGTTTAACCATTTTGGGGGGTGGGGTCTTCATTTCCTTAGGAAGGCTCTCATGTCATGTAAAACTTAAATTAAATAAATGTGTATATTTTTCTATTGTTAATGTCTTTGGTTACAGAGTCCCAGCCAAGAATGTAGACAGGTAGAATGAAAATATTGCTTTCCTTCTCTGCAGTTTCTGGTGATGAGGATGGGATTGCATTGGCTAGGGCACTCAACGACTCTGGGGCTGTCACTGTCTAAGCCAGCAAAGAATTCTTACTGAGTCAGTTTCCTAGATCTCTATCTGCAGAGGCCAGTTGAGAGAAGCAGGTAAGATTTTTTTCCCATCCAGTCCTTTCCAAATTCAGATTAGCAGGAGAAATTTGTAAGAAGTATTCCTTTGAATTGTAACTCTTACAAATTTGGTTCGAAGTACTCATTGATTATTGATCCTTTTCCTCCGAGGGATAGCCATGGCATTCCTATTTGTCTCACTTTGTATCTTGAGAGCTTGGCTTGACTTTACACTTGTCAGGGCACACAGATCGTCAGGCCTGCATCTGCAGGTGGCCAACTGTTAGACAGGGGCCCTGAGATATGAGGATGGCTGAACAGAAATGTGGGCTGCACCCCATTTGCAGCTGGTATCCTACTGGCATTACTAGCTCGTAGGAGGTTTTGTCTGCATCTGTCATTCTTCTGTCTGTTTTTGGTAGTGGCTCTGGATCATGAGGGTGGTTTCTACTCTGGGGATACCTCTTGTGTCTGTGATTAGGCTATAAAAGGGCTTATTGATTTTGATTTTGAGTCACATGGAATAGATACCCCTTTGGTTTAAAAAAAAAGGCAGGGTGGCGGGGGGTAGTTGCAGTTGGCTCATGCCTGTAATCCCTGCACTTTGGGAGGCTGAGGCAGGAGGATTGTTTGAGCCCAGGAGTTTGAGACCAGTTTAGGCAACACAATGAGATCTTGATCTCGGAAAAAATAATTAATTAAAGGAAAAGGGTTCATCTCTTCTGGGTCTTTATAGTTAGGGGAAAAAGGGGGATTCAATTGTGCCAGGAAAATTTACTGTTTGCCCCATTCAAAACCTGACAATCATATTTCAAAGGATTTTTTTTTTTTGGCCAAAATACTCTACGGTCAGAAATGGGCTTAATTGGAGGTTGATCTTCAGAGCCTGAGAGGAACTTCAACCCATCCCACAAGCATTTATTCCAGATTTTTTTGCAGATAAAGGAACTTGCACAGGGGTCTTGCCTAAACATGCCCATAGTGGAGAATTCCATTCCTTAACATATGTGCGGTAACAGAAATAAATCAATATGGAGGAACTCAGCCTAAGGACCCACATGTGCACTGGAAGGATGGGGTAGAATTCACACCTTAAGCCCTCATATTCAACTGTGAAGGAAGCAACTGGCAACCTGCTTTCAGGACCTCTTTTTGTTTTTTGCTGAGAGCTTTCCTTTTGCTTAATAAATTCTGCTCCACTCACTCTTTGATTACCTTGTGCCTAATTCTTGGTTGTGAGAAAAGAACCCAAATCTGGTTGAGCTAAGGAGGAAGAACTCCTGCATCACTTAGAGAGAAAGAACATTAGGAAGGCTTTGTGTAATAATTTATTAAAACATTCTAAAGGCATGCAACTCAATCTAGAACATAAGGATTTTATTTTTTTTTATTTTTATTTTTTTTTGAGACGGAGTCTCGCTCTGTCGCCCAGGCTGGAGTGCAGTGGCCGGATCTCAGCTCACTGCAAGCTCCGCCTCCCAGGTTTACGCCATTCTCTCGCCTCAGCCTCCCGAGTAGCTGGGACTACAGGCGCCCGCCATCTCGCCCGGCTAATTTTTTGTATATTTTAGTAGAGACGGGGTTTCACCGTGTTAGCCAGGATGGTCTCGATCTCCTGACCTCGTGATCCGCCCGTCTCGGCCTCCCAAAGTGCTGGGATTACAGGCTTGAGCCACCGCGCCCGGCCAGGATTTTTATTTTCATCTTAGTTAGAAATATGTTCTCTGAGGCCGGGCGCGGTGGCTCAAGCCTGTAATCCTAGCACTTTGGGAGGCCGAGACGGGCGGATCACGAGGTCAGGAGATCGAGACCATCCTGACTAACACGGTGAAACCCCGTCTCTACTAAAAACTACAAAAAACTAGCCGGGCGAGGTGGCGGCGCCTGTAGTCCCAGCTACTCGGGAGGCTGAGGCAGGAGAATGGCGTGAACCCGGGAGGCGGAGCTTGCAGTGAGCTGAGATCCGGCCACAGCACTCCAGCCTGGGCGACAGCGTGAGACTCCGTCTCAAAAAAAAAAAAAAAAAAAAAAAAAAAAATATGTTCTCTGAGATGAAGTAGCAAATTCAATATAATGTAATTTGTTAGGAAGGTCAGCCTCTTTATTATTCAGGCTGCAACACAGTTTTCTGAAGAGTTTAAAACAACTACCCTTGTGTTACAAATTGAGTCCATTAAAAACAGAAACACAGCACTAGGAGCAATTCAAAGCCCATCCATCCTTCTTAACAATCCCCAAATCTCTCCTGTTCATATCAAGATGCTTGCAGATACTTTAAAAAGTCAAAACATTGGAAATAGAGTTGTCCTGCACTTAGAAAAAAAAATACCTTAAATCTATGATCATTGATATGCCCCAAAATGCTCTCAGAGAAACCTTACATCCTTTCTTTGTGGCTTTCAGACATACATATTTGACCCTGTCCTCTCTAGGACCTGAGGGCAATCTTTCTGCTATGCAAACTTCCTGGGAGATAACTCTTGCTTCTAAACAACAACAACAACAACAACAACAACAACAACAAAAATAGGCTTTTTGAAAACAAACTGCTCCAGTGTGCACCACTTCCGGAAAATTACTTAATAACAATAAACAAAAATCTTAAAAGCCTCCTCTATAAATATAAGTCAACAGGTAACCCTAACTTGTCCCATGTGCCAGAAATACAATTTGAATACAAATGTAAAGTGGAGATAAACCTGTGAGTTTTTACTAATACGTTTACTGAATCATGACTAAAATTTTAGAACAAAACTCTAAGATCCCTGTTTGCAGCTGTCTGTATGGCTATGTATACTTAGGTTTACTTGTATATGTATATGCAATGTATACATGATAGTTTTCTACTTCTGAATAGTGTTACCAAATTAATTTATAAAATTCTATAATGGTTTATTCAAATTGGCTTAGAGATAAATGAACACTTACATAAAATAAATATTCCTAAAACCCCAGGAAATATAGAAACTAACCTAAATGCTTTCATGTTCACATGACTTGGATAAATTGTTGATATAAAAGATTAGTTTAACATGGTTGGTTCATAAAAATAGCTATGTATTGTAAGTTATCAGCATTATGTATAATATGAGCATACATTTTTATTCTACTGGATTTAGTAGTCAAATAAGGTTAAAAATAGTTAAGAGAGAAATAAGTTAAAATGTTGGTTAGCTTTGTTTGGTATTATAATACGTCTGCCTAAAAACAGTTTCAAAAATGTTTATGGTAACTTGAAACCTTAGAATTACGTTAAATTATACATACATATGTATATATGTATATACACTATATATACACATAGTCTACATATGTATATGTGTGTGTGTATATATATGTGTGTGCGTGTGTGTGTGTGTGTGTGTATATATATATAGTGTGTGTGTGTGTGTTCAAAATTTCCAAATAGGATAAAATACTGAAACATTCATTACTGAATATAAGTTAAATCTATGTATTTTTGGCATCTTGTTTTTATATGTCATAAAGAAACAAAATATATGTGGGTATGTTAATACACATGAGAAACTATACCATGAGGAAATAGTATATACCTATAAAACACAAGATAGTGTATTTGTAAATGTGCCAGTCAGTTACAGAATACTGGCATATGACAGGAAATTCACAATTGTCTACTTCCTAGTTTTCTCTGTAAAATAAATGTTGATCACTTTGTGGGGACAAGGCAGGTGGATCACGAGGTCAGGAGATGGAGACCATCCTGGCTAACACGGTGAAATAAAAATAAAAAATAAAAAAATAGCAGGGTGTGGTGGCACGTGCCTGTAATTCCCAACTACTTGGGAGGCTGAGGCAGGAGAATCACGAGCCAGGTAAGTAGAGTTTGCAGTGAGCCAAGATCACACAACTGCACTCCAGCCTGGGTGACAGAGGGAGACTCTGTCTCAAAAAAAAAAAAAAAAAAGAGGAAATGTTATTCATGATTAAAAGTTATACTGAATTTACATACATGAAACTACTATGAATAAAGAGAGTAAAGAAAAAAAACTATGCAAAGTGTGCAAGAAAAGTAGGATGTGTTTTTGATTTAAAAAGAGAAATGTGGTATGAAGGATATATTTTTTTAAGGGGGAAAAAAGAGTAATTTTGTCCTAAGGTAGAATGACTGGTTGTTCCAGAATGAGAAAAAGGAAAAGAGTAGGACCAAAACTCAATGGATTTAAAAAAAAAATATGTAGAGGGTTTGTGGAAAAATAATTTTATGTGTAGTCAGCTGCTAAAAGAGAATGAATTTATTTCTAAGTTAAAAAAATGAGACAACTTTAAAAGCAAACCAATGCAAAACCAGAATGTCAGTTTTCTTGGATTATTGGTCTAGTCTTATTAAAAAATAAGAGATTTCTCCTTATCTTTTAAGTAATCTGCTTAGGAAACAAAGATTTTGTGTCTTAGCAAAATAATTTCCTGTGCTTCATGTTGTATTTATCAGATCTTTGCTTAGGAAAACCAAGTTTTCTCAACATTAGAAGAGCTAAAATTTTTTCACAGCTATACAACTTATGGTATTTGCCTTTGAAATATTTTATGTCTTACTAGTTAAATAAATAAATATTATTTCATAGTAGTGAGCCTACTTAATGAAATGTTCAAAACTTTTCACATTTTTGACAAGCAACTCAATATCAAATTTAAATAGTCTTTTTGACATCAAATCTAACTTTGTGATTTCCCAGAGCACCCCTGGAAAATCTTAAATAATATGTTCTCTCATCTTGTAAAGAGAGAGATGTTAAACTCATTAGATTTATTTGAGATACTGAATTACATAGAAGCATTGTCAAATAAAAAGTAATGCTTAACCTTCTTCAAGTTGTATTTGTATGGGTATACATTTTTAATATAAATGTTTCAAAAATTTTATGAAATTCCTAGAAATTTGTCAATGTTCTGTCTATATGAATCAATCATAATTCAGTTATCTTAGAACGTTATATGCCACATTATAATAAGCTCCTATCAGATCTTTAACCATGACCACTTTAAGTCTTTTGTCATTTACAGACAATTATTGTTTTATTCAGATTCTTCTCTGAAAATGTTCACAATTAGCAGCAGGTCAAAACTGCTCTATCTTCAAAGAAATTCATTAAACATACTCTAATAAATACTCTGAAGTACAAGTTTCTGATAATTTTATTTGTTTGTTTATTTATCTATTTATGTATTTATTAGAGACAGAGTCTCACTCTGTTGCTCAGGCCGGAGTGTAGTGGTGTGATCATAGCTCACTGCAGCCTCCAGCTCCTGGGCACAAACACTCCTCTAAGCTCAGCCTCCTGAGGATTTGGGACACTATAGGTATGTGCCACCACACCCAGCTAATTTAATTCTTTTTTTTTTTTTTTTTTGTAGAGATGGAGTCTCACTTTGTTGCCTAGACTGGTATCGAACTTCTGGCTTCAAGCAATCCTTCTATCTCGGTCTTTCAATGTGGCAGGACTATAAATGTGTGCCACCATGCCTGGCTAAATTTTAAAGTTTTTTGTAGAGATGGGATCTTGCAACAAAGCAGAGGCTGGTATTGAACTCCTTGCTTCAAGCAAACCTCCTGTGTCAGGCTCCTAAAGTGCTGGGGTTAAGGGCATGAGCCACCCATGCCTGGCCTCTGACAGTAATAAGATCATACGCTTTGACTGGGTAAAAATTTCCAGAACTCTAGTTTAAAAATCTGATTGAGTCATAAAACTAACCCAAGATGATGCAAAATTATAACTGAGCTGACG
The DNA here is from genome assembly GCF_009764315.1 of Trachypithecus francoisi. NCBI lineage: Eukaryota > Metazoa > Chordata > Mammalia > Primates > Cercopithecidae > Trachypithecus > Trachypithecus francoisi. The sequence continues at coordinate 71,213,389 of NW_022681454.1, forward strand.
TAACCAACTCCATCTTGCTTCTAACCTCCACTGTCCTTGTTTCTTCCTGGGTGTAGGCTAAACTAACTTTGGGAGAAACTTAGTTTATAATTTAAAACAAAGATGATAACAGACCTTTCCCAAAACAAACTTCTTTCTTGCCTGGAGACTAGATTACCTTTGTAGGACTAACAAATTAGCCACAAGTTTAGAAATTATGGTTTAGGAGTCATGGAGCTGGAGGCTACAAGATTCTGACCATCCCTAAACTACTCTTAAGATCAGTGCTTGAGATGTTTTTGCAAACCTTCACTTGATGGACCACCTGGCACCACCCAAATTGATAAACTGGCTCATTTGATCTTGTGGTCCCCACCCAGGAACTGACTCAGCACAAAAGGACAGCTTCAATTCCCTATGATTTCATCTCCTACCTAACCAATTAGCACTCCTGGCTCTCTGGCTTCCCCCCACCGAGTGGTCCTTAGAAACTCTGATACTCACATGCTTGGGGATACTGATTTGAGTAATAATAAAACTTTGGTCTCCCACACAGCTGTGTCTGTGTGAATTATTCTTTCTCTATTGCAATTTCCCTGTCTCAATATACAGCTCTGTCTAGGCAGTGGGCAAGGTGAACACTATTGGGTGGTTACAATCAAACATAACAAGAATTAATTACGTGGAACTAAATGAACTGGTAAGGAATATTATAATTTTTAAATTACTTTTTTGATTGAGACATTGCTGGTTCTTTAATATTTTGTTTTTCAAATTAAAGTTTTTCTCTTTTTCTCTCAAGCTATCTGTACCTTATAACAATCTGGCAAACTATAAAGAAAAACAAAATATTTATTTGTTCTCTCTACCTGATCTCTCCAGAATTTGGAAACTATTGTTGATTATTCTTATTTTCAAGGCAATATAAATATATGCATAAGTTCAATAAGAATACGTACTTCTTATAACAGAAAATAACTAGAAACGTTGATTATATTGCTAAGCCTTTGACTGGAAGGTCATATTTGAGAATAATATGTATAGAATCAGATATGACTAGATAATTTTAAGGAATTAAATTTGATTTCATGGCCCTTGGAAAAACTGGCCTTGGACCTGGCTTACAGAATTCTCAGCCTTACATGTAAGGAAGGTCACTTCCCAGCAGGTCCAGGAACCTCAAAATACATTAAGTACCTTGGGAAGAGTGGAATTCACCAAAATCTGTTTGCCACAGGCAAAAACTAATGGCGAATCCCGTGACTCCAGGCACTTTTAAAAGTCTAATCTGAGATTCCTTATCATAAGTTCCAGGGAAACAAATTCAAAAATAGACCTATGTGGTCAAGTACATTCTTGCTGCACTAATGTAAATAACCAGGAGAAGTTTTATGGGGTTAGACTTATTTTGCTGTCAAATTAGTCTTACTTTTTTAGAATTGGAAATAACTATAGAGAATAAAATTACTCCATTATTGTTTCAAACATAGAATCTAATCCTGTTCTCTGTCTTTGAAGCTTTATTACGTCTCTATAAAGTAGACTAGATCATGCTCAATTCTAGCATCCTCTAATACCTAACTATAACTCTTCAAATTAATGTTTCCAGTTTTTCTCTCACCCTCTTAAGTTGGTACCACAGAGGGTTAAAACCTTACTGCTCAGGTCTTTTTTGGAATATCTAAAGAAGCGCTGGACGTTGAGACTGGAAACTTCCATATTTTGCTCTGAGAAGTAACTGCAACCCTTTCATCACCAGAGGCATTCAAATTACAAGCCAGGAAATTTATTGAATGACGACTTCTATTTTCATGCTATCATCTGAAGACACTTTGAGCCAAATGTCCTGAAATCTTGAGTGACTGCTTTCTGGAATCAAAAACAGGGTTTATAGTTTGTTCTAACTAGTTATCTTTTTCTTTTTTTTTTTTTAATAGAAATGTACTTCATTAAATGCTTGATTGTTCATACCATCTAGAGGAGTTCGGGGAGGGAAGCACCCTATTTCTACCTTTATGGTGTCTCCCAAAATGAGATACAATTATTTAGCTTAACTATCCTCTTCCTAGGACTGAGAGACTTGTTCATTGGGATACAGGACAATCTACCAACTCAGTTTTTGGACTATAAAACTTCCTGTGGGAAGTTCCAGTTGGAAGAATAACAGATTCAGTACACAATACCCCCAAATAGGGCACCTTTGCATATTGAATACATCTGTATTTTTGATACAGGATCTTGCTCGGTCACCCAGGCTGGAGTGCAGTACAGCAATCTTGGCTCACTGCAACCTCAGTCTCCTAGGCTCAAGTGATCCTCCTACCTCAGTCTCCTGAGTAGCTAGGACTACAGGTGAATGCCAGCATGCCCTGCTAATTTTTGCATCTTTTTGTAGAAACGGGGTCTCACCATGTTGTCCAGGCTGGTCTCAAACTCCTGGGCTCAAGCAGTCCACCTACCTCAGCCTCCCAAAGTGCTGGGATTACAGGTTGTGAGCCTCTGTGCCCAGCCAGCATACTGAATATTATAAGCTGAAGAGAAATAACTATTACAGGAAGATATCTCTGACAGTCCCCTGAAGCAGAACATAAGACCATCCTATAAGAAGTACTCTCCAAATACTCAGAGGAAAGGAGCATTCTTATCTGTGAGGATGAAGGAACGCTGAGAGAAGTCTGAATGAACAGGACTTGCCAACATTTCTCCAGTCTACTGCTTTTAACTCATACCGCTTTGTCCTATCACATTTTTGCATGGTTTTTCATAATAATAGGCTTATTAGGCAATATAATAATAGGTGATATAATAGGCTTTCCAGGCTAACAATAGGCAATATAATAAGCTTTCCAAGCCTATTACAAAAACACTGAAGTTTAATCACTTTGGGGGTCTTTATTTCCTTAGGAAGCCTCCTATGTTATGAAAAAACTTATATTAAATAAAAGCAACAATTTCTATTCTTTTCTCTTGTTAATCTGTTTTTGGTTACAGAGTCCAAGCTGAGAATCTATAAGAGCAGGAACAAAATACTTTTTTCCCCTAGGTAAGTATGGACAAATTGCTCTACGAGTGGTTATAACATTTTATACTCCAACCAGCAGTATATAAACACTCCTCACTTTGTCCTTAATCATATTGTTAACTACTCAAGGTTAGTTAAATCAATCCTTGGAAATAACCTTTTAAAATAAAAAAAAATGCACGTTCTCTCATCACTTTCTTTTGAAGAAAGTGAGACCATCCATTACTTGTTCATTTATTTTCAAAGAAAAAAAAATGTGTATTTCCCTTTTATTTCTCTTTTCTTTTCTTCATTCTACTCTTCACCTTTTCACCATTTTGTCAATCCCGCCCATAGATTACAAGCATGAGAGTGTTGTTAGCAATACATCTGAATGTCTAGTTTACAGCAAAATTAAGAACATGCAAATAATGTATGCTAGAGTTAAATCTAATATATATTCAGTCTCCAAATCTCTAGTCTTTCAATTTGTTCAGAATCTCTGCAAAAGTTTCTAACTCGTCTTTGTAATCCTCCAATAATTAAATCTTTGTTTCTTCAAATTTGTCTAAGCTAATGCATATACATACATACAACAATCCACACACCACTACACCACAATCCACACACTACTATATCACTATCTTCTGTATGCTTGTGTGCATTATATACTTTTTTCTACTGAAAATACAAAGTATTTCAGCTTTATAATTCAGAGTTGGGCCCAAATCTACACTTACAAAATGGGTTCCTCTGGGCAGGAGACTTTATATCTCTGAGTCTTAGTTCCCTTCTCTGTACCTAATAGTGTTCAAGGGTTAAATATGTAATTGCAAAATAAATAATAAATAATAACTTATAGTTTTTAGTTAATCAGTGAATAAGGGGCAATAACATATTTCAGAGGTCATTTATTTAAAAGTCATACCTTATTTTCATTTAGAATAATAGGTTAAAATTAATTACCATTTCAGGCTCTGATTTGAAAAACTAAAGCAAATTCTTAACTCAGGAATTTGGGGGAAGGTTTCGAGATGAAACTGTTTCATCTCAGATCATCAGGCATTAGATTAGCATTAAGGAACACGTAATCTAGATCCTTTGCATATATAGTTCATTATAGGGTTCTCACTCCTATGAGAATCGAATGCCACTGTTGATCTGACAGGAGGCAGAGCTCAGGCGGTAATGCTGGCTCACCTACCGCTCAACATCTGCAGCTCAACTTCTGCTGTATGGCCCTACTCCTAAAAGCCCACGGACCGCTACGGAGGAATCCTGCTCTACAACACTGGTTACTGTTTGCTTGTCCCGATTCCACTTCAAGATTGACATGTCTTTGTTGCCTTGCATTTATTTGCTCCTTTAGCTTATCTGCTTTGACTTCAGTTCTAATATATGTCCACTGCCTTCTTGCTTTTCCCCTTGTTTCTTAGTTGTAGCACCTGTATTCTTTTAAATCCCTGATTGAGGCAACGTGACAAAGCAGAAAGTCAGGCAGACGACGATTCTAAACGTATCTCTGGACTACGTATGTGACATTTTAATTATTAAAACTCTCTGATGCTCAATTTCTTCATCTGGTAATGAGTATAATGCTGTCTTTGAACGATTATTGTTAGATTTAAATCTGATAATCTTTGTAAATGGTCAGCAAACACCTAAAAAATAGTAGGGGATAATTTTTTTTTTTTTTTTTTTTTTACCACCCCCCTTTCTCTTTCTTCTCAGTTTGTTTTTAATAGACTCTAAGTTCATGACGACAGGGCCAGTGCCTGCCTTGTTCTTTGTTGTAACAACCACAGAACATAGAATAGTGGCACGGTTCAGTTCTACCTAAAGGCATAGTTCCTGATTGAAGGGAAGAAAGAAATAAAAAAGAATCAACCAATGAATCATCCATCTTCTGACATAAACCCAATTTCAACTCCTGCTTCTACATCTCACAGCAGATCTGACTTTGTGCATGAATTCCATTTTTCATTTTTGTCTTTTTCTTAATTCTTTCCATTCCATTTTAAACTACTTCACCGCAAACTACCCATGGCCCTCAGTGGGCTTCTCATAAAACACAGAAGTCTAAATTTTCATTTGCTATTTAAATATGCATGCTAGGCCGGGCGCGGTGGCTCACGCCTGTAATCCCAGCACTTTGGGAGGCCGAGGCGGGCGGATCACGAGGTCAGGAGATCGAGACCATCCTGACTAACATGGTGAAACCCTGTCTCTACTAAAAATACAAAAAAAATTAGCCGGGCATGGTGGCGGGTGCCTGTAGTCCCAGCTACAGGGGAGGCTGAGGCAGGAGAATGGCGTGAACCCGCGAGGCGGAGCTTGCAGTGAGTGGAGATCGCGCCACCGCACTCCAGCCTGGGTGACAGAGCGAGACTCCGTCTCAAAAAAAAATAAAATAAAAAATAAAAATAAATAAATAAATAAATATGCATGCTAACAGTCAAATTATTGTAGATATTGAAAGGTTTGCCATGTTTTAAAAATAATCTATTTTATATTTTTAATGAGTAGTGTGTTTCTAAATATAGTACTATTATCTTGTTTTGAAAGGCAAAAGTTTCTTCAAAGACATTTCTCACTTAACAAAAAAATTAGCATTAGAGATAATTTTCAGATAAATCTTAATGTCAACAAATACCTTACTCTTCACTTACACCTGTATGTTTTTTGTAGAATTGTTTTTTCTAACATTATTGAGAGAAAAAAAAAGTTTTAAGGCTAAAATATTGCAGTCACAAGGCATTTTATATAGAAAGCACTGGCTAATTTTAATTTGTATCTTCGCTAGTATAAATAGATGCAAAAAGTTTGGCCATTGATTTGTACTCTTGAAAGGCATAATGAAAAGCAGCCAGAATTCTTTTTAAGTAAATAAGATGAAGTATTCGCCATTTGTTTTCAGGGAAATCAGTTAACATACCTCATCTTGTAAAATTATATAGTAGAGTAGATTTTACCTGTCATTTACGTATCCCGAATTACTTTGTCATTAATCATTATTATCCGAGAATTTAGCTTTCTAGTGGTAAAGTAGTTATTAAGAAGGAAATATCTTTGTGCTTAAAAACTCATACTATTGCCTGTCAAGCCTAGTCCAAGGTATTTGACCACTACTTAAATATGCAAAAAACAGACCCGGCGTGGTGGCTCACGCCTGTAATGCCAGCACTTTGGGAGGCCGAAGCGGGTGGATCACGAGGTCAGGAGATCCAGACCATCCTGGCTAACACGGTGAAACCCCGTCTCTACTAAAAATACAAAAAATTAGCCCGCCGGGTCTTTAGTCGCAGCTACTCGGGAGGTTGAGGCAGGAGAATGGCGTGAACCCGGGAGGCAGAGCTTGCGGTGAGCCGAGGTCGCGACACTGCACTCCAGCCTCGGCGACAGAGTGAGACTATGTCTCAAAAAAATAAAATAATAATAATAATAATGATAATTTTAAAAACAGAGAAGTGAAGCAGATGTCTGACTTGGCTATTGTAACAGCTATTACGTAATAGAGTCAACTCTCACTTATCTGTGCTAAGATGGGTAGAAGCATAGGACTCTAAGGTGGAACCCCTAGATAATCATTACTTTTGGCACTGTTACCAACCCTTACAAGATGTGCCAATAAAGAGCAGCAACACTATTCCAGTTCCACCTGCCTGCCCTCTGCTGGACATGCTAATGAGCAGTGAAATGGCTACAGAAAGGACAGCTGGTGTGAGCGGGAAGCTTATTCACAAATAAGTCATCTTTCTTTATTACTGTAAAATACATGTAGAAATGATTTTGATTACATGTCTAATAATTATACATTTATGGGGACATCACTCTGTAGAAACAACTAACGTTAGAGCATTTGTGAACCTTTTTATTCCTTGTCTCTTCTCTCTTCCATTTGGAAGGTCACCTAGTCAGATGACTAACAAACATTAGGTTCAGCTGTATAGCTAAGTTCAGCTTTGCTTTGTACAGGACTGTGATTCTTTTACTCAGAGCCTGAAAGGCAGATGCCATTCTGGGAAGTTTTACCCTCAATTATGCAGAAAGAAAAATACAGGAAAGGTTTTTTAAAAAGTGTAAGAGAAAATTCAGCTGTTGTGAAGTGGCAATGGAATAGCTCTTGTAAATTTCGCAAGCTTTGGCTGTGCTCCCTGAAAAATCAGCAGCAGCAATGTCCTTCAGGCAGCAGCTGTCACTGCAAGCAAAGCAGCAGCACTGGAAAGAAAAAGAAGGGGCTCCTCTGCAGACAGAGAAAACAGCTGATGCATAAAAATACAGATAGGGCTGAAATTAGCAACAAGTTGCTGACTATTTTTTCCTTTTTGTAAAGTTCACTCAGCTACTAAGATAGATGTAAATTAAACTTTAGAGACAATGCGGAATCTCAAGTGGAACTGTGAAGGAATCATACACATAGGCTGAGGACAAGTTTGATTTAAGATCCTACTACTTTTAGGCTCTATTTTCTGACTAGGGTGCACCATATTTAACTAAACCATTCAGGAAGCAGATTCAGCTACCTATTAAACACGTGACAGTTTCAAAATGTTCAGGATTCTCTGCCCAGCACTCACATTACTCAGCTGTCATAGTAAAGCGCTCAGATATATGATGTGAAAATTACATTTTAACGAGGTGTCATGTGCGTTTAAAGTTCTTATTCATCACTACACAGCCACAGCTTTTACTGGAGACACAAATGTACTTAATTTGCATATTATAAGGACAGAAGGTGCACCATATCCTCATTGTTAAACTGTTATGTGTAGGCTTTTTGTTGGTTTAGAGTCTACTATCTTTAGGGTACATAAGAATGGTTATATTTACATAATCTCAAATGTCTTTCAAGAAAATGTGGATTGTGTTTGGGAAGCAGAACAGCAGGTAACAAGACAGTAGCTACATCTCTTTATCAGAAGAAACTGATAAAACAAAATCAACAAGATTTATCATTCTATTGTTAGTACTTATTGCTGGATGTGTTTTTCACTAAATCTCAGCCAGTAGATTTTTAGATCTGTTAGACATACTAATTTTAGGAAATTTTTGAAACTCAGCTTCTCTGCCTGTTATTACCAATTTGAACCTACTTCCCCCTCCTCCTTCAGTAGGAAATACTGAAAAACATTTGCATATTTAACAAGGAAAATTAGACTGTTTGATGGACAGCTTAGAAACAAACTGTAAGAGTCAAAGAAAATACTTCTCATCTAACTCCTCTTTATTAATGAATAATCAATTCAGCAGAAGGTGGTTTGGGAGAGAGAACAGTTAAGGGTGAAAGTCAGTCAAAACCAGCCACTAATCATAGCTAAAGGCAAGTGATGCAACTATCTGACTCCCTCCCACCAGTTGTATCAGAATATAGCATATGGTTTTAGAGTTATGATGCCCATGTGAGAATCACTCAAATAATCTGTGAAACAGCTAAGTATGTCTTGAAAATTTTAAATGTACATCTTACAAAAAATAACCAATTAAAGGTATAATAAAGGTATATTTTTACATTGTATTTTATAAGCTAGAAAATAGGCTCGGTTGGAAGTATATTTGAAGAAAATTCTAGATTTGATAGTTCCGTATCTGGTGCTCTGCCCAGAAAAAACAGAGGAAGTGCTTTCACATGTACTTTGTACTCAAGTGTTAATGCTTAAAATCATTTTGGTACCTGTGTAAAAAGCTGAATCACTGGTTCTTTAGACAAAACATATTTTCAAGAGAATACAACTATTATGCATTTCTAAATATAACATATTTTCCATTTGCTCCAAGTTGAAGAAATCCCTACAATTTGTCAACTAAACAATTTAAGAAAATGTTCTTAATATAGAATTCTTTAAACAGTTGCCCACTTTCTTCCATGCTGTAAAATCACTGGCCGTAATTCCTTCTGGAAGAAAACACATTAAGTATTTATGTACTTTGGTACTTATCTTTATCACACGCTAAAATGCCCCTTAGATTACCAAAACTCACAACAACGTGGGTGAAGCAGGGGAGAAGCTGGAGGTACAACGTGGGGGTGCGGAGGATGACTGAGTGACTTAATAAAACTTAGATTATAGATTCATGTGCTGACAGTGAAGATGACTACCTGAGGAGCATACACATAATCTTAGTAAATCACATTTAGAAACTATACTCCTATTCACCTAATATCTTGAAAAAGCAGATTTAAAAAATATAGTCCATTTATCCATTTAATCACTCAACAGTCTTTTAAAAGCACCAACTATTTATCAGACACTTTAAGAATTTGTAGACGGGCCGGGCACAGTGGCTCACACCTGAAATCCCAGCACTTTGAGAGGTCAAGCTACTCAGGAGGCTGAGGCTTGAGAATCACTTGAACCCAGGAAATGGAGGTTGCAGTGCCACTGCACTCCAACTTGGGCAGCACAGTGAGACTGTCTCCAATCAAACAAACAAACAAAAAAAAGGAATTTGTAGAAGAAACTGATAAAACAAAATCAACAAGATATTACAATGTGAATCAAAGTCTAATTAGTTCCAAAAAAACCTTTTTATAAAACATTAGATATTCTTTGCATTTGTATTTTCCTGAATATGTGAAATATAACTATATTACTTAAAATCTTAAGAAATTATTTGCAAATATATTTGCTATATGAATGCTAAATAGCAGTATCAAAATAAATTCAGATTTATGTTTCCACCAATTTCATGCTGGGAAATGACAAAAATGTTGGCAATTTTACATTTAATATCATGTAGAATAAGTGACAACAGGATGATGTTCCAAAAGTAATGTTTTTAGGGAACATAGTAAATGAATTTTAAACTTCTTCGAAACTTTGCCAAGAAAAACTGGCCAATTAATGATTTTTTTTTTCTAGGAGAAACTTCACTTACAGTCTCTGAAAACATTTTAAATACAAGTTTAAAAAGTCAATTGAAATGAATTTATTAACATAGCTATTGTTGAAAACGATGTTTCACAGATCGTACCATTTCCCAAGACATTTCTTCTGAAAAATAATGCAAACATATATGTCACACAATTGAGCAGCCCAACAAAAGGCAGGAAAATTTAAAAATGTAACAATTAAAAGTCTGGGGATGAGTGTTGGGAAAAGCAAGGAACTGGAATTAATAATTCCTGAAACCACTTTTAGAATACTTTGAGGAGTTGAGCTTTTTATTCATATTGTTCCTCCAAAGTTCTCATTTCAGACTTTAAAAATGACCCTTGTAGAATAAAAACTAGTACAGTCACTATGGAAAACAGTGTAGAGATTCCTTAAAGAACTAAAGGTAGAACTACCATTTGACCCTGCAATTCCACTACTGGATACCTACCCAGAGGAAAAGAGATCATTACCCAAAAAAGATACTTGCACACATATGTTTATAGCAGCACAATTTGCAATTGCAAAGTATGGAAATAGCTCAAATGCCCATCAATCAATGAGTGGATAAAAAAAATGTGATATAAATATATAGAATGGAATACTACTCAGGCATAAAAAAGGAATGAATTAATGGCATTCTTAGCAACGTGGATGGACTTGGAGACTATTATTCTAAGTGAAATAACTCGGGAATGGGAAACATCATACGTTCTCAGAAGTGGGAGCTAAGCTATGAGAATGCAAAGGCATAAGAATGATACAGTGGACTTTGGGGACTTGGAGGAATGTGTGGGAGGGGATGAGGGATAAAAGACTACAAATTGGGTTCAGTGTATACTGCTCGGGTGATGGGTGTACCAAAATCTCACAAATGACCACTAAAAAACTTACTCATGTAACCAAATACCACCTGTTCCTCAAAAACTTATGGAAGTAATAAAAAAAAGAAAAAAAAATGGAATGATAAAAAGACCGAAAAAAAAAAGATCCTTATAAAAACAAATCATTTGATTTCATGGTTGAAGAGTAGATACAATTTTTAGAGTACAAATACATCATGTTTAACTTGTAATACGAACTACAAATGATGCTTGTATCTAGAGGGTGCCTGGTGCTAACATCTGGGCAATTTTGGAATAAGTTATATGAACTGAAGTGCTTTAAAAGGGCCTTCATTTAGAAAACATGGATAAAAATGGTCCTTGTAGGGTTGGTGCAAATCTATTAGGTTGTTACTGTATTGTGTCTATTACATATATTTTCTCATTAAAATAAAACAATAGTCTTGTGAGGTTGGAGTTATTTTTTCCATTTTATAGTCTGAGGAAATCAAGATTGAAGACTGAACAACTTGCCCAGAGTCAAACAAGAGACAGAAAGAATTCAAACCCACATCCTTCTGATTCCTAAGCTCATGTTCAGAAGCCTATGCTACCTATGTGTAAGCATCACCAAGTGTCACCAGAGGATCTTTATATACCCAAGAGAAGTATATTTGCCTTTTAGTTTTCAACACCAGATCTTTTCACAGGAGACATAAAACATAGAAACCCCTTTACATAAAAACTTCAAAAGAATGAATTTTTGTTGATTAGAATACAGTTAAAATCATCACAAAAAGACTTAGCCTGCTACCAACAGATGGTAATGACAAATACACTTTAAGTTGACAAATTTAGGATTAGTTTTTTTTTTTTTTTTGAGACGGAGTCTCGCGCTGTCACCCAGGCTGGAGTGCTGTGGCCGGATCTCAGCTCACTGCAAGCTCCGCCTCCCGGGTTCACGCCATTCTCCTGCCTCAGCCTCCCGAGTAGCTGGGACTACAGGCGCCGCCACCTCTCCCGGCTAGTTTTTTGTAGTTTTTAGTAGAGACGGGGTTTCACCGTGTTAGTCAGGATGGTCTCGATCTCCTGACCTCGTGATCCGCCCGTCTCGGCCTCCCAAAGTGCTAGGATTACAGGCTTGAGCCACCGCGCCCGGCCTAGGATTAGTTTTTGACTCCAACATATCTGTAATAAGTTGAGAGTTTCTGTACATAGACACATAGGACCCAAAATAAAATGGCAATAAAAATTCACTAAAGGCAATTTCTTTGAAAAAAAAAGTCACTGTAACTTACTAAAGAAAAATACCCAGCTGAAACTGTTTGTGTGAAATAAGAACAGCCTCTACTAACGTTAATTGAAATTTTCCTATCAGCACACATCATGCATAAAATTTATTTCTATACATATTCTTTCCACCCCTAAACTGCAATAAGTCCATGCTAAAGCATTAGCTTTTCAATTTGAGCATTCATGCATGAAAATTGATAGTTTTTTTGTGATTATATTGACAAATCCAAAGGGTGAAATTTCACTATTTGTAAAACAAAGTCTTAATTGTCATTGTTCAAAAGGAATGAAAATTCAATCTCCTGACTTAAGTTAGGAATTCATTTTAAAAGCTGAAGTCTATCACTTCATAATGTTTGCTACTTCAATAGCATCCTTTTATTTATTTATTTATTTATTTACTTATTTATTTATTTATTGAGATGGAATCTCTCTTTGTCACCCAGGCTGGAGTGCAGTGGCGCAACCTCCGCTCCCTGCAACCTCCGCCTGCCAGGTTCAAGTGATTCTCCTGCCTCAGCCTCCCTAGAAGCTGGGATTACAGGCGCCCACCAGCTTGCCAGGCTAATTTTTTTTGTATTTTTAGTGGAGACAGAGTTTCACCATGTTGGCCAGGCTAGGTTTTTGAACTCCTGCCTTCAAGTGATCTGCCCACCTCGCCCTCCCAAAGTGCTGGGATTACAGGTGAAAGGCACCTCGCCCAGCCTTCAATAGCATCCTTTTAACAAATAATGGGCACTAGTACATGAGGGAGAGACGGCCCATATTTTAACTCCCATAAACAGACAAACAAATACATTTTAAAAAATTAAATGAAGGTGTAATTTTCCTTATGTTCACAATTACAAAAATTCATTCTCTTACCCCCCCATATGTATGTACACATATATGGAGGGGGATATGTACATATATATAGAAGGGGATATGTACATACATATGGAGGGGACACATGAATATGTTAATATATAAACATATAACAACCATATGAATATGTATACTAATACACACATGATCACACATGTATACATATATGTATAGTACACACAAAAAGCATATAGTCATATATGTGCATGAGTATATATATTCATATGTTTATTACATGCTAAAATTGTGTGTATGCTAAAAATATTTTTGGCAAGTTTTTAAACACATGGGATTATGGTACCATCTTATTCTTTAAGGATAACTTAATAAAACCGAGTTAAGAACTTGCTTTAGTTTATCATATCAGAACCTGAAATGGTAATTAATTTTAACCTATCTATTACTCTAAATAAAAATAAGGTATGATCTTTTAAATAAATAAAATTTGAATTATGTTATTGCCTCTTATTCACTGATCAACTAAAAAAAGTGTTATTATTTATTATTCCTTTGAAATATTAGAAATCACTTCCTGTTCTAGTTAAGAGCCAAAAAAGGCTAAGAACCATTCATAGCAAAGTTTTCACTGCCAAATATAAATTTTAGTTTAAGAATATCATGACTATGAAAGGAGTGTCTTCCCAGAATACTCTAGATAATGGATTATTGATCGGATTTTAAACTGTAGAATGCAGTGGTTTAAAGAACAAACAAAAAACCTTACCTGTACAGTGATGAGTCAGACAATAGAGTTGGTCTAGATTTTGTTGAGGACTTAGGTGAAATTGCTTTTGTTGTTATTGCATATTTAGTCTTTTCTTTCCGTAAAAGCCAATTCAACATAGTATCAGCATTGCTGATTGTGGAAACAAGTGCTGTCACTCTGACTGAAACCTCTCCATGATTAGAGAAAATACTATCTAATTTGTCATCCTATCTGAATAAGAAGTGAAAAGCCATTCATTCATTCACTCATTCATTCATTCATTCCACAAGAGTGATTGAGCCTTACTATATATACGCAATGTATTATACTAGAGTCAGAGAAGACAGAAATAATGGTAAGAGAAAAATACATTAAAAGAAAGAGTAAGGCAAGGCCATTGACTATAAAAAACTTAGGATCTAGTTCAGTAAAAAGATATGCATATACTGGACTAAGAGGAATGTCGTGCTAATAAAAGAGTAGTTCGACACATAATGCAGAAAATATGAAATATTAACAGGATTACATTTTATTTTAGCAAAGGTTTTGTGCATGTCACTATATAAAGAACTAACCAGCTGAAAATGACAAATGCCCTTCAAAGAAGGAGGGCTAAAAATTGGAGTTGAGCAAAACAAAGGAAAGTCAATTCCTTGTAGTTATACATTTTTAAAGCTGAATGGCAAAAATAGTTTAATTTTTGAACTGATATATTACTGTCAAAATTCAGACACCCCTATCTTAGCTTTCCATTATACTTTATCTTGGGGAAGACTATTATGACTAGTTGATATGGTTTGGCTCTGGATCCCTACCCAAATCTCATCTTGAATTGTAATCCCCATATCCCCACATGTGGAGGGCAGGACCTGGTGGGAGGTGATTGAATCATGGGGGCAGTTTTCCCTGTGCTGTTCTTGTGATAGTGAGTAAGTTCTCATGAAATCTGATGGCTTTATAATGGAGTCTTCCCCTTTCGCTTGTTCATTCTCTTTTGCCTGCTGCCATGTAAGACTTGCCTTTGCTTCTCTCTCACCTTCTGCTATGATTGTAAGTTTCTTGATGCTTCCTCAGACATGCAGAACTGTGAATCAAGTAAACCTCTCTCTTTTATAAATTATCCAGTCTTGTTTATGTCTTCATAGCAGTGTGAGAATGGACTAATATGCTAGCTAAAAATTTTAACCTTTAAATTAAGAGAATTGTGTTGAGTACATAAAAATGAAAAAAATTAAAACTATTTATGATTGTCTTTAAACAACATTAAAAGGAAATAGTATGTTTTTAATGGAAAAAGAGTGCTTGTAAAGAATTGCAATTAAAACTATAAAAAATTGCAATGTCTTATAAAAATCAAGATATTTTTTCTTGTACTTATCAGTTATGAATATTTTTCTCAATGTACCAATTAAGTTCATTCAGACACAGGCACACTCAAACTGACAACTTTCCCAAAAGGGGAGGTCATATATGATGCTCTCTGTGAGGTGAATACATTGGTGCGGGCTCCTGAAAAATAATATCAAGTTAACCCTTTGACATGTTCCAAGTAGACAGCACTTCAGTGGGTATTTCACAATTAATTAGAAAGGCTGACATTCTATTTTAGCAATGGTTTTGTGCAGTTCACTACACAAAGAACTAGCCTGCTGAAAATAACAAATACCCTTCAAAGAAGAAGAGCTAAAGACTGGAGTTGAGCAGAAGAAAGGAGAGTCTACTTTTCGTAGTTATAAATTTTTACATCTGAAAGTGATCAGCAGCAACCTTCTTTAGATGCAAAGACAAAGAACAATTTTCAGGTACACAGGCCAGAAGACCACAAAGAAAGTCAAAAAACAAAAACAAAAACAAAGAAACAAACAAAAACATAAAATGAACTTGCTGAGAACAAACTGTAAATATTTCCCCAAAGAGTACCATAAAAGGTTGAACTTACCTGATCTACTATCCAGCGGTCCAAAATCCAAAGAATATTTCACGACATGATAGTTATTCCATACATAAAGTAGGTTGTCCCTGGGGTTGTAATCCACAGCTGCAATGTACTGGTATGAATTGGGAAAGGGTACATCCACCAAACTATCCTTGCTTTGGTCAGTGTTGTAAATGTAGTCAATCTTATTTCCAGTGGCCTCATTGTCATCATCCTCATATACAGATTTGACCACATACAGAATTCCACAAATCATAAAGGCATTGGAAGCTGACCTTTTATCATATGCAGTATCCCATGTTCCTTCGATCCGTAGGGTGTAAGGGTTCAACTGACTAATGACAATTTTACCGTTGTTTTGTTCTGTTGCATAGATTACCCATAGCCCATTCTCATCTACTGCCAGGTCTATGTCAGATTTGCCTCCCCATCGGTAAGGGGAGGTATCATGGTAATTGGCATTTGCTATGATAGCCTCTCCACTCTTTATCCTAGTCCGTAAATCAAACTTTACTATGTTCCTGGTGCGTTCTTTGTTGAAGAACAAAGCTCCATCATACACTACAAATCCTGTGCCATCCACCCTATGAGGGAGCTTGTAGGTTGTAGTTGGTCTTCCAGCAATGAAGTCATCCTTGGATGAATACTCAGTCAGGGTATCAGTTCTGTAGGGAGTCCAGGGCATATAATATATCTTGTCAGATGCCTGCAGAGGGTCTTTGCACCACGCCCCAGATTGATGGTCAGACTCAAACAAATGTTCACTCTGGTATACTCCTTTTAATAGTCCAGGACAAAGAAAAACTGTTGGAAGGGAAACAGTTAAAATAAATAAATACATTAATTTCATATTTTGTTATTTAGTCTTATTTTTCACCAAATGGAATGCAACTCTAACAGGAGATACCCACCATCACTTATTTTGCTTCATTCTTTTAAGAACACAAAGTATTCTTCCACATTAATTTTGGCTTCCTTTCAAAATCATTTTGATTTTGATAACTGAAAAATATCTAGCCTTTTTGTGAGTAGCTGTGCCTTCCTGTGATTGTTACCTTTGTAAACACGCTACAATATTTTTGGAAATATATATTAGATGTGACATATGTCTACATATTCTATAGACATATAAGAAATACAAATGTTTATACACAATACTTTTAATAGTTCACTGAAGAACATATTTCAAAACAAAAATTATTATTTCCATTCTGATGAAATTAGGTATTCAGTAGTTATCATTAAGAAACAGATGAATATCCTATAGTAATTTTTTAATAAAGGAAAAGAAAAGCCCCGTAATACAGGCCACTGAATCTTTTAGCAAAAAAGCTCTCAAAGTTGCTACAACACACACAGAGCATGCAACCCACACAATTAAAAATGAGTGATGGATGGATACTGGAAGGAAAAGAGAAAGGAAGAAAAAGAAAGGAAAGAAGGAATAAGGAAAGAAGAAAAGGTGAAAGGTTACAGAAAAGAACCCAAGATCTAGATTTTAATCAGTTAAAAATGTCCTGTTAAATACAGTAGTATTGGAACTTAAAAACATGTACCTTTTACTGTTACATGAGAAGAGCATTAAAACCCAAGATTACTTGCTATAATATTTTGCTGCTCATACTTCAGAGTGAAAATGGCTAGGAATCATCTGATTCACTTGATTTTTGTATGATTCAGTAGCATATCATGTGAATGGTGGTAAGAAAGCCTGGCTGATTCATCTGCAGTGGCTTTAAACATGGCTATAAAGCAATGTTTCCCAAAGGGTGGTCCTTGAATCACGTGTTTCAAGTGGCATAGTTAGATGTTACACAGAAAGAAAAAAGGGATCCTTAGCCACATGTGTTTAAGAAATGTTATATTAAATATAACTGTAGCAGAGATTCTAATAGCATAGGTACATTCGTGAATCTCCAAGGCGGAAGTGGGAAGGGTAAGCAAATTTCACACACTAATTGGATCATGGCACCTTTATTATAGAGCTTCTTTGGAGTATAGAGTTCCACTGAACCTACTATGGGAAACACTGCTCTAATATATTTGCAAAACAAATACACTGAAAAATAATCATGCAGTCTATTGTTATGTTTGGAATGATTAGAAGTGTACTGGGTGAAAAAATTAGAAAATCACTGTAATTTGGACTTTGACTCTTTTTTAATGATTAAAGTAGTATTATTTTGGCATTAGTGATTAGCTTTTAAACAGCAACTATAAGAATAGATGCAATGGAAAACAATCTAAGATGAAACTCAGCTAGATTTTGGAGATTATCAAAAAGAAAAGTACATTACTAAAATGCCCAAAGTTTTACTTTTAGAGAAATAAGAAGTTTGGGAACAGGCTAACTACCAAAATCTTCCATAGCAAGGACAGAGGGCCATCATCAATATACAATCCATAATAATATTGATTATAAGAGTTTCATATGCTTGCTATAATTATAAAGGATAGGTATCCATTGTTATCAAAATTGTATATAAGCTTTATGCCAAAATTAATAATCATAATTGATGACTAAAGTAATTTACTTTAGGTGGTTTGGAAAACTATTTCCCTTTTCCCCCAATAGTTAAAAATTGATGGAATAGGTAAACCATGCCAGAGCTATGAAAAATTGTCTAGTATATAAATAAAAACAAATTAAAGCAACTACTATTCGTCACCATGAGTTGGATTTCTAACTACTCAAAAATAAAGGGGAATAAAATACACTGTGGAAACTTTTATACTACTAAACTCTTCTTAGATAAAAGAAACTGACACTTGTCAGTAATACAGATTAAAGTGAAGTTGAGCAGCAGAAGTAGTAAATAAATTTTCATAAAATAGATAAGAATTAATAACAAAATTATTTTAACTAAATGTTAAACTGTTAAATAACTTAGCCTATAAATAGTATATAATTTATGAAAGGTATTTAATTACCTTTTTGTTCCACTTCTATTGGAGAGAGAGAAGTAAAGAGAGAAAGGAGAAAAGAGAATAGATTAATGGTACGGTATTGGCCAAGCACTTTTTATTCACCTCTTCCAAACTGAAAGTAAATAATTTATTTCACTCATACATGCTTTATTGAACATTATATGTTTTAATAAACCCATCTCTCTAATACAGTTATTTAAAAATAATCATATTCTTTAAAATATATTATAAACTTTGAGAAAAAGGGCAAAAATTAATCAAACTATGATTAAATAAACACACCATTCCAAATTACAGACATAGGAAATGCAATATTCATAATAAGAACACAAATATTTCCATTTGAAAGGCAGGTCAATAGTTACACAAAGAAATAGTTTGACTAGTCTCACTTACAAATATTATAGTCTATACCACTATTTCACATAATAGTTATGTTTTCTATGCATTTCAAAGAATTTGTTCAGAAGAACTATTCCGCAACTCATTTCCTAAGGCCTAAGATTTCCTGTAGCTTGTCAGTCTTATGAGAAGTGCACATCATGCGACTACACATTAATGTGGAATGATCTTATCCTAAATAAATTGATTTGAAATCCTTATTGAATAAACTTTTCTCCCTCCCACTCAGTAATATTTGATATTACTGTGGAAAAAATATTGTGCTTCAGAAAAGTATGTTATCAGAAGGTTTAGAAAAATAATGAGTCACTGGCTCTGGTCATTTCTGAAACTCTTAACAGAGTTAACATACACTTATAAAAATAGAGATCCTCAAACATGTTATGTTTATACATTTCAAATTAAATTCCATAATTATTTTTAAGGTATTGACTAATATAAGTCAGTAAAAACTTTTGAAAATTGTTAACATATTCACAAACTCAGCAAGCAGCATCTCCTTATCTTATAAACATTTTGTTTCACCAAAGACAATGTGCTACATTCTAACATGAAAAGAGGGACCAATAAGAAAAAAGAGGAGAATGTCAGGGAAGAATAGTTCACAACACAAACTTCAAAAAATCACAGATTTCAAGTGATGTAAAACTAAAGCAATTTCAGTGGAAGAGATGAACTCAGATATTATGCACAATAAATAAATGTAAAACTCTAGTAAGATTTCAAAAACAAGTGAGAAATACTGTTTGGGATAATTACATTTGGGTGATATCTTTATACTTTGAGCTAAGCTTGCATGTCTCCAGTTTGTCAAATCCACACTTGTTTCTCTCCAGCGACTTTTTTGAAGCCTCAATATCATGTTGCAAAGTGATATTGAGCAGTGATATTCCTCAATCTCACCAAGGAAAAACTGGCATATATCAAAAGTTCTGCTTAGAAAGTTTCAAATAAGGTTATCAAATTTTAGATCCTTCATCTCACTAGTTAATGAATATTATTATGTTTTAAATAATTTCAACTTTTATTTTAGAATCAGGGGTACATGTACAGGTTTGTTACATGGATATATAATGTGATGCTGAGCTTTGGGGTACGATTGATCCCATCACCCAGGTAGTGAGTATAGTACCTAATAGTAAATTTTTCAACCCTTGCCCCCCTCCCTCCCTCTCTACAAATATTATTTTTAATGATATTTCTTGGATGATTTTAAAAACTCTATTATATTGTCATAATTTATCATTATCCTCAATTAATCTTATTGAGTAACTCTAGGGTTTACTGGACCATATGTCTCAAATAGGCTAATACAGGCATCTCAAGCCTTATCTGAGATGCACGTCATGCTTATACCAGAATAATAACAAACCTATGTTCAGACTGACAACTAGAAGAAGCATAACTAAGCACTTTAACAAATTGGATAATTGATAGTCTCCAACGTGTAGATTTGAGGCCCATTATAATGAAGGCTGAGGTTGGGGACAGAAAGTCATACTAGAGTTGGTATTTTTCAACTACTAGCCTATAAAAAAGTTTTCAGAACTAATTTTGTTCCTTGAAATAGCCTTAGATAGAGATATATTCCTGATAAATACACACACACAGAGTTTTACATTCTAAAACACAGAAATGCACGTTCATGGAAATTTAGTGTTCTTTCACATAAAACTCATACACAATCTTATTTTTGAGTGGAACTATCCTAACATCTTTGTGAGTTTTATTTATCTCTTCAACAAATATTTAATGAGGGACAAAGGCTGTGTGACAAAAAAGTATTGACAACGGTATCTGTTATATTCTTCAAATATTATCTTACACTTTAATGGAAATTTTTATTTTTTGAAGAGCTTTAACCTCTATTAACTCAACTGCCATTTAGTTAAATTTTGGTTTTGATTCTCTGGTCCTGTTTAATATCAGAGAACTGGCACAAGCTGTAGAATAAGTAAAGCTTGCCTCTGTTGATTGCTGGTTACTCAAAATGAAGATTTATTAGGCTGTTGTGCTTTGGAGAAAATTATTATGATCTTGCCCATGTCATGACTGGCTGTAGCTCATTTATCATTTATTTGATATTTTCAAGACTGAAGTAAAACAGTCCTATAATTTAAGTTGAAACAAGCGCACACAAATCATATTCCCATAACAAAAACTGGCAAGACAACATAATTTGTTATTGAAAAGCTTAGTAACACTAAGGATTGGCCAGTCATTACCTATCATTTAATTCTGATTCTAGAAGCTTCCCTTCACTGCATAAATAATCAAATTACATGAATACAAGAAACAAGCACACTACTACATCCTGCATAACCAAATAATAAATACTCAGTGAATAGCTCTTGAATTAAACACATAATCCAAATAACATTGAATAATTTTGCTTCTTGATATTTAAAGCATGTTGTAGAAAGAAAAAGTGGTGAAATAGAATCTGTATTCACTATATAAAATCATATTGCAATGCATTATCTGCATAATGTCTGTATATTTTAACAGGTAGGGAGGAAAGTAAAATTTATAAGCAATTTATATCTCTAACCCATTAAATGTAAAACCAGAGAGCAAAAGAAGAAAAAGTATATGGGTGGTATTGTGGGTTATACTGGCAAAAAAACATTTGTTGCTATGAAACAGCCTGCAATGATCTAAAAACACAGGCCTAAAATACTCTCTTCCCTCCTCTCTGTAATAAGATAATAAATAAATGAATTGCATGATGACAACCGTGCGAGAGCCTTTTTCAGGATCTCTTGTTTTTTAGTCTAGTCCAATATCCTGAATTCTGGCATAGCTGTCATTGTTCATTTCCAAAAGTTTTTGAAACTAGTTTGTCTCCTTTTCTCTCTATACTTTTAATTTCCAAACTATTTTTACTGTGCATTCAGCCTCTATAAATATGTTTATATATTTCCTTAAAGTGATTTCATTGTTGTCCTTTGTCAAACTTAATGTCAAAAGCTATATCCTGTAGTTAGAGTAAATTACAAATTCAACTAAGGAAAATTTTATTCTGTATCAAAGAAACAGGTAAAAATGACTAGTAAATTTTCCTCTATATTTTCCGAGTTCATAAAATAGATACAATATATAGTTATGCTACTGTTTCGAAAAATAAGATATCTGTTCAGCCATTTCTGAATCATATGCAATACTTTTGAATTGCATTGTTTAATTAGAAAAGGCATGGATCGGAGAGCATATGTATGTATTGCCAAGCTTTTTAAAATTACATCACAAAATAGAGAGAAATAAATTTGTTGCATGCCAAAAAATGTTAATGCGATAACTAAGAACTATGAACTTGTATTCAATTCTAATGTTTAAATTATCTTTTCTTTTAAACTATAAAAATCATAGAACACATTTTCTATTTACAATGTAGAATGTTACAATCCAATAATGCCCCTATATTTCTGTAATCTATAAGGAAAAAGATACTTATAGGGGACATAACATGGTAATAAAATATTAAATATTATAAACTTTTTTTCATTGCAATGTAATAGTATTGTTAACAGAACAATTGTCCTTATTACATTTGGTTTAGACTATTAAAATACACTTGGGTACCCTTATCACATGCCAGCAGGGCAGTTGGGATATGGCAGAAAGGCAAACTAAGAAAGTAATAAAAAAATCACAACCAGTTACCTATAAGTTGCATAATCAAAAGTTCACAATAACACAGGTTGATCATCTCAGATCTAAAAATCTGAAATAAAAAATGTTCCAGGCTGGGCTCGGTGGCTCACGCCTATAATCCCAGCACTTTGGGAGGCCAAGGCGGGTGAATCACACGAGTTTGGGAGTTCGAGACCAGCCTGGCCAACATGGTGAAACCCCATCTCTACTAAAAATATAAAAATTAGCTGGGCGTGGTGACCCATGTCTGTAATCCCAGCAACTTAGGGGGCTGAGGAAGGAGAATCACTTGAACCCAAAAGGCAGAAGTTCCAGAGAACCAACATCGCACCACTGCACTCCAACCCAGGCGACAGAGTGAGACTCCATCTCCAAAAAAAAAAAAAAAAAAATGTTCCAGTGAGTATTTCCTTTGGGCATCATGTTTTCAGATTTTGGAGCATTTCGGTTCTCCAAAGGCCACTGCACCCGACCTTAAGTAGACATTTAAGTGCAGGCATTCTCATTATCCCAATTTTTCAAATGAGGAAACTGAGGCACAAATATCATGGCTCTATTATCTTACCTAATAAGTTTAGGTAGCTAAGCTTTGTTTAGGTAGAGTTGAAACAGGAATATATTGAATATATTTCAAAATCCCAAACATCAGAAATCTGAAACATTACTGATACCAAGCATTTCGGATAAGGGATACTCAGCCTATACTTTATATATGAACAGCATTTTATAATTTAATAAAATGTTTTCACATGAATCACCTTATTTAATTATTGAAGAATTAACAGCACAGTAATATGATGCAGTATTTATTATTCCCATCAGAAAAGAGTAAAGAGGGTCAAAACACTAAAGGATTTGACCAAGGTCAACCCTGGTAGGTGGCACAGTCCTGCCATTTGTCTAATACCATACGCTGACTCTCACAAGGTACAAACTCAATGAAACACAGTTTAATTGTTGTACTCTTGTTCTCCATTCCTCCCTGTCATCAAATCCTTGAAAAAGCATACTTTAGAAAAGACAAAAAATATAAATAGAATCTCCCTGAGGGTAGGCACTATATCTGGTATAATATTCATTCATTAAGTACTGAAATTTTGCATACAAAACCAATGAATGTTTAAGTAGACCTCTCTATTTTTTTGACACGGAGTCTCGCTCCGTTGCCCAGGATGGAGTGCAATGGCGCAATCTCGGCTCACTACAAGCTCCGCCTCCTGGGTTCATGCCTTTCTCCTGCCTCAGTCTCCCCAGTAGCTGGGACTACAGGCACCTGCTACCACGACTGGCTAATTTTCTTTGTATTTTTAGTAGAGATGGGGCTTCACCTTGTTAGCCAGGATGGTCTCGATGTCCTGACTTTGTGATCCGCCCGCCTTGGCCTCCCAAAGTGCTGGGATTACAGGCGTGAGCCCCTGCACCCGGCCTTAAGTAGACATTTAAATGCAGGCATTCTCATTATCCCAACTTTTCAAATGGAGAAACTGAGGCACAAACACCATGGCTCTATGGCTAATAAGTTTAGGTAGCTAAGCTTTGTTTAGGTAGGGTTGAAACAGGAATCCAAGTTTGGATATTATTCATTATTGATGTTTAATAAGATAAAAATTCATCTTATTTATCTACAGTGCTCAACACATAAACAGAGCTTAATTAATACTTTCCATGCTTTGTGTAATGACTAAATGGCACTATGGTATTTTCAAAGAAAGGGACTGACTGACACACTTTTCAGTGCTATCACCCCTTGAGACTAGTGTACTAGTATTACAAAGCAACTCTCCAGAGAAGATAAAATAACAGGAAAAAAAAAAGTTTCCAGATTTCTTGACCAAGGGAAACCAAGATTTCTCTTATCACTGGAAACAAACCTGTGCTGAATAACTCATGTCTCCCTAATTGTTATTATTCTGAAACAGATAATTCTCTTTTTCCATTTCACTTCCACCAAGAAATGTAGAAGCACTTCAGTAAATAGAATTTTTTTTTTTTTAAAGTGAAGTTCATTAAATTTTTTGGTATATTGCATATCAAAAATTCTGACAGATATCTGTCTCTTTCAGTAAATAAAGCACTAATCCTTTATTTAATGAGAGACAGGAGTAATCTCTGCAGCTCAGCTTCTAAATTATGTTTTTCAAATAATACCCACGCATCATTGAATAAAAGTGCTGCTCAAGCACCTTGTATTACAATGGCTTTATATAATTTGTTTCCAAAATTAACACCTCCTAATGAATTTCATCCTGGAGTGTGCAGATTGAAAATGTCAATAATTCATAAAATGCTTTTGCTAGCCACATTCTAATTTAAACACTTAAATGCAGTATCTATAGATGCTACAGAAACTGAGATGGCCTTTTATTTTGCATTAACATTCCATGCCATTGATGAATCTGCAAAACCTTTCAGACTATTAATTTAGCCTTTTAGAAGAAAATGCAGCTCTCTTAGTAGACTGTTTTGAGAATCTATTTGTAATAGCTTTAGTAAAAATAATAATTTTTCAAAGTTATTATTGGTAATACTTAAAGTTGATACATTTGCTTCTTCAATGATGTACCGTTGTTACAGTGATTTGTTACTACTGTGTGATAACCACATGGCATTTAGAGTTGCTAAACAAAAAACAAAGGCAGAGTTACCTCAGATTGTATAAGACTAAATATGCATGTTTATATACTACGTCCACTGAATGCATCTGTGGAGCTCCTGTTATGTGCAACACACTTAAGAGCTGTGAATAGAGAAAAATAGTAACAATCATAGCCCTTAACAGTTACCGAATGTGTACTCTGTGAAGAGTCAATCTGTGAATCATTTTATTTCATCCTCATCGAAACTCACGACTTTGGCGGTACTATTATTACAGGAGTTATTAAAAAATTATTTTAGGTACGTAGAAAGGGTAAGAAGTCCTCGGTAAGGCTTTTTCTTTTAATAAAAACAGTTCCCAAAACATTTCTAATAGAAAGCGGTTTGAAAAGCCTGACGGGCAAGCATTGATATGCAAATGCTGGGGAATAGAAACCTGATCCACCCAACATGGCGGTCCCCACTGTCTTCTAGTCACCACATATGCCAGGTGTCTTGGCTGCCTCTGGACGCCACCACCTGTGCAAGACATCACGGCGACCTGCATCTGTACATTAAATGGCTAAGGCGGGAGGGCCAGTTTTTTCACTGCTTACGTGAATAGCACACCTGGTAAAACCAATCCCCTGGGCCCTATGCAAATCAGACACCGCCTCCAACAGCCTCCCAGTATAACTGACTGCTTTCTGTGGAAGGGGCAGGGGTTTTTATCTGTTCAGAGCCCTCACTCCCTCTGTATGGGGGAGCTTTATTTCTTCTTTCTTGTCTATTAAACTTTCCTCTCCTTAAAACCACTCCACGTGTGTCCGTGTCATTAATCTTATCGGTGTGAGACAAAGGGCCCTGATGTTTCTCCGGTCATGGAAGCCATATCACTACTACGACCATGCTATAAAGGACAAACTAATCTCTGCATCAGGGAAATTGTAGTCTAATAATTGGTGATTTTCAGTATACTTATTTACTAAAGATAAAGTGTTCTTAAATGCTGTCAAAGAAACCTGTGTAAAGACATTAAAAATAGATAAGAATAGAAGTGAATGACAGAGGAAGGGGGAATTGTCAAGAGAAGCTGAAGTTAGAAACACAAGGCACAACAGTTTGACTAAAATTAACTTCCTATGGAAAATGTCATCTATTTGTTCCTAAGACATGTATTTTTAACTGATTCTTATTACTAGGTTCTATACATCCAGCTCTGGATATGTAACAAATATGATATTAAAAATGAATCTAGATCTAATTTCAGAAATTTAGTAAATACTTTCAAATTAATAGTCCCAGAGTTTGGAGGCTGAAAGTATGTTAGATGCCATTTAGTTTAGTTGATATTTTATAAATAAGAGAAATGAAACCAGATAATTGAGATATTAGCCCCAAATCACAATTTATGTTAGATTAATTGACATTCCAATTTTATCAAACACCAAAAAGACTGATGAGTAAAGATCTTAAACCTGTCTTCTAAGGGCTTCAGTTGACATTTATAGGATATATTTGACATATTTTCTACATGTCAATTTCTAAATAATTCTACAATTAGTTTTATTTTTTGTTTCTGTTCTAGAAATCATATTTGTACTAATGAACATATTATTACTCACCATGCTATTATTAAATACAAAATATTTTCTGTTCTTTGGCTAGTAAATCCAGCCCCAAGTCGACTGAGGCATTTGAAAGAATTCTACAAAGTACCAGAGTATTCCATAGTTTCTTAAGCATTCCTAGGCTATTCTTCAAGATGTTGGGTTTTGTTGGTGTTTTTTTTTTTTTTACGGAATGTCTTGGTGGGTTTTGTTTTTCTATTCTCTTGCATGAAATGATGATAGAAAGTTAGCATTCCAAGATTAATTCACAAGATTTCAAGAACTCTGGTAGAGACAATAGTTATAATTGTATTAGAAATAAACTGACTTGACTTCTTACAGCTAAATGTTTATCTTGTCAATAGAATTAGAATAGCAATTTCTGCCTTCACTCTCCATAAGATTGTTAAGTGAATCAAAAATTATCACATTACTTACTACTGTATTTTAAACGCTCCTAAGGATTAAAAAGTAAACTGTGATTTAGGGTTAATATCTCAGTTTTCTGGCTTCATTTTTCTTATTTATAAAATATTAGTTCAAATAAAATGATATCCAAATCTTTAGATTCATTACTATAATCTTCCAATATGTGTTTCTTATATATTTTTATATAATTTCAGAAAATTCAATGAATCTGTCATCCCTAGAAAGAAATTTTTATACAAACAGTATTTGTTTTTCAGGCTTTCTATGAAATTTCTGTTCATATTTGAAAGGCCAAATATTTTGTAAAACCTACACGAAGCTTCTGATTTTCCTTTTATTTTTGTCTTACTTAATCTGCTTTGTTTGTCACTGAGCACTCACATACCTTGAAAGGGGAGTGATGGCAGGAAAGGATGGCTTACACAATGATTGTCACTTGTGAGAATGACTCTGTCCATGTAAAACCCTCAAATATACTGTGATGGTTAGTATTGAATTTCAACTTGATTAGAAGGATGGATACACAGTATTGTTCCTGGGTGTGTCTGTGAAGGTGTTACCAAAGCAGATTAACATTTGAGTCAGTGGACTGGGAGAGGCAGATCCACCCTCAATCTGGGTGGGCACCATCTAATCAGCTGCCAGCACAGGGGCTAGAATAAAGCAGGCAGAAGTTGGAAAGAGCAAACTTGTTGAGCCTTCTGGGCTTCATCTTTTTTCTGTGCTGGATGCTTCCTGCCATCACACATCAGACTACAAGTTCTTCAGCTTTTGGACCCTTTGCAAGGGCTCTCAGGCCTTCGGCCACAGACTGAATGTTACATGGTCAGCTTCCCCACTTTTGAGATTTTTGGGACTCGGATTGGTTTCCTCGCTCCTCGGCTTGCAGACAGCCTATTGTGGGACTTCAGTTTGTGATCGTGTGAGTCAATACTCCTTAATAAACTCCTCTTCGTATATGCATCTATCCTATTACTCCTGTCCCTCTAGAGAACCCTAATACTGTTGATAAGAAAGATTTGTAATAGGTGGAATTCTTCCTTATTGATATTCAGCTTTAAGTTATTCTTAGTCCTACTTATTTAGCATTTACACTATACCAGTATATTTGCTGGGTACTTCCTCTATTATCTTATTTAATCCTCACATCAACACTGCTGAAATTATTGTCACCATTATGCAGATGAGGAGACAGTAGAAGACTCATATAACTAGTAATTGGTAGAGCTGGTGTTTGAACTCTGAAGCCTGCACTAAACCTTTGTGCTATGCTCCCTGGGAAAACAGAACAAAAGGATTATGATAATTATGAGAACAACTCATATTTATTAAGTGCCTGGTACTTCCTTATTATCCACTTAATGCATTACCATTGACAACTAGATAGTGTCATGATTTCAATATTATAAAGGCAGAAACAATGGTATAGATAAGTTAAATAAATAGTAAGTACCACATTCAAGATATAATGCCAGGCTTCTCATCAGAGCACAATTGCTAAACCACTATCTTTTATGTGCAAGCTACTATTATTGAATATCTCTATTGATTAAACAGAAAATACTATTCCCAGCTACCCCTATTACTCTCTACATGCCATCAGTGCTTCATCTGCTAAGTAATATTCAGCAGAAATAGAAAATTATTTGATGGGCTGCTCTTAACACAAATATGATTGTGATTATAACAAACAAAACATTTGAAAATTAAAATCAGTAGCTAGGAATAACTTATCTTAAAAAAGTATCACTCTAGCTGGGCATGGTGGCTCATGCCTGTAATCCTGGCATTTTGGGAGGCTAAGGTGTGTGGATCATGAGGTCGGGAGTTCGACACCAGCCTGGCCAATATGGTGAAACCCCATCTCTACTAAAAACATAAAAATTAGCCGGGCGTGGTGGTGTGCGCCTGTAGTACCAGTTACTCAAGATGCTGAGGCAGAAGAATTGCTTGAATCTGGAAGGCAGAGGTTGCAGTGAGCTGAGATCGTGCCACTGCACTCCAGCCTGGGTGACAGTGTGAGACTCAGTCTCAAAAAAAAAAAAAAAAAAAGTATCACTCTGAGTTTTGCTAAAAAATTTCTTCTCAGAGTCATGTATTTAGGATCTCTTTTCAGATTACATTGCTTTTCTTGAACACCATTTAAGGCAGTATCACATTCCAGACTTACAAGCACAATGTTTGTCACTTGGAAAGCAAGGAGCCAGCATTTGAGTTAGTCAATAATGTCTGACAGGGGGCGCGAGCGGTGGCTCAGGACTATAATCTTAGCACTTCGTGGGGCTAAGGTGGGCAGATCACTTGAGGTCAGGAGTTCAAGACCAGCCTGGCCACCATAATAAAAACCCGTCTCTACTAAAAATACAAAAATCAGCCAGGCGTGGTGGTGGGCGCCTGTAATTCCAGCTACTCAGGAGGCTGAGGCAGGAGAATCACTTGAATCCAGGAACAGAGGTTGCAGTGAGCTGAGCATGGCCACTGCACTCTAGCCTGGGTGACCAGGTGAGACTCTGTCTTAAAAAAAAAAAAAAAAAAAAAGTATGACAGAGGTGAAAGAAATGCAGGGGTAGAAGAATTAAATATGCCAAGAAGAAAGTGGTACACATAAAACTATTTGCTAGTATTTGTCTTACTTGAAAGAAAAATCATGTTTTATTAATCATGTAGAAGTAGCAGTTTTCTTCACTGACCATCACAGTGTGTTCATGACAATTCAGTAGCGTGATTCCATTGGCCTAAGCAAATAGAGTTAGTTGGATAGTGAATGGTTTCTACTTGTTTTCCACTCTTTATAAAGGATTTAATTCTGTAGTATTGGCATATTTAATACAAGAATTGCATGCCTCTGAGAATGATAGCATCATATTCCCTATCTGTTTTCCTTAGGAATTTATTTCCTCCTTTGAGAGATAGTGACAAAAATAATAAATACTCGTTAAAAAACAGTTATAAACTGGGTAGGTCAAAGTTGACAAAGGAAATAATAAGCAGATAGCTATACAAATGTATATAATGTGATACAAAATCCAAGGTGAGAAATTGAATAGAAAAATTAAATTAAAACAAATAGAAACACAGCATGAAGTATACTTTCCTTCTCATTCTTTATAATACTCAGCTAACATCTATGAAGCAATTCACTAAAGGCATTTCTTGTTTATTTTAGTGAAATGTGTCAAATTAGAGGAAAAGTCAGTTTTAGAGAATGAAACAAATGACCACATTATTCTTTGCTCTATTGGACCACTATCAACATACTTTACAGTCTATTTAAACTAACTAGCCCCAACTATTTTTTTTTTTTCTTTAAAAGCCATCTGTAGAAGGGTCATAAAAAGAAATTTGCTAGTGAGATCATTAAGGAAGGAACTACCAACAATATAACATTACTAGGTGTAACTTTCTCACCAATTAAATCAGCTTCTTGGTAGACAACAAACAGTGGTTGATATCTATTAAAGTGATTAGAGTTGAAACTTACTGAATCTTTAATTTTATGTTTATATTCACTGTAAGTACTATATAAATATTAGTACATCTTCCACATAAGGTGATCTTTATTGTAAAAAAATTCAACTTTAAAGAACAAATACATTTTAAATAGAAGTTATATGCTTTCAGGAACCGCTATGTAATTACAAATTCTGCTAACTTACTAGAAAGTAACCTGTATATGTTTAACAACTGCTTCATTCACTGCTGTGAAATATTCACTTAAAACAGGCCACTCAATAAGTATTTTAAATTTATTAAGTAAATACAAGGTTTTTCTATCTCAGATGCTCTTGAGTAACAGGTACAACTTTATTTGTATTAAGAAAGGCACATTTAAAGAAAAAAACAAAATAGCTATGTGGATTGTACCAATGCTATGCTGAAATGAATATTTTCTGATTATAAAGTTTAATGAATACATCTATTTGTTATTTTTGGTTAATATTCTAATTACAAAAAACCCCAATAAAACCCAGAAATCAAATAACCATGGTCTGTTCCATTATGCTACATTATTTTATTTTATTTTATTTTATTTTATTTATTTATTTTGAGACAGAGTCTCACTCTGTCACACAGGATGCTGTGCAGTGGCCTGATCTCGGGTCACTGCAACCTCTGTCTCCCAGGTTCAAGCAATCCTCCCACCTCAACCACCCTAGTAGCTAGGACTACAGTCATGTACCACCATACCTGGCTAATTTTTGCGTTTTTAATTGAGATGAGGTTTCACCATGTCGGCCAGGCTGGTCTCGAACTCCTGATCTCAGGAGATCTGCCTGCCTCAGCCTCCCAAAGTGCTGGGATTACATGTGTGAGCCACAACTCCCAGCCCTATTATGCTACATTTTAAAATAATGAAAACTGCAAACAAAAGCTTACATTTGAGGGCATTTTAAACATAATTACATAAGTGCATAATTTTAAAACAAGAAGAATTTATAGAAACAACAGCCAACAGTTATTGAATGTTTATTACATGTAAACTCTTACTACTAACTTAATTATCAAAATGACTTTTTGATAGGAACAATATTATCACCATTTCACAGATAAAACAAGTGAGGAGAAGAGAAATTAAATTACTTGCTCAAGGTCACAAATTGGGTAAGAGATAGAGCTAGGAATTTATAAGACAATCTACTATCATTGGATAGCATATAATTTCCCAAGAAGATTACAGATCAGTTGGTACTGAATTATTTTTTTCTCACCCAGAAAATGAAGTAACACAGTTCTGATGCCCTATTTCAAAGGTCAATGGATTTGAAAAATACATTCAAATGCATGATATTTTAAATGAAATCTCAAGTCATGAATTTTGGATGGTTTGTCACACACACACACACACACACACACACACACACATAAACTATGTGGCATATAGAATTTGGCATCTACTTCGATAAAAATGATATACACATTTGGAAACAGTGTGGAGGTAAAGTTTTAGGTTTCTGAGATTTATGAGATGTATATTTACTAACCACAAACAATTACATCTTAACCCACAGGACTTTCCTTAACATCAGTTCCCCTTTCATGCATCTAGATGCATGAATTCATCACACCATGGTCAAGTTCTAGACTCTTCTGTGTCTTATTAACTTTACAGAAGAAGAGAGATTTATCACAGAAAATATTAACTCCTTAGCGATGGAAGTTAACATCAAAAGCCTACATTATAAAAGGAAAACCAGTATAAAATCCTGATGTGCCGCAATCCTATGACGATTTTTTTTTCGTTCTTTTTCAAAACACACATAGTTTCATCTACCATTGTAAAACTGATGTCTTAATAGTATATCTAAGTTTATGCATTTGGAGGATTTGGCTGTATTTTATGAATCTTCTCCCTTAGTTTAGTGAACTATACATTATCTATTTGAATTCAGGGCCATTAAATTCTTGCAAAGTGTTTATTGCACTATACATATTATTGGTCCTGTCACTGAACAGTGCCCTCTTTCTGTTTTATAGCTAATGTAGCATTTCTCCATGACATCAATAGATTAAAACATTTACTACCAGAAAAATTATGTGAAAATGAAGCAAACTCATTTTGCTACAAGCTAACTCAATAAATCTGTCCAGTTTACTGATGTTCACTTTCCTTTAAAATCGGTATGTATTTATTTTGCAAACTTCAAGAAGGCAGAAGAGAGAGGTTAATTTTCTTTTTTTCTACCCCTGGCAGCAATGCTACATTGCTAATGTTAGTAAATGGCAGTTGAATAGAACCAGATCTATATTTCTGATATGTACTTGGGAAAATTTAGAAAAGGGTCAATGAGGGATGTATTAAGCTTTTAAAAGGTTCTATCTATTGTTTTCAGGGCCACACCACTATTTCAATAACAGAAGAAGGAAGTACAGCTAAAGTTAATTGGTTGAATTTTATGATGCTAACTTGATGCCTTTCTTAAATGTATCACCAAAAAATAAGTCATTAGCAAATCTAATTTGCTTCCTTTTGAGCAAACAAAAATAAAATACAGGCAAATTTAGTCTTGCATTTTTAAGCTGATAATTGAGAAAAAAAGAAAATGGTAGAAATAGTACTTTTCCTGACAGTATTGTCAAGGAAAGGAGTTTTTAACTTTACGGGTAAACAAACTCTCCCTTTTCCAATTCCTTTCCTGTTATGAAAGGAGATGGTTATGAAAATGGCTTGTGTTACTGCCTCTAGAGTCATACTGACCAACTGGCCAAGCATGCAACACTTAGAATAGATGCCCAGAGACAATACAAGCTCATCTCTCCAACCTCTATGTGACAACTTTGTCCTTGGTTATGGCAATAGAGTGCAAAGAAAATAATACATGTTTATTAAACCAGATCACATTCATAGCTATAAAATAGCTATGTAACATCTTTTTTTAACTACCACAAGTGCAAAATATCTCTGATTAGATATATGCCAGAATTTTTATTATGATACATTTAGTCTTATTTCTGAAAAGCTATGTGTGAATGAATAAATGTCTTGCTTTCATTTATATGTATTATTTTCTTGAACATATATTAATACTTTCACACAAGAAAAAGCAAGTTGCTTATAGAGCTCTTCTTCCTTAATTAGCTGTTTTGGAATTAAATATGATTCTCCTATATCTGCACCCCTGCACACACCACTCACCATTGAATACTGCCTTTAACAAATCTCCTATACTGTCATGTTAAAATGAGTGAAATCCCACCTTCACTGTGACGTTTTCGGCCTGCTTTTAAAAGACACATCTTAGGAAGAAAGTTTTATAGATATTTGCCACTTTGATCTTTGAGTAAGACATCTTCAATTACAGTGTTAACAAGAACTTCAATAACCAGTAGAATGCAAGAAAGAAGCAGATTTTGTATAATATTGACCAACTGCTTCAAAAATGTAAGTCTTACTTGACCAACAATATTACAGCTGCTCTTTAAGAAGGTAGATAACATGCTAAATGTTAAAAAAAAGGTAGTAAGATAATTAACATTCTACCAAATCAGATCTCTAAATGGTTATGTAATATTTTCATAATATTAAATAATTAAAGACATGAAATACTTACTGATTGATGATGCCTACAAATGTTTTGAGTTACTCAAACATAAAATGATCAAATATTACTATGTGGCATAGCATTCCAGTTTGAGATCCCCTAAAAAGTTGAGCCCAAGACAAGAACTTTGATGCAGGTAGTTTACTGGAGGATGAACCTAGGAAACAAGTGTGAAGGAAAGGAGATGCAGAAGAAAAGAGGAAGAGCCAAAACTATGTTGTTATTATTACAGTTGTTGCTATTGGCAAGAAGGACCAAATTCTGTCAAGATCTCTGAGAAATACAGACTGCCACCCAGAATTGTACAACTGAAATAGGAAGCTGGAAAAACCTGCATGACCTCCTCCTCCCCAGTGTTTGAGGACAATCTTTACCAGTATGACATCCACAGCACACAAGCAGATGGCTGGGGTGCCCACCACGCAAGCCACTGGCATGGAAGAAAGTCTTAGGGAAGAATGCGTAAAGACAAATAGAAAGCATTTGAGATAGGAATTAGGTAGCTGAGGTAGGCCTGAGTGCCCACAAATAGTTCATCTCAGGTTGCCTTAAATCAGAATTGGGCCAAGGGGATACAACATGTATGCAGAGGCATCTGCTAAATGTGTGTGTGTGTGGTGTGTGTGTGTGTGTGTATGTGTATGTGTACTCAAGTACACATGAACAAAACAATATACTGACCACAATCTTTAACTCCGATTTTCTCATAATATCAAGGTTTTTTTTTTTTTTTTTTTTTTGGTTTTTATATATTTATTTTTTTTTAGACAGAGTCTCGCTCTGTCGCCCAGGCTGGAGTGCAGTGGCCAGATGTCAGCTCACTGCAAGCTCTGCCTCCCGGGTTTACACCATTCTCCTGCCTCAGCCTCCCAAGTAGCTGGGACTACAGGCACCCGCCACCTCGCCTGGCTACTTTTTCGTATTTTTTTAGTAGAGACGGGGTTTCACTGTGTTAGCCAGGATGGCCTTGATCTCCTGACCTCATGATCCGCCGGTCTTGGCCTCCCAAAGTGCTGGGTTTATAGGCTTGAGCCACTGCGCCTGGCCAAGTTTTACATTTATTTAACAGTTACTTCAATTTTGTTACTGCAAAATATATTTTTAATTGTGTGTGTGTGTGTGTGTGTGTATTTTACATGGCAGCTTTTCTTCACTCATTCTCCAACAACAACAAAAATAACTTTTTTCTTTCTTTTTTTTTTTTTTTACTACTACAGCATTACTAGCTTATTTTTGTAACTTTCTTTCCAGTTACATGCAGCTGAGAGTGAAAAGTTCAGAAAAGAATTGTAGCTAGAGGTCCAACATTTACACAGTCCATAGAACTCCTCCTGCAGGCATAAAAAAGGGGAAGAAATAGAACTTGTGGCTGATTCTGTCTATTCTCTTGTCAATACTGGGAATGGAGAAAGAGAAAGATAAATCACCTAGACCACGAATCCTGAGTTCACAAACAGTTTAGATACACCTGATGATTGGGACTTGGACTGAAGTAATCATTCCTTTCTCCTGCTTCGTTCTGTGATACGATAACATTTATTTGAAGTTAGCCCTTGAATAGCCTCTCCTGTTTTGATGAGAGAAAATGTGTTTAGATAGACCTCTATCATAATAAATTATTAAATAAAATACTTTCTACATAAAAAAAATTGCTTATTTTCTGGGCTCTTATTTCTCGCTCTTTTAAAGTACATCTTAGAAAGGAACTTTGAAAAATCATCTTTAGTTCAGTATAATGTAAAGAAGTCCAGAATTCTTGAATAAAAAGTATAAAAGAGACAGAGAATGCTTGGAATTTCAACTCATATACTTTCATTTACTAACTTACATATACAAAAGTGAGCCCTTGCAACTTTTAAGATTCTCAGAGAATGTAATAGACCTAGAATTAGATCAAGGTCGATTAATTTAACACAGTAAATTAGCAAGAAACTTGAAATATTTATAAGCAATTTAAAGGCAACAGAATGTATGCTTTGGTGAACACTAGGCACACAATAAATACTTGCTGATTCATCACCTTAATGAACTTAATGATGAGTTAACAAGAACTAATTTCTAGTTGGAGAAAGAACATACAGGAAAAAAAATGAGTATACTCAGTGCTTGTCACACAAGCATAACCGGTTCCAAAATGTCTTTTCATTGCAGGAAATGAGCACAAGATATCATTACTTACTGGTATAATTAAAATAAAAATGCAGGATAAGTTTATAACTGTTAAAAAGGGCTCCAGAGTCAAGCTAGTGATATAGTAATATGCAATAATATTTACATAATTAAATAATTATAACATTTTATCATTACATATTTATGCAATTACTTTTTAATGCACAGAATTTCTTGCTGCAGCTGCAATATCAGGCCTCATCATTGTCCAGGTATCTGGGTATTGTGCCACTCAGATCCCCATGTTTGACTGACAGTCTTGAAAGCATGTAATAGTCATTTTTATCAACAGGGACAATTTTAAATTTTAAACAATACATTTCAATGCAGAAACACAGAACATAAGTGTATACAGAGACAGCCATATCAAGAGACAAAAGGAACTAAAACCACACTAATGAACAAATAAGACAGCACTGGCTTCATGCAGATGGAAGCTATCTTTTGAATTTAAATAGATGACCAAAGTATGTTCACGCAGTGGTATCAGTGACATAACTGCATGGACCATAAGTCAAAACTTGAGGGGATTGGGATATATGGTAGTGAATTACACACTTTAATTTTAAAATTCCATTCAATAAAGGGAATGGAGTTCAAATAGTATAAACACTTGGCATTGTATTGAGCATTTTACATACAACTTCTCATTTATTCATCTTATAATATCTTCATCTTGTGAATAAGGGATCTGAGGCTAAATGAACTGAACGGTCTAAGGATACATGGCTTGAAATTTATGAGTTTAGGATTTCAACTCACATTTGTAGATTCCGAAACTTTCTTTTCTTTTCTCTTCTCTTGTCTTCTCTTCTTTTCTTTCTTTTTTTTTCCCCCTTTGGCCTAAGACAAGGTTTTGTTTTCTCACCTAGGCTGGAGTGCAGTGTGGCAAAATCATGCCTCGCCGTAGCCTTAACCTTCCAGGCTTAAGTGATCCTCCTGCCTCAGCCTCCCGAGTAGCTGGAACTACAGGCGTACACTACCGTGCCTGGCTAATTTTTTATTTATTGTAGAGACAGAGTCTCAATATGTTGCCCAGACTGGTCTTGAATTCCTGGGCTCAAGTGATCCTCTCGTGTCAGCTTCCCAAAGTGCTAGGATTATAGTCGTGAGCAACCACACCCGGCTCAAAACCTCCTTTCTAACCAAAATGCTATACTGTTGTTTGTGAATGTAACTGAGTATGGAATGAAATGCAAAGGTGAAAGAAAATTTTTGTTGCAATGATTCCTAAAACTCTGAAACATGTTTTTCCCTCATAGTGTTTAAAGCTAGTGGTACTCTAACTGACTTACTGAAAATAGTGTCTATTCTGTTAAATTGTTTGGCCCAAAGCTGCTCCTGTACATATTTTAAGTTTGACCTAAAGTTTTCTCCATATACATTGAACTGCAATCTCACTCGATGTGTAAATAGACTGTAACTTGGTCTTTTAACAAGTAGTGAAGTCTCTGCCAACCACAGACAGCCAATCATTCAAAGCAGGTTCAAATAAGTCACACACTTACGTGTAACCAATCCAGTTGTTCTCATACTGCACTTTTGTTTTCTGTATGGCACTTTCTTTTTTCTGTCCATAAATGTTATCCAATCATGTGGCAGCCCCAAAATTGCTCTGAATCTATTCTGGTATTGGGGGCTGTCCAATTTGCAAATCATTCTTTTCTCAATTAGATTGAATGTGCCTGAAGTTTTTCTTTTAACAGTTCTACAATCATTCTACTATATATATATATATATATAATATATATATATCAATATATATATATATATATATATATATATATCAATATTATATATATATAATATATATCTATCTATATATAATATATATATCAATATTTATATATATACTATGAAGTATACGTTTTAAGATAGCACTGTTAGGTTTGCAAGGTCCCTTGTTGCCAACTGGATCTTAACTTCAGTAACAGAAAGGACAGAAAGTAACACTAGCAATCATTGCCTACTTTTTATGTGCAGGATTTCCACATTGTAAACTAAATACATTTATAACTGGTGCAGTGAAATACATTCTCCTGCAAAAATAGTAACAGGCAAATACTATTTGCTCACATTGTCTGCGAAAGTTGGTAGTGGTGCTACAATATGTCTTTTATAAGAACAGCAATCTCTGATATAAGAAGAAGTTGTGCCCCAAAATGACATTTCCAATTAGATTTTGATATCTTGGGATTGGTTGTCCCTTAGGCACAATGTCCACCTGTTGGTAACTTTCATGGACAGAGCCCCCACATCTACATAATTTATAATGTACTACAAATCCTTTACAGATGTGCCATCAAATTTTGATCAAAGTGGAAAATGTATTAATACAACTGAGAAGTATGTCTGCTGGATGGAATGTTAAATTAAGTGAGCAGAGTCATGTAGTAGCATGTGAGATACCATTTGAAGTACAGCCAATATCAAAACAAAAACAATAAACAAGAAAACACAAATCAATAATATTTAAAGTGTGTGAACTTTGCTTGACAAGTATATTAGAGTGTTGTCGGATTAGTAAATAATTATATAGAGAGTGTAAGACACTATCTGAATGTACAGTGCTATATTATTAAATGAAATTTAGTTCATTAAAGAGAATAACCAAGATTATCATATTTAGATGTGTTTTGAATACGTGTTTAAATAAACATGTACACAAGTTTAGCATCATTTATCTATACCTTAAGAATAATATGCAATACCCTTGCTTAGTGTAATTCATTCAAAATCCAACTTGAAAATTCAAATATTCAATTAACTGCTACAGTTCTCTTGGTCTGCCACCTGGGCATGAGGATCCGTGGAGCTGTTATTCAGGTAAAATATAATGGTTCTGGTTGGCAGGAACATGGAATCCTGCAAGTAAGAGTCTCTTAGAGAATAAAGGGACATTCCAAAGTGAAGTCCCAAAAGGCTAACACCTCCTCCTGCATAAATTTAAGGATATTTTAAAGTTCAAGATTGGATCAATGGGCATTCCCCAAGACTGATCCCCATTAGCTTTTCTTTATGTAAATGTCACCTATTGTTTCTGAACAATAGAGTCAATAATATTTCTTTTACAAATATAGACACACAGTATTTCACAAAGGAGAAAGGCTTTGACTCCAAAGCCTGGGACAAACCTACCATTCAGCCACAGACTTCATAACTGTGTTTAAAGCCATGGTTTAACTATCTGGATAAGATGAAGAACTCACTTCATTCTTAAATATTCATAAAAGTAGCTTCTATTAAACAATTCCAGTTTTAGAAATAATAAGTATGTTTTCTATGTTAGCGACATCAGCTTGACTACAATAAAAAAATATGCTTCCTTGAATACTTTTCTAACAGATAGCATGGCTATATCATGATAAAAGTCAATGAGATCCACAAACCACTCCAGGAAGTTAGATGCATTTTTTCTACTTAAATTTTATTCTATCATGCCGTGTAATCCTCTATACCAAAGTACTAGCTCTCTTAGATACATCAGAATTTGACTGTAATCATTAATAAAATAAATACTAACCTCTACTG
The DNA here is from genome assembly GCF_009764315.1 of Trachypithecus francoisi. Classification (NCBI taxonomy): domain Eukaryota; kingdom Metazoa; phylum Chordata; class Mammalia; order Primates; family Cercopithecidae; genus Trachypithecus; species Trachypithecus francoisi. The sequence goes on from NW_022681454.1 coordinate 71,253,201, forward strand.
GCAGAATTCAAATTTATCTAGGTAAAAACAATCTATTCAATAAATATTGTATTGGATGCTTTTTCTCAGGGGTTGAGGGGCACAGTTATTGGCAAGGTTGTGAGACCAGGCTTTCGAGTCACATAAATTTCAAATTCAATCCCAACCAGTTCTATCAATGCTTGCCTATGTAACAGTGAGTGAATTGTATACAGTCTTTCTTTGCTTCAGTTCCCTTTTTAAGTAAAAGTATAATAAAGATCTCTACCTCTTTGGCTTATTGTGATGCTTATAAAAAGCCTGGCACAGATGCTTGGAAACTAACAGGTATTCTTATTATTAAATGCAAAATGATTAACATGACTGAAAAATCAATGGTAAACACAAAACAGGAAAACACAGTATTTGTTTCCACAGATTTCATAATTTTGTTAAGGATATGACTTATACTCATGTAATAATTAGGCAATTAATTGCATAGGCCAATTAGGCCTATTAAAATAAGCAGTAAATTACTAAATTACGTATAAATTAGACTAAAATAAAATTAGCTACAATAATGGGCTAAATTTAAGAGGCTGATACAATGTGGTAGAAATGGTCAGAAGAGGGTAATAATAAGATCAATATAACAAATTAGGAAATTTTCTCTGTGTATAATAGGCCTTGAAGTTTAAGAATTGAGTTGGGTACAGTGGCTCATACCTTGAATCCTAGCACTTTAGGAGGCTGAGGTGAGCAGGTCACCTGAGGTCAGGAGACGAGACCAGCCTGGCCAACATGGTGAGACATTGTCTCTACTAAAAATACAGAACCAGCTAGGCATGGTGGCACACGCCTGGAGTCACAGCTACTGGGGAGGCTGAGGTGGGAAAACCACTTGAACCCAGGAGGCAGAGGTAGCAGTGAGACAAGATCACGGCCACTGCACTACTGCCTGGGCAACAGAGTGAGACTCCATCTCAAATAAATAAATGAATAAATAAATAATGAATAAAGTTTAAGAACTGGCAAGAATGGAAGAGGAGACCTTTCAACTTTGATCAATTTTTATTTTTAACTGAAAAAAAACCATATAAACAGAAAATACCATGTACTTCTTTGAATTTTTTTGTTTTTCTATTCTTACAGAAAAAAAAAAAAAAGTCATCCATCTGATCTGTGCAGTAAACCACCATAGCACACATTTACCTATGTAACAAACCTACACATTCTGCAAATGTACCCCTGAACTTAAAATAAAAGTTGGAAAAAAATAAATCATCCAAAGAATCCGAATTTCCAACATGAAAATTTCCAAAAAAAAAAGTAAAAAACAAAAACTATAAGACTTTAAATAACCAGTAGTTACATTTTTTAAAGTACCTTTAAAAACATGTTTTAAACCATATTTTAAATATTGAGTAAGAATAATCAAAGCACTCTTGCTAATAATATAAGAACACAAAACCCAAAAAATGTAGCAACTACAATTTAAAAAGGCATTTGAAAGGTCAGATTTATGACTTTGATATATTACTTCACTAGAATGAGACAATACATAATGCCTCTAAATCCCTCTCCATACCAAGTGACATTCATTGTTGGCACAGTGGTCACTTTCTCCCAGAGTCAGTATAAATTCACATGATAGTTTTCATGAATAAACACAAAAATATCTGCAATACTGAACAAAAAGGAGATGGTATGTTTGGAAATAATCCAATAAAGCAGTGCCAAGTGACCCACAAAACTTGAATCTCAGAAGGGAACAGCTGAGATTTGGGTAAGGTGAATGTAGCATATTTAAGAAAACATAGTTACACATTAAACCCACAAAAGAAGAGAAAGAATAAAAGCAAGAGAGAGTGACCCACACTGAATTTGAAATAAATTAATACAAGCAGTGACATGGTGAGTTGAGCCCTCCACAATATCTCTACTGGGGTCTTGTTATGCTTGCAGAAGGCATCAAGTACATACGGGCCTATCATCAGGGTGTCTCAGAAGAGTGGGTGGTCTTACATATCATGGAAGCATGGTAGGATACATTTGAGGAAGGTTAAGCACATGAAACTCCAGGGTTTTCCTTTCTTTTACTTATTCTTCTTTGTTTGCTTAATCTCCATACACTTACAATGTTGTATATTTCTAAGGGTCTGATTAGACAACTGAAAAATATTTCTAAGGTCCAATTAGAAAACTGAAAATGTTCACATCTGAGCAAAATTAGACTAACATAACCTTAAAAAAATCAAGGTCAAACACCTTTAAAATCAACTGAAAAAATAATATGAACTACTTAGGCATATTAAAAGAAATCAACAAGTTGTTATTTATTTTTAAAAATCAACATTATCACTCTGTATTTTACCTTTCTTTCAGCGTATTAGCACAGGCATATATCATTTTATTGAGCTTCACTTTACTGTGCTTTGCAGATATTGCATTTTTTTTGCAAATTGAAGGTTGGTCGCAACCCAGCATGAGCAAGTCGATTAGCGCCATGTTTTTCAACACTATGTGCTTACTTGGTGTCTCTGTGTTACATTTTGGTTAATTCTTGCAATATTTCAAATTTTCACTACTATAATATATGTTACAGGGATCTGTGATCAGTGATACTTGATGTAACTATTTTAATTGTTTTGGGGACCACGAACCATGCCCATATAAGATGGTGAACTTAAATGTTTGTGTTCTGACTGTCCCATTGATCAGCCATTTCCTGTCTCTCTCCCTCTCTCCTTCTTTGGGCCTTCTTGATTCCCGAGACACAACAATATTTAAATTAAGTCAATTAATAATCCTGCAATGGCCTCTAACTATTCAAGTGAAAGGAAGAGTCCAAGTATCTCACTTTAAATCAAAGCTAGAATGATAAAGTTTAGTAAGGAAGCCATGCTGATAGCTGAAATAGGCTGAAAGTTAGACTTCTGGTACAAAATGGTCAGCCAAGTTGTAAATGCAAAGGAAAAGTTCTTGAAGGAAATTAAAAATGTGAATCCCTTGAACACATGAATACTAAAAAAGCAAAACAGTTTTATTGCCGATATGGAAAAAGTTTTAGTGAACTGGATAGAAGATTTAATGAGCCATAATATTTCCTTAAACCAAAGTCTAATCCAGAGCCACGTCCTAAGTCTCTGTAATTCTACGAAGGCTGAGAGAAATGATGATCTGGAAGAATAATATGAAACTAGTGAAAGTTGGCTCATGAGATTTTTAAAAAAGAAGCTGTTTCCATAATTTTAAAATGCAAGGTGAAGCAACAAGTGCAGGTGTAGAAGCTGCAGTAAGTTATCCAGAAGATCTAGCAAAGATAATTGATGAAGGTAGCTACACTAAACAACAGATTATCCATGTAGACAGAACAGCCTTTTATTGGAAGTAGAGACCATCTAGGACTTTCCTAGCTAGATAGGAGAAAACAATGTCTGGCTTCAAAACTTCAGTGAACAAGCTAGTCTCTTATTAGGGGCCAATGCAGATTTGAATTCAAGTTGAAGCCAGTGCTTATTTACCATTCTGAAAATCCTAGGGCCCTTCAGAGTTACACTAAATATACTCTGAGCTCTGCCCGTGTTTATAAGTGGAATATCAAAGCCTGGATAACAGCACATCTGTTTGCAGCATGGTCTACTCAATATTTTAATCTCTGTTTTGAGACCTACTGCTCAGAAAAGGCTTCCTTTCAAAATATTACCACTCAGCTGGGCGCAGTGGCTCATGCCTGTAATCTTAGCCCCCTTGGAAGGCCAAGCAGGGGGTGCAGATTGTCTGAGCTCAGAAGTTTGAGACCAGCCTGGACAACATGGCAAAATCCTGTCTCTACCAAAAATACAAAAAATTAGCTGAGCGTGGTGATGTATGCCTGTAATCCCAGCTACTTGGTAGGCTGAGGCACCAGCATTGCTTGAACTCAGGAAGCGGAGGTAGCAGTGAGCCGAGATTGTGCCCCTGCACTCCAGCCTTGGCAACACAGCAAGACTCTTTCACAAATATATATATATATATATATATATATATATATTTGAGACTTTGTCTAAAAAAAAAATATATATATATATAATACACATATATAACACTATATGTAACATATAACATATATAAATATATATCTAACATATAACTAATATATATAATTCATGTATATCTAATATATATAAATAATATGTGTCACTTGTATATATACACAGGTGATCCACCCACTACTCATTGAGGAACATACCTAGACACCTCAAAGCTCTGATGTAAAAATGTACAAAAACACTAATGCTGTTTTCATGTCTGCTAACACAATATTCATTCTGTAGCTCATGGACCAAAGAGTAATTTCAATGTTCAAGTCTTATTATCTAAGAAATGTATTTCATAAGGCTATAGCTGCCATATATAGTAATGCCATAGACAGTGATCTGGGCAAAGTTAATTGAAAATCTTCTGGAAAGGATTCACCATTCTAGATGCTATTACAAACATTTGTAACTCATGGGAGGAGATTTAAATCTCAACATTAACAGGAGTTTGGTAGAAGGTGGTTCAGCTTTCACGCATGACTTTGAAAGGTTCAAGACTTCGGTGGAGGAAGTCAGTGCAGATATTGTGCAAATAGCAAAAAACTAGAATTAAAAATGGAGTCTGAAGATGTGACTGAATTGCTGCAATCTCCTGATAAAGCTTAAACAATGAGAAGCTGCTACCTATGAATGAGCAATGAAAGTGGTTATTTGAGATGGAATCTACTCCTGGTGAAGATGTTGTGAACACTGTTAAAATGACAATAAAGAATATTACATAAATTTAGTTGATAAAGCAGTGGCAGGGTTTGAGAGGGTGGACTTCAATTTTAAAATAAGTTCTTCTGTGGGTCATATGGTATCGAAAAAGCCTGTCATGCTACAGAGGAATTCTTTGTGAAAGGGAGAATCAATTCATGTGAAAACTTCATTGTTGTCTCATTTTAAGAAATTACCACAACTATCCCAACCTTCAGCAACCACCAGCCTGAGTAATCAGCAGTCATCAGCATCAAGGCGAGAGCTTCCATGAGCAAAAAGATTAGGACTAGCTGAAGGCTTGGATGATCATTAGAATTTTTTAGCAATAAAATATTTTTAATTAAGATATGCATTTTTTAGACATAAATATCATTGCATACTTAATAGACTACAGTATAGTATAAACATTACCTTTATATATACTAGGTTACCAAAAAATTTTATATGATTTGCTTTATTGCAAGATTTGTTTTATTGCAGTGATCTGGAACTAAACCAGCAGTATCTCTGAGGTATGCCTGCACTCACAGAAGGGCACTTCATATGGAAATATTTTCTTACTGGTAAGTGGGAGACTCTGATACATTTTCTTCTATCAATCTTGGATGTGTTATGATATCAAATAACAAAGCCTGCCTATACGTGACCTTCATCAGCAATTATAATTTGTATGTTCCCATTAAAATCCTTCAGCAAGTAATAGAGTTGTCCTGTGAAGCATTGTTAATTAGATTTTAAAGATGGTTACACATTAGGTCTTCTAAAAACCATAGGTGCTATATCTAAAGAAAGAGTATGCTGGTCAGCATTTTTTAAGCAAGTATTCTATGCCTGCAATGCCAACTGACCACCTGCTGGGGAACAGATACTGTTCCTCAACTTATCTCCACTCTAACTTCCAAACAAACCCTTTATTTATGTAGGGGAAAAAAAGGCTAAAATAAACATCAAACAATAGAAGGAACATATAAAGAAGTATCATATAGCCTGCTGGAGAATAGAGACATAGATTCTGTGATGACACAGTTTGGTCTTTTTTTAATCCATTTTCTCTTTCATCTGCCCCTCTCTGTCACTACCTAGCAAGACTGTCCTAATTTACTACATCCAACAATAGAAATAACAGTCTTTATGTCTATCTCTTATAAACGAATCAATATTTTTTTTTCTAAAATCATATCCTATTGTTCTAATACTTCGTTTTTTAACTCCAAAATCAAAAAAATTATTTTTAGGAGTTGAAAGGATAAGCAGTTTTCATTCTTACATATTTTTAACCTGATAGATGTCTAACACAGGATGTTTATGTAAAAATAATTAAATACTAATTTTTCAGCATAACCCTTTCACTCCTCAAGCTTAGTAATTGAAAGAAACTTTTGTTTTTACTTAGATCTTTTCTGTTCTCAAAAGCACTTTCACAGGAGGATTGTAAATGGATCATGTTTCTTACTTGAGACTAGAGTACTGAAAAAAATATCAACCAAGATTTGTTGAGCATCTACATTGTTTCAGGTAGTGTTTTAAGCATTTAAATTTATTTACTCCCTGTAATAATTTTATAAGATAGATATTATAATTATTCCCATATTACTGAGAGGGAAACTGAGGCACAGATAATTTATGTAAATTACTTAAGAATTCTCACTCATTATCATAAGACCACTTCACAAATAGAATAATAAAATACAAAGGAGGCCATGGAGAAACAAGGTGACAAAGAAATACCTTGTGTCAAAATGGGGGAAATGTATGTTTAAAAAACATATTAGTGATACTGAATTAAGACACAAGCAAGATTCTAAAGTGAATGAAGAGATGACTGCTCATTACCTAAGAATGAAAATTCAATCAGTCACAAATTATATCAAATCAATATAACTAGAATATCAAGAAAATACAGGAGTGAAACTTCAACTATACTCTTAATGTTTTGACAAAGTTAATCTTGATATAGGTATAGACATAGGTGGATAGAATGCAGCAATAAAAGCAATAGTGATGATTCATTTAAGAGGACTGAAAATTGAAGCCAATGAGTTGGACACAATAACTGTACCTAAAGGGATTCCTGGGTAAGTTAATTTTGAATAATGATTTCTAGAGGCTTTCAGCAAATTTCTTTTCTTTACAATTATCACTTTAATATTAAATATTCCCTTGAAGAAATCAAAGGGATAAAAATAAAAGTAAAACTTGAAATTCACACAAAACTAGGGGCTCAAATAAAATGAAAGTCAGAATGACTATTTTAAATAACTAGTTAAATGCCAACCAGGAATAAAGGGCTGATGCTAATAAAATGTACGTGTAAATTATAAAATAACATTATAAAATAGCCTTAAAAAGATGGTTTGTTCATGTGCAAAAGTTGTATAGCTACTGAAAAATCCATGTAAATTGCATAAAATTGGCTGGACTCATAGGGAATAGGCCTTCTGATCACGCTGTCAGAAAAGACAATGCATAGTGCCTTGGAAAGAACCAAAGTATTATTTTCTGTTGATTAGCTTATTTTGAGAGCAACATCATTAAAGACAACTAGTCTAGAGGTTGAAATTAGAAAGAAATGACATCTGGAAAGCACGAAAAAAGGAACTGGAGTATTTAGCAGAATGAAATTTGACAGGAATGGCCTGGTATTCCTGTCATCCTTTACATATCTAAATCCCCTTCAGTCAGTCTATGGGCAGCCCTGCAAGTGACCCCTTCCTCAGTAATTCTAACACACAGTCACTGAACTAGTGATCTTACACTTATGTCCTAATTCTACAATTCCATAATTCCTTGTTTCAGGACTTTTCTTCATTTTTTAATTCCTCATCCTCATGCCATACTTAAACTGTGCTCCTATCTCACTACTGCCTTCTTTAACATTCCTCAGATCCTAATAACTCAAGACTTTTCTTCTAGAATCTTCATCATATTCCAAAATATGATTCTTTTGTAAAACATGTTCAAGTATGTATTTTTTTAGATTAAAAAAGAAGAAGGTGCCTTCTAAGCTATCATAAAGTTATCACCTTCCTTCAATTATTTCGGTTGTGCGAGGTGGCTCATGTCTGCAATCCCAGCACTTTGGGAGAATAAAGCAGGTGTATCACCTGAGGTCAAGAGTATGCGACCAGTCTGGCCAACATGGTGAAACCTCATTTTTCCTTAAAAAAAAAAAAAAAAAAGGCCGGGCGCGGTGGCTCAAGCCTGTAATCCCAGCACTTTGGGAGGCCGAGACGGGCGGATCACGAGGTCAGGAGATGGAGACCATCCTGGCTAACACGGTGAAACCCCGTGTCTACTAAAAAATACAAAAAAATAGCCGGGCGAAGTGGTGGGCGGCTGTAGTCCCAGCTACTCGGGAGGCTGAGGCACGAGAATGGCGTAAACCCAGGAGGCGGAGCTTGCAGTGAGCTGAGATTCCGCCATGTACTCCAGCTCGGGCGACAGAGCGAGACTCCGTCTCAAAAAAAAAAAAAAAAAAAAAAAAAAAAAATTAGCCTGGCATGGTAGCATGCACCTAGTTCCAGCTACGTGGGAGGCTGAGGCAGGGGAATCACTTGAACCTGGGAGACGGGTTGCAGTGAGCCAAGATCGCATCACTGCACTCCAACCTAGGTGACAGAGTGAGACTCCATCTCAAAAATAAATAAATAAATAAATAAATAAATAAATAAATAAATAAATAAATATTTTTTTTTTTTTTAAATCATACCTTTGATGTGCTTCGGATCTCTTATTGTCTTATAAACTTACTTGATCATGTCACCATTTTTTGTTCTCATCAAATATATTGTGTGGCTGATATTCCATGTAACCTACTTTGAGACAGGCTGCCTTACAGAATTCTATAAAGCTAAGGTGTTTCTGTTTCTTTAAACTCCAGCTTTTTGTGACATTACTTTATTTGCTAGATTCTGTATTAGCTGAACTTTTACATACTTTCTCTATATGCGTCTTGATTTGTCTTCCTTCTCCAGCCTTCTAGATTTTCCAACTTTTCTTCTCTACCCTTTCTTTAGTCATTTTTAGATATTCCTACTGCTCTCAAAATTTCAATTCTACCTCATACAAATGATTCTTAAATGTCTAGTTCATTTCTGAGTGACAGTATTGTGGTATCACTCTGTGTAATGACTCTGAAGGAATCCAAACTTCAGGGCTCTACTTACAAGTGGGGTTAAAGAAGTATTTTCTCAGCAAATTTTAAGAATTAAATTAACTTTTCAAGTAAAACGCCTCAAACATTTACTCTTAGCTATTACTATTCTTTTCTTTCCCAAGTTCGTTCTTGATCCCCAAGCTATCACCACTGTTGAGCACTGCATTTCACCAGAACCTCAAACTTAATATGTTTAAGATTTATTTTTAATCATCAAATGACTGAAGCCTACAAGTAATCATTTCTTGATTTTCATTTTGGAAATTATGATATCATCACTGTACAATCACCAGGGCTCAAAATTCAGTTATTGACTTTTCACTGCATTCAAGAATTTGCTAGTTTCTGCCCAATTTTCTCTATTACTTCACCCCAAACTAATTTATTTCTATTACCATCATTGGCACCTTAGCTCAGCTGGATTACTTGGCATCCATAGCATGGCATTCATCTGCTAATTCAGTTACCTATCTATTCTTTCTCGAATCCACAGTACACTGAAGATAACTGCTATATTATTCTATAAAACTGTTTTGCTAATACTTTTGTCTTCTTTTAAACTGACAAGTAAGGAAAGCTCTGTTCTCTCTTCAGTCAAAACTTGTTATTTTATTTTCTGCTATTCTCTAATGTAAAACATACTTGTGTTTCCTAGTTGAATTAAGTTTCTTTTTTCATATTCTATATTGTGATACTTAGGGCAACACGCCTAGTATTAGAGTGCTTAAAGTAATTATTTATACTTTCCAGTAGACTATGAGTACTCTGAATATAGAAATAATGTGTTATTTATGTCTATATTCTCTTTGTCTCTTTGTATAGTGTTTAGGAAATAATACAATATTTGCTGAATTCGTTAAGTATATTTGTATACATTTTATGGATTGACTCATGTACAGACTCTTCGTCCCTCCTTACTCTTTCCTCCAAGTAATGGTTTTCTGCATTCTTACAAGAACTTACACAGCCCACATGACATACATAAACGTCTGAATTTTCCTACTAGGCTATAACTTCTTATAAGCATAGTTTATCCATAGAACTTTTTTCCAAGTTAAGCAATTTTCAAGTAGTTTCTGAATGAATGAAATAGCATATTATATTTAAATATTTAATACATTTAACATTATCTATTCCTATACAATTGCATGATTGCATCGAATTAATTACAGGATTTCTAGAATTAGTTATTATATTTTTAAGAATCACTGAACATGTGGTTAAGAGATAAGATCAAAAATGTCCAACATACAATGTTAGAAATAAAAATCCTAATGGGTCTGTTTACCCTTCTATATCCCCGATTTCACATTCTACCAAGAGTGACTTTTTTTTTTTTCTTAAACTAAAAACTGGCTTTAAATCCTTCAACAAACTTCTGCCACAATCCATAATCCTTTACCTGGTCCACAAGGCCCTGTAGGATCTGAGCCATGTGTCTTTCTTTCTAATTTCATCTTATTTTATTTTGTTTCCTGCCATATTCAGTGCCTAGTACAGTGCTGGGTGTAGAGTAGCCAATTAACATACAATTGCTGAAAAATAATGAAAATATTAAATATTATAATTGTTGAGGAATATTATTTTTAATAAAAATTTACATCCTTTTGGGATGTGTCTGATATTCTCCTTAATCACCCTTCTCTCAGTTTTTCCATCATTTAAAAATGCTTGTTAAAGTCATATCAGAGTGCACTCTTAAAATTACTTTTGGAGACTTCAGTTTTCTCCTTCACCTCATTTTTCCAGCTGTAAACCTGAAAGCATCTATTTCGGCTGCCTGGCTACATCTTGGGGATGTTGCAAACACTAATAACAAGGTCATGTTTTAAAGTGCTCAAGACTTCTTTGGATGAAAGATGTTACCAAGTACAAAGTATTATTACCATTTCTGATAGGATTACATTCTGAACGGGAAAGTGTAAATGGAAGTCCCTAGAGGAAGAAGCACACTAATGGTTTAAGTGAGATGCTAAAGCCTCAAGATAAACTAATTTAAGTCAAAACCCTACAGTTAAAAAGAAAGTACTTTTAACTGGATTAAATAATGCCACCCATAGCGTAAGAACAGTCTTCCATTTACATAATTTTAAGTGGATTTTCGGGAAGTCAATGTAATACGCAATTATCTCAGTTTATAAGCCGTGACTGGAATCAAAGGTTGCAACACACCATTACTGAATGGAGACTCACACAGCAAAATGATTCTCTATAATACCTAATCACATATGCCATAAGATAAACTCACAAATTACTAACACTTTTGTAAACAATTTATTTCATGTATAATTAATGGAATTAAAAAAAAAAATACTTGAGAATACCACAAGAGCTTGAATGAGTGTAACGTCTTTTCTCCTTTGGCTTCAGCTTCTCACCCAATGCATAGCACAGCACTGGAGCTAGATCAGTACATATATTTTTGTTTGTTTCTTTTGTTGCTGTTGTTTGTTTGATTTTATGAGATGGAGTCTTGCTCTGTCACCCAGGCTGGAGAGCAGTGGCATGATCTCAGCTCACTGCAAGCTTTCTGCCTCCCGGGTTCATGCCATTCTCCTGCCTCAGCCTCCCAAGTATCTGGGACTACAAATGCCCGCCACCATGGCCGGTTAATTTTTTTGTATTTTTAACACAGATGGGGTTTCACTGTGTTAGCCAGGATGGTCTTAATCTCCTGACCTCGTGATCTGCCTGCCTCGGCCTCCCAAAGTGTTAGGATTACAGGCTTAAGCCAGCCACCACACCTGGCCTCTCTCTCTCTCTCTCTCTCTCTCTCTATATATATATATATATTTAAATGAATCAGTAATGTTCACAATCATTAATACTATATAACTTGAAATAGGCAAGTACGTTTTTGTATTGGTGCCGCAAAGGAAGAGTTAGAATCTCCACAGAGAATGAGTTACATTCTCTTCCATGGCTCCCAATTCCTAATAGTGGGGGAGCCTGTTGAACAGTATTTCCTGATTCTAAATATTTTTCCATAGCTTGAGATGTAACGGTATAGAGGAAGATGATCTGCTATAGCCTAATGATCATGCCCGTGCTTCATGTAACAGAATTTTTTTCTGGTTAAGTGGTAAACATGAAGAGCAATATCCCCTAAGCATAATTAAAGTATGCTACAATTATTAGGCCTGGGTAATTCAGAGCAGAGAGGAATTCAGGTGATGGTTTTCTTGAAAATACCTCTGCCATTACATCTCCTGTACATGTCCCTCTGATGTTTCTTACATTGAACTTTTGCAAGTTTTTACCTATTTTTATAAGAGCTCACATAATAGCAAATATTTGATTCAAAACTTTATTGAAGCCTATTTATTAGTATCCTTCACCAAGAATATTACTTCTTCCTTGAAGTTCTGGATAATATTTTTCTATTTTTTCTTTTTTTGTTTTTAGAAGGAGTTTCACTTTTGCTATCCCGGCTGGAGTGCAATGGTGCGATCTTGGCTTACTGCAACCTCTGCCTCCTAGGTCCAAGCAATTCTCCTGCCTCAGTCTCCTGAGTAGCTGGGATTAGAGGTACCTGCCACCATTCCTTGCTAATTTTTGTATTTTAGTAAAGACAGGGTTTCACCATGTTGGCCAGGCTGCTCTCGAACTCCTGACCTCAAGGGATCCACCTGCCTCAGCCTGCCAAAGTGCTGAGATTATAGCCATGTGCCACAGTGCTTGACCCAATTCTGGATAACATTTATTTTAAAGCATTTGTCTTTACTACTATAAAACTTGATAGGTGATATTTTTGGATTTTACCCATCCATCATTATAATAGTTATTTGTGCATTTGTGCATTTGTATTATTTCTTCTATTTGGTGATAAACTTTTTAAGGATATTGAGGTTACCTTTGTATTTAATCTTCAATTGATTATTTAATCCATGCTACTAAGTATCTACTATATTAAGCAGGGTGATATATAAGGGGTTATGAACATGGATAAGAAAGATATAGTTCCTGACCACATAGAACTTGGAGAATATGGCCAGGTACGGTGGCTCACACTTGTAATCTCAGCACTTTGGGAGGCTGAGGCGGGTGGATCATTTGAGGTCACGAGTTCAAGACCAGCCTCATCAACATAGTGAAACCTCATCTCTACTAAAATACAAAAAATTACCTGGATGTGGTGGCGGGCGCCTGTAATCCCAGCTACTCAGGAGGCTGAGGCAGGATAATTGCTTGAACCTGGGAGGTGGAGGTTGCAGTGAGCCAAGATCATGCCACCGCACTCCAGCTTGGGTGAGAGAGTGAGACTCCTTCTCAAAAAAAAAAAAAAAAAAAAAGGAAAAAAAAAAGGAACTTGGGGAATGCATCACGTATCATACATAAAGAAGGCATTCAGTAAATATTTATACAATGAAAATTTTAAAAAAAGATTTTCGTGGTAGGTCGAATTTTGAAATATAGTAACTGTAGCAATTAAAATTAAAATACAAGCTAGTTGGACTCCAAGTACACTAAATAAATTAATAAATCATGACTTAATCTGATAGTATTGGTAAAAAAAAGAAATAAAGTAGATAATTAAATTCACAGCTAGTCTACCATTGTCTTATAAAAGGAACATTACCATAAAGATTAAATATCCTCTTCAGGTAACTTACCAGTCAGTTCCTGGGCAGGAAAACAATCTATCCTAGAAAGTATGCTACTTTCTGGAACAGGATATTCCCAATAACTTTGGGAACTCAAGTCATATGCAGATTAAGAAATGACAAATTTGATCAAGAAATTCTGCCCTCAGAATGGCTGAAATTTAGGTCTCTAGCACCAAACACTCAAGTTGTTAATACAAAGAAAAAGTTCTTGAAGGAAATTAAAAGTGCTACTCTGATGCACGCATGAATGATAAGAAAGTAAAACAGCCTTCTTGCTGAAAGTTTCAGCAGTTTGGATAAAAGATCAAATGAGCCGTAATATTACCTTAAGCCAAAGCCTAATCCAGAGCAAAATCTTAACTTTATTCATTTCTGTGAAACCTGAGAGAGGTGAAGAAGCTGCAGAGAAAAGGTTGGAAGCTAGAAGAAATTGGTTTCTGAGGTTTAAGGAAAGAAGCCATCTCCATAACATAAAAGTACAAAATGAAGCAGCAAATGCTGATGGAGAGGCTGCAGCAAGTTATTCAGAGATCTAAGATAATTGATGAAGGTCAACAAAACAACATATTACTATGCTACACTACACTAAAGGACCGATTATCCATGTAGACAAAACAGCCTTCTATTAGAAGAAGATGTTATCTAGTACATTTCTAGCTAAAGAGGAGAACATAAGGTCTGGCTGTAAAGCTTCAAAGGACAAGCTAAGTCTCTTATTAGGGGCCAATACAGCTGGTGAATTTAAGTTGAATCCAATGCCCATTTACTATTCTTGAAATCCTAGGGCAATTCAGAATCATAGTAAACTACTCTGCCTGCAATCTATAGATGGAATAAATGGAATAACAAAGCCTGGATTACAGCACATCTGTTTACAGCATGGTCTACTGAAAATTTTAATCCCACTGTTGAGACCTGCTACTCAGAAAAAGAGATTACTTTCAAAATATTACTACTCATTGACAACGTACCTAATCACCTTAAGCCTCTGATGATAATGTACAAGGACATTACTGTTGTTTTCATGCCTGCTAACACAATATTCATTCTGCAGCCCATGGACCAAAGAGTAATTTCAATGTTTAAGTCTTAATATTTAAAAAACACATTTTTCTAAAACTACACGTGCCATAAACAGTGATTTCTCTGATGTGAACAAAGTAAATTAAAAACTTTTGGAAAGGACTCACCATTCTAGATGCTGTTACAAACATTTGTGATTCATGGGAGAGTAAAATATCAACATTAACAGGAGTTGGTTCTAACCCTTGAGGATGAATTTGAGGGGTTCAAGATTCCAGTGGGGGAAATAACTGAAGATATGGTACAAATAGCAAGAGAAGTAATAGAACTAGAAGTGGAGCCTGAGGATGTGACTGAATTGCTGCAATCTTGTGGTAAAACTGAACATGAGGAGTTGCTACTTATAAATGAATTAAAAAAAAAAAAAAGTAGATCTTGAGACGGAATCTAATCCTGGTAAAGATGCTGTGAAAATTGTTGAAATGACAACAAAGGATTTAGAATATTACATAAACTGAATTGATACAGCAGGGTTTGAGAGGATTGACTTCAATTTTGACAGTTCTTCTGTGGGTCCAATGCTATCAAACAGCCTTGCATGCTACGAATAAATCTTTTGTGAAAGGGAGAGTCAATCCATGTGACAAACTTCATTGTTATCTTATTTTAAGAAATTATCACAGCTATTCCAAACTTCAGCAACTACCACCCTGATCAGTCAGCAGCCATCAGCACTGAGGCAAGATCTTCCACCAGCAAAAAGGGTAGGACTAGCTGAGGGCTCAGATGATGGTTAGCACATTTAAGCAACAAAGTATTATTAAATTAAGATATATATATTCTTTTTATAGACATTGCACACTTAATAGACTATAGCATAATGTAAACGTAACTTTTTATGTGCACTGGGAAAGCAAGAAATAAAACTCTTTATTGTAATATTTCCTTTATTCTGGCATTCTGGAACTGAGCCCACAGTATCTCTGAAGTATGCCTATATTTAAAAGGACTGGGGCCAGGAATATGTAATCCCAATACTTTGAAAGGCTGAGGCAGGAGGATCACTTAAGACCAGGAGTTTGAGACTAGCCTAGGCAACAAAGCAAGACCCTGTCTCTAAAAAAAAAAAAAACAAAAATAATAACAATGAAATGACAACATTTTAGATTAGTATAGGACAGAAAAATAGCATGATATAATATAATGGGTGCCTGAGTTGCAGATAAAATACAGAAGATAAACTGTTTGGAAGTCATTATTACCATCTTTTGAGAATTACACTCTGCCTATAGATGTATTTTGATGTTGTTCAATGTTTGTAGAAGCAGAATTCCACAAGTCATGAAAAGTCAGTTAGCAAATGAATGTCATACTTAAGATCCAAAGACGTATTTCATACTTTTAGCATTCAGAAACCTAGAAGTTATTAACTACCTTGACAAAGAATTTGGACTTCTCATTCCTCTCATAAGTGGAATCAAAGTATATCTGTTTCATATCACTGCAGATAGTCTTTACCAAATTTCACAAGATGCTATTTAGTATCAAGCTGAAGAAAGCTGACACTGCCAGTCCTTTCTTGCCAAATATTGGAAAATTTAATTAAATAGACATTTGACTGCAAGAAGGCAATGTTGAAAACTAAATAAACTTTATCCTTTTAACCTTATTGACTGACCAAAGTAACACAAAACATCAATACCTCATCCGAAACAAGAACTCATATTGGATGAACTTTTTCTCTGTCAAGGATGTGACTACTAATGGAGGTGGTGGAGCAAGCCTTAAAATCAAATTACTCTGATGTGACAGCTTAATCTCAGACTTAATATAATCTTTATTCTACCACTTTACAACTTCTTGGTGATTTAATAATACTGATTTTAGGGATCTAGCATTATAAGCTTTAGACATGCCAGTTAGAATTCTGGCATGCTGTATCTTTGGTTTGTCTATCATATTTAAAAAAAAAAAAAAAAAAAAAAAAGAACAAACTTTGGTTGGAGATAGAACTATCCATTACTCTGAAGCTTTAGAAAGGTGAACATGACAGTTTAATGTTAATCTGGTTACTTTATATGGGAAATTAAATAAATAATTGTAATAACAGTGAATTAAAGCATAAGAGAATAGCATAAAACGAAAGATTATACTTTACATTATTATTCCAATTATTGCTTTTCTTTTCACAGAGTGGAGATCATTAAGCCTTACAAAGAGAATGATAATAATAAAAAAACCTGTTCTTATCTTTAAGTTGTTTTATTCATAAATTTTGGCATTGGCATTTTCCTGCAAGTTATAGTTTCACACAGGGAAGCATTATAACAAATCAAAGTAATTTGGTTACTTTGGTTTGTTTAGGGACATGAAGAGTTGCTAAAAAGGAAACTGATTGAAGCCTAATAATTTTCAAGGTAAGAGCTCACATTTTTCCATGACTGGTCAAGAACACACTAAAGATACCCACTAAATGTTTGTTAAAGGAGTAGAAACATATACTTTTTTTTTTTTTTTTTTTGAGACGGAGTCTTGCTCTGTCGCCCAGGCTGGAGTGCAGTGGCCAGATCTCAGCTCACTGCAAGCTCCGCCTCCTGGGTTTACGCCATTCTCCTGCCTCAGCCTCCCGAGTAGCTGGGACTACAGGCGCCCGCCACCTCGCCCGGCTAGTTTTTTTTTTTTTTTTTTTTTTTTTTGTATTTTTTAGTAGAGACGGGGTTTCACCCTGTTAACCAGGATGGTCTCGATTTTCTGACCTCGTGATCCGCCCATCTCGGCCTCCCAAAGTGCTGGGATTACAGGCTTGAGCCACCGCGCCCGGCAAAAGAGTAGAAACATATACTTTTTCAAAGTAAAGTAAAAATTGTAATAGATTGAATTGGGGAATAACTATTCAAAAATTTAAAGAAGTATTAACACTATCAATAAGATAGGAAGAGAGAGGCCAGGCGCGGTGACTCACATCTCCAAGCACTTTGGGAGATCCAACAGGCAGATCACTTGAGGCCAGGTGTTCGATACCAGCCTAGCCAACATGGTGAAACCCCATCTTCACTACAAATACAAAAATTAGCCGGGCATGGGGGGCAGGTGTCAGTAAACCCAGCTACTTGGGAGGCTGAGGCAGGAGAATCGCCTGAACCCAGGACATGGAAGTTGCAGTGAGCTGGTATTAGGCCATGTACTCCAACCTAGTTGACAAAGCAAGACACTGTCTCAAAAAAAAAAAAAAAAAAACACACAAAACAGGAAGAGAGAGAAAGAGACTAAATGGTGACTAATGACCAATTAGAAGGCAGACAGAATTAAGCAACCAGTACGTACTTTGATTCTGAATTCTTTATATGGGGTTGAGAAATAGAGGGGAATGAAAGGAAATTCAGAGAAAAGGGTAGAAAAGAATTGCCAGCTTGGACAATTGGACAAGCTACTTAATTCTTATTCTATGTTCCTTATGTTTAAAATAAAAATCCTATCACCTAACTAAACATATTACTATGAGAATATGATAATATTGTATGCAAAGTATTTAGTACTGGCACATGGTACTTGTTCAGTGAACAGCATCTACTATTAGGAAGAAGCTTTTAATTTTGTTTAGCAATTTCTCTTCCTTTTCTGATTATGACAAAGAGGAGAAAATCAAGTAGGAGAGTCATAATCTATTTTTATTAAACACCCCAGAATATTCTTTCTCAATCGTTTCCTGAGCTGTCATCTTCTAAGTCGCTCTAGCTTACACTCCAATCAGAAAATGAGCTGCTAGTGTTTAGTGATTAATTTGCATCAAAAAAATTACCTAGCAACCATCACTAATATAAAATTAGATCTCAGTTTCTGTAAAAGTCTACAGTCTACTAAAAGGATCTGAAGATAGATGAACATTAGTCGATGTCATAATTTTAACTCTTAAAAGCACATCCAGGTAGAATATCTCAAGAGCTTCAATCAGAAGAATACAGTAATTTTTAAACCTTGGTATTCAGAATTTTATGATTTAGTTTTTCCAAAAATAGGCTAAATATCCATATTGGATATACTTTGTTAAAGTAATTATAGCAAACTTTTATCAAGCACTACTTGTGTTCTGGAAACCGTTTTAATTCTGTTACATGCATTACTTATTCAAACAGTCAAAGTAACCATGAGGTAAGGGCTTGTTTTGAAGAAATAAACCCTTTTTCAAAAGCATCACATTCACTTGGATATTTGTAGTAAACAATAGGACTCTTTATCTCCAATATCCATAAAGAAGGGAAAAAGTTCCTGTTTGGCACGAGTTAGGTTAAAAAGAAAAAAGGCCAGTGTGGCCTCCATAGATTGGTCCCTATCAGCCCTAGATCTTCAAAACCAATAATAAATGGGATTTTTGCTAAACAGCTCTTAATAGTGTTCAAGCTACTGTCTGAGGATAAATATAAGATATTTCAACATTTTAGAAACTATCATCAGATAACTAAGCAGCAGCGACTGTCAAGATTTGATCAAGTACTACAATTCATCATAAATTCTCAAATTGTGTGTTAGAATCAGTGCTAATCACAAATGCAGACCATATCAATAAGTGAATTAAGAAGTACAGATTCCTAAAGACACAGAATAACATGTTTCTCACTTTACACTTACCATTCATTCTTTAAAAGAGAAACATAAGCCATCTGTTGCAGAGCAGTCATTCATAATTAATGAGACTCAAACTTGGTGTTTGAACCAGTTTAATGTATTAGTGAATGCCTAATAAAGTGGAAGGAGAAATTCTTAGAGCTTTTTATTGATAATATCCACAGTCATATTCTTTTCTAAGCAGGCAAGTTTCTTGAAGACAGCCTGATGTGTCTGAATGAGTAGCTCTTGATAAGTAACAGAGAAGGACAAGACCAAACACTGCCATTAAAAGTTTCTATTAGACTCTGATATACACAAGTAGCCAGCTACCAATTCTGTTGGTCCTTGAGCAATCAGAATGAATCCAAGAGGAAAAGAAAAAAGAAACCTTGTAGAAATAAATACATTTCCTCTCCAGCAAGAGTGAATATGATTTCTCTTCTGATCCTTTGGTGTTATCTTGTTAAATGTAACATCAAATGTGTTCTCTAAAAGTTAGGGTGAATATGGGAGACAGCAAGTCAAGGAAAAACCGTAATAGGATAACTGTTATGTTCTACCTTTTGGGAGATTCAGTCTTTCCTTCTCTCCATAATTCCACTAGTTTTCCTTTTATTGCTTTTTAACTTTAAATTAAACAAAAAAAAAAGAGTCAGAGTCTTGCTCTTTCTCTTAGGCTGGAATGCAGTGGCATGACACTGCAGCCACGACTTCCTGGGCTCAAGCAATCTTGCAACTTCAGCCCCTCTAGTAGTTGGGACTACAGGCATGTACCACCACACCTGGCTAATTTTTAATTTTTTTGTACAGACAGGGTTTCACTATGTTACCCAGGAGGGTCTCGAACTCCTGGGCTCAAGCCATCCTCCCACCTTGGCCTTTCAAATTGCTGGTATTACAGGTGTGAGCTGCTTTGCCTGGCCATCTTCAGACAACTTTTGGTATCTATGAAGTTTCTGTTACTGAGCATTGAACACATTTCAAACTTCTTTAAAAACTATGCCCAGAAAAGATTTGCCAAAGAAATCTGAATGCATATTTGAAGGCTTCCAAAAAGCAAATGGTTAGTGTGTAGCGATTTAGTGTGTAGTGAACATAAAAGCAAATTTTACACCCACCTTCCCTAATAAAAAGTTGATTTACTGGCTTTTTCCAGGTAGTTTTGAAACAAGTTTATAAGAAACACCATGAAGTTTGAGAACCAATAGTAGGTAAAGAAAGACTGTTCTTTGATAATATTGAGAAAGTTGGTTTTTGATTTGTCAGTATGCCACCAAGTGCCTTATCATAGGGCATATTGAAAGCAACCAAAGGTCAAGCAATCAATCAGTCACATCAGGATCATTTTGAATTCTGAAATTTCTCTGGAAAAATCTGAATTAAAATGAGAAACTGGACAGAATGCAAATTTCAATTAAAGAGATTATATTTTAATATTTTATATTTTTGAAAGTAAGCCTTAATCACTCCTTCCATCTCTAGAGTACAGAAAAATTACTTTGGAAATTTTTCGAAACAAAGTAGCATGATGGACAGAGGAGTCAAATGGCAGTTAAGAGCCAGTGAGTTCTAATTGTATAATCATTGACTCTTTCACTTGTTCTAAGTCTTAGGTTCTTCACCTATAAAAAGAATTAAAAGATGGTTTAGATTGTTTTATAATTAAAATCCATTGTTACTATCTAGAGACAGAATGTCAAGACTCATATAATCAGGTTCAGCCAATATTTGTTGAATGAAATAAAAGAACATGGCCCAGAGGCCACCTGGAGACATTTAAGGACATGGACAACTCCTTAAGAAGAGGGAGAGGCTTGTTATGTATAGGGAGAGCTGGGCCTGGAGGGAAATCAACTAGTACCAAAAGCTAACACCAGTGGAAGGAAAGTAAGAAAATAAAAGACATATGATTCATGAAATTGTCAGTACCAGCATGCCAACTGCAGAAGGGCTGAAGAACAGGAAATTTCAGTAACAAAATAACCCAGTGAGCTGAGCATAGATTCAGAAATCTTGCCTGATGCTACAGTGAGCCATTATTGGTGCCACTGCACTCCAGCCTGGGCCACAGAGTGAGAACCTAACTCCAAAAAGTAAAAGTAAATAAATAACTAAACAAGAAAATTTGTCTGATGTATTTTAGCTATCACCTGGGGTTAAAGAAAGCAACTGCATAAAAGAGAACTGGTTTAAGAGCTAAGTCATATGGCAGACGCCTTTGTAATTAGCTCTGTGTGGTTCAGAGTGGGACATAAAATCCAGCAGTGATTTGAAATAAAAAATGGAGAATTAAGGCACAGGCTTGTCTGTGAAATTACACAAACAGTAAAGGGAGGTAGAGAATACTATAATTATTAAGATGTTTGGAGCTCCCCAAATCCTAGGATAAATTAGGGGGATTACATAATTCCAAGATCCAGTGCCTGATAGCACTGATTATCAGAAGACATTACAAATGCGTGGCATGCAATAGGTGTATTAATTTGAATGGCTATGATAGACTTAGCATTTCTAATGTGGCCATCACAGTACAAAGCTTTTTGAATATATTTCATTTTAATTTTTCACACAAACTCTGTCAATTGATTGTCATCTCCATTTTCTAGGTGAAGCCATTCACTCAGAGCAGGAAAGTAACTTGATTAGAACACAGCTAGTAACTGGCAAAACTAGAACACAAATTCAACTCTGATTCTAAAGCTCTTACACTTGACCACTAAGTTATATTCTCTAGTGCTTGAGGGAAATCAGTAAGGCAAAGACAGGGAAAATGTGGCCAGACCTAAAAAAGATGTAAATTATAATTAGAATATGTCTTTGCCATAGAGATATACTAAGAAACAGTCACTTATTTTTTCTCCAAATCACTTACTATTCTATTCTGTATTTGTTTCTGTTTTAGCCAAAGTAGAAAAGCAATTAGCCATAGAGAGAAGAAAGCATATATTTATAATATGTAGTATGAAGAACCAAATGGTATAGAGTTCCTTTCCCAGTCTTTGATCCTATATTGATATAATTACTTGGATGATGACAGAATGATGAGAAAACTATATGTTTCTGGAAGCTAGGAACCAGTCATGTTTGTATCATAGCAGAGTGGGCGTTTGGACTTCATACAATGTTTTCAATATAATTAAGTTTTCATGAAATGTTGGTAAAATTAAATTAATACATACAAAGCAGACCTGTAAGTCAATAAATATGCATTTAATTCAAGTTTTACAAGTAAGTTATTGTGAAAAATTTGTTTGAAGATATGAGAAAATACAAATGGAAAACTCACTACATTTATTCATCCAATTAATCTAACACATATATTCGTAAACAACTCTTTATTTACCCATTCACTATTTTTGCTGCCCTATATAAATAGTAGATGAGTGTAATATAGTAAAATTAAACTTTACTAAATGATAATTTGACCTGGGTTTGCCTTGAGTTTAATATATTCATAAATGAAATTAAAATGTCTTTTGTCTATAATGTTATACTTTACACTCCACCCTTCCCTAGCCCATGCCAGAGAAGGTATATGTTTACATTTTAAAAACAATGTATTAGAAATATACAATAATATTTATTTAGAAAGCAAAACTATTAGAGGCTTGTGACTCCTTCCTCCATCTTCTATGTATACCACTCCAACCTTTGTTTTCAATTGTCATATATCCCCTTCCCAACATTGAGTCTCTTGACTTTCTCTTATAAGGACATTTGTAATTAGATTGGAAACACTCAGATAATCCAGAATAACCTCCCATCTCAATATACTTAATTTAATCACAACTGCAATATCTCTTTTGACATTTGAGATGACATATTCATTCTGAGAATTAGAATATGGACTTCTTTGGGGGAACTTTATTGAGCCTATCATATAATAAGTATTTATTTGACTTTGGATTTTATAAAAGGGTTTTGAAAAAAAAAATTAGACAATTAAAAATGTTATGGTATTAACAGGAATTATGATCTCCTACCATTTGATACTTTTTTCCAAAATATAAACAAAAGTATTAACATATATATTCCTTTACTAATTACTAATTTTAATGAGGTATCATGTTAAATTTAAACATAAAAAAGAATGTAATTTTGTCATTTGTGACAATATGGATGAACCTGGAGGACATTATGTTAAGTGAAATAAGCCAGGGACAGAAGAATATCTCATGATCTCATCCATATGTGGCATCTAAAAATGTTGATTTCATAGAGGTAAGAGTAGAACAGTGACTACCAGAGGCTGGAAGATGGGGAGGAGGGAGGGATGAGGCGAGATGTGTCAACATGTGAAAAGTTACAGTTAGATGGGAAGGATAAGCTTTGTTGTTCTATTGCACAGTAGGGTGACTATAGTTGATGATAACATGTTGTAAATTTCAGAATAAATGGAAGAGACTATTTTGAATGTTCTTACCATAAAGAAATTAATTTTTGAAGTGCTGGATATGCCAATTCCCTGATTTGATCATTACACAATGTATAGGTGTATAAAAATATCACACTGTATCCCATAGATGTACACAATTATGTGTCAATTTAAAACAAATCTTTTTAAATAAATAAGTATTTGAATGATGAAGTGCTTTCTAAAGCAATTATTTAATTTTTTTAGTTTCATAAGATTCATGATTGGAGTAGAAGAAAATCAACAATGTTAATTTATAGCATTTTACTCAATTTTACATTTATTTAGAACAGTTTTATCTGGAAACTTACTTTATAGATCTCACACAACATGTTTTCCGTAAGATCTTCCCAGCAACAAATACTTTGGGATGAAACCTTGCCTTTGTATGTTTTTTACTATTCTTCTTGTATACGGTATATTTTTAAAACAAGATATTTTAATCCCATGTTTATAGTGTTCAATTTGAATAACTTATAGAAATTTCTTTGAATTAAATTTAAGTGCATAAGTTCTATATTTTACTATTTTGAATAAAGCTACATGAGCATGGTTGAGCTAACCCCTTCAATCTTTTATGTCTATAATAAAGCTTTACTTCCTAAACCAAATATTTTCCTAACTCGGTCAATCCAATTAATTTTTTAATGCTCTCAATTCATCTTGATTCCTTACTAATTAGTATCTAAGTGTACATTTACATATTATTAATCTAAGTCTATATGAATCTTATCAAGATGTTTATACCATCTGATGTTTGGTTTATTTGATGTAAGTTTATCCATATTCCTATAGTATAATGTGATATTTTCTAAAATATATATTAGAAAGAGAAGGTCAGTTTATTCAATTTTCTTCTGCAAACATATTTTCATTCTCAACAGATCCTAGAAATTTGAAAAAAAAACTGATTTAATGAAAAAAACTGATTTAATGAAAATCAGTAGTGGTGACAGTGCTAATTGCTGGTTAGCAGCTCTCCAAGTCTGTCTACGTCATCTAACTGGATTTTGGCCATACTGTCTTTCTACCACTTACGAGAACAGGCCAACCTCTTCCCTACCTCAAGACCCTTGGAGCTGTTCTCTCTGCCTTGAGAGTTCTTCCCCAGACTCTTGGCCTATCTTGTTCTCATTCTTCAGGTCTCAAATATCCTCTTCAGATATTTCATCACACTCTCTGTAAAACAGCCCCTTCATTGTTCTTTATCATAGAATCATACTGATTTTCTTCTCTTTTATCATGAACTTTTGATTTCTTTTATCATTAACTTTGTTATTTACATGTATTGATTCATGTGTTCATTATTTGCCTTACCTGTGGGACTAAGGTCTTCACTGGCATTTAGCACAGTTATTGGACCATAGTAGGCAGCAATAAACTTGTTTGATGGAATTATTGTTGCTGCAAGAACTTATTACTAGCTTTTGAGAATTAAAAGGAAAAAAAAAAAAGTGCCAAGAGCAGTGGCTCATGCCTGTAATCTCAGAAGTTTGGGAGGCTGAGGTGGGTGGATCTCTTGATCCCAGGAGTTTGAGAGCAACCTGGGCAACATAGTGAGACCCCTGTCTCTACTAAAAATTTAAAAAATTAGCCAGGTGTGGTGGTGCACACCTGTAGTCCCAGCTACTTGGGAGGGAGGCTGAGGGTAAGAATTACTTGAGTCCAGGAGGTGGAGGTTGCAGGGAGCTGTGATTGTGCCACTGTACTCCAGCATGGATTAAAGAGCGAGATCTTGTTTTTAAAAAAAAAAAAAGTGCTAACAATTAAGTGTGCTTTTACATCTATTAAAATGAAACTCTAGAGCAACAGTTGCAAATTTAGGTACCTTTCAGAAGACAGGAAATATTTAAAAGTATTCAGGTGAACCTTTGGAATACAATACAATGAATTACTGAAAAATACAACACACAGAAAAGCACAGAACCGCCCCAAAGTGGGCAGAACCAAATCAGCCCTAGCCTGTTGCTGCACAAAAGGAACACAAGGTCTCTGTTGCTCCAGACTTTATGTTAAATCTTACTTTTAGGTGTTTCGGAGGCCTAGGGAATCCCTTGGTAGGCTGAATCTGGCCCACCACCACGACCCTGCAGTCTTTGCTCGAAAGTCTTTATGGGGATCTGACCCTTCCTGGTCACACATAAGCTCTTTGCCAGCCCATTCTTCTTCCTTCATAACAATACTCTGCTACTGAATTTCGTGAAGCCTTGGTGTCCCAGCCTAGATAGTTACAGGAATTAGATTAGCGGGAACACAGAGTCCTGATGACTCTTACTTTTTCAGAGGCCCGGCTTTTCACCTTTTCTCTCCTTTGTTTCTGGAACTAATACTTTGTATTTGGCCAATAAAAACCTCTGCTTTATTTAATTTAAACTAGCCAAAGTTGGTTTTCACAGATTTTCAAAAAAATATTCTTAATAACATATCAATTAATGATATTCAGAAATGGTTCACTACCTTCTCTATGTTGTACATTGTGATTGGTACTAGATTCCAGAGAAATCACAGCATACGGGGAAGTCCAAGGTTTCTGCCTTGCCTATCTATGGGTTTATTTTCTGTACCTCTTGCATTTTATATTTCATGCAAATACCAAACGGTTTTGGTTTCACATTCTCCATGTAATTTGCTACCTATCTTGTCTTCTCTGCTAAAAATGATTGCCCTTCTTCTCTCAGGAAAGTCTATTCATATTTTAAGACTCATATCTAGCAGGGCACGGTCCCAGCACTTTGGGAGGCAAAGGTGAGAGAATCCTTAGAGTGTAGGAGTTTAAGACCAGCCTGGTCAAAGTAAGAGCAGCAGGAGGCAGCCAAATGCCTAGGCAGATAGTGGGGCATCCCCAGCGAAACCCCACCTCCAAGCCACAGACAATTTAAAGTCTGAAAGCCAAGCTACAAGTTAAATCCTTGGACTGGATGGAGAACTTGTCTTCCTGTTTGGTGTGCTTTCCTCTGATTGATCCCTACTCTTCACCTATTTTACAGATAGCTACTCTTTCCTAATTGTTTTTCTACACTGTCAAGCCCACCTTCTGAGTGGTGTCTTCACTGTAACCATTTTTACACACTCACAAACCAATCAGCATGCACTCCCCATTCTGGGTTCATAAAAGACCCCAGACCCAGACACACAGGGCACTTTTCCATCTTCAGGTAGGGAAACCCCCCCAAATCCCCTCATTGCTGAGAGCTTTCCTTTTGCTTAATAAATTTTACTCTACTCACGCTCCAGTGCCCGTGTGGCTAATGCTTCCTGGTTGTAAGACAAAAACTTGAACCTAGCTGGGCTAAAGAGCAGAAAGACCGCAACAGCAAGCAAAATGCCATTTCTACAAAAAATACAAGAATTAGTTGGGTGTGGTGGCATGTGCCTGCAGTCCTAGCTACTCTGGAGGCTGAGGTTGGAGGATCGCTTAAGCCAGGGAGGTCCAGGCTGCAGTGAGCTGTGAATGTGACACAGGACTTCAGCCTGGCTAACAGAGCCAGACCCTGTCTCAAAAACAAAAACAAAAACAATACAGCTCTCTAAGGGTCACCTTCTCTAGAAGAGCATCCATGAGGACATCTATCCCCACCACCACCACCCTAGTCAAATATCAGTCACTTTGGATCAGTGTGCCTTCTCTGTATGTTTCTAATGTGAAATGCTTAATTGTTTAAGCTAACAGTGTAAATTTAGTACTCTAAGCCCCACTTGACTGAACTCCTTGAAGGAGGACAGAATCTTTATCTTGGTTTTTGACCCCTAATATTTCATTATAGTGCTTGGTATGCAGTAGGTACTCAATAGATGTTGAATGAAAGGAATATGAAAGAAGGAGGTCTCACAAGCAAGTAATATAATCTAGTTGAAGATAACTTCCATGCACATGTGAAGAAGTTCAATAAAGGTAGGAGGAAGTTTACGATTAGAACTTGTAAGAAAGTATACTTGCTGGGCACAGTGGCTCATGCCTGTAATCCCAGAACTTTGGGAGGCCTAGGCGGGAAGATTGCTTGAGACAGGAAGATTGCTTCAAGACCAGCCTGGGAAACATAGTGAGACCCTGAGTCTACAATTTTTTTTGTTAGAAAGAAAGTAACTCCAGCTATGCTTACTATTTTCTAAACAGAATGATGATAGCAATGTATATGAATATGCAATATTTTTGGCACATAAGCAGGGCTTAAATTGATTACTAATTAACCATTGGTTCACTTCCCAGAGATTTGTGAATCATCTGTTATATAAAAGATACTGTGAAGGACAGAAAAAATTATTTGGAGGGAAAGAAACTGTAGTAAGGGAGAGAAAGAGTGGGAGAGAAGAAAAAACCTTTTTTCTTATAGATATAACTCTAAAATATTTATATAGCTGATACAGAGAGAGTAACATTTAAGCAAGGGACAATACTTGCTATATTATACAAAGGCATATGTAATAATAGTAATATGAAAAAAAGATGGTTGCTGGTTTCTTGAGGATTGCGATCACCAAGTAATTTGGAGAAACTAAAATGTATGTAATGTATATTTTAAAAAACAGATCTTTATTTTGAATTAATAAGGTCTTATTTGCAAACTAGAGTTTCTTGTGTTTATGATTCTAGCAATGAATGCAGTACTTTTGGAGAAGCCATTTGACTACATTTTCTTTCTTCTTCCAGTCTTTCAATACATATTTATTGAATGTCTACTGTATGTATGAAACAGAAAAAGACACTGTAAATTAAAATATACCTTGGACTTTTTTTTTTTTTTTGAGACGGAGTCTCGCTCTGTCACCCAGGCTGGAGTACAGTGGCCGGATCTCAGCTCACTCCAAGCTCCGCCTCCCGGGTTTACGCCATTCTCCTGCCTCAGCCTCCCTAGTAGCTGGGACTACAGGCGCCTGCCACTTCGCCCGGCTGTTTTTTTGTATTTTTTAGTAGAGACGGGGTTTCACCATGTTAGCCAGGATGGTCTCGATCTCCTGACCTTGTGATCCGCCCGTCTCAGCCTCCCAAAGTGCTGGGATTACAGGCTTGAGCCACGGCACCCGGCTACCTTGGACATTTTTGTGATCTTTCTAAAATTAAAAATATCAGTTAATTTCAGCACGATGAGTTAAAAAATATGTACTTATTTATTTACATAATAGTAACCAAATGTGTACACATTTCAATATGCACTCATTTGGACATTAGTTGCAAACATGTATTTAACTATTTATAATTAAATATTTAGATTGTTTTAAATGCTAAATGTGTAATACATTTTTCTTTTAGTAAAAATGATGAAACAGTTATATAATTATCTATAAATATCAATTTTCCAATAATGCTCATTTTTCTTTCCTGTTCATAAGGACAATCATGCACACAACTATTCAAATGGCTAACGTGACTAGTGAGAAAGTCTTAAGTGCTTTAACAAGATTGTTTTAATCAAACATTCACTGCTAGTCACTTTCCAAATTGCGTACTTCCCCCTGCAATTTCCTAAGAAAACTCATCATGATTGCTAGAATAAGTAATATATGCTTTATACTTCTGAAAAAAAAAAAAAAAAGAAACAAAGAATTGAAGAGAAAAGCTGGATTGTGAGAGAAGAAAACACCTTTTGAGTGTAATGTGTGTGAAATTGTACGCCTCCAAAGAAAGACAATTTGTCAGCAGGATATAAAGTAAAGATTCTTTGCTCAGAAATACTCTGAGTAGGTGGTTAGTTGTTTTATTGTCTTCTCTCGAATACAAGTCATCCCTGTAACCCTGCTGAATGAAGGCAGCTCTAGATGACACAATTTCAATCTCAAATCAGGTCAGAAGGGAAGGAGGTAGGGCGAGAAGAAGAAGAAAGATGGAAGAGCAAAAACATGGCATTGGTAAATGTGAGGTTTAACCTCTTGAATATGTGGGTCATCTCCTGGGGAGAAAATATCCACTAAAGAAGAATATTAAACCTCCTAAGAAAATGCAAAGGCTACAAAAGTCACACTGGAACTGAGGTGTGCCAGGAACAGAGAAAAGTATTGATTCATCGGTTCCAAATTTTTTCAGAAAAAGTCTGTCTGTGAACCCAAACAAGAAAAAACAGAAGTAAGAAGGTAGGACTTAGATAAGATTAAATATACAACTTCAGTGATTCTGAAAAAGGAGTACAAAACACTCAAAGAAAGTGGTCTCAGTAAACAGTTTAAAAACTAACTCTTCTTATTTTCTTTCTCATTGGCATCTTTAAAAGTCATATCATTTGATTGATTCAAGCTAAAATTCCTCTAAAGTTGTTATTGTTCAATTATGTACCTATTTAATGACTCCTAAAATTCCGTGCAAGAATTACTGCAAGCTTTTCTCAGATACTTTAAACTTTACTTCTCTTATGTGATACAATGAACTTTATTGACTCTTTGTCTATATTACCTTTAATATGCTTCATTATTATTACGTTTTCTTTTCTTTTTTTTTTTTTTTTTGAGGCGGAGTCTCGCTTTGTCGCCCGGACTGGAGTGCAGTGGCCGGATCTCAGCTCACTGCAAGCTCCACCTCCCGGGTTTACGCCATTCTCCTGCCTCAGCCTCCCAAGTAGCTGGGACTACAGGCACCCGCCACCTCGCCCGGCTAGTTTTTGTATTTTTAGTAGAGACGGGGTTTCACCATGCTAGCCAGGATGGTCTCGATCTCCTGACCTCGTGATCCGCCCGTCTCGGCCTCCCAAAGTGCTGAGATTACAGGCTTGAGCCACCGCGCCCGGCCATTATTACGTTTTCTTATAAATTTTTTTTTCTACATTTTTTCTATGAAAAAGTCTCATCTTAAAAATGAATATTGCCATGGAAACACACACACACACACACACACACACACACACACACACACAGGACTATGTATAAATAAAAAATAATAATAATGTTTCTTCCACATATCAATATTAAGAATAAAACATTCATAAATAGTAAATACATTACTATAAACACTAAAGTTTATGGTCATAAATCCAAAATGGAAATGGATATTACTAAACTGTATAACAAACAGAACCTAACATTGTTTGTTCAGTGAATTCCAATATTAATATTAAATCCTAAGTCTGAAGCTTCCCTCACACTAATGAAATAGGGATCTTTTATCAAGGATCATAAAATATTGTTAAGCACAAGGATTTTCTCTAATACAGGAAATTAAAAAAGTATTTTACTTAGGAGCCTCATTCTAAAATGCAAGCAGTATTACAAACTAGTTACACCATAAAGTTTCATAAAGTGTTTGGGAAAATAAAAGTTTGTAGTGATTCAGCTGTTTTAAGAAAAAGAACAAAAAGTCTTTAAAATAAATAAGTAAAGGACTAAGAAAAAGGGCTCGGGCCCTTAAAGCACTTTCTTTCACCACATACCATTAATGTACTGATGAAAATTATGAGTTAAAAATACTATAGAAGATTAAATGGCTCATGAAAATATAAATGAAAAACAGTTATGGAGAGAAATACAGCTAGGTCCTTAAGAACAAGTATCAGAAACAGACCCACATCTAGTCTTTGCCATTCTCTAGCAAGTCTACATTTCACATGGGACATTTCACTTTATCTACTGACCTTCAGTTCTCTCTTCAGAAAAATGGTGATACTCACACATAACAGGGAGGATCTTGTAAAAATCAAATAACTTATGCATGTAAACACTATCCATGTAGAAAACGGCATGTGGTTAAGTGTCAATAAACAATAACTATTTTAAATAAGTAAATCTTTTCACCATTAGAGAGTCATGAATTTTATGCTTAAGAAAAGAAAAAAATAGCTGAGTGTTAAATAAATCAGGATTTATTAATAGATCCGGGAGGGTCTACAAGGTGAGATCCAGGAGAAGTACCTACCTTTTTGTTAAGTAATCAGACTGTATTCTAAACCGAATGATATGGTTTGTATGTATGTCCCCTCCAAATCTCATGTTGAAATGTGACCTCCAGTGTTGGAGGTGGGCTATGCAGGACATGTTTGTGTCATGAGGGCAGATCCCTCATAAATGGCTTGATGGCCTCCCCATGGTAATGAGTTCATGTGAGAACTGGTTATTAAACCGGGTCTGGGAGCTCCCTTTCTTGCCATATGATATACCTGCTCCCCCTTCACCTTATACCATGAGTAAAATCTCCCCGAGGCCTCACCAGAAGGAGATGCTGGTGCTCTATTTGAACAGCCTGCAGAATTGTGAGCCAAATAAACCTCTTTTCTTTCTAAATTACCCAGTCTGAGGTATTCCTTTATAGCAACAAAAAACAGACTAAGAAACACACCCATGTTCTCTGATCTCTGGTTGTTTTTCTCCAAACCAATCTGCCTTTCAAATGAGTCACTATAGTTTATTTTATGATTTACACTTTCTTTTAGGTTATTTTCTTTTCAAATCACGTTAAGTTTATTAAATGAATTCCAATTCTACATCATACTTTTAACTGAAACATATTCCAGATAATTTAAACAGACACGATAGGAGTACAATGTGTAAATTAAACCAGTATATAAACTGGCAAGTGGGTATACCTGAGTGTATAATTCTTATTTAATGAAATTATTAGATACATATTTTGATACAATATTTCTAAGGTACTCAGTAAACTTTCAGGATGATCAGAATTCTCTAAATATAGGATATTAAGGAACCAAATTGTCCATCTCCGAAAATTTATTAGAGAAAGGAAATCTGTGGTAAACCATAATCCCTTTATGCAAAAGTGTATGAGCAAGTTCTTATTTATATTAAAGTGATTTAAGTAGATGATATTTCAGAATGAGTTTGGCAGAGGATTTTGAAGTGGCTATCCTCAAAGACATTTTAAAGGAATACAGAAAATTGAAGAGACAGCTGTGAAATTCTTTAATTAAAAAATTATGACAAAATCTACAATCTGAAATTTTACTTCACCTTTTGTTTCAAAATATGAACATAAAAATATGAATGTAAGTTTCCTAAAACTGTCTTTAAAAGCAAGGTTCACCTTATTGCATTTTTAAATAAAATGCCTTTGTAGAAAAGGAGTCTTTATATTTCACAAAGATCTTATTGTGCAACCCAAGTATAATTGTCCCAATTCCAAGATGGTTAACAAATTTTATTTCCTTAAAATATCACTAGTGAATAATAATGGTCAGTAGGGGCTTTATCAAATAGAAGGGCCTATAGAGATACCAATATAAGAAGTGTAAGCTAAATGAGATATTAATAAATCTTGTACTCTGAGGCTTTTTCATAACAATGATCAGCTTATAAAACTTCACAAGATAAACTTTCTCTAATCGTTCATTCTATAAATGAAGCTGAATGAAATTTTCTCTCAATTGTTTTCACTACTATTTTAAAATTTCAATTCTTCTCTTATTGGTCAAATTTCTATTACTGAAGTATGTAAACTTCCAGCTCACGAGTAATGTCCTGCTTCTTTAATAAGTGTGAATGAGGCAAGCCTAGAACTATCTTCACAAAAGTAAACTTGCTGATCCCCAGATACTTTGCTTCTTATGAAACATCAAAGGAAGTTGAAACCTAGGATTTGTTTATGATATCAGGTGTTTTTTTATCTCTGGGATAAGCTGAACATCTATTATGAAAATACATAATTTCTGAGTGATTTTCACTAAGAATCTCATAAATAATTAACGAGTTAGATAATTTTTTTTTGAGATGCTGTCAGAAAATGTTTCATTTTAGATTTTTTGATTCTTCATTATTCCTGAAGAAAAGATATGTTGTTGGCATATACCATATCTGATAAAAACATTGCAAAGACATAATTCTTGAAGCTGTAAAACATATAGTCTGAAGAGTACGTTAGTTCTTTTAATCTTTATTTTTTTCTTTCTGGTCTACTCCTTCCGGATGAATATATTTCTAATTCTCAAAATGTTGACAGCAGATGAAGCTTAGATATAATTCTTCTATCAAATTCAAAATGTATAAATTGCTATACATTATATATATATAATTGTATTGTTCATTTTCACTTCTTATCTGCTTGGACCTGGATAATTGGTATAACACTCCCCCAACCTTTTTCTAAATGTTTTATATTCTTGCATCAATTAAGAAAAGTGTGTTATAATAGGTATTCATATACAGAAATAATCACAAGTAAATGTTGTAGGATAGGGTAGGCAATATCTAAATCTTCTGATGGCGGGGAGGGTCTATGATTCTCAAAAATTAATATTAGCCCATTTTTTCATTTAATTTATGTGATTTATGTTTTCATAGAGAATATTTGTCAATGCATGCAAAACACAGTTTAATATCTTTTCTCTTTCCAAGAAAAGTATAGGAATATACATACTGTAAGGGACACATTCATACTGCACTTCAAGGTATTTATAGGTTCCTGGACACGGGTCTGGAAAAACATCAGGACCTGCCACCACTGCACACTGGGTTCTGTTATTGCATCTGAAGTCAAAAGAAAGGAAAAGAAGTGGTAAGCTTATGCAAAGTTAAATTATTATCAACATCAACACTAATTTTATTTTAGTGCCTATTATACAGATTTGAATAAGGTTTTGCTTAATTTGGGGCTTTAGGCCTATTAAGAAAATATCTGTAGTACACTTTTTAGAAACTAGACATTAAAATCAATCTATTCAGCTTGCTCATATTAACTAATTTAAAATTTGGTTGAATACACAGCGTAATTTCTAGTTAGAAGTTAAATATTGCTGAAGCAACACTAACTGGTCCACAGGATATTGCCAATGTGAACACAAGTAGGAAAGACTATTTGATAGGAAAGACTCACTCCAGTACAAAAAAAAAAAAAAAAAGATTTTAGAAAATGTAACCACAGAGTGTATTAGGCAGTTGTAAAATAAATTCACTGACTATGATGACATTCATTTTAAATGTATGAAAAGTGGTATTGAAAAGCTTTATCTGAGCCTAACAAATTAGTAAAAAGTTAATATTTAAATATTAAAATGAATATTTGAATTTATTTTGTATAAATTAATATAATATTACTACTTATTAAAACCATTTTAGGAATTAACTGTCATGTCCTTTTGTTCAGCCAAATAATGATACGATCCTCATGGATTACTTATCACAAAGGCCAATATCTTATACTATAAAATAATGACTTTAAATTTATAAAAAGAGTAATGATATACCACTACTAAAACATAAATATAAGATGGAACTGGAGGTTATCATATTAGGTGAAATAAGACAGGTACAGAAAGACAAACTTTGCATGTTCTTATTTATGGGAGCCATTAAACCCATGAAGCTATAGGGTAGAAAGATGGTTACCAGAAGATGGGAGGGGAATAAGGGGTAGGGAGGGGAGGAAGTGAGGATGGTTCCTGGGTACATGAATTGTTAGCATGAATGAATAAAACCTAGTATCTGACAGCACAATTGGGTGACTACAGTCAAACATAATTTAATTGTACATTTAAAAATAACTAAAAGATCATAAACGGATTGTTTGTAGCACAGACGATAAATGCTTGAGGTGATGAATATCCCATTTACCCTGATGAGATTATTACACAATACATGCCTTTTTCAAAATATTTCATTTTTCTGTAACTATACACATCTACCATGTCCCCACAAAAATAAATAAATAAATAAGTAAATCAATCAATCAATCAATCAATCTTTCTAAACCACAGAAAAAGAGAAAAAAAATATGAATACAAACTTGGGCACTTTTGTGGCAATTAGGCTAAACAAATCTGAATTGATTAATTCATGGGGAAAAACAAATATGTTGAAATTAATTATAATTCTGAAAAAGATACCCATATTCACAGTGGACTAATTACTGTGAATTTCACTCAGAAACGTTCTAAATTCAAAAATCTATCCTTAAGTATTTTTCTATAAAAAAACTAATGGTTTTTCCTACCCATAATATTGGCACTAAGTCTATAACATGTGATACTCTAATTATTCCCCGTGTTTTATGTTCTTGTTTATTCATTTCAGAAATATAACCTCAAGGCTAGATTTTTCTGTTAATTCCTTACGGATATGTTCTGTTCTCTGATGTGACCTCAGAATACTTGCAAGGATACTGGCAACATAAAAAGCAACTAGAGCAGAACTCACTTTGATTTAGTGTAAAAATATGTTGTGTTTACCGGAGGCTACCATTGTCAGGCTTAAGGAGGATTTTATTTAGTCCCTAAATTAAATGTGATTCATTAATGAATTTCTTAAGCTGAAAAATATATTATGTGTTATCAGTGAAAGATGAATAAAAGCTAATGCTCCATACTCATCAGGCAATTTAGCATAACAGCTAATACTGAGGGATAACAAGTTGTAAGGTTTTTCTGTGTCAGAGGCTGATGATCAGACAAATGTAAAATAACATTAAGGTAAATGTGGCTCTCCTGACACATGCACCCACAAATATGTTATCTTGATGTTTTGGTGTACTTACACCTTCTTAAAATAGCAGATCTTTCATATTAAAAAGAAATTATTTGAATAAGCTCTTCAAGTCAAGTGACATGTTTTTAGCAATTAAAACAATACAATTTTCACATCACACCTTGAATATACAACCTCATAAATCCATCTAAGGTTTTTAATACAATAGGCAGGGATATGAACTCATAAAGTTATTTTTGTATTTGTTATAGAAAAATTAGCAATTAACAGGAACACATTCAACATAGACATAATGGAAAAGTGGCACTATAAAATTTAATATAATGTAAATATTCTGTAAACGTAATATTAATTCTGATGTGTGAATATTTATACATATCTCCTTTTCTTCCTATCTTGGTCTACAGTCACTTTATTCCCTATTATTAACCTTTTTAATTACCTCACCTCTAATTTAAAAAATGTATTTAAAAGCAATATCTACTCTTGTAATTTTCAGATATAAATAGGCAACTGTAAATCTTTTATTTAAATAATCAATGTACGATATAAATAGATCAGCTTACTACTCATTTCTGACCAGAGCATAATAGTTAAAATTTATAATTATGGAAGTGTATGTTGCACAGAAAGTTGTGCTGAATCAATAGGGATTTCAAATGGTTATGTTTATATAGATTAGATGAGAAAACATAACCTGGAGTCTATACATATCTATCTATCTGTCTATCTATCTACCTAAAAGTACATTGACCAATTTATATATTATATATTATCAAGTTGTAAATTACTAGTTATTTATCTATATGTAAGAAAATTATAAAAGCAACTATCTCTTGTAAATAACAGTTACCATTGTGAGATCCAAATAGCTTATTTAATATTAACTGAAGATGAGTCAAGAAAGCCTTCTAATTAATGAGATGGTGTCTGTTCGGTGGTATATAAAACAAAAAATGTTATGCCTATATTTATAGTCATTATCATCATTGTTCTATATAAAACAGCAGTAATTTATAACATTCACCTTTCAAAATAATTTATGATTCTATTACTATGTTTATATCAAAAGTTCATTATAAATTATGATTATTAAAAATAAAATGGAAAAAGGTAGATTCAATCTCTGGAATACTATTTTTCTATAGGATACATTATAATATTGATTGTTTAAAGATTAGCTATATTTTGAAAACAGGAGTTTAAAGGTTCTGTCCTTTACTTTGCTTTTGTTTTTTAAATGACTTAGCTACTGTGAGTTAAAATGAAATTAAATATAATTAAAGATTTGTAAACAATTTAGTCCACAAAGATTCTTTCAAAATTTATAAAAGTAAATTCATTCTAAAATACTATAGATGAAAAAAGTGAGATAAAGTGATCTAATGTTCTCAAATGCTTTAGTTTCATTGTTTATTTTTAATGTAAACATAAATTAAAAACACGCTTTTCGGTATCCCTATTACCTGGTGTTTATATATATATACACACACAATGTAAAATGATTACCACAATAAAGTTAATTAACATATCCATCATCTCACAGTTATCTTTTACTGTGTTGTGTGGTGAGAAAATTTAAGATCTACTCTAACAGCAAATTTCAAGTATATAATACAGTATTATTAACTGTGGTTACCCGGCTGTACATTAGATTACCAGAATTTACTCATCCTGCGTTACTGAAACTTTGCACCCTTTGATCAACATCTCCCCATTTCTCCTATCTCCCTAGCTTCTGGCGACTAACATTCTACTTCCTGCTTCTAGAAGTTCTGACTTTCTTAGATTCCGCATATAAGAGGGATCAAATAGCATTTGTCTTTTGATGTCTCACTTATTTCACCTAACGTAATGTCCTCCAGGTTCATACATGCTATCACAAATGACAGTTTCCTTCATTTTTAAGGCTGAATAATATTCTGTTATATATTATATATAAATATATTTTTATTTACTTTTTATCCATACATCTGCTGACTGGCAGTTAGGTCAATTCCATATATCTTGTTTATTGTGAATAATACTGGAAGGAATATAAGACTACAGATATCTCTTTAAGATATTGATTCATTTCTTTTACATATCTATACCCAGAAGTAAGACTACTGGAATACATGGTAGTTCTATTTTTAATTTTCTGAAGTACCTACATACTGTTTTCCATAACAGCTATACCAATTTACATTTCCATCAGTAGTATACAAGGATTGTCTTTCCTCTACATTGTCATCAACACTTTTGTCTTTTTGAACATAACCATTCTAACAAGATATGCAGTGATATCTCATTGTGGTTTTAATTCACATTTCCCTGACGATTAGTGAAGTTGAGCACCTTTAAACTTACCTGTTGGCCATTTGTCTTCCTTCAAGAAATATTTATCATGTTTCATCACTGATAGACTGAGTCCACTTTTAAATTAGGTTATTTGTTTTCTTGCTACAGAGGTGTTTAAATTCCTGGTATACATTGGATATCAACCCCTAAATAAATGTGTAGACCAATGGTACAGAATAGATGGCCCAGAAATTAATCCACACATTTATGGTCAATTAATTTTCAACAAATGTGCCAAGAATACACAATGAGGAAAGGATTGACTGTTCAATAAAGGAGGCTAGGGAAACTGGATATCTACATGAAGAAGAATGAAACTGGATCTCTATCTTACATGACATACAAAAGCCAAGTAGAAATGGATTAAAGATTTACATGTAAAACCTAAAACTATAAAACTATTAGAAGAAAACATAGGTAAAAACCTTCTTGAAATTGATCTGGGTAATTTTGGGGAGAATATGACCCCAGAAGCACAGGTCAGAAAGCAAAAATAAACAAATTGGTGTGCATCTAACTACAAACCTTCTGTACAGCAAATAAAACAATTAACTAAGTGAGGACCCAAGCTACAGAATGGGAGAAAATACTTTTAAACCTATTTGTCACTTCTTTCTGAGATGAATAATGCTACCCTCAATTTTACAGAAAATAGAATTGGAATGAAGACGTTAAATGGCTTTTCAGACTGTCAGTAATCAAATAATAGTCATTGGAGTCCAGAACAGTGGTCTGAAAATCATGATACTGCTGTCTTGTGGGAGAATGAGTCATACATTTCATGGTCACTCTGGGACCCTGATTTAATTCACCCTGACCTGATAGGTTCTCAAGAGTACTATGATGATCTGATGAAATAAAGACCATCTGTGAAATATCTGAGTGCCCCAGAATTCATTCAGTCATGATGTAGATTAGGCATTACATAACCAGGCCCTCACAATTCAAATTGGCATACAGAAATTAGAAAGATAAATTTCAGAGCCTAGTAATGGTATGATGTATATTTATTTATATATAGATTTTCCCACAATAAAAAATACAAGCAATTTTAATTTAACCCACATATAAACCTCCAATTTACATGTAACTGTCACCTATTGATCATGTTTAATACATTTTAGTTAATATGTTGAGTTCTATTAGTTATTAGCACTAATTCTAAAGCAATATTGTTTAATTCAAGAATGTCACATGACTGCCATAAAAGATACACATCTTCCCAAATCACAGGACTAGTAATAGGAAAGAGAATCATTTACTGTTAATTTGTCCATTTCAACGTGGTTCATTGCAGTGTAGAAAAAAATTAGCTAAGTGTGAAAATGAAAGTCATTTCTGGGTAAACTTTTCCTCTATTTGCCACAACATACAGCACCATATAGCAAAAATGATATTGCTGGATTTACATGCATATTGACTATTCAAATAATTAGCCTATTTTTCCTGCTAATTTCAATAAAATTGAGAGAGGAGGCAGGTAGGGGCTGTTTAGGCAGATAAAGAGGGAGGGTCTCAGAAGAGGGACAATGCCTGCAAGAACACACCTGTAACACCCCTGTTATGCAGCTAGCAGGAGGGAATGTGGTTAAGAACTTCCGGTTATACCAAGATGCTTCCTCAGAAAGGACTTTCTAGCTGCCTTTGTAGGCACAGACAAGGACCAAGGACATCCTACAATGACCCTGAACTCCTTATAATTCTATGAGCATTGTGACTTTAGTCCGTCTGTGGGTTTCATTTAGGCACTTATAGGTAATCAAGATGGAGTTACTATGGCCAACCCCACCCAAGAACAGACACAACACCCCTGGGGGGAACTTTACCAGTCCCTTTAAGGCAGAACCCACAGAAGACTCTTTTTCTGACACATAAAAGACCTAGAACTCAGTCCTATTTTTTGCAACCATCTTTGGGTCCCCTCTTGCTGCTGAGAGCTTTTCTGTCACTTAATAAATCCCACTCTGCCTTACTCACTCTCTGGTGTTTACATGCCTTACTGTTCTTGGTCATTGGACAATAATTTGGACCTTGCTAAACTAAGGTGTAAGGAGACTTCAACAAAATGATGCTTCTTTCACTTCCATTATACAGACAAAAATTAGCAGCCCATTATCTCATGTTTGATTATAACATATGTGTACATGAAGCATATAAAAATAAGCCTTAAACATACCTATATTTTTAAAAATTCTCACATAATAGACATATAAAGATGATATTAGTTGATTGCACAGCACTATAGATCTAACACAGTATCATTAATTTTTTTTTTTTTTTTTTGAGATGAAGTCTTGCTCTGTCGTCAAGTTGGAGTGCAGTGGCACAATCTTGGCTCTCCACAACCTCCAACTCTTGGGTTCAAGACATTCTCTTGTCTCAGCCTCCTGAGTAGCTGGAACTCAAGGCATGCAACACCACACCTGGCTAATTTTTGTATTTTTAGTAGAGATGGGGTTTCACCATGTTGGCCAGGATGGTCTCGATCTCTTGGCCATGTGATCCACCCACCTCAGCCTCCTAGAGTGCTGTGATTACAGGCGTGAGCCACCACACACAGCCTAAAATAATTTAAGTAAATATTGTAGTGTTTACATACTGGGAATATAATTCACAGGGGTTCTAGGTTAATAAACCCTTCAATCATGAATGCTTATCACATTCTAAAGTCAGTGTATATAAACAAACTATTCCTCAGAATGCTAAGGAACTTTTTAAATGAACTTTCAGCCATGTATAAAACTCCAAAGAAAAGCACTGACTTTTTAAAGACAGGATAGGATAATGTTTTAAAAAAGAGTGCCTTGTGCCTTTTTGTTAGCAACATTAATCATATGAATTTATAAATTTATATTAGCACTTATTAAATAACATTGATACAAGCACTTATTAAATGACATTTATACAAAAGCATGTGTTATGCAGAAACACACATCCACTTAGTATACCCAAGAAGTTCATAGCATCTAACATATGATGAATCAGTGCATGATTCATATAGGAAGATGGAATTATTATCCAATAGAAAAATATTTTACAGATATCTTATAATTTAAAAAGCTATATCATATTCTATTAATGTGTAAAATCTCAAAATAGTTTAGGTTATCACAGTAACTATAGGTTTTTAGTTCTCAGGATGGAATGAGGCAATAGAAGAAAACATAAATAAATGCATGAATATCAGTATTTTGTTTAATGTCAATCAAATGGACAATTCTCTGTTTTCCTCCTCAAGACAGTAATTTCCTTATTTTGTACTGCCTGTCATCCTGAGACATGCTTATATGACATCCTAATCATGTTTATATGACATTCATTCTGAACTTAGAAGACCAAAAAAGATGAGACAACTATCTAATGGTAGAAAACAAATATGTAGGTCATAAAGGAATCAACTAGATTTCAAATAAAAAGAGAACTAAATGGCTATGAAATAAAAATATTAATCATGATTAAAACTAAAAGAAATCCTCCCATGTATATACTATAGCATTTATTAAAAAGTTTAATGATGTCATCCACTTACAATTTAAGGGACAATTTAAGAAGAGTTACAAAAGTAATAAGACTCCTAATCTAGCTTAAAAAAATTTTTTTTTGAGACAGGGTCTCATTCCATTGTCCAGGCTGGAGTGCAGTGGTATGACCTTAACTCACTGTATCTTCAATCTCTGCAGCTCAAGTTACCCTCTTACTTCAGCCTCCTGAATAACTGGGACCACAGGTACACATAACCATGCCCACCTAACTGTATTTACTTTTTGTAGAGATGTGTTACCCAGGCTGATCTCAAACTCCTGGGCTCAAGCGATCCTCCCATCTCAGCCTCTCAAGAGTGTTGCAATTACAGGCATGAGCCACTGTGCCAGGCCTCCATTTCTGTTTTTTTTTTTTTTTTTTCCGAAAAAAAATGTTTCTAAACCATAAACTAAAAGTACTATAGGATCTTTCTTTTTTTTTTTTTTTTTGAGGCGGAGTCTCGCTCTGTCGCCCGGACTGGAGTGCAGTGGCCGGATCTCAGCTCACTGCAAGCTCCGCCTCCCGGGTTTACGCCATTCTCCTGCCTCAGCCTCCCAAGTAGCTGGGACTACAGGCGCCCGCCACCTCGCCCGGCTAGTTTTTGTATTTTTAGTAGAGACGGGGTTTCACTGTGTTAGCCAGGATGGTCTCGATCTCCTGACCTCGTGATCCGCCCGTCTCGGCCTCCCAAAGTGCTGGGATTACAGGCTTGAGCCACCGCGCCCGGCCACTATAGGATCTTTCAGAGGACATTATGGCAATGTATGTACATGAAGATCTGTGATTCATAAAGTGATTCTCTAGCTCCGATTCTTTCATTTCCTATATTCTTTTATATGTTACTTCACTAGCTTTCTTTTACCTTAAAGAAATATAATTTGAGGGGGCGTGCCCAAGATGGCTGAATAGGAACAGCTCCAGCCTCCAGCTCCCAGCATGAGTGACACAGAAGACGGGTGATTTCTGCATTTTCAACTGAGGTACCAGGTTCATCTCACTGGGGCATGTCAGACAGTTGGCACTGGTCCATGGGTGCAGCCCGACCAGCAAGAGCTGCAGCAGGGTGAGTCATCGCCTCACCTGGGAAGCGCAAGGGGGAAGGGAATTCTTTTTCCTAGCCAAAGGAAATTGAGACACACAACACCTGGAAAATTGGGTGACTCCCACCCTAATACTGAGCTTTACCAAGGGTCCTAGCAAACGGCACAACAGGAGATTGTATCCCACACCTGGCCCAGAGGGTCTCACGCCCACGGAGCCTCCCTCATTGCTAGCACAGCAGTCTGAGATCTAACTGCAAGGCGGCAGCGAGGTTGGGGGAGGGGCGCCAGCCATTGCTGAGGCTTAAGTAGGTAAACAAAGCCACTGGGAAGCTCGAATTGGGTGGAGCCCACCACAGCTCAAGGAAGCTGGCCTGCCTCTGTAGACTCCTCCACTGGGGACAGGGCATAGCTAAACAAATAGCAATAGAAACCTCGGCAGAGGTAAATGCCTCTGTCTGACAGCTTTGAAGAGAGCAGTGGATCTCCCAGGATGGAGGTTGAGATCTGAGAATGGACAGACTGCCTGCTCAAGTGAGTCCCTGATCCCTGAGTAGCCTAACTGGGAGACATCCT
This sequence comes from Trachypithecus francoisi, assembly GCF_009764315.1. Taxonomy (NCBI): domain Eukaryota; kingdom Metazoa; phylum Chordata; class Mammalia; order Primates; family Cercopithecidae; genus Trachypithecus; species Trachypithecus francoisi. The sequence continues at coordinate 71,296,571 of NW_022681454.1, forward strand.
CCACTAGGTGCAGACCGACACCCCACACCTCACATGGTGGAGTAGACCACTGAGACAAAGCTTCCAGAGCAAGAATCAGACAGCAACACTCGCTGTTCAGCAATATTCTCTCTTCTGCAGCCTCTGTTGCTGATACCCAGGCAAACAGGATCTGGAGGGACCTCAAGCAAACTCCAACAGACCTACAGCTGAGGGTCCTGATTGTTAGAAGGAAAACTAACAAACAGAAAAGACACCCACACCAAAACCGCATCAGTACGTCACCATCATCAAAGACCAAAGGCAGATAAAACCACAAAGATGGGGAAAAAGCAGTGCAGAAAAGCCGGAAATTAAAAAAAAACAGAGTGCATCTCCCCCTCCAAAGGAATGCAGCTAATCACCAGCAATGGAACAAAGGTGGACAGAGAATGACTTTGATGAGTTGAGAGAAGAAGTCTTCAGTCAATCAAACTTCTTAGAGCTAAAAGAGGAACTACAAACCCAGCTCAAAGAAACTAAAAACCTTGAAAAAAGAATGGATGAATGGATAACTAGAATAATCAATGCAGAGAAGACCTTAAAAGAACTGAGAGAGATGAAAACCATAACATGAGAAATACATGACAAATGCACAAGCTTCAGTAACCAACTCAATCAACTGGAAGAAAGGGTATCAGCGACTGAAGATCAAATGAATGAAGTGAAGCGAGAAGAGAAGGGTAGACAAAAAAGAGTAAAAAGAAATGAGCAAAGCCTCCAAGAAATATGGGTTTACGTGAAAAGACCAAATCTACGTCTGATTGGTGAGCCTGAAAGTGATGGGGAAAATGAAACCAAGTTGGAAAACACTCTGCAGGATATTATCCAGGAGAACTTCTCCACCTAGTAAGGCAGGCCAACATCAAAATTCAGGAAATACAGAGAATGCCAAAAAGATACTCCTCGAGAAGAGCAACTCCAAGACACATAATTTTCAGATTCACCAAAGTTGAAATGAAGGAAAAAAATGTTAAGGGCAGCCAGAGAGAAAGGTTGGGTTATACGCAAAGGGAAGCCCATCAGACTAACAGCAGATCTCTCGGCAGAAACTCTACAAGCAGGCCGGGCGCGGTGGCTCAAGCCTGTAATCCCAGCACTTTGGGAGGCCGAGACGGGCGGATCACGAGGTCAGGAGATCGAGACCATCCTGGCTAATACGGCGAAACCCCGTCTCTACTAAAAAATACAAAAAAAAAACTAGCTGGGCGACGAGGCAGGTGCCTGTAGTCCCAGCTACTCGGGAGGCTGAGACAGGAGAATGGCGTGAACTCGGGAGGCGGAGCTTGCAGTGAGCTGAGAGCCGGCCACTGCACTCCAGCCTGGGCGGCAGAGCAAGACTCCGTCTCAAAAAAAAAAAAAAAAAAAAAAAAAAAAAGGAACTCTACAAGCCAGGAGAGAGTGGGGGCCATACTCAACATTCTTAAAGAAAAGAATTTTCAACCCAGAATTTCGTATTCAGCCAAACTAAGTTTCATAAGTGAAGGAGAAAGAAAATACTTTACAGACAAGCAAATGCTTAGAGAAATTGTCACCACCAGGCCTTCCCTACAAGAGATCCTGAAGGAAGCAATAAACATGGAAAGGAACAACAGGTACCAGCCATTGCAGAAACATGACAAAATGTAAAGTTCATCGATGCTAGGAAGAAACCATCAACTAGCAAGCAATATAACCAGCTAATATCATAATGAAAGGATCAAGTTCACACATAACAATATTAACCTTAAATGTAAATGGACTAAATGGTCCAATTAAAAGATACAGACTGGCAAATTGGATAAAGAGTCAAGACCCATCAGTTTGCTGTATTCAGGAGACCCATCTCACATGCAGAGACATACATAGGCTCAAAATAAAGGCATGGTGGAAGATCTACCAAGCAAATGGAGAACAAAAAAAAGCAGGGGTTGCAATCCTAGTCTCTGATAAAATAGACTTTAAACCATCAAAGATCAAAGAAGGCCATTACATAATGGTAAAGGGATCAATTCAATAGGAAGAGCTAACTATCCTAAATACATATGCACCCAATACAGGAGCACCCAGATTCATAAAACAGGTCCTTAGAGACTTACAAAGAGACTTAGACTCCCATACAATAATAATGGGAGATTTTAACACCCCACTGTCAATATAAGACAGATCAACGAGACAGAAAGTTAACAAGGATAGCCAGGAATTGAACTCATCTCTGCACCAAGTGGACCTAATAGACATCTACCAAACTCTCCACTCCAAAGCAACAGAATATACATTATTCTCAGCACCACATTGCACTTATTCCAAAATTGATCAGCACTCGTCAGCAAATGTAAAAGAACAGAAATTATAACAAACTGTCTCTCAGACAACAGTGCAATCAAACTGGATCTCAGGATTAAGAAACTCACGCGAAACCGCTCAACTACATGGAAACTGAACAGGCTGCTCCTGAATGACTACTGGGTACATAACGAAATGAAGGCACAAATAAAGATGTTCTTTGAAAACAATGAGAACAATGATACAACATACCAGAATTTCTGGGACACATTTAAAGCAGTGTGTAGAGGGAAATTTATAGCACTAAATGCCCACAAGAGAAAGCAGGAAAGATCTAAAATTGACTGACACCCTAACATCGCAATTAAAAGAACTAGAGAGGCAAGAGCAAACACATTCAAAAGCTAGCAGAAGGCAAGAAATAACTAAGATCAGAGCAGAACTCAAGGAGATAGAGACACAAAAAACCCTCCAAAAAATCAATGAATCCAGGAGCTGGTTTTTTGAAAAGATCAACAAAATTGATAGACTGCTAGCAAGACTAATAAAGAAGAAAAGAGAGAAGAATCAAATAGATGCAATAAAAAATCATAAAGGGGATATCACCACCGACCCCACAGAAATACAAACTACCATCAGAGAATACTATAAACACCTCTACACAAATAAACTAGAAAACCTAGAAGAAATGGATAATTTCCTGGACACTTACACTCTCCTAAGACTAAACCAGGAAGAAGGTGAATCTCTGAATAGACTAAGAGCAGGCTCTGAAATTGAGGCAATAATTAATAGCCTACCCACCAAAAAAAGTCCAGGACCAGATGGATTCACAGCTGAATTCTACCAGAGGTACAAGGAGGAGCTGGTACCATTCCTTCTGAAACTATTCCAATCAATAGAAAAAGAGAGAATCCTCCCTAACTCATTTTACGAGGCCAACATCATCCTGATACCAAAGCCTGGCAGAGATACAACAAAAAAAGAGAATTTTAGACCAATATCCCTGATGAACATCGATGCAAAAATCCTCAATAAAATACTGGCAAACCGAATCCAGCAGCACATCAAAAAGCTTATCCACCATGATCAAGTGGGCTTCATCGCTGGGATGCAAGGCTGGGTCAACATACGCAAATCAATAAATGTAATCCAGCATATAAACAGAACCAAAGTCAAAAACCACAGGATTATCTCAATAGATGCAGAAAAGGCCTTTGACAAAATCCAACAGCCCTTCATGCTAAAATCTCTCAATAAATTCGGTATTGATGGAACATATCTCAAAGTAATTAAGAGCTATTTATGACAAACCCACAGCCAATATCATACTGAATGGGCAAAAACTGGAAGCATTTCCTTTGAAAACTGGCAGAAGTCAGGGATGCCCTCTCTCACCACTCCTATTCAACATAGTGTTGGAAGTTCTGGCTAGGGCAATCAGGCAAGAGAAAGAAATAAAGGATATTCAGTTAGGAAAAGAAGAAGTCAAATTGTCCTTGTTTGCAGATGACATGATTGTATATTTAGAACACCCCATTATCTCAGCCCAAAATCTCCTTAAGCTGATAAGCAACTTCAGCAAAGTCTCAGGATACAAAATCAATGTGCAAAAATCACAAGCATTCTTATACACCAGTAACACACAAACAGAGAGCCAAATCAGGAATGAACTTCCATTCACAATTGCTTCAAAGAGAAGAAAATACCTAGGAATCCAACTTACAGGGGACGTAAAGGACCTCTTCAAGGAGAACTACAAACCACTGCTCAGTGAAATAAAGAGGACACAAACAAATGGAAGAACATACCATGCTCATGGATAGGAAGAATCAATATTGTGAAAATGGCCATACTGCCCAAGGTAATTTATAGATTCAATGCCATCCCCATTAAGCTACCAATGAGTTTCTTCACAGAATTGGAAAAAACTGCTTTAAAGTTCATATGGAACCAAAAAAGAGCCCTCACTGCCAAGACAATCCTAAGTCAAAAGAACAAAGCTGGAGGCATCACGCTACCTGACTTCAAACTATACTACAAGGCTACAGTAACCAAAACAGCATGGTACTGGTACCAAAACAGAGATATAGACCAATGGAACAGAATAGAGCCCTCAGAAATAATACTACCCATCTATAGCCATGTGATCTTCGACAAACCTGGGAAAAACAAGTAATGGGCAAAGGATTCCCTATTTAATAAATGGTGCTGGGAAAACTGGCTAGCTGTAAGTAGAAAGCTGAAACTGGATCCTTTCCTTACTCTTTATACGAAAATTAACTCAAGATGGATTAGAGACTTAAATGTGAGACCTAAAACCATAAAAACCCTAGAAGAAAATCTAGGTAATACCATTCAGGACATAGGCATGGGCAAGGACTTCATGTCTAAAACACCAAAAGCAACGGCAACAAAAGCCAAAACTGACAAATGGGATATAATTAAACTAAAATGTTTCTGCACAGCAAAAGAAACTACCATCAGAGGGAAGAGGAAACCTACAGAATGGGAGAAAATTTTTGCAATCTACTCATCTGACAAATGGTTAATATCCAGAAACTATAAAGAATTCAATCAAATTTACGAGACAAAAACAAACAACTGCATCACAAAGTGGGCAAAGGATATGAACAGACAGTTTTCAAAAAAAGACATTCATACATCCAACAGACACATGAAAAAATGCTCATCATCACTCACCATCTGAGAAATGCAAATCAAAACCACAATGAGATACTTCCCACACCAGTTAGGATGGGAATCATTAAAAAATCAGGAAACAACAGGTTCTGGAGAGGATGTGGAGAAATAGGAGCACTTTTACACTGTTGGTGGGACTGTAAACTAGTTCAACCATTGTGGAAAACAGTGTGGCGATTCCTCAAGGATCTAGAACTAGAAATACCATTTGATCCAGCCATCCCATTACTGAGGATATACCCAAAGGATTATAAGTCATGCTGCTATAAAGACACATGCACACAATGTTTATTGTGGCACTATACACAATAGCAAAGACTTGGAATCAACCCAAATGTCCATCTGTGACAGACTGGATGAAGAAAATGTGGCACATATACACCATGGAATACTATGCAGCCATAAAAAAGGGAGAGTTTGTGTCCTTTGTGGGGATGTGGATGCAGCTGGAAACCATCATTCTCAGCAAACTGTCACAAGAAAAGAAAACCAAATACCACATGTTCTCACTTGTAGATGGGAATAGAACAATGACATCACTTGGACACAGGAAGGGGATCATCACACACCGGGTCCTATTGTGGGGAGGTGGGGGAGGGATAACATTAGGAGATACACTTAATGTAATTGACGAGTTAATGGGTGTAGCACACCAACATGGCACATGTATACATATGTAACAAACCTGCACATTGTGCACGTGTACCCTAGAACTTAAAAGTATAATAATAATAAAAAAAAGAAATATAATTAGAATCTAGCAGGTAAAAACATAACCAAAGAGATGAGCAAGGAAAAGTATGGAACCTAGGATATTGTATTAGCTTTTTGTTGTTGCTTCTATATCAGACTACCACTAACTTAAAGGCTTAAAAGAATGCAACTTAATCATCTTATAGTTCTGAAGGTCAGAAGACGAAACGAAATCTAACTAAAACCAAGATGCTGGCATGGGTTGTTTCATATGGAAGCTCTGGGGAAAATGTTTCTTTCCTTTTTTCTAGACTCTAGAGACTGTGCCCTCATTCTTTGGCTTGTGGACCCACAACACAGCACCTTTTCTTTCTCATTTCTAAAGTCATATCACATTTTCCCTTCTACAATCTTTCCATGTCCCTCTTAAAAGGACCCATGTGATTTCATTCATGGCCCACCTTGATAATCCAAGGTAATCTGCTCATCTCAAAAGCCACAAAGCTTCATCATATATGAAAAGTCCCTTTAACCATATAAGGTAACCTTCACAGGTTATGGATATCATAATTCAAATATCAGGGTGGGGTGGGGGTCACTATTCATCTTACCACACATAAGTAAAAAGGCATACTGAAAACAGTGTCTCTTCGGGTGGGCACCTTGAAGTCTGACCTAGTAAGATGCATGTCATTGCCATGGAGCATGGCTAAAGTGGTGATTATTCCTATAATGTACACTTACTTTTCTTAAAAAGCATGTAAACCCCTATTTATACATAGTATCCTCTAGTATAAGTAAATGTTTTGACTTTAATTTGGTTAAAAGATTATGTTTGTTTTGCTTTTATCACAATGGAATTCTCAGCATACAAAGCATATTGCTATAGATGAGGGAAATTGAGCTACATTTTAGCTGACCAAGTCCTTTTTTCTAGACTTTTCTAGATAAAGCATTTTATGGAAATTGGAATGTATTTTCAATTTGGACTTACATAAAACCTATAAAATGTGAGATATCAAACATTAAGAAATTTTTAACCAAATCCATAGATTTATATTAAATTTATGTTTCAGTGTTACTATATTTTTCTAGAAACAAATGAAAAATGACTCATGTTGATGGACCGAAATAAATCATTTTATTCTGACAAAATATAATTTATGAACTCTCTACCATACTACAAGATCTTATTTGCCTATGCTCTAAAATTTTTCAGTGGCAATTTAAAAAATACCAACTTCTTTTGATTTTGTTACAATAAATGTATATTTATAAATGTATGAATCTTAAAGCCTTATTCCTAGGAATATATAAAATTGACTTAATAGTATTCTGAAAACACAGAAATGTGTTTGAAAATGTGGTAATCTTGCAAAGAAGTCCAATTTCCAAATACTGCACACATCTCTGGACAATATTTGATAAAACAAATTATCATATTCATCGGTCAACATCCATAGAATATTTCACAGAGCCCATTCCAAAAATAAAATGATTAGCTATGTCAGACACATGAGTAAAATTCATATTAAGATTCATCCAAAATAAATGGAAATGTGCTTTTAAAATTAACAAGTTCGCATACATTGCTTGGAAAAGCATTTCAGCCCTGACTTCTGAACCGGTGATTTCTAAGCTGCAATCTTTCAGTAGTTAAATGCTTTATCAATGGCCAGATAAAATGGCAAAAGGTTTTCATTTAAAAATAACTGGAACGGCATCTATATTTTTTTATTACTATCTACTTGTAGCAGCATTTTAGAGTTAAACATTCTTTACTTGTATGTATGGTTAAGCAAATGAGTTGGAGCATGTGACTGAATTCATTATCTGAAAGTGTAGCAAATAAAGATATTGCTTATGTTCACATAATATAAAGGAGCAATATTTTATATACACCTTATATATTACAAATGTTATATAATATACTAATTGATTTCTCTTAAGTTAAAACAATGTCCACTTCACTATGAGTTAGTTAGGATATTACTATTTGAATCCATTTTACCAGACCATTTACTATTCTATTCTTTTTTCCTTTCTTTTTTTTTTTTCCATCAGGGACAGATTTAATTCATTATACTTCAATGGAGTGCTGTAAGGCATTCTTTTCTTTTCTGAGCAACAAAAATGTCCTCTCTGCATGACTGGGCTGAGACAAGGAATGCCATACTGAATCATTTAGTTAAGACATTATTCTTGTCAATATGTGATATTTCCAAGTCAAATGACTCATGTATGATTGAAAAAAGGAGAAACAGAATCAACCCTTTAGAAAGAGAAATGGAAAGAAAAGGAACTTTTACTATTACTAGATATTGAAGTCAAGTAACATGAAAGTCTTTAAAAAGAAAAATATGAGATGACCTAGGAAAAATGGCTTTGACTTCCTCATATTTGCTTTTAATAAAGTTGTAAACAAAAGCGAAGGGATAACTATGTGTGTGTATGCATGTGTGTGTGTCCGTGTGTGTGCATATACACTCAGGCTTAAAAAAAAAAAAAAAATTACCAAAACAGGAATACACAACAGAGGGAAATGACATCTGGCACCTAACTCTGTCATCTACAGATTTTTGAAGAGTGTAGTAGTAAGTTATACTACATAAAATATTGTTAGTTGTCTTCATGCTTTGTAAGAATAATGTAACAGACATGGCATGGCATAACAAACCACGAAGCAGAGCTCACAAATGCCAGTGACTGAAGACAAATAAATCTCAAGGGCCCCTTTCTCCATACATGTTTTATCTCCCACTTGGTACTAAGGCTAGTCAGGCTGACTCTGATGTATTAAGTCCAGGGATGACTTTAGAGAGACACATCTCAATCCTAAATCCCACTGCTTCAATTTATGGTATCACCAGGAAGCAATAAATAGAAATGTGATGGCATTTCTATTTATATCAGAATACTTTAAACAAAAACCAGCAAATGTAAATAAAAGTGGCTTAAAATAAGAATTATATCATTTGCATATTAAAAATTGAATGGTGGGTTGGTTCTAAGTTGATTAAGAGATGATCACATACAGTATCAGAAGACAGTAAAGCTCTACCATGTTTTTTCTTCCCCCCCTCCACCTGAGACAGAGTTTCACTCTGTCGCCCAGGCTAAAGTGCAATGGTGTAATCTCGGTTCACTGCAACCTCTGCCTCCCAGGTTCCCCCAATTCTCTTGCCTCAGATTCCAGAGGAGCTGGTACTACAGACATCTGCCACCATGCCCAGCTAATTTTTTGTATTTTTAGTAGAGACGGGATTTCACCATGTGGCCAGGTTGGTCTCGAACTCCTGACTTCTGGTGATCCACCTGCCTCGGCCTCCCAAAATGCTGGGATTGCAGGCGAGAGCCACCACAGCTGGCAGTTCTGTCATTTAAAGAGTAAGAATATTCTACACATAAATCATTAAGAAGACCACCCCTTAAAGAACATTGGCCACATGAGTCATTGCCTATGGCACGACAACATACTTATGCCTAAAATAATCACGTAAGGGGAATGATATTTACATGATAATCTTAGGACCTGAGAGGCACACAGTTGCTTCTTAAGGACCTGACCACCTATAGGAGATGGAACACATAGAGTTTTTCTAACAAGGAAGAAGAGGATGGGGGTTAGAGGATGGGTTTGTGGTAGGCAAACAACATTATATTACATAGAATCCTCTCAAGTCCCCCAGTCTAATGAAAATTACTTCATTTAAGATAATATAAAATTGGTACCACAATAACTAAGAACAACAACAACAAAAAAACCCTGAAACATATAAAAAATATTTTTTCACACTTAAAGAACAACTATTTTACTTTAAATGTATATGATATGAGGCATTTTAGTGTATAGTCTGATTAAATACATTTAAATGAATCCCTACTATGTTATCTTAGAAAGACATTAAAATAAGGCAACTCTTCCTTTATTGAACTGAAAAGAAAATCCATATTGAAATTTAAAATGAAAGGATTAAAAAAATGTGTTGTAGCTATATGCATGCACAAAGGTAGAGAATGGTATTAACATATTTATAGCGACAGTGATTATCACTGAGGTGTAGGATAATTGTGATTTTCCATGTCTTAATATTTTTTCTGCTTTTTTTATTAAAACAAATTGAACAGTTATTATTTCTCGATTACTCCAAACCACATTTAAAATTTAAAGAGGATGATATTCTTTCAGGACTATCTGAATTAACTACTCCATATTCTGATAAAATTTAATGCTTTAAAAAATTTACATATTTTACATAACATCTACACAATGTAGCTTTCACAGAAGTTATTTTTTTCTGTAATATTTCCCAATAGTTTCTCATATATTTACTACATATCTCTTTGCCCCCAAAACATTACATTTGTTTTCAGTATTGAGTCTCTTTTTAGGGATAATGTACAGGTATAGATCACCTAGGATGTCTGGCATGACAGGAATCTAGCTTGCCACGTGCCTAGGAAGCCAGAACACATCATATACAAATGGATGACATCTCTTCAGTTGCTATAGGCCTTAAGATGATAATAATGTTAGTTGATGTGTCTTAGAATGACTCTGATGACAACTTATGACATTTTATAATATGAGCAGACATTGTCTTCAGGGGGTGTTTCACATTTTTCTTTTACAAAGTTGTGGTTTTAATTCCATATCTAAGAGAAACATAGTAAAATGGAACTATAATACTCAACCCAAAACAATGAATTATCCGAAACATAGGCTTCATAACTTACATATAACTGAGAAAACCACCACCGTTTTAAAGTTCAGTTGAAAGAGAAAAAGGGAAAAAAATTGGTATTATCACAGGAACTTTGGGATGTCACTTTCCCAACCAGAAATCTCTGTAGCCTGTGGCATGTTTGCCTGAGTTTTGCTCTGGCCTACTGGGCTCATTCTGCCCACTTAACCTGGCAGGCTGCACTCAGCTTGTGCTACTGGCCTGGATCCCATGCCTGCCTAGGGTGAGCCAGGCGCAGAGTGCTGAGGGGTGTGTGAGCAAGCGAGCATGGGGTCCAGCCACTGCACACCACCAGGCATACCAGCTGCAATGGGATAGGCACCTTTAGGCAGCAGCACAGGTGCCAGCTCCCTGTGAGGCTGTGGCTGGACCAGGCATAGTGCAAACAGCTTCTATGGCTGGGATCTACAGCTGGCATTGGAGAACGCAGTTTCTGTGGAAATCCAGAAACTTGGAGATGCCAGGAATGACAGAGCTCCAAAGAGGGTGTCACAGCCCTGGCTCAGGGAGCTCCTAGGTCTGGGCTCCCTGAAGGACCGCAGCTATTCTCACCTTCTCTCTTCTCTCCTTGCCATCACCCACAATGTAGTGAGCAAGGGATGTGTTTCAGCTCTGCTTGTGTTACAGCTTTTTTATCCCCACCATTTGGAAGGTCCTGAGTTCTTGTCCCTGTTCAGGAAGAATGAGGTACATAGACAAGTGAAGGGTGAGCAAAGCAAAGAGATGCTTTATGGAGTGACAGAACAGCTCAGAGGAGACCCACAGTGGGTAGTTCCTCTCCACAGGCAGGGTGTCCTGATGAATGTTCAGCTCTCAGCAGAGAGGAGACCCACAGTGGGTAGCTCCTCTCCACAGGCAAGGTGTCCTGACAAGTGTTCAGCTTTCAGCAGAGAGGAGACCCACAGTGGGTAGCACCTCTTCACAGGCAGGTTATTCCATCGCCTGCCCAAGTCAGGCTAAGTCCGAGGGTTTTTATGGGCTTCAGAAGAAAGGATTAGTCCATGGGGTGGCCAGAAAAAGCCCCATAAGTTTCACTCTATTCTGCAGGCAGCCTAGCCCCCAGACCTCAGGCTGTCATTGGCCTGAAGATAGGGTTTCACTGGGGACCATCCCTTTCCACCCAGAAACCTATCGGCCTCTTGCCACCATTAGCCTGCCATCCATGGTGCCCATGGGACACAGGCTGTTCCTGCCGAGGAGTACTTGCAGGCCCACCTGAGCCCCCCTCAGCCCCCACCTTTGGCCTTCCTACCATGCTCATTGGCACCAAAGTCTGGAGGGGGCCAATGCAGCAGGGTGCTGGTATGTCAGTGCTGCCCTGAGTATGTACACACCTAGCTGGGTTGCAATAGCGTTCAGGTTTAGCCTAAACTTCACTCCAAAACTGGAGTGAGAAGAGGCCAGGACGGTGGGAGCATGCACTTCTAAGCCTGCAGGAGCAAAGGGTCTTCCCAGGGCCCTAAGAATGCAGTAATGCCTCGGTCCACAGCCATGGGTGGGCAGCTACAGCGGTGCCTGGGAGGGCAGGGCTCCTCCTGAGCCTGGCCCTCGGAAACACAGAGATGCTTGGGTCTAGAGCGATGGCTGGGAGGCCGCAGCTGCACCCAGGGAGCACAAGGCTCCTGTCCTGACGGCTCAGAAGGGAGTGGGGCTTCCATCTGTTCCCAGCTCCTGCCAGCTCCGGGGAGCACAGCCCTGGCCTTGCGTCCCCCACTGTAGCTGGCATCATGGCAGCAGCCACTCCAGATTGGCCACCACTGCCTTCACTATTACAACCTGCTTTTCAGAAAGAAGAAATAACACTTAAAAGAGTGAATATAAGTTATTTATTTTCTAGTTTACCATTTTCAATAATAGGCATTTGTTGCCTCTTCCTGCATTGAGAATAAATAAATTAATACTTAATGAATATTACATAAAATTTGAAGTTTTAGTCAAGGAACTTTTAAAATATTGATCCCAAATAAGATTAATCATTTTTTTGTATTTTATTATTTGCTTTATAATTATGAAGTTAAAAATATTAAATATAAAGTATGAAACCAAATGCCTAAAGCAATGTTCTGAAAGATATTATAATGAAATACACATAATCTCTACTTTATGTCTTGAACTTCAGAAATAAAATATAAATCAATATTAACATTACATCATAACACTGTTCTTTCCTTTCATAATTGTTTCCTTTAAAGAGACAAAGTTTCATAAATATTTCTAATAATGAACAATCACACAATAAAAATAAAAATATTTGTATGAATGCCTACTATGTAGTAGACTTCATTATTCACATGTTACTTAGGAGAATGCTCTGATATAAGGCTCTGATTTTCAGTCATTTCAAGAATATAGTTTCCCTTTATTAAGAAGCCATAATTCAACTACAGGATAGCAGTTAGAGTTTTTGATTGAAAAAGTCAATAATGGAAAGTGATCATTTTATCTATACTATTTTTAAATGGATCTATACTGTATTATTCACAATAGATTGTATGCATATTAGAAAAATATGAAATATGTGCCAATGTCGGGATATTGACAATGTTTAAAATGTGAAATAATTTTTAAAAACTCAGTCTAAAGCAAATAGGTTAGATACCATTAGTGAATAAACTCAGAAGGCTACATGTAATATTGTGAGAAACAAGACAAGTTATGTAACCTCTCAAAACCTTAATATTTACTTATTTGTAATTTTAATTTGTGATTATTTTGAGGTAATACATATAGGACAACACAACATATAACCCAGTTGAACATAGATATTCAATAAGTGATGAGTTACTGAATCTAAGATACATGTGATAATACTTAAAAATAGTAAAAAGTAAGTTATTTAAAAAGGTATAAACAAAACAGGCCTTCTAAAGAAAATTTGACTAAGTGAAGTTTTTAATTTAGATTCTAAGTAAAATAAAACAATTACACAGGCAACCAAGTAAAGTATTCTACATCCAAGCCACGCCACACAGTTTCATTTTTGATCAATTGGGTTTAATGTGGAAAGTTACTCAGAAGAAAGACACCACTTAGCACTGTAAAAATCACTTTTCTTCCTTTACACTGGATTACCATCTACTAAGATTATTAATGCATGGTAATCTTTATATCACTATGTCATTATACTTTATTCATGAGCAGCTTAGAGTACTCCTGATTAACAGAGACAAAAATAGGAAACCATTTAGTTAGGGAGAATTGGGCTGTACTTTAAAACCCTCTTAATCTCCACATAAACAATATTTTTGGCTTTAAGGGAGATCTCCTTGCAAATAAATAATGACTAAATAAAAATCTATTCATTTAAAATAGATTTTTAAAATGAATACATGTGAGTATAGTCAGAGAAAGCATGATTAAAACTACATATATGCTTTAAGAAAAAGATTCTGAATCAAAAGATAATTTTCAAAGTAACAATTGTGTAAGCAAATAACTTCATCCTTCTGAGTTTTACTATACTCATGTAAAACAACAGGACTGTAACAGAGCTTCACCTCCTTACATCAAAGTTAACATGGTGTGGGAAACTGTAGAGAGGAAATGTAAATATTTTATATGGTATCATAACTTCAAAAGAGGTCTCACTGAGGTACACATACACAAAGAAAAACACCAAAAAGCCTCACACTTTTTTCAGGAATATCATTCAACTACAGCCTAAAATTTTGGATTCCAGCCTCTATAGCATCGTATTTGGCATTTGGTAAGGTGTGTTCCACAAATTCATTTGAGAGTGCTCCTTGAATATCTTTCTCCTCTGTCCTCCCAATATCCAATCAGTCCATATCCTATGTGTGCTCCTCCTAATCTCTTGTGTATTGGTGTATCCCTTCTTAACCAACTTCACTACAGCTTTAAAAAAATTTTTTTTTTTCTAATCTTCACTTGATTTTCATGACCCTCCATTTCCTCCAGAGTGAAAACCAAACTCCTTAGCATGTACACCAGGCTCTTCATAAGCAGTCTCTACTTTTTGATTAAATTGAGTCTCTGGTGGTTCTAAAATGGGAAATGCAAAATATAAATATCTGAAAGTGAACATGAAAGCTATAATTTCTTTCATTTATGTTTTATAGATATGCATGAAGAAATTAAGTAATTTCCCCAAGGCTGTACGAACAATGAAGACCCTGGGAAACGAACTAACTTCTCTTTGTTCTCGATTCAAGGTATTCCTGCTTCCTTTTTCTGTAGTAATGGGATAATATAAAGCTGGTTATTAGACATTATGTGGCATTTTTAATCTTTGTAATCTTTTGTATCATAAGACCTGTTTTTTAAATAGCAAATTAGATTATTCATTTAGTCAACATGTATTAAAAGACTACCATGTGTCCACTGCTGGGAACAAATATAAATTAGACATGGGACATTCTTTCAAGAACTCAAAACAACAAGGCACAGGAGACGGGCATCTGGACAGGTTATCAGTACATGATAGATTTAGTGTATCTATGCACAGATGATATGAAAATACATAAGGGTCACTCTTACAGGTTGAATTGTAGTCCCCAAAAAGGTATGTTTAAGAGCTAACCTCCAGGACCTCAGAATATGGTTTACTTAGAAATAAGCTTGTTGTAGATGTAATTAAGATGAGGACATACTGGAATAGAGTAGGCTCTCAATCCAATTTTACCAGTGTCCTTATAAGAAGAGGGAAACTTGGATGGAGATACAGAGACACACAGGGAGAATGCCATATGGTAATAATGATGCAGCTGCAAGTCAAGGAATGCTAAGGATTAATAGCCACAACCAAAAGCTAAGAAGAGGCAAACAATGATTCTTCGCTAGAATCTTCTAAAACAGTATCTTGCTGATACCTTAGCAATTCTAGTCGCTAGGACTGACAGAGTAAATTTCTGTTGTTCTAAGCCACCCTGTTTGTGGTACTTTGTTACAACAGCTCTAGGAAACCAACACAGGTGCCTAATCTGGGCAGAGTAAGGGCCTTCAGGGCAGGTTTCCTGAAGGAGTAGACTCCAGAATTGATTGCTATGGGACAAGTGTCAATCAGCTTGATGAAATGAATGAAGGCAGAAAAGGCATGGCAGGCAGATAAAAAGAGAAAGGGAATTGACACAGGGTGGTAACGTAGTGATCTGGAGGTCACTGGTGCTCTTAGATTATAAGGCACAGGTTGAGAAGAGAAAAGGTTGAAAGGTAAGTGAGGCTCAAATATAGAGATTTTACACAACATGTTAGTAACTAATAGTTGCTAACACACGTTGATCACTTTCACTGTGTTCAACACTGCAATGTGTTTTCCTTATCTTGTGTAATCTTCACAATGACTCTACTGGGGCCATTTAAGTGAAAAAAACTAAGGCTTAGAGAAATTACGTTATTTATGTAAAGGTTATCCAGCTAATAATTATATGAGCCTGGACTGATACAGCTGATTATATGGAATCATAGAAAATGTTATAAGCAAGGAACAATATGGTCTCACTGCTTTTGATCCAGGTAAGTCTGTCATTTTTGTAGAAAATGAATCGGTACAGTACAGGCATAAGGATCTCATAATGGATATGGAAAAAATAAGTAAACTCAAGAAATATTTAAGGTGGAAAATTGGCAAGTCTTAATAATTAGTTGAAATGTCAGGAGTTAAAAGGAGGAAGGAAAGAAGGTGGAATCCAGCTTTGGAATATGAATGGATGGTGGTGCAAACTACGAAGAAAAATAATACAAAAAGAAGCATAAATTATGGTGGACTGACTTTAGGAAAATAACAAATGAATTACTGGTTGTGTGTTGATTTGCATGCAGTAAGAGCACTGAATTGCTGCTACCAAACCTCCAGTGTCTTTCATCAAGCACTTGATCCTCTGCAATGCCATGCTAGAATGTGCCATGGCGGCAGATAGAAGCACTCCTCTCTCTTCCTCTCCAATGTTTATTGCTGATCCTAAGATATTTAGTCTAAATCTCAATTTCTGATGTCAAAAGGAATAACTTGGGCATTCATTTGGTTTTCTAACTGATATGTCTGAAATGTTTAGCCCTTTCCAATGTGATACGCATACGTTTACAAAATTTGAATGTTTCATTGTTGTTTGCTTTTTCCTCCAAAGCAAGGGGGCATTTTCAAAATTATTCAGAAGGCCTTGATTTTCTCAGAAATATAATTTGAGAAATGGTTCAGGTAACTGTAGTTGGTTAAGTTGTATTAAAATGACAACTTTGTTTGCTGGCTCTTGGTGTTAAATCAGAATTTTTAGGCCACATTAAATTGCATTGGGGAGTTATACATGATATAAACGTCATGCACATGTACCCTAGAACTTAAAGTATAATAAAAAAATAAAAATAAAAAAAAAACAACTGAATCTATAGAGAGAACAATACCTATGTGAATACAATTCCCATACTCTCAGATATTGATCTGAGTTACCATGGATTGGCAACATATTTTGAACATGTAAAGTGATAAACAAACATTTATTTACCGAAGGCATATATAATATGTCTGCAGATTGTGGCTCTTGGGGGATATGAAGTTTGAATGTGCTGCAGGGATGACAGACAGTCCCTTTAGGTATGGAAGAAAGTGGCTGTTTCCTTCTGCAGGATTCCCCATAGTCTAATAATAGAGTAATACCTGCGTCAGTTGAAGGGAAAGCCCCTCTTATGGCTTCTCAGTTGGAAGCAAGTTGTACAAAAAGGATGGGAAAAATGGAGAACTCTAAATAAGAGTGAAGTACAAGCACAAGAGCAGAGAGAGGAAAACACATGTTTTTTATCGGCTACTGTATTTCAAGCATTTTAATCCATTTGATAAATAAACACATGTTTGCAAATAAAAAGTGTCAAAAGAATAGACATTTGGCAAGAGTGTGCAAACCGAAGGATGTGTTTGCTGCTTTTGCAAGGGGAAAAGAATACTGGGAGACTGCCATTAAGAGAATACCAACTTAGAAATGCAACAGAAGTTTAGCAGAGAGAGAAAATAGCAACAGAGAAAAATTAAGCAGCTGAAATGTCCAAATGGATATCTAAAATGTTTAAATGGACATGAATAATTAGTCAACTAGCAAGCATGATGGTGTATGCTGAGTGAAAATACGGTTAAAGCTAGAAAATTCATTGTTTTATTATAACTCCCTAAATCCTACATTGGATTTCCTTTCTGTCAGTAGTGACCCAGTCTCAGAATGTAGCATACAACTGCTACATCTCAACTTGCCAGAATTTACACAAATCTTTTGTAAAAAACAAAACCAACTAAAACCTTTTGCATACCTTTCAAATACCTTTAGAAAAATCTTTTCTTGATTTTCATTTTACCCAGGAACCAAATAACTCCCCTATATAGTCAATTTTTACCTGTGGTTTTAAAGTTTGGATTCCAAAACTAAGGAATATTGGTCTCAATAAATATTTGCCCTAATCTTCAAGGACTTCTTGAGGCCATTGCATGCAACAATGAACAAAAGCATCACAGAATGTGGCTTTTGTATATTTCAACTAAAAGAAAGTACCCTTATTGCACTTTTCTTTTTCACTCAACAAATAGTCACATATAAGTTTAGCTTCATATAGAAATCATAATCTGAGTCATACTAATTTTTTAAAGACATTTTAAGGTCGTATATTACAGTCATACATGTAAGTGATAGTACCGAAAGATAGCATTAAGGGACATTCATAAAATATGTGTTATTGTCTACTGAAAGACGAAAAGTACACCTCACTAGAACATTGCCCTTTTGTTTTATTGCCCTTTTGGCAACAAAATAAGCATCTAATGCTTTACTTCAACATCAAAAACCTGTGATTAAGAAAATGCATTGCAAGCCACTGGGGAAAACATAACAGAGAAAACATAATGAAGTCAACCACCAATCCTGAATTTCAGCATTGACAAGGAAACAGGTATTTTTCTTTATAATATCAGTGAGTAACCACATTCCCAATATATAGAATATCAGGAATTTAAAGAAAAATATGTTTTTACTCAAAATTTAAAGATACAAACATTCTATCTGTTTCATTTGAATTAAATTCAAGTTAACTGTACACTTAGGGTTCCATAAGAACTAAAATAAATCTTATCTGGGAACTTCATTCATGTGAAAGTATAGTTTGCCATTTTATATCACAATTTTCCATAGCACTCAGCAGATGGAAATCACTGATTAGAAAACTTTTTGAATGGATCTATCAATTAAGAGAAAAATGACAACCTTCTTGCTACTGACCACAATCCCAGCTTTGAGTCAAAATGCTAAACAATAAAGACGGACAGTTACATAAAAACAACTCAAACTTTAGGTTAAATTTTTCCAAGTGTAAGTGTATTTCTATCTTTTTCAAAGTGTATTTTTTACTTTTAATTTAATTTAATTTATTATAGTTAATACTGATGATTGATGGGTAAGCATGATAAAACATATTACTATTAAAGAAAATAATAAATAATTTGCTAGTGAAAAATTTATATATATACTTTTGCTTTTATTAAAGTGCTTTTTGAATGTATAATTTTCAAATTGCATCACAGAGGTAGAGAGGCAGGCTTGTATCCATTAAAAATATTCTCTTAGAAAGTAGGCACACTTGAAGATGAATCCTTAGTCACTTGTCAGCTATTACAGCTTATACAAGCTCCTTAACCTCGTCTAGCCTTCAAATTCGTATATGTAGTGGAGATCGTAATTGTACCCACACTTGACAGAGTTGCTGTATGAACCCTATAAAAGCAAGTCATACAGTATGTGTGAGTACACTGCTGGCCACAAAGAAGACAATATTATTATATTTTAATACAGTTGATAGTAAGAGTCACACATAAAATAATAATAATGAAAAGACAACTCATTTAAAAAAGTCATAAGTCTTAGATAATTATTTCCTCAAAACACGGTTTCCTCCTCATTTCTTTCTATAGACTTACATACATGAGTTAAAGTTTCTTTTTTTTTTTTTTTTTTTTTTTTGAGATGGAGTCTTGCTCTGTTGCCCAAACTGGAGTGCAGTAGTGAGATCTCGACTCACTGCAACCTCTCCCACCTGAGTTCAAGTGATTCTCCTGCCTCAGCCTCCCAAGTAACTGGATTACAGGTGCCCACCACCACGCCTGGCTAATTTTTGTATTTTTAGTAGAGACAGGGTTTCACCATCTTGGCCGGACTGGTCTTGAACTCCTGACCTTCTGATCTGCCCACCTTGGCCTCCAAAAGTGTTGGGATTACAGGCGTGAACCGCTGTACCTGACCTAGTTTCTTTAAAAGTAGGCTCAGGTATCATTACTATATAATACAAATTTCATAATTATTTTTATTTTAGAAAATAATAGAACATAAAATGGAATAGAATTCTAAAAAGTACATACGTATTAAAATCCTTTTAATATTTAATTTAAAGCCAGTACATCCATACAGCATATTAACAATTTTATATATTCATCTGGAAATGCTTAAAATCATCCCATAGATAATGAGTAAAAAGAATAAAATTTAATATTTAAATCATGCTATATTTGTATGCATATCTAAATTTGATATGAAATTTTGTAAAATTTTTAATGCTGAGAAAAAATTCAAAATTTTTAAATAAAAAAGCCACATTCAATACAAATGATGATATTTCCATTATCAGGGATATTACAAAAACCAAAATATTTGTTGGATGCTTCAAATTTCTGAATTAACTAACTACCAGTAGGTACTTAATATGAGAAATTCAAAATTTTACCAAAAATTAGAGTTAGTGTAATCCTCTCCTGTAGAATACTTTCCCCATGTATGTTGACTAAGACAAAAGTTACATTCTTTTTAGCCCAAAATATCTAAAAAAAATCACTGGAGGAAATCATAAATATATGGAACTAGTATAGTATTGAAGTTTCTTGAGAACAACAGCTTTTAGGCTAATTGAATGCAGCAACATCTATTTGCTCACCTAGTATTTACTCCTATAAGAACACATGAGTTTTTCTCTGGAAAGTCATTTATTCACATTCTCAATCTGCACGGGTACGTGAACCATGTGTGCCCCTTCATGTTCCTCGTCACAGTGATTGATTTAGGAATAGGCATGCAATCCAAGAGAGGTGAATGATATCCAAATCTGGAGTTTTTGCTAAAAACAGTGGAAAAAGGTTTGCTGGTTATCTTAAAACTCTGCTTGAAAGCTTAACCAAATAAGTCTGGTGGTGCTGATGGACAATATGTGCACCTAAAAATGAAGCCCAATACAAAGGACAAAAGAAGTGGAGGGAGACAGATCTCTGATTACATCGCTTGGGCACCTAGATGAAGAGATATCCAAAACTAGTTAAACCTTGGACTTTTTCATTAAAAGAGTAATTTCCTTCTCTCTAAGGCATTTTTAGTTAGGACTGAATTCCTTGCAACTGAGAGTCCTGAATAGTTTTGGTTCCTTCCAGCCAAACTCCATTTTGTCTTGGGTGTACAATGCATACATTTTAGCTCAGGCTGCCATAACAAAATACTAGAGACAGGGAAGCTTAAATAACATAAATTTGTTTCTTACAGTTCTGAAAGCTACAAGTCCCACCGCAAGTCCCAGCAGGCTTGGTTTCTGGTGAGGGCTCTCTACCTGGCTTGCAAACAGTTGCCCTCTTTCTATATTCTCACATGGCTCTGTGTGTGTGTGTGTATGTGTGTGTGTGTGTGTGTGTGTGAGAGAGAGAGAGAGAGAGAAAGACTTTCTCTTTCTCTTCTTAAAAGACCACTAATTCTATTGTATTAGAACCCTGCCCTTATGACCTAATTTAACCTTAAATAAGTTGATTAAACTTACTCATTTCACCCAAAACAGTTACATTGGGGTTTAGTGTTTCAACATATCAGTTTGGCCGGGGGAGGCGGGGTGGGGGGCGCAGTCATTACTCAGTGCATAGCATCATGGATTGATTTATATTATCAATGACCCTCCCACTGGATTGTGAACATTATTCACTTCTGTATCACTAGTACTTAACACATTTTTCTGCCTACAGCAAATGCTCAGTAATTGATTAAAGTATTAATTATTCTATTAATAGCAGTTCTATGAAACCTATTCTTACAGGGGAAAAAGTAGTTATAATTATGACAGAAATATAAATGTTGTAGGTCAGGGAAGCATACATGGGGATAATCTTAGGTGAGCTTACAGGTGTCCAGATACTTGTCTACAAAATGATTTTTTAAATATACATCATAATGTGGCTGATGATGTATGTATGGCACGTATTTATTAATATTTCAGAGGTCAGCATGAGTTTTTGTTAAAAGTTCCTATAGTAAATATTTTAGGTCAGGTAGGAGAGATGTGTTCTATCATAATTATTCAACTCTGTCAATCTCTGTAGCAAGAAAGCAAATAAACACATAAAGTGTGTTGAAACAGGCTTAGTTTATAATGATGGCGATTGCTTGCTGACCTCTGCTTTATTTAATCAATCAATCCAAAGAACCTTTCATGTTGGTTTCAACAATAATATGTATCTTTAATCTTCAGACTGAGTAAAAAAATAAGTAAAAGTAATATTAAAATTCTATAATTAAAAATTCTATGAAATAATATGAAAAAATTCCCTATTTTAATTATAAAGCTTTGCACTCCATGCATCATCTTGGTATCTTTAATAAACCTCCTGATATTCTGATGACATTATCTGCACTATAGGCCACTCTTTGAATACTTGCCAAAATATAGAAAATAAGCTATGTTTTCTCTTACACATTTTTTCCAGTTCTTTTATAGGGTATTAAGTACATTCTGTTTTAATATACACATGGAAACTATGTCAGAAAATATTGTTAACAATGAATACTTAATCCAATTCTTCATTTTTGGCTTAATAATTTTTTTCTTTATTTAATACAAATTGTGTTTTTAAACATTATTAAAATGACCTTAAAAAGTTATTTATTTTGGGCCAGGTCCAGTGGCTCACACCTTTGGGAGGTGAAGTGAGCAGATCACGAGGTCAGCAGATTGGGATCATCCTGGCCAATATGGTGAAACCCTATCTCTACTAAAGTACAAAAAAATAAAAAATAAAAAAAAAAAAAACAATTAGCTGGGCTGGTGGCATGAGCCCGTAGTCCCAGCTAATCAGGAAGTTGAGGCAAGGGAATCACTTGAACCCAGGAGGTGGAGGTTGCAGTGAGCCGAGATCGATCTACTGCACTCCAGCTTGGTGACAGAGTGAGACTCCATCTCAAAAAAAAAAAAAAAAAAAAAAGTTACGTATTTTGAAAACATTACTCAATAATATTGTAAGCCCTCCCCCAAACAAATACAAGTCTATAAGGAGTTTTGATTCCAAATTGCAGAAGCATTATTACTTTGGATATATTTTCAAAACTAAGGATGCTGATAAGGCCATTGCAATTAGAAGTGCTTTCATAAAGCAATTAATGGTACAGGAATTTTGGTAATCTAGTAATTGTTGATTTAGGAAATAATATATGTATATTTAGTGATATTTTATGATTTAGGAATCAGAATAAACATAAAGGATTATATTTATGGTGTACCTTTATTAGCTTTTCTTATTCCATCTGTGCTATTAGGAGATTACAATTATTCTTGCAATATGATCCCCAAAATAGAGTAACTTCCAATTTCTAATGGACAATTGACAATTTATTACGATTTCTATCCTTTTCTCATATAGAAAATGCCTCCATAAGCTAGAACTTTTCTTCCTAACATTTTTAAACTGTCAAGTAAATAGAAAAATATTTAATTTTCCCTCAAGAATCATAAGAACTGAGGTTGAGTATGAGTGATATATTACTTATTTAAATCTCTTTGTCATTTCTTTGATTCCTTACTGTTTTCCATTATTTCTTTTTATTTTTCTCAGACAACAAATAAAATATTCAAAAGATATCCTTCCTAAAATTATTAATCATTCATTGTTCAAAATAAATATGAATATTGTCAGCTCACTCCTGCTTCATTTATAAATCTAGAAACCATATTCACTTTCATTAGTTTCATAATTATTTCATTTTAATTTTTATGTGCTATGGTTAAGGTGAAGTATGCACTCTAATCACAACCTTGCAGTTGGAAAGTCAAGTTGTCCTCCGTTTATAAAGATCTCTGTCAAGTTATTACTATTTACTCCTTTAGCTTACTTGATAGTCAATTTTACGACAAAGAATCTCACAATTCCCCACCCTCAACAAATAGAAAATAAAAGAACCCAGAAAATATATTTAAAGAAAATAAAACAACAGCACCACCACAAAAGGTAGGATTCAAAGCTCTTTAATATTGTGAGGGAAAACGTTAAAAAGTAAAATTTACTACTTAAGTTTTCACAACATGTCATTACAAAAAATACAGAGAAACCTCAGTCAAGATAAGGGCACAGGGTTAATAATATAACAGCATATTGAAACTGATAAAAATATTTAGGAGCATTGTAATATGCTTTTACTCATTGCTTCTCATGTCACTTCAGATGTATTTCTTTTACCGCTTACTTTTTAAAAAGTAATACAATAAGTATTATGAGAGAATTAATCACAGTCTAATTTTGATCGTAGTTTCTAAAAATAGGACTTTATTTTATTAAAAATGGTATTTTATTTTACAAAAAAATTATCTTGCTTAATAAAAAGTACATTATACATCCTTATAATATAGGATGACATGTAAAACATCTACTCTTGTTCAAGACAAAGATTAAATACCATTATTTCTCTCAGTAGATTTAGTTGCCCTAAAATGTTCTTCCACTTTCTCACAGTTACTGGTTGCAGTACTCTTCTAAAAGAGCAGAAAACAGCCAGACAGCAAACTGCAGCTTTAACTCCACTTGCCCATCCTGAAAAATGTCACAGGAAAGTCTAGGCAAGACTGAGTCAGTAAATCTTTGTCACTTCTGTCGGAACAAAAATCACAATTCCCTCCTAAAATATGAAGGGTCACTATAACAAAAAAGCAAACTGGGTTGTTACTCAAGTTCATATTATACACACACACATTTTTGCAGGTCAATATTTTGTAGAGGTAATAACTGATACAGAAAATGTACCATGTCTGTTGGTTCTGGTCCTTATTATGCTGACTAGGTGAACAATATTAAGACTGACACTTTTATTTTACTACCTACAAAAGAGACTGGAGTCTCTCTAAACATTCATTTTAAACAAACAAGGATGCAAAATGATAAGACATCCAATTATTAAATTTAGCCCAAAGGAGGTTTTGTGTTTTGCTACATGTTATAAAAGTATTAATTACTAAAATAAAGAGAATGATAAAAGGCTAAACTCTTCTACAAAGTATATAAACTATAAATCCAGCAAAAGTAGTAAAGAATCTCCAGAAAATAAATAAAATACAAAAGAGCAAAGTTCCACTTACAAATCTATGAAGAACTGAAGGCACATAAGCAATAGACAAACAGATTCTGAGAATTAAAAAAGACCTATAGCCTTAAACCTTTAATGTGGCAAATTTAGATGTTGCTGCTATTAAGAATGAATTAATTATAAACCTACATCTTATTAATATAATACCAAATCCTAGAGGCATACATATCTGGTTATCATATTATCTTAAAAAATTATAAACTTGATTTTTTTAAATTGGCAAATAAGTGATGTTGCATCCATATGTAACTACTAAGAGGAATGACGTGCTAGTAAACTACGTTTACTAGCATGCATTTCCAAAATACAATTTAACTGCAAATATCTAGTTACAGATCAGTAGATAAAGATCTCATTTTCTTATATATAGTAAATGTAAGTGGCATTAAAACATGACTGTTAAAAGTGGCTACTTTTAGGAATTAGATCTGGAGTTGTTGGGAAACATCATTTAAAGAAAAATTGAAAAATAAGAAAGAGAGTATAGAAAATACTGAAAAGGCATAGCTTGGAAGTCATGGAAAACTGTTCTTATCATGTCCCTAACAGTTTTAAAACTATGTATAAGAATGACCACATCCATTAGGCCTCAATTTCTTCATCAATAAAATCGGAACAATATCCAGATGAGTAGTTTAAATGAGAAGTAATTGAAATGATACATGTAAGGTGCTTAACAGTGTCTGGCACACAGCAACTACTGAAAGAATGTCGGTTCTCTCATTTTTCTCCCTGTTCATTAGTGAAAGGCAACAATGTTTTATATTCTACACTGTTCTTTCTTTCTCCTCTAGTTAGAGAATAGAAGCACAGCTTATTAAAAATTTAGTTTCACAGGCTTAAAAGGGGGATTACTCAGCACAGAAAGAGGCTATTAAAATCTAAAAAAAAAAAAAAAAAAACCCGAAAACAAAAAAAAAATTCTAATGCAAATTAATCTGTGACTGATAAGAATGACAATAGAGATAAATCCTGGACTTGATTACTTAGTGACCTGGAAAGGAATGTGCCTCATTTCAACATAGCCTAGCAGAAAATCACTCATTAAGGGTTGTCTTCAACTTCAAAAAAAAAAAAAAAGAAAAAGAAAAAGCAGATTTCATTCCCTAACTCTTAAAAGCTACTCACTAGAATCCTGGATTAAGTGTGAAAGATTTCTTATTTTACATATTTTATTTCCATTCTATTTTTTTTTAAGGTGACATAAGATCTGGAATACTTAAAAGTCAAATAGCAGACAGCATATTCAAAGAGTATACAGGGTGTGCACAGCGTCTTCTATCCCTTCACCTGGTGTTGGTACAACTGATCAGCTCATATAGAATTGAAATAATAACAGCCATTATTTAAATACATGTCAGTTCAATGGAATCTCTCTGAAAGAATCATTATAATAGGAAATGAAACATATACATTTTATAGGAATATATTGTGTATGGTTATAGATAATATGTCTTCCCACAGAATAGAAAAGCTATGGACCATAAAAATTTACTTGATGATTATTTTGCTTTGGAGAAAGCTTATAAGCTTCCTTTTAAATATAGTAATATCCAATACCTGAGAGGCCATGAAAGAAAGAAAACATACGGTAGAAAACTGGTGGAAAGAAAATAAAAGGCTATTAATAAATGCATGTTTTCTATTTATATAATTTCTTACACAACTTTTTACTCATATATAATAAAAAGT
Organism: Trachypithecus francoisi; assembly: GCF_009764315.1. Taxonomy (NCBI): domain Eukaryota; kingdom Metazoa; phylum Chordata; class Mammalia; order Primates; family Cercopithecidae; genus Trachypithecus; species Trachypithecus francoisi. The sequence goes on from NW_022681454.1 coordinate 71,323,044, forward strand.
GAATTGCAGTGTGAAAAGTCTATTGTTAAGTTTTGCATTCTTATTGATAATTTCAGTAGAGTATAATTACTGTATCAATGTAAAACACTGGAATATAAAATAAATTTATATCAGCTCTTATGAGAATTTTATCTTTTAAATGCTGTTCTCACAATCCTCCAAAAATTTGAATGGCACACCTACCATGAAAAGGCTAACATCAAAAGAAAATACTTTTTCCCCTTACCTATAAGCCATCAGTGAGACTTCAATGCAGCATAAAGTCATGATTTTATACTGTTGTCTGCAAATATGTGAAAAAGCAAGTACTCAGATGTGGGTACAAATCCTAGTTCCACTGTCTTTATAAGATAATAAAACTCAATTAATTTTAATTTTTTCATCTGTAAATTCAAAGTGATGAAACCAAAGTTTTTAGGCAATTTTAAAAGTTAAATCAGAGAATGACCGTAGAGTGATTTAGAGAATAAGCACTCAATAGTTACTATTTTTACTGTTATTCAAAAATAAATGTTAAGAAAGATGTTGTATATCACACACATATACATATATATACACACATATGTACACATATGTGAAAAGAAATAAAGGATAAAAAGAAATAAAATTTATGACAGTACCATTGGTCAGATAAGAAAATAAACATATGAAAGGACAAGGGAAAAGGATGTCATAAATTGAATATTTAACAGTAAGAAAGAATGCATTTAAGTGTCTGTGATCAACTAGTAAAAGGTGGTAATAAAATTCAAAAGTATTATTATGAGACTAAACATATAATTCCTGTATTCATTCATTTCAATGTCTAAAGGGGATTAAAGTAATTTTAGTAAAGAATAGCATTTATCTTTATTTACTACATAGCAAGCACTGTGCCAAGAAGGCATCAAACCATGTAAACATGAAAAATTAATCATCAAAATAACCATGTGAGATTGGTATTATTCTTATTCCTATTTTTAAATTTAAAAAAATGGGTGAAATAAGGTTAGCAGGAACTTTATTTGAAGCCAAATTTATCTGACTCTATCCTTTAATGATCACAGTATTCTGTCTTCTTCTCAATAATACTCAGGAAATATAAACTGTTTAAGAGGAAACAATATATAGTGATCAAAAATGTATTTTGAAAGAGCTCATACAAAACTTTGAAAAATGTATCATTGAACTCAACAAACTGAGTATTAGAACAATATTAAGCAGAACCTTGTTCACTCAAATTCTGGTTAATTCACAAAGGACAATAAGCTTATCCTAGAAAAAGTATTTTTGTTAATAAAACAAAACAAAAGAGCCCATCTGAGTAGCACTCAAGAATAACAGTGAAATCTGCCGACTACCACATGTAAGGAACTAAATTTTGTCCCATTTTCTAAGTACTGTCAGGTGGAAGTCAATAGAGTTTTCTTAATAAAAAATGTTACATGCAAACAAAAATTCCTATTGATTGTCTAATACGTGTCATGTCCTGAACAAGGAATCACTGGTCATCACATAAATGAATAAAACATAGTTCTCACCATCACAGAATTATTCCACAGAGAAGAGATAGATATGGATAAATAAATCAAAAGGCTTATGATAATGTGTCACAACTACAAGATCATATAGTGGGAAAATGGAGCAAAGAAGGGTTTGCTCTCAAAATCCCATATAATGGAACTGTTGGTCTTAAGAAGGCAACTGAAGCTAAATATGTAAACAGGGATCTTTGGGGCAACATGAATCTTTTTATTTAACACCACAGAGGGCAGATGTCTCCGGTGAATCTTGTCTGAGGGAGAACGATCTGTTCTGCAACTAATTCTCATAAAACACCTGTTACAAACCTGGTGTTTGTAACTAATTCCTCTTTTTTGCATTTTTTTTCTATCCAAAATGAAAACACACTCTATTATTTCCTCTTGCCATATTCTACTTGTTTAACAGCTTTGGTTTGTGGCAGCAGCATGATCTGATAACTTGGTCACAGCAGTTTAAATGATTCTAAGTAGTCAGGCTGCTGAAAGTAAAACGAAGTGTTAACTATTCTGGTCACTTCTTGCAGAGGGAGGTAAGAATATTATACTCTTAACTGCTCCTCAGGTTCCAGCTGTCAGCAGGAAAGTCAGAAGTAATTTATTCAGACAATTCCATTCTCCTTTAATTTTAGAGTGTGGGTACTAGTTAACCTCTATGAAATATAGACAGTCTCAATTGTTTGTCCATGTAACTTGTAACATGAAAGACTAAGTAGAAATCTAGATACCAAATTCATTAGGAAAGATGGCCAGTATTAATTAGAATTTAATATGGGCTATATGACTGAAGTTGAAAAATTATACTGATGAACACATACTTCTGAAAGATAAAAATGTGAATTCATTTTCCTTAATTTAACTCACTACTGAGACTACAATTTAAAAACCCTGTTTAATGAAATGTTATAACCTCTCTATTTCAGTATATGGTTGCTTCAGTAAAGTCTTCAGCAGAAAGTATATTTTATTAATTGAGTTAAATAAATTCCCCTAATGAGTCAGTATTATTTTGGATAATAAACCTATTTTCCAGAGGGATTTTGATTTATATTCACCCTTTCCTATGTCTGCAAGTGTAACTGTTGAAATTTCCTTTCTATATTAAAAGTGTACAGTATAGGTTTTGATAACCAATTTCAGAACAGGGCAGTAATAATGCTCAATCCTATTTTGGGAGATAGTTATTCTAATTTTTCAAATTTTGTCTATGATTATTTTATTTTTATAGGTATGTCATTTATTCATATACTACATTAAACATCATCCCAAACTCATATCTTACACCTAAGACAGTTACAAAGACCAAAGGCCTCAAAAACTTTACATCTTTTAATAATCATCACAATACACCTAACATCCATGAGGCAGTGGGGTAATGGGGACTGGAAGACAAATATGACTTAAAAATGGGTTTTCTATTTTAGAGTCCAAAGGCACTTTGAATTGTCACTTCTTCCATTTCTAAATCTATTATATTCACATAGGAAATAACCTCACTATTGTCTTTGGTTTTCTGGCTTCTTTCAGTAACCAGGTTTTGTTGACGTGGGAGTACAGTCTGACTGGCTTAGGAAATGTGGTCAGTACAAGAGGCCACCAAGCCTTACATCACATAATGTTAAAAAAGAACTACTTCACATATATGAGGCACGGGACCACTCAAATTAAGTGAAAAGCAGGAGGAACTCAATTTACATATAATTGAGTTTTTAATAGAAGAAATTCACTGAAGTGAGTCAGAGCCAAAATATCGTCATTTCAGATTTGCTTTAACCACTGAACGCATCACCAATTCTGGATAAACATATGATCAACATTATCTCTCTACAGGGGAGGGATAATTATACTGAGCCTTTCCTGTTTAACTTAAGAGTAATTTTGAAGCCTAAATAAAACACTATTTCTGTAGAATATTTTGTAAACTGGAAGTCAGTGTATAAACATTACTGCTAAATATTTGTAGTAGTAGTAACATAACAGGAGATTAAATCATGGTGTACAGTGGTTAGTAAAGATAAACTTTACTATAATTTAGAAAGTGGACTGTATGCCAGAATAAGTAAATGTTTCTTTTTTTATTGCAAATTACATACCAAAAACAAAGTGATTTTAAATGCTTTTTGGTCAGTTTTGACAAATGCCTAGATTCACTTAGCCCACACCACTATGAAGTTTAGGATATCCTACTACCCCAGTGTCTTCATACTCTCTTTCACTGAACCCCCACTCAACTCATCTGATTTCTATGATCAAGAAATTATACAGTATTAAATTCATGGTGCCTGGCTTCTTTCATTCAACATTACGTTTCTGGGAGTCATTCATTTTGTGGTATACATCACTAGTTTGTCCCTTTCTATTGGCGAAAAATCTTCTATTGTAGGAATATGCCAGTTTGTTTATCCATTCTCCTATGGATGAACATCTAAGCTACTTCTTGATTTTGACTATTATCAACAAAGCTACTATGAATATTCTCATCCAAGTGTTTTCGTGGACGAAGGTTTTTCATTTCTTAGGATTCCAATTACGGGGCCATAAAGTTGATATGTATTAATTTTTATGAGAAACTGACAAACAGTTATTATCCAGTCTGTCTATTAGTTGGGATACATTCAATGCAATTATTGTAATGTTTGGATTTAGGTCTACTATCCAGGTATTTGAATTCATCTCATCTAAACTGTATTTTGTTTCTTTGTTCCTTCTTTCTGCCTTGTTATGGAAATAGATGATTCTACTATTTTTAGTATTCCATTTTATCTTTCCTATTGATTTTTTTGGGGAGTGGGGGAATGGAGTCTCACTCTGTCACCCAGGCTGGAATGCAGTGGCATGATCTTGGCTCACTGCAACCTCCACCTGCCAGGTTCAAGTGATTCTTGTGCCTCAGCCTCACGAGTAGCTGGAATTACAGGTGGGCCACCATACCTGAATAATTTTTGTATTTTTGCAGAGACGGGATTTTGCCATGTTTGCCAGGCTGGTCTCAAACTCCTAACCTCCAGTGATCTGCCCGCCTTGGCCTCTCAAAGTGCTGGGATTACAGGCATGAGTCACCACGCCAGGCCTCTATTGACTTTTTAATTATGCCCATATTAGTTTCCTAGAGCTGCTGTAATGCAGTACCACAAACTATGTGGCTAAAGCAACAGAAATTTATCATGTCTACTAGTTTCTGGTGATTTGTTGGCAATCTTTGGCATTGCTTGGCTTCTGCTGCATGAGCCTGGTCTCCACCTTCATTTTCACATGGTTTTCTACCTATATGTGTATGCATGCCTGTGTTCAAATTTCCCCTATTTATTAAAAGGATACAAGTCATTCTGGATTTGAAGTCCACTCTACTCTAATATGACCTTATCTTAACTAATTACATTTTTGGTGACCCTGCTTTCTAATAAGATCATGTTCTGAGGTACTGGGGGTTAGAAACTTAACATTTGAGTTTGGGGAGGAGGGGCTCAGTTCAACCTGTAACAGTGGCTCTCTGTGTTGGTCTTAGTTTTTGGTCATAATATTGTTATGTGTACCTTTAACATATATCACAGTCTACTTTAAAAAAATAGTCCACTAGTTAATGGCAAACCTAAGAACCTTACAATAGTATACCTTTAGTTATCACCCTCCCATCCTTTGTGTTCTTATTGTTACGTTTTACTTTTATATATGCCATAAACACATTATATTGTTATTATTTTTCCTTAAGTCAGACAAACGTGTTTAATGAAATTAAAGACATATGTATATTATATAAAAATATTTAGGTATATACATCCTATATGCATTTGCCTATGTATATTCCTACATAAATATATATCCTTATACATATACATACTATATTCCCATTTATATAAATGAAAATTTCTTTATATTTATTTACATATGATTCTCTGAAATGTTCTTCAACTCAAAGATCATTACATACATATCTGGTATCATTTCTTTTTAGCCTAAAAAACATTTTAAAAGTATTTCTGTTGTAGAAGAGCTTTAGAGAAAAATTTAGCTTTTTAAATTTTGGAAAGTATCTCCATTTCACCTTCTTTTTAAAAAAATTTTGGTGGAGTATTAACTTTAGGTTGACAGTTTTTTCTTTCAGAACTTCAAAGACGTTATTCCATTATTTCCTGGCTTCCACTGCATCTGATGAGAAACTAGCCCACATATTGTCCACTATTTCAAATAAACCCCTTGATAAATTTATTATAGGAATTTTAAAATCCCTTACTGATAATTGCAACATTTGAGGTATTGATTCTTTCTTCCTCTCTTGGCAAAATATTATATTTTCCTGCTTTTTTGTGTATTGTAATTTTTTTAGGGAATGTGAGCATTGTGTATAAAAAATTAAGGACTGAGGGAACATTCAAACACAGTAAAAAGTACATCATTTGTCAGAAAGGCTGTCAGTACAGTCCAATGAGTTAGTCTAGTGTGTAGTTTCGATAGAGGTTAGGAGGTGAATTGTATCCCCTTTTGCCCAAATTCATATGTTGAAGTTCTAATTCCCAGATCCTCAGAACCTGTCTATGTTTGTAGATAAGGTCTTTTAAGAGGTAATTAAAGTTAAATGAGGCCACTAAGGTGTCAATAACTGAGACTTGTACATAGTGCAGCAGTGATACACAAATATGGTAGGTCCTGGTCCAACATGATTGGTGTCCTTTGAAGAAGAAGTTAGGACACGTATACACACAGAAGGAAAGACAATGTGAAGACACAAGGAGAAGATGGCAATCTACAAGCCAAGGAAAGAGATTTCAGGAAAAAAATAATCCCTGCCGTCAACTTGATCTTGGACTTCCAGTCTCCAAAATCGTAAGAAAAAAATTTTATTTAAGCAACCCAGTCTGCGGTTCTTGGTTATGGCAGCCCTAGGAAACTCATACAGTGGGTCTGAGCTTTGTTGTTTTAAGCAAATTCAGTTCACCATGGGCTTCAATTTTGAGGTCAAAATCAGAACCTTCTCTGCAGCAGGACTTAAGATTCTCAGTGCCTAAAGGTATTTTTCTTAGTTCTTGTGTGCTGTCCTCAGATGCATGAGAGGTTCTTGTGTGCTGTCCTCAGATGCATGAGAGGTATACCTCAACTCTCTTTTGCCTGTCCCAGTGGTACAGGGCCTTTTCCTGGTACTTTTGCAAGGTCCAAAACACCTGTTGGATTTCTCTGAGTTCTTATTTCTACCATCAATGCACTGCAATTGTGAGGTAGTATACTTCTCTCTTAACTCTTCTCTCCCTCCCCGAATGTAAGACACGTATTGGGTCACTCAATGGAGAGTACCTCAGCTCCCTCCATTGCTCTCAGGCTTTAGCAATCTGCAAGTGAAGTCTCAGCTCCTTTTTCTCCCCTTCTCCTCCAGCTTAAGATCTAGTCTTGTGCATATATACCTATGATGGGAGGGGATCTCTCAATTTTCCTTCCCCTTCTCCTGAGGTAGACTGTCTCTGCCACTTGCTCAGTGTAAGGCCCAGAATGCAAACGCCCTTCTTTTAGTTCTCACTGAGACTACAGTAGACTCAGTATGCCTGCTCCTTAAAAGATTCACTTCTCAGTTTTCTTGCCCTTGCCTCAGTCTTTCTCATGAGTTCTCAGTGAAGATGAATGGACAAGAGATGGGGAATAGAAAATGGTTCCCCTTTGTAAATAGGGCTCTTGCAGATTTTAAATGAAAAATGTTCATTCCAAAAATTAAAGCCATCATATATCCTATATATAGTAGGAGGGATCACATTTGGATTTTAATTCACTCAGTTACTTTCTCTTTGGACCTTACTCTTTGATGAGCTAAAATATTTGATTTTGTACGTTACGAAGCTTACTTTTAACATTAAGCTGGGAAAGACATTCACTTTTTACAACCATCTACATTTTAAATAAAACGAGAAGCCCATCACATTTCTTTTTAATTACCCTTTCTCATCTCCCCAATTGTTTCTCTTCCTTTTCATTTCTCTTTTTTTCTTTGTAGCTGTGTGTTTTGATGTTCTAGGGCTTGCACATAGTTTGAAGTTTTCATCTTATTTTTTTCATAGCTAACAATTTTCAAGTGTTTACTAAATAGACACACTGTATTAAATATCTCACACATATTATGCCATTTAATTTTCAGAGAAACACTACAAGAAAATCATTTTAATGATGGCGCCTTTGCATTTAAGAAAAATGAGTCTTCAGTAACTTGGACAAGGTCACAGAGCTTGCAATGGATGAATTTAAGCCACGGTAGTCTGACTTTGTATGGAGCTCTTAAGTAGTTCACTATTTTTACTTCTCAAGCAAGTTTACTTCTAACACTTGCTTCATTTTTGTGCCATTAAATACTGTGCAATCATATGTTGACAGAATGCTATAATTCAGGGGTGATTTATAATTAGTGTTAATACTGAGACTGTCCACTTTATTTTTATATTGTAAAAGGGACACACAAAAGATAAAATAAGTGTAGGATTGTACGTAAAATACATGTCAAGTCTAAGTATGTCTGTCAAAACAATACTCATACTTTAAAACTCAAAATTGCAATATAGGTCCAGTTTTATCAAGTTACATCTCCAAGAATAAGAGACTAAGAAAAATTGGTATTAGAGTTGCTCCAATAGTCAGCTCCAACATCCACTATGTATAAGAGGGCACAATGCAACTGACTTTCTCTAATTGCAGTTCACTCCTTCATTATACAGAATAACAATGTCTATAATCTTCACAGGGTTCTGCAAGGACCAAATAAAATAATACATGATGTCAAACCTAAGTATGTGTGTCAAAACAAGACTCATACTTTAAAATCCCAAATTGCAATATAGGTCCAGTTTTATCAAGTTACACCTTCGAGAAGAACAGAGTAAGAAAAATTGGCATTAGAGTTGCTCCAATAGTCAGCTCCAACACTATGTATATGAGGACACAATGCAATTGGCTTTCTCTATTATGCAGTTCACTCCTTCATTACACAGAATAATAATGTCTATAATCTTCACAGGGTTCTGCAAGGACCAAATAAAGTAATACATGAAGGTATGCTTGAAAATATGTAAAACAGTTTTCAAATATTTCATGTGAACAACACCATTAATATTGGGAAACTCTAAGCTTTAAAAGTTATCGGTATTATTTCCTGAAAAAAATAAGTAATGAGCTTTGTAAAATGGGAATATCTCAGACTTCTATATAACGCATCAATCCTACACAAATATGGTAGATCAACTAAGGTTAAAACATTCTGGAAACCCAGAAAGGTCATTTATCTCAGCTGATGATTATAATATACTGGTAATATGTATTTACACTTTATAAGGAAACAATAAAAGTTATTGTAATTACACTTAGCAAGAGAAATAAAATAAACAAGAAAAGAGAACAGTTGTGTGGGTATAACAAGGTTCTGAAAAGGAAGCTGATAATTAACTTCCTGGTATAAAATATCAAGGGCCAATATCTAGGTTAGATTATGACACTAGTTCAATTTTATCATGGACTTAACAGGCATGACACCAGACTGTACATCTAAAGGCTGAACAAAGACTCTTCCTAAGCTTGTAGGCAGGGGAAGCAAAAAATGAAAGTAGAAAGAGCAAGAAAGAGGCAATTTCTTCATTGATTTTAAACAATATATGCTTTGATGATGACTATTGCTTTCTTTCATTAACTTAAAAAAATAAGCTAGTACTCACAGAGATTTAAAGACTCAAAATATTCTCATTCTGAATGTGACTTTCACAATATACATAGGCATTTATTTAACATGAAAAGATTATTACAGCCTTAAAATTTCTAGTGGGCAAAAATAAATGTTTTTTTATGTAGGAATTTCAAAACGAAAAACTCACTTCCTAGTATTCATCATTTTGACTGAAATGATAAAATTAGACATAGGCGAATAAAAATGAAGAAAGCAATGATCAAAATTAATAGCAACTGACTTGTCCTATTAGTAATTATCTTTGACTTGGTGAGTGTGTTCTAAGAAGTCCAGATACCGTTTCATAGTTCTCTTATAGGCACCTCATTGATATAGGTACATAAATAAGAGTTTATTAAAAAAAAAAAAAACACTACTAGTTAGATTGTTCTTTTTGAAATTATATTCAGCGACTACGCACAGTGGCTCATGCCTGTAATTCCAGCACTTTGGGAGGCCAAGGTGGGCAGATCACGAGGTCAGGAGATCCAGACCATCCTGGCTAACACGGTGAAACCCCATCTCTACTAAAATTACCAAAAAAAAATAAAAAATAAAATAATAATAATAATAGTAAATAAATAGCCGGGCGTGGTGGCAGGCACCTGTAGTTCCAGCTACTTGGGAGGCTGAGGCAGGAAAATGGCATGAACTCGGGAGGCGGAGATTGCAGTGAGCCGAGATCGTGCCACTGCATTCCAACCTGGGCAACAGAGCGAGACTTTGCCTCAAAAAAAAAAAAAAAAAAAAGAAAGAAAAGAAAAAGAAATTAAATTTAGCTTATTTTAGTTGAGTAACAAGTGTCACATTTTAGTAAGCGATTTCTTATTTTAATTAAATCCATTTTCTTCTTCATCTGTGTAGTTAATCTAGCCAACAAAAGTTCAGTAATTACTTTCTATGTGCCCATTACCTGGTGCTGTTTTGTAGTAATTATTTTAACAGCAATGTATACGATGGAGAGACTCAGCAAGATCATAAGCAAAGAGAAAACAGGAATCCCTTCTAAGAGTCTACCTCAGCATTTACGAATCATTGATCTATAGAACACCAGTTTTATAAGATACTGACAGGTACTTTACGATGAAAAGGGTTCCTTGGTTAGATGCTTTAAAGAAATGTTGGGTTAATCAACATTAAATGGATTTCTTTATTATAGAATTTTTAAAGGCGTTAATGTGCATTGTGAATCTCCAAGGGGTGATGAAGTATGCAGCTTTCCTAAATTTATTTGACCTTAGAAACCTTTTATTATTTTTCTCCAGAACATTCATTAATATATCACTGGTTATTACTATTCCATAAAATTGAATTTAGAAAGTGCTGATCTAGGTCAAGTCAGGATTACCGAGATGTCACTAGAAATATTGAGAACGGTACAAATTCATTAGACATAATAATGGAACAACAAAAAGAAAACCTTTGAGAGTATTGTAAAAGAGCACAAAAGAGAAGGAAGAATCAAAGGTAACTGCCACAATTTTTAGCCCAGGAAATGGGAATATAATAGAATTACTAACATAAGTTGAGCTATGCTAAGACAGGCCTGCTATCCATTACTTCATCCATTTAATCATCCAGTAACCATTTATTTTGCACTCAGAATTATTTAGAATAGTGAGATAGGTAGTGAAGGGAAAATTATGGTCCAATTTCGACCAGAACACCTAATGACTGCTACAGTATCTTCTAAATGACAAGGTAAGTAGACATCTTTCAAGGAGTCTACCACCGTCTTCTCTGAGAACTACCATCTATCTCCCTGTCCATAAAACGGCTCCTTATGTGCTTTGCATACATTTGTTTTTCTACTTCATGAGCATGATGTACAACCTAACCAAATATTCTTTCCTGGTATCTGGCTAGCCAATTGTAACTGATTTCTTAACTTGCGGACATGTAAACATGATTACTCTGAGAAAGTTGGCCATTTGCACACTTTAGCAGTAAGAATCATTTAACAATGACAAAAATAAGAGCGAAAAAAAGAGAGAGTTATAAAGAGGGTAAGGGATAAAAAGAGAACGAGTGAGAGGAAGATCAACAACAACAATAGCATGTAGATTTCTGACTCCTTGGATCTTTACAGTTTTTGTCCCAGGACAACATGAAGTCAGTTAATGGTATTTTTCCAAAAAAGAATTTCTTTCTCAATCAAGCTATTATTTATTGAGTTCCTATTACTTGCAGTAAAAGAGCTATGATTAAAACAGAAATGTCATGAATAAATTACATATATGAAATTTTAATAGCATCAATAGTGAAAAATTACTTCACCTTTCAAGAAACATTATATTAATTAGGAAGGTTTAAGTATGCCTGAAATATGACATGTGTGTAAACCCTGTGAGAATTTAATGTCAATTCAGTTCAGAAAACTGGGATAATACCCTGTTCCAATCTATACAGTACACTAAAATCCATGAAAAGTATAATAACTCTGAAGTACTAATTTCACAGGAGTCGTCTTTCACATTTAAAGAAAGTGGGTATGCAAAATACATAGATGAAGCGATCTGTCATATGGCTCTCACTCTGGGGTGTTAAAATAGCAGTACTGGGAGGCATTTGCCCAAAGATTGGCAGGAATTGTGTCAACGACTTAGCATAGTAATTGATGGGAAATCCAGAATGTTTAGACAGAATTGATTAGAATTAGTCCTTACAGAATATCATGCCAACACATGGATACAATTAGGACACATGTTCAATGCAAATGACTCTGATTCTGGCAGTCTGCATTATAATTTTTGGATGAATCCAAATTACTTGGACTTTTTTTTTTTTTTTTTACTCTCAAGACGGAGTCTTGCTTTGTCGCCTAGGCTGGAGTGCAGTAGTGCAATCTTGGCTCACTGCAACCTCTGCCTCCCCAGTTGAAGCAATTCTCGTGCCTCAGCCTCCCGAGTAGCTGGGATTGCAGGCTCCCACCACCATGTCCAGTTAATTTTTGTATTTTTAGTAGACAGGGGGTTTCACCATGTTGGCCAGGCCAGTCTTAAACTTCTGACCTCAGGATCCACCCGCCTCGGCCTCCCAAAATGCTGGGATTACAGGCGTGAGCCACCGCACCTGGCCACTTGGATTTTTTTTTAAATGGGGAAAAACATATAGAACAACTTGAGATACTAATAGTTGATGGCTCTGAATAAACAAGATGAATAGACTTATGTTGTTAAACTGTAAATATATGTCTACAAAGTAGGTAATAATAGGGGCATAATTACTCTCACTACATTTCCAAGAAAATAAATATTTTTCTCTACTTATTTCTAGTAGTGTATCAATTATTTGCAAATGTTCCAGGTTGTTCTTTCAGAAAATGAAAATGAATCTTTTATACCTCCATAGTACTTTTAAGCGAAACAGGTTCCCAAAGAGTCTCCATCTGTATATGACAAATTTCACTAATTCTCACCCTGCTTCTCTGCAAAGCATATCATTCTCACCAACATCTCACTTGTTTTCTCAGCAAAGATTTGTTACCCTAGTGCTGTAGCAAGATCTCAGGTCCCAGAGACTGGGAGGCTGTCATGCAAGTGAAGCTGTATTTGCTTTGTAGAAATAGGTGCTATGTAAACAGAAAGTACCAATACCATCCCGTGGCAGCACTTACTCTCTGGGGGTTTTAGATATGTCAACGAGAATAAAGTCCAATTTTATTTTATTTAATGCTAAGATTCTTATACAGGGCTGTCACTGAGCTGTATTTTGAAGTAGAGTAAGTTGAGTTTTGGCAAAGCAGTTCCCACCATCTTTACAGCCCTCTCTTTGAGAAGAAATCAACACTTGCCTCAAAACCCGAACAAGAATGAAAAAAATGTGAAGAGTAATCTTTCTGCAGGAGAAAAGAACCAACCATCTTCCATGCTAGGAAACCATACTAGAACTTTCTAAGTAGGGAGGGCAATATGTCAAACTGTGATTGAGACTCATACCCTTCATTTATAATTAAATTAAACTTGTCATTAGTAAGATGAAAAATGTTAAATAAAATTGCTGAATGAACTCAGTCATGGGTAAATCACATTATAAATACTCATTATTCTCTAAGAGCTTCTTTGTCTTAAAGTGAATACTTTGTCAAAGAATCTGAAACATGCATTATTTTCATCTTACTAATCATTAAGTCACTGTAGCTGTCATTAGTAGGTAGGACCAGCAAGGCTGATCAGATTCGCAGTGCAGGGTAAGAGTAAAGAGGAGAGAGACTGTAGGATCAAACCGCTCACATTTGTCTCCAGGCTTCACCACTTCGTGGCTGTGTAATTTTTGGCCAAGTTATTAAACCTCTCTGTGTCAGTTTTTTTTCCACAATGTAATAAGAGACAAAATTAGTACTTATATTTAAAGGTGGTTACAGAATTAAGTAAATTAATAGCAAGCCTTGCACATAACCATGTTATGTAAGTATTAGCTGCTATTATTATTACTATTACCATTATCATTAGAATGTGTACCATGTTATCAAATTAACTCCAAGGAGAGTTACTCTGTAATATGAACCCATTTGGTCCAAGCATCCTTGTTATTCAGGTTTGCTCCCTGCCTATCTACAGAGCCTTATTTCTGAATGTCCTCCTTTCATCTCCTCAATCCCCTAGCCCACCCATATACAAAACATATGAAAGTGACTCAGATAATCTTCAAAGCAATGTGTTCATATTTCTTTTAAAGTTTAATGCAAAAGAGAGGTTTAAAAAATTGGGAAATTAAGGCAATATAAGCAGGCAGGGTGGACTTAGAAGGGTACTATCCCCTTGGAAATACCCAAATCCTACCATTTATTCTACTTTGTAGAATGCAGTATTTTGTAATTCCAATATACTGAAAGGCACTATTTATTTTGTTTGTTTGTTTGTTTTTTAGATGGAGTCTTGCTCTGTCGCCCAGGCTGGAGTGCAGTGGAATGATCACATCTCACTGCAACCTCTGCCTCCCAGGTTCAAGTAAGTAATTCTCCTGCCTCAGCCTCCCAAGTAGCTGGGATCACAGGCACCCACCACCATGCCCAGCTAATTTTTGTATTTTTAGTAGAGAGGGGGTTTCACCATATTGGCCAGGTCATGGTTGATCATCGGACTCCTGACCTCAGGTGATGTGCCCACCTCCGCCTCCCAAAATGTTGGGATTATAGGTGTGAGTTACCACATTCGGCTAACTATTCATTGTTAATAATTACCACTGCGCCAGCTCTGAAGAAATATATATATGAACATTTCTAAAAATGTAAGTTTTTTTTTTTTTTTTTTTTTTTTTTTTTGCGCAAGCTACAAGTAGAAAAGACAAATTTTAAATAAGGGAAAATTAATATAAGATCAAGTAAAGGTTCAAAATTCCACAAAATAATAGTAATACAATGTTTTGTGATTCATCAGAGAAATGGTAATCGATAATAAAAATATTAACTAAAAGGAATAAAGGGTAGAGGGTTATTTTAATTTATTTGAAAAGTAGCAAATCCAGATTACAATTATAAATTGATGAAGTATACTCTTGTTTTAGGTATTAAAAATAATGTCAAAAACAGCAATTATTTTCACATCAACCTAATAGTTAAATGTAATGACAGACATCTAATTTAAAATATGTAGAAGTCAAAAGAAACTACAACTGTGCACTACCTCTAAGTCAGATACACTGAAGTGTCTGAGTGTATATGACATTTCATTTAATTTTTATAAAAACCTATATGTTAATATTTGATAATATTTTTCCTTTTAGAGATTAAAATAGTAAAACTCAGGAGGATTATGTAAAGATAATTTCACTGATAAATAAAAGCTGTTACTTAACTTAGGTCTATATCACTTTAAAACTGTTCTTTCGTCAGCACCAAACTACTTCCAGTTTTCTTTCATGAAGTTATAATAGAAAATACAATGATAAAACAAAGGATTTATATAAACATAACTTAGGAAACATATCCTTGGTCTTGAAGTTACATTTTTAATTAGTGATTAATGATTTTGTTGTGCTTGATCCCTCTTGAGAAAGAAGAAATTTCACGTTTCAACTTTGCCATAGGGTAGACAGTACTAATAGGATATTAAATTAGAGAGAAAAAGAGAAAAAAAAAATACCTTTAAAGATGTTTGAGGAGATTATAAATGGCATACAGTCAATAACACCAACTTGGTTCTTACTTAGATTTTGCGTTTGAAGAAATAGGCTGAATTATGAATTGTATGAAAATATGAATACCTGATAAGCAGTTTAATCCAAATAAATGGATATTTAGAGAAAAAGAAATAGAGCTAACGACACACTTAAACAAAAGTAACTGTGTAAAACATTCATTTATTCACTATCACAGTAATATTTTAAAAATCATTAAATCACATAAAAAAGTAAATTATTTTATTTTTGTAGATTTTAAAGTGAGAAATGACTTAATATTTTTACCCAGGGTTTTCTAATTTGATTTTAGGATTAAATAAAAAGTCATGTAAATATATATTTTAGTCATGTAAATATATATTTTAAACTGTAGGGTGCTAAGAAAGTATAATGGTATTTAATTTACTCTACAAAAACTTAAGAGTTCTTAATAGTTAGACACTTGCAGACACTTGATCATGGTTTTATGCTATACAGAAATACATAAAATAGAGCAAAAGAAAATACTGCCAATGAATGCAGTTTTCACCCTTTACTTACTTTCTGCTCAAAATTAGTTTAATGTTATGCCTAGAATACCCACATCCACACTTCTCTTCATCTTTATTCCTCCTTTAAGAAGCTTAGTCATCTCTGTAAAGTCTTCCTTACCATATTATGCTGAGACATATGATTTATCAGTGTGATCCTACATCACCCTGTACTGACCCCTATCCAAGTTCTTAGCTTTGTATTATACATTTTTATATATTTGCCTGACCTCTCATTAGGAACCTAAGGTATGTGAAGGTACAAATGGCCTATATTCAAATTCAAAACTACTTAAATTAATAAGTAGAAAATATCTAAGTAAGGGTTGATATATAGAAAAATTATAAATTAACAAGGTAACTAATGTGCTGACATATATACATACACCAATTCATGTTGGTAGGTGTGTATGTATATATATGTGTGTGTGTGTGTGTGTGTGTGTATGTTTTATTCTAACAAGATTATTATCTAAAGAAAGTAAAAAAAAATAGCATTAAAGCATCTAATATTTATACATTAAGTTCATGTACTTTTTGGAATAAATACTACCAATTATGTTTATTACTGAACTTTTCTGAGCCCCCTGTATAAACAGCAACCTGGTCTACCCCACCCACAAACAGATACACTTTATCTAGTTTGTTCACTGCTTTATCTCAGTGGCATGAACACTGATTGGCATATATCAAGCACTAAATAAATAACTGCTGAATGATTTGGCTGGATAAAAGAAGATGAAAAACAATACTTTACCTTAATGTAATTACATACAAGATTCAAAGTTCACATGACATTGTTTCATTTTCTACATTTCACTTTCTACATTTGTGTCTCTTTTGGGTTCAGTATCATCATCTAGGCAATTTTTAAAAATAATTTGCATTTTTAAAAAAGGCAAGAAAATTATCCCTAAAGTACCTGAGAATGAGGACATTAATGAGGCATATCTACTACAATAGTGTAATTTTGAAGTAATTTATAAGTTTAAAAAAATTGATTTCTTAACTGTATATAACAAAATATTTAAGCTGTTTTGGGGGTAGTTTAGTAAATAAAATTACATCATTATAGTTAATCATATGACAATGGTTTTTTCTTCACTTCAAATTCTCAATGACATCTCATATCCATTAGATTCTAGGCACGGGTAGAATATCTGGCATAAAGTAACTCTGTAGAGGACTACGTGCTCACAAAGGAGACGTTCCCCATAAGTTCCCGATAAGTCCTGCTCTTGCAAAGGAAGCAGGGCATTCCTGATAGAAGCCAGCTGCAAACAGCAGACCCTGGGGGCTTGTTTATGTGTAAACATCTTGAAAATCCAGAAAGTCAGGGAAAGGTCAGAAAAACAACAAAGTGTCTTGTGACTTGGTAACATTCCACAAACGACTGTATAAAATAAAGCGGAGCCTGTCGTTCGGGGCGGGCGCCATGTTTGTCTTGTCTTGTGTTGTCTTGTGTGTTCATTCCTTTGTTTAGGAAACACGCGGACCCCAACATAACTCAGCCTTTCTCAACCCGGGTTCCAGAAGCTATTCCTCGAACTCCTGACCTCAAAATCATTATTCTATTAATTAGCTCTGCTATCTTGATGACCACAAGTAAAAGGAAAATTCGCTGTTTAGAAGAACTAAATAAGCCTACTGAGGAAAAAAAGGGCCATGTTTGTCATACTGAGAACAGTTAATATATTTACAAAGATTTTCACTAATATTAAGATTATAGTATTTTTAAAAAGATGATGAAGAGGATCAAGGTGTTAACATATGATAATATCCCAACACTGAACATTCATTAATGAAAAATATTCAAAATTAATAATTCTCCTTTTCCATTCATATTTTTGCCAATTTACCATATAAGGTTCTCCAATCAATCCCTATATAAAATGACTTTATGGACTATTTTTTTCAATTCTTCCAAAGATTACAAGACTGGTATCATTCTAGATGCATAGGAAAGAAGTAATTTGTTACATACAATAAATGTTTTAGGAGGCATTTAGGGCTTAATTCTTTCAAGGAATCCTGATTGGGAAGGACTTGAGTTGGCACTCAGAAAATATTTGCTGAATTAATAATCTGCCCAAAACTGTTCTTCTTCCAGTTTTTCTTCCTTACTATCATCTGTCTAGTAATATAAACCAAAAAACCCAGGAGTCATCCGGAATATATCTCATGGCCTCATTTTTCTATAGCCCATTCTTCATTACTTGTCTAAAATGCTATCATAGTTCCCTTAGACTCTAATAACCTATAAGAACTGTTTGCTGACTCCAGTTTGAATATCTACTCCGGCTCGTGAAATCCACTCTAAAGCCATATCTCTTCAAAATGCAAATCAATTTTCTTTTTTCTTTTTTCACTAAGCCATTCATTTCCTAAAAAATGCAAATTGAATAGACTGTTTTTCACCTTTGCTTCAATCCATTCAACAAGTCTTTACTATCTATAGGCTTAAACCAAAATGTTGTCTTGAAGTCAATAAGACCTTGCATGATCTGAAACATGCCCGAATCTCTAGCATCACTGTTTACTCACCCCCTTGTAACCTGAGTGCCAGGTACAAACTCTAAATGGAGTCTTTAAGGCTGGCTTTTGGCTATGTTGTTTCCTCTTCTTGAGTTCCATCCCATCTTTATGTACTTCCTGACTCTTCTCCTTGGTTTCAGCTCATGTCCCTTTTAGGGGTTATACACCCACCACCACCACCACCACCTCAGACTAGATCGCATTCCTTTATTAAGAGCTCTTATATAACAGTGCTATCCTTCAGAGGACATCTATCAGACTAATAACATACTTCTTAGGGTTATTATCCAAATGTTTGCCTTCCTCAATAGAGACTCCCTATAGCCCAGTAAGTGCCAAATACATATGAAGAGTGTGGTAAATACTTGCTGAAAGAATTAGGGTCAGGGACAAATTGCCTACCAGTCACCGGAAATTACAGGAAAGGATGAGAGAGAGACTGAATCAGTTCTTGAAACATGAAATGTGCTTTATTTTTGGAGAAAACTAAACAGAAATATTTCTGAAAGGATTGTATCCTAAAATTCAAACTTCACAAAAGAAGGTGATACAGTATTTTCTGTTGTTCATTCATATTATTTTAAATTTATAGGGTTGTGACTACATACTTCTGCTTGAACACAATCCTTTCTCTTAAAAAAAAAATAAAAGTAACTTTCATTGTACCCACTTTTGGAAGAACCAAAGCACACCCTGATTGGGATGGTCTCTTGGAAACTCAAGACATTGCTAAGTGAGAACTGGTTTTATCAGGACAATGTGTGCAGTTAAACCAAGAGAAGCAAGAACAACTGAGGAACTTAGGGAAGAAGACACGTGGCAAAGACTAAATGAAAGAGGGTAGCAAGAAAAGAATAAGGTTTGAAGTCAGTAAGCCTGGGTCAGTTATTCAAATTGGTAGACATGTTATTCTAGGGCTATTGTGGGAAAAATTACTGCTTGGTTAAAAAGACAAACAATTTAAAGTTAGAGAGCTTTCAAAATCATTTTCTGTTTATCGGTCTATTAATATGACCTCTGAAACATGAATTTTTTGAATGTTTTTTCCCTCTGAAATGAAAAAACTCGTGAAGAAATAGGTCGTTGTCTCATTTTTTGCTTAATTTTTCCTGAAAAGGATAACATTATTATAGTTTCTTTATGATATGACTAAACTTGGCACTGAGGAGAAAGGAGTAGAATGTTATGATTAGAGTGAGTTCTTGAATATGACTGCTTTGAATTCAATCTGAAATTCATTACTAGCTATGTGATTTTGAGAAAAAATATTCAAATTCTCTGAGATCAATTTTCCTCATTTTTAAAATAGAAACGCAATTTGTATCTACCCATTTCTTATGGGGATTAAATGAGAAAATCCACATAAAGTGCACACCAGAATGCCTAGCACATAGTAAATGTTTCATAAATGTTAACTATTCTTTTTTTTCTTTTTCATCATCATCTTTGTTGTTGCCTCTTCTTCCTCCTCCTCCTTCTTCTTATCGTTATGATTATTGTTTTAATTATTATCCCATCACATGTATAAAAAGATTCTTAATGGATCAGACTAAATTGCTAAGAAAAGCTTTGGAAAAAATGGGAGGCAATGATGAGAACGTTAAATTAAGACTTTTTTTCCAATAAGTTCATCCTTTCATTGTTGGATATGTGTCCTTTGTAACACCCAGTGAGAACATCATATGGACATTTTTGTTTAATCCAATAGCTACAATGTCAATATTGGTATGAATTAGTATTCTCTTTTTCTTAATAGAATAATCTGCATATGGTAGGATTTTACTCTGAATATAGAAGATTTATAGAATGTTTTAAATGAAAACATTGAGCTCACTGTTGTTAGGTTAATGGTTGCACATAATTTTACTTTAAAAGACTGCTTTTATTTGAAATGTTTAATTCAGCCCCAAAGTTTCCTTTGTTCTGTACACATGCCTCTAACTTGGTTCTATAAATTCTTAGAAATCACTAAAAGTAACACTGGTTCGACATAAATATACCAACACAGCCACCAACATGCAGGCAGGCTCTTGATGAATAATTACTGCAGTCTAATTGTCTGACTAAAGTTTTGCTTACAAGTACAGACATAGATGAAAACAACAATTTCTTCTACCCTTAGTCTCCACTCAAATTAATTCTGGAGGTGGGGATTAATTGCCCTTTTCTCCCTTTAAGGCAAAAAAGGAGAGGTATAACTATTTTTCTTCTTTAATTTTAAATTTCATAGCAAAAATTAAAACCACAAAGGAAATAAAACACTAAAAATTCCTTGTTTTATTCTATTAATTAGCTCTGCTATCTTGATGACCACAAGTAAAAGGAAAATTCGCTGTTTAGAAGAACTAAATAAGCCTACTGAGGAAAAAAAGGGCCATGTTTGTCATACTGAGAACAGTTAATATATTTACAAAGATTTTCACTAATATTAAGATTATAGTATTTTTAAAAAGATAATGAAGAGGATCAAGGTGTTAACATATGACAATATCCCAACACTGAACATTCATTAATGAAAAATATTCACAATTAATAATTCTCCTTTTCCATTCATATTTTTGCCAATTTATCATATAAGGTTCTCCAACAACTCTAAACACTAAGAAGTTTGCAGCAAGGATACTGTATCCTGGGGTGGACTGGCTAGAGAAAGGGAAGATGGTAATATCTTTCTTAGAAAGAATGTTACTATTATGTGTTTATCACCATTGTTGCTGCTTAAAATCCAAACAAAAATTTTATCTGTGATAGTTTCATTGTAATATCAAGGCCTCAATCCATCAATGTTATTAAAATAAACTATATAATTGAGACAGGATACAGATAAAAAATGAAGCTGGATAAAAGAAAGTAAGAAATGTAAAAAAAGGATATAAAAGCACTAATCAAAGTTAAATAAAGCCATAAGATTGTTTATTATCAACATGTACTTGTTCAATAAGTAAGTCCTCCTAAGAGTCCTAAAAAGACTTTACTGTTTAAAACAAAACAACAAAAACAGAAACAAAAATAACAAATGAATCAATAAAAATTTTAAAATCTGTCCATAATACAGAAGTGAACTATCCTTTAAAAAAGATCACAACTGGCTGGTCTCTGTGGCTCACGCCTGTAATCCCAGCACTTTGAGAGGCTGAGGCGGGCGGATCACGAGGTCAGGAGATCGAGACCATTCTGGTCAACATGGTGAATGAAACCCTGTCTCTACTAAAAATACAGAAATTAGCTGAGCGTGGTGTTGCACACCTGTAGTCCCAGCTACTTAGGAGCCTGAGGCAGGGAATTGCTTGAACCCGGGAGGCGGAGGTTGCAGTAAGCCGGGATGGCACCACTGCACTCCAGCCTGGCAACAGAGCAAGACTCCATCTCAAAAAAAAAAAAGTCACAATATACACTATATATACTATATATACCAGATTAGAAAAGCCAGCTAAACTGTTTGTCTACTTCTTTAAGAAGTGAAGGAAAGAGAACGCCAGGCATACAAGAGACACTGTACCTGGGCTTCAAGTACCTAGGCTTCTTTGGGAGTCTGACTTACAAAGTAGTTTTACTTTTATTTTATTTTCCACCTCAGGAAAAATCATCATTGGTACCATCACTGCCTTAGACATTCAGATGAAGGTCATTTTAAGCTTTTCTCAAAATCAGTTTAGATGTGAAGTTTCTCAGGTATCCTCAATTAGTTACCACTCATCCAACTACCTTCCAGTTTCCAAGACTGTCTATTATCTCCTGTCTTGTGTCTTGTTCTTTCCATTGCTTTCGGATGTATGTGTCTTAAAAATCTCTTTACTGCCATTTTAGCAAACATTTCAGAAGGTAGAGAAATTAGTTGTATGAGTTTAATCTGCTATATTTACTGGGAAGTATTTCTGTTCATTAAAGACTCCCTCACATTTTTTGTAAAGAAAGAAGCATAAAGCCAGCCTTATTTCACACATATATATATATTATATATATAATGTGTGAATATATATATATTTCTAAAGATATGAAAAAGTATCCTAAATTACTTAATAAGATTTAAATATTTTTCATTTGTGATTTTACTCAGTTCTACTCTTTTTACTTATAAAAACTCCAAGAGAAGAAACCTGACACAGATGAAATTTTAATTATTTGCCATTACAAGAATGAGAAGCTGCATATTTTTGCTTAGCTAGCAGTAAGCTCCAGAAATTATATTTGCCTCCTCCATAACACAGAGTTCAAATGGTTGATATAGTTGGATTGAACACAAAAAGAAAAATATGAGATCAGTTTCAGTCCCTAGAACTTTCAAGTGTGAACTGCAGTGGCTCCAGTGCCTCTGCTGTGAATGGCACCCTGGTGGTCAGAAAGCACCAACAAGCCACCTTATGAGTTTCAATTACTAGCTAGAAGTACTTCGAACACCAGGGAAAAACTGGATCAAAAATATCATAAAGGTTGCTGTAAATCGACAGTATGACAAATACATAAATACACAAGAGGTTATGATTAGAGTATGCGTGTGTGTGTGTGTGTGTGTGTGTAGCTCACATTCTCCAAAAACCTAGCAATAAAGCAATGAAACAAAAATGGAACATTTCAAATGTCTGTGTTGAATAGCATGAGAATTTCTTTAAAAAACAATATAAATATCTCCTTCCAAAGAAAATATTTTTTTTGCCTCTGATTTCTTAACAGAGTTAATAAATTAGAACTAGAAAAAAAGGCATTGAAGAAAGTTTTTCATGAAAGATTACAATACAAAAAACTCAAGTAGACAAAACAAGAACATCCATGAGGAGGCTGACATACTCACGATAAAACTTTGTAAAGTCTATGCATGACTGGTAGATTACAAAGACAGCCACAGGTTGTTTCTGTCCTACTGCATATACTCTGTTTTCAATGTGAATTTGCAGCTACTCTCTTAAAAATGTTGCTTCTTTCTCCACAAATTGTCTCTGTGATTTGCCTTCTATAAAAGTTGGCCATGTGATTTGCTTTGCCTAAAGACTCACTTAAAAAATGTGACTTAAACATAAACTTGGGGCCTGGCATGGTGGCTCATGCCTGTAATTCCAGTATTTTGGGAGGCCCAAGGAGGGCAGATGGTTTGCGTTCAGGAGTTCGAGACCAGTCTGGGCAACATAAAGACCCTGTCTCTACAAAAAAAAAAAAAAAAAAAAAAAATAGCTGTGTATGGTGGTGTGTGCCTGTAGTCATAGCTACTTGAGTGACTGAGGAGGGAGTGTCACTTGACCCAGGAAGGTTGAGGTTCCAGTGAGCTATGATCGTGTCATTACACTCCAGCTTGGGTGACAGAGTGAGACTCTGTCTCAAAAAACAAACAAACAAACAAACAAGGAAAAATCATAGACTTGAAAACTGCTTGCACATTTGGCCTTGCTCTTTCTTGCTGCTCACTGGAACCTTGAGACCACCTCGACTGCTGTTAGTGAATCAGAGATCAAGTAAAGCTAAGATAAGCAACCCCATCTAAGATCCCTCCTCCCCTAACCAAACTAATCAATGGCCAACCACTAGAAATGTTGGTGTGGCCGCTTGATCCAACAAGCCCCAGCCTAGTAGGCTCAGATCAGATCAGAACCACACATCTGACAAACAGAATTGTGAATGTGAGAAATTGGTTAAGACTCTAAGTTGGAGCAATTTGTTAAATAGAAACAGCTGACACAGTAATTTTATGCCTAATCTTGGTTTGTCTGATTGAAATTCACAAGGATAATAAAATAACATTTTGAAACAAGTATTAATAATAATCTGTGTTTTACTAAATAAAAAGATAAAACATAGTTTTCCTTACTCCCATTCTATTTCATATCTCAGAGATTCTATTATTAGAAAACTTTCCTACCTGCTTACTTTTCAATGCAGCATCTTTTTTAGAAGACTCTCCCTTGGTTTTAAGATTGCACCAAGAAATCTCTTTGTAGATCCCAATATAACCCTGATTATTCCTCAATTCCAGGGCTTAGGCTGAAATTATCTACTGATGTGACTTTATCCCCCACTAGATTCTCTCTCAAAGTAAAAAGGATGTGTTACTCTCATTGAAACCCTAATACTCAGTCCAGTATTAAATATTTCAAAGAGTAGATATCTAAGCTATGTTCATTGCTACGAATTTGCTAGTATAAGCACTCTGATTTCCTTGCCACAGAGCAGTCAGGAAAATCCTAGCTAGATAATGGAAGTAAATATTTAAGTAGGATTTATAACACATGTTAACAGAGAATACATTGAGGATTTTGCTTAGGGAAGAAAATATGGAGCATGTCTTTAGAATTCAAGTAATGAAAATAACATTCGTATTTCAAGAAACAAAAAGTAGAGCTACTGTGCAAGAAATATTGAAGTGGCCTGATTTGGGAGCAGATGCTGTTTGAATTCTTTGCTACCTCTTACTTACCCATTTTTATACATGCAGAGCAGCTTTAACAAGGAACGTTCTTTCTAATTGAGTGGCAGAAGTGTTTTTCTTACAGGAAACTTTGCAGTAATTTTGGGAAAAATGTAAGAGGTGCAAGAATCAGTAGGTGACCATGGAAAATAATGAGAAAAATTAGAGACCTGGAAAGATAGTGTTCATGAAATGGCTTAAAGTAAGCAAGTTATTTTACTTTACGATGCTTAAGGAAATATGTAAAAAAGGTACAGTGAAGAAAATGTTTAAAAAAGAGAAGAAAATAAGGAAAATATGAATGAACTCAATCACCAAAAATTCTAAAGGCCACCATTTGTCTTGAATAACATACATTGGAATTAATAAAAATCATCTTAAATGAAAATGCTACTCTGTTTATATGTGAAGCTACATTTTCACACACTTAAAATATGGGGAAAATATCCTAATGAACAATGCAGACCACCTGCATTTCGTGACCAAATCTTTTAGGAATCAGAGTTAATCAATCCTATGCCTAAGAAAGGACCCCTGAAATTATTGTCCAGATTTTCATGAAATGGAAGAAATATAAGCAGTGTTCACTGTACCACAAATACAAGAACTTATCTTAAGGATAAATCAGAAATTATAGGATCCTGTATAAATATTAAGAATCCATTCAAATTAATAACATTACTGGCTGGCCTCAGTGGCTCATGCCTGTAATCCCAGGAATTTGGGTGGCTGAGGTGGAAGGATTGCTTGAGACCAGGAGTTTGAGATCAGGCTGGGCAACATAACAAGACCCCATCTCTAAGAAAAAGTTAAAAAAAATAATATTGATAGCATTTCTAATTTTAGATACCAAAGTAAGAGATTATATATTTATAACTTGGAAGTTTAATTTTTTATATTAGTCACATCAGACAGCATGAGAAACAGAATTGAAAGTCACAAATTACTATTAGAAATCGGGCCTCTCATATTTCAAGTATCAATCAAAATCATAAAGGAAATCTTGGTCAGTGTGGGAAGCTGTAGTCAATAGTTGGATAGAGACTATTTTTCCAACTGGGAGCATGGGTTTTTGTTTGTTTGTTTGTTTGTTTGTTTTAAATCTTCAACTAATCAAGCTGTTTGAGAAAGACAAGGCGTCTCTTGTGGTTTTTGTGTTGCTTAAAATTCTATGCGATATCTTAAGGACGGCAACATTCAAGTTCCTTTCTCTGATTATCGAAGTGAAAATTAATGTCCAGTAGTAACGAATTGTTTTGCCCACTTAATTATTCAGTAGCTTTTACTATCAAAATAAAAATATTAATGGCTTTAAATTATATATTCACATGTCAATTATATGAGTTTTAGGCATCTATCATACTTATTTTCATATTTTCAGTAAGACACTGCTTTTTAAAACTCTCATTTCTAACACTGCTTTAGTTCTAATAACATATCCCTAAGTCATAGCAATTATATAACTACCATTTTGATCAAGTTATTTTGATCAAATAACTTGTTCAAATTCATGTTTTCTTTTCCTATTACTTATATTGTCAGTCTTTAAAAATAAATATCTTTTGAACTATTGTCTGTCTAATTTCCTCATAATGTTCAATATGACCTTTACAATGTTTGCAATGTTTTCCCTTGAATCTAATGAAATAGCCAGTTTTATTGAAATATATGTTCTTAGACTGTGAGAGGCATACTTCCCTCCTCATTATAGAGCAAGTTTATTCCTTATCTCAAGGTGTCTCTAAGGAATTTTGAAAAGAACCCTGCCTTTGATTTCATGTAATCATGAGAATAGAAAATCAGACTAATAAATTCATGTATATGTGTATTTGAAATTTTTAGTATCATACATATATATATGCACATATAAATACATATAGTCAATAAAGAAAACCTATGATAGTTTTCCATGCAAGTCATAAATTCCTAAAAGCAACAAAATGACTCATTAAATAAGGTAAGGTGGTCTCTTTACCTTCTACCCCAAAGTATCCTTTCTTTTTCTCCATCAGAATTTCCTGCTATTCTGTCACATAACACACATACACAAACATACACACACACACACACACGCATGCAAACACACACACAGTATTCCAATCGGCCGATAAAATTCTTTCTTACACTTCTGTTCTTCTTTGTTCTTTTGTCTAACCAACCAACAAATCCCTATTTATGAATATATTTATATATTCATAAATCCCTATTTATAAAATTTCAAAATTCAACTTGAATATCATCCCTTTTTTGAAGCTTCCCCTTAATATTGCAAGGTGTTTTTCTTCTTTATTCTCACAGATTCTTTTACCAGCATTTATTTTAGCACATATAAACTGATTAAATTTATTTTTACTAATTCTCATCTCTCTCGACTGTGAGTCTTTGAAGGACAGGACAAATGATCAATTACTCTTTTTATGTAATGCTCAGCAAAACACTGGGCACATACCTCAAATTAATATTTTTATTTACTTTCAAACTGTACTCATTTTTAATCATTGTGAGATAAATTAATAGCTTCTCTTTCATTATAAAGGGTTCTTTTAAAAGTCTTTCTGTATTCTAAGATTGCTTACAGAAAATGC
Organism: Trachypithecus francoisi; assembly: GCF_009764315.1. Taxonomy (NCBI): domain Eukaryota; kingdom Metazoa; phylum Chordata; class Mammalia; order Primates; family Cercopithecidae; genus Trachypithecus; species Trachypithecus francoisi. The sequence continues at coordinate 71,350,412 of NW_022681454.1, forward strand.
CTTACTTTTGTCCCAGTGAGAAAGAAGAACAACACATTCTTTCTTCCTCCACATCATTCCTATACTTATTTATTTTCAAATGTTTCTTATGTCCAGGCATTGTTTTTAACACCAACATAAAGCAATGAGCAAAAAATCCAAAGTCTTTATGCTCACAGAGCTGATATGCTAGTTGGATGAGACAAAAATAAATAAATCAAAATTAAAATACAGTATAATGACTGGTAGTCATGTCTGAAGAAAAATAAACCAAAAGAAAGGAGTAAAATAAGTGTGTCTGATGGGGGTGGGTGCTAGTGACTGCTATTTTAGACAGGGAATCAGGAAAGACTTATTTTATGAGGTGACTTTTAAGAAGACACTGAATAAAGTGCTCATCATTCCACATACAATATGTCCTTCCTTGACATCCTGGATTTTCTTTCTCTATTAGATTTGATAAATTTACCTTTATTCTGTTAGCAATAGGGTGATTACTATGCTAAAAGTTGCTTTAACTCTAGTGTGGCTTGTTGAAACCATCAGAAGCTAGGCTTTATATTTTAGTCATCAGGATCCCAACTGATCGCTCACATCCTGCAGTGAAAGTATTTGAAGGAGGGATGAATGACACACAGAATAAGTAGTGACCTTAAACATTAACTGCCTCCTAGCAGACAACAGCAATTGCTTAAGAAGATCAATCACTTTCTGAACTGCATGCTACAAAGTTTGGAAAGAGATCCTTCTGAAGTTTGCCACTTGGGATAAATTCAATTTTTTTTCTGAGGTGATTCTCAATGTAAGCATGCATAATGCTATTAGTGAGAGGTCTGTATTGAGAATTATGCTGGCAGCCTTTGAATTTTCCAATATACAGACAATGTTCACTTCTGTGCTGGCTAGTAACTGTGAATACTGCAAATATACTTAGCAGCAGTACTTTTCTTTTATTTTGTAATTTTTTGAGCTATAGATATTGTATTTCCTTTGTAAAAAAAATACTATTTTTTCAATTTATTTAAAAAAATAAACATGTAGAGAAATAAATTTATTATTCACTAACCATCCTTACCAATACATTTTGGACAAATTCATACTGGCAATTTTGATGCACAGCATTTTGAAATAGTATATACATGCCTCTTTCTTCACAGTTGGAATCTTGCACTCAGTAGTATCAAGTTGCAGCACTGCTATTCCATTGTTCATTTTCATAGGTGGCATCTTCCTCCTATTTGCATCTCAGTTTACATATTTTGTTTAACATCATACTAACGTGGTTACAATTAAATGTATTACTACAACATGTAAACAGGACTCACTTGGAATCTATCTCTGTCACCCAGGCTGGAGTACAGTGGTGCAATTTTGGCTCATTGCAGCCTCTGCCTCCCAAGTTCAAGTGATTCTACTGTCTCAGCCTCCCAAGTGGCTGTGACTACAGGTGTGAGCCACCACGCCTGGCTAAATTTTGTATTTTTAGTAGAGACAGGGCTTCATCATGTTCATCAGCCAGGCTGATCTCGAACTCCTGACCTCAACCAATTTGCCTGCCCCAGCCTCCCAAAGTGCTGGGATTACAGGTGTGAGCCACTGCACCTGGCTCAGGACTAACTTTTGATCAATTTTTTAAATACACAACAATTTTTAGAAAACATCAGTAAAACATTTCAGGATACAAGAATTTCATGACTGTGTCTTAAATATACCATGTCAAATATAAAAGATGATTCTTCTTTGTAGTAAAATATTCAAAACAAGAAGAAAAATAAAAATTATACTCTCATTTAAATCTGTTTCAAAGAGTCCCCAGATCAATCTAAAGAACAGGTAACAAAAGAACATACCCAGCACCACAAATCATGTGAATGGAATTTGGTGAGCATGGGGAACGTGGCAAGAGATGATAGGATTTAGAGGTTCACATCATGATGAGCACTGAAGACCATGGTAAAGCACAAGATCTGATTACTTAATTTTCAGAGCTAATTTACCCCTTTAACACTTCTGCTAAATTACTCCAAATCACATAAAGGTATCCTATACAGTGATTTAGGATGATAAAAAAATAAAAAGAAGCAAATAAATGCACCTGGTTGAGATTTTAAAAAGCTCTAAGATTTCTTCTTCTCTCTTTTCTCCCCTTATGTAGACAGTAGCTCCCGGTCATGCACTGGGGGTTACACCTGCTAGAGCCTAATGCGGAACTGCCAGTCTTATGCTCAATGGGTTAGACTAAACTAGAGAGCATAGCACTTCAGACATCCCATATATAGTAATAAGCAATTAGAAGTATTCAGAGTAACAAAATCTAAAATGGCCCTTTATTCTGCATACTAGGTTGCAAAAGCCAAAATCCACCACTTTTGGTTTTAGCAACATACTCCATTTTCCAAATGATAAAAAGGGACGGATTTTTGCATTTTAGGTTTTTTAAAAATGTGTTTAGTACTTTAATGATCTTCCAAAGCGTGTTATTCTATCTACTGAAGGTAATAACTATCCTGTAGAAGTAAGGAAAAGGTTATTGTGGTAATGTGAACTCTTTAGAAACTAGCCAAGATATTCTTAATATTTTTGGTTGATCCAACAAATAACTAAAAGGTGTATATTTTCAGGACAAAACTTAGAAATAACTATCATTCTTTTCACCATCTTGTGGCTGGTGAGCCTTTGACTATTGTTTCTGGTTTCTAAGGAGCCATTTAGCAGACTATCATTTGGAGATTGGCAACAAGTGAAGAGAGGCTTCCCACCAATAAATGATTCAGTTGATAAAATCCACAATGACCTCATGGCTGAAAGACAGAAGAGTATCAAAATCATGCCAAGAATTGTATTTTACCTGCTTTCATTTCTGAAGTATTCATCATAAGCTTTAATTGGCCACATTTCAATCTAACTACAGTAAAGGTCGTTATTTTTTGTTTGTTTGTTTTTTATATGGGAACATTTTCCAATAGAAAAATTAAGCAAGTTCTTTTTTACATTTTCAAATTTATTCTCTTTAAATGACCAAATTCCCATTTTTAACATTTTTACCATGAGGGAACAAGAAATGTATGAGGCTTAGTCTAAAACAGTAAGGCAAATGAGTTACTTATAAGATTCCTTTCTATATATATATATATATATATATATATATATTAGACATGATCTTACTCTGTCACCTAGCTGGAGTGCAGTGAAATAATCATAGCTCACTGTAACTTTGAATTCCTGGGCTCAAGGGATCCTCCCACCTCAGCCTCCTGAGTAGCTAAGACTACAGGTACACACCACCATGCCCAATAAATTGTTAATTTTTTTGCAAAGATGAGGTCTCACTATATTGCCCAGACTGGTCTTGAATCTGACCTCAAATGATCCTCCAACCTCAGTCTCTGAAAGTGCCAGGATTATAAGCATGAGTCACCCGTGCCTGGCTTTAATTTTTAAACAATTAATTCATGCACATACTATTAATTCAAAATGTAAAAAAAAAAAAATATTTACTGAAGGTATTTCTCACTTAAATTTCTGTTCTCCCAGGGACTTAAGCTTGCCTACCTAGAGGCACTCTGACAGCTTGTTAATACTCATATTTCAAATGGGTTTTCACCATCAAATTAAATTTACTATAGCTACTATGACATAGACAGCTAGTTTTTCAACAAAAAATCCCCACAGGCTGGATGAGTGGGACTCCTGAGTTGTAAGGACGATAGGAATCACAAATTTCATAGGAAAGAAAACCACCTGTTAAGCATCAACTCTGAAAAATGCATATGGACAAAAAATAAATTTCTATGTGTTAAGCCACTGAAATTTCAGGATTTATTTCTGAGAGCATCTAACATCTGCCTAGCACAGAATGGTCCTACATATATTAACATTTTGACACAATGGTCTTGTGTGGGTAAAGAAAGACAATATTTTCTCTATGCCTAAGAATATTAAACGATTTTGATAAGTAGTTGTCACGTTTTAATCAAATTGCTAATGCTGATTATATGCAAACACTCTTCACCCCACTAGCTTTTTAAAAATTGTTTTCGACCTCTAAAAAACGGATTCTAGTTTAAAAGACAAAAAAAGACTTCCTCTTCCAATACACTAATGCAATATTCTGTTTACCATGATTAAAGTCACTTTCCTTTATCTGTCCACAGACAAGCAGATAATACGTTAGAAGAATTAACTGAACATTTGAATATCTGTCTACAGTTTTATTAAAAATCAAGAGAAAATGTGACATTCTCTAGTTACTTGACCATCTCACCATAAAGTCAATGATATTATATTTTGAGAAATTATCTTACACTTTGAAAAAATTCTTAGACTATGGTTACTCTTAATCTGCCACATCACTTACATTATGAAAGATTAAGTTGTATTTCACCAAGATTGGAAATAATTTTTCTCTGTTCATCACAACCGTTAAAGATCAGTCCTGATAGAAGAAGATGATCTATCATGTCTAAATCTGAAATTACACACCTTATAAACTGTAGTTGCTGACATACCCCTGGGTAATTCTTGGCAGTAGAACTAATCAGAGATGAAGAAACAATGAATTACCCACATAAGTTTAAAATTAAGAATGGGTTACAGGAATGTGATACTTGATTCAAAGAAAGGTACTAGGTTAGAGATTTAAATATTATATATTAAATGTTCATATCATAGATTTCCTTGCACTAGAAATAAAATCAGGCTCTTTTATAAGAAGTATGTATATCACTTCCCTTATTTTAACATAAAATGCTGATAAAAATATAATTAATTCTTTTTGTTAGACTTCATACACACGTTCCAGTTAGTATAGAACCCTCTGGGTATACCATTATAACCTTGATATAATTACTAACACTGCCTATTTTTACTTTCAAAAATGTCTGTATTTAGACATAAATACAAACCACCCTGTGCATGACACATCTTTGGTACCTATTATATATCTGTTTCATTTCAATTTCTTTGGGGGGGTGGGTTATTAAAGGTAGCTAAAATAACCATCCATAATTTATGCCAAATTTATTCCATATATTAAAAAATGACTGCTGACAGGCCATTTTAAAATTCAGATCAGAAGCTGGAGGGTCCTAATTTAATATATTTTTTATCACAATGCTACATATTTGAAAATAACACAGGGCACGCCCGAGGGAAAGAGGGATTAAGACATAACAATATTAGGTGAAGCTGGGCTGCATAATCAGGATTGCACATAAATACAGGAAAGAAAATTCAGGAGGAAGAATTCTAAAATACTCAAAACATATACAGAGAAACTGAACTCAATATTAATAATGTAATTTAAGACATGAAACACTTTAAAAATGAATCCCAAATATTTTGGGTGTTTTCTGCATGAACCATGTTTACATCTTTAATTTTAAGAGCTAGTCTATTAAATATTAATAACCATGAAAATCAATCAGGCACTGTCTTACTCATAAATGACTTTATGAAACCTAATAAAGGTTTTAAAATAGTCTTTAGGGTGTAGTCCAAAATAGTACATACAGCATATTATACCTTGCTTATTAATTATGTATTTGCACATGACTGCAGAGTTAAAATTTATTTTTTTAGGAGGTGAGGAATAACACATGAGTTTAGATTTCTCTGAGAATACTGATGAGCAAATTTTAATTAATCTCAACATTAAACAATTTGGAACTCAGATATCTTTTTCTATGTAAAATTGGCAAACAGACTAACCAATATAAATATTGTTGGCAATGATTTTCCTGCCTCATCCGTGCTGTGACTTCCTTTTTACAGTTAATAGCTTCACAGTTGATAAGGCTTATCTACATAAACACTAACAAATAAACATTATCTCCCGTTCTAACAGAACGCTAAACTGTAAAGAAAAAAAAGACAAATTTTAAAGTGAAAATAACTATTACTTTTTTTCACCTTAATCTTAAGCAAGCAATTCCAAATGGTTCACAGATAGTCAGTGAAATATTAATTTTCCAAAAGAAGAAAATAAGCTTGTTTCAAGAACATTGCCACGTGATTTGAGATGACCAAATGTCACTACCAATATCCGTTATAGTTCTAATCTAAGTCATATCTCTATGCTGTTGCATATTTCAATGATTTAGACTACTGTCAATTAATAGTACAGATAAATAAAAGTCATAGTAAATTCCATGTATCTATGACCTTACAGTGCCCCAAAAAAGAAAAGGGACATATTTAGAAAGTAAAATTCTCAGATGAAAATTTTACCTCCTCATTCTTATTATCTCTTTGTACACATACAGTAAAATATGCAGAAAGGTCAGCAAAAGAGCCAAATAAATAATAAAATAGCTAAGTAACAAATTTCAGTACATTAAAAAAATGTGATTTGAATGAGTTTGCAAATTGCCTTTTTTCCTTTTGCATTTCTAATATTTGCCTCAGTTTTTGTTTGATTGTTTGGGGATTTTGTTTGGTTTTTACTTCCGTTTATTTATAATGTCAACTTTATTTATTTAGAGGGATTTTTTTTTTATGATTCCGTATATTCTCTGAAACAGTCTTTAGCATTTTACAGTAAATTAAGATGAACAGTGTTTATGCTGCTAACTTGATCAATGGAAGAACTAATAGCATTGTTAGATGCTCGGCCTCTGCCAAGTTCAAGCACACCATCGTGAATGAATCAGATGGAACAAGATTGGGGGTACGAAAAGTCAAAGGTGTGTGTGCAAATGTGGGAAGCTGGTAGGAAGCAGTCAGTGGGGGCAGACTGGTCCAGTTTAATGGGTCTTACAGGTATTTATTCACTGCTCTCCTCCTATGGAATGCTACCACCTACTTCCTAAGACAGAAGCTTTGGATTTATTCTGTACTTTTTTCTTTTCTTCACGCTCTAAATCCAATTAACAATGAAATCGCCTTTGCAAAGATGATGACAGTGAGAGAAATCTAGCCTGGTTGACTCCATCTTGCTTCTAGCCTCACAGACTGGTTGTTCTGGCTCTTAAAAAAGAGAATGGGCCAGGCTAACCCTAACCACGGGAGGAATTTAGTTTATAGTTCAATTATGAAGCAAGGATGATAATAGTGGCTGGCTCCCTAAAACTGATTCCTTCCTTGTTCAGGGGCTGAAATTGCCTCTTTAAAACTGATGAAAAGTCACAAGATGAGGATTATGGCAGCGGTCTGAATTCTGCAAAAATGTAGGCATAGTTTTTATAATCCTTTACTGCTCAGGAGTCAGGTGGCCAGAGTTTACAAGATTTGTGACTTCTTCAATTGTTCCTTCAGGTAATATCACTAGTGCAGAACCTAAGGTGTTTTTTTTATTTTATTTTATTTTATTTTATTTTATTTTATTTTATTTTTTTTTTGTGAAATCTCTGTCTGTCACCGAGGCTGGAGTGCAGTGGTGCAATCTTGGCTCACTGCAACCTCCACCTACTGGGTTCAAGCAATTCTTCTGCTTCAGTGTCCTGAGTAGCTGGGACTACAGGCATGCGCCACCACGCCCAGCTAATTTTTTTTTTTTTTTTTGTATTTTAAGTAGAGATGGGGTTTCACCATATTGGTCAGGCTTGTCTCGAACTCCTGACCTCGTAATCCGCCCACCTCGGCCTCCTAAAATGCTGGGATCACAGGTGTGAGCCACTGTGCCTGGCCAGATTGGTCTTTTGAGACTTTTTGAAGACTTTTGCATGCTGGCAACTGACTGACTCCACACACACTCATGACTCATGACTCCACCAGTTCTGTGAACACCCAATCAGAGGCAGACTTGATACACTGGGAGTGTTTTCCACACCCCTACGATTGCATTCCCCTACTCATTAGCAGCACCCATTCCCTAGTCCCCTGCCCACCAAACTGTACTTGAAAAACTCTAACCTCTGAACCTTTAGGGAGACAGATTTGAGTAATAACTCCTCTTCTGCGTGGCAAGGCTAGTGTTAATTTAACTCGTTCTTTACTGCAATACCACAGTCTCAGTGAATTGCTTTTGTCTGTGTAGAGGGCAGGAAGAACCTGTCTGGCAATTTCAACACTATGGTTTTCTCTCAATTCAGTTTCCCTTCTCCGTTCATTCCACAGCCACCCTAGATCAATCCTCTCATAGCTGGACTTGTTATGTTTCCAATTGGTCCTCATACCCCCATTCTTTTCCCCTTAATTCTATTCTCATTATGCAAGACAGGGACTCCCCTAATGCAAGAATTTATTTTGCTTCCTCACTTAAAACTGCAGTGAGACCTCTTCATGATCATTATTATGAACTAAATTGTCCCCTCTCCCTGCCCCCAAATTCATGTAATAAAGCCCTAACCTCCAATGTGACTGTATTTGAAGATAGGGCCTTATAAAGGTAATTAAGGTTAAACGAGGTCATACAGATGAAACCCTCATCCAATAGGACTGGTGTCCTTAGAAGAAGAGAAAGAGACACAAGGGATGTAAGGGCACAGAGAAAAGGCCAAGTAAGGACATGGTGAGGACTTGTCTGTCTAGAAGCCAAGGAAAGGCCTTGCTAATACCTTAATCTTGAACTTCTAGCCTCGAGAAATGTGAGAAAATACATTTCTGTTATTCAAGCCACCCCATCTCTGGTATTTTGTTATGACAGCCTTAGCAAACTAACACAGTCATTAGAAAATTCAATGCTCTTAACATAATAAGCAAGCTATTATTTTGCCTTGACTGTAGATACTTCATCTTTTACAACTCTCTGATTTACACTTTAACTTCAAATGTTCACCAAAGTGCATTAGTTTGCTTCACATCTGTGCAATCCCATACTTCCCCCTTAGCCCATGGTAAAGCCTTAGCCTAGAATGCACTGTGACCCCTCTTTTTTTAATGTACAGTTTAAGACTGAGCTAAGATTGTAAACTCTCTATGACATTTTCTAGCTCACCTCAGGCTGCATTAGGAGCCCTTCCAGGTGATACTTTAATTACCTGTATCACTCTCATTGCATCTACCATATTTTATGCAAAGTATTTGTCATGTCTCCCATTACATCTCCTTGTAATTTAGGGACTATTTTAGTCATGTTTAAGTTCCCAGCATTTAGTATGATTCCTGGCTGAGCAGTGTATGTGGAAGAATATCTTAGATGAAGGCTTATTTTCATGGGCATTTTGAGTTTATGCTGTCAATCCTGGACTCACTCAGCATCAATTCTCAATACTCATTTCACATACGTAAGCTTTTCATAAAGGTCTATAGAAATACAGAAACCCTGGATATGTGTTGCTTGCTTAAAAAGTAAAATTCACATTTTTGGTATCAAAGTAATATTATTGCCAAAACAACAGCATTTTGGTTTCTCCTATATGTTAAGTTTGAAATCAATGATCTTGAACAATACGTAATTGACTTGTATCCCTAGACTAGAAGTAGAACTACTTACTCATCACAATGTTCACACAGAATATGGAATAATTAATTAGAGTGCATATTGTTGCACTTATTCTGACTTCAGGAGAGTTTGCCAGATGCTTCTACAGAGTATCATCACGTTATCTATGTAGTATTATTGTGGACACACATTTGCTGTTGATTTATCTTATGAAACATCAAGTTCTCTCTGATAAAACAAAATTGACAATCTTCTCCACGCCATGCCTATACATAAACAGTAAAAAATATTATTTATTCTTTTAAGATCCAAATTCTATGAAAATTACTTCCTTATTTTCTGTGGAAGTGAAAGTTATAATGAGACAAATTTAAAGCCTCCCGCAAAACACAGAATAGTTCACTTTTGATTTCCATTGTGCTGCAAGACAGTTTCTTTTTATAATCCAAATTTTCTAATTTTTTGTAGATTTTGTGATCATAATATATTATTTTTCTTCTTTCTTTCTTTTTTTCCTTTTTTTTTTTTTTTTTTTGAGACAGAGTCTCACTCTGTTGCCTAGGCTGAAGTGCAATGGTGTGATCTCAGCTCACCGCAACTTCTGCCTCCCAAGTTCAAGTGATTCTCGTGCCTTAGCTTCCCAAGTAGCTGGGATTATAGGGATACGCCACCACACCTGGTTACTTTTTGTATTTTTAGTAGCAATGGGGTTCCACCATGTTGGCCAGGCTGGTCTCAAACTCTTGACCTCAAGTAATCCACCTACCTTGGCCTCCCAAAGTGCTGGGATTACAGGCATGAGCCACTGTGCCTGGTCACTTTTTAGTTATTATCTATTCAGACTGAAACATTTGATTACTGCTAAAAATAAGTTTTGTTTTTTTTCTGTTACAAATGAATCACAACATTTACTATGCATTATCTAACAATGCCTCATTTAGTATATGTGTTAAAAAACAAGAAATGTTAGGACTGTAAAAACTGTAGCAATTATTTTTAGAGTAGAACACATAGAATTATTTTACTGAATTTTAAAGTTCAAAGTGAACTAAAGAAAGGGGAAGATAGGATCATTTGAGTTTCAATATTATTTCAAGAGTTTGTTTTTGCTGAGTCATATTATATGACGTTAAATATTTAAACAAATTTAACATGTGATTCATTGGTTATTTCATTCCAAGATAAAAATATGATATTTCTTTGCATCTTTTATAGGCATTTTATACCAGAGCAAAAATACCAGCAATTAAATAATTTCAAAATAATTTTTAAAGTTATAATTAGTACTGAGCATGGCTCATGCTTCTATATCATTTTCTTTTAATTATCTATACCTCAACAACCTGGAGTGGAGGGCAAACACTGACACAATGAAGGCATCCAGGTCTTAGCTCAAAATCAGGAACACAATCGCGTGATTGTAGTCTTACAGAAGAATGTGTTTATCAGCAAAGGAGAACTTTGATCATATTTTCACTTTGTGGTCTTTTAACCTAGAACGGCCCAGGGCTTCTGTATTCGTCTCCCAGACCAGTGATGATGAGAGAGAGAGAAATCTTAGGTGCAAAAGTTATGATAAAACTGAAATTAGAATTCAAATTTAATTAGTGCCAAAAGTCTCTCTCATGCAGGATCTCCAATCAGATCATAGGGCATCCAGCACTCTAAATGCCTCAAGATGAATAATGAGGTACTGATGTTTTCTTTCAGAATTGAAGACCACCATATGGGAACAGTGTTTGTCTCCTTTGATTGGCTTGGTTTTTGTGGATGCATATGATGCTGCTGCAGGATCCTCAAAGATTCTGAGATTCTGAATCTCTGTGACCGGGGTGAATGGTGCCATTAAACTGAATCCCAGATGTCAGGGAAAACAAACACACACATACACACCCACTAAAAAGGATGGGAGTTGGTAAGTTTAATTTTTCAAAAGCATCTGTCCCTTGTTCATTTTTTCTTACTGAAAATATCTTAAGTGCTGAGATACAAGTGCTGTATTCCAAAAACTTTCAGCATACATAAAAGAGCCTAATTAAATACTCGTGGTTCTAGTCTTCAGTGGAATGTGTTTATGAGCAAAGGAGAACTCTGATCCCATTTTCACTTTGTGGCCTTTTAACCTAGAACATGACCAGCTATATAGAAAATGAGTAGCAATACATAGTTGGAAAGAGCTCTGAAGTTTTCTAAACTCCTAGGCTGGATTGTTTAAGAGGCATTTCCTTACAAGTGTAACTCAATGGTAGCAAACTTTATAGTCTAACCTTTCCCTAAGAGTTCGATTGTTTCTATTCCAGAATTTAGCCTGCTAGGCTTAAAAATGCAGCTGACCACCCACTGTGCTGGTTATTTCATTCAGAGGAAAATGTTGGAGTGTTGGTAATGCCTCTAATCCCTAAAATTCCATTCCTGTTAATTACTAATATAAATAGTGTGTGGGTGACCATTACTTACGTGGTCTATCAAAATGTTTTCAACAATATTGACAGAATGAAATGGCACTGTGAAACAATATTCACAAGGATAAACCCCCTTCTCTAAAAATCTACAAAGATTATTGCTTGAAATATCTTACTTTAATAGAATAGAGAAAAATCTAAGAAATTCAATTATTCAATACCCAGGTCAAAGGAATGATTTGTGGTGATATGATGTGCTACATTTCTGATTAATACAGTGACATTTTCATGGCTCAAAATATAGTCTCTTTTAAGTATGTAGATTAACTCCTGAGTTTACTTTGAGAAACTAATACTATCCTTGCTCATAGTTGTAATATATTATACACTATTACACTTGGCATTGTTATTTCTAGTAAAGGATAAACTGTTTTGTGATTGTTCTGCATAATAACACTGAATTGCCTTTGAAGTAAGGGATGGATAGTTTTGATTGTTTCCTCAGCATCCGTTTCTCAAGCTTTCTATCAAGAACATACATATTGACCTTTGGTGAGCTTTCTTCCCTCATTTTTCAGTATGTGCTTCACATAGGATTGGAACCAATCTTAGCTCCAAGAGTGGACACTGATTGCCTTAAGGCAGGGTTTCTCAATATTCGTAATATAGAAATTTGGAGCTTGCTATTTTTTGTTGTTGGAGGCTGTTATGTGCATTATAGGACATTTTGCAGCATGTATGGCCTCTTCACAGTACAAATCATTAACATCTTTCCAGTTGTGACAACCAAAAATGTCTCCATGCATTGCCAAGTATTCCATGGAGGCAAAATTACCCCCAGATGAGAGTCACTGGTTTAAGGCAATCTATGCTTCCCATCCTCTCACCAAGTAATTACTTTAGGGATATGATGTCAAGCTGATCCAATAAGGATAAGTGGGTTTTTTCTGGAAATGTAGGGATAAAGAGGCTTTTCATTGGACTTACTGAGTCTTGAAACTGCTTTAGCTTTGATGGGGAGACCCTAGGGTTACTGAGGGTTATTACACATTGGAATTCTAAGGAAGCAACCAAACCAGGGTTGGCAGATATAAGACAGGAAGGTCATTTTAGCATGGATCAAGCAACTCAAAGGCCAAGTTCATTATTCAGTTATCTGAACCAATATATTTCCATTTATTTATTAATCATTTACTTATTTTACTACTTATTATTTACTATTTATCTTAAATTAGTTAGATTTTATCCCACTTAAAAGTGAAATTTCCTTAACACATTTGTGATCTAACAATGTATATTCACAATCATGCAGAAGGCAGAATACTAGAAAACTTGCTTTAGAAAACATTAATCACTTTAAGACACATGGATGATGGAAATACCTAAGTATGGTAGTTTGAAAGACTTTAAAATAGTAGTGCCTCCACTTACCTGCTAAAAGAAGATACAAATTTATTTCTATTTATCCATGCACCTCTGAAAATCTTTTCAAAAACAATTATGTTGCCTTCCTTAGCAGAACGGTCACAGCTGAATGCTTACAGAATAGTCCCTACCACCACTGGCATTAAGTATGATAGGGAAAATTAAAATGGAAATATTTATGAGTCTTAGCATGTAAACAGATTCTTTTGTAATATCATCTAGGTTCTGAAAACTGTAGGAAAAATGATAATTTATTTACAATCACGGTTATTTGGACTTCATGAACACAATATCAAATATGTGCAAAAACTTGTTCCCAAAATTATGACCAAAGTTTATTGTTATCTGTGGGAATAGTTTGAATTCATTGTGCAGAACTCATTCAGATTTTAAAAATTCTGTTTAATTGATATAAATTGATTAGGGGGAAATATTTTGTTGTTTTTACAGTTACTAAAATAAAGATTGTGTTCTATAGGTTTCAAAAACTGGTCAAATGGTAGAATATTAAAGAGTATAGTTCTATGAAACAAAAAGACAAAGCAATGGATGTTCCCTGTGTGACCTGAAAGGAAACAGAGTATCTTTGTTGAAATTGGCCTACTAGATTTTTGACCCATTTGGTAATAGATAAATTGAAAACTTGTAAATCACAACAACTCAAATTCAAAGAGAGATAATTTTAAAGTAAAAAAGTAACAGCATTCTTATACAGAAATGCAAAGGAAGGAGCGGGGTAGGGAATAGATACTATCCATACTACAGAAATGAAGCTTGATGTGCTAGAATCCTTAAATGACTGAATGCCCCCAAATAAAAAACAAATGCCCCCAATTTCTAAAACTTTTCTGATTTTGAAGGTTAAACTGCATAAGTTGTAAGAATTTTCCCAGAACCAGAATTCTGTACCCAGAAGTCATATAAGAAAAGAATTATGTATCAATGGACAAGTAAAATGTAAAACATTCACAAATGTAAATAAACCATTTTTTTTTTAGAACGTGAAGCCAACGTATTGCTAAAGGCATAATAAAGAGAGATTATTTTTGAGACAGGAATTATTTAAACCCTTCTATTTTGACTTACATAGAGAAATAAACATTATCAAAATCCAGAATGACACCTCTGATTCAGTAACAGAGGATCATGTAAAAACATTGATCTCTAGTCACAATAATAACCTCTTTGACACTCCGATGTTATCCTTGTGGAAAAACAGATTTTTCTATGTTTATAATAAGCCTTCAAAGCAGGTATTCTAAATTGCTTCAAAGCAGTGTGTACCAGGACATGTGGCCTGGATGCCAAACCAAAGCCTATTGCGAAGCTTTTAAACCACATGCTCTGAATTTACAGATGAGGCATAAGTATCTGAGGAGTAGGGGGGTCTGGGTTCTAAACACCTTCCTAAACCTAACATAATTTTGGAGCTCCAGGAGACAACCTTTTCTTAAAAAAATCTGCAGTTGTTGAATATCTCATTTCCAATCCATTTCCTCATTGGTTTGTTTTTTGTTTGCTTGTTTGTTTTCTGCAACACAGCCTCACTCTGCTGCCCAGACTGGAGTGCAGTGGAGTGATCTCGGCTCACTGCAACCTCCGCCTCCTGGGTTCAAGCGATTCTCCTGCCTCAGCCTCCCGAATAGCTGGGATTACAGGCGCCCACCACCACACCCAGCTAATTTTTGTATTTTTGGTAGAGAAGGGGTTTCACCATGTTGGCCAGGATGGTCTCAATCTCCTGACCTCGTGATCTGCCCACCTTGGCCTCTCAAAGCGCTGAGATTACAGGCGTAAGCCACCAGGCCTGGCCCATTTCCTCTTTTAACTAGAAAACTTTCAGTTTAAATCAATTTTTTATCCTGCCAATAAATGGAAGATACACTTTTCTATCAAAATAACAAATATCAGTCATTTTGCTTTCCAAATAAACTAGTTCAGAAAATTTATTTATAAAATTAAACTTGGAGTAAAAGCTGTTGTGACTCAGAAAACAATACCCCAAAATGAAGGCCACAGAATTGGTCGCAGAAGCAAAAATTTTTCTCTGACCTTCTGCTCTCCTGTCTCAGTACCATTCATCCTGGAGGCCAGCATAGAAACCAAAACCCCCTTTCCCCAAGGCTAGCCATAATACCTGAAATCATTACTCTACCTTTCCCTCCTGCTTTCCTTGGAAAAACTGACCATAAAGAGATTATCTAGGCCAGGCGCAGTGGCTCATGCCTTTAATCCCAGCACTTTGGGAGGCTGAGGAGAGTGGATCACTTGAGGTCAGGAGTTCGAGACCAGTTTGGCCAACAGGGCGAAACTGCGTCTCTACTAAAAATACAAAACTTAGCCAGGCGTGGTGACAGGCACCTGTAATCCTAGCTACTCGAGAGGCTGAGGCAGGAGAATCGCTTGAAACCGGGAGGCGGAGTGAGCCCACATCAAGTCATTGTACTCCAGCCTGGGCTGCAGAATGCGATTTTGTCTCAAAGAACAAAAAGGAATTATCTGACCTATCTTGTTTGACTGTAGGTAATAAAACTCCCATTCCAGAGAGGGTCCTGCCCCATACCCAGAAGGAATGAATTACCTGAGAGGCCAAGAAGAATCTAGACAGATGGGGCTTGCTGGGTTTACCCACTCACTCAGTCTATTAGCATTAGGCCATACCATTTTGTGTAATCATATTTCTACATGGCTGTCCATACTGTGTTGAGCCTAAGCATAAAAATGAACAATTTATCCTGTATCTTTGGGTCTTCATTCTGAAGACTTCTGTGTATACATTCCTAAAATTTGTATGTATTTTGTCCAATTAATGTGCCTTTAGTGAGTTGATTTTTTCAGTGAACCTTCAGGGAGCAAAAGGTAAGTTTTCCCTTGGCCCCTACAAGGCATAGGGTCATATCCTTGTATTAATCTCTTTACCAGTTGGAGTGTCAGCTCTGTCATCAGTAAAATAAAATAATTATGTCTGCTCTATCATCCTGACAAAATCAAAACAAAATTTTAAATAAAAAAATGATAAAAGAGTCATTTACTCCTTAATAAATGAAAAAAAGTAAGCTTTTTGAAATCTTAAACCATTAGATAAAATTTTTTCATGAAATTAATTTGCATCTTACAAATATATGTCATATATACCCTATATACTTACATCAGAAGTTATGATCTCACTCGTATGTGTGTAAATTTGTTTGTGTGTTCACATGGATGCCAACACCACTGGCATACTACTTTCAATGGTGCCACTCTAAGGATATTTAAGTTCATTCTGTAACCACCAAAACACATCTTCTTCAATTATTTCTGACAAAAAAATTACAGTACAACAGATTAAAGGAATGTAGGGGATGAGATTTATGTTGTAACTTCTTTTTGTTATTTGTTGCTGATATTATTTTATAATGAATTACAACTATGAAATATGAATAGATATGTATCTGATAGCATCTCATGAGAATTATTTTCCTTCACGTTCACTCATGTGTAACATTTTAGATGCTATGTGCTTCACAAATTACATTAAGATTCACTTTTCTGTTAGTTTGCAGGAGGTTCATGTTGCCCTCCAGTATCCATGTGGGCTTATGCTGCTAATATTATTTATGCCTTTCCAATTCTATGACTTTCCATAAAAAATTACAATACACATGTTTGTTGTTATAGTTGCATATTTTTTTAAAATGTCACAGCAGGGGTGGCAGGCGCCTGTGGTCCCAGCTACTCGGGAGGCTGAGGCAGGAGAATGGCGTGAGCCCGGGAGGCGGAGCTTGCAGTGAGCTGAGATCCGGCCACTGCACTCCAGCCTGGGTGACAGAGCGAGACTCCGTCTCAAAAAAAAAAAAAAAAAAAAAATGTCACAGCAGGGAAATGCTAACTTACTATAAACCATCTGAAGGGCTCTATGTTTGCTTTAGAAATGAACCTAGAAAGTAATTCAGGATCTTATCTCCTCAGGCATGATCTACTTGAATTACCTAGAAAAGTGAAAAACCTGCACTGTGAAAAATATTGCAGAGACTAATTTGTGAGAGAGCAGTATGTTTTGTGTCCCTAATTTCTAAAATACATACAGATAAATAATTTCCACTGTCCCGAAGGTTTTAACTGATGAAACTGGCTATAGGTATTTTTATACCAAATTATAATAAAAAGACAGATATTTGTGGCTTGAAGAGAGAAAGAAGATAAAAATGAGTGTCTAAGTAGTTAGAAATATGTAGCTATAACATATATGAGAAATACATATGAAATATATATCACCTATAACAGAAAACCTGAAGGCTGTACCATATATCCAGGCTTTAGTGGACTTCACGTGTATAGTTGTAAAATTAAAAAAAAAAAAAAAAAAGACCATTACCATGAAACAAATAAAAAAAGTCAATGTTACCAAATCAGGGAATCATATTATAATATTACCTTTTAAAAGATGTTTGCATTGGTAAAGAACTGTCATAAATATTTCATATAATATTGATGCACTAAATTTTCTAAGTAAATTAAAATCTCCAGGAGAACATTAATATGTAATAGTAAAATATACAGAGTTGTTCAGATGATCATTGGTGAAGGTTTGGGATCAAAGTGGCTCTAAATAATTCAACAACATCAATAATCTTAAGTGAAAAGGGTCCCTTCAGTTCAATTATCATCTACTCACCATTTAACCCATAGACAGCTAATCTCCTCCTTTTGTAACAACTATCTCTCCTTCTTGTCTTTTTATTACTTTTGAAGTATATTTTCTTCTTTTTATATTACAGCATTCCTGTAGACTTATATTCTTTGCCAAGCATTACTTCCTCAATACACGAACGAGTCCAAGAAACAGCTCCAAATGTTTATTTTCAAAGATTGATAGTACTAATAGTTATGGGCACTAACATTTTTGGAAAGATCTCAAGTCTTTTTGAGGCAGAACACAAACACATATATATTTATATATTGAAATTAGCCTTTATGCATGAAAAAATAAACATACTTCACTTTTACTATTTGGAAATCCTAATTACAAAAAGATATGATTTATATATCTTTTTCTACACAAGTGATAAGGCAAACATCTAACTTTACAGAAGCTATTATCAATTAATGCATTTTTTCATATGAACAAATACTGCGAAAACAGTTATTTCCCAACAGTTTTTTTGAGACAGGGTATTCCCCTGTCACCCAGGCTGGAGTGCAGTGAGGCAATCACAGGTTCCTGCAGCCTTGAACTTTCAGACTCAAGCAATCTTCCCACCTTACCCTCCCAAGTAGCTGTGGCCACAGGAGTATGGCACCATATCCAGCTACTTATTTAATTTAATTTTTGGTAGAGACGAGGTCTCACCATGTTGCCCAGGCTGGGGTTGAACTTCTGGGCTTCAGCAATTCTTTGCCTGGAGAATAATAAATAAACAATGAGGCAATATAAAGCTTATGATTGGTAGACAGATACAGTATTCAAGGAGGTAAATTTCATAATATGTTTTCAGCATAAGTTGAGCTCTGTCTGGCAGAGAGTGAAAAAATCAGAGTGCTACACAATAATAAATTTAACTATATAAAAAACCAAAGTTACTAGTGTGGCACAAGTAAAAATTCACTTTCATTTTTATAACTTATTAGCAAAAGGTTTGATTGTGAGGATTGCTCCGTCTAAAGTCTCAGTATGTAAAATTTATATAGCACTCAGTTAGTTATATTCAAGTCTGATTACAAAAGGCTGGCATGATACGTTTTCTCATTTACAAGTATTTAAAAGTAGCTAAGGGGCAGAGCAAGATGGCAGAATGGAAGCATACACCGTTTGTCCCCTTCTGCTGGAACAGCACGTTTTATCAACTGTCTGCACACAGAAAAGCTCCATGACAAGAACCAAAAATCAGGTGAGCAATCAAAGTACCTGGTTTTAGTTTCATTTTGCAAAAAGAGGGCACTGAGGGGAGCAGGAGAAGCAGTCTTGAATCGCCATTGACACCCCTCCCCAGTCCCCTGCAGTGGTCATGAGGCACATAGAGTATCTGTGCACTTTAGAGAGGGAGACAGAGTGACTGAGAAACTTTACATTGAACTCAGTGCTGCCCCATCACAGCAGAGAATTAAACCATGCTGGGCTCAGCCAGCACCCACACAAGGAGGAAGCATTTGGACCAGCCCTAGACAGAAGGGAATCACCCATCCCATGGGCTGGAACTTGGGTTTCATGGCAAACCTCACCACTGTGGGCCAAAGTGCTCTAGGGTCCTAGGTAAACTTGAAAGGAAACTTAGGACACAAAGACTGCAATTCCTAGTGCTAGGCTGGGCTTAGAGCCAGTGAACTTGGGTGGCATGTGACTAAGGAAGACACCACCTGGCACAGCTCAAGGAGTGCTTGTGCCATCGCTTCTCCAACCCCAGGCAGTGCAGCTTGTAGCAACAAAAGTGACTCCTTCCTTCTGCTAAAGGAGAGAAGAGTGAAAAAGAAAGAGGACTTGTCTTGCATCTTGGATACCAGCTCAGCCACAGTAGGATAAGGTACTGGGCAGAATTATGAAGTCCCCATTCCAGGCCATAGCTCCTAGATGACATTTCTCAACACATCCTGCTTCAAAAAGGACCACTGCCTTGAAGTGAAGAGCCCAGTCCTGGGAGGACTTATTACCTGCTGACTAAAGAATGCTTGGGCCCTGAAAAACCACCATTGATACCCAGGTGGTATGCAGTGGGTTCTGGGCTCTGAGATGTGCTGGCTTCAGAAAAGACCCATCACATTCTCAGCTGTGGTGGCTATGGTGAAATACTTCTTCTTTTTAAGAAAAGCAGAGGGAAAAATAAAGGGGATTTTGTCTTGCACCCTAGCTTATCAGCTCAGTCACAGTGGGGTAGGGCAGCAATCAGGCCCTTGGAGTCCCTAAGTCCAGGCCTAGACTCTTAGACAGCATTTCTGGACCTGCTCTGGGCCAGATGGGAATACACTTCCCTGAAGGGTGAGTCCAGGCCTGGCAACATTCACCACAAGCTGAGGAAGATGCCTTGGGCTTTAAGTGAACATTGGTGATAGGTTGGAGAACCCCCGTGGACTAGTAGTGATGGGAGCCACAAGAGAGGATCTTCAGCCATAGTAAGAGGAGGGACAAGTGGGAAGGACTTTGTATTGTGGTTTGAGTTCCAGCTTAGCCGCAGAAGAATAGAACATCAGGCAAATTGCTAAGGTTCTTGGCTCCAGTACTTGGCTCCCAGACAGCATCTCTGGACACTCCCAGGGCCCGAGGAACTCACTACACTGAAGGGAAAGGCCTTGAACAAGTCCCAGTACCATGCTGGCTTCAGGTCTGACCCAGCACAGTCCCAGTGACGATGGTCACAGGGGTACTTCCATCATTACACACCCTGTCCCAGATGGCTCAGCACATAGAATGACACTCAATATGTTTGAGGTTAAGGGAAAAAAAACAAGTCTCTGCCTGGTAAGTGAGATAATTCGTTCAGGTCTTATCCAAGACCACCAAGGCATTACCTCTATGAGTCTGCAAAAACCACAACATTATTGGGCTTGGGGCCCAAGTCCCTTCAAATACCCAGAAGGCCTTCCCAAGAAGGACAGGCACAAACAAGCCCAGACTGTAAAGACTACAATAAATATCTACCTCTTTAATTACCAAACACTGAAGAACACCTATAAGTATCAACAACATCCAGGCAAACAGGACCTCATCAAATGAACTAAATAAGGCACCAGGGACCAGTCCTGGCGAAACAGAGATATATGACTTTTCAGAAAGAGAATTCAAAATGGCCATTTTGAGGAAACACAAAGAAATTCAAGAATAGCGAAGAGAAGGAATTCTGAGTTATATCAGATAAATTTAATAAGCAAATTGAAATACTTAAAAGGAATCAAGCAGAAATGCTACACTTGAAAATGCAATTGACATGCTGAAGAATACTTCAAAGTCTGTTAACAGCAGAATTGATCAAGCAGAAGAAAGAATTAGTGAAATAGAAGGCAGGCTATTTGAAAATACACAATCAGAGGAGACAAAAGAAAAAAGAATAAAAAACAATAAGCATGCTTAAGGGATCTAGAAAATAGCTTCAAAAGAACACATCTAAGAGTTATTGTCTTTAAAGAGGAGGGAGAGAAAGAGACAGAGGCAAGGGGGATTCATAGGGATAATATCAGAGAACTTTCCAAACCTAGATAAAGATACCAACATTCAAACACAAGAAGGTATAGAACAACAGGCAGACATAACTCAAAGAAGACTACTCTGAGACTTTTAATAATCAAACTTCCAAAGGTCAAGGATAAAGAAGGGATCCTAAAAGCAGCCAGAGCGGAGAAACCAAACCAAACCAAACCAAAAAAACCCAGATAACACAAAGCTCCAATACATCCGGCAGCAGTTTTCAGTGGGAACCTTACAGGCCAGGAGAGAGTGGCATGACATATTTAAAGTGCTGAAAGAAAAAAACTTTTACCCTAGGATAGTACATCCAGGGAAAATATCCTTTAAGCATGAAGGAGAAACAGGCAACAAAAGCTGAGTGATTTCATCAAAACCAGACAGGTAATGCTAAAGGGAGTTCTTCAATCAGAAAGAAAAAAGATGTTAATGAGCAGTAAGAAATCACCTGAAGGAAAAAACAAAAAAACAAAAAAAGAAAGAAAGAAAGAAACAAACAAACAAAAACCTCACTGGTAACAGTAAGCCCACAGAAAAATACAGATTAGTATAGCACTGTAATTATAATGTATAAGCTTCTCTTGACTTAAGTAGAAGGACAAAATGATGAACCAATCAAAAATAATAACTAGAGCAACTTTTCGAGACATAAACAGTACAATAAGACACAAAGAGAAACAACAAAATGCCAAAAAGTGGGAGAATGAAGTTAAAGTATAGAGTTTTTATTAGTTTCCTTTTTGTGAGTTTGGTTCTTTACGCAATCAGTGTTAAGTTGTCATTAGTTTTAAATAGTGGGTTATAAAATAGTGTTTGTAAGCCTCATGTAAGCCTCGTGGTAGCCTCATGAAAAACATGTAATGGATACATAGAAAATAAAAAGCAAGTGATTAAAGGGTACAACCAGAGAAAAATCTGGTTTTGACCTTGTAGACTCCTTAAAAGGGATTCCAAATTTCCATGAACCATGCTTTGAGTATGACTGCAATAAAGGGTTAATAGTTCCTGTTGGCAAAGGAGACCTAACACAATTCCCTTTAGCTTTCCCCATAAGCTAGAACGAAATATTTGAATCATTAAATAAAATTTTTAATTTTGAACAATGCATATGGTAACATACAATTTCTTTCAAAATTAAATGGATAGCAAGAAATACTTGAAAATAATTTAGCAAACATTATCAAAATGTACTTCCAGAATTGAAAGAAGCTAAATATTAGAGAAGAAGAAATAAATAAATGCCTTCCATATAGGAAATTTCCTGTTTCTCCATATTCTTTACATTTGGGCCTTGGAAAACGTTACCTTCCTTCTCTCCTTTCTTTTCCTCTATATTTAAAAAGACATGCACACAGACAGTAATCCTTAAGTAATGTATTATATATTACAGGTTCTATGTCTTTCTTTCTTCTTATTACATAGAATATGGATTCAATGGAAAAGTTCCTAACATGAGGAATTGTTTCTGATCCGTTATAGTTTATAAGAGATATACGAGAATATAATGGATCTGTCAAAGAAGTAAGAGAGAATAGTTGAATGGAACAACTCATGTATATAATGCAGTTATTGCAGAATACTTACTAGGCTATGTATACTCCAAAACTGCCACTGGGATTTCACCTCCTCATACTGTTGAAAAAATTCTTAGCATCACCCCGAATGACTTCAACAGAACGCAAGATCTTTTGTAAGCTATAAAATTACCTTCAGCGCTATTGATATAAACTGAAAACTAACTTTTCAGAAAGATGGGAAACAATTATTTCTCTATTTTTTTTTTTTTTTTTTTTTTTTTTAAGCAGCTTCATTCTGTCACTCGGGTTAAGTGCAGTGTTGTGATCACAGCTCACTGCAGCCTTAACCTTCTGGGCTCAAGGCATCCTCTCACCTCAGCACCCCCGAGCAGCTGGGACCATAGGTGCACCCCACCAGGTTCAGCTAACTTTTTATTTTTTGTAGAGATGGTACATCCAGGCTGGTCTTGAACTCCTGGAATCAAGCAATACTCCTGCCTCGGCCTTCCAAAGGGCTGTGATTACAGGTGTGAGCCACAGCACCCGGCCTTCTCTCTCTCTCTCTCTTTTCTGCATGTTCCTAATGTGACTGTAATATGTGAACACCCTGAGTCTAAAACAAAACTTAGATCACTCCTTTAAATAAAAAAAAAAAAAAAATACGCCTACTTTGTACATTTGACACCTGTACTTGATAGAAAACTCAAAAGAAATAATTTTTAAATGTCTAGATTCATGATGTTTGATTCTAAGAGTATTCAAAATGCAGGCAATATATCTATTTCCATACCTCCAGAAATAACTGCCAATATTTCTTCTATATTGTCCCCACTGAAAAGCCCATTAAATTTAACTTGGTTTTAAATACTCATTTTTTCGCTTTAAAATAATACATTGAGGATAAACATATAGACAGAAAGTAGATTGGACATTACACAGGATGGGGAAGGATATTGGGATGAACAGTAATTGGCATGCAGAATCTTACTGTGATGACAAAAAATATTCCAAAACTGATTTATTGCAATGGTTGCAACACTTGCTAAGTTCACTAAAAACATCATTGCACAATTGAAATGAGTGAACTATATATAGGGTATACAAATGCTTCAACAGATTTACATTAAAAATAAATCATTACATGAGAGGAGTCAGACAAAAAGTATATAATATATGAAACCTTTTACTAAAATTACAAAGTGGGCAAAACTAATTTAGAGTTTTTGAAATCAGGATAGGCAATCCTTGTAGGAAGGAATATGGCTGATGCAGAGCACAAAGGAGAGCTTTCTAAGGCGACGTTAATTTTCTGCCTTGTCTGTGATAGTTACATGGATGAGCTTGATTTGTGAAAATTCATTGAGGTGTACATGTATGATATATGGAATTTTCTGTAGATATATTATACATCAATAAAAAGTCCACAGCAGAACAGTAATAAACTTGTGAACAGAGGATAAGCAAAAGATTACTAGAAAAAAGCTATGTCCTTGTGTTCTTTACTAGTGTTCTTCCACTTATATAGCTAGTATCACTTAGGTCTCTTCTGGTTCCACTAATGCTGCCATCTTTCAAGAAGCAGCTCTAAGATTTCCTCTCCAGTGAAATGCGCTCTTATATCATTTAGCTGAAAGAGCCTTCCTCCTTTAATCTCTTCAATACATATAAATGAGATAAAAAGTAAAATGTTGAGCAAATGATATAGTTGAGTTTTCTCATCTGCCAAAAACTACATAGTTTTATGGGGAGAAAACACAGCTAACTTATTTATCCATCAAACTCCAAAGTAACTGTCATGGTAAACTGAACGTTGTAAACTTTCAAGTAAGTGCTGGTTAACAACTGAAATATTTCCATTAATATTTAAGAATAACATGAAACCTAAGCTGAATGCCAAATGTAAAATTTCTAGTTATCCAGTTGCTGAACTGTCATTTTCATATTTAGATTTCCAAAGTTATGTGTAATATTTTTTTAAAAACTCTCTAAAATATATAAAAATAAAACAAAAAGAAATAGAAACCATTCAAATAATAGAGTTAAGAAAGTTTTAAGTGGCATGACAAAATTAGAGAGCATATTTATTTATTAATTTATATATACAAAGTTGGTTTTAGGTAAAATCAACAGGCAGTCTGCCTTCTAGAAGCCCACAATTTGCTTTAGACAAGGCAGCTGTATGATAATATAGGTTTGTTAATGTTTAGATGAGATTAAAGAGGGATGTAGATGATAATAATTGAGTAAAAGTATAAGTTTCTGAGAAGGGCAAATAAATCTGTTGTGATATTTTAACAAGTTATCGGGTAAGATAATGAAACAGAGGTAAAGCATGGACTATTATTGGTGGGTGGTGGACAGAATGGCATGAGAGCACACGTGATTGAAGAACATGAAATCTGGAAAGCAATGAAGAAAGTGGCTTCTCTAGAGCATATATCAGATTACATAGCTCCACTGAAGAAAAATATGGAAATCAAGAGTTACAGCCTTTCAATTCAACTTCCAAATTTTTCACACCTAGCTTTAATTTAATTTACACGTCAGTATGCAGTTTAATTTATGCCTTTGTTCAATGTATATTCAAACATCTGCCTCAATGACCTTTCATGTTGCTCCTTGCCTGAGGCATCTGTCTACTGCATCAAGCTGAAGCAAGTTATGGGCTTTTTTAACAGGGTTATACAAGAATACAGTGATAATAATGCTGTTTATGCTGAGTAATAATCCTTCATAAGACATGCTTAGAAATGTTTAGACTCTGATACAGTCTCTTTCTAGAAGTTTAAGCAAAAGAAAAGAATTAAGATACCTTTTAAAAAAACATGTTTTCCATTATGATTTCAGTTTAAATGCTTTAATCTATTTAAACTGTTTATACCATTAGTATGATGTCCATATCATAAGTAGTAATTATTAGCACTATTTAACATGCTGTGGTTGGCATAATAGTGTAACTAAGTTCATTATAAAGCAGCTTAAATGACCATGACCATCGCGTCTCTTGGGAGCTTACAAAATAGAACCTGATTTCTTTTCTCAGAGAGTCAAAAACGTTTACTTTGGACAAGTCTAAATGTAGTACATTTAATAGTTAAAAGGCAAGTGAGAAACTTGCTTCCATGGAGAATTAACCACAGTTATTTCAGCTAACTGACAACTCATATTTGTGAAACCACCAGGAGGGCTTACACAAATGATTTACTAACGGTGCTTAAAGTATTTTTACTCTACAGATTTGTCACTTAGTGTACGCATCCCATATAGTTCAGTGGCTCTAAAGGATCCATTATAACTACTTTTTTGAAATAGTTATAAGATTAAAGGCTTATTTTTGGAGCCGTTAATAATATCAATGAAAGGATTAAAACAATTTCAGTGAAAATCATACAGAGATGAAAGAGCTAATGCTTCTATTACATTTTAAGTGACAAATGAATCAGAGAAAGGCAGAATTTCCTTCTCAACCCACATTCCAAATGAATTCTACAGAATCTTATGTTTGATTAACTAAAACAAATAAACATAACAATTTAGTCCTAGTGCCCACTGAATAGTACTCATAGAAAACCACTCCTGAAATGCCATTAAAATACCTACAGACAATGAAATAATTAGAAGTCTTTCAGGCATAGCATTTAATATAGTTGGAGATATGTATCTCAAACATGTAACAATGATAGAGGCACACAAGAACAACAAGATGCAACCAAACTTTTATCAAATGAAATCTCTAATTTTAATATCTTATTTCTTATTAATGCTCACCTTAGTATGAGCCGTCATTTGAGTAACAGACAAATAAAAGCCCTCAGATTTGCCCAGATTTCATTATCCTTCAAGTACACCTCAGATGCCTTAATCATCAAAAACTTGACATATTATAATTTGTATTAATAGTTTATACAACAGTAATTTATAAAAATAAGATATTGACTATGAATGTATTAATTACACACAAAAATACTTGCCAGAATTTTGAATATGAAGAAGACAAAAGGTGAAAAATAAGGAAGGCTTTCTTCAGTACAAGAGAGAGAAACCTTGAAATCTACTGTTTCTGTCTTTAGACTTCAATTTGTTTAGTTTTATCTAAAATATAGTTTTCCCTATATTTTAAAAAGTATTTAAATAATAGAAGGAAAAGAAATAACTGAATAGCTGTAGGCTTATAGTAAATGAATGACTTTATCTCTGATTTCTGAGAAAGCATGGTAATAGTGAACAAATATCTAAGAGATATATAATATATAGCTAACTTATCAAGAAATTTTAACATAATTTAAGCTTATATAATATGCATTCCTATTGACCAGTCTTTTTAGAATCAAAAATATTTTTCTTACCCACTGATATTATATATTTATATCTATGTTATGTTAATATGGCCATATTTAGATTGCTCAAATATTTAATGTCAGATGCTGAATAGTAAAAGAATACTTTTAAAATTATTTTCCATGGCCAACAAATCCTTAATCAATACTCTTACTATATTTTGATTAATGATTATAAAATTATCTATTAATTTTTACTTCTTCTTTTTTTCCCTACATTGTTAGAAAGTTATTGTTAGCAGTAAAATAATTTTTCTGCCATATTTGGAGAAAATCCTATTTCTGCAAGTTGTGAAAAATACATTTCTTCTCTCATGTAATGAACTCAGTTCTAGAGAACACTATCAAAATAACAGCATGCAATGTCTTGCAGACCGTGAAATGTAATAGATAATCCAGTAAATTGTAATACTTTCCAAATGCTGCTTGCAATTAGCATTTTGGTGATATAGGGAATAGTCAGATATGGAAAACTATTTCAAAATATCCTAAAATACATAATACTGTTTATGTTCTTATGTTCAATATGTAACACAGATGCATGTTGAAGGTTTATATTATGCACAAAGAAAAGAATATTAGAAGTATCATACCTTTGAGACATAATCTTATAGGCATCTGGCAGATAACATCGGATATTCTCCATCTGAGCAGGGTCAGAGTCACAAATTTTGTCATCAGTCCTGCCATAGTTCGCACTTTCTATCATGATGACGTCTGTTCCCGGACAACGGAGCTCTATAGGATAGCTCTCACAGGATAGCTCTCTGCGGACCACAGCCATCGGAATTGGGGCACGGCTGAAAGCTGCCAAAAGGAGGAAGAAGAAAAGAGATGCCATTCTTACCACATACAAAGGAAGATTACATGTGTTTGCTTTTCCAGTGTTTGGGGTAAATCAATACCAAGATACAAAGCAGTTAAGATTCATAATTTTAATTAAACTAGAATATTTTTCTATTCAGTAACTTTATAAATATGTTTATTCTATTTTAACAAAAACAGTTCTTAAAATCTTTATCACATTTGTTTTTCTTATAAATGGAAAAAGGTACTGTCGATTTTGTATTAAACTCTTGGCCTGGTGTGTCAGATTAAAACTAGATAGAGATATCATCCAGTTTATACAGTCAGATATTCAGATAAACCTTGCAAGTGTTCCTTTCTTCTTTTTAATAACAAAATCATCATTGAAAAATTGCACTATCGTTGACTTTAAATATACTTAATCTATTTCAATTTTACAACATACTTCCATTGTTTGAGGCAATACTTCATGATTTCACTGTAGAACTAATGCATGCTATTTAAGAAAATGGAGATTCGTTTGGAGGAGAAGTTATATTTTCCTTTAGCTCCTCCCCATACTCTTCCCCCAAAGTCAACAGCTAACTAGTTACCCATGTGGAGACCTCCAAATTATAATTTTCTTCACAGAAACAGAAATGTGTGTGTTCTCCCACTCCTCTTTTCATTTTACTCTGGTAATTTTACTCAGGTAGTATCACACTATACACATTGTTTGATATTTTGTATTATTTTATTTATAAATATAATGACATATGATGGAAATCTTTCCATATCTGGATATTTTTTCCTTCATTTTTAATGGCTACATCTCATAAAAATATAAATTATTTAACTGGTACTATGTTCATGGACACTTGGAAAGGTCTTGGTGTTTTTGTGTCATAATACTGCAAGGAAGCCTAAACCTATCTGTGCACCTATATATTTGAGAAATATATAGTAATTATATATTTGAGTAATATATTTGAGAAAACCTAATTATCCAAATACATTTGATGGTATGGTATATTTCTAAAAAATGAGATCGATGGATCAAGAGGGCAATACATTTCAAATTTGGCAAATATCAATAGATTTCAAATAAACTTGAAAATGTATACTTTCTACCAACAATACTTTCTTTTTCAAAACTAAATATTATCAATTCCTTTAAGTTTTGTCAATTTGATAAAGAATGGTATAATATCTTTAACTTGTACTACTTTACTTGTACTGTGGAATATATTTTCATATATTTATTGACCTTTTATATTGCTTTTATTCGTGAATGGTTGCTTACATTTATGTAAAGTTTACTGTTATAAAAGTTTTTTGTAAAAAAAAAATAAACATTTGTCCTTTACATTTATGAGAAATACACTTTTTCTAGCTTGATGTTTAATTTTAGATGTTTGCTGGACATCTATATTTAAGTTTTATATAGAAAAATGTCTGCTTTTCCTGTCAAGTTTAACAGTTTCCCTCTCCAAGATTGTGAACATAATCACTGCATTATTGGGAAAGAGTCAAATGTTAAGTTATATTAACTCAACAAATCTTCTTTTATAAGCATGTAATTAAAATTTAAATGAAGTGTTTACTAACTGTCAAATAAGTTGATTTCCACATTAAGAGAATCAGTTATAGAGAAACATGTGATAGCTTAAATTTGCATTTATAGTTGATTAAATCACTAATGTGCACATGCACAAAAGACATGTATTTAAATAAATATATGCTTGTCTTCTTGTGGTTTTTCTACAAAGCATGAAATGTGAAAAGAAGGGAGGAGAGAGGCAGGGAGGTGAGAAATAGAGGGGCAAAGAAAAACATATAACTATAAATATTTTCACTTAAAGTTTAGAGAAAATATTGATTTGGTTTGTGAAATATACCCATAATTTAAAAGTTGAGAGTGATGTAGGTCTTCACCTCATTTGTATGATATTTCTGAAAAAGTATGACTGTACCATAGACCCTAGGCAAAACTTCTTAACAGGTTAACAGGTCACTTGACGTTCTTCAAGTTGCACTGCACAGTTAATTCCATTCTGGTTGGTGTTCAACATTTTATTTCTCTCTCTCTCTCTCTCTCTCGTGTGCACACACATACACACCCACAGAAGAATCTAGAATATCCACAGCATTGACTGAAGAGAGTTAGCACAATTAAAGATTGGTTGTACTGTTATTTTTAAAGTTTGTTGTTGTGTCAACACTTGGCAAGGTACTCTCACAATAGACACTAAATTTCTGATACGTGCATTTCTATTGTCCCTAAATTAAAATTCTTTGTCACTCAGAAATTGGATGCTTATTTAAATCTGAAGTCCTTTTCAATACTGAGATTCTATTTTCATGGATACAGACATTTTCAATAGTGTACTTAAAGTCTTATATAATAGAATCATTGAATAAAAAAAAGGACTTTGGTAAATTTAAATGGAATCATAGAGGTGTTTTTGTTTTTGTTTTCACAAAAGTCCTTAATATCAGAATTCTCAGAATATTTTAGAGTAAATTTTTACACATTTATTAAGAGACAAATTGTTTCCTTTTATAATCATTTTATAAAAAATCACATTGAAACTGCTTCCAAACATTGAATTCATCTAGCTATAGTATGTTGACTAAACTAGTCAATTAAGTTGGTTTTTTTTGAACAAAAAAAAAAGGTTAATGTAACAATAAAAAAACAAATTAGCAAAAAGCATTTGTTTCACTAAGTGGAGAATTTGATTTATAAACTCATGGGTCAGTTTTGTCAAAACAATGACATAGCTTTAATCTGGATCTTCACTGTTAAAAATATGATTTAGTACCAGACACTAGACAGTTGCAAAGTCAATTAAAATGTCGAGGCCCCAATTTTCCATGTATCTTTTGGACTTGTAAGAATATTCAACGGTTATGGATATGGCAATTTTTATGGAGAACCAAAGTTTATTTGTGTATGCTTTCTTCCACTGAACATATAATTGCATTTATATCATCAGTAACCCAGTGACAAATTGCACTCCATAAATGATGTGTGCTTTGTTTAAGGGAATTTGTTAACGGGAATGTATTGCTGGAAACTACTCTATAAGATTATCTAATTAGCTATTTAAATTACTTTTAATTATTTTACTGTTTTAATAACAACCAAGCTCCAAAGGAAAAAAAAATGATTTTTGTTAAGAAAAGGTTTCTGCCATTCAGTTATCATGCTACTAATGGAAAGACGTGGTTAGAAGAGGAAAACACTAAAACATGGAAAACTTCAACAATTCAAAATGCAGAGTAATCAGTCAAATAGTCTACTGCATGTTGTGCCAGGTTAACATTGCATTGGGCATTGTGGACTGGCTCATAACGTAATAATTTGGAGCAAAGAAGGCATATACATACCTTCTCATGCTCCTTCCCATTTTTATTCCACAAAGTAATCTGTTATATCAAAGATTACAGTGTCATATATTAGGTGTGTAATAAATATCCGCTGAATAAATTGGAAAAGGTTTAGATGTGAAATCTAGAAACCCTCTGCTAGGATGCCACACTTTGGAACTACTCACTGACCATAGGACTGACTAAAGGGACATGAACTAATTAAACTTCTCTGATAAAGATGCCAGAACCTCAGAAAGTTTCCAAATTTCATATCAAACATACAGCTAGTGAAAAGTTCTTTGGATCATTATTAACTGTGAGGAAAGCACATAAAAAATAAATATCAAATAATAAAAGAAATAGCTCCCTATTCTTGCTCACTTGTTTTCCACAGACATTAATCTGATTTTTTACTTCTTTTCTGAGATTTTAGCCACTTCATTACTGAAACCTCTTGTTGTTCTGTTTCCTTCTCCTTGGGCTCTCTCCCTTACTGATAAACCTATTTGCTGCTTTTTGACTCAATATGCTATAAGTCCTTGATGAACTTGTGTGTGATAACTAAAGATACCAGACTAAGAATGGGAAGTCAGGAGGCTAGAAGTAGGCAACCAATCAAGAGTCAGGTGATTCCTCTTGGTCTCCAAGGACTGGGGTCAGAGACTTGCCAAGGTAATCCTAGGTTATAAACAGGGGGCTTTCAAAGAAGGGAATATTACTTCAGACATGCAATTATGGTACAAAACATATCAATAAGTAAAAGACTAAATACAGTCTAAGAGGCAAGTAGGCAATTAATTGGTTGAGGTTATAACAAATATAATAAATTTAGTTGAAATACGTTAAATTTAAGGTGTTAGGATACCTGCAAATGGTTAATAATCAGTTAGATGCATGAGTCTAGAATTCAGGAGCAGAATATAGGCTAAAACCGTGTTAATATATAAAGTAGCTAAGTGAGTGTCTATAGAGTAAGAGAAAAGGGATGAACAAAGAAGTTGAAATATCAGTGGTCACTGACGACTTGAAGAAGGTGCTCCTTAGTCATGGGAGAAATATAGAGAAGGGCATTTCATATATGTTCAAGGAAGATTTTTACTGTATGGACTAAATCACCTGCCACTGCACTGGGGGAAGGGAATGTAAATAATACATGATAGATAAATCAAGCATTTTTCTGTCTCTCCCTGGGCCAAGTGTTCAATGTCCTAGTCAAATCTGGTTTTTTTTTTTTTTTTTTTTTTTTTTTTTCCCATGCACTGCTCTACACTGAGTGATCCACTCAAAAATGAGGGTTACACATTAATGGTAGACTGGACACAGAAAATATGGTACATATACACCACAGAATACTATGCAATCATAAAAAGGAATGAGATCATGCCCTTTGCAAGAACATGAATGGAGCTCGAAGGCATGATCCTCAGCAAACTAACGCAGGAACAGAAAACCAAGCACCACATGTTTTCACTTATAAGTAGGAGCTGAACAATGAGAACACATGGGGACAGGGAGGGGAACAACACATACTGGGGCCTGGGGGCAGGGGCGGTGGGGAAGGAGAGCACCAGGATAAATAGCTAAAGCATGCACGGCTTAATACCTAGGTGATGGGTTGATAGGTGCAGCAAACCACCATGGCACCACTTACTTATGTAACAAACCTGCATGTCCTGCACATGTATCTCAGAACTTTAAATTAAATTAAAATAAATTAAATTAAATTAAATTAAAAGAAAAAATAGCCGGGCAAGGTGGCGGGTGCCTGTAGTCCCAGCTACTGGGGAGGCTGAGGCAGGAGAATGGCGTAAACCCCGGAGGTGGAGGCGGAGCTTGCAGTGAGCTGAGATCCGGCCACTGCACTCCAGCCTGGGCGACAGAGCGAGACTCTGTCTCAAAAAAAAAAAAAAAAAAAAAATTAAAAGAAAAAAGAATAAGGGCTACAGCCTAATCTCCATATAGCATAGATGAAAATCTTCAGACTGCCTTATTTGTCTGCTATAATTATAAAAGCATCAGCAAAATGGCTTATATTTTTATTTATTTTCCATTTCCTTCCCTTCATATTTCGTTTACTGCAAATCCTGTGTATTAAAAAAAGACAAGAAATCTATCAAATAATTTTTTACAAAAGAATCAATAAGAAATGCAAATTAGAAGACTATTTTGTAGTAATAAAGATAAGCAAAGACGGTTGTTTTAAATGGGTAATGACAAAGAATGTATTTGATCAACATTTAGGAACAAAGAGTTATATGATCTGATGACAGACTGAACATGAAAGGTAAGGGAGAGAGTGACAAGAATGGCTCTCAGGTTTCTGACATAAGCAAATGGTTAGATTTTAGTGTCATGAACAAAATTTGGTAGGAAGTTAAATATACAAGTCTATGAATCAGAAGAGTGATTTTCATCAATCTGACAGTTAAAAGGTAGTGCTTAAAAATCACAGCAGTAGCCGGGCGCGGTGGCTCAAGCCTGTAATCCCAGCACTTTGGGAGGCCGAGACGGGCGGATCACGAGGTCAGGAGATCAAGACCATCCTGGCTAACACGGTGAAACCCCATCTCTACTAAAAAATACAAAAAACTAACCGGGCGAGGTGGCGGGCGCCTGTAGTCCCAGCTACTCGGGAGGCTGAGGCAGGAGAATGGCGTAAACCCGGGAGGCGGAGCTTGCAGTGAGCTGAGATCCGGCCACTGCACTCCAGCCTGGGCAACAGAGCGAGACTCCGTCAAAAAAAAAAAAAAAAAAATCACAGCAGTAGATAAGCTAACCTAGGGAGGGAGTGCAGATATTTCAAGCGGTCAAAGTGAGTCAGGATAGGCAATCAAGGAAGTGACCATGTCCTGGAGATGCAGCAACTGTGGCCCTTTAAGAGCAATTCTTTCAGTACTCACATTGCAGTCAAGCTCATTCAAGAAGAGCTATCTCTAGGAGGGAATTGTCCCATGGAGGACATGCACATTTTGATTTTACCTGTCCTCAAAGTTACTCTTTGCTGATTATAATAGTGAAAAACACACCCCTGGATGGAGATTTAAGATGCTAATGAGACATGTGATGTATGAACAAGCATGTACAGCTACCGTGCATGTGCACCCAGAGGACCACTCAGAACATGCTTACTAGTAACGCCTCTTCCCACCTTCTCATGAATAATCATGTAAGATGACTCCCACAAAGGGAGTTTTCCCAGTAACACTGGCTGTCTCATCCTTATGAGCAGCCCTCTCTGAATCATCTCTCAAGGTGTACTGTCTATTCTGCACCTAACTTTCAAAATATTCTTTCTTCTTTGCCATAAATTGTTCAATGCTGCATCTCCATTGCTGTGTGTCTCTTATTTAAATTCTTTAAACTAAGAAGATAAGAACCAAACTTTCACAACAGCCATCAATACATGTGGCAGTTTTCAAATGTGTTCACAGTTCTTTGATACTCGTCCAGTATTCTTCCCTTTCCTTTAGAATGTGGATGTACTGAGTGAATTGCTTCTAAAGGACTTAGTGTGGTATAAATGAGTATATGATTTCAGAGAGTAGTTCATTAAAAACACACTGTCACTTCAGTCTTCCTTGGGTCCCTTGTTTTGTGCAAAGCCAACTATCATATCTTGAGAGCACTCAAGCAGTCCTATGGAGAGGTCCAGGGAGCAAAGAACTGAGGCCCCCAGGATAAACTTGGGAGGCACATGAGAGAGGCACCTTGGAGGCTGATCTTCCATCCACCAGAAAGCCTTCCTTCAGGCAAATGCAACCCCACGAGACACCCGGGCTATACTCAATTAGTTAAACTACTCCTGGACTCCTAACATACAGAAACTGTGGAAGATAATAAATGTTTATTGTTTTAAGCCACAGAGTTTTTCGCTATACAATACAGTCCAGAACCAAGCCTGAAGGAATGTTTAAAGAACTGACACTGAAACTGTTAGATAGATATTGAAAAATTACCAAATCAATGAAAGAAAAAATATTATGAATGATCATACAAATAGTCTAGTATTACCATCCGTTTGCTTAAACAGCATTTAGGTTATTAGTATTTTTATGGAAACAGTGCTGAATTACTAATAGGTGCTAAAAACGATTTTTCCCCCTGTATCTCACTGATCATAAGAAAAAAAAAAAGAGCTCTTTTGAAAATTAAAAAAATAAAAATGAAACAGATTTGATTCCTCTGAGGAAGAAGTTAATTAAACTATTTGTAAGTCAAGGCCTATGATTCTAAAAGAGTTTCTTTTTTTTTTTTTTTTTTTTTTGAGACGGAGTCTTGCTCTGTCACCCAGGCTGGAGTGCTGTGGCGGGATCTCAGCTCACTGCAAGCTCCGCCTCCCGGGTTCACGCCATTCTCCTGCCTCAGCCTCCCAGGTAGCTGGGACTACAGGCGCCGCCACCTCGCCCGGCTAGTTTTTTTGTAGTTTTTAGTAGAGACGGGGTTTCACCGTGTTAGCCAGGATGGTCTCGATCTCCTGACCTCGCGATCCGCCCGTCTCGGCCTCCCAAAGTGCTAGGATTACAGGCTTGAGCCACCGCGCCCGGCCCTAAAAGAGTTTCTTAATTATAGATACGAACACTTACATATCTAAAAGTGGACATGATTCTACCTGTTGGCATGCCTTTGAAAAACATATCATTACTTAAATGCTGCCAAAAAGTAAATACTATCAATTTTAAGTTTCAGCCGAGCCTTTGACATAATTTTCTTAAATACATGTATTTTCTCTGTGTCATTTTACATGCCAACACATTTATCTAAGTTTTAAGAAATGTGCTCTGAAAAATCTAATCCAAAACACTTGGCAGCAAAAACAACACTGGTAACCAAAAAAAAATAACCCATCATCTACTCTCTCTAAAAGTACATATTGCTATCAGTAAGCTTCTAATACACTGAATTCTAACAATTCTATTTCAAAAAAGAACACATATAATTTAAATGGCACTTTAGCATTTAACTAAGTGTAACAAAGTGACAATTAAAACTGACACCCTGAAAGAATAACCGAAGACAATCATGTTCTGAGGTCAAAAGAAAAGCATGAAATTTAGATGTTTTAATATAAAGTTTCTGAACTTATAGAAAAAAGTTCTAATGAGTGTTACATCATAAAGCAATTAAGCAGCTATTCTTTTGACTTGTGGAGCTTCATCATGAACCTCATCCTTTTTGAGGGCACTTACACAAAGCTGTGACCTTCAAATGAAATTGTCTATGTGAAGACTGCCTAAAAAAGCAGCAAGTGTGTGAATACATGCATTCCATATCTACTTACTATAGCATTTCAACATTTAATAAAAATCACTTTCCACATTGTCTTCCAATTCATGAGGAATAACATTTCTAAAACTTTATCAAATTTCACATATCATAATTTTCCCATTCTTCTAAATGTCAAAAATTCCAAACCAGCTGTTCAACATGTTCTTAAGAGTAAGAACTATAATTTCAAGATAAACAAGGATCCACTGAAAAGAATTATTTAGTTCAAAAGAAATTTCTTAAAATATTCCAATTTAATTCTAAATGCATATTGATCCCTTACACCATGGATGCTGGGAGTTATTACACATAAGACATGGGTGTCTTCTAAAGTCTCTCTTCACATTAGGTGTTATCTCAGGCCTAGGAGTGGTCTTATATGGGATGGAGTTCCAAGAGTCTAGTGGAAGCTTCAGAGTTAACACGTGAAATAAAGGAAATGATAAAACTTCACGTATGTGTAGCAAGCTCCCAAAGGCAAGGGATGTTACTCATGATTAACAAGACCAGAAGGGGGAAAGTTCAGATCAGGAGAGAAGAGATAGGTTCATGACCCAGAACATGGATACTATGAATCTTTCTGTCTCCATGGGACTCTAGAAGCTTGTAGCTGGAGAAAGAATGAATACATGCCTATGCAAAGCTTAAAGCATTATAAAGCAGAATGATGTGGAACAGATAAAAAGTAAGAATTTCAGAGAAATCAAATAAACATGTGTTAGTGTGCTTAAAAAAAATTTCTTGAAGGAAGAAGATTTGAGTTGTCCTTTAAAGATGAAACAATATGTGTGGATATTGGAGAGGGATAGTAAAATACTTCAGGCAAAAAATGTGAGCAAAGAAAGGTGTATTTATAAAGGAAGTAGGAACAGAACTGAACAGTGGTAAAATCAAAGAAAGCCTTAAAGTTAGACACAGAATAGAGTTCAAATTAGTTAAAGTGATAGAACATTATGATATAATACAATGACATAATAAAAAGATTTATCAAACTAATCTTAAAAATTATTAGACAATAGATTATTCAAACAGATTAGGGTTGTAGGAAAGAGAGTGTGGGTATTAATGAGGAAGATACTGGAATGAGTTATTCAGGGCAATATGACAATGATCATTGGTAACATTTATCAAGTGTTTTTCATGCACTGGTGCTTTGAAAGTATCACTTTATTTCAAATTCCCAATGATAACAGTTTAGAAAAATTATCACCCCCATTTACCAAATTGTGGCTTAGACAAAGATAGGAAGAATAGAAGGCATGAACTAGAAAATCATAGAGACAAGATGCAATAACTCTCCTTGGGTGTCACACACAGAGAAAAGAGGAAAGGGAACTTCTTTTAGGAAATATGTAAGGTGGTACAAGAATATCGCACTAATAATCAGTGGTATAATCTTTATGGATTCCCATTTCATTAATGAAGTGAAATCTAATTCCTGAATATGAAATGTAAGTTAAGCATTCTATTCCATTTATTGTGCCTGGCAGGAACTTTTTTTCTTAGCAGCACAACACATAATATAATTTTAAGAATTATTTCCTAACTCTAATATTATACTATAAAATTTAGTATGAATCTTTGTATAAAAATCTACTGTAGTAAAATAGAAAATATTACTTCAATTTTAAAATGTGACATTCACTGTCAAATTTGGTCACTACACTTTTTTTTTTTTTTTTTTAAGAGACAAGCTCCCACTCTGTCACCCAGGTTGGAGCACAGTGGCATGATCATATGTCACTACAATCTAGAACTCCTGGTCTCAAGTGATTCTCCCACTTCAGCCTCCTTAGTAGCTGGAACTACAGGCATGCACCACCATGCCTGGCTAATTTTTTTTTTTTTTTTTTTGTAGAGACAGTATCTCACTATGTTGCCCAGGCTGG
The DNA here is from genome assembly GCF_009764315.1 of Trachypithecus francoisi. Classification (NCBI taxonomy): domain Eukaryota; kingdom Metazoa; phylum Chordata; class Mammalia; order Primates; family Cercopithecidae; genus Trachypithecus; species Trachypithecus francoisi. Next base: position 71,388,861 of record NW_022681454.1, read on the forward strand.
TCTCGAACTCCTGGCCTGAAGCAATTTTCCCACCTCTGCCTCCCAAAGTGCTAAGATTACTGGGGCAAGCCACCTCACCTGGCCTCAGCATACTTTCATAGCAGTATATAAACGTTATTCTTCTTTATTGCAAATCAACAATTACAAAGTTTATGTTATTCTTATAGTGGAGCCAAGAAAATTTGTAATCATGCAGATTTTAACAGAAGAAACCATAGGAAATTTAGTGAAGAATAAAAAAACATTTTGAATAAACAGAGATAACATTTAAAACTACACAAAAATTTAATTTTGAAGGAAAGGAGTTATTAAGCAACAAACAAATGCCTCACTGCATTACACATGCTATCAAGAAATGCATAATCTATTCACATTCTTCCCTTCCCTCCCTCATCCCTCCCCACTTCCCTAACACACACACACACACACACACACACACACTCCCCATATCTTTCTCTCTCTCTCTCACACACACACACACACACAAATTATTCACTGGAAAGGACAAAGAGCTTTCAGTGGTATATAATTTTTGTTTTGTTTTGTTTTGTCCCTAGGGAAAGTAATACTAAGGCGTTTCTAATTCTGAAGCACAAATCTTCCACAATAGAGACCTTGTAATAACTTCTTTGGTAATATTTTCAACATTGAAAAACATGTACAACAATGTCTATAAATCCGTTATCCACAAGCTTTACAATGGCTTTGGAATGGAAAATATTCCCCTTTATTCACCCATTCAGAATTGGACTATTGCTGTCTATGTAATCCACCTGAGATTAGAACAATAAACCTAACTGTAAACAGTCTGACCAAATTTGTATTTTCACATTGTTATGTTTTCTAACTAAAGTTTTGGATTGCATGTTTGTAGCAACTAGAAGTTGACATGTATTCCACTAGAGTATATTTGTTAGGAGTAAGTCTGCAAATTGACTATGCCGCTTACAAAAATCAAATGCTTATTCTTTATTTTATTTCCAGAGAAACTTTCATTAGCAATGTTTCCACACAAGCATATTTTTATTAAGAAGTTGACTGCACACTAGACGCTAAATGTAAATTCCCACTCTAAACACAGTGAATCTCTGCTTGTCATATCGGTAAATGAGGAATGCATTAACCAACCAAGTCTCTAAACCTATGAAAGCCCAGATCATTGCCAAATGCTAGAAATGTGGGACAGGAAGAGTAGCCAGTTTGCTTTTTCATATATTCTAATGACAGTTTTCTTTCCAAAGCACAAAAAGCACAAAAAAAATCAGATTGTGATAGACTAGCCAAAATGAAACCATCAGTTCTACGCAAAATATACCCTCAAAACCAAAGAAAGCCCCACATCATATGCTGGATAATTCTGGACACTAGTGAAGACCTTTTGAGTGAAAATGAAATATGTAGCTCGTTCAGGAAGAAACTCTCAACTCTCCCAAGCTTTTCAGCAAAGCCATCAGAAATATTCTGAATGAACAATTTTTATGGTCTAACAGGAATAACAACAACAATGATATTCTGAAAGGCCAAAAATCAGCTCACACACTTAACTTTCTAAAGCTGTGTGAATTGACTCAAAAACCACATAAAGAAATCACAGGAAACAGGTGAAAAGGCTTTACCAAGGATTATATGTTGGAAAACTGTCATGAAATGACACAGGACACGTAAAGCACTCTATTATATTTGTTCAGCTCAACCACAAAATATACCATTGGGGTTAATAAAACACATATTCCCATCTACAAAAAAATTAAAGAAAGTCTTAGGCTGGGCGCGGTGGCTCAAGCCTGTAATCCCAGCACTTTGGGAGGCCGAGACGGGTGGATCACGAGGTCAGGAGATCGAGACCATCCTGGCTAACCCAGTGAAACCCCGTCTCAACTAAAAAAAAAAAAAATACAAAAAACTAGCCGGGCGAGATGGCGGGCGCCTGTAGTCCCAGCTACTCGGGAGGCTGAGGCAGGAGAATGGCGTAAACCCGGGAGGCGGAGCTTGCAGTGAGCCGAGATCGCGCCACTGCACTCCAGCCTGGGCGACAGAGCGAGACTCCGTCTCAAAAAAAAAAACAAAACAAAAAAAAAACAAAAAAAAAAAAAAAAAGTCTTAATAAGATACATTTTTCAGGGCCACACAGCGAGTTTCTAGACTAGATTAAAATAAAAATTCTGGATTTCTACACGTTTCCTCAATTCATTAAATGTATAATTAAACATAAGTTGTTAAAGAAAAATGAATTTTCAAAATGGTGGTTGAGAAATACATATTCTGACATTCCTGATTGATCAATATCAACCCTTCACCTCAGTGATTAACTTCAATTATTTGTCCAACAAATAAAAATTGAGCACTGTTCGAAGTGGTGACTTTTCAGTGGTCAATAAAACATTGTTTCATCAGTTTATGAAATTTACAAAGTAGATGGGGGCAGGAGATAAACATTAAAAATGAATAAATACACAAGATTTAAATAACCCCAGAATGTCCACAAGAACTATGATGGAAAAACACAACAAAATATGATACCATGAGATAACATACCAGTTTTATCCATAGGTAACCTGTCTCTGTATCTGTCTCTGGCTCTCCCAAAAAAGTAGGAGTATACAAAATGATTTTAAACAAGCATACTTTTAAAATTACTAAAACACAAGTTTAAAATCTCATAAAGCATCTGCTCTCTATGTTATTCAAAATAAATTATTTCTTTAAGTCTTGCTAAAACTCTTATTAGAGGAAGCTGAAAGCAAAGTATTAAAAACAGACATTTACTTGAATCAATAACTTATTGTAGGAGAAAGTAGAAAGGATGATTAAATTCACAAATGGCTTTCTGTGATTCAAACCAAAAAAGGATAAATGAGAGGATAATCTGCATTCCTTTTTCTACTTCAATCAAATCAAATCACGTTGCAAGAATATTCAAATACAGGTGGTTAAGAAAATATCAACTGACATTTTTAAAGAGACATTTAGTTCTTTAATTCAATTGGTGTAAAATACAATATTCCTGAGAAAGCAGCTGTAAAATGATGCTTGCAAACATTAATAATAATATATAAGCCTTCTAATATTAATAATAAATAACATACTAAAATTTTCTCATATAAATTAGCCAATTTTTCTATTTCTAAAAAATTTTCATGAGCAAAAACAGTAAATCCTAAAATTATCATTTGGGATTACAAAGTGAAATGAAAGTTGTTTTTAATGAAATAATCCTCTCAATGCCTAGAAATGTACCCCAACTTCAAGAAATACATCCATCATTAATACATTAATTCAAAATTATTTTGTATGTCAACCCATCTTCCTGTCAAACCATATTGGTTCATTGAGCTTAACACTAATTATATCATTCTGATCATCTATTTTCATATTTACTAACAACTTGGCTGTGCTCTAGTATCTCCAAGATTCTTGTTTGACATTGATTATTGTTGATATTTTTCTACCCTCTAAATAAGATTCTACCCTTAATATTTGTAATCAAATATTTTTTCAATTACCTTGCTCACTGTATTTAGACTGTAAGTTCACAAGGCATTTTGCCAACATTTTACTGTTTTGAAATTAACATTTCTACTTAATTGGTAAGGTTCTAAAGTGATAAACTGATAAATTTTTATGAATGATAGTTACATCCACCTGTATCTTATTGCAATTATTCTATTTGTTTATACTGCATTTCTCAATATATGCAAGATGTTAAAAAAGCACACACACACAAATATACACAGATATACATATGGCTGCTTTATGAAAAATGTGCATTTTTAATTATCTTTCTAGTAATGCTGATGGTTTAGTTTAGGCCTGATGGAGTTGCACTCTTTCTCTTAGTTTGAGTTGAAGCAGACTTTCATGGTGACTGGATAGGTGTAAATTCCCTAGTTATAAAACAGGTTGAGTAACAAAGGCCTTTTGGTTTGAGAATGAAAATATTTCTCTTTAATCAAACAATTTTAAAAATAAACTATGAATATATTTTTCAACATTCTTCATTTTTATTGTCTGTACACTTATATGGTCAAAGTTTTGTATTGCCTTTCTGCCACTTGAGGCTTCAAGAAAGAGAGGTTAACGATTGTTAAAGTCAAATGCCATTCCATAAGAAAATGTGAATAATATCCAGTATTTCACAGTCACTATGCTTTCTCTGATTGTTACGTATGTCCAAGCCCGCAGCACTGAAAACAATTTAGTAGCCTTATTTGTTGAATGTAGGTCAATAAGAATTTTTCCTTTCATTCTTTATATTTATCAGTTTTAATTGAATAGCCTTCTTGTCCAAAGATGCTCCAAAGACACATCAAAGAAGATATTCTAGTTGACAAATTGATGGCAAACACGAATTAATGGATTTCTATTTTGCTAAAAAATAATTTAATATTACCTGAATATCAATTTAGAAAAAAATTGTTACATCACATTAGGAATATAGCAGGATTACTTGAAGGGAATAATAGAGAGGGGGAAGAATTAGAAATTAGATATATGTTCCCACAATCATTCACTCATTCAATGTGCATTAAATGTCTATTTAGCATTTATGAAATATGTTTAGGCATTTGAAAGATGGAAAATGAAAATAAATTTTTTTCTCTATAGGGAGCCATGACTAAGAAGAACGCAGATATATTTAAAATCTGTGTACTATAATGATGACAACACAAATCCAATTTGACGACTTCATAATTCTGATTTGGAAAAAAGTTTGGAAAAATATGAAACTTTCCACAATATTCAAAATTATATAATATTAGGGCCAATATAAGCAATATACACATTATACTTAATGGGGTTATTCTTTCAAATGTGACAGAATATCCTGCTAGATAGCAATACCTTACGCTATGCTTAGCACACTGTTGGTGTTGAATTTTTATTGAATAAATGCTTTTACATCCGTAGCTTTCTGTGCTAATAAATAACTGTTACGTAGGTCCTAAGATTTGGCTCAGATGACCCATAAATCTTATTTTACAACTGCCCTAAGAGTTTGGCATGTAAGAAATCTGAATTTTTGGCAAAAGATGATCATTTACATAAAGATCCTTGGGAACTCAAAATGCTGAAAGCAGTTCTTTATTTTGGGTGGTCTCATAGATGAGGTCAGATCACAGGATGGAGCCTTGAAAAGACATCATGGAACTTTTACATTTGAAATAATTATAAATCTCCAAAGTGCTTAATTTCACATGACAAAAATTAACACACTACTATTTATGGGTCAAAAAATTGTGACATAACTAAGTGAAAATTTAATTAATCACAACTTGCTGGTGTATTATTTAATTTTTGGTATTTTGAGATACCACATTGCAATAAATCCCACCAGTCACAGAGGCCATGTTTTAAAATTTCTAAGGATTGGGAAATGTGTTTGTTAAAATTTATATTTAAAAGTAGCTTTATCTGTAGTCACTTAGATAATTCACACTATCTCATAAATTACTTTTAAATTTATATGCATTTAATATTGTGTTTCTTTCCTCATGTTATGATATCTGGGTGCACTAAGAGTTTTCAGTAAGTCTAGTAACAGACTATGCTATAAACTGGTACACAGAACACAATAGAAGACCATGAGAAGCTGAGTGAATTGTGGTTTTCACTGAAGCACAAAATGACTCAGGGAAGAATAACTACACACAAAGTATTTGTTAAAAGTTAAAGTTTCTTTGGTACTTGGGGTCCCTTGATCAGTTTCCATAGAGGAACTCTAAACACACTGGGATAATATTTGCACTTTTAAAGAAAGGAATTGCATGATTATTGTATTTTGTATGGCTTATGGGCTTGTTTACCATAACATAAATCTATTATAGCAAGTATTGCCAAGAAAAAGGATTTATAAAAAGCCAAAAGAATTTTCAAAAACTCTCTAACAAATATTATTAAAATCTTCAAAAACATACAAACAGTTCATTTGGGAAAAATCATATAATGTGAATCTCTTATTATTTGTTAGTTAATACAATTTATTTATCTATCTGCTCAACCATTCATTCAACAAACAGCTGTTGAGTTTTATTATATGCCAAGAAAGAAGCTTTATTCTGTGGGAGATGAATATGAATGTAATGAATATGAATGCTGTGATTCTTGTCCAAAAGCTATTTATTCATTACCAAATTTCTCGAACTTTTGAAGTAGTAAATAGTAAATGAGGATAATAACTTGAATTTCCCTCATTGGAATTAAATCAATTATCAAGCACAGTGCTAGGCACGTAGTAAATGATTAGTCAATGTTCTATTTCTAGTATGTTTTGATGCTACTAGTGTTTTTCCACGTGAATATATGAGATATACAGAAAATCATTCCCGGTAGAAGTGATGGTATGAACACAGGCATAGAGAGCCTTAAGTACACACAGGTATCTAATAAAATAACTATTTGCATGAAGGCAAACAGTTATTTTATTAGATACCTGTGTGTACTTAAGGCCAAACTCTCCAGGTTCCTTAAGTCTGAGACTTTCTATTTTTTTATTTTTTGAGACAGGGCCTCTGTCACCCAGGCTGGAGTGCCATGGTGCAATCATAGCTCACTGCAGCCTTGAACTCCTGGGCCTAAGCAATCCTCTCGTCTCAGCCTCCTGAGTAGCTGGGACTAAAGGTGGGTGCCACCATACCAAGATAATTTTATTTATTTTATTTTATTTTATTATTTTGTTTTATTTTTAGAGACCGGGTCTTGTCAAGTTGCGCAGGCTAGTTTCAAACTCCTGGCCCCAAATGATCCTCCTGACTCAGCCACCCAAAGTGCTGAGATTATGGTCATGAGCCACTGTACCCGGCCTTTGAGCCCCTTAATAGACCTGATGTCTGTAAATGTATCTTGTGTTTATGGTCTCCATTTCCATATAAATCTTTGGATTTTATGCCTTTCCTCCAAGATCGTCTCTTGCATCCCCTACTCCGTCTTTACTATTTGTAAATATCTTTTGAGATAACACTGATTACAGGTTCTAAGACAAAGGGCCATTTGAGCAACCCCCCATTAATCCTGCATCATGGGCTTCCAGCCTCGGTTTTTTCCATGCTTACCCACTTCTTCACTTGGCTTAAACTGAAATAAATACAGAAGTAAGAAAACATGCATTTATTCAGAAATAACAAGAAGTATAACTTTGTAATATAGCTACAGATACAAGACAAGAAATAATGCAAATGACCTGGGAGAATATGTGTTAAATTATGTTGAAGAGAACACTGGGTTTGGTTCTACAAATAATTATTGAGTTCCTTGATACAGTGCAAAGAGCTGGGGCATAGAAGTAAATAAATGGAAAAAAACAAAAGAAACCTCTAGTCTCATGGAGTTTAATTTCTGATTGTGAGAGACAGAATATAAACCACAAATTCATATTGTCCATTAGTGGTAAGTGTAATTGTGAAAAATTATAATACTATGAAGGATAGGGAGGTGTTTCAGAGATGAGGCGTTGGTATCTTTGAGAATAGTCTTGATTTGGTTCTAACAGCACATTAGGAAGAATAATATGCCTGAGATGAGCAAGATGAATTTGAGAGAATTTAGAAAGAGGCAACGGTAGAAGGAATAACAAGATGATAATTGTAATCACCCAGATAAAATGGAATAAACGTTTGGATTATATTATGTTAGCAATGAAAATAGAAAGAGAGTAAAACTCTGAAAGACTTGAGGAAATTACTATGAATTTTGTTAACTGTCAGGATGTGGAGAGAAGGGACAGGATGGTATCAAAATGGACAGAAATGGCTGTATTACTAGAAGAAAAAGTGAAAGTCAGGGGAGACAGCAAAGATAAATTCACTCATTTTTAAAGGCAATACAAAAAGCTAAGTAACTATTTGGCCCATAAATACAAGGTTTGTATGTAAATCAGTTATGTAAATGATGATCATATAAACTAAAAATGATACATGAAGTTCATGAATGAAAAAACATTGCCAACAAAAACTTGTGCAAATATGTTCATAGTAGCAATATTAATCATGATAGCCAAAAATTAAAACAATCCAAATGTTCATCAAATAATGAATAGATAAATAAAATGTAGTGTATTCAGACAATGTAATGTCTTTCAGGAATAAAAAGAAATGAAGTGGGTGATAAAAATATTTCTGTAATTTGATATATTTGGTTGTTGAACATTATAGTGAATGTGCTAAGTTCCACATAGGTACACATTTTAAACTGGCTAATCTTATGCTATATGACTTTCACCTCAATAGAAAAATTAAAAATTTTAAAAAAAGGATTGAAGTACAGATACATGTTATAACTTGAATTAACCTTGAAAACATTATGCCAAATAAAAGAAGCCAGACACAAAATACTAGATTGTATTATTCTATTTATGTGGAATATCCAGAATAGTCAAAGGTATAGAGTTAGAAAATAGATTAGAAGTTGCCTAGGGCTTGGGAGTATTTTTACTAATGCCATTATCAGAGACAAGGTATTGTTATATTGTCCAAGATCGTCTCAAATTCTGGAGCTCAAGTAATCCTCCTGCCTAAGTTTCCTGAGTACATGGACTACAGGCATGCTCTACTGCACCCAGCAGGTTTCGGAGTTTGAAGGAAAACTGTGAGTGACAGTTAATAGGTACAGCTTTTCTTTTTGGGATGATTACAATATTCTAAATTCTAGATTGTGAGGATGGTCATACAACAGTACAAATATACTATAAAACCCCACTGAATTGTATATCTTAGGTAAATGAGTTTTATGACATGTGAATTACATCTAAATAAATTGTATTGTGAAAAAAATAAACATGAATTTTATCATAAAATGTATTATGAAAAAGCACAAAACTAATGCCAAGGAAGACAATCTAGTCAGAGAGGTGCTTCTGAAAGTCTTTTAACCATGACCTTATAGTTAAGAAATACATTTTCTCTTAACCCAATACAAATCCCCACCCCCATCCCCACCTCTGCCACACTGCCACATATAACGAAAAAAAGTCTCTCCAAACAAAAGTAATGCTTGCTATATGAGAGTCACTCTGTTCTATTCCTATTTATCAAAATAATTCTCATCTGATTCCATTAAACTGACTTCATAATGCAACCATTAGTCACAATCCATAGATTGAAGACAGCCACTGTTCGAGAAAAGGCAAGATAGGTGAACATCATCTGAACGATTAGATTAAATTTGAGGGAAGGCAGAGAAATAGAAGAAGGAATCATGAGAAAAAAGGAGTTAAAGAAGCAAGAGGAGAACCATGGCTATGCCTTATAGAAATAAATGCAGAAAAGGGATCTGCAAGATATAACAGGATCAAATAGTGCAGAATTTTCAATGAGGATGAAGGCTGAAAAAAAGACCATTAACTTGTGCTTTAGTATATTATAGGAGGACTAACATAGACTATGAAGAAATTCTTTGTTAAGGAATCCTGACTTCACCACTTTTTAAGTATATTATCATGGGAATTTTCTCCGTTTCTCAGAGCTCCAACCATAAATGTAAGCAATTACTTCACAATGACTTTCTTCTACAGCTTCAACTTATTAAGAATAGTTTCTATACCATAGTGGGGGTAGTTAAACCATGAATTTCAAAGAGAAAAGAAAGGAAAATACAAATTAGGATCCACTGAATATAAAGATTAAACTTAGTTACAAAGTATTAATATAATTTGAAGAAAATCAGAAGAGAGATGGCTGGAGAGTAGTGTAGTGTATAGACTTCTAGACATTACCATAATTCTTATTTTGTTTGTTTGTGCACGTCTTGCTGGAGAAGCCTTAAAAATGTTTATAGATATTTGATGTGGGGCTGTGCAAAAAAAAGATTAGAAATCAAAGGAGATAAGATTATATACCGATAGAGAAATAATATTTCTGATGAAATCAGATAATACAATAATCACATAATTGGTAGATTCAAAGATAAATGAAAATTGAATGAGAAAAATATAAGCCACAACAATAAGGGAAAAGACCACAACAAAACGAATTAATAATTAGATTCAATTTACTTCCTGCCCTAACAAGAATGGTATGTGGAAGACATCAGTGAATTCAATGGAGTTTCCAGGAGGGAATAAGGGATAAGTAGCGATCTAACTAAATATTCAGATGGTGAGAAGACAAAGGGTCTTGTTTAAGCTTTACTATTAATTTTTCTTCCTAACAATTGGCCAGTTAATCTGATAGTAGTAGGAATTGAGGTGCAACTTCAATAGTCCCAAAACTGCAAGATACATATTCTATTTCCCCTACTTATGCATGCACTTGCTAAAACTTTTAGTAGTTTTATTTAGGGTTGTTTGGAGGGCAGGGTTGTGGAAATCAGTGTAGGTTACTTATGGCTTTGTCTTAGTCTCTTTGGGTTACTAAAACAAAATACCATAAGCTGGGTGGCTCATAAACCACAGACATGTACTTCTCTTCGTTCTGGAGGCTGGGAGGTCCAAGACCAAGGTGTTGACAGACATGATGTCTAGTGAGGACCCCTTCCTCATAGACAGCACCTTCTGGCTATGACCTCATATGGTAAAATGGGCAAGTCAGCTATCTGGGGCCTTTTTCAATAAGAACGCTAATGCAATTTATGAGGGCTCCTCCTTCGTGATCTTATCACCTCCCAAAGGCCCCACCTCCTAATATCATCATATTGGTGATCAGTTTTCAACATATAAATTTTTTGGGGGGGGGACACAAACATTCAGAAACTAGCAGCTACTAAAACATCCCTTGACAATGATCTTGATTGAACTAATTTAGAAGTTAGTGCAGCAGTTAAGCCTGCACTTTGGTAATTACTCTACCAGTGAGCTAACTGTATGACTTTGACAAATTATTTAACTTTTCTGAGCCTTAGTTCTCTCATCTGGAAAATTACAGAGCTGATGAACTCAAAGGTCCTTTAAAATTGTAAAATAGTTGAATTTCTGTTCTATAACATTTGGGTTCTTGCCCTGCATCTTCTACTAATTGCATAGAATTTGGCAAATCCTTTCCCTACTTTAGACATCCACTTCCTTATCAAGTAACATGGGAAGTAAATGATTAATAATGTTCTTAAAGCTTAGAGTCCAAGATGAATGGGTGATTGATGAGACAATAGGGGTAATTCCACATTATATAAGTTAGGGTGTTATATTTTTGTTGAGCAAATAGATTAGATTTCCTTGAAAAAATAAAACTTTAATAATAACAGTCAAAAGGAGCAATAAAACTACATACACATATTCTAATAATGGTAAATGTGTACAAATTTTATACTAAATCTATTATTCAAAAATGTTATTTATAAGGATAAATTTCCCACAAACTATCAAAATTTCATTATATATAACTCTTAGCTTTATTTATTATATATTTTTATCTTCATCAGATAAAAGTATTCAGTTTATGCCAAAATTTATTTTGTTAGTCTCCTCCAATACATACCACAGATACCAAGAAAAGGTTGATATTTTAAAAATATCTTAAAATTGCAAGTACAAACCTGCCAGAGGAAAAAAAATTTCCAGATCATTATTTTAAATTCAACCTTTCCTTCCTGTTATGTGTTAAATGGTACCCACTCCCTCCAAGTTTCTATGTTGAAGTCCCAACCCCCAGTACTTAAGAACAAGACCTTACTGGAAGATAGGGTCTTTACAGAGGTGATCAAGTTAAAGTGAGATCATTAGGGTGGGCCCTAATCCAATAGGACTCATGTCTTTATAATATGGGGAAATCTGGACACAGGCACATAAAGTTGGACACAGCCAACTACAAGCGAAGGAGAGACACTGAAACAAATCTCGTCTTCATAGCCTTGAGCAGAAACCAACCTTGCAAACACATTGATCCTGGATTTCTAGATTACGGAACTGTGAGATAATAAACTTCTATTTTTAAGACACCCAGTTTATGGTTCTTTGTTGTGATGGCTCTAGCAAACTAATAAACTCCTATAGTTCAATGTTCTGGGGCAAATCCCCTTACCTACCTTTTCTTGAATCAATATAATTTTAGACTTTTCTCTTTCACAACTGTAAACTGGAAATCATGTATTTCAAGAAAAACTTGGTATATTTCATAGATTTCCATTTTAGAAATCCATGAAAACTCAAGAAAATCAGGGTGGAAAAGGATCATTTTAGTAGTAACATTGCTAATCTATATAATAGATGCCTAAATCCGACTGGGCACAGTGGTTCACACCTGTAATCCTAGTACTTTGGGAGACCTAGGCAGGCAGATCGCCTGAGGCCAGGAGTTTGAGACCAGCCTAGCCAACATGGTGAAATCCCATCTCTACTAAAAATACAAAAATTAGCTGGGCGTGTTTGCAGGTGCCTGTAATCCCAGCTACTTGGGAGGCTGAGGCACAATTGCTTGAACCCCGAAGGCAGAGGTTGCAGTGAGCTGAGATCATGCCACTGAACTTCAGCCTGGGTGACAAAAGACTGCATTTTCAAAAAAAAAAAAAAAAGATGCACAAATTCAAGTATATTGAAGAGATCCCATGCATAAGCTGACCCAAGTTGCACTGAGTTTGCCTTCTATTTAAGTTCCAATTTTTGTCAGTTATACAAGACTTATTTCCCTTATCATCATCAATTATGACAAAATAATGTCATTAAATATGAATTTCAAGTCTCCTTCAAAACATTAACATACACTTATGGCCATCTCATTAATAATATATACATTTTCAAGACGGCAAGCCTAAGATTTTTAGTAAAACCATACAACAGATGATATAAAAAGAACAAACATCATGTCAGTGTATGTGTATGTATATACATACACTGGCATACCTTGCTTTATTCTGCTTTGATTCGTTGCACTTCCCAGATACTGTGTTTTTTACAAACTGAAGGTGTGTGGCAACCCTGCATTCAGCAAGTCCATTGGTGCCATTTTTCCAATGGCATGCGCTCACTACCTGTCTCTGTATCACATTTTGGTCATTCTTGCAATATTTCAAACTTTTTCATTTTTCATTATTTTCACATCTGTGTGGTGATCTGTAATCAGTAATCTTTGACGTTACTATTGTGACTGTTTTAGGGTGTCAGGAACCATGCCCATATAAGACAACAAACTTTATCAATAAATGTATGTGCTCCAACTGCTCCACCAAATGGCCATTTTCTCATCTCCTCTCTTCTCCTCTTAGGGCCTCCCTATTCCCAGAGACAAAACAATATTGAAATTAGGCCAATTAATAATCTACAATGGCCTCTAGGTGTTTAATTGAAAGGAAGAGTGGTACATCTCTCACTTTTAATTAAAAGCTAGGAATGATTAGGTTTAGCAAGGAAGGCATATCAAAAGCTGAGACAGGCCAAAAGCTAGGCCTTCTGTGTCAAGCAGTCAAGTTATGAATGTAAAGGAAAATTTCTTGAAAGATATTAAAAGTGATATTCCAGTCACACATGAATGATAAGAAAGCAAAACAGGCCAAACGCTCTGGCTCACGCCTGTAATTCTACCACTCTGGAAGGCCAAAGCAGCCATAATGCTGGTGCCCAGGAGTTTGAGATGAGCCTGGACCTAGGCAAAATCCCATCTTTACAAAAAAATACAAAAAATAGCCAGGTGTTGTGGTATGCACCTGTAGTCCCAGCTACTAAGGAGGCTGAGGTGGGAGGATCTCTTGAGTCTGGGAATTCGAGGCTGCAATGAACCGTAACCAAGCCACTGTACTCCAGTCTGGGTGACAAAGTGAGATCCTGTCTCAAAAAACAACCAACCAACCAACAAAAACAAACAAACAGAAAAACAAACAAGGCCCCCCAAAATGAAAGCAAAACAGCTTTATTGTTGCGAGAGAGAAAGTTTCAACAGTCTGGATAAAAAAAAAAAAAAAAGGGGAGCGGAGCAAGATGGCCGAATAGGAACAGCTCCAGTCTCCAACTCCCAGAGCCAGCGACACAGAAGACAGGTGATTTCTGCATTATCAACTGAGGTACTGGGGTCATCTCACTGGGGAGTGCCGGACAATTGCTGCTGATCAGCTGCTGCAGCCCGACCAGCGAGAGCTGAAGCAGGGTGAGGCATTGCCTCACCTGGGAAGCGCAAGGGGGAAGGGAATCCCTTTTCCTAGCCAGGGGAACTGAGACACACAACACCTGGAAAATCGGGTAATTCCCACCCCAATACTGCGCTTTAATCAAACGGGCACACCAGGAGATTATACCCACACCTGGTCGGGAGGGTCCCACGGCCACGGAGCCTCCCTCATTGCTAGCACAGCAGTCTGCGATCTAACCGAAATGGCAGCAGCGAAGCTGGGGGAGGGGCGCCCGCCATTGCTGAGGCTTAAGTAGGTAAACAAAGCCGCTGGGAAGCTTGAACTGGGTGGAGCTCACAGCAGCTCAAGGAAACCTGCCTGTCTCTGTAGATTCCACCTCTGGGGACAGGGCACAGCTAAACAACAAAAGGGGAAGCAGCAGAGGCCTGTGCAGACACGAACGACTCTGTCTGACAGCTTTGAAGAGAGCAGTGGATCTCCCAACACGGAGGCTGAGATCTGAGAACGGACAGACTGCCTGCTCAAGTGGGTCCCTGACCCCTGAGTAGCCTAACTGGGAGACATCCCCCACTAGGGGCAGTCTGACACCCCACACCTCACAGGGCGGAGTACACCCCTGAGAGGAAGCTTCCAAAGTAAGAATCAGACAGGTACACTTGCTGTTCAGCAATATTCCATCTTCTGCAACCTCTGCTGCTGATAACCAGGCAGACAGGGTCTAGAGTGGACCTTAAGCAATCTCCAACAGACCTACAGCTGAGGGTACTGACTATTAGAAGGAAAACTATCAAACACGAAGAATACCTATACCAAAACCCCATCAGTACGTCACCATCATCAAAGACCAGAGGCAGATAAAACCACTAAGATGGGGAAGAAGCAGGGCAGAAAAGCTGGAAATTCAAGAAATAAGAGCGCATCTCCCCCCGCAAAGGAGTGCAGCTCATCGCCAGCAACGGATCAAAGCTGGTCAGAGAATGACTTTGACGACATGAGAGAAGAAGGCTTCAGTCCATCAAACTTCTCAGAGCTAAAGGAGGAATTACGTACCCAGTGCAAAGAAACTAAAAATCTTGAAAAAAGAGTGGAAGAATTGATAGCTACAATAATTAATGCAGAGAAGGTCATAAATGAAATGACAGAGATGAAAACCATGACACGAGAAATATGTGACAAATCCACAAGCTTCAGTAACCGACTTGATCAACTGGAAGAAAGAGTATCAGCGATTGAGGATCAAATGAATGAAATGAAGCGAGAAGAGAAACCAAGACAAAAAAGAAGAAAAAGAAATGAACAAAGCCTGCAAGAAGTATGGGATTATGTGAAAAGACCAAATCTACGTCTGATTGGGGTGTCTGAAAGCGAGGGGGAAAATGGAACCAAGTTGGAAAACACTCTTCAGGATATCATCCAGGAGAACTTCTCCAACCTAGTTGGGCAGGCCAACATTCAAATTCAGGAAATACAGAGAACACCACAAAGATACTCCTTGAGAAGAGCAACTCCAAGACACAGAATTGCCAGATTCACCAAAGTTGAAATGAAGGAAAAAATCTTAAGGGCAGCCAGAGAGAAAGGTCGGGTTACCCACAAAGGGAAGCCCATCAGACTAACAGCAGACCTCTCGGCAGAAACTCTAGAAGCCAGAAGAGAGTGGGGGCCAATATTCAACGTTCTTAAAGAAAAGAATTTTCAACCCAGAATTTCATATCCAGCCAAACTAAGCTTCATCAGTGAAGGAGAAATAAAATCCTCTACAGATAAGCAAATGTTTAGAGATTTTGTCACCACCAGGCCTGCCTTACAAGAGACCCTGAAGGAAGCCCTAAACATGGAAAGGAACAACCGGTACCAGCCATTGCAAAAACATGCCAAAATGTAAAGACCATCGAGGCTAGGAAGAAACTGCATCAACTAACGAGCAAAATAACCAGTTAATATCATAATGGCAGGATCAAGTTCACACATAACAATATTAACCTTAAATGTTAGTGGACTAAATGCTCCAATTAAAAGACAGACTGGCAAACTGGATAAAGAGTCAAGACCCATCAGTCTGCTGTATTCAGGAGACCCATCTCACATGCAGACACATACATAGGCTCAAAATAAAGGGATGGAGGAAGATCTACCAAGCAAATGGAGAACAAAAAAAAGCAGGGGTTGCAATCCTAGTCTCTGATAAAATAGACTTTAAACCATCAAAGATCAAAAGAGACAAAGAAGGCCATTAAATAATGGTAAAGGGATCAATTCAACAGGAAGAGCTAACTATCCTAAATATATATGCACCCAATACAGGAGCACCCAAATTCATAAAGCAAGTCCTTAGAGACTTACAAAGAGACTTAGACTCCCATACAATAATAATGAGAGACTTCAACACTCCACTGTCAACATTAGACAGATCAACGAGACAGAAAGTTAACAAGGATATCCAGGAATTGAACTCATCTCTGCACCAAGCGCACCTAATAGACATCTATAGAACTCTCCACCCCAAATCAACAGAATATACATTCTTCTCAGCACCACATCGCACTTTTTCCAAAATTGACCACATAATTGGAAGTAAAGCACTCCTTAGCAAACGTAAAAGAACAGAAATTATAACAAACTGTCTCTCAGACCACAGTGCAATCAAACTAGAACTCAGGACTAAGAAACTCAATCAAAACCACTCAACTACATGGAAACTGAAAAACCTGCTCCTGAATGACTACTGAGTACATAACGAAATGAAGGCAGAAATAAAGATGTTCTTTGAAACCAAAGAGGCCAAAGATACAACATACCAGAATCTCTGGGACACATTTAAAGCAGTGTGTAGAGGGAAATTTATAGCACTAAATGCCCACAAGAGAAAGCTGGAAAGATCTAAAATTGACACTCTAACATCACAATTAAAAGAACTGGAGAAGCAAGAGCAAACACATTCAAAAGCTAGCAGAAGGCAAGAAATAACTAAGATCAGAGCAGAACTCAAGGAGATAGAGATACAAAAAACCCTCCAAAAAATCAATGAAACCAGGAGTTGTTTTTTTGAAAAAATCAACAAAATTGACAGACCGCTAGCAAGACTAATAAAGAACAAAAGAGAAAAGAATCAAATAGATGCAATAAAAAATGATAAAGGGGATATCACCACGGACCCCACAGAAATACAAACTACCATCAGAGAATACTATAAACACCTTTACGCAAATCAACTAGAAAATCTAGAAGAAATGGATAATTTCCTGGACACTTACACTCTTCCAAGCCTAAACCATGAAGAAGTTGAATCCCTGAATAGACCAATAGCAGGCTCTGAAATTGAGGCAATAATTAATAGCCTACCAACTAAAAAAAGTCCAGGACCAGATGGATTCACAGCTGAATTCTACCAGAGGTACAAGGAGGAGCTGGTACCATTCCTTCTGAAACTATTCCAATCAATAGAAAAAGAGGGAATCCTCCCTAACTCATTTTATGAGGCCAACATCATCCTGATACCAAAGCCTGGCAGAGACACAACAAATAAAGAAAATTTTACACCAATATCCCTGACGAACATTGATGCAAAAACCCTCAATAAAATACTGGCAAACCGGATTCAGCAGCACATCAAAAAGCTTATCCACCATGATCAAGTGGGCTTCATCCCTGGGATGCAAGGCTGGTTCAACATTTGCAAATCAAGAAACGTAATCCAGCATATAAACAGAACCAAAGACAAGAACCATATGATTATCTCAATAGATGCAGAAAAGGCTTTTGACAAAATTCAACAGCCCTTCATGCTAAAAACGCTAAATAAATTCGGTATTGATGGAACGTACCTCAAAATAATAAGAGCTATTTATGACAAACCCACAGCCAATATCATACTGAATGGGCAAAAACTGGAAAAATTCCCTTTGAAAACTGGCACAAGACAGGGATGCCCTCTCTCACCACTCCTATTCAACATAGTGTTGGAAGTTCTGGCTAGGGCAATCAGGCAAGAGAAAGAAATCAAGGGTATCCAGTTAGGAAAAGAAGAAGTTAAATTGTCCCTGTTTGCAGATGACATGATTGTATATTTAGAAAACCCCATTGTCTCAGCCCAAAATCTCCTTAAGCTGATAAGCAACTTCAGCAAAGTTTCAGGATACAAAATTAATGTGCAAAAATCACAAGCATTCTTATACACCAGTAACACACAAACAGAGAGCCAAATCAGGAATGAACTTCCATTCACAATTGCTTCAAAGAGAATCGAATACCTAGGAATCCAACTTACAAGGGATGTAAAGGACCTCTTCAAGGAGAACTACAAACCACTGCTCAGTGAAATAAAGGAGGACACTAACAAATGGAAGAACATACCATGCTCATGGATAGGAAGAATCAATATCGTGAAAATGGCCATACTGCCCAAGGTGATTTATAGATTCAATGCCATCCCCATCAAGCTACCAATGAGTTTCTTCACAGAATTGGAAAAAACTGCTTTAAAGTTCATATGGAACCAAAAAAGAGCCCGCATTGCCAAGACAATCCTAAGTCATAAGAACAAAGCTGGAGGCATCACGCTACCTGACTTCAAACTATACTACAAGGCTACAGTAACCAAAACAGCATGGTACTGGTACCAAAACAGAGATATAGACCAATGGAACAGAACAGAGTCCTCAGAAATAATACCACACATCTACAGCCATCTGATCTTTGACAAACCTGAGAGAAACAAGAAATGGGGAAAGGATTCCCTATTGAATAAATGGTGCTGGGAAAATTAGCTAGCCATAAGTAGAAAGCTGAAACTGGATCCTTTCCTTACTCCTTATACGAAAATTAATTCAAGATGGATTAGAGACTTAAATGTTAGACCTAATACCATAAAAACCCTAGAAGAAAACCTAGGTAGTACCATTCAGGACATAGGCGTGAGCAAGGGCTTCATGTCTAAAACACTAAAAGCAACGGCAGCAAAAGCAAAAATTGACAAATGGGATCTAATTAAACTAAAGAGCTTTTGCACAGCAAAAGAAACTACCATCAGAGTGAACAGGCAACCTACAGAATGGGAGAAAATTTTTGCAATCTACTCATCTGACAAAGGGCTAATATCCAGAATCTACAAAGAACTCAAACAAATTTACAAGAAAAAAAGAAACAACCCCATCAAAAAGTGGGCAAAGGATATGAACAGACATTTCTCAAAAGATAACATTCATACAGCCAACAGACACATCAAAAAATGCTCATCATCACTCGCCATCAGAGAGATGCAAATCAAAACCACAATGAGATACCATCTCACACCAGTTAGAATGGCAATCATTAAAAAGTCAGGAAACAACAGGTGTTGGAGAGGATGTGGAGAAATAGGAACACTTTTACACTGTTGGTGGGATTATAAACTAGTTCAACCATTATGGAAAACAGTATGGCGATTCCTCAAGGATCTAGAACTAGATGTACCATATGACCCAGCCATCCCACTACTGGGTATATACCCAAAGGATTATAAATCATGCTGCTATAAAGACACATGCACACGTATGTTTATTGCGGCACTATTCACAATAGCAAAGACTTGGAATCAACCCAATGTCCATCTGTGACAGACTGGATTAAGAAAATGTGGCACATATACACCATGGAATATATGCAGCCATAAAAAAGGATGAGTTTGCATCCTTTGTAGGGACATGGATGCAGCTGGAAACCATCATTCTTAGCAAACTATCACAAGAACAGAAAACCAAACACCGCATGTTCTCACTCATAGGTCGGAACTGAACAATGAGATCACTTGGACTCGGGAAGGGGAACATCACACATCGGGGCCTATCATGGGGAGGGGGGAGGTGGGAGGGATTGCACTGGGAGTTATACCTGTTATAAATGACGAATTGATGGGTGCTGATGAGTTGATGGGTGCAGCACACCAACATGGCACAAGTATACATATGTAACAAACCTGCACGTTATGCACATGTACCCTAGAACTTAAAGTATAATAATAAAAAAAAAATTAAAACAGCCATAATATTCCCTTAAACCAAAGCCTAATCCAATGCAAAGTTCTTATTCTCTTCAATTCTATGAAGGCTGAGAGAGGTGAGGAAGCTGCAGAAGAAGTTAGAAGCTAGCAGAAGTTGGTTCGTGAGGTTGTGTTTTTATTTATTTAATTTTTTTTAGACAGATTCTCAGTCTGTCTCCACTTTGGATGCCATCTCGACTCACTGCAATCTCTGCCATCTCGGCTCACTGCAATCTCTGCCTCCCCCAGTTCAAGCAATTCTTCTGCCTAAGCCTCCCGTGCAGTTGGGATTACAGGTGTGCACCACCATGCCCGGCTAATTTTTGTGTTCTTAGTAAAGATGCGATTTCACCTTTTTGGCCGGGATGGTCTCGATTTCTTGACCTTGTCATTTGCCCGCCTCGGCCTCCCAAAGTGCTGGGATTACAGGCATGAGCCACCATGCCCGGCCCATGAGGTTTTAAAAAAGAAGTCATCTCCATAGCATGAAAGTGCGAGGTGAAATAGCAAGTGCTAATGCGGAAGCTGCAGCAAGTTACCCAGAACAGCTATCTAAGATACCTGTTGAATGTGGCTACACTAATCAACAGATTTCCAATGCTGATGAAACAGCTTTCCCTTGGGAAAAGGATGCCATCTAAGACTTTCCCAGCTAAGAGAAGTCAATGCCTAGCTTCAAAGCTTCAAAGGACAGGCTGACTTTCTTGTTAAAGAAGATCCTAAAGTCCTTAAGAATTACGCTAAATCTACTCTGCCTGTGCTGTCTAAATAGAACAGTGCCTGAATGACAGCACATCTGTTTATGGTATGGTTTACTGAATATTTTAAGCAAATTGTTGAGACCTACTGCTTAGAGAAAGAAAAAAAAAAAAAAGACTCCTTACAAAGTATTACTGCTTATTTACAATGCATTCTGTCACTCAGGAGCTCCGATGAAGATGTTCAAGGACATTAATGTTGTTTTCATGCGTGCTAACACAACATCCATACTGCAGCCTATAGATGAAGAATTTCAACTTTCAAGTCTTATTATTTTAAAAATACATTTTATAAGATTTTAGTGTTATATACATATAACCCTCTCTATAGCTGCCATAAATAGTGAATCCTCTGATGATTCTGGTTAAGTAGATTGCAAGCCTTATGGAAAGAATAATTCATGATTTAATGAATCACCTATATATTTTTTTGAGACAGGGTCTTGCTCTGTCATCCAGGCTTGAGTGCAGTGGTGCAATCATAGCTCATTGCAGCCATGAACTGCTAGGTTCAAGCAAGGATTGAGGATTTACCATTCTTAATACCATTAAAACATTCATGATTCACTGAAGGAGATCAAAATAAACAGGAGCTCAGAAAAAGTGGATTTCAGCTCTCATGGGTGATTTTGAGGGGTTCAAGACTTTGGTGGAGGATGTAACTGCAGATGTGGTACGAATAGCAAGAGAGCTAGAATTAGAAGTGGAGCCTAAAGATGTAACTGAGCTGTTGCAACCTCATGATCGAACTTGAACAGAAGAGGAGTTGCTTGTAGGGGATGAGCAAAGTGGTTTTCTTGGGGTGGAATCTACTCCTGGTGAACATTCTGGGAGCATTGTGGAAATGACAATGAAGGATTTAGAACACTGCATAAACTTTGTTGATAAGGCAGCAGCAAAGTTTTAGAGGACAGACTTCAAATTTGAAAGAAGTTCTGCTGTGGGTTAAATGCTTTCAAATAACCTTCCATGCTACAAAGAAATATTCTGTGAAAGGGAGAGTCAATCAATGTAGCAAACTTCACTGTTGGGTTATTTTAAGAAATTGCCACAGCCATTCCAGACTTCACCACCATCCTGACTAAAAAGCAGCCAACAGCAACAAGGAAAAATCCTCCACCATCCAAAAGATTACAACTCACTAAAGGCTCAGAGGATCTTTAGCAATTTAAAGTAATTTAATTAAGGTATGTATATTGTGTTTATAAATATAATGCTACTGCACACCTAATAGGCTACATAATAGTGTAAACATAACTTTTATATGCATTGAGAAGTCAAAACATTCATGAAACTTGTTTTATTCTTGTTTTATTGCAATATTTGCCATAGTGGACTGGAACCAAACGCTCCATATCTCAAAGTTATGCATGCACATATAGATTATGATACAGATACAGACACAGATATATATATAAATATGTGAATTCCTAAAGGGATCTTCCAGCTAAAAATAATTTTAGCTGAGCATGGTGGTGCATGCCTGTAATCCCAGGTACTTAGGAGGCTAAGGTGGTACGACTGCTCAAGGCTAGAAGTTTGAGACAAGCTGGGGCAACATAGTGAGGACTCATCCCTCCCAAAATAATAATAGTAATAATTCTAAAGTCAACATTATTGAGAATTGATATAATAATTCATGATTATATGATACATTTTTATGAGATTTATAGGTTATAAATTACAAATTTCTATGAGGTAGAAATTGAACAATTGTCAGTGTGTTTCATAACAGAAACATGCAGAAATACTTGTTTTCTCTATAAGGATTTAACTAATATTCACTTAGCATAAGGCTACATATTTAAGATCTTTTAAAATTTTACCTCAAATCAGTCAAATACCCTAAAGACATTTTTGTCTCTCCTTCTTCCTCAGCCCCCAGAATTATCTGTTTTAAAAAAGCCCGAAATGTCTTATTTTTCTTCCTGGAAAAGAGAAGCTTTGTCAGGAAACACAAAGATTCTAATGTACCTAGAGTTAAACGAGATTATAAAGGAGATGTTGTTTGAAGCAATTAAATCTTGATCAATAAAATGTCTATCATTTTCCAACATATACATTACTTTCTCAACAATTGTCTTAAACCAGAAGATTGGGTATGGAATCCATTCTTTCAAAATTACTTTAAAATGGCATTGTTAAATAATGCAAGATAAGCAGAATTACCTACTCTTCTATCTTCTAACAAATAAAGTATTAAACATGAAGCATTGCATCTTAACATAAATGAATCTAGAAGGGCAGAATTAATTTTCTCTGAATGGCAAATAAATCTGATGTAAGAGTTTGTAGTGTAACTACTGATTAACCTTATTAATAATGCACATTCATACTCCTTAGACACCTTGAGACAATGTTAAATAAAAGATACTTGTTAATTTATTTATATACTATATCTTTTACCAATACATATATATATATCTCTTTCAAGTTATTAGCAACCCAAATTACCATGACCTTTCACCTGAAAGAAAATAGCTACAACCTTAAATAAATCAGAGAATCTATATATTAGTAAAATGAAAACAAATCTATGATTGGAGAACCGATAGGCTTATCTCTTTCCCACTGGTTTATTGACATAAATAGGGAGATCCATATAGAGCAGGCTTTAAGTAGAAGGATAGGCCATATTGACTCAGTTACATGGAGATAATAGATCTTTGTAAGTTGTTATAAAGGTAGTAGATTATTCTCCATTTCTTTAAAGTAACGCAAAAAAAAAAAAATCACAAATTCAATGGGATTTGGATGTTGGGCAGATGTAGTAGGGCTGTGTTTCTCCATCCCTACTAACTTAATGACCTCCAAAGGCAGATATCCCCCATAGTTACTATAGGTGCTCAGATTGTCCCACCATTTCCCACAAGACAAATCCAATAATCACAGAATGATTTCAAGACACATTAATTTGTACTTTGGAAATTTAGATTCTCCTAGTCACTTAAAGGTCAAATATACTCAGATTATCATTCTTTTTTACAATTTCTACTTTGAAGTAGAAAGCAAATGATGTTATATTTCAGGTGATTTCTAGGTGCATGAAAGATACCTTATTAACCATTATACTCAACACACATTATCTTATGAAATAGGTTTTTTATTGCATATCACAAGCTAATCATTATGGTTTAAAACAACAATAAAGGCATACTCATTAGTTCCCCTAGTTTCTCTTGTGTTTCCAGGCAAATAAGTAGTGACAATATAATAGGCTAAGTGTCATAATAGAACTATGGAGGTTAGACAATGGAAGCAAAGAGGGATCTCTTTAATTCTCCCAGTCAGTAAAGGAGTAAGGCATAGGGAAGCCTTTTTAAAGAAGGAATGAGTCTTGAAGCTTAATCTTGAAGGATTAGTACTTTTTCATGTGAATATGTGGGGGATGGTTAAGGATCAAAGAGAAAGAAGAGAATGTCATGTAGACAGAATAGTCATGAATAAACAAACAGTATGTTCTGGGAGTGATGATCACACAGAGCATCATAGTTTATAAGAAATTAACTGAGAAGACTCAGTTAATTTTTTATTTGATAAAACATATATAACACCAGAATTAAAAATACATGATTATGGTTTTGCCTAAGTACCCCATTATTTCCTCTTTAGGCAAGTAAATTATACTTACTAGTATGGACATAAGCAAATAGAGAAGAGAGATACAAATATTTCACTCGTGCTTTTCTTGTTTCCTACATTTTGAGTCACACTTTCATCCCCTTATGGCATGCCAGAAAAAAAGTAACACATAACAAATATGTCCACAAATAAGTACAAAATATTACAAAGCATGAACATTTGTGCTGGAAAAACCTATTGCCAATGTGTCAGACGCACTATTAGTGCACAAGGAAGAGCCAAAGTCAGGCTAATCACACTAAAATGCCATGATGGGTGCCGTCCCAAGCTTTTATTTTTAAACTTTTTCACTTTCTAATTTTTATTAAAGTATCTAGTCAGGCCATAAACAAAAGCAGCTTAGACTGGCAAATGAATGGCAATTGACAGAAGATATTCCAATCATCCACAAAAATTAAATGGAATTTAAAAACGATTCATATCCACGGAGTTATTTCTCTACAAGTAGATTTTGTTTATTATTCAGAGAATAAAAGTTGACATTTTATGTAGTAAGAAGGTGTCAATGGTTGGGATGGTGGTGGTGATGATGATGGGAATTAAGCTACTACCATTGCCAAGTGCTTATTAAGGGCCAAACACAGTATTAAATTTATTCTATAAACTGTCTCATTTTTTCTTTACATAGAAAAATACATGATAATTATGATAATCCTGAAATGTGGAAAAGCGCTTATTCTACACCAGTACCTGTGCTAAGCATGATTCTCATTAATCCTTATTACAATTACTATTTTGCACACAGTGTTTTGTTTTAATATTTATGATAACTGAAGTATTATGATCCCCTATTTACCAATGAGGAAAAAAAGGATCAGGAAGTTTAAGACATCTGCCCAATGAAACTTTAAAAGAGATTTTTATATGTCAGATATGTTCTTTGCGGCCTAGAAAATGATGCTGTTTTTGCCAGGGCTTACTAAGATTCATTTAAAAAATAAAATAGTCCCATGGAGGAATCTTAAGAGATTCTGCAGAAAAAACCTGAATAACTATGATGTTCCTGGAGCAATTTTAAAGGCAGTGAATCTAGATAGCCAGATATAGTGAAGATAAATAGACACATAGATAGGCAGGCAGGCAGACAGACAGACAGACAAGTGAGAGAGAAAACAGATGATAGATGTTATATAGACAGATTGATAAACAGATATTTAAAAAGAGAGAGAGATCTCCAAAAATAAAGAGAGATCTGTTTTATCTCTAGTCTCTGGTATTGGTAAAAGACAGTGGGAACTGAAAGCAATATTATGGATTAGAGGATTACCAAATAACTAAATATCTATTTTAAAGTTCCATATTCTCTTACTTGGCCACTAAAGTGAGCATCCAATGCAGACTAGAAAAGTCCAAGGAAGAAAGGATCCCAGGAACACATAAGAAAAACTATATAAAAGTACAGTTCTGTCAACCTTCATTCAAGTAGACTACCCTAAGATTTTCGTAGCCAGGAAATTCAGGATACTGTGATAAGACAGAGTGTAAATCAATATATACCTAGAGGAATTTCACAGAGAAGCATCTCAAATTTTGAACTAACTCAGTAGAGCTATTAAAATGCAGAATATGTATTCTTACACTCTCAAAACTTGAGACACTTTTGAAATCATATTTCACAAGCCTCTACATCAAGGTTGCTGTAAGATGCACAATGGGTTTTTAAGGTAAAGATCCACATGACCTCAATTGAATTGTTTTGTAAATATACCTATCCAGGCAACCTATCTTCCCTTCTTATGAAAACAGCTGGAGCCATAGTTCTCTAATATACTTTGTAAACAAACAAACAAACAAAACCAATCAACCAAGAAAAAAAAAAAAAAAACCACTAAAACCCTGATCAATGATTCAGAGCAGAATAGCCAAAGTATACATATACTTTCATACTAAAGAATGCACACTCTATGAGGAATTCCTAAGGTTAGTGTTTGAGTGCTCTTATTAATTACAACTCTGGAGACCTAAAGCACTTTAGCATTAAAGAGTGAAAGGCAGTCAGCCTGTGTACAATTTTACATTAGTAATGACTTATAAATGCCACTGTAAGGCAGCTCTATCCACTGGAAGAGGCAGTACCATCATTAAAATGCCCATTTCTTTAGAGGGTACGCATAGATAACAAATGGGCTATCGACTTTTACTGCTTTATTTTTACTAAAACTACATAGTGAGTCTATGGATTCCAGCAATTCCTGGTGCCTGAGGTCTGTGAATCAATGATGTATTTGTAATAAAAACAACTGAACCATCCATCCATTATAGGTTCATAAAGGAAATTTGTTTCATGTTATATGTTTGTATGAGTGTTCCTGCTTTTTAAGGATTAAGTATTCTAATGTGTGTTTCTGTGAAGAATCATTTTAAACTGATAGCACATTAAAAATCATTAAGGCAAACAATGCCTTAATTTAGGCCATAATCATTATTGGATTATGACTAAATATTTTTAAGAAGAAAATTTTATAAACCTTTCACCTGAAAAAAAAAAAAAAAAAAAAAAACACACACTAAATTTAGAGACTGATATCTCTCCCATCATCTTTTAACTTACCTCTGATTTATTTACCAGTATTGAAACTGCTGGCTTTATCTTGCTGTAGATTAAGAAATGCAAACTGAAGGCTTTCTGGTAAATTGCACCCTTAGACTTGCTTTAATTGGCCCAGACATTCTTGCACTGAAGACAGTCTTAAATACGAATTAGTGTCCATATGTCTAAAACTCATGGGACTTATAAAAATTCAGAGTCTAACCTTCTTTTAAAAACTCTGAAGACCCAACAACACTTGGGCCTATGTTAACACACTGTAAAAACTGGAAGTGAGCAACATCTACCCTCCAAAGTGGGCACCCACCAGTGAATTTGATACAACTTCAGTAACTTCTTCAAATCCTTGTCACCGGGGTTAAGTATCTATTGCCTTTTATCATCTTACATCCAGCTGCTTTAATGATTTATTTTTACTTTTTCATATTATCTTCTGGCCCAGTAAGCAAAGCATTTGTGTTTGTTGAGTCCAGCTTTAGTAGGTATGTGGCCACACCTTTAATTTCAAAGTCAGAAAAGCCCTTCCCTACTGCAAATGGTTGTCCATGCTGCAGGGAGAGTGACTCTTTTGAAACAGTGAAGTCAAATCATGTTACTGCTATGTTCAAAGCCCTCTCATTTTCTGTAGGTCCAAAGTCCTTACTCTGCCCTAACACCTCCCACCTCCATGACTCTTGCTCCCTCCCCGCTGCTCTCCCCTGGCTCATTCTGCCTTAGTCACACCAGATCTCCTTGCTGTTCCTCAAACTCCTGTCTCACAGCCTTTTGTACTCCTTGTTCCTTCTGCCAGTGTTCTTTCCCTAGATATGTCATTGCTCAGAAGTCATTTTTTCACTGTGATCTCCTCTGACTATATTCTTTATATTTGCAAGCTCCCAACAGATCAACATTCTTTCTTCCCCACCTCATTTTTCTCCATAGCACATATAAATATAGGTATGGCATATTTTTAACCATATGTTCATACTTTTATTCTCTCTCTGCTCCTGTCAGAGGCGTGTGAACCAGAGCAACTCCATCTTGAATAGGAGCTGCATAAATAAGGCTGAGACCTACTGGGCTGCATTCCCAGATGATTAAGGCATTCTAAGTCATAGGATGAGATAGGAAGTCAGCACAAGATACAGGTCATAAAGACATTGCTGATAAAACAGGTTGTAGTAAAGAAGCCGATTAAATCCTAGCAAAACCAAGCTAGCCACAAGAGCGACCTCTGGTTGTCCTCACTGCTTCACTCCTACCAGTGCCATGACAGTTTACAGATGCCATGGCAACATCAGAAAGTTACTCTATATGGTCTAAAAAGGGGAGACATGAACAGTCCATCCCTTGTTTAGCATATAATCAAGAAATAACCATAAAAATGGGCCTTCAGGGCTGCTCTATGGAGCAACCATTCTCTCACTCCTTCACTTTCCTAATAAACTTGCTTTCACTTTACAGACTCGCGCTGAGATCCAAGATTCCTCTCTTGGGGTCTGGATTGGAATCCCTTTCCTGTAACACTCCCACTAAAATGCCTTCCCATGAGGCTATTTTGTCTGTTGTTTATCCCCATCTGGCTGCTGTGTTCTCGGCATCTAGAACAGCTCTGAGAGCATAGTATGCATTCAATTAATATTTATTGAAACAGAAGCAGAATGAATACAATTCTGGCTTTATTTTCTGAAGAGCCTCATGTGTTATTTGCACTCTCAAAGACAAAGATTTCTGCTGTCTTTTAGGTGGCACATAAACAGCTAACGTATATAATTAGGTAAAATTGAAATATGTCTATACAAACTGGAAGAAATTTATCTTAATGAAACTTTAATAATATTCTAAAGCAGATGAAGGGGATCAGAATATGCCATCCCCAAATATTCCACTTTGGCATAAGGATTATTTTGAGCTGAAGGCAATTAAGAAACCAGCAAACACAGAAGGAGCTCTTCTCTGCTTTCCTCTTTTGTGCCTAAAAGCTGGGCATAAATTTCACTTTTGTAAGATAAATTAATATTTGTAAAGGAAATTTACATGGGTAAAAGTGTTCTCTCCTGTATCAAAAAGAAGAAAATGCGACAGTTCTTACTACTGGAGGGACAAACTTTACTAAACAGTCCTTATTTATCATACATTTCCTAGTCAATTTACCTGCTTCAGTCCAAACTTCCTTTTCCTTTGTCTAAAATCTTCTCCATACTTTGTTACTCTTTGTTAAAAAGGTACTTAAGCCCCTGGGTCTAACTCCCTCTTTGGGGTTTTTGCTTCTTTTCTGGGAAACCCGTGTGTGAAATAAACTTCTTCTGTCAATCTGTCTTCCCTCAGTTTAATTCACAGTCCCCAGCTCCTTAACCTAAGAGGGAAGAGAAAAGTTTTTCTTCACTTACACAGAGATACAATTTAATTCAGTATGGCCACTGAAATTCAAGTATAGGAATGTTGTGAGTTCAAAAGCTTGTGCTACTCAGCAATTGTTTTCAAATCAATTTTCTCCTCTATCTGTCACATACACATGCACCCATACACATACACAGTGCACACACACAAACCTACACACTGATGGTGGTAAGAAAGCAGATGGATGAAATTTTAAATACGAATACAAATAAAATACCTAGGTTGGGCACAGTGGCTCAATCCCAGCACTTTGGGAGGCCAAGGCGGATGGATCATTTGAGGTCAGGAGTTTGAGACCAGCCTGACCAACATCGTGAAACCCCGTCTCTACTAAAAATACAAAAAAAATTAGCCAGATATAGTGGTACGTGCCTGTAATCCCAGCTAATCTGGAGGCTGAGACATGAGAATCACTTGAAATTGGGAGGCGGAGGTTGCAGTGAGCCAAGATTGCACCACTGCACTACAGCCTGGGCAACAGAATAAGACTCTGTCTCAAAAAATGAATAACATAAAATAAAATATCTAAGTTAGGAGAGAATTTTTTTTCATAAGCAAATAAGATCCAATATTCAAAATGTAAATATATATATATATATATATGTAACTATGACTTTGAGATTCTTATTACCTTTTTTTCTTCTTTTATCAGATTTCACTCAAAAACTTTCTCCTCTGTTCTCTGGCAGGTAGGAGCACTACCCTAGCACTAATTTAAAGAGAACCCTACATGCCATTGATATGTAAATTCTGATTGCCAGAGCTCAAATACTCTTCATTCTCATACGCTAATTTAAAAATGGGTTGTTACCTCTGTTCTGTGCTTGAGAAGCTAAAACCCAACGGTGTGAATTGTAGGAGTTAATTCAGAAGTTTAGAGAGCTTGGACCAAGTCTACAAAATACCCTTCTGCCTAGCCACTGATTAACCAAACACTTCCACTGGGCCAGATATTTAGAAAAGGATAAACACTTGAAAAAAAAAATGTACAATGAATTAAAATTATTGAAGTTTCCATTTATGCCTACACTTGCTGTTAATACCTAAATAATACTTATTTCTCTTATTATATTGTGATGTCAGACAATAATCAATAATTCCACGTGGATAAAATAAAAATAAATAATGGCTCATAACCACACATCTAACCAGTTGTGTAATCAATTTGGGAGGTTGAATCTATTTTAATGCTAAATTATTAGCACATTTCAGCTTCATTTAGTATTCTGGGAAGTATTGTATGTTTGTGAGAGAATAATTAATAGTTGTATTATTTTATTAAGCTCAAGAAAATCTCATCTGCCTAAAAATCTATTTTTCCATTTTGTCTCCTGTATTGAAAGCTTATTTATACTTATTTGTATTATGATTATTTTTTATCTCAGTTAAATATTTTAGGTACAGAGATGCTTATGTTGAATAGAAATGTTCTTATGCCTGTGGAATTTCAAACCAAAGGAGAGTGAAAATACAAGAATAACAGCTGTTTCACTTATTTCATGGCACATTTATATAAAATTTGATTAGGAGAGATCTGTCCAGGCAATTTAGTAACATATCCAAATGTGCAATATGTACCTATGAACTACGCTTATTTCTAAAAGTGACTGGAGGCAGCTTATAATTGAAATGGCTCAGGTGCAATAAGCCAAAAACCTTTAACATGCACTGAAATTACCTGTTTCCCTGCCTACTAGGTGGAGATTGATAGTATACATCTTTGTTTCACAGAATTCACCATGGTCTGACACACTGTAAGGCCTTCATAAATATTTATGGAAATAGACCAATCCAAAAAAAAGCTGAATGTAGGATAGTATATGAAGACACAAGACGACAAAGAAATAAGCTAGACAGGGAAGCAATTTTAGATATTTTTAGCATACAAAGTCTAATAGTGTACTCTTGGCCTTGATATTAAAAAAGCAGATGGGACATGGTGGCTCACGTCCATAAGTCCAGCACCTTGGGAGGCCAAGATAGGAGGATCACTTGAGCCCAGGAGTTCAAAACCAGTCTCAGTAATGCAGGGAGACCCCATCTCTACAAAAAATAAAAATAAAAAATTAGCCAAGCATGGTGACACACACCTGTGATGTCAGATATTTAGAAGGCTGAGGTGGGAGGATTATTTAGGCCTGGGAGGTTGAGGTTGCAGTGAGCCGTGATTGCACCACTGCACTCCAGCCTGAGTGACAGAGTGAAATCCTGTCTCAAAATAAATAAATAAAATTAAAAATTAAAAAAGCAAGTGACATATTACCTTCCACAGATTCAAAAGAAAATGTGAGTCGGTTTTGTGGTACTCACCCAGTGATAGAGTTTGGTGATCTTCTGGGGATTTTTTTCTTATAAGGAAAGAATACTTTAAAGTTGAAACATGTGAATCAAATATCTGTAACCAGTTACCTGAACTATAGATTAAAAAGTAAAGAAAGCAACTGGTAACATATGCTGAGACATTGCCTGATGTTATAGTACGTGCTCAATAAAAGGTTGAATGAATCAGTAAGTGACATGTATGAGCCTGTTATTGTCATCAAGCAGCTGCTTCTGTGTTTATTAGGTCTGTTACCTAGGCACTCACAAATTCTATACCTATAATCAATACGTAAACACTTAAAACAGTCCCTAAATTGGTATTGTTTTTTTTTTTTTTTTTTTTGGTTGGGATGGAGATCTCGCTGTGTTGCCCACTGCACTGGAGTGCAGTGGCCGGATCTCAGCTCACTGCAAGCTCCGCCTCCCGGGTTTACGCCATTCTCCTGCCTCAGCCTCCCAAGTAGCTGGGACTACAGGCGCCCGCCACCTCGCCTGGCTAGTTTTTTGTATTTTTTTTAGTAGAGACGGGGTTTCACCATGTTAGCCAGGATGGTCTCGATCTCCTTACCTCGTGATCTGCCCGTCTCGGCCTCCCAACATTACAGGCTTGAGCTACCGCACCCAGCCTGGTATTGTTATAATAAAGGTGATCCATCTAATAAAATGTTGTGGTTTTATACTTACCCCTTAGTAGAGTGATAACCTCCACATTTTGGGCAAAGTTGAACTATGTAATTACATTAATTTTGAGGTCATCACACACACACTATATATATATATATATATATATATATATATTATATATATATATATATGATGTGTGTATGTGTATATAAACACATAGTTCCATTTACAGTCATAAATTCAGCCTTTTCAGAATATTGCAAACTATTGTTTTTCTGCAACTACCAATGTAGGTTTTAAAAATGTATGCCCTGAGGTTTTATTTACTACTCAGGATTGTCCAGGTTTGTGATTCCTTGCAGAAATTCAATTGTGACTATGTTTGTTTGAGATGAATGTGTAGCATAAATTAGGCCATTTATACTCTGTGTAAGTTATCCCATAATTAGAGATTTATCAACCCAAGGGGTGAGAAAACAACCTTGTTTATCTTAGCAAAAGGGGGTCACATCTAACTCTCTATATAATGAATTATATATGAGTTATATACAAATGCAATCACAGCTCGTATAAATGCCAACCGTACTTTATATGAGTAAAATGCTGGGTTCTTCAATTATCACAGTTCCTTCAGTATCCTCTAGAATTAAAATCTTAGTTTTGATGTACAAGAAAAATAATCAAAACTTTTTAAACATAAAAACACCAGTGTCATGACTTTTTAAATACATATTTTTAACTCTAGTTGAAATGATGCATTCTGATTATGACTTTGATATGTGTCATTTCTTTTTCACTGACTACAAAATATAAAAATCACCATGCATTTGATAACACCTTTAATAGTTTGCTAAATAATTAAGTTTTAAGTGTTTAAGGAGTTACTGTATAATTGCGATTACACTTGTCTCAAGGCCTGGTTCTGGAGAAATAGTCTCAGAATCCTTAATTTAATCTAAAAGGAATATGCACAGTCACCCTTGGATCAGGTGTTTACTTACTGCCTGCTAACATGTAAGCTGATATTGTGAGATGACAATATGCTAGCAGCCCTCACTCTCGGCACCTCCTCGGCCTCAGCATCCACTCTGGCAGCACTTGTGGAGCCCTTCAGCCCGCTGGCCGAGACCAGAGCTGGCTCCCTCTGCTTGCGGGGAGGTGTGCAAGGAGAGGCACGGGCGGGAACCCGGGCTGAGCGCCGCGCTCACAGCCCAGCACGAGTTCCTGCGGGCGCGGGCTCAGCAGGCCCCACAATCTGAGCGGCCGGCCTGCGCCTCCTGCCCAAGGTAGTGAGGGGCTTAGCACCTGGGCCAGCAGCTGCCCAGCAGTGCCGGCCCTGCACTCGAGTTCTCAACGGACCTCAGCAGCCTCCCCGCCGGGCAGGGTTCCAGACCTGCAGCCCGCCATGCCGGAACCCCGCCCCCCGCAGTGGGCTCCTGTGTGACCTCCTGTGTGACCCCAGCCTCCCCCACAAGCGCCAACCCCTGCTCCTCAGCATTCAGTCCCATCCACCGCCCAAGGACTGAGAAGTGCAGCCTGCCGCGCAGGACTGGCAGGCAGCTCCGGCCGTGACTCTGGTCCGGGGTCCACTAGGTGAAGCCAGCTGGTCTCCTGAGTCTGGTAGGAACTTGGAGAACTTTTATGTCTAGCTAAGGGATGGCAAAGGCAGCATTCAGCATTCTGTGAAATGGACCAATCAGCTCTCTGTAAAATGGACCAATCAGCTCTCTGTAAAATAGACCAATCAGCTCTCTGTAAAATGGACCAATCAGCAGGATGTGGGTGGGGCCGGATAAGCGAATAAAAGCGGGCTGCCCCAGCAAGTAGTGGCAACTTGTTCTGGTGCCCTTAGACATTGTGGAAGCTTTGTTCTTTCTCTGTTTATGAAAAAAACCTTGCTGCTGCTCACTCTTTTGGTCTACACTGCCTGTGTGAGATGTAGCGCTCACCTGCCAGGGTCTGCAGCTTCACTCCTGAAGCCAGCTTGACCACCAACCCAGCGGGAAGAATGAAAAACTCCAGACACGCTTCCTTTAAGAAGTGTAACACTCACTGCGAGGGTCCGTGGCGTCATTCTTGAAGTCAGCGAGACCAAGAACCCACCAATTTCGGACACAATATGAGAAAAGAAAAAATAGCTACCATGTGATTAATATCTTCAATGTAAAAATTTACAAGTGCCTAATAATTTACAAGCTGACAGAGAACTGTAAGGCGGGACCTGTGGCCAGCTCAACTTGTAATCTAAGTAGTGAGATATATAGGAATTACCTGGATTTATAGAGCCATTATTAAACAGGGTAACTACTTAGTTGACCAGCTCCCTAGATTAATGACCTATATATTAATAAATATATCATGGCTCTAAAACTAAGCTTTAGCCAGCCTCTCCAATTCATTTCACAAGTAAGAATACTGTTAGCATCATATGTATATTCTTTCCTTTGCTACCCTCTTGACTACTACTACCGATACTACTGATCTGCCATTCCCCACACCAAAGTATCTGAAATTTTTTTAAGAAAATCTTAAAACTTTTCCTTTGGTAACCCCCCTTGACCAGTACTTCAAATATCACTGATTCACCATTCCCCATACCAAAGTATCTTTAAAAAGAATCAACAGGCCGGGCGCGGTGGCTCAAGCCTGTAATCCCAGCACTTTGGGAGGCCGAGACGGGTGGATCACGAGGTCAGGAGATCGAGACCATCCTGGCTAACACGGTGAAACCCCGTCTCTACTAAAGAATACAAAAAACTAGCCGGGCGAGGTGGCGGGCGCCTGTAGCCCCAGCTACTCGGGAGGCTGAGGCAGGAGAATGGTGTGAACCCGGGAGGCGGAGCTTGCAGTGAGCTGAGATCCAGTCACTGCACTCCAGCTCGGGCGACAGAGCGAGACTCCATCTCAAAAAAAAAAAAAAAAAAAAAAAAGAAGAATCAACAAAGGTTATAGGGCATAGAAATAATCTGTTTTGCCATAATATTTTCTTGTCATGTCCAATTAGATATACATGCATGCATGTATATCTGAGTTATGGTAGAAGTAGGGCATAGCACTTTCTGAGAAAGTAAACAAGTTCAAAATTGTCTTTCCTAAGAAAAATGAATTATTTTATCATGCTAACTTTGTAATTATTAACAGTGTTGCCTTTTAAAACAACATCTAGGTAGCCTTTTAATCCTAGAAACCATACAAGAAGAAAAAACAATTTAATTCTACTAACCTACATATGTTCTTGACCTCAACTGAATCCCAAAGTAAAATTATTCTGATCAAAAATATTTTCATAAAGATGAATATACTATCTGAATTAAATAAGTCTTCAAATAATATGTTACATGGTATTTCTATATTTTGGTAAATAATTTTATCTCTCCTTGTGCTATTGTAATATAATTAAAATTATACACTAAAATTACTCTAAAATCAAAACAACATTAGTTTTGATAGTTGATATGTTGTATTTGAGTATATTAAATGTGATTTAACAATGAAACCACAATTTTTAAATGTACACTTCTAAGATTAAAAAGAGAGGGAAAAGCCACAAAAAATTTTATTTAAATATAATAATTTACTGCTGGGTTGAAATGTGTGTCAATATGTTGCTGAAAGAAAAAAAAATTATCCCTTCTTATTCACATTATTATCAGATTCAGAAACTAACTTTAATCAGGGAAGTTATATTAATTTACTTAAAAATATATTCTAGTACTTAATAAATCCAAGATACTGTTCAAGGCCCTGTAAATACAGCAGTGATTAAGCCAGGCAATACTGGGACCCAAATCTTATGGTAAATTATATTTTAGAAGAATAAAGTAAAATCTGGTAGGCAGATAATAAAAAAAATTAAAAAAACATAAAAAATAACATCTAATCTTCCATAGAGAATTGACATAGAATGATACAAAAAGGAGTAACTGGTAAACTTGTTTTTCAGAGAGCATGTCTCCACAAAATTGATAATTATAATGAGGATTGCAGAGGAAGTTATCAGGCAAAAATGAGGAGGAACAATCTAAGCAGAGAAAATAACTAATGCAAAGTTGGGTAAAAACTGAAAGCATTCCCCTTGAAATCCTGCACAAGACAAGGATGCCCTCTCTCATCAATCCTATTCAACATAGTACTGAAAGTCTTGGTCACAACAATCAGGCAAGAAAAAGAAATAAAAGGCATCCAAATAGGAAGAGAGGAAATCAAATTATCCCTGTTTGCAGGTGTGATTCTATACCTAGAAAACCCCATAGTCTTTGTCCAAAAGCTCCTTGATCTGATAAACAACTTCAGCAAAGTCTCAGGATAAAAAATCAATACACAAATATCAGTAGCATTCTTACATACCAACATCCAAGCTGAAAGTCAAATCAAGAATGCAATCCCATTCACAATAGCCACAGAAAGAATAAAATACCTAGAAATACAGCTAATCAGGAAGGTGAAAGATCCCTACAATGAGAATTGTAAAACACTGCTCAAAGAAATCAGAGATGACACAAACAAATGGAAGAACATTCCATCTTCATGGATATGAAGAATTAATATTGTTAAAACGCCCATATTGCCCAAAGCAATGTACAGATTCAACACTATCCCTATCAAACTACCTACAACATTCATCACACAATTAGAAAAAAAAAACTAGGGAACCATACTTCTAAAATTCACATGGAACCAAAAAGAGCTCAAATAGCCAAGGCAATCCTAAAATTCATATGAAACCAAAAAAGAGCCCAAATAGTCAACTCAATCCTAAGCAAAAAGAACAAAGCTGTAGGCATCACATTACCTGATTTCAAACTCTATTACAAGAATACAGTAACCAAAACAGCATAGCATTAGCACAAAAACAGACAAATAGACCAATGGAACAAAATAGAAAGCGTAGAAATAATACCACACATAGGTAACCATCTGATCTTTGACAAAGTTGACAAAGGCAATGGGGAAAGGACTCCCTAGTCAATAAATGGTGCTGGGATAACTAGTTAGCCATATTCAGAAAACTGACATTGGGCCTCTAACTACACCATATGCAAAACTCAATTAAAAATGGATTAAAGGCTCAAATATAAAAGCTAAAACTATAAAAACTCTTGAAGATAACCTAGAAAATATCATTGAGGGCACAGGCCCTGGCACAGATTTCATAACGAAGATTGTCAAAAGCAATTGCAACAAAAACAAAAATTGACAAATGGTACCTAATTAAACTAAAGAGCTTCTGCACAGCAAAAGAAACTCTCAACAGAGTAAACCGACAACCTACAAATGGAGAAAAAAATTTGCAAACTATGCATTTGACAAAGGTCTAATATCCAGAATCTATGAGGAACATAAGCAAATGTACAAGCAAAAAGCAAACAACCCCACTGAACGTGGGCAAAGGACATGAACAGACTTCTCAAAAGAAGACATACATGTAGCCAATAAGCATATGAAAAAATGCTCAACATCACTAATCATCAGAGAAATGCAAATCAAAGCCACCTTCTTACACCAGTAAGAATGGCTACTATTAAAAAGTCAAAAAATAACACATGCTGGAGAGGTTGCAGAGAAAAGAGAACACTTATACATTCTTGGTGGAAATGTAAATTTATTCAACCACTGTGTGAAACAGTTTGGCGATTTCTCAAAGAACTGAAAGAAGAAATATCATTTGACCCAGTAACCCTATTATTGGGTATATACCCAAAGAAATACAAATTGTTCTACTGTAAAGAGGCATTCATGTGTATATCCACTGCGGCAGTTTCCACAATAGCAAATATATGGAATCAACCTAAATGCCCATCAGTGGTAGACTAGATAGCATGGTACATATACACCATGGAAAACTATGCAGCCACAAAAAAGAATGAGATCATGTTCTTTGCAGTAACATAGATGGAGCTTGAGGACATTATCCTAAGCAAACTAACACAAGAGCAGAAAACCAAATACCACATACTCTCACTTAAAGTGGGAGTTAAACACACAGACACAAAGAAGGGAAAAACAAACATTGGTGCCTACTTGAGGGCTGGGTGAGAGAAGGGTGAGGATTGAAAAACTACCTATCAGGCACTATGCTTATTACCCGGTGACAAAATAATCTGTGCACCAAATTCCTGTGACATGAAATTTACCTATATAACAAACCTGCGCATGTATCCCTAAAACTAAAAAAAAAAAGTAAAAAAAAAAAAAAAGAAAAGAAAAAGAAACCCAGAAAATCATTGTGACCGATAGATACACAGAAAGCAATGGTGTGCTGGTAAATATTTAACAACTGGTTCTTTAGAAAAACACATGTATGTATTCAAAAATGTACATTAAATTTATTATAATTTTACTGATATAAAATATGTAAAGCACATAATCTGCAAACAATAAAGAAATGCACAATGCTTTCTATAGTAATTTCTATAGAGCTAATTAATTCTCTTGGAATATTTTCACTGAGTTTTGATGAACTCCTGTATCCGTTATCAAATTATGGTTGTAACTGATAAATGAGTTTAGTTCTGAAATAAACATTTTTTGATATTTTTGTTTACTTTCATGAGCAAGATGAAAGTGAAACAAAAAGACATACAGTGGAGCTTCACTTGTTCATCAGTGATGTGAATAACTTTTTTGCTGCATTGCACAAGTTTCCAAATACTGGAATATTTCTTCAATTTTTTTGTGTGTGCTATTCACAATGTAACAGCTATAGACACACCCTTTTAACTTTAGTCTGCATTTTAAACATTTTCTCATGTCTAGACAATCAACAAATCATTATATGAAATTCTATTTTGTAATACTTGCCCATTTCTATGGTGTAAATACTCCATTCAGGGTTGATTTCTGGCTATAGACATGACTTCATTGAACATGAAGTTGGGAAAGGATGTGCAGTAGTACAGCATTATATGGTATTTCTACTGTACACATACAATATATAAAAAGGCACCAAAACATTGAGAATAGTAAAATATAGTAAAAATAACTAGGAAATAATGATCTTGGAGTAGTTATTATATTTCCTTATAATGCAATCCACTTAATTGTAAGATTATACAATATTTGTAATAGTTGGTTTTAACAACTGGCTTACAAAATTCCTGAAAATTTAACAACTGGTTCTCACAGGTCAAGTGTGCAAGCCAGCTTGAGCACACTGGTGTAATATAGACATATAGTAATATTAATGAGGCTGCAGATGTAAAGATGTAAACAGAGACATATCTGGCAAGGGCTTTGTAAACCAATGCAGGGAGTTTATATTTCATCCAAAGAGTAAAGTTAAGCCATCAGAGAGTTGAAATCCAGAGAGAGAGATATGACTCAATTTGTGTTTTAAATTGTTCCCTCTCAGTGCTCTGGAGAATTAATTTCAAGTGCATAAGAGCAGAAGCAGTGACACCAGCCAGAAGCTACTGGAAATAGTCTAGGCAAGAGATAACCAGGGCTTAGACAAGAATGGGGATGATGATTTGGAGGCAGACTGAAGGTGCTTATTGATGGTTTGAGGTGGGGGCAGCACAATCCTTAGATTAAACCAAGAGGACCCACATATCACAGTCATAAAAACAGAGAAAGTTTTTTTTTTTTTTTTTTTTTTTTTTGGTTATAAGAAAGATTTTTGAAACTTTAAACACCAAGCATAATTACACAAAGAGAGAAAGAGGCCCCACGCGGTGGCTCACGCCTCTAATCCCAGCACTTTGGAGGCCGAGGCAGGAAGGTCGCCTGAGATCAGGAGTTTGAGACCAGCCTGGCCAACATGGCGAAACCCTGGCTCTACTAAAAAGTCCAAAAATTAGCCGGGTGTGGTGGCGGGCGCCTGTAGTCCCAGCTACTCGGGAAGCTGAGGCAGGAGAATCGCTTGAACTCGGGAGGTGGAGGTTGCAGTGAGCGGAGATGGCGCCGCTGCATTCCAGCCTGAGAAACAGAGTAAGACTCAAAGAGAGAAAGAGAGACAGGGAGAAAAGCTGAACTGTCTCCGTGAGGCGGAGGAAATGCGTTTGAGAGCTAATGAGCAGGGCTGAGGGTGGAAGGTGGCTATGGGAAGAACAAATCATGATTTGTGCAGTAGAAAATCAGCAAAGGAGTGGCAACTTTTGTTTTAAGTTGGCTTTCTGGCCAGGCACAACGGCTCATGCCTGTAATCACAACACTCTGGGAGGCCGTGGTGGGTGGATCACTTTGAGGTCAGGAGTTCAAGACCAGCCTAGCCAACATGGTGAAACCCCATATCTGCTAAAAAGGCAAAAATTAGCCAGGCCTAGCGGTGCGCCCCTATAATCCCAGCTACTCAGGAGGCTGATGCAGGAGAATCTCTCCATCCAGGAGGCAGAGGTTGCAGTGAGCCAAGATTGTGCCACTGCACGGCGACAGAGTTAGACCCTGTCACAAAAATATATAATATAATATAATATATAATATAATATATGATATAATATGATATATAATATAATATAATAATAATAATATAATAAATATAATATAATATAAACTTGGCTTTCTAAAATCACCTGAAGTCAGTGTCTAGGCAGTTATTTGTCTCTCTTCTCTGCTTGGAAGAGCCTGAACAGTCTGGAAATCCTGTGTTGGAAAAGTAAGATATGAAAGAAATGCACTGCCCCCACCTCTGTCTCTAAGGGTTCATTAGGTTAGTCCTAGCTCTGGGTGGATCCTGAGCTGAACCCAGCTTCTACTTTTTCCTGCCACATACATCAGTACTAACCAGGTTTGTCAGGGTTGACTCTACAAGGAGGGGAACTCCTTTTGCCTCCAGATTTCAGAATGATAACTTCAGTGGGAACATGGGCTGGGTCACGGAGATAGCTTGGTCTGTAATTTTTAACTACAACTTACAATATGCAGGCTTCCATTTAAACTCCTATTTTATGTCCCACAAATGTTAAGGACAATACGGGAGGAGAGGTAAAGGAAAAAGAAAAATCCAAGATTACTTCTAGATTTTTGACTAGATATCAGCATGATTCACTTGATCAACTTCCCACAAATCAATCTAAGTTCAACAAACTTCCAGTCAAAATCCAATTATACTTTTAAAGAGGAATTTGACAATGTGTTTTGACATTTTTAAGTTAATTCTGAAAAAGAAGAGTAAAATAAAAAAAATTGTTAATGAAAGTATTAAGCCATATTGCAAAGTGATAGTGAAATAGATACAGACTAATGAAGCAGTGAAAGAGAATAGTTTATGAATACATGGGAATTTGTTATAAACAACAAACATCATAAATAATTGCAAAGAGCTTCCATTATTTAGTAATATATGTTGAAAAAATAAGACCCGCTCCATAAACAATGTATTTCTAACTCATAAAATATAAAAACTTCAAATTAATGTATTTAAGTTCTTAATGCAATTATAAATGTGAAAAGTAAAATATTTGTGATACTGGGTAAAGAATGATTTCTAAGCTAATACTTGC
The DNA here is from genome assembly GCF_009764315.1 of Trachypithecus francoisi. Classification (NCBI taxonomy): domain Eukaryota; kingdom Metazoa; phylum Chordata; class Mammalia; order Primates; family Cercopithecidae; genus Trachypithecus; species Trachypithecus francoisi. The sequence continues at coordinate 71,430,573 of NW_022681454.1, forward strand.
AAATATAAAACCAAAAGGGAAAAAACAGAATTTTCTGATTACATCTCAGTGAAAGATTGCTGTCCACATATATCTAAAGGGAGACAGAGAGGAAGAAGCCATTTGCACATTTGAAAATGGCAAAGGCTCTGACTTACCATCAGTAGTTCTTACAAGCTAGAGTTAAAAAAATACAAAGAGAAAAAATAGGTAAAGAGTATAAAGAGTAAATTTACAGAAGGAGTTTTCCAAATAGCTAATTGGTATTCAAGAAAAGTTCATTCTCTTTAGTAATCAGAGAAATGCAAATCAAAACAATGAGATGGTACCTAATGTCTCTCAGGTATATAAAAAAATCAGAAAATAGAACGCCATTAAGCTTGGGTGCAGCTACGAAGAAAGGGGAGCTGACTCACTGTGCAAGTGAAAACTGATGCAGTCATTCTGGAGTATGCTCAATGCTGCTCAGTAGTGAAGTTATCTATATGTATAATCTACTCCTAAATATATTCCCAAGGAAACTCACACTGATCCACAAAAAGACATCCAGGACAATGCTTATCACATTGTTTTTGATCATAAAGAGTTAGAACCATCCTAAGTAGTTCCATCACTTAAGTAGACTGTGATATACACACAGAGTGGACTAATATGAGCAGACAGAATCTCAAGGAGACTGGATGGGTAAAATGCCTAAGATGAATGATGATACATCAGCGAAATATTCAAATAATGGAATATGTTGAAATTAAAATCACTGAAAAAACTTTATAGCAATACAGATGCAGTTTAAATATAGCATCATGTGAAAAAAAAGTAGTAAATAAGATGAATAGCACAACACCACCTATGCATTTATGCATGGTTAAAAACATGAAGCATTTTCTATTCTATTAAGGATACAGGTATGTTTAAGTAAACTTTGAAAGTAAGACTGGAAGAATAAACATTAAGTATACTAGAGTGAGGCAGGAAAATGAACTTGAAAATGGAAGAAGAGAATGTATTAAGTTTTCTATCGCTGCAGTAACAAATTACCACAAAGTATGTGGCTTACTACAACACAAATTTTATTATCTTCTAGTTCTGTAGGTCAAAAATCTGACATGCTTCTCTCTGGGCTAAAATCAGCCAGTCAGGAAGGCTATGTTCCTTTCTCTGCCAGCAAGGGAGCATTCTAGCTTTTAGAGGCTCCCTTTCTCCATCTTCAAAGATGGTGAACATTGCATCTCCTGGTGCCTTTCTCCCTTCTTCTTCTCACTCTCTCCTTAGCCTCCTGCTTCCATTTTTAAGGGTCCTTGAGATTACAATGAACCTATCTAGATAATCCAGGATAATCTGCCTACCTCAATGTCCTTAATTTAATCATACCTGCAAAGTCCTTTATGACATGTAAAATTAGAAATTCTCAGGTTCCAGGGATTCAAATGTGGATATTTCTGGGGAAGCAGAGGTAGGGGGAGGGGTGGGGAGATTATTCTGCTTACCATAGAGAAAGGCATTAATAAACACATTAAAAAATTACTGAACAAGTTGGGAAGAATGATAATAGTGTGCCATCCAATGAGGGATAAAATCAACTCAATTCTGTGAGTCTGACCATAAAATAGAATAAAAAAAGTGGAAGATGGGACTAAGGAGTTGTTAATGGTGTCATAGGATGCTGAGAAGTCAACTAGAATAATGTAGAGGAAACGAACATTGAATACGGCAAAACAGAAATACTTGACCTTAACAAAAGCAATCTTAGTATGGCAATAGCAAAGAATGTAGGATTAAAGTGTATTGAAGAGAGGATGTGAGGTGAGGGAATGGTAAGAAAGCACAGTCACACTTCCATAAACATTTATTTGTGTTATGCAAAAATCTCTTTCTAGCAGAAATAAAATGCCACAAAATAGGGAGTGCATTAAAGTAAATCATTCCATCCCCTTAATGGATTATGATGCATAAGCAACTGCTATAAACACTTTCAAAGAGTCTGATGTTCTCAAAAGAAAAAAAAAAGACACATGAAACATACTTATATAGTACAATCGCGACTGCATTAAAAGAAATAAATGCATAGATAAAACGAGAAAATACATGCAAGCCTCCATAGTGGTTGTCTTTCTCAGGTTGTTATGTAGATTTTTGTCTTTTAAAATTTGCTTTATTTTTTTAATTATCTATTATGGACAGAAATTATTTTTCAATTCTCAGAAAATGTTTAGACATAGGGGAACTTTTTGCAGCTGTTTTTATTTGAGCAACTACTACAAACAGAATGTAAATATTTCACCTAAAATGTGTATTTGTTCACAGTAAATAAATTGTAAAACTTGATTAGAAATGGAACCAAGATTCACTAAATTGGTCTCAGCCCATTAACTCTGAGGAAATTACATAAAACCTCTAGGCTACAATTTCCTCTGGATTGCAGCTATGATACCAAAGGTTCTTTTTAGCTTAAACATTTCATGAGAGTATCCAGATTCCAGTTACAGTCTTATAGTCACATAGTCATCTCTACTTACCTAAAAATCTATGTAATTAACTTAGATTAAAAATTATCAGGAAAAAAGGGAAAATCTCTTAAACTACTTCTAATAATCAGAGTTTGTTAAAGTGTGGATAAATAGGCCACAACCCCACATAATGTTATCACAAAATACAGTGATAGTCACATAGAGAAAACTCAATGAGCTCAGTTACTGAAATACTAGTGTATGTGTGTGCACGTGTGTATATATATGTGCACACATATATATCTATATATAAATTCACTTGCCTGGTTGGTTGCCTTTCTTTACAGATTATTTGCTGTGATAAGAGAGAAAGGAAGGCCACACATAAAGCCACAAGGGAACACGGGATAATCAACGAATTATCTTTTTAGCACAGAGCTCCCTCTGGAAATGTAGCGAGGAATTGCTCTCCAGGCAACCAAGCTGAATAAGCTCCCATTTCTACCTTCTGGCTTTCTTAGGAGCAACTTTCTGGTCATAATGACTTTGGAGTTCAGCTATCACATGGGACCAAACCACCCTTAGTGAAGAATGTCAATACTTCATTTCCAATTCTTTCTGTTGATATTTCCTTAGACACACAGGCTTTCAAAGATATAAAATGGCAGCCTGCATGCATGGGATTACAGGAAAGTCCATTACAATGTCTGGCTAAAAGAATCAACTACATGTGACTTGCCCAGGTGTCAGAAAAAAAGAAAGAAAAAGAAACATCTACCAGAAAACAGCATCTGCTCCATCCCTGCCCTCACTGACAGCCAGCTGTTTTCAGTTATTCTCACCTGCTGTACAGGTTCTCTCAGGGTGAACTCTCACCAGGGGGAAACAAATAAAGACAACCAAGACTGAGCAATCAAGCTGCTTCAATACTTTTTTTTTTGCTGCTGGAGCCACGAACTCCTTCTACCCATCTCACCCGGGATCTTTCACTTCCTATAACTCTCCAGGCTGCCAGCAGTTTCTATGAACTTTGGAGTGCCCCTCTTACCCTGCCTCTGATAACAGTGTCCTACTGGTTTCTGCTTACCAAGCCTCTCGCACCTTACCTCCTCAGCTCAGCTGATCGTAATTGCATTGTGACTAAACACATATAGCTATTTTTTTTTAATTTTGGGGAATATGTTCTATACCAAATTTAGCCTTTGACAAAAGTCCAGTGAAATGACCGTTTTATGTTTTAACTTCTTTTGTATACCCAAGGATGTTCCTTGCTGTTCCTAATAGTTGTAGTAATCAGTAAATCCTGATAGGCACATGTTTAATGTTTTGTTGTGTGTTCCTTTAATATATCAGCCTGGGCATTAAATTTACATTAAAATTGAAGCACAATGAACTTAACCTTAAAACTGTGTTCTATTCTCAAATTTTGTCCATAAAAGTATTGCTACATTCAATCCAGTTTTAGGAATGTGCTTAACAATTTTAATGTCTAAAACATATGGGAATCTTATATCCCTCGAAGAAAAGCCATTGCATTTTTTTTCTTCTTCTTCTTCTCCTGCCTCTTCCTTTTTTTTTTTTTTTTTTTTTTTTTTTTTGAGACAGAGGCTTGCTCTGTCAACCAGGCTGGAGTGCAGTGGCAAAATCTTGGCTCGCCGCAACCTCCGCCTTCTGAGTTCAAGTGATTCTCCTACCTCAGCCTCCTGGGTAGCTGGGATCACAGGCATGTGCCCCACACCCAGCTAATTTTTGTATTTTTACTAGAGACGGGGTTTCTCCTAATTGGCCAGGCTGGTGTTTAACTCCTGACCTCAAGTGATCCGCCTGCCTCAGCCTACCAAAGGGCTGGGATTACAGGTGTGAGCCAACGCACCTGGCAGATTTCCACTGTATTTAAGTCAGTATTGGGTTTTAACATGTGGTAAAGTGATAAATATTTCAGACTTTGAGGGAAGATTCCCTGAGCTCAGATCTTTAGCCCGATATGACTTCGGACAAGTTATGTAATTTCTTTATTTGTAAAAGGGGTAATAATGGTACTTACCTCAAAGGTTGGTTATGAATTAATAAATACATTGTGCTTAAAAATGTACCTGGCATTATTTTTTTTCCCAAGATGGCAGCCTAGGGAATGCTTAGTTCAGATGCCAGTTCTCCTTAAGAAGAAGATCGAAGTTGTAGGTGAATGGTCATGATTTGAATAGAAAGCTGAGGGAAGAGAGCCAGGTCCTGTCAGAGAGCTCATGGGAAGAAGCTGGGGCACAGAAAAGGGAAGGAGAAAGGCTCTGGCAGAGACAGTCCCCTGAGGGACTTGGAGCCCTGTGGGAAGGGTAGGTGGGAGTGCTTCTCTGCTCCCCTTACCCCTGCAACAATATGCTTATCACCAAATTGTCGCGGAGAAAGTCTGCCTTTGGGACCTTGGGCAACACTCTCAGTGGTGATTTGTGAACTTCCCAGAGATAGAGCACCAAGTAGCCAGCGTGGACAGGTACATTGGCTCTCCCCCTCAGGCCTCAACTGAGACAATGCACACCACACTGGTTGTGTACCCACAGTGGGCTACTGCCGGGCCTTAGAAACCTCAGACTTTCTGTCACCACATCACTTGATCCCTTACGGAAAGACCACTAAGCACACTATGACTTTTGCAACTGCAGGGGACTAGCAGGTCCTTGGAGACTTATGAGGCCCCTGAAGATCTAACACTCAGTGAGGGCCACTCATAGGAGATAGGGGAGTGCATCCTGCCAAAGCCCACTGAGCATTGTCAATTGTACTGGTAACTAGGAATAGATGTGGAGAGAAGGCCGTCTCCTGTTCCCCAGTCCACTGTTACAGACACAGCAGAGGATCTCCTCACTAGGGGCTGGCATCAGTGTCCCTGGAGACAGCCAGTCTGTGCATTTTGTGGCAGCTGCACCCCTACCAAAAGTAAGCTAGCACTGCACATGTTTCCATGAAGGATGTAGCCCATCTTTCCCTCCCTACTCAAAGCACTAGCTTGTGTAGGGGGCAACACAGGGCAAAATAGTCACAGAGCTGTCAGTTCTGGACTGGGGGAAGGGACTCTGCCCTGAGCCCATTTTGGTGGTAGCCAGAGGCAAAGAACAGTCTATACAAGCTGAAAGTCATGATCCCTATGATAGGGATGGAATGGGAAAGTTGATTACATTCCTGCCTGCACAGGACAAGAAGCTGGTGCAGCCACGCCTACCACCCCTGCTCCTGAGACTTCAGTGCAACCCATCGCAATCTTCCCCAGCCACCCCCAGTCAGGGCAGGGGCTTCCATTCACTGTCAGATTATTCAAGGGCACATGCCCATCTACTGAACTGGAGATTAAACTGTACCACCAAATAAAAACCTGCTATCAGGCCGGGCATGGTGGCTCACGTCTGTAATCCCAGCACTTTGGGAGGCCGAGGTGGGTGAATCACAAGAGGTAGGGAGGTGTTTGACCAGCCTGACCAACATGGAGAAACCCCGTCTCTACTAAAAATACAAAAACAGTAGCCAGGCGTGGTGGCGCATGCCGGTAATCCCAGCTCCTCGGGAGGCTGAAGCAGGAGAATTGCTTGAAGTTGGGAGGCAGAAGTTGTGTTGAGCTAAGATCGCACCATTACGCTCTAGCCTGTGCAACAAGAGCGAAACTCCATCTCAACAAACAAACAAACAAACAAAACAAAAAAAGCCCTGCTATCAGAAGGGCATAGTCCTAGTATATGAGATAAGCTCCCTAAGACCTCCACACTCTCAGACCTGCAGAAGATAGTGTGTCAACTCGCACATCCAACACATCACTACAGCAAGCATCATTTGAGAAAGCCACTACATAGAAACAAGCTATTTACAAGAAAGGAACACATAAAGAGTCTTAGCCCCCTGAAAACACCTAGAAAAGAAGCCACAATATACACAACAAACACTACAGACATGGCCTCAAAGGGAAAAAACTTTTTGTTTTTTTTTTTCTTTTTAAATTTTCCATCCAACTGAAGCCATTTCAAAAACAAGAAGTGATTGCTTCTACTGATGAGAAGGAATCCATGTAAAAACTCCATCAACAAAAACACAGATTATTTACAGACCTCCAAAGGATTGTACCAGCTGTCAGGCAATGAATCCTCACCAAAATGAAAATTCTGAAATGGCAGATGAAGAATTTTAAAAAATGGATTGCAAGGAAGCTTGATGAGATCCACGGGAAGGTTGAAAACCAGTACAAAGAAACCAGAAATACAATTTAGGATATGAAAGACAAGATAGCTAGAATAAGGATAGAGGAAACAAACACTGAATTTGGATTTAGTAAAATGGAAGCACTTGATCTTAATAGAAGCAATCTTAGTGTAGTGATAGTGAAGAATGAAGAATTAAATGTCTCTCTCTATACAGAACATTGGGAATTTAAAGATTCACTAAAGGAACTCCAAAATACAGTTGGAGGCCTAGATGATAGATTAGACCAAGTAGAAGAAGAAAGAATTTCAGAGACTGGAGACCCGTCTTTTGAATTAAGCCAGACAAAAATAAAAATAAAGATTTTTTTTTTTTAAATGAACAAAGCCTTTGAGAAATATAAAAGTATTTAAAGTGACCAAACCTATTACTTGTAGACATTGCTGAGAGAGAAGAAGAAAAAATAAGGAATTTGGAAAACATATTTGAGGGAATAATTCAAGAAAATATCCCTAACCTTGCCTGAAAGGTAAATATCCAGATACAAGACACACTACACAAGCTGAACATCCCCAGAGCACACACTCATCAGATCAAAATCAATGCTGAAGAAAAAAATCTTAAAAGCAGAATAGAGAAAAGGGTCAATTACTTATTAAGGAAATCCCAACAGACTAACAGCTGACTTCCCAGCAGAAACTTTACAAACCAAAACTGTTACAAACCAAAACAGATCGAGTCTCTTTTTAGACTACCTAAAATAAAAATAAAATAAAAAAAAAAAAAAAAGCAAGGCAAGAATTTCAAATCTGCCAAACTAAGCTTCATAATTTAGAGATAAAGTCTTTCCCAGACAAGCAAATGCTAAGAGAATTCTTCACCACTAGACACATTCTACAAGAAATGCTCAAGTTCACAGATCTTATAAAAGCAGTTACACAATTACGAGTACAAAGCAAGTAGTTAACAACACTATGACAGGAATAATACCTTATGTATCAATATTAACTTTGAATGTAAAAAGCCTAAGTGCTCCACTTAAAAGATTTACCTGGCAAATTGGGGGGGAAAAAAGACCCTACCATCTGTTGTCTACAAGAGACCTACCTAATGTGTAATGACATCCACAGGTTCAAAGTAAAGGGGTGGAGACAGATACATCATGCAAATGGAACACAAAAAGGAGTAGGGATGGTTATTCTTGTATCAGTTAAAAGACACTTTAAACCAACAATACTAAAAAAAGACAAAGAAAGGCATTACATAATGACAAAGTGTTTAATGCAACAAGAAGATTTACCTATCCTAAATGTTAATAGATATGCACCCAACACCAGAGCACCCACATTTATATAACAAATACTATTAGACCTAACAAAAGGGACAGATATTCATACAATAATAGTGAAGAACTTCAACACCCCACTGAGAGCACTAGACAGATCATCAATGCAGAAAACAAACAAAGAAACTCAGGACTTAAACTAGAATCTTGACCAAATGAGCTGAGTAGATACCTACAGAACACTCTACCCAATAAACGTAGAATATAAATTTCCCTCATCTGCACATGGAAGATTCTCTAAAACCGACCATATGCTTAGTGATAAAGCAAGTCTCAATAAACTCAAAAGAATTGAAATAATATCAAGTATAATCTTAGACCACAGTGGAATAACATTAGAAAGCAGTACCACAGGGAACTCTCAAAACCACACAAGTACATAGAAACTAAACAACTTTTTCCTGAATGACTTTTGGGTAAACAACAATATTAATGAAGAAATCAAAAAAAGTTAGAAACAAATAAAAGACATAACATACCAAAACCTCTGGAATACAGCAAAAACAGCAAAGTTTATAGTGCTAAATGCCTATATCAAAAAGATAGAAATATTTCAAATTAACAACCTAATATTCACACCAAAAGGAACTAGAAAAATAAGAACAAACCAAACTCAAAGCTAGTTGAAGGGAAAAAATGACAAAGATCAAGAAGAACTAAATGAAATTGAGCCTAAAAATACAAAGCATAAATGAAGTAAAAAATTTGTTCTTTGAAAGGATGAACAAAATTGATAGATGCCAGCTAGATTAATGAAAAAGAAAAGATGGAAATAAGCACAATGCCAAAGAAAGACAAAAATTATCAGAGACTATTATGAAAATCTCTATATGCACAAACTAGAAAACCTAGATAAGTGGGTAAATTCTTGGAAACATACAATCTCAAAAGACTGAACAATAAGAAAAAAAATACAATCCTGAACAGGCCAATAATTAGTTATGAAAATGAATCATTAGTAAAAAAACTACCAACAAGAAAAATCCCAGAACTAGGTGGATTCACATCTGAATTTTACTAGATGTACAAAGAAAAGCTGGTGCCAATCTTAATTAAACTACTGCAAAGAGTTGAGGAGAAAGTATTCCTCTCTAATACAGTCTATGAAATGAGTATTATCCTAATACCAAAATCTGGCAATGGCACAACAAATGAAAACTGCAGACCAATATCCCTGATGAACACAGATGCAAAAATCCTCAGCAAAATACTAGCAAACCAAATCCAACAGCCTATCCAAAAAATAAGCCATCACGATCAAATAGGTCTTATTCCAGGGATGCAAGGATGGTTAAACATACACAATTCAGTAAATCTGATTTACTCCATACACCAAATTAAAAACAATTGCCATGTGATCATCTCAACAGATTCAGAGACAGCATTAGATAGTACCCAGCATCCCTTCTTGGTAAAATCCCTCAACAAACTAGGCATCAAAAAAACATACATACTTCAATATAGTATGAGCCATATATGACAAACTAATGGCCGACATACTGAATGGGTAAAAGTTGAAAGTATTCCCCCTAAAAACTGAAAAAAGATGAGGATGTCCACTTTGCAGCACTCCTATTCAACATATTATTGGAAATGCTAGCCAGAGCAATCAGGCAAGAGAAAGAAATAACAGGGATCCAAATTGGAAAAGAGGAAGTTAAATTATCTCTGTTCACTGATGACATGATCTTATAAAATCTATAAGATTCTTCCAAAAGACACGTAGACTTGATAAATGACTTCAGTAAAATTTCAAGATACAAAATTTATACACAACAATCAGTTGCATACCTATATGCCAGTAATTCTCAAGCTGAGAACCAAATTAAGAACTCAATCTCATTTAAAATAGCCACACACAAAGATAATAAAATATCTAGGAATACATTTAATGAAGGAGTTTAAAATCCTCTGCAAGGAGAACCACAAAATACTGATGAAGGAAATTGTAGATGACATAAACCAATAGAAAACATGCCATGCTCATGCATAGGAAGAGTCAATTATCATTAAAATGACTATATGCCCCAAAGCAATCTAGGGATTCAATGCATTTCCTATCAAATTATCAACATCACTTTTCACAGAATTAGAAAAAAAAAAAAGTCTAAAATTTATATGGAACCAAAAAGAGGCTGAATAGCTAATACATTCCTAAGCAATAAGAGCATAGCTGGAGACATCACATTTCCTGACTTCAAACCATAAGGCAAGAGTGATCAAAATGGCATGATGTTGGCATAAATGTAGATACATAGACCAGTGGAACAGAATAGAACCAAAAATAAAGCCACACAGTGACAACCAACTAATCTTTGACAAAGCTGACAAAAATAAACAATGGAGAAAGGACACCTTATGCAATAAATTGCTGCTGGGAAAGCTGGCTAGCCATATGCACAAAAATGAAACTGGGCCTTATCTCTCACTGTATACAAAAATTAAGATGGATAAAGATGACTTAAATGCAATACCTGAAACAACAAAAACCCTAGGAGAAAATCCAGAAAAAACTCTTCTGTAAATTGGTCTAGGCAAATAATTTATGACTAAGACCTCAAAAGCAAATGCAACAAAATCAAAATTGTGTCACTGTTACACAATACACCCATATAACAAACCTGCACATGTATCCCCTCAATCTGAAATAAAATAAAATAACAAAAAATATGTACATAGTGTATAGCACTTTTTCACTAAGTTACTTATTGCAGTCATTGTTATTAATTTGCAAATTTTAATGCTAAAATGTTAAAAAGAGTGTCCATTTCACCAGTAATAAGTTATTTATTAGGAAAACCTTATGAGACACTTGAGTACAAAGCTATGCTTTAGAAATCATAATATTAGAAAATTAATCCATGTGGTCATTTCAAAAAGTAGAAAATAGACAACCTAACCATTTTACAATAGACATAAAAAACAATTAAGCATGGTATGATATAGAGGCTAAGGTCAGAGAACAAAGAAAAGGATCTCTGCAATTTATTTAGATTTTATTCAATGGTTTATCTTCTAGTTACTGAGGTTAGTAATAGTGAAACTAGTGAAAATAGTTACAATAAAGGTGACAGAGAAATACAAATGCTCTCAGAGAGAGTACAATCTAGCCCAGTTTCCCAGGAAACATATATTGTCCAAGTTTAACCTAGTTCCTTTGCTTTCACAAACGAGGACTCAGACACACAGCCCAGAGGTGCTGTCCTGATTCCTGTGTTTTGGAAGTGAGTCAGAGCTAAAACCAGTCTACCTCTTCCTACAGAGATTCCATTTGCCACATCACAATGATTTCAACCTTTGAGATCTTAGATTGAAACTGCCAAGGGTGCATGTTCAAAAGCTTCATCATATATACATTTTACTGATAAGACACCCACAGAGTATAAGATTTAATTCTGGGTCTTCATTGGCCAGAAATGTCCTTATCAAAATTCTATCAACTTTCCTGTCAATTTGCTTATTCTTTTGTTTTATGGCAGATAGATTTTTCCCTAATTAAGACTCCTTTCAGAATGTAGAGATCATGCACTACACCTTGTCCTGAGAAGTAAATTCCTTTTCCAAAGGGTCCCATGTTCTTAATATCTAAAGGAACTGAGGCGAAGAAGCGGAACATAATCCAGTCCTCCTTTTCCAACTGAGCTTTCATTTCATACTTCACTACAGTTTCTCTAATCCCCACTTTCTCTTTGGGTTGCAGTATATGCCAAACACACAGCAGGTTTAAAATCCCTGCTGATCTGTTGAGATGCTACATAGTGCATGCCAGAGTTTGGCCAGTATGTGTGTTGAGACTTTAAAAAAAAAAAAAAAATTAAATTAAATAGAGCTGGTGTCACTATTGCTTTTACTCTGTATTTGAGGCCACACTGAATCCCTTGGCTGCTCCCAGTAGTGCCTCTTCATCTAACAGGCATCATCCTAATTGGGATCTGATCAAACAGCTGGATTTACAGTGAGGCATTAGCCATCAGTTGAATTCCTTACAAACACACACACACACACACACACACACACACACACATCCACACATCCACACGCATGCAGCATCCTGCAGAAACAAGACTTACAAATGAGTACTTGAAGACTCATTTCTCACTCTGACCCCTGGGGTCAATGATGTCAGAGAAACTATTTCTGAAAAGAGCTCTACAGTGGGAGTGAACAATCAGGACCAACAATAATGAGTAGTTCTTGAAGGTCACAGCTGTTGAGCAGCTAATTGTAACTTGAAAAGCAGAGTCTCAAGTTATTAATGATCTTGCTGATAAAGTTTTTTCCCACTCCAAGTCATACAAGCTTTTATTCTAACTTTGAAGATAAAGCAAAAAGCTGCTCTGGCTATAAATGCAAGACTTTTTCTGTCTAGATGCAGTCACGCATATCTGACGGCCTTCTTTCCTCACACACAGTATAAACTGGTGACCTTTGTATAAATTAAGGTATGCCTTCTGATTCCAAGATCACTCCTAAGGGAAGAGATCATCAATTCTGCCAAATATTTTGTTTTAGCTTATTGGTTATTTCATGTTATAAAACAGATTGAATGATATCAAATAAGTAATTTACTCAGAGAACCGCAGTGATCCTTTCCTTATTTTATGTGCATGTGGTAGAACACACCACCTTCCTTTGAAACACAGACGCTGTATTACATACTCTAAAGTCAGGTTATGAAAGGTGAAAATAATATTTCCACAGGCTAACAAAAATTGTACTGGATGATAAAAAGATTTTCCTGCTTTTCTCAATAATTACTAAGGTCACAGCAATGAAGACAATGAAGACGTGAGGAAATCTAAAGTGTACTATTGGAAATTTAGGAAGTACATCATACATGGAAATTCTATTACAACAAGCATCCTGTACACTTCAAAGATTACTGAAATCAATATTGCTCTCTCCGCTTCTTCTTATATTTTATCTATTCTTTGTAATTTCTTCCCAAGTAGGAGTTAAATCTTCAGATTTCTATCATGGGTCTAGATGCAGTTATTTATGTACACACAGTAGGTGCATAGTAAATGCTTGCTGAAGAAAGGAAACAAAATGCCATAATCATAATGTCTTTCCTGCTGGAAGGTTGTTCATCGCTGTCACCACAGCAAGCCACTAAGGCTCTTGAATGAATCCCTGAGGCTGCCACAGAATGATGCAAGGCACTCACTTCTTTTCGCTTTCCACAATCCCAAGGGGATTAGTGAGCAACTTCTACAAAGCCCAGAAGCAAACAACTGAAATGTGAACTTTAGCCTGTTAGTGTAATGCAAGTTAGACTAGGGGAAAACAAAACAAAACAAAACAAAACACCCTTGTTTCCTGTAGGATGCAGGTAGAGCAATGCACCTAATTATTTTTACCAAGATTCAGGTCTGTGAAAGAACATGTATGCACACACATACACTCATTTTCTTTGCTTTTATTTGCTCAACAGGCTTGAAGTGATATGCCAATATAATCATCGCAATATTTTTTCAGCAACTTCATGTTTTCATAGGTGGTATTCTATAAATCACAAAGATTTTGCTATTTGCATTACAATTAATAGCCAGTAAGGAAATATTTATTGAGTTAATACTGTGAGCCATGGATTATATTAAGAACTCTGGCAAATATATGATAAAGCACAGGCCCTTACCTCAAGGATTTTATAACCAAATAAGGAGGAAAAATACACATAACCATAATTAAAGAGAATGTGATAAGTTCTCTAGAACATTTAAGCCCCAAGTGTTGCCATCTACGTTTATACTAATGTCCATAAACTACCAAAAATACACAGAAGAATATGTTTCCAATATTCTTGCTTCTCCATACACCCATAAGAGTGAGGAAGTTTTCAACAGCTCAAGTCACTTAATCACCTATCAAATCTCTTGCTATTTTCAAAATTAATGAGGCAATATAGAGAGCTGGTAGTATAATATTTGCAGTAGAATCAGATCATCTAAGCTGGGGTGCAGGGAAACTTAAATAATGAATTACTATATTATCCCACCCCCTCAGAAATGGAATAACAACAAAAGTACAAAATTCCAAAAGACAAAAATCTATCTCCCCACAGTCTTTTGTTTACCAAACTCAGCACTGAGCCATGGAGCTTTCTAGTCTTGACGAGAGCTGAAACAAGTACTCTTGCATTAAAAAGAAATAGTGCAAATATCCGTATACTCTGGGAAGATTTTTGTAGGGAGGGTAGCAAACTCAATTTCTATATGGCAAGACCATATAGAAACTGGTCCATATAGTTGTACCTCTTGAGAGACCCAGGGAACAGCTGACCAGCAGAGACAGTCAGAAATGCTATCTGCATTTTCTTCACTATCCTTCTATATCTACACTAACACTTTTGAGACAAATCATGCACTTATGCAATATTCTCTCTGTAGATAATGTCCAAATCTGTGGCAAAATATTCTATTTAGTTTAAAACCCATTATTTTCAAAATCCCTACAGAACTGGCTCATGAACCCCTGGAAATACATCATACTGAAAACTAAAATCATTAATTTCCTTGGAAATTAGTATTCCTTGCCAACTCTTTATTCCAATGTACAGATAAGGAATACAAGCCTAGGTTGAATTAAAGCCATAAAATACTTTTAAAACCACATGTAGTGATTTCAAAGCCCTTTATTTAATATACTCAATTCTAAAGAAATTAATAAAAGCACTTTTAGTTTCTTTACTTTTACATCTATGGTCATAATATCTTAAATATTTTGTCCCAAGTATACATTAAAACTTCAATTTTGCACATTTTAAAGCAGTTAATGCATACACTTATGCTAAACTTGCATTTAGAACCATTTGTAATAAAGAAAAAAAAAAGTGGTCTTCAGGGCAGAAGTCTTATGAATAGCCTTAAAGAAGTAAAACACTTTATATATCATTCCATAAATGTCAAATAATTTCAAATTTAGCAAGAGCTTTACAAATAATCTAGCCCCAATCCACTAACTAACAGATGAGATATTAAATAATTTACTTCAATTTACATAGTTTTATAAGTAGCAGATGTTGGATTATAACCAAGGCGATTATATAAATTATCACCCAAATCAGAACACTTTGAGAGTGAAAGAGGACACTATTAAGGATTACTGCAGAATAGCAGGTATAAACTGAGACTCTCTGAGCAAACTAGAACATATGGTTAGCCTAACTATAATACATGTAGTATAGTGTTTGCTGTTTTAATTGAGAATATCCAGTCTGCTGTAGGATAAAATAAGCAAAAGGCATAGATAAAACTTATGTATTAAATGTACATACTGGATAGACAAGTAGCTTGGGAAACATATCCAGAACTCTTAAGGTATACTTAGAATAGAGAGTAACTTAGTAAGCTACAGACATGTTATAAAATACAGTTTTACTGAACATCAATAACAAGAATGGAACAAATAAGACTGTCACTTAGAAAAACATGAAAAGACCATAAATGTTGAATATTCATAAAGCTCAGATCATATCACCTCCAGATTGTTATTGACTCTAAATCTGTCTCATTTAGTAACATCCATTATGGCATCATTATGACCATAATGAGTTCTCTGCTTGAAAAACTCAGACATAAGCCTTTGTAACTCACCAGGTTAAATCAGTGAGCTACAGCAGTGCTCAGTGTCTGAGTCCCACCATCTCTCCAATAGAATAAGCCTTGTGCTACTACCTCTACCTCTAGGCACCTTCCAACTATTGAGCTTCCTTGCATATCTGGTCTTTGTAACCACACCATCAGCAGAAATAGCTGATGTGACAGAAAGTGAATCATGATATTGCAACATGGCATAAAACAAAATTAAGGAAGTGTGGTTCTTCCACCTCATGGATTTCTATCCTAATTGTGTAAACCTACCCCCATCTGCATCCTTGTCTCTGGCTAGAAAATATACAAACCACATGATTCTAGAATTATGGCACCTTGGTCGCTTAGTCTTTCACTTTCCTAGCTTCTATTAGAGCTTACTCAGTATGTTAGGCTATTGTTGCATCTATATAAATCCCCATATGGTGGCACATATCTCCAAAATCCCATTAATTTATTTACTCATTCAACAACTGTGAGTACCTTCTACACAGTGTGCTCAATTCTGGGTGTTTGGGATGTAAAGATGAAAGATAGATCCTCTGTTCTTAAACAGAGTCCAAGGAGAAAAACAGATGAGTAAACAGACTAGGTATGATAGTGTTGTATATCCCAACCTCCAGAGACCGAGAAAGACTTCCCAGAGGAAGTGACACAGAGAACATAGAACAGAATAAAACAGAGAGAAGAATAGAATCACTAACACTGACTGCTTACTGCAAGTGATAGTATTTTCTAAGTAATTGATGTGAATTAACCCATGTAATACTCACAACAATCCTATGAGTTATGACTGTTATTATTTCTATTTGAAAAATGAGGGAACCAAAGCATAGTGAGGTCACACATCTTTCAAATGAGTCATGATTGGACACCCAGCATTGTGGACCAAGCATCTATCTTCTTAATCACTAAATGACACTGCATCATACCCCAAGTGCCAAGAACTAAAAGATGACTGGAAGTTAGAATGGCAACAAAAGAGAGGCAAGGGCATGGTGGTGAGAGAACACAACCAACAAAAGTGGAGTCTGAACACAGTGTAGGCACCAGGAACTGTACAATATGATCCTGTTAAAGTGAGAAGGCCTAGTCAATGAGAGGGTTTTAAGTTATGCTTAGTTTTAAAGCTCTTACCTTATTGTCTCCTTT
Organism: Trachypithecus francoisi; assembly: GCF_009764315.1. Taxonomy (NCBI): domain Eukaryota; kingdom Metazoa; phylum Chordata; class Mammalia; order Primates; family Cercopithecidae; genus Trachypithecus; species Trachypithecus francoisi. The sequence goes on from NW_022681454.1 coordinate 71,447,267, forward strand.
GCTATATTGCTCTATAACTCAAAGTCTATATCACAATCTTGTTAATGGAAAGAAAAGTAAATACATTTCATATGATTAAAAACAAAAACCAAAAGCAAGACTTGAAATTTTCAATTAATAATAATATTCTTCTAATTTACATCAACATCTTACAAAACTTCCAAATGGAGGATTCTCTGAACTACAACAAAATCTTAAGTGGCATTCACAGTTAATCGAAAGTAGACTTCTATCCATGAGTTACCTAAACATTTCTAACTTGTTTAGATTGCACATATGTAATGATTATATATATATAAATTTATGGATATGTACATACATGTATGCATGTCAATTAAAGATGGGAGGAATGCAGTAATAGGTTTCACACAAGTATCTTTTCAGTAATACTATGTTGCTATAGTTGTTTCTTTAAGATGACAAAGAATTTTAGAAATAAAATATAGGTAAGAAATAATAAACAAAATAGGCCATTCAAATAATTCTGCTAGGTTATCCTCCCATTAGACATAATTATATTATTTAATATAAATGAAATGAAATTTATAAATATTAGATGGACAGAATGGTATATTTTTTCTTTCAGATGTGAAACTATGGAAATACATTACATTTATAAGAAGTTTCCAATAAAATTGAGAAATCTATGTTTTTGAATTCCTGATATTTTTAAATTATGAAAGTATTAATGTATTTACTTACTGGCAGAAATGAAGATGAATATAAATATTTCTATGTCTAAAAAATGTGTTGCAAATAATGTTGACTTACTTTCTCATATTTCAAGGCTAGTTTCAATAAATGTATCACTAATGACAAATATTTTGGCCATAGCATAATTTTTGAATTCTAAAATGACTTTTTTAAAGTCTTAACTTTGTTTTTGCTATAGATTATTTGAAAATATATTTATATTCATCTAGTTACTGATTCAAAAATATTCCAGTGTTTCTCTACTTATAAGGTATTATGACATTCCTCAAATTAAATACTTTAAACTTATTTATTTATGTATTTATTTGTTTTTTGAAGTGGGGTCTTACTCTGTTGACCAGGCTAGACTGAAGTGGCACAATAAGCTCACTGCAACCTCAAACTCCTGGGCTCAAAAGCAGACTCCTGAGTACTCGAGACTGCAGGGATGCACCACTACACCCAATTATTTTTTTCCTTTATAAAGACCGGGTCTCACTATGTTACCTAGGCTGGTTTCAAACTTCTGGCCTCAAGTGTTCTTCCCTCTTTGACCTCCCAAAGCGTTAAGATTACAAGCATAAGCCATCATGCCCAGCTAAGTGTATTGTAGCCTTCCAACTTGTGTTCACTCCAACACTACTTTAGCCTGATGATTTACAATTAACCAATGATCAAAAGAAAAAAAAAAAAAAGTATAATAATTTCAAAATGGAGGAAAATCACTAAATGTAGTCATATTTCCTCATTTCTATCAGATAAAACTCACAAGCCTAATCCTCTACTACTTGCGCTCCTTACAAACATGGCATTTATGAAAGGTCATTGAGTCAGTAATTTATCAGTGAGAATCAAAAACAATCATTTTCTCATCCACTTAGTTCATGCTCTGTGATCACCCTATTACATCTGTATGCACTTTCTGTGGATTAGCATTAGCAGAGGCTGCCCGAGGGGCAAAGCGTAAGAAAAGTATGGAACTTCACTTCAGTTTACCAATTGTATCAACCCATGTCTTGATCACTCTCAGCGGCTTGCATTTTTTCCTTCTCTAAAGGTAAGTGCATCCCCAGCATCCCTCCTTGTCCTTTCCCTGTTTGGGCAATCTCAACAACCCCAATCAACGTCTTTATCAGCTCTGTCAGAAATTGCCAACTTTTATCGCTAATGATCACTTTTCTCTTGACAAAGATTCACATTTTCAGAATCTGCTTCACATTTACACCTCTAACTGAATGTATCTAAGACCAACCTCACCATTATTTTTTTCCTGAAAAGGCAATGCTCCCACCTGACATCCTAATTTTGTGAATGGTACCACCCAGTCACCTCAGCATCTTTGATTCTTCCCTCGGCCTCACCTCTTACATCCAATTAGTAGTCCAGTAGTGCTATCTGTGCATCTCTCACATCATTCCTCTTCTTTCTATCCCCATTGCTATCTCCCCAGTTCAGACACTCATTACTTTTCACCCTATGGCAATACCCTAACTGAGCTCTCTACTTTTAAGTCCCACTCTATCCTAACTTTTCCCACACAATCCTAGCAGGTTCTAAACTGTAACTCTAATTAGGAGCTTCCAAAGAATCCCCACTACAGACAAAATTATGTACAGAGTCTCACCCTGACATTTAAGACCCCCTTATAAGATAGCTACAAACTGCCTTTCAAACTTCCTATCTCACTATTTCTTTCCCCATGTTCTTGTTGTTGGTTAAATTAGACTATTCGACATTTCATAAAAATGTCACAATTCTCTCCAACTGTAATTTTGTTCACATAACTCAGTTCTCTGGAACATCTTCCTCTACTACCTCTCATCTATGCTTGCAAATTATCCTAGGGATTTTTTCCTCAAGAGTTAATTAAAATACTATCTTATCTAAAAGAGCTTTATCAATCCTCCTTTCTCTTTTATCCCCATCTCATACCAGGAATGTCATTTCCTTCTTCTGTAAAATATGACAGCATTTAACTGACACCATATTCCACCAAATCATAGAGTTGACTGCATACTTGGTTTTCCTATTCTTTCTCTTGCCAGCAATAGATTGCAAAGTCCTTGAGGAAAGGAACAACCTTACAAAGGGTACCATAGATATTATAGGCACAAGAAAAATATGAATTAAATTACTGTCTCTCCTAAATGTTTATAATCAATGTTCAGTTACCCAAGCTACGAACCCCTGAATGTGCCCAAAATATAAAGCCAGTATTTTCAAAAATTATTTTGCTTTTCCCCAATCCATACAGCTATATTAACAAGTAAATAAATGAATTTATTAAACATTTTTCATGGATTTTCCATTATATATCTCTGTTTTGATTATTATAAAACAGAAAGTTAAAAAAAGGGATAAACAGTAGTAGGGAACACTTACTAGGTCTCAGGAACCACATGATTTACCATTTCACAACATCACTACAACGTATGTATTTTTATATCACACTTTATAGATGTGATAACAAAGATTTTAAGAATATAAGTCCCTGGACTTGGGTAAGATTGTTAGTGAACAGTAAAGCTGAGACTGAAACAAATCTGACTTTAAAGCCCATTTACTGCAATTCCATACCAGTAGCATCTTTGCAGCAGTAAAAATAAACTAGTGAAGAAGAATTAAAGATATGTCTAATAACCAGGAAAAAGAAATAGCTCCTTAAGCAGTAAGAATTAGAAAAAAAAATCATCAATTTAATTAATTGTATATATGAAAGAAAGAATAAGTTAGAACACCTGGCCAAATTTCTGCATTTCTGTACTGGAGACTTATATAAATAGGAAATGCAGATTCTAAAAACAGGAGCATAAGGCAATCTACGAAAGTCTGATGTTTTATGGACATCGTCTGACTTGCCCTTTCTTTTCACCTGAATTTTGTGTTAAGACTTCTATAAATACAACGTAAGTTTCCTCTTTGTATCTGGGATACACTTCAGATCTCTATTATACCTAACACATTGTTTTAGGTAAGGGGATGGAGAAGAAAAAGGAAGATATTTCCTAGCAATGACTTATTCTGAGAAGTATCTGCCATTGTATAAAATTTGTTCCTTTGAAACACACATGTAATACTTTGAGCATGGTAGATGCTCAATAGTTTAAGGAGACAATTTAAAGCACATTCTTAATTAAATTTAAAACCAAAACGTTTTGAGCACTAAATGTCAAAGTTCAGCACCTATTTTCTAGTTATTAATATTCTTTGTGAAAAAATTCAGTAGTCAAAAGTACAATTTCTGTAGGTATTTTGAAAAGATACTCATATGCCTTTTGAAGAAGGAATATAAATTGTAATTTACATCAATAGAAAAAAGAGACTGAGCTGATCACATTATTCTGGAAATACTTGAAGGTCAAGCTCGCACATTTATTTTCAATTGGATAACTCCTTCTGGTGTTTACACCATTTTGGGGAAAAACAGGGTCTTAAAGAAATTCTTTGAAATTATCTTTAGGGCTACCAAGCATTAAAAAAAAAAAAAATCTCAATAACTGACCTATTTCCCTAGAGGCCTATTACCTTTCTTCCCACATAAAATCATAATATGACCCTAGCTGCACATAAGAATTCTGAACAGTGATTTACAAAGAATGTATTATGCATATCAATTAGACTCTACGTCTTGTCTAAAATGGCAAACCTCACTAAAAGACATAAATAAATGTGAACCGGGGCTTTTACCTGAAATAATATTACAGTGTCATATAGAAGAAGGCAGCTAACACACCACTCTAAAAGCCACATTGTATTATTCTCCTGCAGCAAAGAGATACAGCCAAAAGGCTGAACTTGTAAAACAGAGTATTCCTTTGTTGTAGCAACATTGATCCCTGTTCTTCTGTTAAAATATCTTTCACCTTCATACCTCCTCACAAATTCCTAGACTTCACCTACACACTTCAGACTATAATGTAGTAACAAAATTAGAACCACGTTTTCCAAAAGTTTAGGAGTAAGGGAAGTAAGAACATGAGAACATGCCAGAAGGATTACTCATCATTGTCACATATGCATGTACAAGCACACATACATACACATATACACACACACACATACGTGTACAATTTTCAGACCAGTCAAATTCAAAATCAGAAGAATAGAAATTGTTCTGTCAGGAATAAGGCTATGGAGGAGTGAAAGTGGAGATTCAACACTACAACACATATTTAAGCTGAGTTGAAGAACAGTTAGGTGGTCTACAGGACGTTACAGCCAACAAAGGTAATACTTGCCAAAGGTATAGTGGCAAGCATGGTTTGTCTGGTAAATTGACACAACCTCCATGTGGCTGAAGGATAAGACATGTGGTGATGATGTGATTTGGAGCAAGAGAGAAAACCGCTTCCTACTAACTTCACACTAGATGTAGGCCTTCTGGCTTACAGGTTTTAAAGCAGCCTACATTTACTTCTTTCTGTTCTTCATTTAGCCCAGTGTGAATGACTTCTCTAGTTACTGATCTTATAATGTACAAAAGAACTGGCTTCCTCCATTCCCAAATCATGGTGTTATAAGCAACCCAGCAAATGAGGTTTTGCCACCCTTTTCCTGCTCCTATCAGTTTATTACATCATCGTATATAAAATTATGTAAGCTTTGCAATTGTGGTCTTGGATCTTGAACTTTGAAAGCACTTCTTTTTTGAGCACAGTTTTTATTTTCAAGAGTCTTAATCAATGTGAACATTAACCATTTCCTCAAGATAAAGCATCACTTTACACTGTCATCAAGGGACATGCTATTTAATAAACAGTTATAATTAGGCAAGAGATTAATCAAGGTTCATTTTTGAGGCATTCTCAAAAGACACATGGAGATTACTCTTTGCTATTATTTTACTGAAGTGTGTGCTATGTTACATTGTTAATGAGAGCAAATACGGGCAGAGTGGTCTCCTGCTTCTTTCCAAATTTTGCCTTGGAACATTGTACTAAGAACTGAATGAATGAATGTCTCTGGAAAGACAGCAGAGCTCAAAATTCAGAACCAACCTTGGCTCCACTATATCCCTGCTAGGTATTACTGGGAAGTAGAAGGAAGGATTGAATGAAAATCCTGGCAGATGCCCTTATGTTTCTGGATATCTTATCACATCTGGGCCAAAAGAAGATGTCTAACAAATAATAATGCTACCTGTTATTTATTTATTTATTTATTTATTTATTTATTTATTTATTTTATTGAGAATCACTTATACTAAACACATAACATTTTTAGTTTAGCTTTTTTTTTTTTTTTTTCCTCAGATGTATATATTGCATTTAAGTTATGGGTCCTTAAATTTGGGGCCAGAAAGTTGGGTTTCTGTTCAATCAGTAAATGGTTGGTTAACAACATCATCATTCCTTGCCTACATTCTCCACCTCCTCTAGTCTTTCTTATCTCAGTAAATGGTACAACTCATTCATAATGCAATCTCTCAAGCCAGATACTTACTTGGTTTTCTCCTTTGGGTTTTCCCTCTGTCTTACTCACATGTGCAATAAATATCTAAGTCCTGTTATTTGGCTATTATCATCACTACTGTCACTCACTCCTTGAGTCAGACCCACCAATAGAACAGACTCTTACCTATCTGCATCAATATGATGAACACTCCATTGGTCTTGAAGTCTGTTGTTGTTAATTCTTCAAATGTGTCACTCCTTGCTTAATTCCTCTAAGATCAACTTAATTTTTTCCTCATTACCATCTGGGAAATTTTAAACTCCTCATAATGTTATACCATTATGCTCTTCCTGGCCAGATCGCTGACCACTTCTCCAGATCATTTTCAGACTGATACCTAGAAATTATCCTTGGGACTTCTGTGCTCCAATCATCCTGAAGTAGGCCCTTGTGTTGCTGTTTCCTCTACTCAGAATAGTATCTTTCTTCTTCCATATCTGTGCTTGGCGAACTTCCACTTGTCTGTCAGGTTTCAGTTTAGAAGCCGCTTTATCTTCGGGGACACTTTCTCTAACCCGCCAGTAGATAATCCCCTTACATGCTCCACAGGACTTTACGCTCACCCCTATAATAGGTATTCCTAGTATTGCCTCTGTTACACAATTGCTACTGTGTGGGCTCTGGGCCAGGGAATGGCTAGCGACATGAGTAATTATGTAAGGGATATTTACCTAATGCAATGGGGATTAAATTTCCTTTCTTAGAAATCTGTACTAAGAGGCAAGAAGGATAGTACCAGTTGGTTGTTGGTGCTCTGGTGGGGAGGAGTGGTGTGCGATTCATGTTGACAGTGACTTATAATGACAATGAGCAGATAAAGCTGTTGGAAAGATTGAGAAAAACAGAAGAAAAACTGGTTTCACAGGGAAAAAAAAAAAAAAAAAAATTCCCTGGGTGTTATTTCCTGGTATCTAAGGTTTAGTACTCAAGGGTCCTTAGAATTCCGTAACTATGACATTCTTAAAACATTATTCCTGCATTTAGTACCCCCATCAGACAGACAGACAGACACACACACACTCACACACAAACACACACAGAAGTTTATAGAAGCCTTCCCATCTATAAACATTAAAACCCAGGTATGAAGGAAAAGGTTTTTTTTTTTAAAGATTATAGTAGAGTTTGATGTAATTCTCCAAATGGATCGATCAAATACACAACCCTCTTGTGGAAGCATTTTTGGCTCTTGCAAAAGATGAACTTTAAAATGAGCCCAGAGTAGAGTTTTTCAGACGTTTTGTCAGGCCTGAAATGCTTTAGCTGTTTTCCTAGAGAAAACTTGTACCAGCCTGGCACCACTCTCTGTGTGGCTTATAGGAACATTATTTGTAGATCTTCTCAATGAACTTTTAATGCAGCTGCATGGAGATAAAAAATAAACCAAGAAATATGTTGATTGAAAAAACACATTAACATTCCTATAGCTTCTAGGGAAAGCCTTGATATCTAGTCCTTAACTGGGAAATCTGCCCTCAGACTTCCTTCTGCTTTAACATGCTAAAAAGAAACTTTGGAGAACTATTTTAAAAAATTCTTCAGGCTTTGCTGTTTTACCAAGATGTCCTAATTTGTATGAATCCAAATACTCATTAACTCTCAAGTGCTATTAGCTATCAAGAGTCAAATGAATTCAAAGCAGGAGAAAAAAAAAATTTAATTTCAAGCCAATAAGGGCGTTTTGTTATGTTGTTGTTATGGCTGCTTTCATTGGATTTGTACTTGCCTGTTTGGCTACCTACGGAATGAACAGAGGTTAATATATTTTTAAGTAATATCATTTTTTTTCAAATCAAAGATTGCAGTAATATCAGCCTTTATTATTTTATTTATTTTTGAGCTTTATATTCTTGAAGTATCTTGTTTCTACAACAGATTTGTTTTTGTTTCGAGAAGGTGGAGGAGGGGAGGAAAGGGAAGAACTTGAATTCACTGACGTCTTCTTGTTCGAATTCCTCCAAGTCTTTTCAATTTAAAGAGCTCAAGATAATGTGATATCTCTTACTTCAATTTTGTTTTTAATACCTGTCCAAGCATTCTAGCTGTATGTACTGTCTTCCATATTAGGAAAGATTATGCCCCTACAATATTTACTTATTCTTCTTTATTCTTTCTACGGGGAATATTCTAAGATGACCTTTAGTTTCTGTCTCCTTGATAAAATTACTTTCACACAAAAGCAACTTTCAAAAAGTATCATCTCATCGTAACAGATTAACACAATTCTGTAAGCGCCTTTTAAATCACAAGACGTTAACCTCAGTCTCCATTAAAAATATCACATAAAATTGGCTTGTACTCTCGTTTTCATCTCTGTCCAAAACAGAATATAATACAGCTTTTCTATTTGTAAATTGATTTAAAAATGTGATTTAAAACCCATCACGCACTGTAACTTGCCACATACATGGCAAAAACTAAAATCTAGTGATACAGAACAATCTTTTTTTTTTTTTTTTTTTTTTTTTTTTTTTTGAGACGGAGTCTTGCTCTGCCGCCCAGGCTGGAGTGCAGTGGCCGGCTCTCAGCTCACTGCAAGCTCCGCCTCCCGGGTTCACGCCATTCTCCTGTCTCAGCCTCCCGAGTAGCTAGGACTACAGGCGCCCGCCTCGTCGCCCGGCTAGTTTTTTGTATTTTTTTAGTAGAGACGGGGTTTCACCGTATTAGCCAGGATGGTCTCGATCTCCTGACCTCGTGATCCGCCCGTCTCGGCCTCCCAAAGTGCTGGGATTACAGGCTTGAGCCACCGCGCCGGGCCGATACAGAACAATCTTATTAAGCTATAAAAATTTGAGAATATTTAAATTCAGTATAATGTTTTAGAAACAATGATTCTAATTGATATTCTGAATTTTTGTCAGAAAAGAGAGTTTCCAGCAGCTGTGTGTGTGTGTGTGTGTTTACATTAGCTGCTGATTTAAATATTTATAGAATTCATATAAATTAAATATTACTTCTGTATTTCTTCTTAATACTAGAAATTCTGATGAATGTATAGGCATTGGAGTTAATTAACTAATATTCATTATATATTATTGTTTTACAATATAAATCATAAGACAAAGTTATGATGAAATCTTTGTGACTGCTGAAGCACATTCTGGGAATAATAAAAGTGCACCCAATTTAGAAAACTTCAAGTTTGAAAAGGTAATACAAACAAAACAGGGAAAAATAAGAAGTTCTTAAGAAATGTTTACTATCCATTGTCCTTGAATTTTCAGAACACACTGGAGTCCATTCTACAGGCTTCTATGGAATTACATGGACTCATCCACCACTTTGCTGCCTGTCGTCATCACTGCTGCTGCCAAACCACCACTACAAGGAAGAAAGGCCAATCTGAATGGAGAGATTTGAGGCCACTGATTCAACGATGTCACTTAGGAGACAGAGCCACTGTGAATGCAAAGTTACACATGCTCTTACTCTGCCTCATGGTCATAGTAATTGAAGAATTACATTTAACTCTCACGGGTCTCTCAAATCTCAAATGGATTAATGATGCACCTCCCTTAGGTCCTGACAAACAAAGTATTCCGATTTATTTTACCAGATAACTCTTTAATGGGGCGTAGAAGATAAACTCAGCTAATACTGTGATATTTCATGTTCTTTTGCTAGTATTACTTATATGTGTATCCCTTTCAAGACATTTTTGGTTTAGAAGAGTGACTATGTTTCAGGAAAGATTTGATATTCATAGTTCCCCCAGCCAAATGCTTCCCAGCTTTTTTTCTTTTTCACAAAGAAAGTTACAAATATTATATTCCCTGGGGGAAATGACAGAAATAAGAGCACCCACATGGAGTTTTGTGAGAAAAATAAAAATTACATTGCCTAAATATTATGTAAATAAAAAAATAATACTTAAAGTGTTCAGGAATACGACCTAACGTTCCTCACTGGAGCTTTCGGGGCTGGATGCCACTTGCTATACTTTCCAGCTGCTGAGGCAATATTATAGAAAGAACGTTCCGTATTTTCATAAGAAAATTAGGTTGTTTCAGTAACTATAACTTTTCTACCAAGTTTTACGCTTTAAATGACTAATACGCAATTCCTAACCAAGACGTCTTAATCATAATATTTTCAAAATCTTGATAGTTTTCATTGGTGAAAATTTTTTCAAACAAGCAGATGATCAGACATGTTAAAACTTACACAGCCTTTCAAATTTTACAAGAGTTGAAAGTGTCACTAAAAGTAATTTTAAATTTCCTGTGATAATGCAAGAATACTTCAAACCCAATCAAATATTTTAAATCAAACATTTCAAAATAATGATGAAGCTCTAATGTAGAACAGGCATGCATTGTTAAAACTGGCCAGGATATCACTAAGTGTTAATATCAGCCACAAAAGTGAATGCAGACAGTAAACTTACAAGAAGACACAGTTGGGGCACTTCCTGGGGCTGAGCCTCTCAGGACCCCCTGCCCAGCCACCCCCAGCCCTCTCTCCCCACCGCTGGCCGCACCTTGGGCTGCAATCTGTGTTCCTTGGGCACCTGGACCACGAACTCCTCTGGTAGCTCCACGGGGCCCTTGTCCACGATGAGCAGCGGTGCGCTCTGCAGCTGGCTGCTGAAGTAGATGTCTGGGTGGAAGAGCGCCTCCTGGGCTGCGCTCAGCGTGTCGCAATGGAGCAGCAAGGGCTGGATGTCGTTCACTGTGCTTGCCACCTGCGGGGACCGCAGGGCGCACCATCAGACCCCTGCTCACCTCAGTCCCACCTCAGGGGAGCCCTGGTAGAGGCTATTTCCAAGGCTGCTCTCTGCCGCAGGCTATAGGCCCAAGATTCCAGCCACCCCAGGCCCTACTCAGACAACCCTACAGCTGAGAGGATTACCTCCTGGCCCCTAGTATAATGTATAATGCTATCCTAGTTCAACACTATCTTAATTAAGCTAAAAAAAAAACACCCTCATCCAAATCTCTAATAATGATTAGAAAATTAGTCATAATTATTGAAAGCACAGTAAGCTACCTGAAAAAATATAAATATTATTTTTATTTTTATAGATTCACAGCACTCTAATGTAAATTAAGGACACTAATATCTACATAAGTGTAAATAAGAATAATGGTTCCTAAACTCAATTTTTACACAAAATGTTTGATAAGGTAATTGGTAAAGAAAGTCCCAGAGAGGTGTTTTTCCTTTGTTTATTTGTTTTGTTTGAAGTATGGTTACACTTATATGGATTTTTTTATACTTATTTATATGTTTTCAGGTCATTTAACTACCATTTTTTGAGAGATACTGTATTAAGATCTATGGTGGACATTAAGGTGAAAAGGATATACACACATTTTTTACCATTTATATACACAGTGATTTTACTGACAAATGGTACATATTACATAAATGAGTAAATATGAAAGACCAAGACAATAATGAAAAAAAATATACATGATTTTTAAAAATGATTCAGAAAACACCCATACATTTTATGCTTTGAAAATAGAGATATTTAAATATAGGATTTTTTTTTTTCTGATAAACTGATACATGAGATACACATTTCCCTACACTGTTTGCAACTCGTTTAATTAATAGAAATGATAATGAAAATATGTCTGCCAACAGAAAGGATAAATTTTACAAAGAAAAAGATTTTGCTTCACACAAATATTTTTAAACATGTTATAACATGCATGTATAAAAACACAATAATGTTATGTGGCTAACATTAAACAGGAGAGAAACTAAGAAAATCAATAATGCAAGAGAATTTTATGATCATCTTTCTAACACTAGAAATTTATACAGTGGTGCCATAATTTCTTGCTATGTAAAATATTTGCAAATTAGGAGTGTAAAATATATCCCTCCCAAAACACATAAAATAATACAACTTTCATAGAAAAAATCATATTAAGAAATATGTTAAACAATGTATCTATAATGGAAAACTTTAACATATAAGTCTGAGACATTGTCCCAAAACAACATTTTTATCTGAATTTATTACAATGTATGATTACTAAAATATCTAGGCAAACCTAACCTGAATGCCATTTTTATAGTCTGTGTAGATGAAAAAGGTGACAAAGAAGAAAATAAGTTTCAAGACCAAAAAGCTGTGAAAATCAACATCTCTAAGTAATTGCCTTCATTAATGTTTCACTCTAGTGGCATCATTTCTGATCTTTTGGCTACTAAGATATCCTTCTCTTCACTGCCTAAAATGACAATGTGACTAATATAAAAATATTTTTACATGAATATATACAGGCGTGTTTTCTCTAACATCTTTATTACTACTCTATGGAAGAAAATTAGCCAAAGGTTATCAAAATAGGTTATCCTATATACTTCTGTTATTCAAAAATTGAAAGATTTTATCCTCAGCCAAGTTAAAATATAAGCACATCTAGAGTGGGGGAGAAGGTGCTTATTTGTTCATTCATTCAACAAATATTTATTGAGCTCCCATTACATGTTGGGTCCTATTCTAGGTGCTGGAGAATTTGGTGAAGAAAACAGACCACAAAGCTACTTTAATGAATCACACATCATTATGATTATGAGATTAGAAAACACATAAATAAACATTAGAGAAAATATACCATATAAGTATGAGAAATCTATGAAAAATTTCAATAGAGTAATATGTAAAGACTACTTCACTTAGGTTTTTATGAAATACTTGGATATGGAGATAAAATATAAATTGGGATTTTAGTGAGATTTAAAGTGGCTAATCATACAACATTCAGTTGTATGACTGTAAGTTGACAGCCAAAGAACTTCCAGGATACAGGAAAGGCCTCCCGGCTAGAACCTCCTTGGTGTGTTTGAGAAAAAACACAACGGCTGGGTATAGTGGTCAAGGTGAAGAACAGTCTGGAAGGCAGAAAGGCAAACAACACCCAGATCATGAGCTTTGTAAGCCAGGGTAAAGAGCTTAGTTTTAAGACAATCTGTTTAGGATAATTATTAAAACTCTGGGGAGGAAAGGGTAGCATAGGACAGGGAGGTGGGAATAGGGATTTCTTCTGAACTAGAGATCAAATATTTCTAGAAAAGGTCCATTTCTAGAGTAGGCAAAGAATGACAATTGATTTAAAAATGAATAAACAATGGAATCAAGCATCAACTAAACAGTATAATAGTGCCTGTATCTAAATGAAAAATGTCTAAAAATAAAGAAAACATAAAGACACATGTCAATAGAACTAGGAAGCAAACTCTTAGGGATCTAAAAACAGTAGTTTGGCTTGAGGAGTAAAATGATTTCACGGAGTAAGAGTAAAGAATACAAAGTACCAGGAGCTTAAGTAGACTTGGATTGTAAATTGAAAAAAGTAGACTGATGTGTTCTATGGAACCAAAGTATCTTATGTGTCTATAGTTTGTACTCTCATTTAAATTCACTGTATCTATAAAAGAAATTCAATGGGTGGCAGGAAAACTAGAGAGGCTGTTACACTACCCACATAGAGAAGGGTTATTAGAGCCAAAATCTCAACTTTTGCTTTAAAAAATATGTGTGTACTATACTCAAGATATTGTATGACTTCTGTGGAAATATTTATTTGAATTATAAATATAAATCCAATTTGTCTTCCTGAAGCTATTATACAAATAAGTCTTCAAGATAAACAGCACACTTATAAGTCTGGTGTGTGGTATTCTGTTAGAAACACAAATCTTAAGTCTACAAAGATTCTTTCAACTCACATGCTAGAAAGTTAGAACATTCCTGCTACACAGATCTCCCAAGGTTCACGTGAAGAGCTTTTGCTCAGAAACTCACTCTCCTTGGGGCACAATAGCATCTGAAGCAGCCAGTTTCCTTAGGTCAAGGAAGGTGGTATCTATGCCCTGGCATTCTCCACTCACTTGTCTTAATTGAATACATGGGCTACAAAACCAGGTCAAATTACTCCTCGAAGGTTCTTTTCCTCAGATATTTGAAGATAGTTTTTACATTCTAAATGTCTTTTGTTTTTCTACAGACCTTTAAGAGAAAGGATTCTTTCAAATTAGCTATGAAAAATACACCAGCATGTTGTGGCATTAACCATAAGTTGAAGGCAACCCTCCAAGTTTCCTTCCCAATACCGTTCGAGGCCACAGTTTAAAACTCTGTTGTATGCAATTTTAAGATGTCGCAAAGTTAATTTTGGCTCTGAGACAGGAATCTATAATAAGGTCAATACATCTTGTTCTTTCTATCCTTCTTCAGAGAAATTTCATGTTTATCTTTTAAAAACTGCATATCTGATTAGGATTTTATTTGCATTGGGGGGCGATTTTCTATTTTCATTTGTTTTTAAAGTTTTAACTTTTAAATCATACATAATATATAATACTCCTTGTAAGCAATATGAGTTGTCATATACAAATAATCCTTATATTTGATTCATATCCAGATATTTTTACAATGCAAGTACTTTCATTCTGCTTCCCTAGTGGGCAAGCATGAAATATAAAATTAGTATTTCATAACCTACTATAATGATCAAAATATTTATCCCATGTCCATGTCTCTTAAATATCAAAAGCCACCAGACACACTGTTCCAGAATGTTTGTTGTGGGCAGACATGAGGCAAGAGGTAAGCAAAAGAAAAATAATGAGTTTTTAAAAGGTAAAGTATTTGTGATGATAATACCAGAGTTTTCATATTATCTGTGGAACATATAATTGGTATAAATATCAATAAATATCAGAATTCAATGATAGATAACTTTCAGAGATCAATACTGATTTATGTATATTTTTAAAGTTATGTAAGTACTGTTTCTAACCAACTTCAGCTGTTTCTATTTTCTTGTTCTTCTTACATGAGCAGCTTTGTAATTCAGTCAATTATTCAGCTTATTCCTCCAAACAGCTATTAATCATAACAGTGAGCTGGGACTCTAAACAAAACAATGGGCTAATTCTATAATGAGAGAAATGCTAAAAACAAAATACAACCTGGGCATCTTTATCAGAGTTACAAGTGCTTTATTTTCCTAAACTAACATTTTTTCTTACAAGTCATTTATTTTTGTGTTTTAGGGTTATATTTCACCATGTCTTTATTAGCAACCATGAGCTTTACAGAGTTTGAAATGTACACTAATATAGCTATGTCTCTAACCTACATATTACATGTTTTCACCTTGGTAGTATCTCTTGGAAAGAGAATACTTATCCTCCTGAACATACCTGCCTAATCCTTTGTACAGATTATCCTTCCTAGTAGGAAATCCTTTTCCCCTACTGCTTAGGCTTTCCAAATCTCACCACTTTCTAATATCACTCTTTCCATAATTTTACCAAACAGTTCTCTCTCTATAAAATCATCATTAAATTTCATAATATTTTCTTTCCATTCTTTACTAAAACGTAATCAAAATCTTGTTGCTTTTTATTTCCAAGATTTAAACAAACACAGTATTGCCGTCTTCCCTAATTGAAGATTTTAAAAATTTACTTATTTTGTTTTATTATATTCTAGCTCAATCTCAATATGTTACTTTGGTTGGTTTATAATTTAAATCACAGATCTACAAAATAAGGCAAATGCTCAGTAGGTTATAAAAATGCCTATGGAAGAACTTCCACAAGATGGCTAAGAAATTTTGGGTTGAGGCCAGGCACGGTGGCTCAAGCCTGTAATCCCAGCACTTTGGGAGGCCGAGACGGGCAGATCACGAGGTCAGGAGATTGAGACCATCCTGGCTAACACGGTGAAACCCCGTCTCTACTTAAAAAAAAATACAAAAAAAAAAAAAAAAAAAAAAAAAAAACTAGCCAGGCGAGGTGGCGGGCTCCTGTAGTCCCAGCTACTCGGGAGGCTGAGGCAGGAAAATGGCATGAACCCGGGAGGCGGAGCGTGCAGTGAGCCGAGATCGCGCCACTGCACTCCAGCCTGGGCGACAGAGCGAGACTCCCTCTCAAAAAAAAAAAAAAAAAAAAAGAAATTTGTGTTGAGTTTCTCATCAAAAGCCACTTAAAATATAGTATTGCATCATTACATTAACAGCCCTGAGTCTATTTTTTCATCTGAAAATTACCAGTCCTACTACCTATGACTCATTGGATTGTTATGAGTATTCACTGAGCTATTATGTGCAAAACTCTTTAGCTAACAGGAAAGTATTGTGTAAATGCTGGAAATTATATTGAAAAAGTTACAATAGCAAATAGTTCATTGCTACCAAAATGTCTACTCCAACTTCACTGCAACATATATAATAAAAGGGAAGGAAAGAGAAAAGTTGGGGGCAAAGAAGAGACCACTGTTTTCATTTCCTTTTCTGTAAATAAAGATACATTTTCAATCCTGCTTCCTTATGCATACCTGAAAGGCTCTCTCCCACAGTACCTTCATTTTAGCCATATAAAAGATTATGCCTTTCTGGATTTCTCCCTAAGGTGTATATGATAGATGCATAATTTCTTTATAGGCTAGGTAGTAATCTCTAACAATAGTCATAAAAGATCCAATTCAAGCACCTGAGTAAAGATGCCATCAGGTAGAAATTGCAACGCGAAAGTTCAAACACAGAGGGGTAAATCTGTTTCAAGTCCGGATCTTATAAGAAAATAGCTGAGCTAAGTAGTAACAAATTGTCCTCTTGTGTATAATGAAACAGATTCTATGGTATACCTGAATGTTATTTAACTCAACAGGTTCTTCCTGCAGATTACCTTGTTTCATAAAGTACTGGTATGCCTGATGTGGGCAAGAAATTACACTTCAGACTACGTTCCTCATTAATTTTCTCCAAAACATAGCTTGTTACAATAAAAGAAAACAAATAAGTAAGATAAACTTTTGTAGTCATTCAAATAAGAAAAGAAGTAATCAAATAATCTCTCTTTGCTAACAATGATTCTATGTCTAGAAAACCCTAAAGACAGCAGAAAGCTCCTAGACCTGATTAAACAACTTCAGTAAAGTTTCAGGGTATAAAATCAGCATAAAAAATCAACAGCTTTTTTTTTTTTTTTAGACATAGTCTCACTCTGTCATCCAGGCTGGAGAATGCAGTGGCGTGATCTCGAGAGGCTCACCACAACCTCTGCTTCCTGGGTTCAAGTGATTCTCCTACTGCAACCTCCTGAGTAGCTTAGATAACAGGTGCCCGCCACCACGTCTGGCTAAATTTTTTGTATTTTTAGTAGAGAGAGGGTTTTGCCAAGTTAACAAGGGTGGTCTTGAACTGCCGACCTCAGATGATCAGCCCACCTAGCCCTCCCACAGTGCTGGGATTACAGGCATGAGCTACCTTTATACACCAGTAACATTCAAGCTAAGAGCCAAATCAAGAACATAATCACATTTACAATACTCATCAAGAAAACAAAACATCTAGGAATATATCTAATCAGGGAAGTAGAAGATCTCTACAAGGAGAACTACAAAACCCTGCTCAAAGAAATCAGAGATAGCACAAACAAATGGAAAAACATTCCCTGCACATGGATTAGAAGAATTAATATTGCTAGAATGGCCATACTGCCCACCCAAAGCACTCTACAGATTGAATGCTATTCCTATAAAACTATCAATGTCAGTTTTTACAAAATTAGAAACGAACAATTGTAAAATTCCTATGGAATCAAAAAAGAGCCCCAGTAGCCAAAGCAATCCTCAGCAAAAAGTACAAAGCTGGAGGCACCACATTGCCAAATGTCAAACTACCTTATAAGGCTACAATGACAGAAATAGTGTGGTACTAATACAAAACAGACAAATAGAAAAATGGAACAGAATAGAGAAGCCAGAGATAAAGCTACACACCTACAACCATCTGATCTTCAACAAGGTTGACAAAAATACACAATGGGGAAATGACTGCCTATTTAATAAAGGGTGTTAGGGTAACTGGCTAGCCATGTATGCAAAATAATGAAACAAGGTCCTTACTTTTCAACATACACAAAACTTAAGTCAAGATGTATTAAAATTTTAAATGTAAGACCCTAAACTATAAAAATCCTAAAAGCAAACCTAGAAAGTATCATTCTTTCATCAGCCTTAAGAAAGAATTTACGACTATCCTCAAAAACAATTGCAACAAAACCAAAAATTGACAAGTGGGATCTAATAAAACTAAAGAACTTTCACACAGCAAAAGAAACTATCAACAGAGTAAACAGACAACCCACAGAATGGGAGAAAATATTTGCAAACTATGCATCTGACAAACGTCTAATATTACAGAGAGCTTAAATGGTTCAACAAGCAAAAAACAATAACCCCATTAAAAAGCAAGCAAAAGACATGAACAAACACTTCTCAAAAGAAGACATATAAGCGGCCAACAAACACACACACACAAAACACTCAATATCACTGATCATCAGAGAAATGCACATCAAAACCTCAACGAGATACCATCTCACACCAGTCAAAATGGCTATTATTAAAAAGACAAAAGTAACAGATGCTGGCGAGGCTGTGGAGTAAAAGGGATGCTTACCTACTGTTGGTGGAAATGCTAATTAGTTCAGCTGCTGTGGAAAGCAGGTTGGAGATTTCTCGAAGAACTAAAACCAGAACTATTGTTCTACCGAGTATTCCCATTATTGGGTATATAGCAAAAGGAAAATAAATTATTCTACCAAAAAGACATATGCATTTGTATATACATTGCAGCACTATTTATAATTCCAAAGACGTGGAATCAACCCAAGTACTCATCAATGGTAGACTGGAAAAATACAATTATCTCTCTCTCTCTCTCTATATATATATATAGGTATATATAGATACATGTATGTATATATACACACACACCATGGAATACTATGCAGCCATAAAAAATAATGAAATCATGTCCTTTTCAGCAACGCGGATGCCAATGGAGGCCATCACCCTAAGTGAATTAACACAGGAACAGAAAACCAAAGATTGCATATGTTGACTTATAAGTGGAAGCTAAACATTGAAACTTATGGACATTAAGATGTGATATGCCCCGGGTGCAGTGACTCACACCTGTAATCCCAGCACTTTGGGAGGCCGAGGTGGGTGGATCACCCAAGCTCAAGAGTTCAAGACTAGCCTGGCCAATATGGCGAGACCCTGTCTCTACTAAAATTACAAAAATTAGCTGGGCGTGGTGTCGGGTGCCTATAATCCTAGCTACTCAGGAGGCTGAGGCAGGAGAATCGTTTGAACCCGGGAGGCAGAGGTTGCGGTGAGCCGAGATGGTGTCATTGCACTCCAGCCTGGGCAACAAGAGCAAAACTCTGTCTCAAGAAAAAAAAAAAAAAAGATGTGATATGGTTTGGCTCTGTGTCCTCACCCAAATCTCATCTTGAATTGTACTCCCATAATTCCAGTGGGTTGTGGGATGGAAACGGTGGGATAGTTTGAATCATGGGGACAGTTTCCTCCATACTGTTCTCATAGTAGTGAATAAGTTTCATGAGATCTGATGTTTAGGGGTTTCCACTTTTGCATCTTCCTCATTTTTCTCTTGTTACTGCCATGTAAGATGTGCCTTTGCCTCCCACCATGATTCTGAGGCCTCCTGAGCCATCTGAAACTGCAAGTTCAATTAAAACTCTCTTTCTTCCCAATCTCAGGAATGTCTTTATCAGCAGCATGAAAACGGACTAATACAAGATGAGAACGATAAACACTGGGAATTAAGAGAGAGAGTAAGGCAAGGTCGGAAAACTACCTATTGGGTAGTATGCTCAATACCTTGGGTGACAGGATCATTTGCCTCAGATACATGCAATATACTCCTGTAGCAAACCTGTACATTTACCCCCTGACTCTAATATAACAATTGAAATTATAAAAATAAATAACAGATGACATGAGGAAAAAAAGATCCAGATATGATTAGATATGTAGGTTAAAAAAATTTGAAAAACTTCTGTATTTATAAAAGAATAAATAGTTTGCTTTTACACATTAGAGTCATTATCAGAACACTAAGCTACTATGTTACAAAAGTTTTATAAAACACACTGAGAATAGTGAAAGAGTCAAACACGTGACTGTGAATAAAGCCAAAGGGAAACTTTTCATTTTGTTAAAGAACAAAAGAACCAACTTTTTAAGATTACTTTTTAATAGGTTTTCATAGCTTGCATTTTACGTATCCTATCAATAAAGGGAAATACAGTGACTTTCATTATAATTGTTGTCTAAATTGTAATACTGTGATGTAAATACCTTAAACACTTCTGCAAATGAGTAAGCACAGATTTCTGTTAGTGATATAAATTTATTAGAGATTTGGCTTCTGACAAAAAAGATGATTTTTTTTTCATTCCAGTGAAATAAAATCTGTATTATGTACCTTAAGAGGAGTGATAACTAATAGGAAGATTTTCCAAACACCTGCTTCCTTGTAAACATAATGAAAACACATTTAAATTCATGGTAACAGAAAACCTTTAGAATTTGTTATTTGGATAACATTGACTTTGTTTTTCCCTCTACTCCCCTCCTCAAGAATATCAATTTTTTAATTGTATGGCAACTATACTTTCAGAATGCTGTAAAGTAAATCCTTTCTTTAAAAATCTTTACAACTATAGTAATGAGGCACTATTCCTTAATCATACTGCCAATTATAACTAATGTGTGGGCAAAATGAGCAAAAATGATCCATATATTGACAGAGGTTTGTTTTGCTAGTGAGTTCTAGCTCCCTCTCCTAAGTAAATAATAACTGGCATTTCTGAAGACATCTGAGAAGAATGAGAACTGTTTTGCTTTTTTTATGGTAGTTAAGGTATTTTCCCCACCCATCCACCTTTCTCAACACATACACACAACAAAATCAATCTGTTTTAAAGTCCCTCCCACAATCCGTGGGAATTATGGAAGTACAATTCAAGATGAGATTTGGGCGGGGCCACAGAGCCAAACCATTTCACACCTTAATGTTCATAAGTTTCAATGAATGCCTAAATTCTGTTTAACAAGACAGCAAATATGTTAACAGGCTCAAATGTCAAAATGATCGATTACGTTATGTTGGTGGTATACATAGAATGTGATTATTATTGGACACCTACTTTTAAAAATCGACATCGTGGTTTTTTATCTGTCTGCAGAGGGACACCATAAAGCCTGCCAACAGCCTGTAACCTCTAATACATCTGTGCTATCACAGCTATTCCAACTATCCAGCTATTGTAACTAATCTAAAAGGCCTCCTTTTAAGCAATTGTGTAGTGTTCCCTGGAGGAAGAGCATCATACCAGCCTGTTGCTTTAAATTGTATGCTTTATTTGTCTTCATTATTAAATAATGTGCCCTTAAGGTCTGCATGGTTTCCTCAACTTCCCTATCAAAAGGAGAAAAAAAAGAAGAAAAAGGATCATTGCTAAATTGTCACCACCACTGTTGATTTGTATGGAGAGCTATACTAAAGATTAGTTCTGATCTAATTCAGGTAATATTTATGTTTACTACTCTTGTGATATCTCTAACAGCTTGGAGAGAATCAGTAATGAGTGAAAGCAGACTATTTGTTCTTTTATAAATAGAGAGGTTTTTTTTTTATTTTTATTTTTATGATTTTAACCTACATATCTAATCATTAGATATTTTCCTGTTATTCTCCAATGCAACAACAAAATCAATCTGTTTTAAAGTCATCTGAGTCCAAGAAAAAAGAATGAAATGTTGTAAAATGCTATTTTATGTTTGCATGTTATTTTTATCTTTGCATTTAATCAAAATAATGATTTCTCTAATTTAGGTCACTGAATTTACCCTTTTTAATTTCACATAAAACTAATGATACCAAAGTGAGGGTATATCCGTCACTCACTATTCAATTTTTTCAAACTGAGAAAGAAGAGTGATGACAGGATATTTTATTGGACTTACAGTCTAATTAAAAGTGACAGAATTGCACTTTGAATAGCTTTTCAACACCCTTTAACATTTTTCTTTGAATGCTGATCTAAGCTTAAGATGTTCATTAGTAACTCATTAAAGACTTAGTTACAGTCCAGTGGCTGAGTCCTAAATATAATGATGGGATGTGTGTACAAATGTGTAGACTCATAATTAGAGAAACTGTCACAATGGGGATTAAGAATATACAATGCAGTCTTTGAAAAAGAATTGTGGAATGTAAGTGACCCCAAGATGGTGTTGTATTTTAAATTTTGCTTACTATTCAGATCATTTGTTTTTTTGGTTCTAATTCCTAAAGGTATGTTTTAATGACCCCATTCTCCCAGGATTAAATGTGTGAGGCTTTATATTAGGGCCTTTTTACACATTATTTTATTTAATCCTTATACTATACCAAAGTAAGCCTAATTACTTATTTAACAAATAAATAAACTGTGATTTAAACTCTTGAAGGTCATATATCTTGGAAGTAATGGAACTGGAGTTAAACTCTAAGGCTTAAGATCTTTCTACTTCATTTAATAGGACCATACAAGATAGGATTCTAAAGCAGTTTAGATTAGATGATATTGTAAATTTCAGTTTCTGGGCTTCATGTAAGCAATGCTTCCTAAATGTGCTGACACGATCTTCCATAGTTCCTGAAAATTACAGGAGCTATTCAGTATCAACATTTATAAATCATTAATTATCCTTGCCATATAAAACACCAGGTTCTCTGCTGATTTCAATTTTTTTATTAAAAGATGTGATGTGAGTCCAGAGGACACTAATATACAATATGTGGATTTGATAGAGAGATGCAAAGCTACAGAATTACTTTTGAGATGAACTAAAAGAGGCATTCAGTAATTTGCAGAATATATTAGAGAAAAACAATCTACAGAAATAAAATGAAAGACTCAATATTTATAATATAATTTGAGCAAAGATATAAAAATATAAAAAAGAGAATTTCCAAAATCTCAAAAAAATTCAGACTCAACCAAAAATAGAAATTTTTCTTGGCTACCAAAGTTTAATTATCTTCATCATTTACTTAGGAAGAATAATTGAAAACTAATAGAATCCAATGAATTGCCTTGCTGTTTTGTATACAATTCACCAGTATACAGGTTTCCCATAAAAATAAAATTTCAATTATGGACAATTATTAATTTTGGAAGTCATAATAACAATAAAAAAGTGAGGAGAAAACCCACAGGAATGAGAGAAAATATTTGCAAACTGTCATCTGACAAGGGTTAATAACTCAACAGGAAAAAAATCAATCTAATTTTAAAATGAGCAAAAGATGTGAATAGACATTTCTCAAAAGAAGATATACAAATGACCAACAGGTAAATGAAAAATGCTCAGCATCACCAATCATCAGAGAAGTGCAAATTATAACTATAATGAAATATCATCTCCCACAGTTAAAATGGCTGTTATCCAAAAAAACAGGCAATAGCAAATGCTGGTGAGGATGTGGAGAAAGGGGAACCTTTGTCTGTTGGTAGGAATGTAAATAGTGTAGCCACTGTGGAGAACAGCATGAAGGTCCCTCAAAAGACTACAAGAACTACCACATGATCCAGAAATCCCACTGCTGGGTATATGTGGAAAAGAAAGAAAATCAGTATATTGAAGAGATATGTGCACTCCTATATTTATTGCAACACTATTCACAATGGCCAAGATACAGAATCAACTTAAGTATCCATCAATGAATGGATAAAGAAAATGTGGTTACATATACACAATGAAATATTATCCAGCCATAAAAAAGTGATGAAATTCTTAAGCCAGGTATAGAAAGACAAACATTGCATGTTCTCAGTAATATGTGAGAAATAAAAAAATATTAAACTAATGGAGACAGAGAGTAGAAAGATGGTTACCAGAGGATGGGAAGATTACTGGAGAGGAGAAAGATGAAGAGAAGATGGTTAGTTGGTACAAAAATACTGTTAGGTAGAAGGCATAAGATCTAGTGTTCAGAAGCAAGATATGGTGACTATAGCCAACAGTAATTCATTGCGTATTTCAAAATAACTAAAAGAGTAGAATTGTAATATTCCTAACACATATAAATAAAAATAGTTGAGATAATAGATACCCTAATTACCCTGGAGTAACTGATCCTTACAAATTGTATACTTGTATCAAATATTATATGCATCCCATAGACATGCACTATTAAATATCCATAATAATTAAAAATTATTTTTTTAAAAAAAATCCTGAATGAATGAACTACTTTGAGGAATCAAATACATGAGTAAAAGTGGGCTGGGTACAGTGGTTCACACCCGTAATCTCAGTACTCTGGGAGGTCAAGGCAGGAGGATTGCTGGAGGTCTACAGTTTGAGACCAGTTTGGGCAACAAAGCAAGACTCCATCTTTATGAAAACATTTTAAAAATTAACCAGGCATGGTGGTGGATGCCTGTGGTCCTAGCAACTTGGGAGGCTGAAGTGGGAGGATTGCTTGAGTCCAGGAGGTTGAGGTTAGAGTGGACTCTGATTATGACACTGCACTACAGCCTGGGTGACAGAGTGAGACCCTGTCTTACAAAAAGGGGGTTGAAGAATTTGAAGTGATGAGGGTAGAAAAATGGCGCATGATTCAACATAAAATACCTGCGAATTTCAGTGGGTAAATCCAGGCAAATAGCCTCCCAGAAAATCTGAAACGTTCCCCACACAAAAAAATGAAAAATGGTTGAAGTGAAGAATATCTTAAGTACTCTGATTTGATCATTATACACTGTATGCATGTATCAAAATACCGTATGTACCCCCATAAACACGTACAAATGTTATGTATTAATAAAAAAATACTTTTTACTAATAATAATATTTGAAATTTTTACTTAAAATTAAAATTTTAAAAATAAAAAATTTAAAAGCTATTCTTAGAAAAAATAGTCTAAAAAACTCTTAAAACTAAATGTCATCTAACGATATCTTACTGTCTTTTCAAAAAAGATATTTTTATAAATAACACTCATAATTTGACAATATAAAGAAAAATAACCCATTTATAAATAACCCAGTTATACTAGGATTCAAGTAAATAGTAATCCAAAGAATAAGAAAACAATGATTTTATATTATATATTCAAATATTTTTTGATTTGTTCAACATTAAATATAAAACAACAATCCTATTGCAGTCAGAGTCCACCGCAATTACAAGCACCTCAAATAGTCACAATATACAAAATTTCAATATAGGAAAAAGCTATTTTACTCCAAATATGTACAGGTCACTCATAGATTATTACTCAATTAAATTCATATGTAACATCTTTTGCAAGTACAAAATTATTATTATTATTTTTTTTCCAACTGCCAACCTGCATACTGAGTATTTGGGAAAGTTTCTAAACAAATTCTTACACATAAAGTAAAGCTATCAGCCATGCATGTTTGTAGCTTACATTGTGATACTAGCGATTGTGTAGTTAGCTTATAAAATACGTATTTTAAAACTTAGTACCCACTGGCTAATGTGGATGGTGTTGGATGTGTTAGCAGTAACCTCATATATCATTACCACGACACGAATTTTTCTGTATAATGTATTTGACCATAAACATAGTTATATTACTGCAGATATTACAAATTACCTAGGCTGGCAAGTGTTATAAACATTTCAAGGATGATTAATTTCTAAAAATAACCAAGTTAAGCAGAGCTTAGAAGTCAACCTGACTCTTTCAGAACTAATAAAACACATCTTCATAGAAAGAATTATATGATAAAATGCTATGTAGTTAAATGTAATTTTGTACTTTTTCAAGTTTCACATCCTATTAGAAGTTACAAAATATAAGAGTATTATCTTAGATCATTGACATCAGTATTATAATTGTAAACACAGATTAACAATAAGGTGAAAATTACATAAAAGCAAATATGCATCTGATCATTCTTTTATGCCTACTAAGAACTGTTTATTATAAGTCATTTCTTGCACATGATGAAATGTAGGCTAACCAGTAAAGTCCCTGAATATATAAATACAGATGCAACTTTAGCAATAGAATTGCAGGAAAAAAGCACGCATAAGGTGGTTCTAGAAGATTTTTTTTATATTGTACTTTTCTTTTTCTGTGAAGACGCTGTAAAACATACTGCTCGCCGTTATTCCTAGTTTAGGTGCCAATGATCCTGCTTTCTACCTCTTCAACTATGATTCAGTTTTTACAAGTAAGGTTCAAATAAGTTGAGATGTGGTTGAAATATTCGAGCACCACAATCACCTTCTGAACTCCCGGTCAGTTGGGGCTTGGGTGTAGTTACCTCCCAGGAACAGATCTCCCAGCCCAAGGTCCCACATTGGACCTTGATGTTTCTTTACTGCCAATCAAAACGAGCCCCAGGTACCTATGTTATTACTGGGTTCTTGCTCTCCAATTTCCTTATTTTTTCCTTTCTCCCAATCACATCAATAGAAAAACAACAAAAAGAATCCTTTATCTTTATGCAACACTACAGTATTGCACAGCAAAGAACTGGCCATCTGCTTCAGCTGCTCCTCTTTACTTCTGCCAGGTCTCATTGCATTATAGATAAGGATTTTATGGCTCTACAGGAAGGGGACACAGTCATGGAAAACAGAAAAAGAGAAATACAGAAGTACACAGAGACACGGACTATGGACAGATAAACACAGAAGCAGGGACATTTCCTAATTTAAATTGTACATATTTATACGATATTGATGTACTTGTTTTGTTTTCCTATATAAAACATTGACCAGACTATTTAGAGCAAATGGGGATTATTCAATTAACATAAACTTTATCAGAATTAATTATTTAGCTTAGTTTTTAATTTTGTCCATGTAGAGATTATGCAAAAATATAACCCTAACAATTATATATAACCAATTAAAATAGTAATTTAAACATTCCTACATAGTGAGAGTAATTTTGTTTAGATATTAGTAATATTGATAATAATTTTGTTTAGACACTAGTATTTAGAAATGTTTGGCAAAACATAAATATTGAGGTTTGAGTAGAAAAAGATTTATTTCCATTCTCAGGGTTAGAATAACAGTAATTATTTATTTTCCTTACCTTGCTCGGGGTTTACCTCTATTTCAAGGTAAGAAAGGAGTAGGGAAAAAAATGAAAGCTTTATCAACTGCCAAAGCACCATGTTAGAAGTTATACATATATAATTACATCCATTTCTTAAAATAGCTCTGCAAGGAATACATGTTCATTTTTACAGATGAAAATTATATTAAGCTACACATTTTTAGGTTACTGTAAGCTCGTTGAGGGAAGAAATACAAGTCTTTTGTTCACTATCCTGTCTTTAGCATCTAGCAGTTTTCTGGCTTGTAGTGGTTAAATTCATTATATTTATTAACAAGTTGACAGATAAACAAGATTACAGAGCCAGTAGGTGGCAGAGCTGGAATTTCATCTCTGGTCTGTCAGGCTTCAGAACCACAGTCTGTCTGTCCCAAGAACATGGAAGAGGCAGATGGTCAATGTTTCTGCCTCACCTGCTCCCAAGTGACCAGGAGAGTTGAGATGAGATTCTATGTAAAGAGGAATGGCCTTGATAGGAATTGGATATCTACTGCCAGCAAGAGCAGAGCTCAAAAGCCAAGTCCTTGATTTTAAATTCCCTCTGTGTCACTTAATAGCTGTGTGACCTCAATTTACTTTACCACTGTGTACCTCAATGTCTTTATCTGTAAAGATGGTGATGATGATAATAATAACAAATAATTAAAAAAACCTATGCAATTACAGTGAATATTAAGTGAACTAAAACATCTAAAGTTTATGGCTATAAAATCAGTAGTCATCATTACTATTTTCTCTGAAGAAAGGGATAGCAATTCAGATCATTACTCTGAAGAATTAATTCCCAATGATCAAGAGGGCAAAATATCTGGACATCTTAGCAGTAGCAAGGAGACATCAGCAGAGGATATGTCAGAAACAAAAGTACTTCTATAACTGTGACATACATTTTAACTCCGTCATCTAAGGTTTCAAGTTATGCAGTATTCTCTTAAGCCAGGATTGATGGGGACTCTAAAATTTCCTATCCTGTTATAGTTCAGCACTTGATCAAAGGTATATTTTTCTATTTATGAGCAAGTTAGATTCCAAAAGGCTGCTTATAAAGTCCTTCATTCACAAGTCAGAAGTGGTATAACAAAGGCAAAAGAAAAAGCCTTCTTAAAGAAGGAAGACAAAACCGACTTGTATTTTCTCAGGTGCAAAGTTTTAAAATAAAGGGTAAAGTTTATCAGAAAAAAGATTCTATATTGTTTTGTCCTCTATGGTTCAAAACTCAAGATAATATTGAATAGTCCATATAAAATGGAAATGATTATTTTTTTAGCCCAGAGTATTTTACATGTCAGATCAGTCTTTTACGTGTCCTATCATTATATTAGAGGTTGATTTAATACTTCTAAAAGTTACTTGGAGATATTCTCTCTCTCTCTCTCTCTCTCTCTCTCTCTCTCTCTGTGTGTGTGTTTTCAATGCAGATTATCAGTCCCCAAACCAAGACCCAAGACCCAAGGCTCAGCCACATTTAGGGGTCCACTGAAATACATAGTATGTGTCAGTTTTACGGACCAGGCATTTTAGTTCTGAAAAAGGAATCTTTCTTGCAACGTCTGTTTCTGCTATTTTTAACCTAATTTTCTCTAACAAGCGTAATTTTAGTTTGATCTTTTAAATATGAATTGTGTGTGTGTAAATATATATGTAGATATTTTTCTTTTTTCCTTAGTATCAACATTAAATAAATCAGCTCTTATGGCTAGCTAATTCCTGGTTGTTATAATTTACTGGAACAAAAAATTAACTGGAGGGATAGATTATATAATGAAGGAAATTCACATGTTCAAGCGCTAAATATTTTCTGTGCACTGTGCTGTATTATTTACATATGCTATTTATTTTATTCTCAAAATAATATTATAAGGGAGGTATTTTTAGAACATAAAAAGTCTAATTTAAATCACCTTTACATATATGGATACTTAGAAAAGCATTGTTTCAAGTAATGTAATTATATTTATTTTCCCACATCACAAAATGTTATATGTGCCCATGCAGAGAAGGTTAATGTATCAGTATATGAATTAAGAAAATATTTTGATATTTTAGACAAGTTTGCTTAAAACAAGATGGTTGAGATGGTTGAATAAGTAGGATACTCCCATTTTACAAACATCTCTACCTTATAATAGAGTGAATTGTCAGAACTAAATATGTTGCATCCAGGGAACTTTAGAGGAAAACTTCAAAAGAAGTTACTTTACCCAGTATTTAGAATGACAGCAAAATGCAATTCATGTTAAAACTTAAGAACACAGGCCAGATTCAGAATTGCCTCACTGATGAACTACAATGAGTTTCTGTAGTCAATTAAAAACCAAAAGTGAGCTAAAGAGGCTAAAAATTCATTTCAGCTGCTTGCTACACTATAATATTCTGAGACCTCCTAAGCAGTGGCAAATACAGCTGTGTCCTTTTTTCTTTGCTATAATTATCATCAACATATGAGAGAGCGACTATATTACAACATTTTCATCTTAGGGAAAAAGATCAATGATAATTAGCCAAAAACATTAAATTGTGTAAGAGGAACTTACATATAGACTTTAATTTACCAGGTTTGAGAGAGATTCAGTGAATATTACATTAAGTTGTACAGAATATAAATGTCTCACTTATATATTAAATAATATGATATATTTTATAAAATTTGCAAAGGTATGTCATTTCTAATCAATCATATTTCTGTTATAAATACAAAGATGTCTAAATGAACAACATTAAGTATACATGTCTGTTAAGTATATTAGCATGTTTCCATAAAATCATCTTTCTTTAAAAAGTGAAAATAGACATTAATATTATTATTTTTTATTTATTTATTTATTTATTTTTGACGGAGTCTCGCTCTGTCGCCCAGGATGGAGTGCAGTGGCACGATCTCAGCTCACTGCAAGCTTCGCCTCTCTGGTTTACTCCATTCTCCTGCCTCAGCCTCCAGAGTAGTTGGGACTACAGGCGCCCACCACCGCACCTGGCCACTTTTTTTTTTTGTATTTTTAGTAGAGACGGGGTTTCACCATGTTAGCCAGTATGGTCCCGATATCCCGACCTCGTGATCTGCCCGCCTCGGCCTCCTAAAGTGCTGGGATTACAGGCGTGAGCCACCATGCCTGACCATTCTTCTTTTTTTTTTTTTTTTATTTGTTTGTGTTTTTGCATTACAAGATAGGGTACAAAAATAATTTCCCTTTATTGGAAGATTATAGTTTGTGTTCTGTATATTAAAGATTGTGCAGACTAGTAAATACTCAGAGAAAAAATAATTACTTGATTGTGTAAAGCAGATACTTTTGAATAAGTAGGATTTTACTTTTGGAGTTTTCTTTCAAATGCCCAAATTTACTACATTAAAATTGTTTTTTAAGTATGAAACTATGCAAGCCAAAAAAATCACAATAAATGAGATAATTAATAATTCAGCTGATTTTCCAAAAGTGTGGAAAAATTTAAAAATAAAATACAAGTGTTCTTTTTAGAAAGCCTTTTAGTTTTAAAGACATTTCAATAGGCACTTTAAGAAATGCAACTGAAAACTCGTAACTATTTCAGCTTAAAATACACATTATGGGCTGGGTGCCGTGGCTCACGCCTGTAATCCCAGCACTTTGGGAGGCCGAAGTGGGCGGATCACGAGGTCAGGAGATGGAGACCATCCTGGCTAACACGGTGAAACCCTGTCTCTACTAAAAATACAAAAACAAAATTAGCCAGGTGTGGTGGTGGGCGCCTGTAATCCTAGCTATTCAGGAGGCTGAGGCAGGAGAATGGTGTGAACCCGGGAGGCGGAGGAGATCGTGCCACTGCACTCGAGCCTGGTTGGCAGTGTGAGACTCCGATTCAAAAAAAAAATAAAATAAAATAAAATGAAATAAAATAAAATAAAATAAAATAAAAATAAATAAATAAATACGCATTATGTTCTTTTATTTTGATTTACTCATACTAACATATGGTAAGGAAAAACTACAAAGTAATCTCAGAGCAAAGATCCCAAGGAAGTGTCTAGTATGAATAAGTGAGAAAACGTTAAGCATTACACAAAAATCTGAAAAATCTTACCATGAATTATTGGAGCTAAAAGCATCATGAAAATTAGTAGCTGCGATGGCCACATGGCTGTCCACTCAGGTATGGAGTATTCCTCAAGAATGACTGTTCAAATGTGAAACAAAATACGTATATTTCTAGTTCCTCTTCTGTATTCCGAGACTGATGAATTTTCTTTAAATTAAAAATAAAAAGAATAATTCCTCCGAAACAGAAACACCAATATCCCAAATCTGAAACCTGCAAAAAAGAAAAAAAAAAAAAAAGGAGGGGTTATTGTATAAAATAAGTAAGTAATCCAAAGACATTATTTATGCAATGCATATATTACCATCATGTTTATATCCTGGCCTCAGATCTTAGTGAAATAAATAATTCAGTCTCTACTGAACAAATTAACTTAAATATAATGATTTTTATTTTGTTTTATTTTTTTGAGATGGAGTCTTGCTCTGTCACCCAGGCTGGAGTGCAGTGGCGCGATCTAGGCTCACTGCAAGCTCCGCCTCCCAGGAGTTCACTCCATTCTCCTGCCTCAGGCTCCTGAGTAGCTGGGACTACAGGCGCCCACCACCACGCCCAGCTAATTTTTTTGTATGTTTTTAGTAAAGACTGGATTTCACCGTGTTAGCCAAGATGGTCTCTATCTCAGGACCTTGTGATCTGCCCGCCTCGGCCTCCCAAAGTGCTGGGATGACAGGCGTGAGCCACTGCGCCCGGCTTTTTTTTTTTTTTTTTTGAGATGGAGTTTCGCTCTTTTTGCCCAGGCTGGAATGCAATGGCGAGATCTCGGCTCACCATAACCTCAGCCTCCCGGGTTCAAGCGATTCTCCTGCCTCAGCCTCCCGAGTAGCTCCATCCCGGTTAATTTTGTATTTTTAGCAGAGACAGGGTTTCTCCATGTTGGTCAGGCTGGTCTTGAACTCCCAGTCTCAGGTGATCCACCCACCTCGGCCTCCCAAAGTGCTGAGATTACAGGCGTGAGCCACTGCGCCTGGCTAAATATGCATATATATATATGGATTTAGGGCTTACACTGTGTAAGCTTTTACCACAGTATAATTTCACCAACCACTGTTACCATAAATAAGTTTAAAAGAAAAGGTAAATATATGAGTCTTACTTTCATCTCAGGCTGCAATATTCATTCAGAAATTATTCTACATATTAACTACATTACTTTTGTAAACATCTCTGTAAATCTGTGAACATCATGGATTTATGTTTACAAAAGATGCTACTCTTTTTGTTTGAATGTCAAAAGTTTCAGTACTGAAAATCAAGGCAAAGTATCTCAATAACAATGTATGATGATTTAAAATAGATTATTATGCCTAAAATTTTATTTTCATTTATGTTTCATTTATGTTATTCTAAATAGCTTATTTTAAACAGTAAGCATATAGATACAAACTAAATTAAAATGCAGTTTGAACATAATTCATTCAACAGAGGTTAACTGAATGCTCACTAAAATACAAAGCAGTGGTCTAGAAACATGGAATAGAATATTGAAGAAAACATGAAACCTATTCTCCAGGATTGTACAATTCAAGATGAGGAATCTTGCTGAGAGGTGCCAAACATTAATAACTTAAAGCACTGAAAAAGAAACTTTATTGAACAAAAGTAGTATAGTTGCCTCCTCTTAAAGTCTTCACAGATTTATCTTAGGAAATCAAAATACTAAAGGAACATAATCCAAATTCTGAAGACACCGTCTTTTACAGTGAGCACCTTTCAAACTGATCAATCAAGCACAAATTGGGCCCACCCGCCTGCCTGCCTTCCTTCCTTCCTTTCTTCTTTCCTTCCTTCCTTCCTTCCTTCCTTCCTTCCTTCCTTCCTTCCTTCCTTCCTTCCTTCCTTTTTCCTTTCATTCTTTCTGTCTGTCTTTTTTTTTTTTCTTTGTCCTGGAGATTGATACGTATTTTCAATAATTTCAGATTTTTAGAATTAAATTTAAAAATCTTCTGAAAAGGAATATTCAAAATTGTTTACTGAGGAAAGTATTAATATGCTTCATTCTGCCAAAATAAAAACCAAAGTCTTTAACAAAAGGCAAAATTACACAAATTAATCGGATGTTTTGATATTGTTATTTACGGCATGGTAGTTAAGAGCACAGATTCTGGAGTCAGACAATCTGATCTCAACTACCGTTCTACTACGTTGGGCAAGTCATTTAACTACATAGCATCTCAATTTTCCTGTTGACGGTCATTTACTATAGCATCTCCATTTTCCTATCTATGTAATGGGTTGGGTGATATTACTTAATTCATATGGTTCTATGAACATTTAATGAGTTAAAATTTGTAATTTTTAATTACATAAAATACATAATAATAGCCAAGAACAGTACTGGCATGTGGTAGGTGCTATAGCATTGGCAATTATTTTGTCCTACTCATCCTTTCAATGTGAATCCATAAGAAGTAAGATCATTTGATAATTTAACTAAAAAATTTTTATTTATTACTATTGTATACATAGGCTCCTTCAGTACTAAATATGGACACAATAGATATAAAGAGTTTTCTCTTTAATTTCATTGATACTATGGGAAACAAAGCTCATTCTAGATAATCTCATAACGTTTTACCTTTACAAACAGCGAAAGCATTGACAAGAAATTAAATATGTGGCTGAGATAAAACAGAGACTAAGTGAAAAGGAATCATGCACAACATTTTCCTTTTGTTTTCTCTTATGCAACTCTGACTCACAAGAAAACCTGAAAATCCATTCTCAAATGTCATAAGTGTATAACTCAGAAAAGAAATTTTGAAAGCGATTGTTAATTTAAAATTACATTATTTAACATGCACAAAATAACTGACAGCTACTTGAAGAGGGATATTTAAGTTGACAGACAATTGACAGATTCATGAACAAGATCACAATGCTCTATCCTAGCAAACCTCAACATTCTATTTCTGTGTCTTTTTGCCTTCCTCTGCGACCATGGAGTACACAAGAGTCAAAAGTTGTTATCAGGAGATATATGTATACACACACATACACATACAAACGCATACACACAAATAGAAGGTAAATGTATATATATCATTGCATTACTAGAAGAAATTATGAGCTGCCATCTAGATGAATTATTTATTCATTCTCTTAAACACGTAATACTAAATTTCTACTACAGTAGATTTTACAGAAAATGCAAATTAGTAGAACAGTTTTTCTCACAACCCATACTGTAGTGGAAACAAACAAACAAAAAAAAAGCAGGACACAGTAAAGTAAATGAAGTCACAACATAGAGAAGAATTAATCTTCCTTTAAGTACTTATCACATTTTACACACTGTGCTAGATATTACACAAATTTCTTAATGTAATTATTCATACAAATATATAAAGCAGATAACATTGTTCCATGTTTACTGAGAAGGAAAATCAGACATGTGTCTAGAATTTCAAGCCAAATTGACTTCAACATTAGTGCTCTTTCCTGTATGGCACAAATAAACAAGAAAATAAATGAAAATAATTAGGAACATTAATTGTGCAAAGGAAGGGTACAATTAGGGATTTCCAAAGAAGACTTAGGCCTTGCTTAAATGAAACATTATTTGATTGTGAAGAGTGGAGAACCCGGAACAGCATGGATGCAAGAGGCAGGCAGGAAAGCATGCAGAGAAGAGAGGACAAAGAACACACAAAGGGTGGTGCTTTTCAGGACACCATCCTAATTACCTCCGCATCTGTCGGAGGAGGAAAGAACATTATTTCCATAGTGAAGGATGAGTATTGCTATTGTTAACTTTGGATTCAATTACAACCAGAATCATTTATTTCATATGATACTTATTTTACAATGTTGAAACAATGGGTGAAAGTTATTTTATAGAAAGAATAAGGAAGTACATACCTATTAGTTATTAATAATGATTTCTTTTAAGGTATTGCAGCAAGACAAAGAGCCATCTCTACTCAGACATTTGACATTTGATATAGGCATAGGGATTTGTTTTCATAATTATAATGTAAATAGAGGTGGGAAATGGAATTTATAGGAATAAAAACTATTGTTTGAGGAGGGTGACATGTTCTCACACTCCAGCCTTACCACCTGCCTCTCTCTTACTCACAACTCCAATACTGTGCTAATTAGGGGACATATATAATAAACTTGCAATAATTATACACTATAAGTTTTCATAGCTAATAGATTTCTCATAACCTACAGAAATATATATCAACACTCTGAATTATAGCAGTTTTTTAAAAGAAAACTTCTTATGATAATTTTTCCATTGAAATGTTGTCATTAACTTCACCAAACAAATTTCTTTTCTTATAAAAATCTTGGTGGTTATCTGTTTTCAAACAAAACTAAGTTCACTGTTCTTCACAGTATCTAAAATTTAAAAGTGAAGTTGATTAATATTCACATCATTAATGTTTAGGTTTAGAATTTTAAAGTTGTGTTATTTGGTACTAGTTCCACTAAAAGTTAGAAAAGAATACAGTATGGAAAGAAATTCTACAAAAAGCTTAAATAACTGAAGTCTTCCCTCATTAGCTACTTGAAAACTTCCTTATTTATTAACTATGCTACTTTTTATTCAAATCTAACACAACTATACTCTAAAAGAATTTGAATTTTTTGTTGTTATCCCTTTCAACAAAAGTCAGTCTTCTAAACGGGAGACATTGATTTTACTTTCTGGAAACTTTCATCTTGAATTCTAGTGTCATAATTGTTTCCCCAGTTTAATTTTTTAATATTATTTTCTTTTCAAATCATGCTAAAAATTTATATTTCTATCTTATATTAGCTTCCTTTCTATACACTAAATAGAGGTTAACATTAGAGTCTCAAAACTGCTTATCTTGGGAATGTGTTAGCCACTCTTAAATCACATTTCTGTAAGATAATTTACTCTCAAACATTCCCCAAAGTATACTGAATATTATTGTACCTTTCCCATCATAATACCATGGACAAGAAACTATATTTTCTTTATAAATGTTTAAATTTCCACAACTCTTAACTTTTCACTTGTTATACATTCTAACTACAAATTCTACTTCAATATTGACTTTACAGATTTTTATTAATCCATACCTTATTTTGCGTATTTACTTGTATTTGTCATATGCTTTTTGGAGGCCGTTATTTTCTGACATGTTTGGCACATACAAAATATAAAAAACGCCATTTGGCATTATTGTAATGGTGAATTGGTATATAGACCTATAGCCTAATTTCTAATTGTAATATAGGAGTTTTCCATTAAGCATGTTTTATTTTGTTTTGTTTTGTTTTCCTTGCTCCACAGAGGAAAATCGTAGCTATGACCTTACAATTTTAGGAGCGTTCAGAATTACCACTTGGGTGTTATCTATATTCTTCCAGGGTTAGTATATGGACTTTAAAATTTGAAAAATTTAAAACCATTTTGGTTTAAAAATCAAAACAAGCCTTCTCCATAAATTACCTTTTTAATGTTATAAAATTAATTCATAGCAACGTGGTATAAAATTGTATCTAGGTATAATTTGGCACTTAGATAAAATGGTAAAAATAGTATAACATTGACATATGAAGAAAAGAAATAAGGGCAGGCATGGTATCTCATGCCTGTAATCCCAACACTTTGAGATACCAAGGTGGGAGGATTGCTTGAGGCCAGGAGTTCAAGATCAGCCTGGTCAACAAAGCAACACCCTGTGTCTACAAAAATAGTAAAAAAGAAGCGATACAAATTTCAAAGAAGAATAACCCAGTTGTTTTATTTAATCATTTGTCACTTCATTAACAAGTAAAGAAAATATCTGATATCAGAGCAACAAAGTAATTGTGATTTGTGTGCACATAGCTCTCTACCTTTGTAAATAAGATCTGTCCAAAGTAACCAAAGATAGCCAAGCATTTCTTAGAAATTTAGTAAATTAAACTTAGTAAAATTAGAAAATATATTTCAACCAGAATAATTATGCATAAATGCTTAGGTGAGGGACTTAAATTCTTATTATTCAAGATTCCATTATTTTCCAATATTGCAGAATTATAGGCACATTACAGCAATACTTCATAATCCATGCCCTACGAAGTGACAGATGACATCTCTCACAAAAAAAATCTTTCCAAAAGTGGTTCTACATGGAAGACTCCTTCTGATGTGAACGAGAGCTCTATGATACAATTAACCCAGGGAAAAAGAGTAGGACAGCAAGAAGAAAAATTACCTGACTATAACACAGGATTTTCCATCACCATCCTATCAAATGTTAATATATTTGGTATGATCATCATTGGGCAAAAGCAAAATGGGTTTTAAAGGAGTTTGAACTCAGTAAAATATATTATGTTTTGTAAATTTTAGCTATAATTTACAATGTCTGAAACTTACACATATGCTTCTCCTTTAAGGTTTTCTAGTTTTCTTGAAAAATTATATGTATTGTTTCTCAATTTACAGAAGGTATGTGAATATACTATGGAACTGTAAAGCATCATTAGTTTGGGTCCTCACATTATTCATAGAGTTTCTCCTGAAAATTTGACTCTGAAAACCAAGGCACTTACAGTAAGATTCAAGGATCTTTTCTTTTTTTTTCAATATTGAGGGGGTCAAATAATCTTGTATTAAATAAGTATGAAGAAAGCATTTAACCATTGAGTTTACTTAGCAGCAACAATGAGTTAAATGAATACTTTCTTAAATAGTGCTAACTCCCTTTGGAAATTTATAGAGGACAAACTTTCAATCACCTTCTTTAATATTTTCAAGAAACATTTAATTCAACAAATTTACATGTGTGTTTCTTTGTTAATTTATTACAAGTGTGCACTGTGTTTGGTCATGGGGATGTGTTAAGATATACAAGGCATAATTCCTGCATTAAAGAAGAAGGAGGAAGAACCAGTGAAAGAGGAGAAGGAAACAATAAGGAAGAGAAGGAAACAATGAGGAAGATAAGGAAGATGAAATAACGCAGTAAGAACATATGCATAATGGTTGAACTAGTTTACAATCCCACCAACAGTGTAAAAGTGTTCCTATTTCTCCACATCCTCTCCAACACCTGTTGTTTCCTGACTTCTTAATGATTGCCATTCTAACTGGTGTGAGATGGTATCTCATTGTGGTTTTGATTTGCATTTCTCTGATGGCCAGTGATGATGAGCATTTTTCATGTGTCTGTGGCTGTATGGATGTCTTCTTTGAGAAATGTCTGTTCATATCCTTTCCCCACTTTTTGATGGGGTTGTTTGCTTTTTTCTTGTATATTTGTTTGAGTTCTTTGTAGATTCTGGATATTAGCCCTTTGTCAGATGAGTAGGTTGCAAAAATTTTTCCCATTCTGTAGGTTGCCTGTTCACTCTGATGGTAGTTTCTTGGCTGTGCAAAAGCTCTTTAGTTTAATTAGATCCCATGTGTCAATTTTTGCTTTTGCTGCCGTTGCTTTTGGTGTTTTAGACATGAAGTCCTTGCCCATGCCTATGTTCTCACTCATAGGTGGGAACTGAACAATGAGATCACTTGGACTCGGAAGGGGAACATCACACACTGGGGCCTATCATGGGGAGGGGGGAGGAGGGAGGGATGCATTGGGGAGTTATACATGATATAAACGTCATGCACATGTACCCTAGAACTTAAAGTATAATTAAAAAAAAAAAAAAAAAAAAAAAAAAAAAAAAAAAAAAAAAAGAATTAAAAGCCATGATGCATAGAAAAAAAAAAAAAAAAAAAAAAAAAAAAGAAATAACGCAGTAAATACAAGTGGTAAAATATAAATCCAAATTTGATTAAGAAGAAGGAATTGAAAAAAACAGAGGCGATAACACACCTTGAAAGATCTGGAAGACCTGTGAGAGTGGTAATTGTGCTATAATTTGAAGAATGTCTAAGATCTCACTCAACAGTAGGTGGAGGAAGAACGTTTTGGATTAAGAGTTGCTATGGTAAAGATAAAGAGGTGGTAAAAGGCAGCGTGTTGCAGAACTGCAAGTCATCTGGTTTCTCAGGAAGAAGTGAGGAGCTGTAGACAGTAATAGGAAGGATCTATTAGGGTGGAATAGGAAATATTTTGAAGACTATACCAAGGAATATAAATTCAATTTGATTGGTTTCAAATCATGAAATTTATAACAGTTAAAGACATAAAATATAACAACACATATAAATTATTGCAAGTATTGTCTTTTAAGAATGGGAGTAAATATTTATAGCAAAGATATCCCCAAAACTGTTATTGTCCTCTACATTGCTCCTAAATATTCAAACATTTTGTCACAAATTCAATTTTTTAAATGATCTTTGGTTTGATATGAGGAGCCTGAGTCAATAGAAGTGTTAAATGAATCATTATATTAATAAACTATTATTTAGAGAGTGACATCACAGAAAAAATGCAGCTTTTGCATTTTTTAGTATAATATTTTTGTCACAGTCCCAAATTTGCATAACACTGCTTAGCAGTCATTATGCTATTTGAGATCAAATATTGATTCCAGATAATTACAGCACTTTTAGATAGAATGGTATTGTTCTGCAACTGGCAGCAACGACTTACCTGGATAGATGTATATTTTATAACATATTCAAGTCAAACACAACTTGGAAGAAATTTCATCTACAGTAAATATGTATTTACCTTGACCTAGAACTGAATGTAGCCATATTTTCCTAGTCCTTCATATCTGCACAGATTTTTTTTTTAAAACTAAGCTACTGTTTTCAAGTACAAAACATCAAAAAATCTGGGCTATGAGGAGCAGCATGAATAGAGGACATAATATGAGCTTTGGAGTGTGAAAAGGACAGTTTTAAGTTCTTTCTCTTCGAGTTGTGAGCTGTATGACATAAGCAGATTATTTAAATTTTCTATACCCTAATGTTCACATCTGAATTTTATACTTATTTTACCAGGTGGTTTAAGGCTTAAATAAAGGTAATATATATAAGAAGCTATAAAGTTTCCTGGCAAGAGTAGGCATTCAATCAATGAGAAAAATTCTTGTTCTCATTTAGTGAAGGATTTATATTTAAAAGTGGGGTTATAAATGGTAAATTAGATTGCATTTAGTGGTAAGCAGGATAAAAGAGCATTCAATAAAAGATTGTGAGTGGTCAAGTAGAAAAGGGGATAGAATCAGAAGGTCCATTGTAAATAGCATGCTTTTAGAAGATTAAATTGGTCATGGTATATAGGATAAAATGGAAAGAAAAGAAAAATACCTTAGGCAATCAGTGTCAGTAACAATATTTGCCAGAGTTAGTATGGTGGGAGATCACAATGACCTATAAGTCCAGCATGTGATTTAAGTTAATATATTATTTGAAGAACGTTAAGTCAACAATTTTTCAAATTGTAGAAATATCACTGATATGTCTTGTCAGTGTGGAAGTAAACATAAGTCATGAGGGAAAACAAAAGGGAAAAAACATAGGATGGGCACAGAAGATACAGTAAAAAGTTGAATCAAATTGGGAGTAGGGAGAGTAGTTAAGGTATAAAGTGATACTTCCACTACAACTTTGAGTCATGCCTCCATTCTTCCCTCATTTCTTCCCTGCAATCCCCTATATAAGTTTCAGAGAGATCAGAACAAGAAAGACTTATTTCTCTTTAGTGAATTTTATGGTTAACCTTAATTTTAAGATTACCTAAAACATGTTTCAAGCAATTAGATGCTAAATCTCAACACATCATCTGAAACACTGGCAAATAATATTTATTCTTTTGTTGCTGAAGTAAAAAAGGCACATGCCCTTATAATTATATTTTATATATTATAACTTGATGCTAAGTTAGAAGACAAATAATCTCTCTAGGGTAATTTTAATAAGAAATTTTTCTAGCATAAAAGTTTCATTTAATTGTCTCTCCGTGTTGTGATTTAATAAATGTCTGTTAATGTCTAGAAACAAATTTATATTTAATGAACATTGCTATTTTTTGGCTGTAGAGTAGCACATCTATTATGCAGGAAATAGATTAACGTTCGACACAGGATCATTTTCTTATGAGGTGCCCTTGAGTTAACATCTTTTCTGAGATCCCATAAAGCATTTGATTGGAGAACATTTCCAATAGGCTTTGATAATATTTGTCTATATTGATATGTTCAACTGGAAATAAAATCAGTGAGTTTTAAACTAAAGGTATATATAAATAATTATGTTAAAATCATTTAATTTGGAAAACACTTGCTTGACTACCCAATAATTAAAAGTAAAAAATGGATCTCATGTTCTTTCTATATGTACAATTGGTAAAATAGAACCTTTACTCTTTAAAAATAAAATCACTCATAAAATCTCAAATATTCATGATAATTAGTTGTGAAAAACAAGTCTAAATGAACATAGCTATAATTTTTAAATATATTCAAAAAATTAACAACTATTTACAATATGTCATTTATGATAACAATCAAGGATTGATTTTTATGATTCCAAGTCTAGTAGAAATCAGGAAGGGCAAGTAAGTTACACTTAAAACATTCAGAACATAATAGGTGTCTATCCGGAAGTAAATAAATCCATTTCAAACAGGAATGCATGAATTTATTCCAAAATCTACAGAGAACCAAGAAAAATAATCATCTTCCTCATAATAACTACTAACATTTATTAAGCGCTTACTATGCCAAACACTGTTCTGAAAGCCTCCCATGTATTAACTCATTTAATTGTTTCTAACTATGAACATTTTTGTTAATCGTATAATAACTCCATAAGAAAGAGGCTATTTTATTCCTAATTGTTAAATGAGGAAACCGAGGGATGGAGAGTTAAAGAACTTGTTGAGGCCACATAGTTAAAATTAATCAAGCCCAGATTTGCATCTAAGCAGTCTAGACCCAAGGGTTGTGTTTTCAGTCTTCAGATTCTACTGCTTCTCATTACCTGTACTGACTACAGACTCTGTAGCATATCTTTTTTTTTTTTTTTTTTAGACGGAGTCTCGCGCCCAGGCTGGAGCGCAGTGGCCGGATCTCAGCTCACTGCAAGCTCCGCCTCCTGGGTTTAGGCCATTCTCCTGCCTCAGCCTCCCGAGTAGCTGGGACTACAGGCGCCCGCCAAATCGCCCGGCTAGTTTTTTTGTATTTTTTAGTAGAGACGGGGTTTCACCGTGTTAGCCAGGATGGTCTCGATCTCCTGACCTCGTGATCCGCCCGTCTCGGCCTCCCAAAGTGCTGGGATTACAGGCTTGAGCCACCGTGCCCG
Organism: Trachypithecus francoisi; assembly: GCF_009764315.1. Taxonomy (NCBI): domain Eukaryota; kingdom Metazoa; phylum Chordata; class Mammalia; order Primates; family Cercopithecidae; genus Trachypithecus; species Trachypithecus francoisi. Next base: position 71,489,616 of record NW_022681454.1, read on the forward strand.
GCCATATCTTATGTAAAGGAGCTTATGTGAGGAGCTTTCAGCTAGGTGTGATTAGTCTTTAACTTGTGGGATCAATGGAGTGAGGTGAAGACCTAGAATATAGCTATAACCTGAAATATTAAAACAAACTTTAGCCTGCAAGAATCATGCCATAAACAGAAGACCCTCAATATCTTCACTCTGAATAATTTTTATCTGGCATTATATATGTCTTTGACACATCTGAAGAGATAGCAATAACCCATTTTACTCATGCATGTATTAGGTAAATGAAGGGTAACATCACAGATTTCATTAGGAGAGTAACCAAGAATTATGATCTTCCAGGTTCTCAGAAGGCAAACCATTGCTTTTTATGTTACAACAAAAGTTGAAAACAATCAGAAAAAAAAAAAAAGAAAGCTACTTCCCAAATAAAAGTTTTTAAAAGATTTCAAAATATATCAATATAATTTCAATCAGTAAGAGTATTTAATTCTGTTATTAATTTTCCTAAAAAGGGAACTGAGATTATTCTGAATATTACTGAGAACAACCAAATATATCTTCAAAGTTGAATTAGTTGTGATTTTCTCATACTAATTCTAACTCAAAGATGAAACTTGGTATATGATAGGCCAACGTATCCTCAAATGTTTCTAATATTTACTGCATTTTTACTATTTTAGAGCCTTAATGTTTAGGATAGACTAATAAGCCTTATACCCATGGCAACTGAATAAATAAAATCACCTGAGTAGTTCATGATTCATAATCATGACAATATATTGTATCTAGTGACAATGTGTGTTATAAATGGAATTCCAGGATTTGATTTAAATATCAAATTAATGTCATCCTTATCCTGTGAAATTCTAAAATCATTATCAATACCAACTGGCAATATAGTCAAGTTTGGTTAAAAAAAATTCCATAGCTGAGAATAATGAGCTTTAAATATCTTCTTAAATAATCCAAATCATATGAAGCTACAGTATGCATTTCAGGGTCTAAACTAGGAAACAGCATCTCATTTCTTAATACTGTTTCTCTGAAAACAATGACAGTTCCTAAATAACTGACTTAAAAATAAAGCCTAGAATAGAGAAGTTGTAAGAATTGAGGTAGTAAAGTCAAATTCATCCTATTCCAACTCCTTCCAGTGGATAAGGAAAAAATACACATCTACTTACACTTTCTTTGAGCACTTTCCAAGACAAAGAGGAATGCAGGGGAAGGTATATCTCATCATGAGCTAGGTTAACATAACATCATTTCACTGACGTTTGGTTATCATGAGGGTCAGTCCCATGTATCTCTTTCACATGGACAATTTGAGTTTAAAACCCTTGATATTCACATTTTTTTAAATTTCAGTATTTTTTTCAAAAGGGGCTTAAACAGTAATGAGAAAAGATTACTGTAAAATAATGGAAATAAATACATGTATAGCAGAAAAATTAACACATTTAAAATAATTATTTACATAAAAAGCATATCTGTATAATAAGTCTTAAATTGTTCTTGAGATTATGAAAGAAATGTAGTCTCTTGCAATTCACAAAATATTGCAATATAATTTCCCCATATTTCATTATCAGTAGTGTATCAGTAGCAACCAGGCAAGAGAGAAAATACACATGTTTTTGATATTATCTCATCTCAGTATGGCATACCTAGATGGGTCTCAAATTAAACACCTTTCTTAATGGCCCATTATGGAATATCAGTGCCTAAAATACCCAAAGGGAGGTAGGGACGATTACTGCCAAAGGAGAGTTTCTAAGGTTGTGCTAGATGATGCAGTATTTCTGCTGTAACTTCAGCTTGATTGAGAATTTATTTAAATACATATTTATCATTTTAAAATCAATAGCTAACATGGTAAGTTTACAAAGACATATTTTGAAACTATAAATTCAACAACACATTTTTTTACAGTAATGGTTTGATAATTTGCATTTATACGTAGCTACCAAATTATGTAATAGGTCGTTTTACAAAAGCTAACTTTTAAAATAGATGATTGAGCCACAAAGTATAATCTCCATGGGGAAGAATACAATACTGAAAGTAATTTTAATCCTTGAAGTTCTTCATAATTATACATAATTATTGAATTATTCAATTATAAGAACTCTTAAAATAAATACAACTTAGAAGAACAAGATAATAACAATAATAACAGCTTTTTTTTGAAGGGTTTTTAATAGGTGTCAACATACTGATAACATTATTTCATTTCATTCTAACTATGGTAATGTTTAATATTTGGCTCCAGCTGGAAATAAAGTAAGGGAACACAGATTGACTGTGATGGAAAATCCATCAGAGACAACCAAGCTGGCATATTATTAAAAATATGATATCTAATACCCTTAAGCTAACATTTTATTTAAATCTTTGCAGAATTGACTTCACAGTGATGACCAATAAAGCAGTGATGACCTAACTAAGGAAAGGATTAGATAGAGATATTGACATGCCAAGTTCCAGGATAAGGAAGACTGCTTTGCAGTCAAAAATATCTCCTCAGCTTTTAGGATTTTAATTGGTAGTCAACATAGAAACTTGGTAGGCAAAATGGAAATAGATCCAACAAATGGAATGGATCCGTTTGTTCCACTCATCTTCCTTAGTTAGTCCTATCAGTGTAGAAATTGAACTGGAGCAGCATTAGACAAACTATAAAGCACCGTACCATGTTCCAGGTGTCACTTAGCAAAAGGTTGTGAGAAAACAGTAAGTCAAAAAAAAAACAGGGGAGGAGGGGAGAATTTCCAAGTGGTAGGACTTAAGTAGAAAAGGAATCACTGGATTAATTTGGCTAATATCTTTAAATACATGAGCAGAACGTATTTAATGTATTTAAATATATGAGCAGAATATATTATGAGTTAGGTCCTATTTTGATGCCTATAATTAAAGAACTTTATAACAGAACACATTATACTTAGTTATTAATGTACTCTTACTAATTCATATATATTATATATTATATAAACGTACATATAACTAGTTATGATAGCATATCGTTTTTAATTATGACATTCATTCATTTATAAAATAAATATTGGAACTCGGAATTTCATAATTTCTTTTTTTTTTTTGACGGAGTTTTGCTCTTGCTGCCCAGGTGGGAGTGCAGTGGCATGATCTCAGCTCACAGCAACCATCGCCTCCTGAGTTCAAGCATTATCCTGCCTCAGCCTCCCGAGTAGCTGAGATTACAGGCCTGCACCACCATGCCCTGCTAATTTTGTATTTTTAGTAGACATGGGGTTTCTCCATGTTGGTCAGGGTGGTCTCGAACTCCCGACCTCTGGTGATCTGCCCGCGTTGGCCTCCCAAAATGCTGGGATTATAGGCGTGAGCCACTGCGCCAGGCCTATAATTTTCTTTAATAACATAGCACAACAAGAGAATGTCTATGAATGCATAATTCAATGCTATCATTATTTAATTGCTATGTATATACATTTTGTATACTTTGGTATATTTTATAATGGTAAAATCAATGACACCACAAAGTAAATACGTCAAGCGCTTATTTTTACAATTACACTGAATGACTCCTAAAGATGTCTATACAAATAATATTATAAATTTTATGATGTAGAGAGATAATTAAATCAATCAAATATAGTATCTTTAACTAAGACAATAGGAAAACCCCAAAGAGGATTTGGTTAGTGGAAAGAACAGTACTTGAAAAAGAACAGCTTCATTAAGAAATGTGAAAGTTATGAAGAGGTAAATACAAAAGTGGACAGATATATCTCACTTAGAGTTCTTTACGCTGCATACTCTGGGAGTCTATGCTATTCACAGCACCTCAAATTTGGAAATGTCAACGAACTCATCCCAGTGATTTGAGTCAGATAGTATTATACAAGGTAATTATTTTTATTTCCCATTAGGTTGCAAGATATATTATATAATTATCTCCAAGTTACATTTGAGTTAATTTAGGCCAAGCAGCAACCCATTCTAGAGACCATGCACCTGAAATACAGAAAACTTGCAAAATAGCAGCATAAAAGTGACTTTCCAAAACTATTTTGACAAAGACTACTTTTAAATATAAAAGCCTGTAGAAAACTTTTTAATACAATTTTATTTTCTTAATAATTAAAACATTTCCTAAAATGGTTTAAAGGCTCCTACTTTTATTTAAAAATACCACCACTTTGATCCCTGCAAAAAGTCTTTTCTATCTTGGGTAAGACATCTTTGAGTTATGTAGCTTAAAAAATACATTGACGTTTCAGTAAATAAATCATTTCTTTGTTCAGTCTTTTCTCGGCAGAATGGTGATTGACAAGGACAATTCAGGGGCACCTAGGTTCCAGAGCAACCCAAATTGGCAAATTGTACAGAAAGATATATAGTGTCACTGTTTAATACTTGGCTCCAGCTAGAAATAAAGTAAGGGAACACAGATTGACTGTGATGGAAAATCCGTCAGAAATAACCAAGCTGGTAGATTATTAAAAATATGATATCTGAATACTTTTAAGCTAATATTTTACTTAAATCTTCTCAAAATTAATTTCACAGTGATGACTGATAAAGCAGATATTTTTTTACAATGAAAAGTGTTGAAGCAACTTGAGATTAAAGCACTGTTTAATTCAATAACTACATTTGTGCCAATTTTTTGAGAGTTAAAAATTGTGTGAGAGTAATTATAAATCTTTCATTTATCTGTTTTAGAATCAAAGGTTATCTCTGCTTTCTTGTTTTGGCTCTTCTAGCATGTCTGTGATTGTTAAAACAAGACACAGTTTTGACAGCTAACCCCCAAATTATTTTCTTCTTTCTTTTTGGACATTTATTTATTTTTAGTGATATTTTAGGTGTTTCCTGAAATATCTCAAGACAATAGCATTCAGAAAGAAAACATATTTTTGCTTTTATGAAGATTTATCTTAGTAATTTTTTAAAAATGCTATGTATGAAAAATGACAGTCTAATCACAAACTTTACATCTTTTCCTTTTTTTTTTTTTTTTTTTTGAGACGGAGTCTTGCTGTGTCGCCCGGGCTGGAGTGCAGTGGCCGGATCTCAGCTCACTGCAAGCTCCGCCTCCCAGGTTTACGCCATTCTCCTGCCTCAGCCTCCAGAGTAGCTGGGACTACAGGTGCCCGCCACCTCGCCCGGCTAGTTTTCTGTATTTTTTTTTTTTTTTTTTTTTTAGTAGAGACGGGGTTTCACTGTGTTAGCCAGGATGGTCTCGATCTCCTGACCTCGTGATCCGCTCATCTCGGCCTCCCAAAGTGCTGGGATTACAGGCTTGAGCCACCGCGCCCGGCCCCTACTTTTTTTTTTTTTTTTTCTAAAAATGTTAAAATAAAGGGAAGATAATTACTTTTTTTCTGTGAAAGAGTAGAAGATCATTTAATCAACTAAATAAAATAGTGGCCTCGTGAAAACAGTTCCTTCTTTCTTCTCCATGGTATATCTTATTTTATCATTATTAAAATGTATATTCTAATACGTGATTTTAAAATAAAACATGGATATACCATCTTTCAAACTTCCATATGGTCTTGACAAAAAAAAAAAAAAAAAAACCACTCATTATATAAAATCCCAATCCCTTCCTAACATTAAGGTTTCCATGGATTAATTTTATTTTATGAGCTTTGGAGTTCATAAAATAAAATTTCACCATTTGTCAACAGTGTGTTTTGCTTGTTTGTTTTTGTTTTTGCTTTTTTTTTTTAATCTTAACAAACTGCAGTGGTTTTGTCCACATAAAGGACATGTACATACATGGTGGCTCTTTTTGGCCTTTTAGAGTTGAATAATTTTGAGGTCCATCTTCCTATAAAGAGGCTGAGAAAACCAAGCCCTAAATATTGGCATCCTCAGATATCACACACTATTTACAGAAAACTATCCTGACTTTCTTTTATCTTATTTGTCTTTTGCTTTTTATTCTTTTCTATATTCACTGCATGAATAAAACTTTGTAATCACTTGGTAATTTTAGCAAGAATGAAGAAATGCATGAAATTCTTTAATTTGATTAAATCCTATCATTGAGCTTAATTAGGTCATTGTATTAATTAGGTCATTGCAATTATATAATTTCAAACCCTGGCTGCCTGAAATAAATGAGTGTTCACGACCACGGCCAACATATTACTAAGGGTGTGTTAAGTACATTTTAATTTTTCTATATTGAAGATATCAATATTGATTATTGTAAACTGTTCAGCAAGTATCAATGTCTTTTAGAGTGGTTGGCTGTGGCTTGAAAATAAGAATTCTGGATTTTATCTGCATGTCCCTGATGTTGAGCACCATTTCATATACTTGTTGATCATTTGTATGTCTTCTTTAGAAAAAATGTCTATTTAGGTCCTTTGCTCCTTTTTATTTTATTTATTTATTTATTTATTTTTTGAGAAAGAGTCTTCGCTCTGTCACCCAGACTGGAGTGCAGTGGCATGATCTCTGCTCATGGCATCCTCTGCCTCCTGGGTTCAAGAGATTCCAGTGCCTTAGTCTCCCGAGTAGTTGGGATTACAGGCACCCGCCACCACGCCAAGCTAGTTTTTGTATTTTTAGTAGAGACGGGGTTTCACTATGTTGGTCAGGCTGGTCTTCAACTCCTGACCTCAGGTGATCTGCCTGCCTCAGCCTCCCAAAGTGCTGTAGTTACAGGTGTGAGCCACCATGCTACCTTTGCTCATTTTTCAACTGTTATTTAATTTTTTTTTGCTATGGAATTTTAAGAGTTCTTTACATATTTTGAATATTAACAAACTGATACAGAAAATGTGGTATATTTAGACAATAAAATATTATTCAGCCTTAAATTTAAAGGAACTATCGCTATTTGAAACAATATGAATGAACCTGGAGGGCATTATTCTAAGTAAAATAAGCCAGACATAGAACAACAAATATTGAATGACCTCACTTATATTTGGAATCTAAAATAGTCAAACTCATAGCAGTAGAAAGCAGAATGGGAGCTGACAGTGGCAGTGGAGAAGGAGGAGACGGACAGAGGAGAGATGATGATCAACGGGTATAAAGTTTCAGCTATGCAAGCTAAATGAATTCTGGAGATCTAATGTACAGTATGGTAATACAATTAATAACAGTACATGCTTCAAATTTTCTGTGAGAATAGATCTTAAGTGTTATCACAAATTTAAATCAAAAGAAAAGAAAATAGTAACTGAGAGATGGATATGTTAACTAGCTTGATTGTGATAACAATTTCACAACGCATACATGCATCAAAAAATCACTTGTGAGCCTTAACTATATACAAATCCTAATTGTTAATTATACCTCAATGAAGCTTAAAATTGTTTTAAAAATTAAATTGATAATTTTGCATTCTTGCAGATAACGAGCATGTTAATAAAAGAAAGAGAGAGAATCCTTATCATTAGGAACTCTGTTGATATGAATATCAAATTTTTAAACCATCATGCAAACACTAGTATGGTCATTTCACCTCTAATACACATGTTTCAGTGAATTTACACCATTCTTTTACTTCTCAAATTTATTTAATCACTTTAATCAAGACTTATGCACTATGGTGTTTTCTTCAGTGTTGGGCTCTGCAAACAGTTTCTACTAATTTAATCTTCACCAATTTCCTGTATTTTTTATTCTACTTACAATAAAATAATTTAAAGGCTTTCATACAATAGATCCCTTTTAAGAATCATTCCTATCAGTGGGCAGAGACCTTACACTGGGTACTTTTATAGATATAAGGAATGCTTTACATCCCAACTCTATTTTTCACCAAGGTACGCTATAGGAAGGTAGGTAGGTAATATAACCAATACATTTTTTTTTGAGAATGGCCCTTGCATGGGGGGCGGTGTGAGTATTTATATGTTTAAACATTATGTGTGTCTCAACATCTCTTCATAAGCTCCTTTTTTATAATATGTAAATTTTCTAGCATAAGTAGTTGATTTATACTCAGGGATTATATAAAGGAAAACTTAGGATCTGGTTGGAAGCCTGGCGTCAAAAAAAAGAAAAAAGTGTTGAAGAGTCAAGACGTCAGGAGGCATCTTCTTGACAGTTTTGTCTAGAGTTGATCTGCTAATAGCTAACATCTAACAATTTTTAAAAGAAGGGGAAAAAAAGAAAAAGAAAGAGAAAAATGTTGACAGTTCACCTGTCAGTTCAGCTGAAGTATAGCTTTAATGTCTATCAATCGGGCAAAGATCTGTTAAGTATTTTTTTTTTTTTTTTTTTGAGACGGAGTCTCGCTCTGTCGCCCGGGCTGGAGTGCAGTGGCCGGATCTCAGCTCACTGAGCTCACTGCAAGCTCCGCCTCCCGGGTTCACGCCATTCTCCCGCCTCAGCCTCCCAAGTAGCCGGGACCACAGGCGCCCGCCACCTCGCCCAGCTAGTTTTTTTGTATTTATTTTTAGTAGAGACGGGGTTTCACCATGTTAGCCAGGATGGTCTCGATCTCCTGACCTTGTGATCCGCTCGTCTCGGCCTCCCAAAGTGCTGGGATTACAGGCTTGAGCCACCGCGCCCGGCCTGTTAAGTATTTTCTATATGACCCAGATACACAGAAAGAAATATAAGAATTTTATATTATTTTACAGAAAATAATATAATGGGCCAGGCGCGGTGGCTCAACCCTGTAATCCCAGCACTTTGGGAGGCCGAGACGGGCGGATCACAAGGTCAGGAGATCGAGACCATCCTGGTTAACACGGTGAAACCCCGTCTCTACTAAAAATACAAAAACTAACCGGGCGAGGTGGCGGGCGCCTGTAGTCCCAGCTACTCGGGAGGCTGAGGCAGGAGAATGGCGTAAAACCCGGGAGGCGGAGCTTGCAGTGAGCTGAGATCTGGCCACTGCACTCCAGTCCGGGCGACAGAGCGAGACTCCGCCTCAAAAAAAAAAAAAAAAAAAAAAAGAAAATAATATAATGTTTTACAGAAAGAAATTCTTAAGAATTTTTTAGGGTATATTTCTATAGGTTTTTTCTTTACCATGGAAACATAACATTAACTGAAATAAAATTTGTGTTTTTCTTTTGAGTTCACATTAGTACAGATAAAACTCACACGTGCACTCACACATGTGCACACAGACATGTACCTACAAATTTTTTTTATAGGAAAGCAAGTATTATTATAAATCAATACTTAAGAGCAAATTTGCTGAATACTGCCAGTAAATATCAAATGGCAAGACATCATTATCCAGATCCAAGAAACAGATATAACAATGATCCTCTTTATTTCATATAGAAGGAGTCAAAGAGCTCTATATTGGATTGCCAAGATTTTGTAGAGATTCAGATATGAAAACATATAGCAGAAGCCAAAATCAAATGTGATTGGCCATCTGGAGAACATCAGTGTTCCCAGTGATTAAAATAGTTAATCTAATGGAGAAGTTTCTTCTAATTCTAAGGAGCATTAAAAAATACATTTTAGAGATCATTAAACCAAAAGCATCCATTAGCTACTCTCAGACATGACCTCTCTGTGTTTCTTTTTTTTTTTCCCCTTTCTCTTTTGCTTTGTTGATTCACAGTGGTCCAGCCAAAAAAGCAAAAGTTCACTAACACTATTACCATAATCACTTTGACATCACTGGAAATGCTTTTAAACAAACACATACCTCAATATGAGCTCGTATATCTTAACATTAAGCAGAAGACCTAAAATTATTAGAAAAGAAGTGTGGCATTAATCCTTATAGCATATAGTTCATCCTAAATGCCCATAAGTACTCTGACATACATAAACTTTTTATTGGATATGGAGGATTCTGTCCCAAATGAAAGTGATTATTATTTTATGTTTTATTCTCCAAGCAAATTCATAAGAAAAAAATGAAACGTGACTTTTAAGACATTTTTATGAGAACGTAATTAAAATAGTTTAATATATGTAAAAAGTACAAAGTCCACATTTGAATAATCACAGTGTTTCAGAACTAATGAAAACTCTTAAGATCACCTATTTCAAGCCTTTTTTGAAGATGAGAAATGTAATACATTAAACACTAAAAACTGACAAGTTTTTTCCACAAATTCTGTAGTAAAAAATATACATATTTCAATGCTATATATATATATATGTGTGTATGTGTGTGTATATATATAGTGTCAAAATAATTAAAGCTTTTAAAAATAATAGCAATAAAGACATATCATCATATTATGGCAGAATGTACTGATTCTGACCCACAAATCCATAGTAAGATACATTTTCAATTATGGACAGCCTCTTAAATCCCTGAAGACAAGTGAAGAGGAGATAATATTAGCTTTCTATGTCCTTCTTTTACACACACTTCTATCGCTGGACCACATTGGCCAAATGTCTCAAAGAAACTGAAGAAAACATACAATGAAATTGGGAAGCAACTTCTGCTTATAATGAGCTAAAGGTATACAGTTAAAATCCTTGATTCCATAACATTTTTGTACCAAGCCCTTTGGTGCAGATAATTTATTCATGGTATGTTAATATTTTTACAGATCAAATAGTCAGCTTTCTTTTGCATAAAATTGTGTGTGTGCATGTGTGTGTGTGTATCATCACTATTTTATATACAATAACTATCTTTAAAAAGTAAATGCTACCATAGCTCAATAATAATAAAATAGGAACGACCACCTCACCAAAACTTGACCACGTTGTCAGATTAAAACTGGGCTATGAATTTTCTGACTTAATAATGGAAAACTCATTCAATTTTTCTGGTGCATTTGACGGTTTTGATTTTATGCAATTTGAATAGAGGTTCAAACTATGGTTGAAATTAAGTTTAGATGTATTGAACTGAAAAATTACCAAAACGTTATGAATCTTTTTTTTTTTTTTAATTATGTATCAGATATATTTCTGAATGGTGCTTTTTTCAAGATTTGGTAAAATATTTTTTTCATTTATTTCTGTATATTTATTCAGTGTTTTCACATGAACCGAACAAAATAACTAACTATATAAATAATTGTATTAATAAATAAGTAAAGAAATAAAATAGAGAGGAAGGGACAGCATACAAAAGTCCTAACAAGAGTCAATGCTGGCCAGGCTCCATGGGTCATGTTTGCAGTCCCAGCATTTGGGGGGCTGAGGCGGGTGGACCGTTTGAGGTCAGCAGTTCCAGACCAGTCTGGCTAACATGGCAAAACCCTTTCTATTCTTCTCCTGCCTTTTGTGTGTGTGTGTGTGTCTGTGTGTGTGTGACGGAGTCTTGCTCTTGTTGCCCTGGCTGAAGTGCAGTGGCATGATCTCGGCTCACCGTAACCTCTGCCTCCCAGTTTCAAGCGATTCACCAGTCTCAGCCTCCCAAGTAGCTGGGATCACAGGCATGTGCCCCACACCCGGCTAATTTTTGTATTTTCAGTAGAGACAGGGTTTCTCCATGTTGGTCAGGCTGGTCTCAAACTCCTGACCTCGGGTGATACACCCGCCTCGGTCTCCCAAAGTGCTGAGATTACAGGCATGAGCCACCGTGCCTGGCCAAAACCCTGTCTTTTCTAAAACTACAAAAATCAGCCAGGCATGGCGGTGTGTGCCTGTAATCCCTGCTACCTGGGGGGCCGAGGCACGAGAATTGCTTTAACGCGGGAGGTGGAGGTTTCAGTGAGCCGAGATCGTCTGCCCACTGCACTCCAGCCTGGACGACAGAGTGAGACTCTCTAAAAATAAATAAATGCATAAATAAATGAAGAGTCATTGCCCTTATAAACTATTGATACACAAGAATATTTGCTAAGTAAGTATGGTAAGAAACAGTAGAAAGAATAATTAATTGAGAGAGTCATCCTCCAAAAGAGAGAGTACTATGGCGTTGTGCAACAGAAAATCTGACTCCTAAATACAATGATGAATATGAGGATTCATATGACCAAACTCAGCAAAGCCCAAAGCAGTGCCCATGAGCCAAGATAGACTGTGGTGTTGCTAATCTACCTACATTTTTGGAGAAGTTGATTTATCTTTTTAAATGTAAATCCTTAACTAAAATGCTTGCATAAGATTGCAGATTAAAAGGTACCTTTATTTGTTCATCGGTACATAATCTACACATATGCTTAACAATGAATAAGAGAATGTCTACAGGTTTCAACACTAAATGCATAGAGCCTATAAATCTATGAAGTAATATAATTTAGAAGCTTCATTTATCACTGATTTAATATTCTTCGATTGAAATTTAAATCCTTGAAATATTATCAAAGCTACTATGGTATCCGTATAGTTATAGCAGTTAACACAAGATCTTGGCAAGTAGTTTGATAAAACAAATAAAATGTAATACATATTTTATGAATATTAATCAAGAACTACACTTGGTAGTCGTACCTCATCATTACATCAAAAAATCAGAGTGGCTTTGCTAACATTTCCTAAATCCACCCTTAATATGCACTTTCATAGAAGATATGTTACCATTAGCACTAACTGTTTCTTATGTACTTCAAGAAAGATATAGGACCATGGGGACTAAGTGGGGATGACAGGAAAAAAACCCACAAATCTTTGTCAGACTTTCAGAAATGAGTTCTGAATTCAACCAAAATGAAATATTACCCTTGGCTGAGCTAACATAGTGGTTTTGTTAATTGTATCCCAACTAATACTATCCTCTTCCAGTTCCAAAAAAATATGCTTAAAATATCATGATTTAAACAATACTTGTATTTTTTACAAATAAGTAAGACATCCTACGGCATGTGATATGTAATAAACACTACTACAGAGCAAGTCAATGATAAGCAAGGAAGGATTAGAAAATGTCCTAGCTTGAGAAAACTCCATTCAGAATGTTCAATTAGAGTACAGAAAACATATATTTCATATTTTTCCTCCCTGCTCTAAAATAGTTTGTTAGATTAGCCTAAAATGGTTTAATTGATTGTTATGGGATGCACAAATTCTTTGGTGAGAGATTAATCATTTTAAATTAAAAATGTAACTGTGCAATTGGGCAGTAGTAATTTAATAAGCCTGGGACAGTAATTTATATTAATTTAACCTGCAACTTCAAAATCTTGTGGGAAAAATGATTTATCTTTGGAAGAGATATACTACATTTGGATAAATAGGTGAAATATAATGGTACTCAAGTGAACTATATTTACGCTTTTAGATAATAGAGAACTGGTAATCCCTCAGTGCTAAAGCTTTGAAATATATGTGACTTTTCTTTTTGTAAAGAATGCTGACGAAGTTAACATATTTCTTTCTGTTTAACGGGAAAAAGAAATTACAAAAGCAACACAATGAAGACATTTCTCATATTTGCCTTTTTTGTTATTTGAAATGTTCTCACTCTTCCTTATTGTTAGATAAATTTTCTTTTTATTTTTTCTTAAAAAACCCTTTAGGGCAAGGATGACATTACTTCAGTTTTATAAATTTAGCAACTAATAATATTCTATAAAACACTGCCCTAAACAAATGCTGTGAATAAACAAATTATCTCAGTGTTCTACAAGCAGTATCTATCACAGTAGTGAGACTTCTCTGTTGCCTGTCCTTAACTTTTAGATCCTCACAAGGTAGGAAGGCAAAACAAACCCTCTGACAGAAAACAGTCAAATTGATTTTTTCACAGTCATTCACAAAAGTTCCTAGGATTTTCACATTCTGTTATTTTCCCTATTTAGAAGTTATTCGTATAAAAGGACACTTGCATGTAAATGCCAAGACTGCATTCTGAATATTTCAGAGGAATTTTGCTCAAGTTGTCTTACATTCTCAGTGCACACCAAAATATAACCTTCCAAAATGTTCTGTCTGCTGGCTGTATTGCAAAAGTAGAAGCTCAAGCATGAACTGCCTAATCATCTTTATTTCTGGAACAAAATAATCCCTACTTCTGTAATATTCACAGATATTTTTTCCTCTGCAAAGATTTTCCTGACAATCCCTCAAAATGCCTATTGACAATTCCATTTCAGGGTCCAGAATACTTTATTATTTTCATTTGTCCACAGGTGTATATCCACTCCTAGACAATAAGGCCCAATATACAGGTTCATGTTTTATTCATCTTCATGTCTCCATCAACTGGCACAAAACTTGGCATCTAACAGACGGTCAATACATGTCTGCTTATCTAAATTGTGCTAAAACAAACGAATGATTAAGATTCCACAATGATTCCAGCCCTCACAGATAGAAGTAAGCTTATCTTAAAAAAAAAAAAAAAGGTTGAAAATCTTTTTTTCTAGATAAAACAGATAATAGGAGTAAATATTTATTAAGCTCTTAGTGTGTCTCACTTCCTATTATAAACTCTATACATGTTTTGTTTTCTTTTCTTTTCCTCCTAATTTATTTCTTGTACAGACTGAAATTATATCACTTTTACATATGGAAAAGCTGAGTCACAATAAATTTTACAAACTTGTCCAAACACATGTCATTAAACAAGCAAGTGCTGGATCCATGTTCTATTCAGGGATTCTCATCCTAGAGCCTTCTCTTAACTATATATTCACTGCCTAAAATAACAGAAGGAAAAACTGCCTTTCTTTCATGTACACACCCTCGCCGTGTGTTTGGTTTGTTCTAGACACTGTGTACAGTATCCAAGGTACAAAAGTGAACAACACAAGGGCTTTTTTATAAAACCTCTAATCTCTATATTTTTTGGAAATATTTTAAAAGTTTCTCCTGCTTAAACACACACATACACATACATGCACACACAAACACACACACACACACAGTAAAGCAAATACAAATAGGTGTTTTTTTTTTTCCTTTCACTGCCAAAATTCTCACCTTAGCAACCAACGACTGTTGGCTGTATTACGTCAAACACACTTCAATCTCTAATTTCTTCCAGGTTGCCCTCCTCAGTCACTGAAAACTCTGGTCTTATTGTCAAATCCCATGTCTTCTTCATAGTTTTCAATTTACTTAATTTATTTGTAGCACTGACAATCCCTACATTCAATCAGATTCCTTGGTTCCTAAAATTCAATCAGATACAAGGGACCAAAGAAAATAGTACCAAATAATAACAAAATTTTAGGTATAATTGAGCTCAGCACTTCAGTTTACATATGAGAAAGCTACAACCCCCAAAAAGATAAATCAGTTCTCTCAGGGTCATGTCTTGATTTAATCATGGAGTCATAATTAAAAGTCAGGGCCATCTCTCCAAAGTTTATCAAGACTTTCTTTGAAATAGATCTTTCTATTACTTCTGCCAAATCTGTATCTCAGGCCTTAACTTTGTAGCAGGCAGTCTTACAATGGACCCATTGGTTCATGACTGCATTCTATTCCTCTTCAGGCTGAGCAGAACTTACTCATTTCTAACAAGTAGAATATGGCAGACGTGATGGGATTTCACCTCCAAGATTAGATAACGAAAATACTAAGGCTTCCATCTTAGATATCTTCTTTTTTGTATGGTTTACTCTGGGAGAGGACACCTGCCATGTCATGGTGTATCCCTATACAGAGGCCTGCATGAAGAAGTTTGGAAGTGGATTCTCCACAAATTGTGCCTTCAGATGAGACTGCCGTCCTGGCCAACAGTTTTACTGCAACCTCATAAGAGACATTGAGCCAGAGGCATTAGTTCAGTAACATCCAGATTTGTGACCCATAGAAAATACAAGATCATATTTAAAGTTCTGGTCTTTGAACTTTTCATGCAGTAATAGATGACATCTAAAATAACATCTCATTCTGGGAATACTGTAATTGTTTAAACACTTATCAACTCCAAAGTAATTTGTATTGTTCTATCACTTCATTCTTCCCACAACATCATATGAACCATGTTTTCCTATTAATCAGTGTTCAATAAGCAATGTCTTTAAACACAATAGCAGAGAAAATATATGTTGAAAGTACTGAATCTAGTACTCAAAGCTAACTAAAATATTACACTTTGTGTTAACTGGCTTACTGTTTCTTAAATGTATTTATTGTATTTAATGTATCATACTGTACATAATACAATAATTGTATTATAACAAATAATTGTATTATAATGTATTTCTTAAACACATTTCCTTCTACTTCTGTAATCGTGACATTTGGAGATTTTAGAATAGGTATCCAAATCTTATAAAAATGTTTACAATTAAGAAAACTCTGTTCAATAATAGCTTAATCGACCATTTCTGTGATTATAAGAAATCCCCATAACCTAAATGCTTTTGTCAGTTAACTACTGCCCTATGTCAGAACCTGAGAAAACACAAATGGTCTCTAAAGGGTATGGCAGTCCAGATCATTTTAAGATAATCAACTTTCAGATCTTAAAATTCAATGTAGTCTCTTTTCTAAAATGAATTTGCCTCAGAATACACATAAAAGATCAAGAATCACTTCTGTGGCCTTTTTCAAAATCACAGCTTTCTCCATTTTATAATAGAAATTCCTCTCAGCTATCTAGAATCTCACTATGATGTCTGCCTAAAATAATGAAAAAACAAACAAATTAGTATTTAAACTATTTATTTATCTGTATACCATTAACATCACTTCCATTTATGTTACTGAAAATTTTATTACCAACATTTTATATTTTATAATAATATTTACCAAAATAAATGCATTTTATGTAATTTTGTTCAATTGGATACTACTATTATATGTAAACATGGAGGAGGCTTTTAAAAGAAACACTTAAAGCTTTATTGTTCCATGGAAAATATAGACCACTGAATATTTACATGCTAAAACGAAGCTTGAGAGAGTAAACAAGTAAATACTTGCAAGCACAGAAGCATATTACTATGAGACAAAATTTTGTGAAATAATTCAAAAGGAAGAATGAATTCAAGCAGTAAAAGGAACAAAGTAAAATATCAGCCTGTTAAAAAGACATTGTTCAGAGATGTTTATAGTTGAATAATTGTAAATATCTAATACATACTGTATTTAAGTCCTACTGAATCAATTTAAAAGAGTAACTGTCAATGTTTTCAATGTTCTAAAATATATTCTTTGCAACTTTTAACATTTATAATGAAAATGTTTTCAATGTTAATTTAAAATATTAAAGAAGTACATCATGAATTTAAAAAATTCCTTCAGTTGGCAAATGAAAAAATATTTCAAAACCACTGGTTTATTATTTTTAAATTTTTTGTAGTAATTATTATCCTCCTTCATCAACTTCATTTTAAATGTCATTAAAATGAACCATATTACATGAGTGTCTTCTTAATTGTACCATAGCACAGTACCTTGCTCATAGTTGCTAAACCAGCATTTATTTAATTTGGTAAGTTCCTCAGAGAGGAATATTACCTTTTAATATACAAAGTTAAATTATTTCCTGCAGCATATATTTATATTCGAAGTCACAATTCAAAATTTTAAAATAAGGAATACTTATCTATAAAGAAGTAAGTAAATATGCAGTCATTACAGGAACTCAGATTTCAGGAAAGTACATGGATTATTTTCATTGATTTAAGAATTTAATCATGCTACTCTTTATTACTAACAACAAAATAGACAGTGTCTATCTGTTACTGGTAGGAAAACCAATGCTAAGAGAAATAGTTGACCCTCCTGCAGACAATTAGGCTACTTCTAGATCCTGTAGCTGTTAAATACAAAATATTACCTGGAATGAGTCAAGATGTTTAAAAGAATGAATACCCTTCCCTAGATGATAGTATTCTGACTGATTTCTGGAATGCTCAGCATGGACTTGAGAAACGTGAAAGTTTTGGAATTTTATCCATTGCATTATGACTTAAGAAATTATTTATGTAGTAATGCAAATTATGTTAGTTTACTCTTTCATACTTCCATTAGGAGTATGATTTATAATACCTGGATAATTTTAAAAAGTTGCAAGGGATATGCTGAATTTAAATTAGCCTACCTTATTCAGTGTGTAAAATCTATAATGATAAATAAAGCACTCAGTTGATAGAAAGCATAAGTAATAATACTTCAGAGTACTGGGGATTTGTTTTTATTTTTGTTTTTAAAACAAACTAAATATAATAAAATTAATTATTATTGGGGTATGATCATGACATAAACATATTGCCTTCTTTGACTTCATATGCATATAGAGTTTGAGACCTTGGAATTATCTTTGACATCTCAAGTAAATCATTCATAACTATGCCCTAAGTGAATTTCTATACTATTTGTTGCCTTGGCACTTGTATTTTGTGCAACATCCTTATGCTGTAAACTATAAATGACCTTGAAAATAGGGAATGTTTAGACCTTAAAGATTCATATGGCCAAATTTATTTATCTCTTTATGTATCCAAATATTTTACAACAAGGAATAAAATGCTATTAGGATAGTGTAAAAGCAAATTTTAATGCAGAAATGGCTTCCCGGTACTGAATACTTACTGTGTGCTTGTCCTTGCTCAAAACACTTGGCAAAGGTTAATTCATTTAATACTCATAATAATTCTTTAGGTAACACACTGTTATTATCAGATGACTTTACAGGTGAGGAAACTGGGCACAAAACAATTAATTTCCTAACAATACATTACTGTCATAAAATCACCTAAAGGCAAAAGAGTGATTCACACCAGGCAGGCTGGCTCCAGAGTCCTTATCTTAAATTAGAAGGCAATATTGCCCTTCTAAGATCTGGGGACTGAGTAGGAGTCAATTAAGTATATGGGTAGTGGGCTTCCCAATAAGAACATAGAAAATTCTAATACTCTGTTGGTTCCTGGAGCTGGGAAAGAGTCATATGACTAAACCCAGACAAGTAGAGCATATAGTCTGGAACTCTGAGTCTGGCTCAAGGTACACACACAAAATAAGAAGTGTTTAATTATACATTTTTATATATACTTTATTAATCTATTTTAATTTTATCCTTCATATTCCCTGTTACTTGAGAAATGAGGAGCTCTGTCAATAGAAGCGAGTGGTTATACTGATAAAACTAAAGTGGACAAACTAGATGTCTTTTTCCCTTGGTTGCGTCTGTGGTGTAGACTCTGACAAACAACATTCACTCCCTTTATGCCAGCCATTGGAACAGAGCCTTTTTTATTAAGTTAATTAAACAAGAAACCATGCTGTCTCACAATTGTTAATAATTAACTTAGTCTTATTTTCTAGCCTCTATGGCAAGACTCTCAGTTCTGTCTCTCCACTATTTGTAACATGCACATTCATAAGATGCTATTATTTTGGACAAAGGGAAAGAATTTTTAACTCAGTTGAGGTCAAGGCTTTGATAAAGTGAAATCTTATCTAAACTCTAATCATCCTGTATATTACACACTATTTAGGATACTCAGAAAAAGACTTTCAGAGAAAAATGGTTCCTTTCAGGCTGATATGACAAAAGCAGATCTGTTGGAAAAAAGAGATCCTTCTCTAGCCATCAAGTACCGGATTTCCAGCTGCACCTCACACTGAGTCACCAAACCCACAAAGTCAGGAAAAATGCTGAAGCTGACCTACCTGGTATTTATAAGCTTAGTAGTAAAGCATAGTCATGATTTTACAAAAAGTTGGCTCATTATTGCTTAAAAGACTGTGGCAGCTATATGGGGAGAAGCTGAGGAAATGGGATGGAAGAAATTATGCCAGTGGTAACTGTTTTCGAACAATGGGGTTTTTACGTTGCTTTATTTCCTTTTATGTTTAATTCCTTTGCAGCCATCTGTTGCAATATAGACTTCAATGATTTAAAGAGCTGTGGGTCTAAAGCGATTTTTACAACAATAAAGTCTACAGGGGAAAGCCTGTTAGAGAATGGTTATTTATTGCCACCCTAGTACACAAATAAAAGAAAGCAATATGTGTACAAATTTGTCAGAACATAAGTTTACACAGGTTAAATTACTTAATGCCAAATTATTGTATGTTATACATACATAGAACCATTAAGATTTGAATTCTTAAAAAGCAATATTTTATAAGGGTAGATGTTTGAAGAAAAGAATAAATAATTTGATGTAGTTAGGCATTTTGTATCAATATTTAATTTCTTAAATTAAGGATAATTATTTCATGTGTACTACTGAAAATTAATCAAACTTTACAAACAGGATAATAAGTTGTCAAATAATTATGAGGTGATTTAGCCATATTCACATAAACTTTGATAAGAAAACCAGAGATCAAATCCACTTCAGAGCGTTTCTACTTTAAATGAGAATGCTTTTCATGGACACAGTTTTTAAAGTTATTATTTTTCATTTATATCTATCTCAGTCTTCACTTATTTCTCTCCCTCCCTCCCTTCATCTCTCTCTCTGTCTCTCTTTCTCTCTCTCTCTCTCTCTCATACACACACACATCCACATCTGAAATGCAATCAGACTTCTCATTAATTTGTTCTTTTAGTCAATATTCAACATATATTTCTAGACTATCAGACACTATGTTAAGCATTGACACTCTTTAAATGTATGATTTATAATACCATAAAATTAATTCCAAGAATAAAGCATGAATGTCGAGTGCAACAGTAATATTATCATGTGCTTTAAGGAAGTTCAACAAGCTTTGACATTGAGGTTCAAAAGAGATTGAAACAAAACTTATCTAAAATAAAATGCATGTCTTAACATTTTAATGTTTATACTTCTCTTACGAACATTAAAAACATTGGTATTATAATTAGTTGTTTACTAATTGTTTACATAATTGTTCCTTCTGCTTGACTCTGAACTCCTTCAGTTCGCCTCCTATTATTTTCAGCATCCACAAGACCTAAGTCAGAGCTTGGTGTCACAAGTACTTATCACATATTGATGAATAAATCAATTCATGCATAGTCACTTTTAATAGTTACTTTAAAAATGTGTAGTTTCCATGTTTTGTGCATTTGGCTAAATACCTGTAGCACATTATTTTCATTAAATCTGTACAATAGTTTTATAATTTAGGTATTATCATCATCCACATTTCATTAATGTGGCCACTCAAAAAAAAAAAAAAAAAAAAATGTCAAGGAGCTTGTCTAAAATAACCAAAGCTGAACTTCAAGCTGGAGTTTGTTTGATTATAATCCCATTTTTTAATTGATACACAATAGAATTTTCCAAAGTATTATCAGTTTAATGAGCACAGAAAGATGATGGTCATTCATTCAACAAATAATTTCTGAGTGCCTACTTTGCACCATACATGGTATGTCTTAAAACAGAGCAGGAACAAAACAAGAAAAATCTCTGACCTCATACAACTTACAATCTCCTGACGATATTTAATTTTCCAAATAGTACTGAGTCCACTCTTTGGCAATATAATGGCATGAATAAGGAAATGTAAAATACATTGATGCATAATCTGATTTATGCATCCTCCTGCTCCAGCAAACCAGACAAAGTATAATTTCTACAATGGAATTATAGAATGAACATTTTATTCTTGGTACCTATATTAAATATTAATAATGCAAAATGCTTAGGGCTTTTGAAATGCTATTTTTTCTTAGAGAAAAAGTGTATGCTGAGTTAATATACATTTTACAGTCATTTTAGAGATGACAATTTTTCAAAAATGTATATTCTGAATTAATTGGGGATAATCTAGAAATTAGACTGAAAGGAAACAGGTAGTGGAAATTATTTTAAATGTTACTATCAACTTTAAAATGCTCTCAAGTTTTCGCATTAAAAATGAGTTGGATTATTTGTTTGTTTATTTATTTATTTATTTTATTTATCATTTTTGAGATGAAGTCTTGCTCTGTCACCCAGAGCTGGAGTGCAATGGCACGATCTTGGCTCACTGCAACATCCGCCTCCCATGTTCAAGTGATTTTCCTGTTTCAGCCTCCTGAGTAGCTGGGATTACAAGTGCATGCTGTTACGCCAAGCTAATGTTTTGTATTTGAGTAGAGAGGGGGTTTCATTGCATTGCCCAGGCTGGTCTCCAACTCCTGACCTCAGTCAATCTACCTGCCTCGGCCTCCCCAAGTGCTGGGATTACAGGCGTGAGACACTGTGCCTGACCATGAGTTGGATTATTTTTATTTTGCTATGATTATATATATATATATATATATATATATTCCATGTAAGATTCATATATATATATATATATATATTTTAAATCCAGAGTCAGTCCAAGTATCCAAGATAAAGCATGCTGGACAATCTTATCAACAGAAAAATTAATTTTAGACAAAATTCTTATCATTTAGCAGTTAGAAATATATACATTCTTGTAATTATTGAATATTTTCTTTTAACATTTAATTTAAAAAATAGAAGACATAGGTAGAAAGCATATATTTTTTTCTTTTGGTAAAATACAATATAAATTCATTTTGATTATTGATAGAATGAGGACCAATATAGCTTTGCAATTGTTTCCCAATTATATTTAGACATAATTCTGTGTATTATGCTGGAGTTGATAACTCAGAGCTGAGTAACCAGAAAGCAGCAATTTCTAAGAACTATACAAGTTATTTTTAAAACTTCTCACAAATATTTCATGGAAGAATACCCATTTTCCTTTGGACATGCTATACTAACTTTAACATGGCAAAATATTTAATAATAAATAAAATGGTATTTAAAGATTTGGCATATTCTTGTATTTTTATACTTGCATGTCTAAGCTTATAAAATAAATGTACCTAAAGATATTTTTACTGGCATACAAAATACTTTAAACAGTTGCATTAACTAGGTTTTTTCATCAACTATGTGAGTCTTCTGAAATAATCACAATATTTTAAATTCACTTAAATTTATTTTCCCAATATACTCCGACATCAGGATCCCATGGTTGAGTATCGGGATCCCATTCTCGAGCAAAACAATTTTGTCATGGACATTTCAGTCAATGTCTGTGATACACATTTCTTAAGGAGACCCCAAAGTTTTTTGGTTCAGTTTGAGATTTAGAAGGTAGCGATGTAAGACAAATGGTTATAATGTTCTGCTGACTAATGTGCCTGTTGAATTACCAGAAGAATTCAGGCAGTTCTATATGCCGTAAATAAAACCCTTTGACTGAGTAGAGGTAGTAAAGTGAAAATGAGTTTATGTGCTTCATCCTTAACTAATTTTCTGGGGAACAGATAATTAACAAATACTCTGCATAAAATATGAAGCAATTTCAAATGAAATGGTCAAAACTGAAGAATATCTTCCATATCAGTTATATGAAATCCATGTTCCTGATCCTATATTAAAATGGGTATTATGTCATATAGATTATGTAGAAATTGCCATATTAGTTATGTATTATTTCTGAATAATATAAACATACTTTAAATACTCCGATTTTAGAACTTTAATTAAAATATTCTCTAAAAGTCTGAATTAAATACAAGAGATTTTGGGAATGAATTAATATTTCAAAATATCATATACAGAAACAATACAGACCACAAGTTAAATTTTAGAAATGAAAAAATCCTGGTCAATTGAGTGAGCCTGATTTCGCATGTCCCAGTGAACAACTCTGCACATTTACATTCTTAAGACAGACACTAATGACCCTTGAGTTTCACCCTTTTGCCATATGCCTATATAACCTTTTATTCTAACATGCCAAACTTTTACAAACTATAGTCAGTTCTGCTATAATACTTGTTTTGAAAATGTAAATTTGTTCCAAAACAACTGATGTGTTAGGGAATTATATGAGGATAAGCCACTTTTCCATTTGCTATGTGAGCTTTTATAGGCAAGAAACACTAAGTCGTGGATCTACAAACTATGCAAACCTGGTAGGTGGCCTGTTTTTGTAAATAAAGTTTTGTTGGAGGACAACCATACCCCTTTTTATGAATTGTCTTTGGCTGCTTTCATGTGTTAAGTAGTTCTGAATAGCTGTAATAGAGATATTCTCTGGCCCTTTAGGGGAATGTCTGTTGAGCCCTGCACTAAGTGATCAAAGAAATTGGAACCTTCCTGAACCAAGTTGAAGAAAAATGCATAAAATGCACAAACAAATCTTCAAGTATCTACTAGCTACTTCAATTCCCTATGTATGTTGTGAGCCATGCCCATCCACATCTGGTGTTACAACTTTTGTTTAATTTCAGATAATCCTCATACCCACCCCATCCTCATAACAACTCACAAGCTGACACCCACTTCCACAGCAAACTTCAGGTATTTTTCAAGGTAAAGTACCATATTTATTATTTTCCTACATTTTTTCTTTTCAATGTATGACTGATAAAACTTTAGAGTGCTGTGCCCTTAAAGTAGGATTGCCACATTTAGCATGTAAACAAAAAATCTAAGGTGATATGGTTTGGCTCTGTGTCTCCACCCAAATCTCATGTCCAGTTGTAATTCTCAATGTTGGGAGAGGGACCTGGTAGTAGGTGACTGGATCATGGGAGCGGATTTCCCCCTTGCTCTTCTTGTGATACTGACTGAGTTCTCAAGATATCTAGTTCTTAAAAGTCTGTAGCACTTCCCCCTTCACTTTCTCTCTGTTGCTTTCCCATGTCAAGATGTGCTTGCTTCCCCTTCGCCTTCTGCCATGATTGTAAGTTTCCTGAGACCTCCTAGTCATGCTTCCTGTACAACCTGTGGAACTGAGTCAATTAAACTCCTTTTCTTCCTAAATTACCCAGTCTCAGGTAGTTCTTTATAGCTATGTGAGAACAGATGAATATAGAAGGCTACTCCGTGAAATTTGAACTTCAGATGAACAACAAATGTGTTTTAGTATAAGTATGTCTGACTATTGCAGGTCATTACACACACCCCTTGCTCCTCCGCTTTAACCATATCTAGAAACTAGGAAAATTAAGAGGAGCCACGTCTGATCCTTTTGTTACTTTCTATGTTCACTTTACTTTTAACCTATTTCACCTTTAGAAGACTGTTAGATCTGTAACTGGTCTTTTATTTTTCTAGCAGAGACCTTGGAGGTGGAAAAAAGCATACATCTGAGCATTGGGCTGTTGAAACAGTTCTGAATAGGCTCAAACGTGACTAATCTTTAATCTCTTTGACGCAGGGATTGCGCCATTTAGCTTTGGTTCTCTTTCTTTTGCCAAGAATCAGGTACCGTATATCCATTACACACATGGAACAATGGCTGCATATCCTGAGTAACATCGTAATGCCTGGCTAGGCTGATTGCCTCAATATACTTGGCCAAGTTTAAAGTAAAACAATCAATATAACTTTTCACAAATCTTCTCTTTCTGTAGTTTTTTATTTGCCTAAAATACTCAGCTCTATTACGGCCTCTGTTAACTGACACTTAGATAATTTATTAAGGGACAGTAACACCATCAAGTCATCATATCTTTAGTTTATTATGTTTTAGTACATATTTTTCTGCTGATTCATGTGAACAAGACCAAACCAAGCCCAACGTATCCAGAAGATCATCACCCCGTCTCTCCTATTCTGGAGCTATTGTCTCCAATCTAATATTTCCTTTCTTCTTTACAAGCTCCTTTTTCTCAAACTCTGATTTCTTCTTATATGCCAGAATAAGAAAGTAATGAGAAAAGCCCCTTCACCTAAAGGTCTGCTGTGACTCAAGTTGTTATCTGTCCCAAGAGCATATGTATTTTAATAAAAGACAAGATTTGATCTTAATGTAGATTTCATGCAACAGCAAAGAGATTAGTGGATCCAGAAGCTTTCTGGCTCCCCTGAAATCGCAATACATAGGCTATAACTTACTCTATTTCTAAATTCAGCCCAAATAGGAAACACTGGGGTTATTGTTTCTTCCTGCCTCCATTTATGCATTCAGTGGAGATTACCAGGTTTGCAAAAGGGCTATTAAAAGGTCAGGTTTAAATTTTATAACAAGATGCTATTTAATTATATCTATAAATATTACATTTTTATTACATCTCTTGTACAGTTAATAAAAAGTGCTTAAAATGTTTCAGTGCTTTTGTTTGAATTTTGTAATTAACTATTTTAAGTAATTAGGAAAAGGCAGTCTTTCTGAGTAGATGAATTAAAAAAAATAAGAATGCATTTCGGAGCTGACACATTCCAGCTAAGAGGCATGGGACTGAAACTGGCTGTAATCTTGGAGTAAGTCATTGATCCAGCCTGGGTCTTATATGTTACACATCAGTGTTTCTATAGATCCTTTCAAAATGGTGGCTAATAAGGTTGTTTTTTGTGTCCCTAATATTTAATGTGGTGAGTTTATAAATATAATTCATATACAATAGAACATGAGCTGAAAAACTAAAATTCACTTTTGTCTGTGGCATAACATTTATACATTTGGTTAGTAAATACACATTGTTTTTGTGAAGTAACTGTTTTTGTTTAAAATACATTTTTGGTGTATAAGAATATTTGTTTATATGAATATTTCTATATTTATTTATTGATACAAAATAATCATACATATTTAGAGAGTACGTATATTATTTTGATATATGCATACAATGTGTAATAATCAAATCAGAGTATTTAGGATATCTATCATCTCAAACATTGATGATTTCTTTGTATTAAGAATATT
Organism: Trachypithecus francoisi; assembly: GCF_009764315.1. Classification (NCBI taxonomy): domain Eukaryota; kingdom Metazoa; phylum Chordata; class Mammalia; order Primates; family Cercopithecidae; genus Trachypithecus; species Trachypithecus francoisi. The sequence continues at coordinate 71,515,992 of NW_022681454.1, forward strand.
TCAAATCTTGTCTTTTAGCTATATTGATATATACAATATACTCTAACGCTAATTAAAGTCACCTCACTGCGCTATCAAACACTAGAATTTATTACTTCTATCTAACTGTTTGTTGGTACTAATTGATAAGGTTTGCTGTGTCCCCACCCAAATATCATATTGAACTGTAGCTCCCATAATTCCCACGTGTTGTGGGAGGGACCCAGTGGGAGATAATTCAATCGTGTAGGCAGTTTCTGATACTCTTCTCTTAGTAGTGAATACGTCTCATGAGATATGATTTTTCTTTTTTTTTTCTTTGATACAGTCTCACTCTGTCACCCAGGCTGGAGTGCACAGGTGCAATCTCCACTCACTGCAACCTCCGCCTCCCAGGCTCAAGCAATTCTCCTGCCTCAGACTCCCAAGTAGCTGGGATTACAGGTGTCTGCCACCGTGCCTGGCTAATTTTTGTATTTTTAGTAGAGATGGGGTTGCACTATGTTGGCCAGGTTGGTCTTGAACTCCTGACCTCAGGTGATCTTCCCGCCTCGGTCTCCCAAAGTGCTGGGATTACAAGCATGAGCCACCGCGCCTGGCCAATCTGATGGTTTTATAAGGAGTTTCCCCTTTTGCTTGGCTTCTCTCTTGCCTGCTTCCATGAAAGATATGCCTTTCTCCGCCTTTGCCTTCCACAGTGATTGTGAGGCCTCCCCAGCCATGTGGAACTGTGAGTATATTAAACCCCTTTTTCTTTATATACCCCAGTCTTGGATAGGTCTTTATTAGCAGCATGGGAATTACAGTCATTAACCAACCTCTCTTCATTCTCCTCCCACCATCCCCTGTCTCTGTTAATTATCATTCTAGCCTCTACCTCCATGAAATCAACCTCTCCACATGTCAGTGAAAATGGGATATTTGTCTTTGTGTGCTTGGCTTATTTCACTTAACATAATAAACTCCAGTTCCATCTATGTTGCTGCAAATGACAGGATTTCTTTCCTTTTTATGGCTGAATAGTATTCCACTGTATATACACTGGGGAAAGGACACCCTCTTCAATAAGTGGTTTTGGGAAAATTGAATATCCATATGCAGAATAATGACATGAGACCCCTATCTCTCACCATATACAAAAATCAACTCTAAAGACTAATTGTAAGATCCAAAACTATAAAATTACTAGAAGAAAAACACAGGAGAAGTGCTTCTGGACATTGGTCTAGGCAAAGATTTTACGGATAAGACTTCAAAAACACAGGCAAGAAAAACAAAAATAGATAAAAGAGATTACATTAAACTAAAAAGCTTCTGTACAGCAAAGGAAACAATCAACAAAGTGAAGAGACAACTTGTAGAATAGGAGAAAATATTTGCAAATTACTCATCCAATAAGAAACTAATATCCAAATATACAAGGAACTTGACAGCAAAAAACTCAAATCATCCATTTAAAATATGGGCAACAGATCTGAATAGGCATTTCTCAAAAGACAGCATACAAATGACCAACAGGTACATTACAAAAATGCTCCAGAAGCTTTGCACAGTTGCCCTAAAAGAATAAAAAAAAAAGCTCAATATCACTAATATTCAGAGAAATGCAAATCAAAACCACAGTGAGATAGTGTCTCATTCCAATTACAATGACTTTATCAAAAAGACAAAAAAAATTCTGGCAAGGAAGTGAAGGAAAAGAAACTCATACACTATTAGTGGAAATGTAAATTAGTACAGTCATTATAGAAAACAGTATGGAGGTTTCTCAAAATACTAAAAATAGAATCACCATATGATCCAGCAATCCCACTGCTGAGGATTTGTTCACAGGAAAGGAAATTAATAACATATCAAAGATACCTCCTTACAATGTTTACTGCAGCACTATTAATACTCAAGATATGAAATCAACCTAAGAGTCCATCACCAGATGAATGACTAAAGAAAATGTAGTAAATATAGTAAATGCACATTTATTAATATCTTATATACAAGATTCTGTATCTTATTTCCCTCCATAGCATTTTTCATTAAATGTCCTATTATTTTATTTCTCATGTATTTGTTTATTGTTTTTCCCTCTAGCCAGAATATACACATTCCAGGAAGGTAAATACTTTATTTATTTATTACTAATATTTATAAACCAAAAAATGTACCTAATGAGATATCATGAAATATTTGTCAATTAAACAGCAAATGAATGGAATACAAGAATAGTTTATAATGCAATCTCAGAACAATTTTTTTTTTTACCATACATTTTGAAAACTTAAGTACACATTTAAAAAAAATCTCTATATATTATTTAATAGGATGTGAAGAAAATAATGTTGGGGTTCTGTTTAATATTCAACGGAACTCTTAAGAAAATAATTACTCTCCATTTGTCACAAAACATTAACATATTTTTGAACAAGCATTTCATTGATACATTTTTAAATGTGTTAAGTGCTTTATAGAAAAATGTGGTAAATAGGAGTTAGAAAAATATATGGAATTGAAAATTTGAGATCTAGTATCATGCAGATTACATCAAAATTTTAATATTTTAAAATAAATTATCTAGAGAACATCTAGGAAAACAGAGTTCCAAAAATAAATAAATGCCTAATAACCTAAAATGTATTTCCCATATAATTTTAAATTAAGTTTATTCACAAATATTAGCTACCTAAACAATTTGTGTTGATTAATTGGATAAGGTAAATTTAGTTTCCTGGCAAGAAAGCATTATATTTTTATTATTTAAAAGTTACAATAAGTTGATATCTGAGAGTCAAATTTCAGAAATTTGCCTATTTCCATTGCTACTATTTTCTGAAATTGTTGTTCCTATGACAAATCATGGGAACCAAGAATATTATTGGCCTATCTAATAGTAAATTTCTAAACCATATATATTATTAGTATATTTTTAGTACAACACTAGAGATGTTATTTCCCATCCTAAAATTGTTAATATATTAATCCTTCTCATCAAATAATTATTAATAAAAATTATTTTTTATAAATCTATTTGAAAACCAAGCATCAAAATAATAACCAATTTAGCTGAGATTTAAAAATATTAAAAATATAAATTAAAGGTGAAATAAATATGTTTTTCATTTTTTATATTTTAACGAAGTTAAATAATAATATTTATATGTATGGACATATAAAATGATTTATTCCCACTTCCTAAGAAACAATTACAAATTAAATAACAGTGGAACAAAATTATAGGGTAAAATACCTTACATATTATAACCAAAAAATAACACTATTATATACAATCTATTTTTAGGTAGTTGCTATCTGCAAACATATTAACTCCAAAAAGTGTCCTGGTATCTTTGAAGCAAAAAGGCATTTTATGATATTTAAATATCTCCAAAAAGACTGAATTATAGATTTGGAAGAAACTTTAAAAATCAATGGTTGTTTATTAATTTTTCAAGATTAGGAACCCCAGACCAACCAGCTGCATCTATCTATCTATCTATCTATCTATCTATCTATGAATGATTTTATACAGAAACACAAGGCCTTTAGGAATAACTGATTAAGAAAATCCAATTGTACCCAATCTAATCATTTTACATGTCAGTAAAATAAGAATTGTTAAATAATTTTCCTAAAGCTCAAGCACAGAGTAGCAAACTTTAAAACAGAAAGCACGAATCCTAACTAATGGTTCAGGTCTCATTGTACAATAATATACTGAATTTGATCAAACAGAAAGAACAAGAAACAAGTCAGGAGGGATTAAAAATGTAAATTAAAGGCCCATTAATTTGATTAAATTCTCATTATTTAACAATATGTAATTTGCATTTTAACAGAGGTTTTCAAACTAAGCTGCTGCAGAACATAACTATTACATGATTTAAGCTGAGAGTTCTGGTACTAAAACTGCATTCACAGGAAAGAATAAGCTAATAGAAATATCTTAATTTTAAATTTCTCTCCATTTTTCCTTAATGTATGAAAAGGTGATTTAATAAAAATAACATTGCATTAATTTTTTTAATAATCAATTATTTATAATCTTGTAGTTAAGCGTTATGACTACCAGATGCCAGCCCCTAAATATTTGAGAATAACTACAATACAATTTTGTGAAATATGTTTTTAAACTACTAAATAACTCTATTTTACATGTGAAAAAATTATTAAATTGGGGAATTATAAATTTTCAGATCATGTTTTAATAAAGGGAGATTGATTTTTAAAAAAACATAATGGAAATAATCACTGAATCCCATTCTGAAAAAAATTTAAAGGCAAGAAGAGTACCTCATGATAAATGAATTTAAAAAGAACACACAAACTGAACATGTATTATTGTCCATACCTTAGAAAAACTATCATAAGTATACATTTTTTAAAAGACTAAGAAGAATTACATGAAAACATGTATAAAAAGATATTCATTGATAGAAAAATAGCCTACTCCTACAAAAGTGAGGCAGTACCAATATCAAACCTCAAAAAGAAATTGAGAAGAATTGATGTATACAACTCCCTAATTTTCACATCATAATAAATTTATGACTGAATTTTTACTGACAAATGAAGTGTTTTTCATTTCCTCAATATGACTTATCTTGCGTATTTCAAGACCCACCTCAAAACACAGCATTTAAAAACTCTTAGTTTCCTCTTCTAGAATCAAAAATGATCACCCATGGTTTTATCTGAGCCACATATCATTTGGTGCTTATTTCTCCCAACTTTTTATTTGCCTCTGCTACACAGGAAAAACAGACAATAAGTATGGGTTAAAGCCTGGTTAAATAAATAAGTCACTGAGCACCTTTAGTGTCATATATATTTATATATATACACACATACACACACACATATATATATATATATATATATATATATCTCCTTCAAATATCTGGTATGTTTTAATTAAATACATGTGAAACTAGTGATTAAATAAGTAAGTCACTGAGCACCTTTAGTGTCATAGATATATATATATATATATATCTCCTTCAAATAACTAGTTTGTTTTAATTAAATACATGTGAAACTAGTGGACAATTTGGGAGACATCAAGAGAATGAAACAGATATGATCACTATTACTTATGAAAATTATTTTATGAATAGCCAAGCATATATATCCACTTTTTTATTGATCAAAGATGCTTTACATCTCATTCTGAAGTAATAGGCTTCATAATTTCACACAGCTCAATAGTCTAAGAAGAATGTATTTCTTAAAATAATGTAGGGTCGGCCGGGTGTGTTTGCTCACGCTTGTAATCCAAGCACCTTTGGGAGATCAAGGCGGGCAGATAACCTGATGCTAGGAGTTCGAGACCAGCCTGGCCAACATGGAGAAACCCCCCTTCTACTAAAAATACAAAAACTAGTCGGGCATAGTGGCAGGTGCCTTTAATCCAGGCTACTCGGAAGGCTGAGGTGGGAGAATCGCTTGAACCCAGGACGGGGAGGTTGTAGTGAGCCGAGAGCAAACTACTACACTCCAGCCTGGGGGATATAGTGAGACCCTGTCTCTAAATAAATAAATAAATAAAATAATGTAGGATTATTCTCTGAGAATATTTATTCTCACTTTAGAATCAAGTAAAGAATAGAATAGAATACAATAGCTGAGAAGTTGTAGACTATTAATATAATAATATAATGTATTACACATTTAATTATCTACTTCCCACCATCAGAATATAGAATGAAATAGAATCGCAGAGTTCAGTAGTTGCAGACTATAAATATAATAACACTACATATTATATTCATGAATATTTAATTGCCTACTTCTTCGCAGCAGAATACAAATTCCATGAATCAGTGCTTCCTGTCTGTTTTGTTCTCCCCCACAATCCCAGGGCCTAGATGGCTAATTTTCAGGAAAATTTTTGAATAAATAAATGAATTATTTAAAAACTTGTGGTCTCAGAATCCAATCTCAGATATGGCTAAGTGCTCACAATATACTTACTTTTTCTTGTTGCAAGTGTCCTCATCTATAACCTTTGTCACAGAAAAACATTTTCAACTTTGAAAATATTCCAAAGTTATAATTAATTTTCCTTTTTCATTTTTAGTCATACTGCTTTGATGCTAATCCCACTGATTTGTCCACTCCCCCAACCTTCATGTGATCTTTTCTCAGCTTCAAGAGTCATGCTTAGTTGAGAAATAACTAACCCCTTTGAAGGGTTCCAAATCTAGAAAATATCTTTTCCTACTCCAACTCATCCTTACTATTTTTGACTGATTAGATTTAGGTACAAAAAAGGGAAAGCCAACTAAGAACTTAGTTCAAATATAAAATCATTTGGGTTGTTCTTGCTTTTTGCTTTGCTCTAACTTACAGGGAAAATATACTACTGGCCACATAATGAAATTTCTCATATTTAGTCTGTTAACACCGTTGTCACTGAGGAAGGATTTCCTATATGAAAGTTGGATTTAGCATTCATGCCTTCCCAGTAAAGTGGGCTCTGAACAAAAATCAATTCCAAAGACATACACTACTCTCACTTGTAGATTAAGGGAAAAAAAAAAAATCTGTCTTCCATTCTGTGCAATCACACATTTGTATGAGTGTCTACTTTTTGTGATAAAACAGTATTCATATATGAGTCTTGCACAGACAAAAGTTAATATATAAAACAGTATGTATGCATGCTTATATATATATATGTATCATGTAATATTTACATACATATCCACATACAGACAACAAGCTTACCACTTGTTCAGCCAAATTCACACAGACTATATGCAAAATAAGGTATTCTAAAACTCAGAAGAAGCTCACTGCTGTAATTTATGATTTATTCATGCTAACTATCCAAGGTTATAAATCAAGCTCTTCACACTTCAGTACACTGTAATAATACATCATACTTCTCACCAAAAACGTCTTATTTGCATATATCCCCATTGTTTTGTTTTAAAAATAAATCTTTATTTTGAAGTAAATTTAAAATGCAAAATATTTGTGTTATAAGTTATCTGAACATTATTCTAAATGAAAGGTAGAAATAAAAAACAAGCCAAGCAAAAAAACCAATAATCCAAATGCACCTATATTTCTTAATCATTTTTTTCAAGTAGTGCAGATTGTTTTTAACCTCTTCTCCAAGACCACAAAATTAAGGTAAACCCTAGTCACAGGAGTTGTTTAATCAAACCTCATGTTAGTGTTGCAGAAAACTAGTTCCTGGGTAAGCAACCATGAGAGCTGAAGGTCTCCTTTGTGCCATGCACTGTGTTGAGCCCTTTATATAGAATCTAAAGCAACAGAAATATGAATGCAGACACTAATCAAATCAATTTTGAAATACTGGCTAAATGGATTACTCATACTAATTCAATTACAATGAACATCTGAACAATGACAGCAATTTGAAAGTAATTTAAGATATATATAAGGTAATATATAATATTAAAATTTGTGTTGTGAACTGGTACTTAGGCAACTCTTAGATAATATTGTTCCTAGTGCCACTACTTATTGTAATGTTTCTAAAATTAAATAAGGAAGCTAGAAGAAACTAGCAAGTTTCTCAATCATAGTAGAGGTTAAACTTTGTATTTTATGTAAGAAATGGACAATTATAATTATAGATTGATGTACAGCAGTGAATTCAAATCAGCTTTCACTTATCTGCACAAGCTTGAGGTACTAAGTAGGAACCAACATGGATTTATAAAGTATAAATACTTCCAAACCAATTTAATTTCTTCCTGTGATAAACTTAGAGGCAATATAGATAAGGGGAAAACAATATATTTAATCTGTGGACTACAGTGATTGTTTTGATTTTAATCCATACAGTATCCAAAAAAAATAAAAGAAAATAAAAAATTTGAGACTAAACAAGCCAATTACCAGCTATTTACAGGAGATGTGCAAGTTACACAATACTCTGAGATGATGCATGTCAGTTATTACCCCTAGGAATCAATCCAAAAGATGATAAATATAAACATATTTGTGAACGTTTTGAAAATAATTGAGAATGTAATTATCAAGTCTCTTTCCTACATGATTGAGATTGCTTCTTAATGAAGTCCTTCCACCACTGTCATCCTCTCCTAGACATTACTGTTATATCTGTTATATATTTCACAGATGTTACCAATTCTTTAAATCCTTTAAAACTACATAATGCCTAAAAAATAAAGTTCAATGTCCTTCAGACATTCAAAATGTTTCACAATCAACCTTCAGGAATCAAAATGTTTCACATTCAACCTTCAGGAAAGAGCTAGTCCCTGTTCTTGCATGAATCCTTTACAATTACTCTATTATACTCCCAAACTACTGTGCCGCCTATGGTTTTATCACTTAATTATAATTCAGTATATGATTTCTAATAATATTATCTATGTATGGATCTCTGTGCCACTGGAAAATTAACATGAAACCTAATATGAGTATTTCCTAACTAGTCTATACAATTAAAAAAAAAAACTCAGAATAATAATAATAAATTATTCATGAATTGCCAAGTCATTTTACATGTTGGCATTTTTGTTTCAGGCATTTTGTAAATTAAGGCTCATCTCACTTGGCTATTCTATTATCTAAAGAAAGTAAATCATGGGAATTTATATATCCTAAATGCTCCAAATTTCATACCAGATTGCAGACATATTATATTCATTATAGCCATGCCAACAATGTTAGTGAGAATGAAAAAAATAGAGGATTAGGCTTATATATTTTATGCCTCGAAACTCAATGGTTGACAAGATGCTGAGAATGATTTCAAACACTAAGCAAGGAATTTCTAAAAGTTTCTCACACATTACCACCAAAATTTCAACAAAGAACAACAGTTTGCCTTCCTGTTTCAGAAATCAACAGAAACTGAGACAATATCTGCAAGATCTGGAATGTCATCATGAATGTGAGTACCATTGTAGGTCAGATTCCCCGATTCTAAGTTGGAGATGGTTTTTGCAGCATGGTCATTGCAGGAGGGTTACATCCAAGAAGTAAGGGAAACCGAACTGGGCAGAAGGCAAGGATGAACCGTTACGAGTGTAACAGAGGCCTCAGCCTGTGCCTCCCAGAGGCTGCAAGATGACCCTCCAGAGTAGTCCCAGAATGAGGTAATGGAGAGTGTCTTGGAATCCTATTGTCGACCACTCATCGGAGGAAGACCTCTAGGGCAGAAGCATAACTTTGAGCAAATCAACTCCTTGATTGAGGGAAATTCATGCGGAGTTATTCAGTTGTGAGCCCAAGCAGCCACACTCCATACAACTGGGGAATCACTCTGAAAAAGGGTAATCTGAACAATGAATACAACATCTATCACAACCAGTTATTTGATTTATGTAGGTAGATGGCAATAGCTTTGAACATAAAGTGATGCAAAATCAAAGTTCAATACACAATAAACGTAGTCTATTGTAGCAAAAGCCCTTTATCTAGTCCCTCTGTTATCATATCTTCCTGTTACTTCTGGGAAACTGACCTCTATTCTTATTCCACTAAAACAAAAAATGATTAAGGAGGACTGCCATACAGTTGAAGCAGTAACCAGAATATATCCAAACTAGGTTATGAAATGAGGTAGCCCAGACGTATAAACATATGTATACATATACAAAGGCAGGTCTGGAGGATTACAGTTGGGCTTCTAGAATGAATAATGTAATCATCACTTAGTCAGGTGTCATTTTCTGCAGCTCTGTATCTCTTGGTGAGGAATTTTTTTTGTTGTTGTTTTTGTTTTTGTTTTGTTTTGTTTTGTTTTTGAGACAGAGTCTGGCTCCTGACCCAGGCTGGAGTGCAATGGCGCGATCTCAGCTCACTGCAAGCTCCACCTCCCAGGTTCACACCATTCTCCTGCCTCAGTCTCCCGGGCAGCTGGGACTACAGATGCCACCACCACGCCCGGCTAATTTTTTGTATTTTTAGTAGAGACAGGGTTTCACCGTGTTATCCAGGATGGTCTCAATTTCCTGACCTCTAAATCTCCATTTACACTAAAAAATACTGCTCATCTCTTTGCCTTATATGTTGACTGCTCCGAAATTTTGTGGAAAGTATTAATAAGTAAACTCTTTATCTTGGTGATATTTGAGGTAGCATACTTTTCAGTCTGAACATTGTTCAATCTATTAGCATTCAACACAGTGGTTGGTTGTATAGCCTTGGTGATTTTTTTTATTACCCATAAGCTTATAAGCCCTTCCTCATTCACAGATAAGTCATATTTTGCCCTTTTTTCATTAAAATGTTATATATGTTACACTTAGGCCTTTAAACCATCTATAACTTATCAGTTATGTGGTATAGATGAGGGTTAATGGATTTTTATAGGAACGCCTGACAAATTATCACAAAAACAATTCTTACATAGTCCAAACTCTTGTCTATATATTTGAGTCATCTATTTTATCATATAATCAGAGATTTTTTTAAAAAAATAAGGTCAGATTATTTTTGTTATCTATTTACTTTAATGCTCTAACTATTTTTGTACCAAGCTTTCTATTTTGAAAATACAATTAGATAATGAATGCAATGATCAGCTAACAGTAAGTGCTCACAAAATGGTTACTAACTTTTTTTCATCTGGTTACACTTTCAGATTAAATTTAGAATAATCTAACACTATTGTAATTGTGTAACTCATACGAATGTATATATTAGTTAATAATCAAAATCTTTTCCTATTCACTCTTCTCTGAGAAGCAGTTATGACTCTTCATTTGATAAAGTCTCGTCTTCAATAGTTTTTCAAATTTTTAGAATATTTTTCATGTGGTTCTCAAATATATCTTATATTATGGTTGTTCATAGGTGTTCAAAATGTTTAAGGCTATTGTACATGGAAATTCTAACAATAAAATTTCAAGCTGCTTTTGCCTGTATATAAGAAAGTTATGATTTTGGGGATCTATGTTTTTCATTAGTCCATGTTATTACACATATATTTCAATAATAAGGAATTGTATTTAAAATAATCTAAGAGAAACAAAAGTAGAAAGAACAAATAAAAATTAATTACTAACCTTACAGTCTTAAAGCAAACTATATCAATATTTATATTAAGTGTAAAAGAAGTCAATATGCCAATTAACAGGCAAAGATTGCAGGGCTGGAAAAAATGTAAGACTAAACTATATAGTACTTATAATTGTGTTGTAAGATTTTGATTTTAAATCACAAATGGGTGAATGTATGACAATTCATTATTGCATTATTAGGACCTTCACCATAATCAACTAGCAATTTACAATAGTACATATTCTACTAGGTATTTTGGTCTTACAATATTAGGAATTTTTAAAACTATAGTGAAACAGTTTTCATTAAAGTAGAAGTTGATTAAACAATTAAAGGAAGTTAAAAATAATTTTCTAAAATTACTTTATAGCCTATGAAAAATGTAAATGTAGACTCTTCAGAGCTACCTTTGATTGAGTGACTGTATACCACATTGTCCCTGAGCAAGCCTGCAGATAAATCCTTTTGGGTTTTAAGCCCTTACTATTCTAAGTTGACTTCAATAAATTGGTTACTGATTAACTGTAAAACAAAGCTCAAAATGAGTCAATCATTATTTTAAAGTAGTAGAATATCACATTATAGTTTCTAATGGACATCATGCCTAGAAAAACACCATTATATCATCTTTCTTGTAAGGCTCTTTGCATTTTCTAATATGCTTGTTAAGTGTGGTGGAGAAACTCAGGTTGCCATTGACTAGCATTAAGTGTGTCCAGTAGAGGCAGTGAATATGAACACTTTACCTGTCATTTCTAGAGTCCTTGGTTAACTAACAAGCAGGGAACGAAAACAACTTGACCTAAAGAATGAGATGTTCCTATTATCTAAATAATGACTTCCTGTGTGGAAATACTTTAACTAAAGTCAAGTTAGAGAATATTACATATGAAAGAGTGCTTTGTTAATAGTCCAGACTGGGAATCTAGGAACTTGTGTGATTTAGGACAAGTCATATTACTTGACTCTGTCTAATTATTCTTTGAATAAATAGGTAGACACAATTAGTGTTTTTAAACTGTACCTGCCTAGTCATACAGTCTCGCATTTATATTTTTAATCCAAATAGTATGTCACTAAAAATAATGGACAAAATAGGCCACGTGTGGTGGCTCATGCCTGTAATCCCAGCACTTTGGGAGCCTGAGGCAGGCAGATTACGAGGTCAGGAGACCGAGATCATCCTGGACAACATGGTGAAACCTGTCTCTTCTAAAAATACAAAAATTAGCTGGGCGTGGTGGTGCATGTTTCTAATCCCAGCTACTCAGGGAGGCTGAAACAGGAGAATTGCTTAAACTCGGGAGTCAGATGTTGCAGTGAGCCAGGATCACGCCATTCCACTCCAGCCTGGTGACAGAGCGAGACTCCATCTCAAAAAATTAATTAATTAATTAATTAATTAAAAAATCAAAGAACTGTCCTTGAGTTAGACGATCTCTAAAGGTCCCCCGATGTCTTCAAATTATAAGTGTTCTAAATAAAATATATAATTTTTAACAATCTCTTCAGTTTATTATTTAAAAAGGGAGGAAACATAAATCTCTACATAAACATGGTTTTCTCAAAAAAATCTCCTAATTAATAACTGTATTTGTTTTTGCTGTTAGTTCCCCTCCCTCCCTCCCTTCCTTCCTTCCTTCTTTCTTTCCTTCCTTCCTTCCCTCCTTCCCTCCTTCCTTCCTTCCCTCCTTCTTTCTTTCCTTCTTTCCTTCCTTCCTTTCTTCCTTCGTTCTTTCTTTCCTTCCTTCCTTTCCTCCTTCCCTCCTTCCTTCCCTCTTTCCCTCCTTCCTTCCTCCCTTCTTTCCCTCCTTCCCTTTCTCCTTCCTTTCTTCCTTTCCTTCCTCCCTCCCTTCCTCCTTCCTTCCTTCTTTCCTTCCTTCTCTCCCTCCCTTCCTTCCTTCCCTCCTTCCTTCCTTCTTTCTTTCCTTCGTTCCTCTCCTTCCACTGTCATTTTTGCCCCTTAAACTTCTAATGATATATATTTGAATCAAATTGCCATTTAAATAGTATGAAGCTGATAGAATGTAAGGAGTAATGATCAAATGAGGAATATACTGTAGTGTTCCAAGCACTTTACATACATCTTGTCATTTAAACATCACAATAACTTTATAAAGTATTTTTATTATTCTCATTCCATAAATAAAGACAAAAACTAGGGCACAGAGAGGTAAAGTAACTAGCCCGAAGGTCATCCAGACTCTAAGTAATACAGTAGGATTCAAGCCAAAACATGCTCATTCTTAACCACTGGGCTTAGAATTATTTCCTGCAATCTTTAATCTCTCATTATTGTTCTGATCTCCACTCCTCCTTCCCAGTTATTTTTAAGTTTTGTAACAGCAAACATTTTTTTAGCAAGTGTATTTTGTGTTGTACCCTAAGCCTAACAGAAGTTAAATAAATACACACCTGACTGTGTATGACTTGAGAGGGAAGCAGGGGAAGATTTTATCAGCATGCTATTAGTGATCTCAACCAATATGTATTACTACTCTGTGTACACCACTGAGCTAAATTCTGGTGATTTAACAAAAACAAGATTTCCCTTGCCTTTGTATAAATCTTCTCTGACTTTCACTGTACTCATCTATATTTTCTCAACTGCTCTAGGCAGTATATGTAGAATACATCTCTTTCTATAGGCAGCACTGCCAGTATTAACCTAGGTTCAGGCCCAGGTCCATATTTTGTTGTTATTGTTTGGAAATCAAGTTTTGTTTCATATGAACAGAAGTAGACCATCTAGAAATATTTCAGTTTACCTACAATGTTAAGTAGAATATGAAACCAAATTTGTAGCTAGTATCAGAGAATGGACTTAACTGTTTGGTGTTCAATGAGAATAGCTTCTATACAGGATCCCAAAAGACTTACAGAAAGGGGAAAAGCCATAATATTAAGCAAATAAAACTCATGTTTCAAAGAGATTATACAAAAATTGATTTATACTCTATTTCCTTTTTTTGATATTTAGCAAGTGCGGATTTAACAAAAACGAGCCATATCCTTTCTATGTACAATTCCGATTATAATTAGGCAAACAAAACTATCAGTCTGTTATCCAAAAATTTGAATATGCCAAATCTGTATCACTAAAGAAAATCCCACCCATAAGTATCATATTTTCATAATTTGTCAACTCTCTATCGTATCAATCACATACTCAAGAAATCTAATCCAAAGTGTTTGTTCTAAGAATCCAGAGATTACTGAGGAAGAGAAAGTATTATAAAACCTGGCTGATGATTATCTTATAACCATGATTTGACCAGTGGCAGTACAGGCCACACTGAATCCGTTGAAAATCAATACTGGATTATAAAATACAAAGTACAGGATGAGGAAATAGAGAAACAGTTAACACAAAGAGATGTCTATATTAAAAGATCAAAAGACAAACAAAAATGATGTACAGAATGCAAGAATCACTAAAATGAAAGATCCAGTGCCAAGACCAAGACCCCTGATGTTTATGAGAAGATTAGAAAGCAGGCAGTTATCATGGGGCCAGGCAGGTGGCTGGCATCCAGCATCCAGTCATCCACAAACAGGGGTGAGAAAACTGAGAAAGTAATTCATTTAGGATCCAAGTTAACTGAGCAAACCATATCTGGTTCCTAATAATAGAGTTTATTGGTACTTGGAGCAGGGGTACGCATACAAGTACGGGGTCAGACAGCTACTCAGGAATCCTAAGAGAACTGCCCAAGCAGAGAACTACACGAAATTTGACACCTACCTTTTATTGTGATACAATTCTTACTCTTCTATTGCAAGTAGGGAAAACAAATGGGTAAAGGTTCAAAAACAAGCATTTTTTAAACATCTACTAGGAATGATGCTAATTTCTGTATATTCATTAATATCTAACTCATCTACTTCTCCTTTTTCACATTTTATGTCCTCATACAACTGAATTGGACTCAGAGCTCCATATTTACTAACTGTGAGGGTCAAATGTGGATATGATCAACCAACATATTATCTTCATTTATTCAATTACACCTGGACAATCAAGGCAACATGGCGCCAGACAGACCATTAACTAGTATCGGTGGTATTTCAGCCTCTATCTAGATGTAGTAGAAGGTATGATGTGAACAGTTTGGAAGGTTTCCTCCATCTCTTACAAATATACCTCCCTCAAGAGCTTGGAACGATATATTCTGAAAACATAAGACATTGCTCAAATAAGACATCAATTCATTAATACCATCACATAAGAATAAATTAGTTCATCAAATTAACCGGCCTGAAACCATGAATAAATATATTTGCTAGAAGAATAGAAAAGGCTAGGAGTGGATTAGACAAGTCTGAAGTGGAAATGAAGGGGAGCATACATTATTGTGCTTAACTATACACGTTAGAAATACACACATTTAGTTCCTTCTCCACGTATAAAAGAAAGGGAAAGAGGGAGACAGAGAGCAAGTGAGAGACATACACACACATATGTCCAGGGCACAACTCATAAAACAATGAAGATACACTCTCAGAAATAATGTCATTAGATGATTTTGTCATTGTGCCTACACTACAGGGTGTCCTTACACAAACCTAGATGGTATGGCCTACTACACATCTATGCTGTCTGCTATATACAGCCTATTGCTCCCAGGCTATAAACCTGTACAGCATGTTACTGTGCTGAATACTGTGGGCAGCTGTGACATACTGCTAAGTATTTGTGTATCTAAACACATAAACATAGAGAAGGTAATGGTTGTGCTAGGGTATCACAATGACTATGACATCACAATGTCAGTAGACAACAGTATTTTTTCAGCTCCATTATAATCTTATGGGATCATAATTTTATATGTGGGCTTTCATTGACTGAAATGTCAATATATGGTGCATGGCTGTAGTTTAAAAGCATTTAAGGCTAAGAAATCTGACCTCGACTGAGAGCTCAATGAAAGTCTGAGAAAGTAATGCTGAAATTTAGATCTAAAGTATCTACAATGAAGGAGAGAGGATGATTTATGTACAAATATAGCAACCACACTTTGGTATTATTGCAATAGCAACTGCCTCCTTAACTAACCTGCTCCATTACCTCGTTGCCATTACCCACTTATCTCTAAGTCAACACTATCTCTCTCAAGGCCTATGACACTCCTATGACATCTTTTTCATTGCACTTTAGAACCCAAGTTAAATAGTGAACAAGCCTTCCTATGACTTCTTTATGTTAAAAATTATGTACTTTGTGTAATTCCATGAATTCATCTGAGTTCTAACATCATAAATGGAATGTTCAGTTGACTTTTGTCCCTCAAATATTTTAGCTAGTCTTCAGATTGATATAACAGAGTATGGGTTTCTTTTATATTGGGCAAGCTTGAGATCAAGTCCTGGCTCTGTTGCTAACTTTACAAGTCTTCGCGGATCTATCCTCCTCTGAGTACCAGTGCCAACATTCATAAATGAAGATAAGAAAACCAATCTCATATGGTTTCTCTTAGAATTACATAAGATAATGTATAGAGAGTATATGGAGCAGAATCTGGAATAACGGAGGGATTCAATAAGCAGTGAAATTAACTATCCTCCACTCTTGAAATATAAGCATTTTTTTTTTTTTTTTTCCTTTTTGAGACAGTGTCTCCCTCTTTCACCAGGCTGGAGTGCAGTGCAGTGACACGATCTGCTCACTGCATACTTGACCTCCTGGGCTCAGCGATCCTTCCACCCCAGCCCCCGAGTAGCTGGGACTACAGGCGTGTAACCACTATATACAGGTAATTTTTGTGTTTATTTACAGGGACAAGGTTTCGTCACATTGCCCATTCTGGTCTGGAACTCTCGAGCTCAAGTGATCCACCCACCTCCGCCTCCCGAAGTGCTGGGATTACAGGCATGAGCCACTGTGCCCGGCCAGTATAAGCATTCTTAATGTGTGAAACTGATTGCAGAGATTCTTGTATTTAACCTGAAAGAGTTTTTTTAATGGCAAAACACCTCATAACAATAAGTAATTCCACCAACATTTCAGCCAAACAAGAAACAAAACCTGGAGTCAGGGAACATATGTATGGGAGAGGGTGTGAGTATAACAGAGCATGGGAGAAGAGGGTAATTTTTTTTTTTTTTTTTTTTAATGGATGATAAAGGACCTAACTTGACCACAAAGTGGTTTTGGTGCATCAACAGTTGTTGACTTTGAGAAGGTACTAAGGAAGGTAGGCCAAGGTCTAGTTCTGAAAGGTGTTCAAGAACAAAAAAACATGGAGAGACAAAGTGAGCTCCAGGCAGGGGCTGGCTGGAGATAGCAAGACAAAAGCCACTCATGGAATCTGGTAGAAGCAGAAAGCTAGTAGGTGTGTGCATAGGCAAGCCCAAAAGTTTGGCAAGAAGACAAGACTTGGGATTCAAGAATTGCTTGGCTGGGAAAACTGCACCAAAAGTCTATGAACACAGACAAAACTCCAATCTTTCTAAAAACTGCTCCTCAGAAGGAATTAATCATATTAAAAAATACATCCAGTGAAGAAAATCACAAACATGCCTTCATAAATGGAATGGCACTACATCTCTAAATGTTAAGATATTTAATGCATAGAATCGATTTGCATATTGGGAACAAGAAGTGCTTTTTTATCTCCAGCAAATACAGTCCCTTTGTCTGTATTACAAAATATAAACACATTCCTGTCATTGTTTCTCAATGACACTCACACTGATTCAGGCACACACTGACACTACACATTGATTCAGGCATCAAAATCAAATATATTTGCAATGTATTTAAAATGACACCCACTGAAAATGAAACCATCTAAATCTAGTGTTACTGAATTAATAAGTTTTTGATATAAATTTTACATAATTTATATTGGAATTTGTCTTTTTACCCACCATTGCTCTCATATAACAATGAAAGGACTTTCATATATGAGATTAGTTATGGCTTATCTCCATCCTGCTTTTTTCCCTTGAAAAATTGATGAATGATTTTTCAGTGAGGAATAAAATGAGTATACAGAGACAAAATGTTATAGACTGCATACTGCTCCCACATCAGCTTCAGAAGGAAAAAAAACATAAACATATGAAGCATACATAACATAAAAATTAGTAATATCATTATCAATTTTAAAGAAATGTAGAAAAATAGAATTAAATATTAGCTGTTTATGAGCTAACTTCATTTGAATATTTTTATTTTTTTCTAAGATAAAAACCACAAACAACTTAGTACACAAAGATATTATTTATTATTTACCTTTTACCTTAGAGTCAATTAGTAATAATAAATAATATCATTGTTAATGATAAAAGAACATGCCTCTAATTGACTTTAAAGATAAAAATGACTTAAATTTTAAGATTAAATAAACAGCACTGAAATATTCTTTAGAGTATGTGTTCCTTTAAGTCTCATTTAAAATATTAAAATAGAGTATTTGCAAAGATCATAGCTATGTATGTCCAATGGGATTTCGAAAATTACTTCGGTTGCTGGTAAACAGACTATGTTGCATAAAACAAGGACTAAATTGCCATTAGTTGAGAAAGCTACATGACTCTATTGATATAAAACTCACTGAATTTGGCAAGAAAGGGTCAGAAACAGTGCACTGGATTTAGAACAAAATGGCTTTGTATCCAAGTCTTATAACTTCTGTTTACAATACAGTCTGTTTTATGTTTCCAAGACACATTATATTAAACATAACTTAGGACAAAAATTAATTCAAATTGAAAAATTCCCCACAGCAGTCAGTGGCTTGAACAAGAATGTTTTACATTCACTGTCTCTTTCTGGTCATCAAAAGCCTTCCATGCTTGCAAAGGAAAGACTATAATAAAAAATATATGGTTATATTGAGGTGTTTAAAGTATAAATTATTAAGATGCATAATCATATCTTGACTTCAAATAACCCAGATATTACCCTAAGTATTTATCAGCCATTAAGATCAACTCATTACACTTGCTCTCTCTCCCAAATCTTCCTGCTTTCTATTCTAAATTGGTGGCACTATCACTCAACTCAGATGTTCAAGGAAAACATCTAAGTCATCTTTAAACTCATGTCTAAAAGTACTATTTTCTTCTACTACTCATACCTGCCTCCTTCCTCTTATTACCTCTCCCAGTCCAAGCATGATCTTCTCTTCTAGATGATCAGAAATAGTTCCTAAATAATCTCCCTGATCAGCTTTTCACTCTCTCCAATCTAACAATTACAGTGTGTCACAATATGATTGTTACTTCTTTACTTGCAATAATCCAATGGCTCCCTTTTACATATTCTAGCCTATTTTCAAACTAACGTCCAGTCATTTTCTCCTACACATCTGATGCTCTAGCCAAATTGGCTGCACCCACCTTCCTCCAGCACACCATAGTCATTTCTCCAAAAGCTAACACTGTCTCCTTTACTTGTCACAGATTTCTCATATTCTGATTTATGCCTCAGGGTTCAACTTAGATATAACTCTTCCATACAAAATAACCAACTCTACTATTTCCAAAATACTTTATTTGAACTAAAATTACAGTTATCATCAAAATGATTTTTTTATTAATAGCTAGCAATCTAAGCACTGGGTGGAGGTCTTACTAACTTCCAGGTACTCAGTACACTGTACATCCTATGTGCATTAAACATTTTCTTGAAATCAAAATAATTAAATTAACATGTTATACTGAGGTGAGTACTACTTTGCAAGGAATAAAATAAATAAAATACACATTTGATAGTCTTTATAAAGAAAACCATTTGTTCCCTGGAATTCAAATTATTCCTTTACTTGAAACTACTATTCATAATTTTCACTGGATAGCATAAAATATTAATTCTTTGACAAGAATATTATGAACATCATCTTGAACCATATTATCTAGTCAAAAGTGGTGATACTAGAAAGAAAGCTTATTCAATCAATTCAGAATCAATCTGATTCCAGCAAAGACAGTACTTCACGTGAAGTCAGAGTTTTAAAATTATCTACATATTTTAACAGGCAAGTTTAGAAAAAAAAAAAAAAAATACCCAGGCATAGCGGCATGCAGCTGTAGTCCCAGTACTCGGGAGGCTAAGGCAGGAGAATTGCTTGAACCCAGGAGGCAGAGGTTGCAATGAGCTGAGATCGCGCCACTGCACTCCAGCATGGGCGACACAGAGAGACTCTATCTCGAGAAAAAATAAAATAAAATAAAAGAGTGAGAGGAGGAGGTTACAAAGAAAGAAGAGAGCTACAACAAGGAAAGGACATTAATGAGAAATGGACAGGTGTCTAGTTTGACTGAAGTTGTGAGAACAGTTTCTGGGTATATCCAGTATCTGTTAGCATGCCATTATGAAAGATAGTGAATGGCCGGGCGCGGTGTCTCAAGCCTGTAATCCCAGCACTTTGGGAGGCCGAGACGGGCGGATCACAAGGTCAGGAGATCGAGACCATCCTGGCTAACACGGTGAAACCCCGTCTCTACTAAAAATACACACACACACACACACAAAAAAAAAAAAAAAAAAAAAACTAGCCGGGCGAAGTGGCGGGCGCCTGTAGTCCCAGCTACTCGGGAGGCTGAGGCAGGAGAATGCCGGGAACCCGGGAGGCGGAGCTTGCAGTGAGCTGAGATCCGGCCACTGCACTCCAGACCGGGCGACAGAGCAAGACTCCGTCTCAAAAAAAAAAAAAAAAAAAAAAAAAAAGATAGTGAATACCGAATGAATGGCAATGGTGGCCTCTATAATTATTTTTATGAAACGAGGAGGTAATGAGGGCTGATGAAATATAAAGAGAATCTTTACAATTGTTAGAAAAATGATTCAGCAGTAACATGAAATTTGTAGGGCTATTTTTGGGATATAAAATATACCGACTAGCAATGATATTTAAAATAATCTGTGTAGGCTCGACGGGGTGGTTCAGATCTGTAATCCTAGCAGTTTGGGAAGTCAAGGTGGGCATATCATCTGATACCAGGAGCTTGAGACCAGCCTAGGCAACATGGTGAAATTCTGTCTCAAGACCCCTCTAGACAACATAGTGAAATTCCTTCTCTACTAAAAAGGCAAAAATACACCGAAGTGTGGTGGTATGTGCTTGTAGTCCCAGCTACATAGGAGGCTGAGGTGGGAGGATCACCTGAGCCTCAGAAGTCGAGGCTAGAGTAAGCCATGATCATACTACTGAACTCCAACCTGGATGACAGAGGAGACTCAATTTTAAGAAAAAAAGAATTGTTTATAGGAGGGATATTGTAGATATAGAACAGTGAGGAAAACCAGGGATGTGGATAAAATCAATATTATGTGGCTCTTGTTTGTGGGCAGCAATTGAAAGAAAGGATGGTGACAAAGAGTATGACGTGAGTTTGAATAACTAAGAGGAAAATTATATCATTAACCAAGAAGAATATGAAGTAAATATTCATAGAAAGAAATGTTCCCAGAGTATTTTCAGGCTGAGAAATTGGTCAGACATTTGGAGATATAGATCAGAAATGAGAAGAAGGAAAAAGATCATAAATACCAATTTAGGAATTATCTAAAAGGAGATTAAAATTGATGCCATGAGATGCAGCTGGAAACCATCATTCTCAACAAACTATCGCAAGAACAGAACCAAATACCGCATGTTCTCACTCATAGGTGGGAATTGAACAATGAGATCACTTGGACACAGGAAGGTGAACATCACACACCGGGTCCTATTGTGGGGAGAGGGTAAGGGTGAGAGATAGCATTAGGAGATATATCTAATGTAAATGACGAGTTAATGGGTACAGCATACCAACATGGAACATGTATACATATGTAACAAACCTGCACGTTGTGCACATGTACCCTAGAACTTAAAGTATATATAAAAAAATTTATGCCATGAGAATGGGTCAGTTTGACAAGAGTAAGAAAGTATAAAGAGAAATAACAGGAAAAAAAGGAATTTTGGAGAGTAAGTCTATAATCTCTCAGCTATTGGTTCTGCCACCTTGTAGTTCCAAAATGTTGAGCAAATAATTTAACCTCTAAGTTCTAGAATGTTGTAGAAATCAAATGGCATGTGTAAACCAAAGGGTACATGACTTCATATATATTCAGATATCAAACAGTTAACTGTAATTCTGTTATTATTATTGGTGGCATGGTCATTATCATCATCATTATCACCATTACTACTAGGAAAAATGAAAAGGAAGAAAACTAGAAAAATTGGGATAAGGAAGTACAATACAAATCATGTTAGGATAAACGAATAGAACATCATGGACCAACAACACACTGTAATGTATCATGTGCATTCTGATCTTACATTTTTCGGATAGCAACTTAGCTCCTACCATCTGTAGATGCTAGCCTCTTATAAAATCACACTCAATCATGTTCTTAAGAAAAGCCACTCATAAACTATAAGGAATCAATTAACATGGCTGAGAAGTCTGAGAAGTCTCTTGAGATAACAGATGGTACTTTATAAATAGGCTCTGAATCACCTGTTACATGGCTTGAGCTGCCCAATTACCAAGTCCTTCTTCTAAACTTTGTTGTAGTTTCCAAAACGAATTATGGAGCAAAAATAGTCAAAAGGCAAGAACCGTAAATTGTATATATTAAAATCAACATGGGCCAGGTGCAGTGGCTCACGGCTGTAATCCTAGCACTTTGGGAGGCCGAGGCAGGTGGATCACAAGGTCAGGAGTTTGAGACTAGCCTGACCAACATGGTGAAACCCTGACTCTACTAAAAATACAAAAGTTAGCTGGGTGTAGTGAGGCATTCCTGTAATCCCAGCTACTCAGGACGCTGAGACAGGAGAATCGCTTGAACTTGAGAGGTGGATGTTGCAGTGAGCCGAGATAGTGCTACTGTACTTCAGCCTGAGTGACAGTGCGAGACTCTGTCTCAAAATATATATATATATATATTTTGCACAGATGCGTCATTGATGGGGATAGCTGAAATTGCAGCAATTTCATTGCATATGACTTATGTATAAAAATTAAATGTATATGTTATGTATGTGTATCCATGTGTACATCTATAAAAGAGAGGATGGAATGGAAAGAGAGAAGGATGGAGGTACAGGGTAAGTGTAGGAGAAGACAGAAAAGACGGCTTTCTAAAATCTATACTTCCAGGGGTCATCTTATTAAAATAAACAGGAAAGGGATATGTATGAAGCTGGAAACCACCATTCTCAGCAAACCATCACAAGAACAGAAAGCCAAATACTGCATATTCTCACTAAAAAGCAGGAATTGAACAATGAGAACACATGGAGATGGCAGGGAATATTACACACCGGGGCGTGTCGGGGGTTGGAGGGCTAGGGGAGGGATAACATTAGGAGAAATACCTAATGTAGGTGGCGGGGTGATGGATACAGCAAACCACCATGGCATGTGTATACATATGTAATAAAACTGCACCTTCTGCACATGTACCCCAGAACTTAAAGTATAATATTAAAAAAAATCAGACAATACAACATTTATATCTGTTTTCTTAGCAAGAAAAATGTCACCTCTGATTTATAAAAGGGTCTCACTCAAACATTACTTGAAACCATATCTTGACGGAAGAATAAGCTGAGAGTTAGTTGCTCTTCTCAAATATTATCTTTCAACCCCCCATTTTACTCTTTTAAAAATTTCTAAGTACAGTGGCCTCACAATGAATAAATCTCAGATAGATTCATAGAGAACAGTACAACAGATGGTACTTTATAAGTATAGAGAAGACTCTTTTATGAGATGCGACCCATATCAGAAACTTTTAATTTAACACGATACTATAATATGATGATGTTTTCATAAGTACCCTGGTTTTGCTCTATAATATGATTTACTTAGCTCAGTATCTTTTTTTCTTTCTGGGTTTCTGTTTCCTTCAACTTACCACCCAGTGAATACAACTAACATATTATCGTTAGATCCCATCTTAAGATCCTAACATAGTATGACTCTGCTAAACTTATTTAATTAATCCATCCATTCAATTAATATTTAATACTTACCAAGTTCCAGACACTACACTAATTCCAGAACTTAGTGGTGAAGACAGGAACATCTTCTGTGGAGCCTTTTCTATGGGAGTTAAATATATAGTAGATTTTTTTTAAAAAGCGAAAAATAAAATAAGTTCATTTCTGATAGTACTTAGTGTTATGAAGGAAATAAAACAGGTTAATGTGAAAGTGATAGCGTGGTTCAAGTACGTACAGTTTTTTTTTTTGTTGTTGTTGTTGTTGAGACGGAGTCTCGCTCTGTCGCCCAGGCTGGAGTGCAGTGGCCGGATCTCAGCTCACTGCAAGCTCCGCCTCCCGGGTTTACGCCATTCTCCTGCCTCAGCCTCCCGAGTAGCTGGGACTACAGGCGCCCGCCATCTCGCCCGGCTAATTTTTTGTATTTTTTTAGTAGAGACGGGGTTTCACCGTGTTAGCCAGGATGGTCTCGATCTCCTGACCTCGTGATCCGCCCGTCTCGGCCTCCCAAAGTGCTGGGATTACAGGCTTGAGCCACCGCGCCCGGCCGTACGTACAGTTTTATATTTTCATATGCATTTTAGCATGTAATTTCCCAAAAGAGGTACTAAAATATTCATACCTCTTTTCACCCATGTCATATTCATATTTGTTCCCTTATTAAAGGCACATTTGTTCTATCATGTCATCAAAAACTGCTTACAGAAATGAGTAATACAAAGATGAGTAGCAGAAATTCCAAGAGAAACAAAATAAGTTGCCAGCCCCTGTGGAGTTTTCCAGGAAGGCAGGAAAAACAAGGTACACAGGCCTGAGGAAATCAATACTAAAATTCTGTTAAGGATGCTAACAATTATCTTTGGATTAAGTTACAAATGTGAATGTGTGTCCTATGAATTTAGAGAAAAGCGTAATTAATGTCCAGTGGGAGAGAGTGGGACTTTACCTGGGCACTGAAGTGTGGGTAAGTGTTGGAATAGGAGGGAGGGAGGAGGAGGAGCAGAATTCCAGAGCAGGGAAAAGAAGTGGGTTAAGTACGAAGCAAGCTTGTCTGAGGTGGTGCTGATAGAGAAGGAGAAGCTTGTATGGGGAGTTTGAGGACAATCTTGCCCATGGATTTTGATCTGTATACATCAACTAGATAGAATTAATTCAATATTTCTAAGGAGAATTGTATGATGAAAGTGATATTTTATAAAGAAGACTGAGATAAGTATGCAGCTTGAAAGTGGCAGATGAGAGAAAATTTAAATCAGTTAGAAGGTTAAACCTTTCATGTAAACTCAAATAGCAATGGCAGCAAGAAAGCACACATATGAAACCATTAAAGATCAAAGAGACAAGACACTGTGAATGATGAGATGAGTGGGGTAAGAGAAATGAAAAAGGGAGGGGCCCAATTTATCCCAGCCAAGGAAATAATACGAAGTGTCTCCCTTACAGTTAGTAATACACTGAATAAACTTTGCAGTGACAAAAATGCAAAGAATATTTTTAGAATGTTTTCAAATTTCTAACAGGTAGCCTAAAGTTTTTTTTTTTTTCTTTTTTTTTTTTTGCAGCATTTATTATCTTGCATATGTTTTATACAGGAGTTTAATCAACTTTCCAAAGCTTTGAATAAAATTTAATCTGAATATTCTAAATTTTTAGTTTTTGATCAATGTTGTACTGGTCACTACTATTTCACCTTAAACATAACTTTTCTATATTTAAATATAACAATATTTTGACGAATTCTTCTTCCATTTTCCTACTTTTAGGTTCCTATCAACACTATATAACTCAGTATTACTTATGAACTTTAGATAGCTATGCATTATAAAAATAAAGTTGGTAAGGGCTATTATGTTCACAGTTGCTGAAATTTTCAGGCAATTTGCTTTTTTCTATTACCTATGGCCTCAGCAACCCCAAATGTTTATCTCCAGCTTAGACTCCTTCTTTTTTGATATCAAGTACCACACATTTAAAAGCACTATTCCAATACTCTCTGTATATGAACAATAACTGTGGATCTCACCCTATACTTCACATGACGTGTTAATGTTCCCCTCTATAAACTTTACCACTATGATCTTCAGGAAATTGGCCTCAACATTTACAAGGAGACTGCTCTACCATGGTACTTTCACATTAGGGACCACCATGATGTTTCACACCACTATGCCTTTGAACATGTTCTCTCTACCTAAAATGAGCAGCCTCCAGTGCTAGGTCTCCTGGTATTTATTTCTTTCCTCTATGAACTTTGGCAGATTTCATTGCTCACCTATGTTTCAGCAATGCTCGTTGTTCCTATATCTCTTAAAGAACTTATCACATTTCTGTAACAACTTATTTACAAGTCAGTCTTCCCAAAACAACTATGACCTTTCCCTACTAGACTATGAGCTCCTTGAGAATAGAAGAATAATTACCAGCTGGTATAAATCCATATGCATGCTTTGAGCTGACATAAATGTACATTTTTTCATATGCAAATGTGAATGTCAAAAATGTAAGTAAGAAGCTTGTGAAATAAATCTTCAGTTTTCTTCCTCTAATACTTGCCTAACACTGATTTTTTTTTTTTTTCCGGATCTAGTTGAGATACTTCCTTTATTCTATATGAACAATGTTTTATAACCTCTTTAGAAATAAATTGCCCAACAAGAGACTCTTAATGTTTTACAATACACATATTGCTAACAAACATCTGCAAGACTATAGTTTATTCACAAAAATAGCCTGCAAAAGGAAGCCTGTATTACATAGGCAAACAATGTTTTTAAATGGTTGTGTCAACATGGAAAGGGATATTAAATCCTCATTCAAAAGCTTTTTAATTTGAATTCCCATTATACTTTGAAATATTTGGCATAATCTACCATTTAAAATTATTATTTAAATTTTTAATTTTAAAATGTGACTACTACAAAAATTATCACTAGTAAATGTTCAATAGACATACTAACTACAAATGAAACTGAGACAATGAAGACTAACTTCCCATTGATTTTACTATGGACTTCCCCAAATAATGAAATAATGGTGTCTAATTGGAAAGTTTTAAGCAGAGAAGTAATGAGATTAGATTAACACTTTGGGATGGTTTCACTGACTGTTTTATGGAAAATGGAAGGTGAAGGACAAGAGATAAAGCAAAGGACTAGAGAGGAGGAGAATGCAATTGTCCACGTGAAAGGTAACATATTGGACAATACATTTAGGAATTTGCAAAAAATAATAAGATTTAAGACATATTTTAGACTACAACAAAATATATAAAATATAACGCAGACAAATTGACTTGCTGAGTCTATATATAGAAACCTGAACCAACCTTTCTATTTTCACACTGGTAATGGGCAAATGTGCATTCATCAAGAAATGTACTGATGTGGAAAACTTAAAATATTTATGATGAATCCATACACTTCTGGTGGAAGTTCAAATTTAAGCAGAGGATTAGAAAAAGACCTTTACTTTTACTCTCTACATTTACTGTTTCGTATTTTATCATTTATTGATAGTAGTGATCATGAACT
The DNA here is from genome assembly GCF_009764315.1 of Trachypithecus francoisi. Taxonomy (NCBI): domain Eukaryota; kingdom Metazoa; phylum Chordata; class Mammalia; order Primates; family Cercopithecidae; genus Trachypithecus; species Trachypithecus francoisi. The sequence goes on from NW_022681454.1 coordinate 71,543,455, forward strand.
CCTTTGGAAAAAATAACATACTTCTATTACAAAAAATTTTTAATGAATGGCAATGCCAATGATGCACTATTAATTTCAGGGAACATATCTTGCATAAAATAAAATAGCTCTACATCAAATTTAAATTGTCACATCACATAAAAATTTACCAAAATATCATAATTATATATGATAATATGTATTATGGATAAAATATTTTCAAAACACGTAGCACACCAAAATTGTTCTGGCATTTAAAAATGTAGATTACTTTGCTTTTACTTCAATATCATCTACCATAAATGGAATTATGAATTCTATGTTCTGCAGTTTAATGTCTGAAAACTTCTCATATAATTTGAGTGATATTTTTAAATCTCAGTGGCCATCCTGCCATACGAATCAGTTTTGTTTTATAAAATATAAATTAAAACATTTGCAAAGCCATTTTGTTTCAAAATGAGAGAGATGAGATGTACGTTTTTAATTTTACAAATCTTAATTTTTACAAATTATATCAGTTAAAACAAGCTGTGAGTGTGTTTTAAAATCAGCTCTAATCAAAACCTCAAAAGTAGCATATCTGAAGAACCCTGGTTAATTTTGAAATCATTCAATGAATCAAAAGCTAAAATTTCACAAAATACAGTAGTACAAAGAACTGTGCTTGATTCAAAATTACTACATCTGAAATTTGAGAACATTTTAAAAACAGTCAGCAGGAGTCGGAGTAATCATTAAGCAAGCATTGATAACGGAGAAAGAAACCATTCTGTGTGTGTCCATTACCTATTATCTATTCTGACTACAGAAATAAAAGATTAAAATCAAAATATTTCATTTTTAGCAGTACAAGAATACATGGAATTTCATAGTCAAATACCATATGTTTTGAGTTAAAGATATATGTATACATGACATATATATACACGCATATCCATAGCGTGAGTCATCTTGTCAAAATGTATCATAGCATCAAAGTTCCAGAAAGTGTTCATCAAAAGGGTCATTTAAATTTACCTCAATAATATCCGGATCAATTAATATAGAATTTGCCAGCATTTTTCCCACTGTGACCATTGCTGACCTATTTATCATAGCATCATTTATCAATGATTACAGAAGAGGCTCTTTCAGGAAGTCCCCATCAATCCATTCACTCCACAAATATTTGTCAATGTCTAATGTGAGCCAGACATTGATCTAAGCACTTGAAAAATAACCAGATCCAAAACAGAACTAGTTCCTACCCTTAACAACCTTACATTCCGGTAAAGGAGACTGAATCAGAAAATCGGGTGGCTTGGATTAAGTTGATGGCAGAGATATAAAGAAAACTGAATCAATATAAGACATATTTTGAAGGGTTCAATTAATAGGACCTAAGGATGGACTTGCTCTGGAGGAAGTAATATAGAGGCATCAAAAATAATTCTAACGTCTTTGACATGAAAGGAGTATTATTTATTGAGATAAGGAAGACTGTTGGATAGAAGAGTTTGGAAAGGCAGAAAAAGATTTTTAAAAAATATTTGTGAAATATTAAATTTAAGAAGTCTATGAGATATCCAACTGGTATGTCAATTAGACAGTTGATTACATGAGTCTGGAGCTCAGAAGGAAACTCAACACACGTATAAATTTGGGAGTCAGTGACACAGATTCAATACTTATAGAGAAATGTTAAGAGGTCAACTAGAATAGAAATCCAAACGCGAACAGCCAAGCTATGAAGAACTTTAGCATTTAGTGAACAGGTAAAGGAATAAACGCAAATATATTCCCTAAAACTGAAAAGGGAGAGCAAGAAATATGATTTGTTTCACCACATTAAAAAAAATTTTCAGAAAAAAGTAAGTCCTTAGATGCTTAAAATACTATTCATATTTAAGTAAGGTGAGACTGCAAAGTGTCTATCAGATTTAGCAACATAGACATTATAGCTTTAGTAGGGAGAGAAGAGGCCTGATTAAAAAAAAAAAAAAAGCTATTCAGTCCTGAAACTACAAATTATTTAACATCAAAAGCCATTCCTTGGTAAACATTTAGTCATCTGAGGCAATATTAAAACATCTTACATACTACATACATATTGGCAAATTAAATTTAACAAACTATTACTAAATTCATTCTAAGTGACAAGCAATCTATTAAGGTCTGACAATTCAAATGAAAATAGGACAATAGACATAGTCTTTACATATAATGAGCCCATGACATTATAGCACAAATATACATATAAAATACTGAAAATACCAGATAAAAGCCATGCATAGTGATGCCCAGGGGCCATTGGAATGCAGAAAAATAATAATTTTGTTTCTCTGTTTTATGCATTTTTCATCTAGAATTGACAGTTTTAATGTTAAAATAGAAATCTATAAAAGCGGCCTGGCGCAGTGGCTCACACCTGTAATCCCAGCACTTTGGGAGGCTGAGGTGGGCGGATCACCTGAGGTGGGGAGTTGAAGATCAGCCTGACCAACATGGAGAAACCCCATCTCTACTAAAAACACAAAATTAGCCGGTTGTGGTGGCTCATGCCTATAACCCCAGCTACTCTGGAAGCTGAGGCAGGGGAATCGCTTGAACCCAGGAGGCGGAGGTTGCGGTGAGCTGAGATCACGGTGAGCCGAGATTGCACCATTACAGTCCAGCCTGGGCAACAAGAGTGAACTTCTGTCAAAAAAAAAAAAAAAAAAAAAGGAAAGAAAGAAAGAAAAGCAAAGAAAAAAGAAATCTAGAAAGGTTATTGGTTTTGTAGCTTACTCTAAACCTGAGCTTTAGGAAATTAGCAACTTCATACCTATGCCAAGAATAAGTAAGAAAAATAGTATGGTTAATAAAGCACTTGCAATACTGATTTAGGATTAGGAGAGAGTACAATGTAATTTTTACTTATTAGGCTTCTCTTGTCTTTCAAAATCAAAAGCCTGCTTTATATGTAATCTAATTGCATAGCAGAAGTATGTAGATGTGGAATGAACTAAAAATTGATGAGTATGAAAGAAACATGGCATGGGAGAACAGTCATAACCAGGCTAACGTGAAATAATAACTTGATTTTAAAGAATCAACCTTTTTGTCTTTATAATTACTACCAACAAAAATTTATGACATTCACAGAATCATAAAATTTGCAGCGTAATTTCAATTATATCTCGAAATGAGTTAGTATCAAGAAACTGGTCTTAACGCTAATGCAGGAGAAAAGTTCAATTGGATTACATATGCCAAGCAAGGCAACTGATTCTGCAAAAACTCCATAGGTCCATTTTGTTAAGATAAATACTAAAAATGGTAGCAACTTACTCTTTGCTGAACACAATATATATTGACTCAATCACCAAAACAAAACTATGAAAGTAGCTAGCATTATCCCCATTTTATGTATGAAGAAAGAAAAGCAGAGATAAATTCATTAACTGATCTAAGGTTACTTAGAAAGGAAGCATTATGACTATTATTACATGCTATTTACGAGTTTAAATAACCTTTGAAATGTTACATGATTCTAGTAGACAAGAATCTTATAAACTATTATTGACATCCATATTATGACTTAAAGTACATTCCTTTCTGAAGTAGATTTAATATTAGTCTGCCTTTTAAAACGTTCTTTCTTTCAATCTATCCAAATAATTTCTTACATGGTGGCTTCAGAACCAGAAATTTGTTACATTCCAATCATTTTGTTGATACTTAGTTTGTTCTCTGCCCAACATTTTTATATGTAATTGACTAAGTTCTATCAATGAAAATATTTAGAACAGTTTAATCTCAATGGAACTTGTTGGAGGTGGTAATAAACAGGTCTAGTCACCTGGGACTGATCACTCTTTAAAAGAAGAGTTGTCCTCTATCTCAGTAGATCATTAACTATTGAATGTTCAGCCTCTTAAAGACAACAATTTCCCCTGACAAAGACTTGAAGAAGCACCTGCTATCCAAGGAGGGCAGCCATGGGGAGGACAGCTGCTGCTGCCAGATGGTCCTGACATCTCTTGCTCCTATTTTATAGAGGGATTGTTTAAGCACCTTAAAGATCCTATTTCATGGTCAGTGAAATTTATTTCCGATTCCTCACAAGGATAAAATGTTTCCATTAAAAAAACAGAATCTACACAGAGATTACATCCCCAACCCATCTTTTTTCTTTGGTTAGAAGTGATGATGATCATAGTTACAATAAAAGATTTAAAATTAAGGGAAGCAACTATCTATCTTACTCTAGCTTTGGCTCATACTTTAGGGAAAAGGCCAAGATACATGGAAGGAAAACAGATATTAGTAGTAATCAATGACTATTTGTACATCAAAGACATTGATTATGAAACTATCATTTAAGACCCATTACTCTTTTAACAACCACCTTGAAGCTTTCCTGAGCTTGAGGTTATAATGTTATCAGTAAACCTCTACTATCCTTAATACCAAAATATGCAGGAGAATATATTATGATATCAGCATATCAGGTATGTGTTGCACTCACAAAAAAATTTAATTCTACATAGTCATTAGTAGTGAATTTAATTTCTCAACTCCATATTATATAAGGGGCAGTGAGAAACATCATTCCCTGAAGTATGAACAAGGAAAGAAATTAGGTATATTTTATCAAGTTTTATTTGTGTATATTTGTTTCTCAGTTTTATTGATTGTGGGTTTTAAGTACAACCAATGTTAAAATGTACATTTCAGTAGGAATAAAATATTGTGGCTAAAAGAAGAATGAAAAAAATAGAAATAAATTTTCATGTGAATTCAATATTGTTAATGCAAGTTGCATGTACAGTGTCTTATTCTCCCTACAGCGGTTGTACTTTAAATTGAAATGTCATTGCTATACTTTTATAAATCAGAAGTGCTAGTTCATGTATATTTTATTCTCTATACCAATCCTTTTAGGACATAATTAAATGCAAACAAACAGAAAAGAACTAACTTGAATCAATGTGTCCTTCTGAATGACATATCCTTCATACCTGCAAAGCCATCTCATCAGCTAGACTACTGCACTCATGCTCATAAATTTGACAAGGTTGGTTGATTCTCTTCCAATCCCATTTACATTTAGAAATATGTAGCCATATAGGATATTTTTCTATTAATTTATAAAGCGCTTCAGTTATGATGAAAGGCAACATTACCTGTCTGTTTCCAGCACAGGTTAATATTTTGATTACCTTTGTATCTCATCATTGATGTAGAGTTTTTGAATAGAAACTGAAATGCAGGACAGATTTTGCTATGTTTTAGAAGATAAAGCATTCAGTTAGGATAGTCCAAAACAGTCGATGGGATCATCTTTCATTAGGGCCACTTAAACCAATATATGGATAAAATGATTCATCACTTTAACTCTAGAAGCCATTATTTCTAATTAAAAACTACCCCATAAATACCTATTTTATTATGACATCTGTGTGGTAAATAAATTCAAGCTATCAGTAAAGCACTCACCAAGGAAATTACCTTAAAAAATTACTTCATTTCCAAGTGTATCTTCCTAATTAAAATGACTATTTCCCATCCATATTTCTAAATTGCAATTTATAATAACTTTAGAGTCTCTGAATATCTAACACTTAGGGAAGTTATTATCTGGATTTCTTAAATCACAATGCCTACAAAAAATTTAACCATTTATTGACCTTTTACAATTATGTGCATGAAAATTTATAGAGCTCCCTGATATTCAAAGAGAAAAGGAATAAACTGATAAAACTCTATAATCATTTTCCTCCAACTCTAACCTACAGAAGTGAGGGTGAATTCCAATTCAATTACATCAATTGTACAATTATCACATATAGTACTTTGGAATATAAAAAGATACATAATACATGAATTCACATACTGATGAAGACAATCATCCAAAGCGTCTTGTCTCTCCAATATTTATTTAAGGTATGACTGATTCTTTCACCTTTAACTTTTAAGTTTGCTTTCTACCAACCTTTCTTTTCTAGGTAGACAACATGATGCAATGAAAACAACTTGAGGGTCATGTTTCTTTAGATTCAGATATGAATATTTACTTTGCCATTTACTAGCAATACAGTTTCCCTTACTAAAGTTCAGTTTACAATTGTCAAGCTTCAATATCCTATCACTGTCTCTAATTTCTCAATCTGAGCTGATTTATGTTCTCAAACATTACTGTGATTGTTGGCTGTGCTAACAAAACTGTAAGCAAACATTGGACTGTGTCTTCCCGGAGAACAGAATACAAGCTTTGGAGTTAAATTATACCTGAGTTTGTAACCACGTCTTCCTACCAATATCTAACAATATCTGTATTTAGAAAAGATTATTTCACTGAAAAATGCTTTTCTTCATTAAGCCATAATTATATGAGATATAGATATATTTATCTGGAACAATATATAGATAGATAGATAGATAGATAGATAGATAAATAGACAGATAGATGATAGATAGATATCCAGAACAAGTGAGATATATGATAGTCACAGAGATACAGATAGACAGGTCTATGTTACAGATACTGGCTAAGAATTTCACAAATATTAATTCATTTAATACTCATGATATATTCATGAAGTGGCCACTATTATCACCCCAATTTCACAGATGAGAAAACTGAGGCTAGACATGACATAACTGTACCAAATCACATAGCCAGAAAGTGGTGGAACCAGATAACACACTCCTGAATCTACTCTTACCTAGTAAGTTATATATACTGTCTCAATATTTGAATATAAACTAATTTTCTGGCACTAGAATCTTTTCAGATATAACTTTGGTAACCTTTGAAACTATTGATGGTCTTTCCTTAAAATTCTCTTTAATGTTATCTTCTGTCACTGTAAGGCAAATGGCTGTGCAGCAGTCAAGAGTAAGCCAAGGTAAACATCTGGCACAGCATGACATAGCAGGATTGGAGCAAAAGTGCACAATCCCTTGCATTATATAATCAGTTATGTAACCATGTTACAAGTGGGCTCACCACCTGGCTCTGAGCCACTGTTGTCTATGAAGTGCATAAATATATCACTGACACTGTGAGGGGTGGTGCATAATAAAGCCATGTCCCCCCTGCCTATGGCCTCCCTAGTGTTCTTTCAACTACCTGCCACCTATTCACCAACTCCGCTAGGACTCTAGCTCAGGTTGGAACCTCATAATTGGCGTAGTCAACAGGATTCCAAGGTGAGTAAGTCCTCAGCTCCTGATGGTCCTGGGTCAGCTATGTGGTCTCAGCATGGGTTGTGGTACCTTGTGGCAGTCTTCCTGCTCAGATGGGCCCCGATGAAAACACGGGTGGTGGTGGATGGGTCTCCCGTGACCATGGAGAGGCACTGAAGCACTGTGAAGCACAGAGCACTGAAAAGGAGCGAGCCTCTGCCGGCAGAGTTGGATGGGCGTTTTTGACTGTGCTATGGGAAGTCCATATTCAGTCCCTGTGGGATACAGCTCAGGTAAGGGACTTCCAGGGGCAAGCAGAGTGCCTGGAGATCCAGATACACAGCTTGAAATGAGAATTAAGGCCTGCTATTAGTGTGGGCCTGGGTCAGCTATCCCAGTCAGAGACCCCCGCCCAGTCTGATACCAAGGAGGAAGAACCTCTACAGCAGGCTCACCCAGTGGTCCGTCAGAAAATAGAGCAGGAACAGCCACTGGGGCCCCGGGGGATGGGGGTTCAGGGACCCCCTACTGTGGTGGATCACATGTCATACAGTGCCTATACCCCAACTGAGTTGCATAAGTTAGTTAAACAGTGTCAGCAGTGTATGGGGGAACCCCTACCCACCTGGATGCTTTGCCTTTTGGATGAGGGAGCCTATGGTATTGTCTGCTCTGCCTCTGAAATGGAAAAGTTGGCCACCATTATGACCCATCCCTCCCTTCATCAGCGATTGCAGGCGAGCAGGCAGTTAGCACAGGGCAAGGCGACCACACCCTGATTGAATAGCTGATGGCTGCTATAGAATGGCATGGAACGATGTCAGAGAAATACCAAAAACTGTGAGTAAATCACAATCATATGCAGAGCTGGTGCAGGTAATTCGGGAAATAGGTATGTGGCAAATTGTGTTTGATTTAAATACCTGAGGGCCATATGTTGAATGCTTTACCTCTCATATGAGGGGCCTTGTGTTGGGTTCTGCACCCCCGAGTGCTTTCAGCTCTCTGGCCACTGCCCTTACTCTGTACGTGGGGCACTGTGTACATGAGATGACTACTGCCATGGTGGCCCTCAGAGAAGCAGAGGGCCATTGGCGGGACCAGGGATTTTGTGCCATAAAAAGGGGGAAGGTACCCCTTCCACAGGGGCCACCTCATGGGACAAAAAAGGGCCCCCAGTGGGTGACCTGCACACAGATGCGAATTGATTCAATTTTGGCTGGGGTTGACCAAGATAAAACTGATAGGCAACCCAGTGAAGTGCTGTTAACTTTGTGGAGGCAATTGTCCCCAGAGCAGCAATTCCAGAAAATGTCCAAGATGGGGCAGAACAATGTTGCTTAACCCAGTCCCACCAGGACGCTCCAGCTCAAAGACTACTTGAAGGTGGGTGGAGTTACACAGCCTTTTGTGTTTGATTAGGGAACTGACCAAGGTGCCTGGCTTGTGGGGAAACCAGACGACCAGAGGGCACATGTGGAATTGGCAATCCACTCTCGCCAGTGCTGGCACTGGTAGACGCTGGTGCAGAGTGTAGCCTCATCTATGGGAACCCAGATAAGTTTCCAGGCAAGGCTGCATACATAGACGGCTATGGAGGCCAGTCAGCGAAAGTGAAAAATATAACCATGCTGCTGACTCTGTAGGAGAGGGGCACCCCCACATTCCCAATGGGGCATGGTATATGGATGGGTCCAGCCAGGGTGCGACTGCTTCCTGGACTGCTGTTGTGGTCCAGCTTAGTACTGATACCATATGATTTTTTTATCATGTGTGGACAAAGTAGTCAAGGGGCTAAACTCAGAGCAGTGTGGATGGTGATCACTAAGAAGGAGACACCCATGGCAATCTGCACCAATAGATGGGCAGTTTATCAGGGCCTAATCTTGTGGTTAACTATCTGGAAGTTACCGAATTGGCTAGTTGGTCACCAACTCATTTGGAGCCAGGCCACGTGGCAAGACCTATGGAAAATGAGTTACGTTTGCATGTTCCTCCCCGGCCTTTGTGGGGCTGGAGTTCAAGGTTGGACCTGGTGCTCCAAACCTCGAATGAACAGCCACAGAAAGGCAGCCCAGTGGGGCACTGCTACACTGGGCCACTGCCTCCATCTAGTTACAGATACAGACACCAAGGATGACCTCCTCCGACTGGATATGGGGATGAATGGTAATCTGTTGTTGCATGCCTCAATGCCCCTAAAGGCAGGAAAACAAAAAGCCTGGCTTTGGCCATGGACCCTCGAAGGCCCCATTGCCGATGGTTGGCTATCATAGCCCCCTGGGGGGTGGGCCTACTGTATGACTTACATGTCACTCCTTGGATATTTGATATATGGCCTCTGTGAATGACTGTTCACAGGGGAATGGCCAGAGAAGGAACCCTGCTCTGGGGAACATATGTACCATTTGTGTGGCCTAATATGAGCTCCCCAGTAACTTTAGCACAGATACAGGATGCAAAGGAACCATGGGGAGCATCATCTAGGGCAGAAACCCCTGGCAGCTACCAGAAATGAACGGTTTGCCTGCATTTTGCCTGAGTGGCATGATTCATCCGTTAGTACCTGTGCCTACTTTGTCATTTCCACCACAGATTGATATGCTCCAAAAGCATCATGAAATGGGCCCACACCTACGCTGAGGTGACTAATATTTCCAACTTTAGGATCTGCACCACCCTTCTAGCAGCAGCTGCGGACTGCTTGCCCTGGCACATACACTTAGCTTCTACGGAGAACTGGGCATGGCTAGAGAGACTTGGGGTCCCATATGCGATGTCTGGACTGTGAAATGGTCAACTTTGGATAGGGGGCGCGGCAAAGCCCATGGTATGCCCATCCCCTGGCTGACCTGTAATGTCTATGATGAATGGGGCTGGTTAATGGGGGAACATGTAGTGCCCCCACCACAGGTACCATGATGTATAGAGCAACAATCGGACAGCATCAACATGGGGTATTTGCCCACCATAGCCTGCACAAATGTAGCATATGTCACCACACCAAGGGTGTAGTGGAATAGGTGGCCTCATCAAGGTCAAGCTCCAATGGACTTTGTGTCCCCTGGGAGTTTATGGGTCTGTGGATACATGGAATGGCCACATTTGCCAGTGAACTGGACTGGACCTTGTACTTGGGGGTGGCCTTTGTGCCACATTGGGGTTGCCCAATGTGGGAAGGCAATGTGCTTCCCACATTGCCTAGGCACCCACACAACTGGGAGGTGCTGCATTCCCACTTTTTGCAAGTGCTGCAAGCCCCTTGGTGGCTCTAACCCTTAGCTTTGACCATCCCTGGAACAGGTGTCATTACTGTAGAAACGCAGGTTACAGCCCTTGCAGAGTACACAGCTTGGCCCCTGAATTACATCCAAGTCACCCTCCTGTTAACTGATCAAACCATAAAGGTGGTACTGAAAAACTGGATGGCCTTAGATATAGTAACAGCTGCCCAAGGTAGCACCTGTGCCCTTATAGGGACACAATGTTGTACATTTATTCCAGAAAATCAACAAAACATAACGGCAGCCTTGCAAGGGATGTCACAGGAGATTGAAGCAGTTGAGAGACTTACTGATGGCCCCCTACAGAGATGGTGGACATCCCTGAGCTCTGGCCTATGTTGGGCCCTGATAATCATGGGGAGCCTAACAGGGATATTAGTAGTAGGTTGTTGCTCCTTGTATTATTGTTGTGGCCTATGGGTCCAGGGTGCCACCCTGTGGGCAAGTTTCCCCACTAAGAGGACCCTCTCAGCCTAGGGGGTGGAGTGTAAGGAAAATGGCTGTGTGGCAGTCAAGAGCCGGCCAAGGTAAACATCTGGCACAGCATGATGCAACAGGATTAGAGCACAGGCGCACAATCCCATGCATTATATAACCAGTTATGTTACCATGTTATGGGTGGCTCATCACCTGACTCTGAGCCACTACTGTCTGTGAAGTGCATAAATGTTATCACTGACGCTGTGAAGGGCAGCACATAATAAAGCCATGTCCCACCTGCCTACGCCCCTCCACTCCCCGAGTGTTCTTTCAATTACCTACCACCTGTCCATCAACTCCCCTTGGACCCCCAGCTCAGGTTAAAACCTGACAGTCACATTGTCCTATTTTTGTAGGTTCCTTTCTAAATTTCTCATTAACATTCACCCTTATTGGCCTCCTTCACTCACTCTTCATTTTCTACTTCTTTAAGTGGAGGTATTCATCAAAGACTCACCTTTAAACATGTTCTTACTCTGCGCTCCTTCCATGGCTTATGGCTACCATATACACATATTAAATCCATCTATTCTTATTTCAGGTTAACCAAGGCCCTGGTTCTAAAACAATGCATTTCCAACTAAATAAAGAACAGCACAATCAGGACTTTCAGCAGGCTTTACAAGTCTGAAACATCTCACAACCATGACCCTCTCCTACCAATTCCAACTTTTACACTCCCTGTGATTTCAATTTATTAAAATGGCATTACTGGCCCTAATCCCTTGGCCTCCACCTAGACCCTTTCCACTATTTATCTTCCATACTGCTCTCTGCCAGATCAAACTATTTTCATGGATTCTCCCTATACCTTCATCAAGGCTCAGATGACATCATGTTGATGTAGCATAAAGTCCAGATTCTCTAACACAGTGTTCAATAGCTCTGAAGTTAAACTCCTATACACTTTCCCATCTTGTCTTCTATCAATCCTATCCACACTGGATTCAATGCTCTGTGAAATATGGAAGTTCATCACCTCTGGCTTTGCCCATACTGTTCCAAGGGCTCTCCTATTTGTTCCTTCTCTGTGTATCCAAATCTTAATCATCCTGTTTATCTACTGAAATGGTCAATGTTTTCTGGTCGTTTCATTTGGGTAGTTGACTCTCAACTTCAACAACCCTTTCTTTGGAAACTTCTGATCCTGTTGTACAAAAATACTGCATAAACCAGATACATAAAACTGCAAAATTTGGAGAGAAAGTAACTCAGATAAGCTATATAATTTTACTCCAAAATTTTACCTAATTCTTTTTTTTTTTTTTTTTGAGACGGAGTCTCGCTCTGTCGCCCAGGCTGGAGTGCAGTGGCCGGATCTCGGCTCACTGGAAGCGCCGCCTCCCAGGTTCATGCCATTCTCCTGCCTCAGCCTCCCGAGTAGCTGGGACTACAGGCGCCCGCCGCCTCGCCCGGCTAGTTTTTTTTGTATTTTTTAGTAGAGACGTGTTAGCCAGGATGGTCTCCATCTCTTGACCTCGTGATCCGCCCATCTCGGCCTCCCAAAGTGCTGGGATTACAGGCTTGAGCCACCGTGCCCGGCCAATTTTACCTAATTCTTAATGTCTTAGCCATGTGTCCCCAAAATTGATATCAGAACTCACATACTACCAGCTCACTTAGGTGTCTCAGCCCTACCTCTTTATAATTCTAAGGCTAAGAATTAATCATGAGGAATTTTCACCTCTCTTGGATTTATCAAAATTGTTACATTTTTGGTCATCTATATAACATTTTTATTTTGTGCCAAACCAAGATAGCAACCCACCATTTATATGTACACATATATATTCTTAATCATACCTATTTCTAAGAATATATATTATTTATATGCTTTATCTATTTATATATATATATATATATATATATATACTCTTAAAGCTTCACACAAAAATCAAATCACATAATTAATTATTTTATGTAAGTGAAAACTATGTAGGCAGATTACTCTTCATTTATAGAACAGATATTCCCCCAAGCAGGGTGTTACTAACTTTTATAATATCAGTGAATTAGGTACACTGAAACATCTACATTAGTCTCAAATGCTTATTTGTCTATTTTACTTTGGAAGATATGTTGGACCAATTCTGCTTTTATCATGTTTACAGAAAAAATCTTAGAAACATTGGTAAATAATATAACCAAGTATAAAATAAGGTACTCCATAATTCTTCTATTTTTCCATATCTGTGTGTATGCATAAACATGGCATGTTTGTGAATATGTTAGTATATATTCATAAGCATGTTAGTGGCATATGTTTGCCACAGTCTTGGCTGAAAAGCCTCCAGGCTCGGCATCCCCAAGGGAGTTGGCCGGAGGCTTCGCACTTAAGACCCTGGTCTGGAGGCCCCGGGCGTTTCTGGAAACGGGAATTCCGGGCGAGGGGGCTGGGAGATGGAGGGAGTCCTGGACGAGGGGTGGGATTACTCGGCTGCCGCTGTCGCCTGGATGGTCTCCGCGGCCGTCCCGGGCATAGTCGGCGCGGGACTCCACTCGGCTGCTGCCTCTGAAGCCGGCCGGGCCCGGCGGGAAGAGTCGTCGGCCCCGCGGTGGCGACGGGGAGCCGCGACGGGCCCGAGGCGGGGACGGGGAGACGCGACGACCCCGTGGCGGGGACGGCGAGGCGCGGCGGCATATGAGTAAAGTTGAAAATGAGCTTTAAATCATATGTATTAGCACGTCTACTGTTCCTTAAACTGATAATTCCTGTTCCTCTCTTAGATCACTGCCTTCTCTATTTTACTTATTCTTCGGGTAATTTTTTTTTTTTTTTTTGAGACGGAGTCTTGCTCTGTCGCCGGGGCTGGAGTGCAGTGGCCGGATCTCAGCTCACTGCAAGCTCCGCCTCCCGGGTTTACGCCATTCTCCTGCCTCAGCCTCCCGAGTAGCTGGGACTACAGGCGCCCGCCACCTCGCCCGGCTAGTTTTTTTTTATATTTTTAGTAGAAATGGGGTTTCACCATGTTAGCCAGGATGGTCTCGATCTGCTGACCTCGTGATCCGCCCGTCTCGGCCTCCCTAAAGGAGTTGATACTCCCTTTAGTATCAACACTAAAGTTGATACACTGAAATGTTATACACCCATTTTAACTCTAAGGCTTTAAACTTTACTTTTAACGACAGATTCTCAAGACTCCGCAGTCCGAACGCATAAACGGTGAAATTTGTAGATCACTCTGGGTTCAGACGTAGAAAGCCACGAAAATACAAAGCAATCACTCACTTTGTTGGGACATGCCTTTGACTGGACAATTTTTTAAAGTATATCCTTCATATAAGTTATAAAGATTATATAAGTTAAAAATCAAGTTACAAGAAGATTCACACAAGTTGTGGTATTGAATTGGGTCCTTACCAATGATGAATAGATGAATGATGAAGGATAAATAGATGTTTTTAAGATGAAAAAGGAGTGTAGGAATGAATTAATAATGAATGAAGAAAAGTCACATCTAATTATAAATATTGTTGATAGTTTTCCTGAAAATAAGTACTAAAATCTTTATGATCAAGGTGTTTTGACTCATGGGCATCAATTGTAAACATAGAACTATCTGTCATTACAATACTTTACTAAAGTCCCTAATATTCCTTTACTTAACAGTATGGATCACACTATTTATATAAATTAAATTTTAATTATAAAATTTAAAAATAATTAATTTTAATCATAAAAATACTAAATTAAATCATATTGAAATCATGAGGAAGTTTTTCCTACTTGTAAGTGGTATCAAAGCATTTAGAAATATTTTTCCTGATTTCTCTGTATAAAATATAAGAAAAATAAGCAGGCCAAATAGATAAGGCACTGGAGTAACAATAAACAATACTTTTTAAAGTGTCATAGAGATAGAAATTATTCCTGTTGTTGACACTTTATTAGATTTCTAGTGCTATTCATATGCATTTCATTTGATCCTCACAGCAACTGTGTGAATTTGTTAGTAAGATGACATTTGCCAGTTTTTCTTTTTCTTTTTTTTTTTTTGAGACAGAGTCTCACTCTGTTGCCCAGGCTGGAGTGCAGTGGCGTGATCTCGGATCACTGCAAGCTCCTCCTCCCAGCTTTTCACCATTCTCCTGCCTCAGCCTCCCAAACAGCTGGACTACAGGCGCCCACCACCATGCCCAGCTAATTTTTTGCATTTTTAGTAGAGACGGGTTTCACCTTGTTAATCGGAATGGTCTCAATCTCCTGACCTCGTGATCCGCCCACCTCGGCCTCCCAAAGTGCTGGGATTACAGGTGTGAGCCACTGCACCCGACTGGCATTTGCCAGTTTCATGGCAAATACAGACATGTATTTTACCCCAAGTTAGACAGTTATTAAAAAACAGAGCTAAAACTTGAATATAGGCCTTCCACTAATACTACAAAATAACTAGAGTGGAATTTTTCAACTAGTGTGAACGTTTGTTCTTTGATATAAGTCATAAAAACAAAGATTTATATAATGAAGTTCTTATTCACCTGCAAATGTAAGTAGTTTTTTTTTTTTTTTTTTTTTTTTACCTTGGGTATGACCTTAGGTACTCTGTGTTTTAGTTTTTCCACTTACACAAACGAGACTTTAAGCCAATCTTTAAACTTTCCTTTGGAGCAAATATTTTATTATTATAAGGTTCATCATAATAAAAATATGTGAAGAGAAGCTAACCAACGAATATGTTATGGAAACCTATATATATATATATATATATTTTTTTTTTTTTTTTTGAGGCGGAGTCTCGCTCTGTCGCCCGGACTGGAGTGCAATGGCCGGATCTCAGTTCACTGCAAGCTCCGCCTCCCGGGTTTATGCCATTCTCCTGCCTCAGCCTCCCGAGTAGCTGGGACTACAGGCGCCCGCCATCTCGCCCGGCTAGTTTTTGTATTTTTAGTAGAGACGGGGTTTCACCGTATTAGCCAGGATGGTCTCGATCTCCTGACCTCGTGATCCGCCCGTCTCGGCCTCCCAAAGTGCTGGGATTACAGGCTTGAGCCACCGCGCCCGGCCGGAAACCAAAATATTTTTAAAATACTGATTAGAAAATCGAATCCACCATCATATAGTGATACTATTTTGCTCACTTAAAAATATTCTCTATGTGAAAGATATCATGGGAGAACAAATGAAGACAACAGAGAAGTGTGGCATAAAATATTTTACTATGTTGTCATGCCCAATCAGATTTAAAGTAAATTAAAAAGATCATTTAAAATATCTAAACATGGGCTGGGCATTATAGCTCACGCCTGTAATCCCAGCACTTTGGGATACTGAGGTGGATGAATCACCTGAGGTCAGGAGTTGGAGACCAGCCTGGACAACATGGTGAAACTCCGTCTCTACTAAACATACAAAAAAAAAAAAAAAAAAAAAAAAATCAGCCAGGCATGGTGGCACATGCCTGTAATCCCAGCTACTAGGGAGGCTGTGGCAGGAGAATCACTCAAACCCGGGAGGTGGAGGTTGCAGTCAGCCAATATTGCACCATTGCTCTCCAGCCTAGGTGACGAGAGTGAAATTCCATCTCAAAAAAAAAAAAAAAAAAAAAAAAAAATATGTTTAAATCTGTGAAAATCACAATCACATTTTTTTTTTTTTTTTTTTTTTGAGGCGGAGTCTCGCTCTGTCGCCCAGGCTGGAGTGCAGTGGCGCAATCTCGGCTCACTGCAAGCTCCGCCTCCCGGGTTCACGCCATTCTCCTGCCTCAGCCTCCCAAGTAGCTGGGACTACAGGCGCCCGCCACCTCGCCCGGCTAGTTTTTTGTATTTTTAGTAGAGACGGGGTTTCACCATGTTAGCCAGGATGGTCTCGATCTCCTGACCTCGTGATCCGCCCGTCTCGGCCTCCCAAAGTGCTGGGATTACAGGCTTGAGCCACCGCGCTCGGCCCACAATTTTTTAAAAATCACAACGCTGCTAAAAATTGACTGCATACAGTATGTCCTCAAATATGTTCTTTTATTATAATGTTGATGAGAAAAACAAATTGATTTCCAGGGGACTGTCTGTGTGGAGTTTGCATGTGTTCCCCATGTGTGTGGGTACTCTTGGGGTAGTCTGGTTTCCTCCCACATCCCAAATTAAGTATGTGCACATTAGGTCAACTGTTCTTACTCAGTGGCTCCAGTCCAAGTGGGGGTGGCTGTGTGAGTGTGCCTTGCAATGGAAGGATATCCCGTCCACGGCGGGTTCCCAGCTTGCCCCCTGGGTTGGCTCTGGCCACTGGCAACCCTGAACTGGAATAAGTGAATAAACAGTTATCTCACTTGTTTTCATTATTCTTTCTTAAATGTATATAGAGCTCACATTTATTTCAGTGTTAATATTAGAAGTATTTTGATCTTTATTTAGAAATAGGTGATGTTTGTGTGATCAGAAATATACCTTAGGAAGTTAACTCATGTCTATTAATTAGCATATAGTAAAACTGCTTTCATTATACATCACTTCACTTACTTATAATAGCAGTTTCCAAGGACCTACTAATTATGCTAGTGAAGATTTACTGTATATTATATATTAAATATACCTACATCTTTTTAATTGTGAGAAAGTATACCAACATTCTTAACAAAATAATCGTCATCTAAGCTATGCATTCTGAGAATTATGTCATTGAAACTATAATAAAGTTTTCTAAATCAATTAAATTATTGAAATTCATGACATAGGATTCCCATTTATAGTCACTAAACTGTAAATGTCTGAATTAATTTAACTTTCTTTTTATACATGATATACGTTTTAAATGTTACTGTATGCTACCTGTATATCCAACTGAGTATCTCTTCTTAAATGGCCCTCATGAACGCATGAACATTTAACACAGTTAATAATATTAAGTACCATGTCATTTTAATTTCTGTAACACATATTAATGTGAATTAATAGATCATTTCACTTAAAAATGAACAAAGATTTGACCCTACTGAGAATTTTCTGAACAGAATGCAGCTTCTCTATTTAAATAGTCTGTTTTAATTCAGTGTGTTGTTTTCCTTTGTGGAATTTATCACTCTGTGTTATTTTATCAAAGAACAAAGCTTTTAGTGAGATGAGAAAGTATCAATAGGAAGAAAAATATACTGCAAAAAGACAAAGGTGTAGACCATACTGAAGACACAGAAGAAATGCACACGAGATGACCTCAAACAAAGTTTTATCTAAATTTGCTTCCATTGTGAAGACAAAACCATGTCCGATGTTCAGAACCTGAAATATGCTCAATTGCAAAATATCAGACAATTGCTATGGCAGAGACCACTAGGTGATTACCCAGTATTGATTCTCTACTTCCCTTTTAACAGAACTCCAGTTCTCTTGGCAGCAATCCTGTTCTCGCCCCAAAGAGAAATTGCACTTCTACTCTTTCAGACATGGGAGAACACGTGATATTTTGTCCAACGAAATATAAGAGAAAGTTGTTGAGCAAAACTTCCAAAATGGGTAGCAATCTTATGTGAAATGTGCCTTTTGCTTCTTGCTCTTCTCTTTTTCCAGCCAGAACACAGAAACTGGCTGGCATGAAAATGAAGGTCACATGTAAGGACAGCAGAAAAAGAGTCTTGTAGCCACAGAAAACTCCACTCCCTTTGTCCAGTCTTTAAGCAATTTAGACCAATCTCAATCTCCAACTGAAACCCTTGCCTAAAATTCATCTCATTTTCTAAAAAATTCCAGAAGTCTAACTGAAGGTCTTCATTGCTCTACTACCAGCATACAATCAATTTAATCCCTTTAACCTATTCTGTAGTCAAAGGTTAACCCCCAAAACTATCTCCCTCACCTGACTCCATATTCTGTATGTCTCATTCAAGGAGTGAACCCAATTTAAGCACAAGACAGGATTCTCTGCACCTCCTCTAAAAGTGAAAAAAAAATGTAATTTGGCACAAACTATTTTGAAACATCAATTATCATTTTATTAAACATTAAAGAAGGTTTTTCTAAATTTTTTCAAGAATAACCCTATACAAAAAAATCACTGCAAACAATACTATTTTTTTTTTTTTTTTGAAACCAGTGCTTCACAAACTGTCTATGGTAAAGGACCTCTTTGATTTTTTTTGTTTGATGTTTGTTTTTTATGTTTTTTTTGAGACAGAGTCTGGCCCTCTCACCCAGGCTGGAGTGTGGTGGCACAATCTCAGCTCACTGCAACTTTGACCTACTGGGTTCAAGAGTGATCC
Organism: Trachypithecus francoisi; assembly: GCF_009764315.1. Lineage (NCBI taxonomy): Eukaryota > Metazoa > Chordata > Mammalia > Primates > Cercopithecidae > Trachypithecus > Trachypithecus francoisi. Next base: position 71,562,539 of record NW_022681454.1, read on the forward strand.
TCCCACCTCAGCCTTGCAAGGAGCTGGGACCACAGGTACGCACCACCATGACTGGCTAATTATTTTATTTGTAGAGATGGGGGTCTCACTACTTTGCCCACGCTGGTCTTGAACTCCTGGGATCAAGTGATCTGCCCGCCTTGGCTCCCGAAGTGCTGGGATTACAGGTGTAAGCCACTGCACCCGGTCTTGTTTGTCAACTTTTTTAATGCAGGGATCCCCAACCCCTAGGCCATGTACTGGCCCATGGCCTGTTAGGAACCCGGATGCACAGCAGGAGGTGAGCAGCAGGCAAGCAAGCATTACCACTTAGGATATGCCTCCTGTCAGATCAGCAGTGGCATTAGATTCTCACTGGAGCATGGACCTTAGTGTGTTGCACACGGGAGGGATCTAGGCTGCCTGTGTCTTATGAGAATCTAATGCCTGATGATCTGTCACTGTCTCCCATCACCTCCAGATGTAGTTTCAGAAAAACAAGCCCAGGGTTCCCAATGATTCTACATTATGGTGAGCGGTATAATTATTTCATTATATATTATAATGTAATAATAACAGAAATAAAGTGCACAATAAATAGAATGCATTTGAATCATCCTGAAACCATCACCCACCTCACCCCACCCAGGTCCGTGCAAAAAGTGTCTTCCACAGAACTGGTTCCTGGTGCCCAAAAGGTTGGGCACCACTGTTTTAATGCATCTGTTTTATATACCAATTCTTTTATAAAATTTACCCTTCTCCTCAACAACAGAAAAATCCACTGGTCATTATGTTTGAATGTTGTAACAAATATTAAATTGTTATAAAAGTTTCCAAAAGCTTATTCTCAACTTTTACTTGGCTTGTTGCAAATAGGAAACAATATTACTCCTACATATACTAGCTGAGTTTAATGTTCAACTGTCCTTTTTCTTTATTACAGATAAAAACTGAATTAAATAACAGATCATCTTGAGAAGTCTGTGAAATTTTAAATGTCCTTGTTCCTTAATTTTAAAAAGAAAGACATGTCCCTTCAATTGCTTTTTGAAAGACGTTTAAAGGCTTTTAAATTTTTTTTCTAATAGGCGTAGAAATATTAAAATACTCATAATTTTGTTTTCTCCTGAAAAATTACTAAGTTCTTTGATTTCCATCATGTTTTTACCCAAAATTGAGACTGACATATTTCATTATTATGCTTGTAAAAATACGCTAAAGTAATTTCAAATTAACAATGTCATATAGCATTTTTATATATTTTTACCTAATCTAGATATCAGCACATGGTAAAAATAACTGAAAAATATCTTTATATTATAAAAACTATATTCTATAATAATGCAAACTTTTTAACACTAGACATTAGAGAAACTAGGTGAATGTTTATTAATTAAACCATAGAAGAGACAGATGGAGAAAAAGGTAGCCTTTTAAAAGACATAAAATACTTTTGAACTCTGCAATGCTTTATGGAAAGAACAGTTCAGAAGCAATATGCGTATGTCTGTGTCAGGAGTTGGAAAAAATGCTGTCATCTAGGCTCCCTACTTTGAGAAACCTCATGCCATATTATTGAAATGTACGTTCCTGGTTTAATTCAATGATTATCTAAAAAGCTGACAATATATGCTATATTAAAAAGAAGGATAATTTATTTTAAATAAAGATCATTTCCTTCATGAGATGGTAGAAGAGGAGAAAACAAAACAGGAAGAAGAAGAGAAGGTTAAAGGAAGATGTAGACAAAGACAGAATAGGGAAAATTGGGATACATTTAACAATGGTCAAATTTATATATGACAGTTAACATAAATTAACTTAGAAATTAAAATTACTATTACTATATTAAAAAAACCCAGCACTTCAACCCTAGGCAAACAATAATGTGGTAGATGGTAAAAATCATAACATTGTTGTTGCTTTCATGTAATAAATTTCTAGTTTAGAATTCTCCATGACAATTCAATATTAATATTCCACAGAAATTCTTTTGGATACACTGTGGTGGAAAAAAAACAATCTTTCATTAGTAATTATTTTGTTTTTGTGAAAACAAATCTTCCTAAAACAAAAAGACTTCAAGGAAATAAGGCAGGTACTTATAAATAATATTTTTCAATAATTATCAATATGTGAAAGGCAAGCATGAATTTATTGGTATGTCTTTTAATAAATAGATCTGGTGTTTTCAAAGTACTAGTATCTCAGCTGAGGTCCTTGATATTATAATAGAAATATGACAAAAATAGATATTCCTGAACTAATGTATTTTAATATTCCTATTTCTAAATGGTCTTATGTTTTTATTAAAGACTATGTTCACTAAAAAATACCTAAAATTATTTTTTAATGTCAAAACAAAAATAAGAAATATCTCTAAAAATAAGTGGGCATCTCTTTTCATTTAAACACAATATAGTTTACACATTTCCAATTATTTTTAGAATAAGCAGAAAGCTACTATGCAGACTAAATAGATAATATGTTTACTAAGGATCTTGATGAAAATTTCGAGATTTTAAGCTGAGATAACGTAAATACCAAAATTACTATTATCATTATTTCTATGACTATGATTGGAAAACTGACTATGTCCTTTACAAGACACTAAGTGAAAAACCACTTTAGATGAATAAGCTTTGGTAATATATGACAAATAACTCATGTAACAATCAGAGATCAAGCAGAACAAACAGAACCAGAAATATACCTCTTTGATTTGATATACTATTCCCAAGAAAAGCCATTCTCATATTTTGACTGTCTCTGTCTCTTCCTTTTCCTTAATATAACTGCAAATTCACTCAATGACCAATAAGCAGAGTCAAGCAAAATACCAAGCATAATTATCCAATTGTTGGAAATATTAATTTAGATCATGTTACCTGAAGTAACTCACCTATTTACCAGAGGAGAAGAATAAAGAAATTTAAGATAATAAATTTTTTCTGGGAATAACAACAGTATGTTCTTACAAGGGAATTCAGAAAGCCCTCAAATTTCAGGTCCACTGTTCAAAATAATTAACAAACGTTTAGTAGTAGAAAATTTGTCTTTAAATCACATGCAAGGGACACTGTATCTTACGTTTGTGATGCATTGTTTACTGAAAAGTTTATGAAACTTTACATATTTTAATTAGACCTAACCAAAGTTAGGAAAATGCTTTTGTTATTATTATTCCCATTTTTCCAGGTGAGTTAGTTCTAGGCTGCCATCTTCATGTAATGCTTCCAGCCCTTCAGAATGGTCTGTGGCAGACTAATAGTGACTTCTGAGATAATTTCCTGATTTGTCTCATTTTCCTACAGAGTTGACAAATTCTAGTCCCAGCAGTGTGGTTTAATTCAATAATAGAAACAGGGCTTTCAGACATAAATATTCACAATGACTATAGAAAAATTATATGCAACTGTCAAATATGTAGAAATTATTTGCAAAATGCATGATTTTAATAAAATGGTCCCAAACCAGTATTCTCTGTGAATGAAGAAGAACTATTGTATATAAAACAAACATAAGAAGACACTGAAGGATGGAGAAAATAAGGCAGACAGGCCTCGGACTCATGGAACAACGTGGACTCAAGAAACAACATGGCGCTGAGTTCCCTGGTTTCATTCATTCGTTTGTTTGTTTATTTGTTTGTTTGCTTGTTGTTTAACTCATACTTCCAGATTGAGCAGAAAAATCTGGCAACATGGAAACAACAACAGATATAGACCAAAAGTGGCCCAATAAAGCTTGCTTTCCTGAGCCAAAGAACCAGGAAAGGGGCAATAAAGTAATTCAGAAAACTTTTAGATAAACACTGCACTACTCCAGGCAAACAACAGAGAAAACTTTAGCCCCACCCACACCCACATTACCAAAGACCAAAGAAAGCCTAGAGTTCTACCTTCACTAGATTATAACCCCAGCACATCTATGCACCCCCCAAAAAGGTGGTGTCAGGCAGGGTCTAGTGGGGACCTTGGACTTTCATCCCCACTCCAGAGTGGCAATGACCTCCCACCCCGCATTGTCAGTAAAGAGCACCCTTTCCCCACTTCCTATGACGCTGGTGTAAACAGAGGCCAGGTGAAGACTTTCATCAATTTCCACTAGTAAGGAGGCACATTGACCCCCTGGTATCAGTGGAGGTCACATAGGGGTAACAAGGCACTCATACCCATCTCAGTGAAGGCAGCATCAATAGAGGCCTAGTGAGGAGCCTAACCTCCTGAGCACATCCAACAATAATAAAAAGCTTCAATATCAGCAGGAGCTGAGTGTGGAACGTGGACTTCTATCATCTCCACCTGCAGTAACAAGGCAGCTATAAACTAACCTTCCTGTGAGAAAAGAAATCAGCTCAAATGGAAGATTTAAATTAAAGCCAGAGCCTCATAACCTAATACACAGAGTATCCAGTTTTCAATTGAAAATCATGCATCATATGAGGAACCAGGAACATGTCAAACTTAATGAAAAAACACAATCAACAGAATCCAATACCAGGATGACAGAGATGTTAGAATTATCTGACAAAGATTTTTAAAGCAATCATCATAAAAATTTCCCAATGAGCAGTTACAAAAATGCATGAAAACAGATGACAAAACACCATCTTAGCAACAAATAGAAAGTCTCTAAATAAAAACATCTAGAACAGGAAAATACACAATAACCTATATTAAAATAACACCTGGGTTCTACAGCCAAATGGAAAGGAAAGAGAGAAGAATCAAGTTAGTTAACTTTAGGATACAGCAATAGCATTGTCCAATGTGGACACAGAGAAACACTGGAAAAATGAAAAGAGCCTCAGAAACAAACAAACAAAAGATTTACCATTCCAGTTGTGGTAGGCAGAACCCACGTTTCCACCAACACCAAAGGTGTTCATGTCCTAATCTAGGCTAGGCTGAGTCAGCCATCCACATCAGTGTCCCCAGAACAACCAACGCCTACCATTTTCATAGGATTTAACCCCTCTGAACTGAAACTGTAGTATCTTTGGCCAAGAATTGAGTGTACTGACCGGGTGTCGGGGACCACACCTATAATCCTAGCACTTTGGGAGGCCAAGTCAATAGGATTGCTTGAGCTCAGGAGTTCGAGACCAGACTGAGCAACAAAACAAGACTCTGTCCCTACGAAAAAAATTTATTAAAAAAAATACTTAGGTACGGTGATACACGCCTGTAGTCCCAGCTCCCTCATGAGGCTGAGGTGGGAGGATGATTTGAGTCAGGTCAAGGCTGCAGTGAGTTGTGTTCACGCCACTGCACGCCACCTGGACAGCAGAGCCAGTCTCCAAAAAACAAACAAACAAACAAAAATACCAACACCACCACCAACAAAATTGAGCTTTCTGAGACAAGAGACCCATAGCACCTACTTTAATGAAGTAGAGATGTGAACAATGACATAATATCCAGAATTCAATTCATATTTATTAATATGAATATATGAGGGTTAACACATTGTTAGCTTTTCACCTAAACAGAAGAAAAGTTTCAAAAACATAGTGAATTCTCATATTAAGATGGAATTATCACTTTCATAGCTTAAATTTCAAAGTGATTTTCTCTGCAATATCATTTCTTCTGAAAATGTTTGGGGAATCTCTGAAATATCCTAAGTATTTCCTGTCATCTAGTAAATAAAATATAAGCAATCCTTCCACCAGCTCAGCCTAACATCTGCACGAAATTTATGACAGATCATGAATGTGGAGAAAACATAATGGAGAAAACATAATTTAATAAAGTTGAAAGAATTGGTCATTTTTCAGACAAAAGATAAGGAAGGAAAGAGAAATTAGTGAAAATTGTATGTACAGCTGCAGAAATATCATTAATGACTCAAACCTGGAAGTTGAATGTTGCTTTGAAGTATTAACACAGGTCATGTGAAATTGGAAATAGCTGATTATCCACATATTAGGCAAAGAAAAATTGGGCAAGCTATTTAAGAAAGAATTCTACTGTGTTACAAAATAATATCTATAGAGGGAGGATGCCTAGAAAATTACTGTTGCTAACATCACTTGCCTCCTGATATGATACCCTGAAAAGAATATTACATCATTTCTGTAGTATTCCTGCCAAAACGTAACAGGAGAAAACATCTGAAAAGCTCAAATTGGGAGACAGTCAGTGAAATAACTGTCCTATATTCTTCATAAATATCAATGTCATAAAACACAAAGACTGACAAACCATTCCAGAAAAAAAGAAAATGAAGAGACATGATCACTGAATGTAATATACGATCAGAAATGTTCTTTTGTTATAACTGACATTGTTGGGACAATCGACAAAATCTGAATAGGTTTATAGACAGAGCTGACATCATGGGCATACAACCAAGTGCAGCTGCATGAGGCTCCATACTCAAAAGGATCAACACTTGGGGTTTCATACTCTCAATAATCTTTCTGAAATTCTTACCACTTTTATCTCTGAATTTGTGTTTTGTAAGTAAAGCCCAATGGGATGACAGACACCAAGGGCCTTGGTTCAAGTATAATCTGATATCCTGCAACCACCATAGCATGGGTTCTCAGTTACTTGATTCAGACTTTTTGGAATCCCAGTTCCTGCTGGCATTCCACTCTCTGCCCCAAAACTGCATCAGCAGCTCCATCACCAGACAGGATATCTGAGTTTGGGGGAGCTTGGGGCAAGGAAGTGACTCCTTGGCCCAGGACAGCAGCATCCATGATAGTGTATTCTGTGGGCATTCAGCAAGGGTTTCTCACTCAACCCTGATCCAGGACATATTGAGTATGTCCAGGCACAGAAGTTGGAATCACTTGGAGATCAGCTGTCCACCATGGGTTGGGGTGGTGTGTCCACTGGAGAGGAAACTGATTTCCCCTGCCAACGCCCTGAATTATCAGTTTGCACTGGGTCCTGCTAATTATATAGCTAGCCCTGTTTATAGATTACACAATAGTATTGTAATACTGCTGATTTCTTAATTTTGATCACTGCTGTGTGGTTATATAAGAGAATATCCTTATTTTTTCAAAGAAAATATGCACTACACACTAAAGTATTTAAAGAGAGGGCAAATACACAATACATACTGAGGTAAAGAGAGAGAAAGAAAAGGAAAGGGAAAAAAGCAACGTGATAAAAGGTACAATGTTTACATTTAGGGAATATAGTTGAGAATATACAAGAATTATGTGTATAATTCTGGCAATTTTGTCGAAAGAAAGAAAAAATCCTATTGTATCTAGCTCATCTCTAAATGCTACTCATTTTTAGAACCCATGAGTATAAATTTACAAATAGAGTAATTTTTTTAAAACATCATTTAAAAATGTTCAACATCAATTATTTTAATGTCATGAATTACTAGAAAAAAATAACTTTTAGAATAATTATTCCATCCTTCACTATTTGCCAAAGTAATAATTTAAGCAGTTTTTGGTTTGGTTTGCTTCTTTAGAGATTAAAAACACACATGCAAAGACCTGATTATTGTAAAAATCTAGTATACGCATCCACATACACAAAAATGTACCATATTGTGTTCTCTCTAAACTTCCCATTCTGTGATCCTTTAATAAAGTTCTGACCAGTTTTAATACTATAAAAATTGAATTAAAAATGCATTTGAAAATATAAAGATAACACTTATTTAAAGGTAAGAAAGGCATAGCAAACCCATTGTTCTTTTGGATTAACCTTACAGATCAAATCATTGTCAATTTTATTGTAATAATAAAAATCATGACGTTTTATTTTATGGATCAAATCTTGGTTAAAAAAGGCATATGATCATATTATTTAAAAAAAATGCTAAGACAGAGTGTCTATAACGGAGACATTTAGACCTCTACAAAATTAGGCTTTCTGAATGCTTTTCTTTTGTATCATTCATGTGGACTAGCATTTTGGAACTGTGAATTAATTAAGACTATCACAATGCCTTATTCTTAAACATCAGAAAAGAAAAATGAACTATATCCTGCTTGATAAATATGAAAAGGAAAAGCTTGGAATGAGATAGACTATATATATATATATATATATATATATATATATAACATATATAATAAAATTTTTCAACTAACGGGGATTTTTTTATTGACTTTCTTTTCCTCAAAGCATATCTTGACTTTTATTATAATGTAACTTGAAAAGCAAGTTAATGAACCAGGCAGAGATAGTCCTGGGGCAGAATATGCAAGTATTGTAATTCATAGCGAAAATGATTGTTTTTGATGACACATTAAGGGACAGGAATACAAAATTAATGCAGAAACTGCATAAGGTTTTAAAGCCAATATATTTAATCTTAAGAATCAACAGTTTTCTTTATTCCTGATGTTTATTTGAAATTAATCCACACAAAGGATTTAAACACTCTTAGAAATAAGCTTAAAAGCATGTTAGACTTAGCAAGAGGCAACACAAATACTTTAGCATCATCCAGACTCAGTGTTTTCTCACTTCCAAGAAAAAAAATCAGGTTATAACTCAATTTATATTTGAATCTTAGTCTAAAACCATACATATTAATTTTAAGAGCTTTAAAATGTATCTTGACTGCTTCTTTTGTACTCTATATAAATAATTAAATAATCTAGATTAAATAATTTATTTCCAATTTAAATATTGGTAAGTAGGGGACATTTTCACAAGGCTTAAAATAGAAAACCAGGCTACAGTCCGGCCAGTTCTCCATACCAATAAGAACTGGAAAATATATGTAGGGCTTATGGAAATCTGTTCTCATAAGCAGGAAATGATCAAAGTAATCTCTGTATAGTCGGCAACAAAGCAAGTCTTTACAAGCAGCAGAGCAGGAAAAAAAAAAAAAAAAAAAAAAGGACAGCAGCTAATACCCCCATGGGCTGCAAATACCCAGGTGCAGGGTCAGTAGTTTAAAATAGCCTTCTCATTGGCCAACTGGGGTTCAGCAAGAGAGGTAAGAACCAAGCTAATAAGCTCAACGCATTTGGAATTCATTGAAGACCAAGGGAAGGAAAATCTTTAACAAAAAGAAGACACACAGAAGAGTTTAAATAGTAAATTTTATGTGATCTTTAAAAAAACCCTTGCAGGAGTTTAAATTCTGGTGAGATTTCTCTGACATCCTTAGATCCATCTTATAAATAGTACTGGGTTCGTTCATTTTAATTTGTTTTTCTCTTATTTTCCTTTCCTCTTCCCTCTCCTGGCTCTACAACCCCAGTCCCTGCCAGAAGCTCCAATTTCTCATTTCAGGAATGATGTAATATAGAGTTACTAACATATGTATTTAGATAGCTATTTTTCCAGATGCATTCCTCATGATGATAATCTACAAAATGTTTGTTATGGAAAACCAATTTATACTTTAGAGTTCAGGATTTACAAAGGATCCCTTTATTTGCTTCTCCATTCAGTCATGTATTCATTCATTCTCCAGTGAACTCATTCATTTAGAGAGGACATACATACTTGAGAATGCAAGCCAAAAGTGTTTGTATAGCTTTAAATGCATGTGTTTGTAAAATTAATGGTAAAGTATGTACATTACATATGAGCTAATGCAGTCTCCCTCATCTCTTGGGATTTGAATCTCTATTGCCTTTTTCTAACCCTTTAAGTTGTTCTTCAATGATGACAGAGAAACTGTTACTGCAGAGCTTTGCTTGGTAGGTAAAACAAGATGCAAGTTAAACTAAAAATTGGTTTACACAGCTGGTTGTTTTCTTCAGTTTCTTGTGGACACCTCTGTGACACCATCAGCATGTTGTGAACACAGAAAATTTGTGAGAATCACCAACCTTGAAGTTTGAAGGCTTCATAAGATGTAAAGAAATGAAATTAAGGGACTAAGTATTTATTGTATTATACTTTCAGACTTTATTCAAGTTTTAAAAGGCAGAGACTATTTTTTCATTCCATATTTTGAGAAAAAAGAAAATTAATATGTGAAGACTAATGACATATCTACTTCTGCAATATCAAAGCAAGTTATTTTTTAAACATGTTACTTTAGTATAATTTTTAATGCAATTTTTCATGTGGATGCTATCTTGACTTCCAGTTACAAAAAAAAAAAAAAAAACCCTCAAATTATCCTTATTATGAAATCTGCAAAATTATAGTAAATTATTGTAAGGGTTTATTGTTTCAGATTTAGGCACTGAATATAAATTTTATCACTGAAACCAATTACAGACATCCTGCTGAATTACTTGTATAATTATTTGCCTAACTTAGAATGCCTTAGGAATGCAATAAGACCTTTACAAATCAGACTAAGTTAATCGCATCCATAATATTTTATTTTGTTATTTCTAACCTTAGTTGAAATATAAAACCTTACACTCTCATTTATGACAGTTGGTTCCATGGAATGATTTGTAGTATGTAGCATACTGTTATTAGCTGAAGGAAATTCCAATGACATCATTTAGCCATTATAGGAGATAAGCTCACCTATTAAAGAACAATACTAACAGTGTTTTATATTTTTACCAACCTGGCATGCTGAATAATTTGTGCAGAATATTTTTCTTGTACAAACACATTACAGTTAAAATATCTGAACTACCCTTGCCTCTCCAAACATAAATGTGTAATATTTCAAATGTTTAATATCTCCAATGATTTATTAACCACATGTATATCCTAGTATTTTTTAATAAATACAAAGAAAAATGCTAAATTTAAAATAATATAAGTCTAGGAATGACATAACACCCCACTTAGTTTTTTATTAAAATGCATCATGTATCAATACAGAGATAGTAAAAACAATATTAAACACTGAAAAAAATCTGCAAGTTCAATGGAGAAACACATATTGATAAAATAGTATCTTACCTACTTTAATAAATATCATCTTTAAAATGTATCAGTAATTTATATAAGCAATATGTACTCCCTCGTTAATTATGAGAATTAAGTCATTTAACCTATGAAATTTAACCACCCAACTTATTTTTATAGGTAGGGTCAAAAGTTACGCTACACTATGGCCAAATAGATGGAAGCTATATTGTATGGCACTTGGGTGTCAGCCTGGATTCAAAACTTGGCTTTCCCACGTATTAACTGTATGACATTCCACAATTTTTTTTTGTCCTCAGTTTTCTCATCTATATTTGAGGAGCACACAGAATCTGTTCTCACAGAGTAAAAATTAAACAAGATAATACATATGCAGACAGTAGATATATAGGGCCTTCTCAATAAGTATTAACTATTTTCATTATGAATATTTTTACCACTTCAATGAATGAATGTATAAAATGTTTGAAGTTTGTTTATTCCTGGTGATATCTTTGACTTCTTTTCAAATACATTTGGCTGAACTGAATAAAGTGTAATGTAACTATAAGTCACTTCTGGCAAAGAGTATTTCTGCTAGGTTTAGCATTATAGTGACATCCAAATGTTGAATTATACAGAAGAAAATGTGTTCTTTTTCTGATTGTGGCTGACCATTACACTGAGTAATGTTAATTATTTAGAAAGCTTACCATTAGGCAATGTGGTAAATATGTTCTGCATTTAATACAAAAAAGCTTCTCAACATAAGAATTTGGCAAAGTTAGGGTAAAAAATCTGTGATTCCAAATTCTATTTTATCTCTAGTTTTTTTAAAAAAATACTGTATATCATAGTCTGTACTAATATTCAGCATATAATTTTACATATTGTATTTTTATCTGAGGACTACAGGGGATTTGAATAAACTGAAATAAGTGATGTGTGCCAGAAGACAGTTTGGTATTCCATTAGGCTTAATGGACAGTTCTCATGCTATAGGAATGCTTCAGTAACTTAACAAAATTTTTATTGTCATAAATCTCAAATTATAGAATTTCTTCCATCATAAATCTCAAATTATAGAATTACTATAGGTATGCATCTAAACTGGGTAGCTCATAATAAACACAGCTCATATGCAGTGCTAAACATTTACAAATAATACCTGTTACAGAACTGTGTCCTTCACGTACAGTAACAAGAAATGTATAGTTACTATAATACTAATCACACACATAAGAAAGTATGTTAAAGCCTAAGAAATTTTGTGTTTCCTTTCCTACTGGAATCGCTTATTTAGTGCAAAATCAATTAGTTTTTAATCTGCCATTACTTTAAAATTCTCCATAATGGGCAGGTAGCAGTGGTTCCAAAGACTCATGAAGTCTAAAACTCATACAAGATTCCTTCCTCAATTAGTTTCATTTCATTCCAAAGAAGTAAGTAGCTACTATGAAGCCTTTCAGAGATCAAGTCTGGAAAAGGGGTTAACAAAGAACTTCTGACCAAGTGGAGTCCCAGGTAAGCATAGTTACTCCATTATTTTTATATCTCACCTGTTTATATGAATCCCATCATTTTAGATGATATTCTTATGTGCATTTTAAACATTGTTAGATATTTCTCTGCAATATGAAGATACTAGCAACACAGTAACACATCAGGGTTCTAAAAACTAAAAAGCTTTACATCTAAGCCATTATTTAATCACCACCTTGACACTTTTTGACTTGATTACTGAAAACACGAATGGATCTGCCTTCTTGATTAATATTAACCAGATACTTTTTGCGAAGAACAAAAGTGAACATGGTGTTGATTGAGACCAAATGACTTATATATAGCATAAACATTTTTATAATTCTTATTCAGGGTGGTGATTTTTTAAAATTGACATATTTAAAGAGTGTTCTTACTTCTCAGCAGTCACACCCACCTGAAGCATCCTCCACAATAATAAATATTAAAGCTAGAATAAAGAAATGCTCAATGACATGATTCTATGCGTTTTCAGGTAGATCATTTGAAGTTCAACCAAGTAACTTTTTATAGCCCATGGATTTATTCCTGTATTTTTGTACAGCAAAAAGTCCGTTGCAATTGGAAAATAGCAAGGTACTAGTCTTCCTCGGAGTAACTAAACAGGAAAACATGCTCTCAAAATGTTTCCTTTCTTTAGAACACTCCTTTCTAGTCCTCAGGGAGGTCTGCTCTGAACCCATTGGGCTAGGTTAGATTGGTTTATTGTATATGGCACATACATTCTTTATAATTATAATGCAGTCAAATGATATTGTTCCATTCATTCAGAGAACTTATTTCAGTTTTCAATTACACATTAGTTAGTGCAATTATTTTAGTTGTGCCTGTCTCTGCCAATGGACTGTAAATACCATGCTGCCAGAAACTTGCTAACTATTATATGTCTACTAACTAGCAGAGAGCCTGGCACAGTGTAGATATTATAGACTGAATATTGTCCCCTAATGTTTCTTATATTGAAGCCCTAAACCCCAAAGTGACTGTATTTAAAGATGAAGCCTCTAAGGAAGCAATTAAGATTAAATAAGATGATAAGGGTTGAAAGGAAAATGCCTGTTTTCTCACTATACTACTGGTACCCCCAATACTTCTGGTCACCAAATGTGTGGGGATTTTCCTCACACCAACCAATTCTCCAGCTCTCCAGGTACCGGCTGTGTGTCCTATAATTTAGTTCAATACTGATACCATCTACCTAGGGTTAGCACGGACTCCACAGGTTAAGAGGTCAATCACACAAGCCTGTCCCCCAACTTCAGACACCTGTTGCAAATCCAAATAATCAACTGCACCTCTGACTCCCTAGCTATGAATAGCAGATTTCCACAAACAACTCCTTGGGTTCAATAATTTGTTAAAATGCTTCCACAGTTGATTCTGAATTATCAAGTTATTATAAAAGCATACAACTGATCAACAACCAGGTGGAAGAGATGCATAAGGCAAAGTATGGGAGAAGGAGCACAGGGCTTCAAGGTCTTCTCCAGTGCAACAGCCTCCCAGCACCTTCACTGCACACCAACTGAGAATCTCTCTGGGTTATGAGACTTCACTAAGTAGGCATGATTTGACAATCATTAGCAATTGGTGGCTGAGTCTGTTTCCAGGCCCTTTCTCATTTCTGGAGGTTAGATGATAGGATATTCAGTTCCCACCTTCTAATCACATGGTTGATGTCCCCAGAAACTAGTCCAGATTCTGAAGGTATTTAGGAGCTTTCAGCCACTATTAATCTCATTAGCCTACAAAAAGACACTTACCACTTCAGAGATTCTAAGGATTTTAGGAGTTGTGTGTCAGAAAACTGGGATACAGACCAAATATGTATATCTTATTGTGTTACAAGGATGAAGCCTTTTCCCAGTAGGATTAGTGCTCTTATAAGAAGAGACACCAGAGAGTTCCCACTCCCTGTGCGCACACAATAAGGAAAGACCAGGTGAGGATATAGTGAGAAGGCAGTCATATACAAGCCAGGACGAGGGCCTACACTGGAAACTGGCACCTTGAAATGGGAGACTTGTAGCCTCCAGAAATACGGGAAAAAGACTACTATTTTTAAGCCACGTAAACAATGGTATTTTGCTAAGGCAGCCTAAGCAGATAAATACAACAGGTAACCAAAAAGACTTGTTAAATGAGTGAATGCATAAATGAATGAATAAATGAAATATGATGGAAAAGCCCCCCCCTCGCCCCCCTCCTCACCAAATTCATTTTTGTTAAGAAAGAATAACATTTAATGTAACTTTCTGGCAGTTGCCAGTGTTTCTTCACTCTGCTGGAGGGAAGAAGGGTGACTTCTCTAGCTGATAAGTTTAGGAAAAGAACCTGACATACCCAGTTCATTTCTTTTCCCTCTCCCATCTCTGGGCAGCCGGGCATGCAAAGGGAAAGAAATTCTGGTGTATTATTCCACATCAAAAGTGTTGTAGCAGCATCACCCTACCTAGGAGATGTGTTTGTATCCCGCTGTGCCTGAAACTGCTTAATTTGAGTTGTGATATTAGGAAGCCCATTGCAGCTACATGCTCCAACCACTTTATTAACATTTTTAAGTTGATCTGTCCAAATCTTTGTCTAGCTCTCAACTTGATTAAAATTCATATGTGTTAAAACAGTGCTACTTATTGAACCTACCAAATCCATGTAGATGACAGCATTATAATTTCAAAATGGGGAATGGATCATCAAATGATTCAATCATTGGTGGAAACAAAGAATAATTTTTTTAAAAATATTTATGAATACTTAAGCACTAACTTTTCTCACGCAGGTAAATAATATCAAAATAAACGAACAAACAATCCCTTCCTGTACAAAACACAGGACATCCAATAGACCAGGCTTTAGCAAACTACAGCCCACAAGATTAATTTGCCACACTGCTTGTTTTTGTAAATCTTTCAAGCTAAGTTTTTTACATTTTGTAAGTGTTGAAGAAAGTCAAAGAGGAAGAAATATTTCATGACATGTAAAAATTGTAGGAACCTCAAATTTCAGCACCTATTAAAATTTTATTGGAATACGGCTATGTTCATTTGTTTACTTATTGACTAAAGCTGCTTTTGCACTACAACAGGGAAGCTGAGCAGTTAGGAAAGACCACATGTCCCGCAACGCCTAAAGTGTTTACTATCTGGCCCTTTACTCAAAAGGTTTGCTGACCTCTTCAACAGATTAATGGTCTGCAAAATGATGTTTGATCTTCAAAGCTGAAACACTGGCATTCACCTATGCCTAAGGATTACTAGAGAAATACTGAATCTACATACCTGGTTTGAATACATGTCACAGGTTTTTTAACCACATTGTGAGAAATATTAGTCTTACTAGCATTTTCCATATTTAAAGATGAAATTGTAGAAAAATCTGTGTCCTTATGTTTACTTATTTTCGACAAAAATACCACTAGACCGTATGTTTCCTGAAACATTTCAACTTAGATGATAATAAACTTAGCAAAATTTAAACCATAATAGTTGTTCAATAGATCATTCTTACACAAAAAAACTCTACATTTGAGCAGGCTTTTCTGTTTCTACAGCAGAAGCATTTCTCGTCATGCCTGTGCATGTATTTAATTGTGTGAAACATAACTGTTTTCCATTATACACTAAATATTTCATTTTTATTTAAAATGGCACAGGAATGTAATATAATCATTTAATGATTATTATCTCTGGGTTAAATGTGTTCTTCAAAAATAAATGTTCTCCAAATATATTTTGTCTGCAGTGATCAGTGACCCCAACTCCTTTTTATGGTTACACTTTTTTTAATAGATCCAGTATTCTACACACCCTGAATTAATCAGTATAATTTGTTGCTTACGTTGTTTTATGTGATAAAAATTAACTTAATGAAAATGAAACTTTAAATAACTTTCTTAACCTCATTCAAAATGAAAAACTATCAGCAGAAATTCCAGAACTATAATTCTATCCACTGCACTTTCAAAAAAAAATATTTTTTTTTTTTTACATCTTCCTTACACATAAATTGTCACAGGGTCCCTAAAGTCAGATTCTATAATTATTTTTAAAATGAGAAAAGATAAATTCAAAAATGCAAAAGGTGCTATAAAAATAATCATTTTAAATCTAATGCAAACAGAGCAACCTCATGAGAATTCTAACAGACCTTTCAGTGTACTGCACAAGCACGTGACATATCATTAAGGAAATATAATTAAGGACAAGGGAGCAGGACTTTTTTTTTTTTTTTTGTAACTTTAGCTGCACATATGGAGATTTTTGTTTCACTTCTGGTTTACTTTCTTTTAATCAAAGACCCCCACTGTAATGCCTTCACACAGGACTCAGTGTTGTGGTTACCATGGAAACCATAATTCTGAATGTCCTAACTTGTGTGATTAAAATTTAACACAAAGTAACATTGATAGTTTTTCCCATTTCCACTACCACCAATATCCAATTCTAATTAGCAGCACAATAACTGGTTTGGAAGGAATAAAGCGCTGTGACTACTATAGCCCCACATTGCTGGTTATTCACAGGGAATCCCAGGAACAATATATAGTGATGGTTCTCTTTTACAAAATGCCTGGTTTAACGGAGGAATTATTTCTAGTTCACTTTTCATCACCTCTAGAAAATAAAAAGTATATCGTTTTTCTTCTTTTTATATACTATAAAAGGTTTTTTTTGTTTTTTTCCCTATATTTATTTCACTTGCTTGTTCAACTGGAGCAACAGCTTTTTAACACAGGTCTGACATAGTAAAGTAATAAATGAAACTATGTGACATTTTAATTCCTCAAATCCACAGGTAATATTTATATTCATTTCTATAATTACTACCTTGGTTTCTTCAATATAAAATTAACCCTTCTAGATATATTAACCATGCAAATAACATAGGCAAAATCCTTTGATTTAACTGAAGCTTAAAAACTAAACTGAATCTTACCCTTTTCTCCTTTTTTTTTCTTCTTCTTCTTCTTCTTTTTTTTTTTTAATGAGCACTCCAGTAGAAGCTAATAAACTCTCAGTACTCCATTAAGGAAATATATGCTCTCTTGCTGATTATTTTGATTCGCTGAAAATTGTCTCAGGGGTATACTTGCACTGATCGTATGCCTTGGTACTCATCGCTTCTACTTATAACAGAGTACAAATTTATTGCATTAGTCAACACAACATTTTAAATGTAGAAATTCTACTCTGTCATTCCAGCTGAGCTTCTTGTCTACCTTAACATCTATAAGAGCAAACACAAATGACATTCCTTCTCATAGGAAGCAGGTTAAGTTTACAGAGAAAGAGGGAAGATTTTAAATATTAAACTTTTAGAGTTCAGAGGCTATCTTAGTCATTAAGTCCAACACTCTCAGTTTTTAGCGTAGAAATTGAGGTCCATGAAGCTTAAGGGATATCTTTGTAGTAGAACCAATACTAGTAGTTTTAGATGTTGATTTAATATTTTTAAATTATTCACTAGAGAATAGTGTCATTTCTCTTACTATTTGTTGACATCTTCTACTTATGTTTACAAATCTAATTACCTTGAATGTGCACATATGACATTTGTAAAACAGATCTTGAAAACTAATGAAATGAACCTAAAAAGATGAAACTGGGATTGTTTTAATGATTTTGTTATATGTCATTGTCTGATATAAATTTTGTCATTTCAAATTTTATTTCACACTGAAAATATTTTGTTTTTAAGATTATATCTTCATGCAAACTTTCAAAGTTATGGCTAAATTAGTAAGCAGTTCACTGTGCTAATTAATATTAATTCTTACTGTGAAAAATATTTTAAAATCATCTCTATTTCTGAGCATTTTACATATTTCATTTAAATATTATACATCCTTGACTAAATATCTGAGTATTAACTGACAAAAACAATTTTTACTTCAACATCATTTTGACATTAGAATAAATAATAATTTTAGTAACGTCTGATTCCATGAACAATTTCCATTTCCATATGCTTTCTACTTACAAGTAAAGGATTGTCCTGTCCTATAAATGGTCCACTCAGGACTTTTATTTCTAATTAGAATATGTGAATAAATTCAAGTAACCCAAGAGTAAGTTATTCTGTTCTTTGCAGTTAGAATGATGGCAGAAAAAGCACATATATGTGTTTTGGTGGGGGTTGCGGGAAGTTAAGGAGACACAGTTTTGGAAAGAGAAAAAGTGCACGTAAAAGACGAGGAGAGGAAAGAGAAGGACAAAAATTAAGATTCCTTTATTTACATGTTCTTTACATTAGATTAGATATCACATTTTGAAAGATCCTTTGAATATATTAGTTCTTATTTCGAGACTATGGCAAAGGAGTCAAATATATTGAGAGATGGAGAGAAGAGAAAGAGAGAGAGAGAAAGACATTGTATACCAGAGGTTCCATAAATGAAATGGGAGGATAAAAAATCAGAAGTCAAAAAGATGGAAAGGTTTTACCAAGTAAAGATGGAAAGGTTTACCAAGTAAAGTAATTAGGTTAAGTTTGCTGGATAGGACCAACATGAATGAAACTTGCTAACCAGGTCTGGCTGAAGATTTTAAATTCAAAATTCTTGCCAGGTCTTAAACGTTAGTAGACATAAGGAAAAAAAAAAAAAAAGATATCTCAATGAAAAAGAATAACCAATCTTCAGGTTGGAATGTGGTATCATTTATTGTCAATATATTTGATTGTCATTAACTATCACCAGAAAAATAAGGGTCTACTAAAATTTGTTTTTTTTCAATTCATCCAAATTCAAAGTAAAAATCATCATTTTTTTTTCTTTTTAAAGTTCCAAAGTCTGCTTTCTAGTAAAATACTCTTTAATCATATTCCTTCCAATGACTTCTTATTCTTAATTCTTGAACATATCACAAAGAACATTAACCTTCCAGGATTGCAGTTTCAGTGAGATATTGTTCAATGATTTTGTTCACAAGGTAAAGTAAAACACATCAAAACCAATATCACTTTATTATTTCATCATTCAGAGTCTAGCCTGGTGAGCGTGATAAAGACACCAACAATAATATGAAGAATGGCTCCCTCCAGAAATTTCAACAGAGATCTGTTTACAAATTCCAAATTTACTTGCCTGTTCAAATTACAGCATGGACAGCTCTCCAATGACCACTTTATTATTTACCCATTATATTTTCAACAGCTATACATTCCAGTGATCTTGGGAGTAAAAGACAGAGAAATAGAGTCTTTCATTTAAAGTTTAAAATCTGTCTTTGGAGAAATGATTCTTAGTGATAAGAGATTCAACATACCCCTTTGAGCCTGAAAAGGCCAGTTAATACTGAAAATTTTTTATAGGAAATTCGCTAATACTACAGGTTATCAAACCTTCCTGGTAGAGGCATTCATATGAAGCAATTAGAAAACTGAAGCACAGAACTCTTCTCACCCAGAATCTTAGGAATACTGGTATTCTGGCTATGTGGTGTAAAAGAGTGTAAAAGTAAAGAAATAAACAACAGAGAAAACCAGGAATTGAGAGCTAAAAAGATGCTTTCAACTCACAACTCTCTAGGCAATAAGGTGGGCCCTGAAGGAGTTTGAAAAAGCCGGACCACAGAAGGTCATGTGCTTTCATATTCCCCCCCGCCCAACATGCCCACATTTGCCTCATTTCTTTTTGACTATTTGTGTTTAAGGCTGGATAGAACACAAATGGAGCGTGACTCAGCTTCAGTCACATCTGTCCTGTTCCTTAATTTATTTTTCTGTAAATGGATTACTTCCTAGAATGATTGTGAAATTCATTTGAAATTTAAAAAGTTTGTGAGGAGAACAAGTGAAAAGGTTTTAACAATAGGAAAAAGACAGAGGCAATGTTAATGTGCAAGAAAAAAGTTTGTGGTTTCAAATATTTAACTTTATATAATTTGGTAACAATTGTAAATAATGTCATAAAATGTGATATTTGCTAAAATATTGAAGTCCTAGAAACTGCACTATTCTTGTTGTTTTGTATTATTTTAAAGTGTATATACTTATCATATTAGAAAACTAATAAAATATAAACTTTTTTATTTTCCTGAATCAAAGTCTCATTCAGCAGGAATAATAATAATAATTTATTTCTTATTAGGCTAATAGATTATTTAGTAAATTACATGAAAGCATGTTTCATAGTGCCTAGAACATAATAGACACTCAGTGAATTTAACTTGAATATGCATTTACATGTGAGAAGTTTCAAAAAGGCCAAGGTACTATAAAAATACATATTACTGGTGTTGAATTATAAATGAATACATTTGCTGGAAAAAAGGTAGATTTATAGTAAATTTATAGTTACTACTTTATACAGTAATAACAATGACAAAGATTTCCTTGATGCAACAAAAAAGACAGTGATTGGGAAAGTCAAAATTGTGTTGGTTACTCATAATTTTGACCTACATTGTACAATATGTTGTTAGAGATCAAAGTCCTTAAAATAAAATAATGCCCAACACCTCAGTTCCACTGAATCAAGTTGGCAATCATTGAGCCAATATAAACCAGGGAAGACTCTCTCCTTAGGGATTAACATCACAAATGTGATTATGTAATTTGATAGATATATTCCTATAAAAGTTTTATTTTTTAAATACTCAATTTGGGCTGATCTATGGCATTATCAAAAAAATAAATGTCTTTTTTTAAATGAAAAACTTTATCATCATTAACGACAGAAATGGTCCAACATTATAACTTGGTTTGCATTCTAAATATATTAAATATAAATAATGAGAAAAATCTAACGGTTTTTCATTAATTTTAAACTTTGTTAAAAGTTCACTTTCTGCCACAGCTAAAGCTAAAAGGATGTTGTCACCAGATGACATGTATGTATAGGAAATCTGTCAAGCACTTGGGTGAAAAGCACATTGTAGGTAGCACTTTACAAATAAATCATTTTCCTCCTTAGCTAAAACAGGCTACAGTAAATGCAATTTGAATATGATCTGAATTCAGGTGTGTTTTTCCAAACTTATGGTCTCACAACAACAAAACGCTCTGGTTAGTTTGGTGGAGACTCCATTCATTCATTATTCCTTGTTTGTCAATTGGCATTAGCTCAATGTGCTCTCAACAGGTGGGATAATAAATCTATGCAGTCCTCTTTCTACATTAACACTTCAGCTATTCCCATCCATATCAAAGTTTTCCAATTTGTTTTATATTAAATTTGTTCCCTGGTATTTTATTGCAGTCCATGCCAGTTAAAACATTTTCGGATATCATTTTCTGGTCTCTTTCAAATGGGTTACAATTGGCTATTTTTTCAGCGAAAGCTTTAATTTGTTATAATATTTTATCAAACAAATCTAGAATAGGTCATTACCTATTAAAACCTTCATATTTTTATTATATTTGTTGCGTAAAATTAACATATAATAGTATGTTTTAACTAAAGCTAGAAAATAGACCAGCTGAGAGAGAAAGCACCTGAAATAACAATAACAGTAAAGCAAAGTTAATAGAAATTATCTGTGTAAGTTTTGTGAATAAATTGTGGTCTTAAACAACAAAACACCCTGGTTAGTTTGGTGGAGGACTTCATTCATTCATTATTCCTTGTTTGTCGATTAGCATTAGCACAATGTGCTTTTCAGAAGCCATATAAGCTATATATACAGTAAAGGTTTTTATAATACATTTCCTCTGTCCTTATCCTATGAGCAATTCTTTTCAAAGGTGGTCTCATAGGGAATTACTGCTGCAATATTGGCTGATACTGGTGTAATGAGAAGAAGCATTCATTTTTCTTGGATATTTATACTATGTCCAGAATAAATATCACACTTCCATTTTCAACTACCTTATCACTAGATTGTCCTGGAACTGACAATCCAAAAATACTATTAGTTCAGTGTATTTAACCAGATATGAAATTAAATTGAAATGAAACATAATCTATTAAAATTTTTATTTGTGGAATAATTAATAACACAAGATTTTTTCAGTTGTGGCTGAGAACACTGAAACACAATTAACAAAAGTATGTATAAAATTTAGTTTCTTCACTTAATTTTAAAATGGAGAGTTTATAAGATTATACATACATTATACTCAAGTTTTATAAAAATCTAGCCATTCAGAATTTTGGCAACAAAGTCAGCAAACAACTGCTTGCTTCCATTATGCTTGTAAGAGGCAATTTGAGAATATACTCCCCAGGAATTAAATTTTGTGAATAAACATTTTAACTAATTGCATTATTGTTCTCAGAACATTGAAGGCAGCAGTAAGCCAAACCAAGCAATCCAATTTCTTTATTTCTTTTCTTAAAGCAATTAAATTCTCTTTCACAAACACATTTTAGAAATCAAGGAAGAACTACATGTATTGTATACTGGATGGATAGGGAAGATATATAATTTTTTTTTATATTTAAGTATAAAATTTGTGCTGTTTTAAAGAAGAAAAAGTTTGGTATTCCTGGGCCAGATAAATTCTAAATGTATATATTTCAATGGTTTGTGTAAAGCTCAGTGAGGGGAGTTTGTCATTTGAACTTTTCATCAGTGCTCAGGGCACTGCATTTTGGGAACAGTGCGAAGAATACTATCTGTTCAAAAATACTATCCGTTCAAAGAATACTAACAATTCAAAGAATGACTATCCAATCCAGCCATCCATTTCAGATTTTTATCTGATCATTTAATCCCATCTTTAATGTATGTCTTACACTCTTTAGAGATCTTATTATTCAATAAAACAATATCACAATAATACCTGTATACTTAGGTCTCTACTAAATATATAATAATATAAAAAGAGTTCTCCTAATATGTCCTTAAATTTCCTCTTGTTTGCTTCCTAATCCAATAGTCTATCACTCAGGAAAATTATATTTTCTCCAAAACAGATTATTCATTATTTTATAATAAATAGTATGGTCTTACCATGACCATACTCTTAGAAAGCCCATTCTCTGTTCTCCACTAATAAGATCCTTTTCATATGCTATGAAATCTGCAAAGTTTTCACAAAGAATTTTATTAAGAATTAATTACTCTCTATTCCTCATGTTCCTATTAGAGTACTTGTCACATTATCATACAGCTAGCAGTACATGTTTCTGTATCCCCAACTAGACTTCCAGTTTTCTCCAGATGGTATGACATTATTACTCCAGAACACAGCCGAGGTCTTATGCACACCAGACGCTAATACAATATGCACTAAATAAATGATTTATTTTAAAGTCAATTCAAATTAACATATTTTATTCTTCATTCTTCTTCAAGGGTTATGATGACATTAATTAGCATTTGAAAGATGGTACTTAATGTTCTGCATTACACCAATATAAGTAAAAGTGATATGTTTAATATCTCCTTTTCTTGTAAGTATATAAGCTTGAAAATTTTAAAAATGTATATTCACCCTGAAAAAAAATTGAGAATTTATAATAAAGTCTGTGTTTCATAATTAAGTAAAGGCTCTAAATTATTATTGACATTTTAAATTCTGAAAAAAATTTAAAAATGTAATGCTCAATAAAATTCCATTATACTAAAAAATGAGGGTATGAATTTACATTTACTCATGTACTTGCTTAATATAAATTTTTTTAAATATTAAGCTTTTGAAAACCAATATCAAAATTAATGATTCTATAATACTTAAGCTACTGGATTACTTAGTGCATTTCTGTCAAGCACCAAAACTTTTTCTTTAAGTATTTTTTAAGGTCTTTAAAAATGTGCATATCTTTGACTTCTCACAAGAGTATACAAAACACAGAGGCCAACTAACTTTTTCTTCTCAATGACCCAGGCTCATCACAGAATTGCAACATCATATTTTTTTAGATCAAGGAGGTCATTTGTGAATAAGAGAATGCTGTTCTTGCTAATTGGACAAGTGAGAATACTACAATCCAGGGAGATTGTGTGGTGTGCCCTGGGTCTCAGAGCAAGTTAATGGCAAAACCAGGCTTAGAATGGAGAGAATCTTATTCAGGGTTCTTCCTAACAGGAACCACATTTGAAAATTGTGTATAACTCTGCGGCTCTTAGATACATAGAGAAACTTTGCTGTGACATATAAGGGATATAGCCAGCTATATTGAATAATTTTATGATTTTTAGTGTTTATTGGGTTCCTATACCTAATATCCAATGTCAGAATCATATTTTGTTGTATTTCCATTGTTTCATAATTTGGTGTATTTAATCAGAGAGGTTTTGTATACTAGATGACCAAATTTGTTAGAATATATTTGTAAATATTTTCTCATGAGACTCTTTTCTTTCTTTCTCTCTTTTTTTTTTTTTCTGAGACGGAGTTTTGCTCTGTGGCCAGTCTGGAGTGCAGAGGCGAGATCTGGGCTCACTGTAACCTCCGCCTCCCGGGTTCAAGCTATTCTCCTGCCTCAGCCTACCAAGTAGCTGGGACTACAGGCGCCCGTCACCACGCCTGACGAATTTTTGTATTCTTAGTAGAGAAGGGCTTTCACCATGTTGGCCAGGATGGTGTCGATCTCCTAAGCTCCTGATCCGCCCGCCTCAGCCTCCCAAAGTGCTGGGATTACAGGCGTGAGCCACCATGCCCGCGCATGAGACTCTTTTGTATGTAAAAAGAAAACCATTTATCAATGTAAATTCTGAAGGGCACTTGACTTGAGCTTTAATTAGAATAAAACAGCTGAATATTCATCCACTACCGAAAACAGTTAAGCCTTATTTCTATGGTCAATCGTTTCGGCATCATCTACGATAGGAAACAAGACAAAACTCATAGAGAAAAGACAAAAATATCAAGGAAGGAAAATATCATAAAAGTAGCATTTTGGCCGGGTGCGGTGGCTCAAGCCTGTAATCCCGGCACTTTGGGAGGCCAAGGAGGGTGCATCACGAGGTCAGGAGATGGAGACCATCCTGGCTAACATCATGAAACCCCGTCTCTACTAAAAATACAAAAAAAATTAGCCGGGCATGGTGGCTGGTGCCTGTAGTCCCAGCTACACCGGAGGCTGAGGCAGGAGAATGGCGTAAACCCGGGAGGCGGAGCTTGCAGTGAGCCGAGATAGTGCCACTGCACTCCAACCTGGGCGACACAGCGAGACTCCATCTCAAAAAAAAAAAAAAAAAAAAAAAAAAATAGCATTTTCAGTTGGATTATTGTCTTACCTAAATCTAAACATCAATAAAAGCAGGTCTTGCCATAGTCATACTAGAGTTAAAAAAAAAAAAAAAAAAAAGACAAAATCCAGTGTTTGAAGAAGATAAAAGTTTCTGCATACCAACAATTTATATAATAAAAATGGCACCATAAATAGAAATAAATAGAAACTGGAACAAAATAAGTAACAGAAACGAAACTTAGAAATTAAAAAAAACAAAAAATCAATAGATAAACTTACTATATGACCAGCAATCCCACACTTGGGTATTTAACCTAGAGTGATGAAAACTTACGCACATACATACAGACTCACACACATTGCAAATGAATGTTCATAACAACTTTGATATGGTTTGGATGTTTGTCCCCTCCAAACATCATGTTGAAATATAATCCCTAATGTCAGAGGTGTAGCCTGGTATGAGGTGATTGGGTCATGGAGGTGAATCCCTCATGAACGGCTTGGTACCCTTCTTGAGGTAACGAGTGAGTCCTCACTCTGAGTTCACGTGAGATCTGTTTTTTTAAAAGAGTGTGACATCATCCCCTCCTCCGTCTCTTGCTTTCTCTCTGGCCATGAGCTACATCGGGCCCTCTTTGCCTTCTGCCATGATTGTAAGCTCCCTGAGGCCCCCAACAGGAACAGATGCTGGTGCCATGCTTCCTGTGCAGTCTAGAGAACTATGAGCCACAATAAACCTTTTCCTCTTTATAAATTGCCTTGTCTCTAGCATTATTCTATAGCAGTACCAATGAACAAGCACAATCTTTATTATCACTACAAATTAGAAATAACTCAACTGTTTTTCAGTAGGTAGATAAATGAACTGTGATACATCTATATAATAAAATACCATTCAGCAATAAAAACAGGAATGAATTACTGGGGCACTCAACAACAAGGATGAACCTCGAAGGTATTATGCTGAGAAAAATAAGTCAATCTCAAAAGGCTACACACTGTATGATACATAGGAATGGAGAACAGACCGTGGTTGCTGGGAATTAGGGGCAGAGGCAGAGTGCTTGACTACACAGAAGCAGCACTAGGAAATTTTTAGGTAATAAAACTGCTTTGTATACTAATTGTGAAAATTACACAATTCTATACAGGTTTTCCATGTCATAGAATTTTCAACAGAAAACAAAGCATACAAACAAAAAACTATAAGCATAAATATAGATGGAAAGGCAACAGTTGTGGTTGCATAGGTATCTATATTTGTTAATTCATCAAATATTTACAATAAGTAATTTTAAATGTATGTTGTCAAAAAATGTAAATGTATATTGTCAACTGAAAGAGAACAATGAACAAATCTCCCTCCTGCAAGAAAACAAAAAGTCAATAGCCAATAATGCACTGTTTATGACACAAAACACCAATCTATAAATATTTATAGCTCAGAACAGACCTCACTCTATTCAACATAGCATCCCTGATTCAGGCAGAAATAAGCAGCCTTTTTTGGACCATCATAATATTTTTTCAATGCTGTGGATTAGACACAGCAGTGGACACTTTAAGATAAATAATATCTGGTCAAGACAAGGATCAGAATACAAAATTTTGACTGGGCTACTCTACTGCTAGTTCAGGGTTTAGCCATAAAAATAAGAAAAAACAGAGTTAACATAACAATGAGTATGTACTCACTTTATAACATAAAAATTAATAATAAACATTTATTTTAAAATAACTAAATTTTAAAATTAGTTATTATTGTTAAATTTAATGTAAGTTTTAACAGATTTAGTGAGAAAAGCTATACACACCAAAAATACTGATCCAAGAAATTGGTTATAACCTTTTGTAAAATTCTGTTAAAAATGAATTTCATTTTTGTTTTAGTGGGGAAAATAAAGTATTATTGTTGTTTTGTATACACTCCATTTGCTATTCATGGCTTCATAGCCCGCTCTGTGGATTAAGTAGTAGCTGACAACTTTTGCTTTGCTCAACTGACTGGCAGCTATCATTCGAATACCAGACTTATCTTTATGCAGATTTCTAAAGGTCACCATTTATGCATGTAAATTCTGAAGGGCACTAACTATGTACAGCTGACAGATTCTGACAGCCACGATATCTCCAAGAGTGGAATAAGCAGGAATGCCTGTCTGAATAATTAATGTGCTTTTACCCTGCCCATAGCCAGTTTTTACATCCCACACATTCTGACTGTGGTTTTGAAATTATTTAGAAAACATAATCTCATGGCAAACCAAAACTTCCTTTTTAAATTTCTACAAAAAAAGGGGTAAAAAAGTGAGACAATTGAAGACCTTCAGTTTAAAGTGTTAAATTTATAGAAATCACTCCTACCCAGAGATGAAAATTAACATCTAGTTCTGGATATTATTTCTGGAAAAAAACAGACATTACTATTTCTGTGCAGACATTACATCATTACTATATAAAAAGTGTATAAAAGCAAATAAGCAAATAATTCTGCTTCCTACATTGCTCAATAAATGGCCCCATCACAAACAATGTTGCCACTTTCAAACCTGAGACTGATTCCTGATTTCAACTTTTCTCTCAGTACTCAAATGCAATCAATCACTAGATCTATCAATGAGCCTTCTACATGGTCTTAAATGTGTTACTCACTGTCCATCCCCATTGTTGTTGTGTTAAACTGGATCTTTCTCATACCTCACCTGAGTTATTACAAATATTTCTTGGGTAATCCACCTGCCTCCAGTCACATGATCATGCATGCTGCTTCCAGAGTTATCTTTCTAATATACAAATCCATGAGCAAAGCCAATGGTACAATATAAAAGACACACAAAAACAGAAATTAAAAGGATGCTATAAAGAGGAAATATTTAGAATACATAAAATAATGGAAGGAGGCAATAAACAAATTTTGTGTAATGTGGTAATACATGCTCTGGAGAAAAAATAAGGCAGGAGATGGGGGTAGAGGGTGCTCCCAAACAGTTTCCATTTTAAATGGGAATGTGCAGGGAAGGCTGCCATGAGAAGAGAATACCTGAAGTCTAGGAAACAAGCCATGTGAATAACTGGGGAGACTGATCGGTAGAAAGGCCCAGGCTCTTAGGTGGAATGGCCTAGTGTGTTCCACAAACAGCAATGAAGCCAGGGTAGCTGGAGAGCAAAGAAGGTTGGAGATGGATCAGGTCTCCAGTTGCTGTCTGCAACAACAGTGGAGCAAGGAAAGAAAAAAGGACGGTGATGTAATTATCCACGCAGAAGAGGATTGTGATTTGGATAAAGGTAGTAGCCTAAGAGGTGTTTAGAAGTGGTCAGGCAGAATATGCTGATGGATATGTAATGTGTGAGATAGAGAATTAAAGAATTACTCCAAGGATCTGTGGCCAAAGAACTGTAAGAATGGAGCCATTAACCCAACTTTCTGTGAGAATGATGTTACCATATAGGATTTCTTATTTTGAAAACTTTGGTTTGACCCTGTGTGTTTAAATACATTCAAAGAGGTCATTTCCTGTGCAAAATGGACTTTCTCCAGCATGTCTTTCCTTTGGAGGCTCAAAAAACTGTAGTGTATTTTACAAAGATTTACATAGTCCTTAAGATATGCATTGTTTTATTCTAAATACTGTGTGGTAGATCATATTGTTAACTCAATTATGCAGGTGAGGAAAGTGAATCAAAGAGAGGATAAATACTATGCCAAGGTCCTCTCTTTAGAGTCTGTCTTCAAAATTTAAGTTCTTTATTTCTTCTCAGTTGTTTTGTGTATTTTATTATTAAAATGGAGTGCAGAGGACCCCAGAGCTGATAGTGGCAGAGGGGTGGAGGATGATGGATACGTTCTAGATCTTGATTTTGGTAATATTTTCACAATTTTATGGGCTTGTCAAAACACATTTGTATGTTGCAAAGAGTGAATTCACTGTATATAAAATAGATATCAATAAACCGGCCTTTAAAAAAATACTATCTAGCAAATATAAATTGACACATGTTGGAAATACATACATTTTGTCCAGATGAAGACTGAATTTCTCATATTACACAATCTATTCTAATACTTATTTTTTCTTATTAAGGCAGTGTTTTCTATGTCATCTAAAAATATTTGCGGATAAAGTAATACATTTTTATTTGTTGCCATATTTTTCTCATGTGATTTCAGCAATTTTTACCATAGCAGAAAGAGCTATGCTTTCTCTACTGACTTTATTCTTTCCCTGCAGGAAATCTCAAATAAAGTTTCTAAAGATTTATCATAAACTTTAGTAAAAATTTGTAAATTGCTAGATTGACCATAAGTATAAACCCTGCTGAAAAAAAACAGAGGTTTCACATTTATGTTCTAGATATTAAGTGATTACAAACCTCACTATTTATGTTGCTGTGTACTATCATTAACTTATACCTCAAAACAAAATATATTCTTAGGACTGGTTTAATCATTTAGGATTTGAGAGTCAAATCCATATTTCATAGTCTTCTTGATCATTTTAAGTTTTTGTTAGCTCCTTAATAAATCTGTGTAGTGTTTATGTTAGATAATGAAACTGAAAAATAACCTATAATGGAAGTAGGGGAAATATCAGCTGCCATTTTCTTATTGTTGCCTTGGTCATGTATTAATAAAATAATCTTCATTTTTCCAATTTTGATGTTAGGGCTACATAAAAGCAATTTTCTAGATGTGAGGACTAGTTTAGTTAAAAATCATAGAATTCCATAGATGCACTTAACCAAATTCATGCAACGAGAGTACAGTAAAATACCCTTTCAAACAATCACCACCATCAAAATCCCAATGAGTAGCCACTTGACATCCAACAGGATAGCTGTAATCAAAACGACAGACAATAACAACTTTTGGCAAGCAAAACTGAAACACTTGCATGGTTCTAGTGGAAATGTAAAATGGTGCAGCCACTTTGGAAATCAATTTGGAAGTTCCTAAGAAAGCTAAACATATACTTAACATGTGACCCAGGACTTTCAACCCTAGGTATATATCCAAGAGAAATAAATACATACACCTACACAAAAACTTGTACAGAAATCTCCAAAGCAACGTTATTCATAAGAGCTTAAACATTTCAAAAAGTCCATCAACTAAAAAATGGATAAACAAAATGTGGTATATATCCATATAATGGAATATTATTCAGCCATAAAAGAAATGAAGTAATGATTCCTGTTACAATAAGGGTGAAACTTGCAAACATTATGCTAACTGAAAAAGACAGACAGGAAAGGCCAAACATATGATTATTTTTATATGGTAGACCCTCAGTGAAAGAATGTTAGTGGTTGTCAGAGGGTGGGGCAAGAGTGGAATGAAAAGTAACTACTAATGGATACAAGGTTTCCTTTTGGGGAAATAAAAATATTCTGAAATTAGAGAGCAGTGATAGCTGCACAACTTTGTGAATACAGTAAAAAAAAAAAAAATGAATTGTATACTTTGAAATGGTGAATTTATGGTATATGAATTATATCTCAATTAAAATATTAGAAAACAAATCTGCCAAACATTTAACATGGCAACAATCCCTATGATTTCTCCAGAAACTTCATATTTGGGACCTGTGACAGTCATTAAATTAAATATTATTAAGTCGTAATGCTGTCTGATTTTTCATAAAGAAAATAAACATGAGGAGATGTTCTGAAATTTTATTCCGACATCCCCCTGAATACTTTTGAACACTCTGAGGGCATCTAGGATAGAAAATTAAGCTTTTGTAAGGCAAACATGATACTTCACGGACTGTTCCAGGTCTACTTCACCTGACTCCTCTCTTAACACTGTCTTACCACATATGCAATCTTTCAGCCACAATGGAAGCAGCAATCTTTCAATGGCCATCCCTTGCTCTTTCACAAACTAGTGTGTGGGCCTGGAATGTATAACCTCACCTTCCCTGTCACAACAACTCCTCCGTGAATTTCATAGCTTCTCTGAAAGTTTCAGAGCCTCCAGCAGAAGTGAACTGCTCCCACCTTTCTTTCTTTAGCAGTCTGTCAGGAACTCCTTCAAAATGTGCACACTAGTATCTGCAGTGCTTCATCTTTTTCACCAGTTTTTAATATGTCCACAGCAAACATATCTAAGTTTGCTTGGATTATTTTTTTTACAAAGGATGATTGCATGAGTGTGTTTTGTATATTGATTTATTTCACCAAAGTTAAGTACTAAATAAACTATTACATATTCAACATAGTAAAATAATGTCTGCCAAATTTAGTTGTTAATGTATAAATAAGCTAATAAATACAAATGAAAGACAGTCAATCATATCTATTCTGAAAGAAGGAAATAATATTAATTGTTCGCAAATGTGATTGAGTGTGAAGAAGAAAACACTGACAAGAAATTCCAAATGAAAGAAATTCAGTCATATCTCTTCTGTGAAATAGGAACAACACTGCTTGCATATAGAAATAAATACGGGGAAGAAAACAATGACAAAGTAAGGCAAAAATACTTAAAAGAGAAAACATCAACTGGAAAATGTAGTGCATACAAAGGCAGGTGCAATATTTTTACAATTTAAAGTCATGCATTACTCTTAGAGCTCAGAAAAAAGTATGGAATATTTGAAAATAGATGATAGCAATTAAAGTACATATCAATTATGTCAATAATTCAAAATAAAATGAACTTAAATAATTTTAATATGAAGAACAATAGGAAAGTTGATATCAAAATGAAATGAATTTAAATCATTTTAATATGAAGAACAATAAGCAAGTTGATATTTCAACTTTTAGGCTGTGTATTTATAATAATGTACACGCTAAACTTTACAAAGTAACTTTATAGGAATTACTTTCAGGAACTTCAAGAAAAGAGGAAATTCTCATTGTACTGTTGATTGATTAATATGCGGGCCTGTTTTGCCTTCTATGATTTTCTGGGGAAAATGTAAATATGAATATTGACATAAAATTACACCGTTTGAAATATTTTATACTGGACTTCATAAATATATTTCTGATAATTAACAACATAATTTTTGAAAGTAATTTGCTTAATATTAAACAACTGGTTGCTACCAAATGAATATATTTTATTATCTAATATTTACATTCAACATTATGAATATGTAATTGAAAACAGAATGATTAAACAAAAATGACTTTATCACATTGTGTTAGTGTACATGCAGCAACTGAAAAAAAACTCAATATGGTTATTCTGCATTAGTTAAGAAAGTAATAAAACATATGTGCCTTTCCAAAAAGGTGGAGACCTACTAAAACTATTATTTTTAGCTCATTTATTTTTCATATAGCTGGAGTATATTTCCTCACAACAGCAATATTTTTAATTAGATCACTTATAATTTGTTCACAAGAAATATGATTTTTGGAAAATGTATAACAAGAAATGGCAATTTATTTTCCAAAAATATTTAAGATTCCATTTTAGTAACACATTACAAATATGCTGATGTTTCAATATGGTAAAGACTCATAAAATAATATACTAACTTGAATGTAAATATTTTAAAATAAATTTTGAAATTATATGGTTGGCAATAATAATCTACTGATTACCTTAATTTGCTCTTCAATTGCTAACAATCCATGTTTTTTTCCTCCGATTTACCAAATTAAACATTTCTGAAAGAAAAGAAAAAAATATTTAATTTCATGATGAGAAAAAATAAATACTCTGTGTTATGGTTACAGTTGTAGAACTATTTGAATATTTCTTGTTGGTTGCCAAGTCTATTATTTCCCACAATGCCTGAGGTCTCACAGCAGAACTATGGTATGTAGAGGAAATTTAAGATACAGATGACACATCTTCCTATACTATCTAATTTATTATAATGTTTACTGGGAAAATTGATGGATTTGATAGTCAAGATTTTTTTTCTAATTAAAAGAATATAACATTTTTAATATAAGTTTTGCTGTTTCCAAGAAATGTCCTTATTTCTTGCCATAGGCTCTTCTAGCTAAGATACTGTGATGAGTCTTACCACTTTTGCCATTAGATAACACGCATAGAAAACAAATTGAGAAGCACCTTAGCACATCTAATCATACACACACACATACGCATACCCTTATTTGTGTATACAGACACAAATACTGTAATCTATTTATTTGTAGTAATCTAAATAAATTTGGATTTTAAAAAATAGAAGTATACAAAAGTATAAGTTTATTTAAATCAAAGATTTATAGAGGTATTTGAGTTTTTATTTTCTTTAAATTACCATGTTTTTATTTTAGTAAACAAATAATAAAGACTCTTTACATCCAAAAAATAGTATTGTCCTTCAAAGTATTTTCTTTAGATATTTAATATTTTCTAATGGTTTTGCAACTGGCCACATCAATTTTTGAATGTTCTAGTAGGTCTATTTAA
Organism: Trachypithecus francoisi; assembly: GCF_009764315.1. NCBI lineage: Eukaryota > Metazoa > Chordata > Mammalia > Primates > Cercopithecidae > Trachypithecus > Trachypithecus francoisi. The sequence goes on from NW_022681454.1 coordinate 71,596,299, forward strand.
AGAGCTTTACACAAAGCTCTTTGGTTTTAGTTACTAGTTTTAGTTACCTTACAAACAGCTTTACACAAAGCTTTTTAGTTTTAGTTACTAATTTTACTTACCATACAAAGAGCTTTACACAAAGCTCTTTGTATTAGTTAATTATTATTATATTTAGTATTTATGCTATTAGTGGTAGTATGCAATCAGGAGGTTAAGTAACTATATATATGATAAACAGTGACAAAATCCATTATCTATTCTAAAATTTTGTCCCCAAATGGATAAAGAATGAGATATAGGGCAGAAAGTCAATAGCATAATATTAAAGTTGAGCTCTACTTTACCAAATCACTATTGATTAAAATAAGATATGCTATGATATAAAATGAAAACAAATTAGTGAAAGCTATTCACTGATAAAAGCATTACATTTTGTTCAGGGACTTAAATATTAAAGCAATGAAACTCATTGTATTTTTGGAGTGAGTGTCCATTTGTATTTGCTCAATTAGTGAGGTTTTTGTACCACAAGAACAATTAAAGTTCATACTTGAATGCCACACTTGACTGCTTGGACAGGAAAAACAAATTTTTAATCAACTGCTTAAATTTCACTGGACGATCATTCTAGCATGCTCTCTCAATAATTACTGGCTGTCACTTTTTTTCCCTGGTTTTTGAAGAACTGGCATATCTCATCTTCAAATATTTTACATATCTAAACAATCATGGGTTGTTCTCTACAGGTTTGCCTACAATACTATCATCTTTAATATCTTTTATTTTTTCCTCCCCATCTGGGAAATACATTCTGACATCCAAGCATGACTAATTTCACAAAGTTCTCCCTAATACTACCAAACCCACTCCACCACAGACAAAACCAATCTTATCTTCCCTGACACTCCTATACCTCTTTGTACATTTCTCTATTTTTCTGAAAGCTACACTATAGTATGAATTGCTAGAGAACAGAGACTGTGGCTTCTTCAATCTGTATCACTCCTCCCTAAGGAACCAAACACCTAACAGTGCCACAAAATGCTGACTGGGTAAATAAAACATTTCCATTTCTGAATTGAACACACACACGCACGCACACACACACACACACACACACACAGAAATTTGTTTATTGGAAACTGTATTGACTGAACATAAATTAAGACCAAAAACAAAAGTACATTCTTATATGTGTCTTTGAATTCGTTTGTATAGCTACCTTTATAGGTTCTTTTTCTTTTTATAGGTAAGGACAGAGAATCTTCCATTTACAGTTTGGTTATTCAACATCTCAGTGCCTCTCTCAATTACAGCCACTTATGGCACTTGAGAGTCAGCAGACAGCTCCGACCAAGGACAAGCTTACATAGAGCCACTTAGCCTGCTAATGAGAAGGCAACCAGGTGTGAGGGAAAACACCAGAAAGAAAAAGGCAAGCAGGAGGGTGAAGAAAATAGAAAAGAAAACTGCAAGAAGGGCAGAAAAATGTATTATATCAAATGATACTATTCTATCTGTAAAAGGTAATAAGACTGAATTTCTTTTATAATTAATAAGCTTGATCTAAAAGGGATCTTTTAAAAGGAGCTACAAGAAATATTGTTTTAAGCAATGTGATTATTTAGGAGCAAAGCACTCAGGGAAGACAAAAAAATGTAATTTATTTTAGATAAAAATAAATGTCTACAAATATATGTTCATAGTTTCATTACTTTATAGTTCCACATGGTTCGAAAGCGACATAAAAAGCAATGCACCAGAAATTATTGCAATTCACTCTAGGTCTTGAGAATTAAATGGAAATGTTTTGAGCTTGAGTACTAGATTGTTTTAATTAAAAATTAAAAGTTAAATTAATTTCTGCTTTAAATCAAACTTTGTAAAGCAATCACATATATAAGATCTCCAAAACGGAAAATAAAATAAAAATGACATTCAATTCATCAATTAAAAAAAAAGCTGGAATACATGATAAATATGAATGTTCAAGGTACATTTTCTAATCCTAAAATAGAAAGTTTAAAAAGTAGAGAAATTCATTGATTCATCAAATATTTACTCAATGCCAGGCACTGCTCTAGTTGGTATGAATTCAGGAGTGAACTGAACAGATGAAAATAGCACTCACAGAGCTTACTTCTGCATTCCAGTTGTGGAGCAGTAAGTGAGAGAAAGAGATAGATACATGCATACACACACACACACGAACACACACACAGAAAATGTGAGTCTGTGTCTATACGTATACATATACATACATACATTTTTACATATTTATAAAATATATTACCATACTATTATGTGTAATCGATATAGGTGTAAACAATTTACATACATTTTCTATTTACATGTAAAATTCTTACTTTTTTGGCAGGTTAAATTCACATTTAACCCTTAAAACAATTCTCTGAGGTTAGTATGGATATTAGTGGTAAGACCAGAATTTGAATGCAAAAAAGCCAAATTCAGACTCTACATCCTCACGCCTTTCAAATAACATACTTATTGTTACTGACTATGTTTCTTACAGGGATGTTTATAATGAAAGAAAATAAACTTCCCCAAATCAGTATTTTAGAAAATGATCATCTCAGAATTTCATGACACTGATTACTGTTAGAAGATACTTTCACATTTTGGTATTAAAATAAGATTCCAGGAATCCCATTAAAAAATAATGTGGAATTAAGATAGAAAATATGTTATTTTCTCAGGCCAGGTGCCATTAATTCCATTATGTGGCATCACCTACTGAACTATCCAGTCAAGGTTCATGAGTCAATGAAGAAGTGACATGAACAAACATGTTTTTAAAAGACTATTCTGTTGTCAGTTAATAGATGGCTTTCAGACTAAGATGACAGTGATATTTTTTAAAAAGGTCAGTGATAATTGAGACTTAAAAACAATACAATGGGCCGGGCGCGGTGGCTCAAGCCTGTAATCCCAGCACTTTGGGAGGCCGAGATGGGCGGATCACGAGGTCAGGAGATCGAGACCATCCTGGCTAACACAGTGAAACCCCGTCTCTACTAAAAAATACAAAAAACTAGCCGGGCGAGGTGGCGGCGCCTGTAGTCCCAGCTACTCCGGAGGCTGAGGCGAGAGAATGGCGTAAACCCGGGAGGCGGAGCTTGCAGTGAGCTGAGATCCGGCCACTGCACTCCAGCCTGGGCGACAGAGCGAGACTCCGTCTCAAAAAAAAACAAAAAAAAAACAATACAATGAGTTAGAGAAATTTTTATGAAGAAATATCTTTTTGTATACGAGAGTTAATCCTTAAATCATTCTTAGAACTAGACAAACAGTTACATATTAGGTATTACTAATATAATTTTATTATTTGTAAAAAGAAGTATATCACTTTCACATCCACCATTTCAATGTTTTTGGATGTAAATAGGAAAATGTGAGTCAATGATCTGAAAACAGACATAATTATCACATTTATGATAGTCCACCTCCACACTTTCAACTAGGACTTCAAATGTTATCTTTTTACTTATGATGGTCAAATCCTTTTTCCAACTACCCCCTTCGGGTCTCACCCAACTAGTCTATGGGTGATTTTCGAATATCTTCTACTTTGATTTCTTATTGATAAGCATCGTCTTGTGCCACCTCTTTCTAGATAGTGTTCAGATTGTTTTTTCATCTCTATTTCCAATATCATAATCTTCATCACTGTGTAAAATAGAAAATAAATTTTTACCCTATTTTACAGATTAGAAATCTATAATTCACAAATATTACCATGGTTATTACATAATATTTTAAGACAAAAGTCCAAGACAATTTGTACTTAGTTCAACCGCCTGCCACTCATCTTGTCTCACTGGTCTACACACCTCAATAGTACCTCTTAGAACACCATTCAATCCCCTCTCAAATCTGCCTTGCAAATGATTCCCAGAACAACTTAAGACTTCATTTTTCTCATGGCGATTTTCTGCTCTGTAATCCACAAAAGCACTGTTTTAATTTTCACATAGTCTGGTTTTCAAGAATTTATAAAGGATGAATACAATTTTTATATTACAAACACCACTTTTTGACACCACTCTATTCCAAATAGAATTTCCGTAACAGCGAGCTTGAGTTGCTGACTGGCACCTCAGACAAGACTATTCTGAACAGAGTGGCTTGTCAGCTAATGTGATCCCCTGTACACTTGTTCAAAGTTTTAAACACTGTGCTGAAGTCTCATCTTCCCAAAAAATTAGCCTCAACTGTTTTTGCACAAACTCACCTCTAAATGCTTGGTAAACTTTAAATTAGTAGTACAAAGTTTAGTCCTACATGCATCCATATTTTCTACCTGTTAGTCTATGGCCCCAAGAAAGTGTATTCCATTATATAAACTATCTGGGGGTGGAACAGTGAGAATTGCTAAATGAGAAGGCTGGCAAATAGTCTCCACAAAAATCAATGGACAAAATTGGATAAAACTGGACAAAATTGCCAAAAACAACTGTTTCAGGACTATAGAAATTAACCAGTCATTTAACAAATTAGGAAATGTTTATCAAGAGACAGTACTGAACTTCTGGTAGGAACAATGGGGGTCCCATGTCATTTTGCTTGGGAATTTTCCTCTCTCTCTCTCCCATCCCCAAATAGGCTTAATGTCAGATCAAAAAACAAATCTTAGTAAATATAAAAGGATGAAAAATCATATAAATTGTGTTGCCTTATCAAAACAGAATTAAATTAGAAATAAAAAGAAAAATAGATTTTGGAAATCCCTAAATATTTGAAAGTTTTAACATTTCTGTATATCTCAAGGGTCAAAGACAAAATCACAAAAGAAATTAGAAAATATTTTAACTAAATGGAGCAAAGGCACACCATAACAAAAATTATGAGATGCAGTGAAAGCAGTGCTCAAAGGCAAATTTATAGCTTTAAATGCCTCCATTAGAAAAGTAGGAAGATCTCAAATCAATAATCAAAGCTTCTACCTTAAGCAAAGAAAAAAAGAAGAGTGGGCTAAATGCCAAGTAAGCAAAAAAAGAGGGAATAAAGGAAAGAATAGAGGAATAAAGGAAAGAAAGTGTAAACTTTACCAGAAGACCAATGTTAAAATAACTACTAATTATTTAAAATCCCACTAATTAATATTAAAATTCCACTAATTATTTAATTTATGCTATGAAAAAAATTCCTTACCTTCTGTATCTGGTAGCATTTTCATTTTTAACATGACAAATCAATGAAATTACTCTTAAGTTTCCTCCTCATTGAAAAACATATAATTGTTTTTTTGGTAATAGTCAACAGATCTATAAAGTATATAAAAATGCACAACATACAGGAAACTCACAGGTTATTCTTAGGGAAAAAAATACAGAAAATCCAGAGAATGATCCTCAAACCTTTGTCAATATATTACCCAACAATTTTGCTTATAGAAGGCTGAGTTTCTTACATTTTGTTTATATAAATACTAAAATACTTATAATTAATGCAAGGAAGGGCAGAAATATATTGTGGTGACTGTCAGTTTGCCTGTCTGTATATATAAGGTAGAGTAGGATAGGACAGGATAGGATGATGGGATAGGATAAGATACTGTACCATTCCGTACCATTCCCTACCATACCATACCATGAAAGCAAAGGCAAGAAAAGGGAAGAGAATAACCCGTGCTGAGGTGTCTTCTATATACCCAGCCATTGTGGTAACAGCTAGGAATAGGGCAGTTGTAAACAGATAGAGTTCTTTCCCTCAGAGAAGAGAATTTTTTAACATTAAAAGCAAGGATTAGGTCTTTTCTCTATTCCTTTAGTGTAGAGAATTATTCTTTCTCAAGTATCAAAAGCTACCCAAAGCTCCCACAGCTTCCACAGTCGCAATCAATTCCTTCGTCGTTTAGCCAAGGACTGACTCACAGATGCTTCAACTTACTGCTAGTATCTAAGGAACTACGTGGCCATTCTCTTATGACACAATAAAGGAGAAAACAAGACCTGCTGTGAATAACCCACCCTCAGGAAGAGTTCTAGCATTCTGCTGTAGATAGGAAAATAAGAAGCTTCTTATGAAGGGAGAAAAGATGGTAAAATATACAGCAGATGTGACTGATGGAGGCTTGAACAGACATCTAGAAAAGGATTCAGTACAAAATGGAAATTCCATATGCGCAAGATGGACTAATGGCTGGGGGCAGTGGGTTTCCTGCTCTCCTTTAAACACTTCTTCTGCATTACAAGCAGTCAGCAGCCCATGTCTGTAACCCTAGGAAGACTTGGTAGGCTTCCAGGAAGATATTTCCTCAGCAACGCCTGCTCCTTTCTCTCTCTGTCTGAGAAATAGCTTTCAAATTATCAATATTAAAAAAAAAAAACATTTAATTTACCCTCTGTTTTTATCCCTCAAAAATGGCTATGTTATGACTATAATTACACATGACAAGTGGTATTTGCATACCAATCGTGGTTTCCAACTTCTATAATAATGGGAATTATTAAGCTTCTCTCATTTATAATAAAATATGCCTACCCTCTATATACTTTTAAATGGTAATTTTCTAGTAGAACATGCTGAAACCTACCCTGCAGTTTATATCATGAAATCACTGTTAAAGAGTACATACATTTACATATTCTATGACAAAACAGTTCAAAACAATTGGAAGTTTGCTTTGTAAGTAATGAAAACATAACAATAATTTACATCTAAGTATTTAAGAAGTTTTAGTAAGAAGGGGATTTGGACTCGGGAAGGGGAACATCACACACCGGGGCCTATCATGGGGAGAGGGGAGGGGGGAGGGATTGCATTGGGAGTTATACCTGATATAAATGACGAATTGATGGGTGCTGACGAGTTGATGGGTGCAGCACACCAACATGGCACAAGTATACATATGTAACAAACCTGCACGTTATGCACATGTACCCTAGAACTTAAAGTATAATAATAAAAAACAAAAATAAAAAAAGAAGGGGATTATAAAGATCAATGTTCATTTGTTCAACTTCAGTAGGAATATAGTATATTTTAATAACAAATATTGTTCAAAATACAAGGGATAAAGTCAGGAAAGAAAACATTTGTTCTCAGAATTCCTGTTAAAATGAGAAACTACCACTCATAAAGCAAAAAGTTAATTTTCAATATATACCTGCAATTAAGTGACACTGATTGCTGTTGCTTCTTCAAATATGAATTCTAAACTCATGTATTTTTTTCTAAGATGAATATACAAAGAAAACACATAGACCCTTTGATCTTTACAGTAGCTGTATTTTTGAAAGATTGCATATTAATTAATTCACTTTGAATGTATTGGAGATATTTACCGTTTACACAAGCTTCATACTAAATCATTTTGAAATGCATTGCAAAATAATCAGCTTTCAACATATATATTATTTAAGCACTCTACCATTGCTCCATCTCCTTTCTTTCACACTGGTCAAACATACCAAAATCTAACCTGAAACATGCATGCTGGGACAGTGTAAGCCAGATTAACTTAGGGAGTACACTTGATGATTCATATGATAATTATCTCAGGGTTATGGATGTAGGAAATTTTGTCCTGGTTTATGTCCAAATTTGAGTAAGAAATTTTAAAAATTCATTCAAGCAGTAATGCTCTACTAAGAAAAGATCCTTTTCCTTAAACATTTATGTATCCTGTCTTTATCCAGTTTTTAGTTCACAAAACTATACTTTCCCTTCATGGTAAATTTAGATAACAAAATTTAGAGTTTAATCTCGAACTATTAAATACAAGGAAAAATAGCCTAAGAACAAGTTATTGCACCAGCACATGCTACCATATACCTTCTACAGACTCATGATAGATTTTTTTTAAGATTTACTGAATTTTTGTAAACTTATGCAGTTTCTGAATGTCAGTTCCAGAAAAATGATTTTTATCTCACATAGCTAGAAGGCCAAATTGTCAGGTGATACAAATCCCAACGAAAATCCAATATGCCAGAATCCTTACTGTTTTACTAAAGACGAGAACCTGGCATCTAATGAAATGTTCTCGGAGGTTTAAAATAGTTCGGATTGCCAAGCCAGACACTGAATCTCAGATGAACTTTTTCCAAAAATCCTCATTCCTCTGGTCATTAAAAAAAATCAATAAATGTATTCTAACTAAAGTTTAAAAAGCTTCTGAGAAGTGACCTCTGCCAAAGTGTTTTGGGAACATTCCAACTGTGCAGGGGGCAGAATGTGGGATCAAAAAGCAGAAAGAAGGAAATAAAGAAATGCTTCTGCACAAGTGAAAAAAGAAATCTGGCTGGAGGTCTGAAAGGGATTAACTTACATATCAAATATCAGGTTTCCATTGCATTGCCATTCTGCTTTCTCCTTTTTTCTCTGCCCCCTTCCCACACTGCCTGTAGTTCATCGCATGAAGCTTTATTTCTCACTTTGTCTAAGATTTCAAGCAGAAAATCTTCAGTGCTGAGGTCTTAAAAATTTGCTTTAGGTTCAACAGTAATAGTCCCTTATCTGAGACTCCAACATCTGGAAATCAAACCAATGTAACTTACAAGCCTGAATCAGAAAACATGCTTAAAAAAAAAAAGGCACACTGCACTAAAATTCAACTTCATGGAATGGCCCTCAGTCAAGACCTACTTATTCTTTCTTTCCTATACAGAGTTCTAACAAACAGAAATCAGAAGAAGCAAAAGCAGAATATTGACAAACTGACATCCAAAAGAAATACCTAAAGCTCTGAGGAAAACAGAAAAAAACAAGAAAGAACTTTGGAAATAGCTTTACTATTCAAATGCAAACATCTGCAGTGGACACTTGAATAGGAGGGATATTTGCCCCAACTTTTCAGAAAAATTTTTTTTCTACCCAAAGAATTACCCCCACGCCCACCCAAACTAGATCCTAGATAACGAAAGTTTTACTCCTACATGATTCAAGCTAGTTATAATAAGGTTAGGTAATACTGGTATTATAGATAAGCAAAAGTTAACGCCCTTGACTCAGTTCAAAGGATTTGTATATGTGTGGGTATTTTACTCTGCCTTTTGAGGACATTACTTTTAAGTATTTATATTTTATGTCTATATGTTATAGCTATAAAAAGAAGAGTACATAAATCTACGTTTTAAGTTATTTAGATATTGCATGCCTATTGGGGGAAAATTCATATCAACTTTTCATATAAGATTCACTAAATTTTTTTTTAATCTGTTGGCTTTTTGTAGGAAAAAGTTAATGCATCCATAGACCTTTTTAAAATTAATGGATGTTTCATACAGTTAGCAACACAGCTCTTTAAAAAGTAAAAAAGTCATTAAAGTGAAACAATATTTTTCAGAATAACAAAAGTCAAAGGACAGCAAACTATGAAAAAAATTTACTTGAATTAAAATATTGTGTTATTTTTTAATTTAATTGATGCTAAATTTAATTTCCATTGTTACTAAATGTAATCAATTAGTTTTGAAGTATACATTCCAGAGATATAAAGGAAATGCTAATAACAAAAATTTTAACATTTTAACATTTTTTCTACTTTCCCCCTTAATGAAAGTTAAATTCTCAAATTCATATGGGATAAATAGGCAGACATAATTTTAAGTATACCTATAAGTGAAAATCATTACGTCTCTTATTTCTTTAAGATACTATTTCAAATTAAATAACTATGCTTTATAGAAAAGTCATACATTTATCATCTTTTAAGTGAATGTTATATGCTTATTATAATTTTAAGAATAGCATGCTGTGGTTATTAAAATAAAAAATCAAGATCAAAGATGAGCTAGGTATTTTTGGAAAAGCGACAAAGAAGAATTTTTAAAAACTTGTCTGAAATCATTTTTGTATGTCCCAAATTTGCTATTTTCTTCTAATGTTTGGCAAAATTCCTACTAATAGGCAGCAGCTTTTTAATATTTTAATATTTCAATGTGCTACTTTAACTTTTATTTCTATTAAAATGGATGACAAATTAAATTACATAAAAGACAAACTTTTATATATTTAGATTTCAAAAGAACTTTGTTTACAGTCATTTTCATTCAATAATCAATCTAATAAACATAGAAAGAGCCACAGTAAACCTAAAGCTGGGCTAGCTAACTGTGCTACAAAACTGAGTTAAATATTGTTCCTATTACCAGGACATTCACAGGCAATTGAAAACTTTCTTAACAGTACACAACAGTCTTGGTTTGGCTATTTAATGATCAACATTAGGCATATGAATAACAAAGAATAAAAATAACAAAGCAACAGCAATAACAAGCTTAAAAGGTCAACTAACTTAATCGAAGCAAAATTTAGATCTTAATCCAGATAAACTGTTAATAATTACAATGGAATACAAAAGCAAAATTACTAAAAAAATCACTTAAATATTAAATAGCAAATAAAAACCAAATATCTGTCTCTACTTCACTGCAATCAAAGACAGTCAAATGCAAGTTGATCCAATTAAGCCAATTTAGGATCCACAACTACTTAAAAGCATGACCTATATACTAAGTGATGAAGGCAAAATGGATTTGGTCCAAATCCGCTTTATTTGCTTAGATGCTATTTATTATGGCTATATTTTATTATACAGTAGTAAAAAATTACAGTGTGACATCCTGTTATTTCCCACTGGGAAAAGTGATACAGATGCACTATTAAACCTCAGCACAGGCATCAGGATGTCAGGCTACACTCCACTTGTGCCTTTATAATGTGTCAATAGATGTTGATGTTTATGCAGCTGATGGTAAAGCCAGCCAAATTACTGCCACTTAAATGTTCCATAAAATCATGGCTTTATAGAAATCTAGAACCTTTTCAGCATTTCTGGTGACTGTACACATATTGGAAAGAGAATGCTTATTTTAAAAGAAAGCAAGTAATGACCATTATTTCTTTTTTTAAAAAAATAATTAAATGCCTGAAATTTTCCCTAAAACTAATATACATTTTCAAAGAAAGGATCTAGCATATCACAGAATACCTAAACATTTATCCTTGTCAAACAAAATTTTAGGTAAGTTGTAAACCCTAGTTCGGACCAGTTCTAAAAAAATAATTTGTTGAGAAATGATGCGTCACAAGAGAATTAAGATTATAGATTTTCTAAAACCCATAAATATCTTTCCTGTTTCATCACTATTCTCATCAATTTATATTCATCATGTGTTGAAAATGTTGTAGAATTTTAACTATACAAATAGAAATTCTCATTTTTTTCTGTTACTTGAAAGAGAGAGATGGCAAGAAAAATTAGTTTTTCAGTTAATAGTTGCCAGTTCTGAAAATACTAGCTGGTGTTCTACAGTGCTATATGCTTTAGGCAGGAAAATATTCAGAAATTCACCTGCAGAGATTCAGGTGTTCCAAAATTTGTTTTTCCTCTTGAAGCTGAAGCAATTTTAGATTGGCTGCCATGGGGCATCCCCCCAGCCTCAGCAGATCCTGAAGCTGAGACTTCCTAGTATCCAACAGCACCACCTCAAACTATACCTAGGCTTCCTGAAAACACAGAGTAAGTGAGGCATCAAGGCAGACATATTTCCCTTGCCTCCAATATATGAATGATCTAATTCTTTCTGAGATGGTTTAGCCCAAATGCTCTTGAACATCAAGAGCCTCTATTAGCTGGGAGTGTGTTCTATGCCTTTTGCACTTGCCAAGATATTGGTCCCCTTAGCAGTCTCAGTAGAGCAAAAGAAAACTACACTGTATCTTTTAAAACAATCAGTTAAACTTCTGAGTGGTAAATTGTATTCAATTTTTTTGTAACGTTTTGTGATCTCCCAGTCAAATAAATTCAATAACAACAATTTCTTTTTTAAAATCTTCCTATTTAGAGAACCAACTTTGGATAACAAGATAGCTGGGCAGTACGCATCTGCATTATAATCATAATGTCATAACCATTTTCTATGACTTGGGCATAATGATATTAGCCTACAATACTCATCTTCCATTCCCTTCTCCAGATAAGCATTTTTTTTTCTGTCTTTTAGAGAATATCCTACTATTTTATGATCCCTCTAGAAATTCAACCTCAGGCTAAGTAAGGTTTGTCATAATTGTTAGAACTTTTAAGAACACAAGCACAGAATTATTATTTACCATACCTGTTAAAATACCATAACACAGCCATTCAAAAGTTGACATTGAATGACATTCAGGTACTATTGAAGAGAAAAGACCTCCACAAACAACATTACAGTAACCATTGCTATTATTACTGAATTTTGGTGATGATTATTGTCTCTCAAATGCTCTGTCTTCATCTCTAACTCCAACCTCTTTGTACGTATGGTGACTCACATTTAGAATGTCCTTCTCTAATTCTCCATCAGTGTTAATAGCTTCATTTACTTATTCATTCATTTATCTTACAATAGTTATTCTAAACCTGCTGTGTGCTAGACAGTGTGTTATTTTGTGTGCTACAAAAATAAATAACTGCTTAATTCCCTGTGGAAGAAAGTTGTATAAATGAATACTTTAAAAACATAAGGTCAATATTTTGTTTAAAAAAAAAAAACAACTGAAAGCAGTGAAGAAGTACAATAGGTTTTTAAGCAAAACGAACCAAATCCTCAATATAGTGATACCGTTAATTTTTATAAATCACGACATATATTGCCTATATACTCATATTTCATGTTTTTTTTAATTTTTATTATTATTATTATATTTTTGAGACTGAGTCTCACTCTGTCACCAGGCTGGAGTGCAGGGGTGCGATCTCGGCTCACTGCAATCTCTGCCTGTTGGGTTCAAGCAATTCCCCTGCCTCAGCCTCCCGAGCAGCTGGGAGTACAGGTATGCACCACCATGTCCAGCTATTTTTTTTTTTTTTAATTTTAGTAGAGATAGGGTTTCACCATGTTGGCCAGGATGGTCTCGAACTCTTGACCTTGTGATCCGCCTGGCTTGGACTCCCAAAGTGCTGAGATTATAGCTGCGCCCGGCCTATTTCATGTTCTATTTATCATTCACTATGACAAACCCAGAGGATGGCATTTATCATTTATTTGACCACACCCACCAATTATTTATCACAGATTACATACATGACATATAAAATAGATATGCATAATAGTAAACAACTCAAAAAGTGTCTGCTCTGGACACAGGGTGCTTGATTACAAAATCTACCTCTTACATTAGCTGCATGAACTTAAACTATTTTTGCCTCAATTTACTCATCTGCAAAATTGGGACTATGAGATATCTTAAAGCGTTACCGAAAAGATTTAAAAAATAATCCAAGTAAACTATCCAGAACTATCCCTAGCACACACTTGGCACAAAACATGTTCAGCTAGTCAGGCCTTAAATGCTAACTTGATGTTTCATATGTATATCCTTTTTGAAATCCTAATTTATAGAGTAAGTAACATTATCACCATTTAACAAATGATGAATCTGTAGTTCAGGGAAATTAACATTTTCTTAACATGAGAGAATTTCTAAATGGCACAGTCACAAAGCAACATATATCTACAGTATTCAAAAAGGAGAGAAATAAACATCATGCATATATTAGGTTGGGCATCATAACCTACATGTTTACAACTCTAGTCATTTCAAAAGAGACAAGTGACTGTCACTACCAGATAAAAATATAGCAGAGTAAATGAAGAACAAACTGTCAAATATTTAAAAATCCTAAAAAAAAAAAAAAAAAAAAAAAAAAAAAACCACCAGCTTTTACCTCAATTAATTGGAGCTTTAGAAAGGAAGACAATAATTACAACTGAAAATTCCCCCCATAGCAGTAGGAAGGTAGCACATCCCTAGGAGCAATGTGGGTTTTCATTATATTACAATAATCTCCACTGAAACTAAAGTTAGGATAAATGCCACTCATATCCAACATATTGCTTAAATTGAGAAACTGCCATCTTGGCATCACAGTCTATTCAATGTAAAGTTTTAAAAGAAATATTTTAAATTCCTCAAGCTAGATAGCTGTATCAATAACACAGATTTTAAACCCATGAAAAAGTCAGTTAAGGGATATTCTTGAGACATTGGTGTCAATATGCTATGCTTTGAATCAAAATATAGGAGGATGAGATTTTCATTGGTAAATGGCTATACAAAGCTTTGAAAACTATACATTAGCAATAGACATGGAGATATATTACAGCAGAAGTGATCAGAAGGTATTTTTTTCAAATCATATGTATTTATATGAAAAAGTCATCTATATATGAAACTTTACATAGTTTGACTCTTAAACAACATGGGTTTGAACTGCATGAGTCCATTTATAATAACTGGGATTTTCTTCTGCCTCTGTCACCCTTGAAACAGTAAGAACAGCTCTTCCTCTGCCTATTTAATGTGAAGACGAGGCTGAAAACCTTTGTGATGATATACTTCCAGTTAATAAACAGTACATTTATTTTCTCTTTCATATGATTTTCTTAATAACATTTTCTTTTCTCAAGCTTACTTTCAGAATATAACATACAATACATAACATATAAAATAGGTGTTGATTCCTGTTTAAGTTATGCATAAGGCTTCCAATCAACAATAGGCTATTAGTAGTTAAGTTTTAGGGGAGGAAGAAGTTATTCTCAGATTTTCAACTACATGGTGTGGGGTTGGGGGACAGGTAGGGGGTGGTGCTCCTAACATCTGAGTCATTCAACGGTGAAGTGTGTGTGTGTGTGTGTGTGTATAATTTTCAAATATATGATCATATCGGGCAGGGCGTCATGATTCATGCCCATTATCCCAGCATTTTGGGAGGCTGAGGAAGGCAGATCACTTGAGGTCAGGAGCTTGAGACCAGCCTGGCCAACATAGTGAAATGCCGTCTCTACTAAAAATACAAAAATTAGCCAGGCCTGGTGGTGCAGGCCTGTAGTCCCAGCTACTCGGGAGGCTGAGGTGTGAGAATCGCATGAACCTGGGATGTGGAGGTTGCAGCGAGTGGAGATCTCTCCACTGCACTCCAGCCTGGGTGACAGAGCAAGACTCTGTCGCAATTTATTATATATATATATATATATATTATATATATATATATATATATAATGATTATATCATTAAAAAATCCTTTCTCAGAGAATTTTTATACCACAGCTCATAATTTAATATCTTCTTTGTTTCTGGACATTTTTCTTCAATTTTATGGTTGAGTGTACATGTTTTATACTTTATGCTTATTTATTTAAAAAACACAAAACTCCGTGATATTCTTTACATTTTAAACACTTTTTGATAATATTGACAAAAATCTTTCATAGTCTTCACCACCTCCTATTCTGTTTCTTTCAAGTCTTACTGTTTGTTGCTTCCAGAGTATTTGTCCTAAATACAGATAATTCACAATAAAAATAGCCGTCTTTATTGTGTGCCACACACTGCTGTTAGCCCTTTGCCTACAGTGACTCATCTAATCTTCACAACATCGTGAAAGTGGATATCATTACTGCCCTGATTTCAAGATGTAGCTGTGGAGCCTGGGAATTAATTTGTAATTGACAAGGACTAGACTAGAAATCAAGCCAATCTAACCCCAAAGGCCATACCCTTAAAGTACTTCATTTTACTCCTTACTTTCTTTGACAAGTATGTTATTTATACTTTAAGGCTCAACTCAAAAGCAGATATTTCAATGATGCTTTTTACAATGATGCAATCTGAGTCAAATCAAAGCTTCCCTCTCATCTCATAATGTTGTTATTCTTCTCTGATGGCTGACACTTAATGCATATTAACACTGTTTTCTACACATAAATCATCTCACAGATGATATAATTATTATTATTAAACACACTTTTTAAATGTAAGAAATGAGAGCTACAGACATTTAGAAAGTCACAGGAAATCAAAGGACTGTGAAAGGATTCAAGCCCACATAGCTGATAGCATGCTCATCCCACAGCATTCTAGCACTTGTTAGAAAGAATAACACTGGGGTTAGGAGCACAGGGTTTGCAGTGAGCCGTAAGTGCTGCTAACCACATCTCTGTACTTATTAGATTAATAGCATTTTCCAGGCTGCATTACCTCCTAGCCTCAGTTTCTTCACTGGCAATACAAACATAACAATAGTATCTACCTCACAGTATTGTTTTGAAGACTAAGTGAGACAACAGGCTTACTTAAAGAATGTGATACATAAATTTCAGGTGCTGTTATTATTGCTGTTGTTTACATGACATAGTCATCCTTTAGAGGAAGGCTATTTGAAAGTACACTATACACTAAAAAATGTTGTATCTCTAGTATGTGGTATATGACAAATATATAATAAATGTCTAAAAATTTTCGCTTTCATTATTTGTTATTGTTATAATTTCATTGAAAAATGTTGCATTCAGTCGCTATATTTATGCATCTAAAATGCAAATCCTTCTTAGAGATTAGTTCATTGATTCATTCCAGGAAAGAAGTTTTATTTTATTTTTGAACTACCATGAAAGACTAAAAGAAAATATTTTATTAAATAACATATCCTCAAGTTTAACAACTATAACTTTCAGGAATTTTTAAAAATTTGAGCCACAGACCACTGCATAATTTTCTTTGTTCTCTTTTTGGCAGCTATAGAAATGATTTGGTCGGTGCCATCTGACATACACTTAAAGACAGACATTTCTTGACTTTTCTTAAGACCGAATAATCTCAACGTCTTTGGAAACTTCATATATCATCTTTTCTAGTGATTTTGGTCACTTTTAGAACCCCTACTTCTAACAAATAGCTCTTTGGTTTGGTTTTAGTAGTCAAAGTTATCTCAGAAATATTTAAAATCCTTAAGATCACAACAGGAAATTGTCTAGCTCTCATGTCCACATCAAGCATAGATTGTTATCTCTTAAGATCCCTCTCAGGAATCTGTGTTGTGTCCTAATTCTCATATATTTTATTGAATGAGGGAAAGAAATACCCTCACTCTGATGTCCCTTTCCACTAACAGGAGTGTAGCAGTAGATAATTTAGAAGACATTTTCTTCCATGGAAATGCAATTGAGATGAAACAGCAGCTGAAAAATTAGTACTACAGATAAAGACTGATCAGTACTATACATACCACTATATATAATAATAAAATCAATAACATCATCATAATATTGCTTCCTATGAACTGAATATGTACTACATGATTTAAAATTCACTCATTCAATGAATATTTAATTAATTCAACAAATGTATTGAGCTGTTTCCATGTGCTAGGCATTTTTATAGGTACTGGGAATAAAGAAATGAACAAATAAATAACCCTGGCTTTGTGGAGTTTAAAGTAATAACAAAACATGGCAAACAAATAAAATACAAGGTACGATTCAGTGAGCAGTGATAAAAGTGCATTTGTAAAATTTTACTTAGTATGACCAAAGACTCTTTCATTGAGAAGGTAAAATGTGTAAAAATCTGAATGTAACTGGTAGCAAGCTATGTGGAAAATGACAAGGATAGCATTTCAGAGCATTTCTGGCAGAGGAAACAAGTGCAAAGGCCCTCAGGCAAGAGTTGAAAGGGATTTAAATAGCAGCAAGGAGGCTAATGGGAAGCTGCAGAGTGAGGGAGGATAAGAATGGTAGGAGGGATCAGACAGCTAACAAGGGGCTTAATCCTAATTCTGGTAGAAGTAGGAAGGCTATTATTCATACTCTAGCTTTTATTTCATGAGTAGAATCCCACTATAAGATTCAGAGTAGAGGAGTAACATGATACAACTTATATTTTAAGTCGATCATCTGGCTTCTGTGTTGAGAACAGATTATAGGCAGCCAGGCCAACTAGTTAGAAAGATACACAATAATCCAGGTGAGTAATGAGGATGGTTTGGTTGCAAGGTATTAGCGGCATAAGCAGCGAGAGGTAATTTCTCAATGTATGTAAGGTAGAAGTTATAGGATTTGCTTATGGATCGCACATGTTATGCATGAGAGGGAGAATTCAATGTTTTTGACTTTTGCAAATGAAAGAAAGGAGCTGTCATTTTTGAAAGCTTTTTAAAAAAGACATTTTTAGGGGTATGGGTGGAGAGTAGAAGTTAAGCTTTGGACATATTAGTTGGATGTGCCTATCAAAAATCCTAGTGAAGATACTTGAGAAAGTAGCTATATACATGAGTCTAGAGTGGAACATTTGGGCTAGAGGTAAAAATTTGGAAACAATAAGCAAATTAAATCACATATAATGCTAAAGTAGAAGAGACTACCAAGGAAGTGAATATAGAAAACAGAAGAGAACCCAAGACTGAGCTTTGGGAATCTCCAAAACTTGCAGATTAGAGAGGATCATGAGAAATCATTGAAAAAAACTAAGGGAGATGCCAGAAAAAATACAAGGAAAGTTGGATGACCCAGAAGACAGTTGAGAAAAGCTTTTCAAGAAGACATCAATCGTCTGCTTTCATGAGCAGAAACCCACTATAACATTCTGAGCAGATGAATAACATGATACAACTTACATTTTAAAATGAACATTCTGACTTCTGTGTTGAGAACAGATTAAAGGTGGCTAGTGGTTTATATTAAGAAATAAAGTAAAATGGGAACTGAGAATTAAACTTTGGATTTGACAACATTAATATTTTTTCAGATAAACAACAGCTTTGGTAAAATGATTAAGAACTAAAGCCTGATGGGAATGTGTTCAAAAGAGGAAGAAAGGAGAAATATTTGATCAGCAACTTTCACCCTTGTAACTACTTGTAATTCCCTATTAGAATAGGGAAGCTAAGTAAATTGTTCATAATTAATCATTCTAATTCTAAGGCCTGTACCTTGACCACCAACTATACTGTTTATTTAAACCTTGAAGTTTCCTTCAAATGTTGGTGTCTGCTTGTGATTTATTTTAGATTTTTCATAGAAATGTTCTATTTTAAATATAGTAAACAGTATCTTCTCGAATATTTAGTTTATGTTTTTCTTTTTCCAAACAGATCAAAGTGTTTATTGATTGCAGATAACTTTCATGTGTGTAAAAAAAATTTGCATTAATGTATTTTCACAGGGGCCAAATTTGGCAAGCTATCAATATGAAATTGCTATGAAAATTGACTCTTGATGCATAAACCAAACCATAGTCAATTAGAAAATGTAAAATACTCTTTAAAATATTTATAATGCAATGTAAACGAAAGAAAGTGGGAAACCAATGTAGGAATATTATAACTATGTATTTTTAAATGCCTGTAAAAATAGGTAAACTGATATACATTAAACAGTTTGAGGATTTGGTCAACTTGCAAGTACAAATTTCCTCTTTGTTGTATTTATTCCTTAATAGACATACATTAATATGACAATGGAAAAATACCAACATGCTCTACTATTATCCCACAATGTAGCTCAAAAAATTCTACTACATTATTTACTATAATTATATTGGAATTCAACTGTTCAGAAAATAGTTTTATTATTCCTAAATACTATTTTAATTAATATCATTTATGAATCAAAACATACATTAATCATTAGCAAGCAATTAATTTAGTACATTCATACTGTAAAATCAGAAAATGTAATTATTTGATAAAAGTAAGACTATGGTTCATTACTTTCCCCAGATCGACATTAAAAAATAAACGTTAAAATCCCTAATGCTAATGAACTGAATATGTGGGGACAGAATTTAAAATTAATGACACTTTAATTGACTTGTTGAGTCATTTTGCACATACAATTTGACCAATATTTTACTAAAAAAATAAAAATAAAGCACCGTATTTTGTCAGTAAATTATATCAGCAAGTTGGCAAACATCAATGAGTACACTGAGAAAACAGCCTGAACGTGTTCGGGGAGGAAAAAGTGCCTGATGTTTTGACTCTCTGTGTCAAACAAAAAGAAACAGAACCTTTAAGGCCAGGACTTCGCAGTCATGGTTATTTTAGTGGGTTGTTTTTCTAACACTTATCTTTGTCCTCTCTATGATAAATGATAAAACATATTTCGAAGTCATTTTGTTTATGATAAGTAACTGCAAGGAAAATTTTTATGTTTGTTTTTAATTTAAATCAAATCAAGCAAATAAAATTAAGAAGCAAAAACTCAAGAAGCTATTTAATGCAATGACCTTGTCAAATATTACATGGAATGACATGTGTTTGCTTCACTGCAGTACTGCAAAGTGCTTACAAAAATGCAAAAATGCTTACACAAATGAAATAAAAACTACAATTAGTATTGTGGAAATGAAAAAAAAGCTGTTGTATATGATCATTAGTTAGATAACTAATTTTTTTCCCTGAGGAGAAATAAATTTGTTTTTTTCTTAATATCTAGAATCATTTTTACCGAAATAAAAATAGTGTTCCATTTAACTAATGATGTACCCCTCAACAGTGCATTTGGTGTTGCCTTAAGTACTTTGTAGAAAAGAATTAATCAAATCCTGCATAACAGATTTCTTAAGGCTTAAATGTACTCTTTTCCAAAAACATTTTTATGTTAAAATTTATAACCTTACCTAGACACCAATGAGAATATTAGTAGATGCGTAATCTGAGGAAGTAGTGGCAAAAGCTTTTATGTTCTTCTGTTTTAGGAAGAAAGAAAAGAGTCGGCCGGGCGCGGTGGCTCAAGCCTGTAATCCCAGCACTTTGGGAGGCCGAGACGGGCGGATCACGAGGTCAGGAGATCGAGACCATCCTGGCTAATACGGTGAAACCCCGTCTCTACTAAAAATACAAAAAAACTAGCCGGGCGAGGTGGCGGGCGCCTGTAGTCCCAGCTACTTGGGAGGCTGAGGCAGGAGAATGGCGTGAACCCGGGAGGCGGAGCTTGCAGTGAGCTGAGATCTGGCCACTGCACTCCAGTCCGGGCGACAGAGCGAGACTCCGCCTCAAAAAAAAAAAAAAAAAAAAAAAAGAAAAGAAAAGAGTCAAATAAAAAAGGATTTATCGCAAATGAAAGAAACGAAGGTATAGTCAAATTTGTATCATCTCCACCAGTTATAAATACTGCATTCTATGTGTAAGTATCAAGTGTCAGTTTTCCTATAGAAATGGCATCCCTACCGTTTATAGATATGGATCAAATAAATTATAAGTTATTAAATTATTACTAAAACTTAATTATTGGAATCATATTAACACATTAAGAGCTTCAAGATTACACTTCAAAACTTGAATATTACTATGAATATCATCTGTGAACCCAAAAGACTAGATCCTTAAAATATAAACTTTATTCTTCATCCATTTATTCAACATTTATTGAAAAACTGTCATTTCTTTTATTCTGTGCTAGATCTGTAACTACTGTAGGAGGATTAGCATAGCTGCACCAAGAGGTGAAATGTTCAACAACTAATCACTGTCTACATATTTTATGGAGAGAGTGGATCAATGTTTGCTGTAACTGCCGAGATGTATTTTGTCTAAATAGACTTGTATATAAAGGGCTCAGTCACATGTCTGTCACAGATTAGAAATGTCAATTTAATTTTCAAATGGCCACTTTTAGAAAGACAGGTAAAGTGCAGGTTTCCATATTTTGATAAGCCCCATCACCTGAGAACTTAGAAAATGTGTTCAGACCAAGAAAAATCATTGTACTTACAGACAGTAGTACACAGACAGTATATCTTACAGACAGTAGTATACAGACAGTATATCTCCGTGGAGTGAGTAATTATTGTATACAGACAGTATATACTCCGTGGAGTGAGTATACATTGTACTTACAGACAGTACTTACAGACAGTAGTATACAGACAGTATATCTCCGTGGAGTGAGTAATGCATTACTATTAAGAATTGTAACATTATCAAAAAGATGAACTATAGATACACATAATATATATTCTAAGAATAAGATATATTACTTCTGAGAGAAAGGCACTTCAGAAGAGGCTTAAAGTAAAACTGACACAAGAACATTGACAAAAATCAGTCACAATAATATAATATGAACAGATGTGGGAGCTGTTAAAATATTTTGTCTTACTTGACCCTAACAGAATTTCTATACAGCAAACAGAGTCGATCTCATTTTGCCAAATTTTAAGATGAGAATGTTGAACCTTAGTTAAATGTCTTATGTAACATCACCCACCAGAGAGTTAAGGAACTGACCTTAGAATAAGAAGTCTCTGCTCTTATTTTCACAAAATAAACCTAGTCTTTGTATTGCTACTTTTAAGGAACTCAGTAAAGGACCAAGGGCAAATTATTCTGGTCCATTGACCATAAATATTCCAATCAATTCAGTCTGTGACTAAAGGAAAGTTGAAACCAGAGACTGACCTGCTGTAGCAAGTATAAACTAAAATGAGAAAAAAAGGCCACAAAACTACACCACTGTTCAAGGCAGAATAGAGACTCAAGGTGAACACTAGAAGCTTTTTAAAGAGACTTGGCAAGGTCATGCTGATAAATTGAAATGGATACGACTTGGAACTACTAATAAATCATGCTAATTTCTTCAGAACCCACTGTCCTGGCCTCTGAACCCACAGGTAATGGACAGATTATTCACATTCCTGATTAATAATTTTGAAAATTTTATGTACCTTACAATAGCTTATTGAGTTGGAGTTCAAAGTCTATATTTTATTTGGGCCACTAAAGCGCACGTACGCACGCGCACACACACACACACACAAAGTCTTATCATCTATGAGTAATAAAAGACTTTATATGAAATATAAAATACATGCTGCTTTTGCGATCATACATCATTTCCGAACTAAACAACCTCAGCCATTAAAATTTCTTCTCATTTTAACCTTTATTTCAAACCTATAATTATTTGTATTGCCTTAACATGTTTTTTAAACAATTTATATAAAAGTGGATGTCCATTGTGTTGCATATGGAGAACTCTCATGTATTTGAAATAAACTGTCTTACAGAAGCAATATAGTTTATTGGTTAATAACCTGAGCAACATAGCTACACTGCAAAGGATCCCATCCCTAATCTTTCAATTATTAGTCATGAGAACTAGGACAAGCCATTTCATTTATCTGTACCTCAGTTTGCTACTCTATGAAATGGGATTATATTATTTCCTATTTAATAGCGGTGTTGTGAAGATTAAATGAGTTTATACAATTCAATCCCTTAGATAATACACGACACATAGTAAGCAACCAGTAAATGTCTGGTATTAGAGTTATTATTTATAGATGATGTTTTTCCGAAAGGAAAGAAGAGAAATAAATACAAAGCACTGCTGACTATAGGGTACACATAGGAAAATGAAAATGAGAATGTTAAATCCACCTATGATATTAGAAATAGTAAGGAAAACTGTATGGTAAATTTTATTACTTAAAAACTTCAAATTAGAAAAGTGGAGAGAAAAATGTAAAGCATATATTCATGCCCATCATCTACATATAAAAATTGCTAAATTTTTTCCCTGTTTGGTTCATCTATTTCGGGGTGAGCAGAAGCTGAAATATTTTTAAATAAATAACACTTAGGACCGGGTACAGTGACTCATGCCTGTAATCCCAGCACTTTGGGAGGCCAAGGCAGGAGGATCACTTGAGCCCAGGAGTTCGAGACTGGCCTAGGCAATATAGTGAGGCCTCGTTTGTTTAAAAAAAAAAAGAAATTAGCCAAGTGTGGTGGTGCACATTTGTAGTCCCAATTACAAGGGATACCTATTAAGACACCTCTTTTATATAAAACAGAGGACAGATTAATAGCCTTTTTACACATATGTATTTTTAAATCCACATCTGTACAAAGCTATAAATAACTAAATGGGCCTTTAAAACATATATTCCATAGAAATAACTGTTAACATAAAATTAAAATGTCTTAAAAATGGAAAGTATAAAATGGGTGTGTATATATATGTATATAAAATGTACATATTCACAATAAAGTGAATATTGTGATAAAACACACACTATGTATATAGCTGTATATATCATATATACACATGTATTCATATGCACACACACATAAATATATGTGTACCTATAAATTTATATGTGAAAATGCAGACTTATTTATTTACTTATTCAAAATAGCACACAAATAAAGGACAGTATAAACTACCTGGATCACTTTGCCGAGAGCAACAGCAAACTCCTCCTTCTGGGAGATTCTTGGGCCTGTCTCCCTAAGATACAGTAACTAAGCCAAAAAGATTCCTTTCATAGGATTTTAGAACCTCGGGTCAAATAGATGTGAAGACTAAGTTCCTTTCTATTCATACTGACCTGCAAGTTTGGATACTAGCAGGCATGGAGTATTTTCAATTCATATCTATCTCTCAAATATTAGATGTATTAGGTTGGTGCAAAAGTAATTGCGGTTGTTACCACTGAAAGTAATGGAAAAATTGCAATTACTCTTGCACCAACGTACTACAAAAATAGTATGGGCATGCTGCGGATATATCGTAAGTTAGGTTCCAGATCACCACAATCAAGTGAGTACTGTGACAAAGCAAGTCACAAATTTTTTGTGGTATCCTAGTACATTTAAAAGTTATGTTTTGGCTGGGCACGGTGGCTCACACTTGTAATCCCAGCACTTTGGAAAGCCAAGGTGAGTTGATCATCTAAGGTCGGGAGTTCGAGACCAGCCTGGCCAACATGGTGAAACCCTTTCTCTACTAAAAATACAAAAATTAACCAGGTGTGGTGGTTCATGCCTGTAGTCCCAGCTACTCAGGAGGCTGAGGCAGGAGAATCACCTGAACCTGGGAGATGGAGGTTGCAGTGAGCTGAGATCACACCAATGTACTCCAGCCTGGGTGACAGAGTGCGATTCTATCTCAAAAAAAAAAAAAAAAAAAAAAAAAGGTTATGTTTACTGTAGTCTATTAAGTGTACAATAGCATCATGTCTAAAAAAGTATATATCTTACATTAAAATAGTTTATTGCTAAAAATGCTAACAATCATCTGAGTTTATTGCTTACAAAAATGCTAACAATCATCTGAGCCTTCAGCAAGTTATAATCTTTTGGCTGGTGGAGATTGTATCAATTCAGTAACATCTTCAATCTCCATTGGTAATTTTAATTCTCTTGCTATTTCTACCCCATTTGCAGTTACATCCTCCACTGAAGTCTTGAGTCCTTCAAAGTTATCCATGAGGGTTGGAATCAACTTCTTCCAAACTCCTGTTAATGCTAACATTTTGATATTCTCCCATGAATCCAAAATTTTCTTAGTGGCATCTAGAATGGTAAATCCTTTCTAGAAGGTTTTCAATTTACTTTGCCTGAATCCATCAGAGGAATTACTGTCTATGGCAGCTATAGCTTTACAAATTACATTTCTTGAATAATTACATTGGGAAATTGAAACTACTGCACTTCAATTGATCCATGGGCTGCAGAATGGATGTTGCATCAGCAAGCATAAACACAACGTGAATCTTCTTACACATCTCCTTCAGAGCTCTTGAGTGACTGCGTGCATTGTCAGTATTTCAAAAGGAATTCCTCTTTTTTCTTTTTTTGTTCTGAGCAGTAGGTCTCAACAGTGGGCTTAAAATATTCAGTAAACCATGCTATAAAGAGATGTGCTGTCATCCAGGCTTTGTTATTCCATTTACATAGCATAGGCAGAGTAGATTTAGCATAATTCCTAAGGGCCCTAAAATGTTGGGAATGATAAGTGAGCACTGGCTTAACTTAAAGACACCAGCTGCATTAGCCCCCACTGAGAAAATCAGTTTGTCCTCTGAAGCTTTGAAGTCAGGCACTGAAATTTTCTCTCTAGCTGTGAAAGTCTTAGATGACATCTTCTTCCAATAGCAGGTTGTTGTCCACACTGAAAATCTTTTGTTTCATGTAGCCACCTTCATCAGTAATCTTAGCTAGATCTCCTGGATCACTTGCTACAGCTTCTACATCAGCACCTGCTGCTTCACCTTGTACTTTTATGTTATGGATATGGCTTCTTTCCTTAAACTGCGTGAACCAATTTCTGCTAGTTTTAAACTTTTCTTCTACAGTTCCTTCACCTCTCTCAGCCTTCACAGAACTGAAGAGAGTAAGGGACTTCCTTTGGATTAGGCTTTGGCTTAAAGGAATATTGTGGCTGGCTTGATTTTCTATTCAAACCACTGAAATTTTCTTTGTGTCAGCAAAAAGGTGGTTTCGCTTTCTTATCATTCAGGTTTTCACTTGAGTAGCATTTTAAATTACTTCAAGAACTTTTCCTTTGTATTCAAAAGTTGGCTAACTGGGACAAATGGCCTAACTTTCAGCCTGTCTCACCTTTGACATGCTTTCCTCACTAAGCTTAATCATTTCTAGCTTTTGATTTCAAGTGAGGTGCAATTCTTCCTTTCACTTCAACACCTAGACGTCACTGTAGGGTTATTAATTGGTGTAATTTCAAAATTGTTGTGTTTTAGGGCGTAGAGCGGGGGAAATGAAGGGAGACGGATGACAACACAGCCGGCTCAAGGAGCAGCCAGGACATGCACACATTTATCAAATAAGTTCACTGCTGTGTTTTATGGGCACAGCTTATCATGTCTCAGAGTAATAATAGTAGTAACATCAAAGATAACTGATCACAGATCACTCCAATCGATACAATAATTTTAAAGTTTAAAATATTGTAGGAATTACCAAAATGTGACACAGGGACATAAAGTGTGTATATGCCACTGGAAAAATGGCACTAAAAGACTTATTTGGCACCAAAAGACTTGTTCAATGCAGGGTTCTCCCAAATCTTCAATTTGTAAAAATCATGGTATCTGTGAAGTGCAATAAAGTGATGCACAATAAAGTAAGGTATGTCTCCAATTGAGGATAACGTAAAGAGAACTGTATCATTGCTCTTACATTTATACTCCTGTGAAGACAGTTATTATCAAGGTCTACATTTCACCCAGTTAGGAAAAAAAAAAAAAAAAAAAAACTCCATCAGAATGTTTTTGGGAGGCATACCTTTTCATAAAAATTATACTATTCCAAAATTATTCCTCTGTACAGAATTCAAAGTCCAAAATGGACAATAATGACTGTACTATATATTAGAGATATGGGTTTATGCTTAAGGATATCAAGACCTCCAATTATTTTCTCTAATTGATATCAGCAACATGTTTGAACTTGTTTTCCTGCTTTCAATCTACAATATCATCTACATCGCCTAGTCCTTAGTAAGTATTCAATATATATTTGGGAAATTAATGAATTTTCAAATAATGAAATATATCACTGGCCAGATGATAACTTTAAATAGTGTTCTTGTTCTGAGTGATTATTCAATAAGTATTTGTTGAATAAATAAAAGAATTAATGCATGTTTATATTCTCAGTGGCTAACTGAAAAACAAGAACAAGGTATGGAAATGCCATCCATGAAATATTCATTCATTCATTTATTGATTCATTTAACAAATATTTTCTATGGGCGAGGTACAATTTTGGGAGCCAAGGATAAATATCACAGAGAAGAAGGCCTTATAGGCCCTGTAGTTTAATGGAAAAAAATGACACCTAACAGTTATTGAATGCTTACTTTATGTAAAGGTACCAGAATTTATTGAGCATTATTTCATTTAATCTTCACTACAATCTACAATGCAAGTACTAATAGGGTGCTATTTAACAGGCAGTAAAGGAGGTAAGCAGCTATAGTCTTACATTTAACCATGCATCCAGGAGTCTGGACTTGATCAAAGTGTATAAAGGGATACTGTTTTAAACTATGGTGAACTTTATACAGGGAATCATGGTGCAGCACTTTAGGAAAGAGAGACTTATTGCTAAAGTAATCATGGGTAATTATTAAGCTGTTATATTTTGTAAAATCATTCACAGAAAAATCATGACCAAATACTTAATTACATTTAAAGTAAAAAACATATACTGGTTCTCAGTAGAATGAAAATATTTAAAAATTACTATTATCTGCTTTTCAGAGAACACTTTTTAAATGTTGAAAATTGTGAAGGAAATAAATCCACATATTGATGGAACACATTTCTGAACACCAAAATAAAAATCTATTTATTATGAAGTTTCGCTACTTCATAAGATTTAAAATATTCTGTTATTTTTAAAACTAATCCTGCTAATTTTACACATGGTAACTAATAACATATCATGAAAGTGTTATTTGCTTATTGAACAATAGCTGGTTCTTAACTATTAGGAGTAAGATAAATATTTTAAGGCAGTTAAATTAAATATATTTATCTTAAATAACTACCCCCCAATCTCCTTATCTGCTATATTCAAACTTCTGAAAATATACCAAAAAACTCAGTTAAAATAATAGTTTTAACTTTTTAAGTCCAACTCCAGAATTCTTTACTTACACTGTATTATTTCTTTGGCAAGACTTTAGATTTCCACATTCCTCAAGACAGATTTATCTAACTATTGCAGTAAAAGACAAAGGAATAATTTATTTAAAATATTAACCACTGAGTATTAAAAGGCAGATTTATCAGATTGCCAAGTCTTCCAGTTTATGAAACAATGTCTAATAAAGTGGTATAGTCATGATTTACTAAGGTATTTAAATTCATTATTGTATCAACCATATTTTACACCTTTGACTAGTTCTTTTCTCACATTCAGGCTTGCTGTATTGCAGAAATTTATTTTCACCAATTAAATAACCTTAATTCTGTCTTGTAAAAATTTAATTTGAGAATTATGCTTCCACCTTCCAAAGAATGTAAGTTTGGTTAATGTATGTTAAGATTATACATTTGTTCTGGCACTACTACTAGGATACTCCTTTGAATATGCCGTGTTTTTTTCTACAACTCTGCTTTGCGATTATAAACAATATTTATTACATGATCTCACTGAAGTATTCAGGGAAGAATAATTACAGAATGTTAAAAAAGCACACTGTGATTTTTTTCTTAAATAAAGACAAAGATTAACAAATGTCTCAATATACATTTAAAAAAATCCTCCTGATTATTTCAATGTATGTGCCTTAAACATAATCAAAATAATGGATC